>NC_092707.1:349164761-350371011 GCF_047496885.1 Scyliorhinus torazame
CAACCTTGGTGTCCTATTTACCAATGTGATAAACTTTCACTTCATCGTAAAGACTTCCCACTTCACCCTCAGCAGCATCGCTCATCTCTGTATCCAAATTTGCACCAAGTCTTGTTCATCCCTTTCACCACTGTTCTCATTGACATACATTGGCTCATCCTGCACCAGCACATCGGTTTACTTTTATTGATAAATTCTCATCCTCATGTTTAGACCCCACCATAACTTCACCCCTCCCTAATTCTGTAATATACTCCCAACATGACAATCCTTTGAGAGCTCTGCATTCCCCTAACTGAATGGTTACTTGTACATCACTCACTTCCTTCGCACCACCATTGGCAGGCGTGCCTTCAACCAACAACACCCTCGCTCTGGACTTCTCTTATTGACTTATGCCTGCCTTTAACTAGTCTATCCGCAAACCTGATATTTTGGTTCAACTTGCGCATTTTAAATCAATAACTCAGAAATTTCTGTGTTTAACCCTAGCACATAATTGCTTAGTCTCTCCATATGACATTATGCCCACAAATTCAATGACATTGTTATCCATTTTTTATGCCTAGTTTTGCAACTTAATAAATAATGATAGAACTCCTGAAATAACCTTGGGGATTGCAACTTTAATTTTCAAAAGAAGAAATTAGGAAAGCAGAAAAACATCGGTTGTGTTGTCAGAAATCATTAGAAGATCATTCATTGATATAAACTGATATTTCTTATTTATATATTAACATAATGCAAAAGCATTTTGCAATGGGGAAAATACTTCTCAAGATTTGATCTTGACAAAATGGTCTATGGTGTAACAGATAAAAAGTTTCAAATGTCATGACCCAAGATTTAACAATTTTATTGCACAACTTCAAACGCCTAACTGCTTTTTACTGTAAAAGGGCATACTTTGCAATGCTTGTGGCACGAAAAACTACCTTGTCCAATTGCAAAATAATCGAATAGTTTTAAAGCTAACAGAAGTTTGTTTTTCTTTTGAACAGAGGGAGATATGATCAAGATGTTCATGCGTGGACGTCCGATCACAATGTACATTCCTTCTGATGTAACAAATTATGATGAAATGAAGTCAGAACTGTCTTCTGAGAAGCTGAAGCTGGAGTGGGTGTATCCTTGTCGGAAATCATTTTAAAATGGCATGAATACATTGTGTATACTTGTATGCCAGACTAGAAATTTTGATACCTAATTGAGGTGAAAGTTGGACTCTCATAGTCATAAGTCGGTTTCTTAGCTGATTGAAGGAAATAAATTCACCTGCTCAGAACCCTCTCCTTTTCTTCTGTTTACTGTGGACTCAACTGACTGCCTTTCTCCCATTTTCAAGCATTTACTCTCTATAAAGCTCCCATACTCCACTTGCTCAGTTTTGTATAGCCTTTGCAGCACATGGTTCAGTTGTGTATAGCCATTGCAGCTCATGGAACAGTCAGAATATATTAAAAATCAAATTCTGCACTCAGGGCAACTGTAATAGCTGATGAGACATCTTTGTCCATGGATTTATATTCCAGGTTTTCAGCTGAAAGATTGAAGTGTATCTGGATCAACTTGTACACCTATTGAGGATCACAGCATAATGCAGCTCAGATGGGGGTAATTTGGTCCATTGTACTGATAAAAGCATACTCCACTGTATAACATGAACTAATAGAAAAGTAAAATGCTGTAGATGCTGGATATCACAAAATGCTGAAAGTACTCGGGTCTGAAGGCATCTGTGGAGAGCAATCCATTAAGTTTGGGTGAGTAATCCAAACTTAAACATTTCAGGTCATTCATTTTTCAATAGAACTGAAAAGCTAAAAAATTAACAGGTTTGAAACCAGGAAAGGGGTGGATAGAACAAAACAAACCGAGAGGGTGGAAGACACAGACTATATGCCAAAGCAATGATGGTGAGGCAAGAGGAGTGATAATTGGACAAGAAAAAAAACAAAAGAGTGTGTGGAGGAAGTGTAAATGGGAAAGCAGAATCACTCTCAGCACCTGCCATCCAAAAACAAAAGCAAAAAGGACAAAACAAAATGGGAACAGAAGTAATGATCTAAAATTGTTGAACTCAATGCTGAGTCCAGAACAATGTTGAAAGACATAGTGCTGTTCCTCGAGGTTGTGGGAGCTTCAGTGAAACAGTGCAGGAGGCAGAGAAAAAGTCGTCAAAGTGGGAATGGAATGGAGAATTAAAATGAATGGGGACTGGAAGCTCCAATTCATGTATGAATGGAGATGTTCTGCAAAGCAGTCACTGTGTAGTTTCTCCTTTGGAGAGGCGACACATTGTGAGCAGCGAATCGAGTATGTTAAATTGAAGGAAGTGCGATTCTGTTTCACCTCAAAAGGAGCGTTTGAAACTTTAGGGGATGAGAAGGGAGACAGTAAAAGGGCAGGTATTGTATCTCCCTCATGTGCATGGAAAGATGCTGAGGGATGAGAAGACGTGGTGGTCTGACTGTCTGAGATGTGGGCAGGATGTCAGGTTGTTGTGAAGGGAGCAGTCTCTTTGGAATGGTGAAGGGGAGAGAAAGGGAAGATGTATTTGGCAGTGGCATTCTGGTGGAGATGGGAAGGATGATACGTGGAGTGTGCAGACTGGAGAGTGGGGCAAAAGCTGAGCACAAAGAGTATCTCTATTGTGGTTTGGCAGAGGGAAGGACTAAGCAAAAGTGTGAGAAATAAAATTACCATGGTTGAGTGTCCTGTCAAACAAGAAGTGGGGAGTTCTCAGTTGAGAAAAAAGAAACACATATTGGGAGCTGGTCTGCAACTTTGCACTGTCAGAATGATGCATAGGAGAAATTGGAAGAATTGTACATTGCCCCTATCGGAAATGTCAAGTGATGAAGCGTAGTCAAGGCAGCTTTGAATGTTCATGCCTTATAATGGATATTGGCCAAAGACCTGACCCCGGAAATGGGGACAGAGGAGGCGGGGAAGAGTCAGGTGCACCGTGTGAAGGTGAGGGAAGGATGGAGAGTGGAGGCATTTTTTGTTAAACTTTCCAGTTCAGGGCAAGAGTAGTAAAGCGCACCGATACAGTAATTAATGGACCATAAAAAGTGAGGGGCCCTGAATAGTATTGAAATGAAGAATCTTCCACATATCCCACCTACAGACAAGCATAAGGGTTCCTGTTGTAACATCATTCTGAGTAAGTGAGTGGAGCCAAAGGAGTTTTTCAATGTGAGAACCAATTCAGCCAGACAAAGACAGGTGGTGGTGGACAGGACTGTTGGCTTGCTGTTCAAGGAGGAAATGGAGAACCCTCATCCATCATAGTGTGGGAAGGATTGTAGAGATTGTATGTCCATAATGAAATGGTGACGGTTAAGGTCTGGTAACCGGCAGCTGTTAAGTGGTGGAGGACATTGAAAGAGTTGTGGATGCAGATGGGAAGAGACTGGACAAAAATTGAGATGGGAAAAATAAGTCTGTGAATAAGAATAGGCTGAAATGGTGGCTGTATCAGGTCATTCTTGTTTGTGGAACTTTGGAATGAGATAGAAGTGGGGTTAGGGGAGTTATGTGGTTAGAGGCCAGAGGCGATGAGTTGGTGACAGTCTTAGAAACGGTGGATTGAGTGGTGGAGTCATATGATATAATGTGGGATCTGCCTATTTGATAAATTTTCCATCCAACAGACACTGCAGCATTTGGGTAACCAAATGCTGTGTCAAAAAGATAGAGTTTGAAAAGGTTTATAAAAGTGAGAGGCAAATGGAACAGGTGAAGAGGCGTAGTGTCAGGGTTCTCAGGAGAAGTGCAGAAGCAGCTGAAGACTATTATCAATGCTTGGGAAAAGATGGATAAAAGCCACAGAGCTACTGTTAGCAGAACAGAGAGTGGAGGAAGGGATATTAAGGTAGAGTTGATGAGGGAAGACAACGAAGGGATTTGGTAAGTCTAAATAGCCATAAGGGTATTTAATAATTATTCAGGAAATATCTTCCTTTATTCAGAAAATGACTGCAACTAGTATACAAGTACCCTTCATATAAAATTACAATGCTACATGCCTTAACAAATATTTTTGAGGAAATATGATGTTTTAAAAACTGCATTTTAGTAATTATTAAATTCCCGTGGAGAATGATAACTTTTGAAAGGATACTTCAATTTCCATTGACTGACTGGAAGGATCACACAAGATTTTGAGTTCTAAGACTTCTGTCATAAACAAACTAAAAGCACCATTGTCTAAGCACTATTCAGTAGGCAACATATATTCTTAACTATAGTTAAAATGCGCCTTTTAAATGATTGAAAATCTCTCTCCGTGGTTACTCTATCTCCTAAATGAACACTTCATTCTCAAGGAACCAGTCCAAAGCTATTCTCAACTCTATTGGCTTGCTTCCTTTTTTCTTTTCCAGCCAAATAACTTTTAATCCTCAAACTGATTTTCACAGTGCGAGTTACCTTGCAGATTCTTTCCTCTAACTAAAGCTAGGTGAATGTTCCAGCCTTAGTTAAATTCTCAAGCACTTGGCCTTTTCAATATGAGTGCAAGCTCTCACTCACATTCTGCATGGTGAACAATAGAAGCTGGCTGGCTCCATCTCTTTGTTCACTCTCTCACAGATTCTTGTAGTTTGACCTGTCTGTGAGATTAAAGGAAATCTTAAGAAAAGCCCTGTAGCCCGATACTACTACAAAGGCTTGCCCTGGGCACGTCTCGTCTCAAAACCCATCTCCATGGCAATGTGAATCACATGTGCCTTGTATTCAGGCAGAAATATTGATTAGCTGTTGTTTAGACGCCCAACTCCAATATATCTTGAAATTAAATAGACTTTGAAGTATGACCATTTACAAACCCTGAGATTCCTAACACCTCCTGAGGAGACTTGGGGACTAATAATCTACCCAGTGTCATCACATATGTCGTTGCCATTATCTACAGCTGTGAACATCTTGCACTTTCTTCCCAGTAAGTCAACCTGGGCCTCACCGTCCCCATAGCAATCAAGTTGTCGAACAGGATCCAGAAAAGGTTACATGACATCCTTCGCTGTTACATTTTACCCTAAATTAACAAGGTAAAAACATAATCTTATAAACTTTGTATATGTAAAACAGTTGCTGTGCTTTATAATAACCTTTTTTTGGGGCAGACACTGAATATATGCACCTGCAATTGCCTTGCAGAAACTGTCAGTCAAACGTAATTTCCTGGCAAAGGTTTACGCGCAGCAAAGAGTGGGAGAAATAACAACTCATTGGTTCTAACAGGCACCAGTTTTGCCCTCTAATTAGTTTAATTGATTCTGAGAGCCACTAGTTCCAACATCCAACTGATTTTATGGTTGAAAGCAAATTATTGCGGATGCTGGAATCTGAAATGAAAGAGAAAATGCTGGAAAATCTCAGCAAGTCTGGCAGCATCTGCAGGGAGAGAAAAGAGCGAATGTTTCGAGTCCGATGACTCTTTGTCAAAGCTTTAACAAAGAGTCATCGGACTCAAACCATTAGCTCTTTTCTCTCCCTGCAGATGCTGCCAGGCTTGCTGAGATTTTCCAGCATTTTCTCTTTGATTTTATGGTTGATACCGGAAACCTCTAATCCCAGTGATTAAAAGCTAATTTTTGTATGAAAGAACTTGCATTTGGGTTTAAAATGCTCATGCTTCTCATGTGGGTAATTATTACTTTATGAATGCAATGAAATATATTTCTTATTTTATCGTTCACTTTACTTTAGTCTTTTTTTGTCTTTCCCCCTAAAATTATTTACTCCTTGTAGAAATAAGTGTGCACCTTTTAATACCTTCCTAAATGAACATAATTCCACTGTGTTTCTTCACGATGTGTGCTTTCAGCTATTCAACTTCAAGGGGCATTTCTGTTGAAACCAAACTTTTTTTTGTCTGAAATATACTCCCAAGCTCACTTTCTCTCAGCAAGATTTGCTGGAGGTGTTCAGGAGGAGGAATCCTTGCTGATTATTCACTCCACAACCTAAGAAGGCCATTTGTACTGCTTATACCACTGGATACTTATCAAGCTGGTATCCAGGTCTATGCAACTCAGCTGTTCACTGGATAAACTTGTAAAGCCATTAAGTACAAAATTCAATATGCAATAAATATATTTTTGTTTAATATGGCCTTGACTATGAGGAAATAGATATGGCTATCGAGGAAGGGATTGTCGTTCCAATATCTACCTCCTCCCAACTGGAGAAATTATCTATTTTATAGCATCTGTTGTGGTGTTGTACAACGTTGAGGAGAGGACTCAAAGACACTATCTAGGGCACACTGATTGTGTTAAATGGTGAGCTTATTTTCCATTATAAATATTACAAGAAGTTTGTTTGTTTACAAAAATAACTTTTGTGTGAGAGTATTGTAAATATCAGTAGAAATGATGTGGGTACTGTAACGATAATGACCAGTAAACACCACTTTTTCACTGACCACAAAATCTGGACCACTTTTGATTCTTTGAGTTCGTACTTGTCATTGAGCTATTTGAAAACTTCATAAAATAAATGCAAAGCCTCCTGTATTGAATCGTGGGAAAAGAAAAAATATTTTGCAGCTGGGGTTTCTGCTTCTAGTAATGGACACATCTTTCAACTGATTGTCTCCTACTTGTATTGCAACTTTAAAAAAAAATGTTTCCAATTAAGGGGCAATTTAGTGTGGCCAATCCACCTAACCTGCACATCTGGGTTGTGGGGGTGAGACCCACACATTCACGGGAAGAATGTGCAACTCCACACGGAGGGTGATCTGGGGCCGGGATTGAACCCTGGTTCTTGGCGGCGAGAGGCAGCAGTACTAACCACCGTGCCACCCGTATTGTAGCTTTTTGAAGAGTTAAATGTTCTGATTTTTAAAAATGTGATGAATTTAACAATACTAATAATAATAGATTATATAATATGTATGTATCTTTTAAAAATCTTGTGCGTATGTGTATTTTCCATTAGCACAACCTGAGTTTTGTGATCGCATTTTTAACACCGTTTGTGACAACTTTTCCCCATTAGAAATTGCTATTGGCACGCCCACATAGTTATATTCGTGGATTCATGGAAAATTTGTCCATTCTCCATTTTGTTCTTAAAAGTAATCTACTTTGAAACAAGATGGAGTTATGAGATCAGGTGTTTTCTTTATTTTCTGCCCATATACGGGCAATCTTACAAGGTTGGAAGAAAGCATGCTTGTCTGCAACCAACTTTTGGAACATTCCATTGAGAAGGCACTAAAATACAATAGACCTTTTTCTGTGGATATATCACCATATTGTTTATGACTTTGTAAATTTTCATTTTATGCCGCTGGTCACCAATTTTTCACAAAGCACTTCCAGCAGCCATTTGTTTCCCCTCACTCTGGTAGAAAATTTAGCAAATTAACTTCCAACTGATCATGGCAAAATGAGACTTGATCAATTTTAATGGGCATGCCTCATTTAAATCCAGTCAGCCAACTTCTCATCAATCGGAGAGCAGCATAAGATTGCATGGCGATAGCCTGACCACCCCCCTCCCCCCATGCAGATGGTGGATCAGTTACCAGCACTGCCCCAGCAGTCTAGCAGCAGGAAGAGTTTGAAGGGGAAGGCAAATATGGCACTATGCAAGCCTTACAATAGCTGGAGCCCAGAGCCCAAATTTTATTGCAGCACTGTTGTCAGACAACTTGTGCAACTTAATGAGGCCTCTGCCTGGCTGGAGTGATCTCCCCCACCACGCCCCGACTCCATATAGCACTGTGTTAAACTTGCAGCACAGTAGAAATGTGTTGGAAACACAATGCAAACCACTCCAACTGCCATTTTAACCCCAGTTCGTATGAGCTAAAATTGAGGATTGCGGATGACTGACATAATATGCATATTTCATAAGTCAGGCAGGAGGGTAAAAAGTAAAAAGCAGTAAAATACTAACGATCTATTGCTTAGGTCCTTGATTCGAAGATTGATGCAACAGGGATAGGCCGATCTTTTCTAATCCCAAATGAGCATGTCTCTGAAACCACAAGGACTTTTATTTTTCATATTTTACGAATGCTTGGGCTGAGCACTGTACTTGTAGCTCCAGTTGGCAGCTGGTGGCAACATGAATACTGTTGCTGGAAATGCATACCAAGGGAATGTGAAATTAGAAAAACTGTTGGAAATGGTAGAAAATTCCAGCTAGAAACACTAGCTGTTTAATCACAATGATTATCTTCTCACTGTCAGATTGACTTGTAAGTAAATTAGTATTTTTCAAGGGATCAGCAGAAACCTGTGGAATAGATTTGGTTTCAAGTGAAATGGAACTTTGCTTGAGGCATTTTGTTTGATTGACTTTGATACACTCAGGAGTGACAATTTAACTACTGGAATTTGCATATCAGCTAGAGCCGAAATCTGCAGTTGTATCCACCCAGAAAGGACTGTACCTCAGCATATTATATGTGCTATCAAATGAAAAAGTGACGATATATGTGTGCAGAATATGTTTAAGATGTTTAATATGGTTTTGATCAATTTATTGCAGCCTTGCAGTTCATCCAGATAAAATCAAGATTGCGACAGGACAGATAGCTGGTGTAGATAAAGATGGAAGAGTAAGTACAAGAATACTTTTTTTTTTAAATGTACAAAATGCCTAACCATGAATGCAACCAGGATTTTGATGATACTCCCATTTTTAAATAACCTCCATTATCTGGCAAATCACTTATGATCACCTGCTGGACAATCGAGTCCGAACAGTTTACTTTTTTTAGTTTTGCATGTAAGACTGGTTCAGTCATATTATGGATGCAGGAATGAAAAACTAGTACAACCCAACAGTAAATTGAAATAAAATTTCCTTCAGCTGTAAAACTTTCTTGGACTGAGATTAATTTATTTCCGAATGGCCATGGCTGATGGAGCTATTTAATAAGCCAGTCATTCACAAGGCTTTGTCCATGGATATTCTGGGCAATTGCAGTACCAGTCATACAGGTTCCTCCGAACCATGAAGAAATCTCTGAAAAAAAATCAAAGAAAATTTTTCTTTCCCATATTTTCAGCTTCTGAATACAAGTAAGAATTGTTGTTATCCTGTAAGGGGGCAGAGAGGCTTGGATGGAACCAGCAGTTTGGGAACGTAGGGGTTTGGGATTAATTATTTTATTTTCTTTCCTATAACCGGGAGAGCAGTGCTGACTGCTTTCTTTACCTATTATGTACTGTGTCCCCACCACTGTTAAAAACATTCTAGGAATTTAATATTTCTATCCACTCAACATCAGCCACCTCGGACCTTGCATCACCCCCTTGGCCACAGAAATTCTTATCCATGCTTTTGTCGGTTTGCTCCGATTTCCTTCTTTCTGACCTCCGATCATCCATTCGCTACTGACACTAACTTTTGGTAAACATGGTTGCTCATACGTCGCCTGAATTGCCCCATTATGCCTGACTTTGCTAACCTATACTAGCTCTCTGTTTCCCACCATTTTAAATGTAAACTCATCCTTGGTCTCAAATTCTCCATGAGCTTGCTATACTCCTAACACTACACTCCTCCAGCTTCATATTTCTAGTGTGTAAATTAGTTTGAAGTTATTTATGGCTATGCTCCAATACTGACCTCTGACTTGACTTTCAAATGTAGTCTTACTTGGGTACATGTCACTCTGATAAATAACTGCAACTCTCTGTTTATAAGGTTTCTAATGTATCCCATTATTTTAATCATGGATCTCCCTTTTTCATGTTACATTTTGATGCTAATTTTCTTCAGCTTTCAATTCCATCCCTCCTTCTACAGTTCCTATCAAGTTTCCTACCTGCCTTTTCCTATCATTTATAATTCTTGTTTGGGAACTTGGTTGAGAGTGTTATTATGCTGTTCAGTTGCAGTAGAAATTTAACAAACTTGATAATATTCTTGCCTTGTAAGCACTTCCAACTGGGTTGCTGCACAGCATTCAGGAACTTGACCTGCGGTTTAGCTGGATCAATTTGCTGAGTTATTAGGGGAGCAATTATCATTTATATTTCATCACATATAAATTCCATGCAAAAAGTTATGAATTTTGCTTAACACCTCAGTAGCATGATTTAACTTGACTATGGAAAATATATTTGCATTAAATAAGCAATTGTTCACATAATTCTCTTTTGCTCAAAATTTAAGCATTATAATTATTTCAATTTAGCCTCTACAGCCCCATGTGCGAGTGTGGGATTCAGTTAGCCTAGCGACACTACAGATAATTGGTCTTGGAACTTTTGAACGAGGAGTTGGTTCATTGGCCTTTTCGAAAGCTGTAAGTATGAATGCAAAATTGTACTTAAGCAATTTATTGCAGTATATTTTACATTTGTATTACCAGTGCCAATTGCTTCTGGGGTTGAACTATTTTTGTTTTCAATATTTGCTGATTAGAAAAGAAAACTTGACAGTGGTCTCAAAGTTTCTTTCATGGACCCCAGCTCAAAATTCTAAAGCTGGAGCTGAATAATTTATCATTACAGAAACTAACACTTTGGAAATTATAATTATTTTTCTTGATGAATGAACATACCTTTGCCTGTGTTTGAAGATATTTGTTACTTTGACTCTGAAGAGAAAATCTGAAACTATATATTTTGCCAGTGATGCATTCTTTACAATATTTGTTCAGCATGAGCAGACTTGATGTGCAGGGAAGGTTGCTGTAAGTTTAAAACTGATCCAATTTTTCTTTTGGTTCATCCAGACCTTTGTTATCTTGTAAAACCAGACTGGAAAATGCTTCACTAAATTCATAGATATTCCTGTTAGGTGTAATACCATGTCCTATCTGAAGTAGTTTTATGTAGTCATAAGAGAAATCATCAAAAGAGCCCCACAATGATTTAGGAGGCACTACATTGAATGATCCAGACTTTTAATCCTGGCTTTGTGCTTTCATAGTTGATCTTGACCTTGGACATAGAGACACCACAATTGGCTGAGAGGTTAATGAAGTTTTCCTTTTCCAGTCAAGGTTCTTCCTCCCAGCAATGATCCAATAAACACTGGTGAATATTCATGGGCTTTTGATGTCAAGCATCCTGACAACCAGTTTAAATTAAATAGCATTGCGTAAGCTAATTCAGAAAGTTTTGAAATTGGCAATAAAAAATTGTCATCGCAGCATAATTTGCAGGCATATGTACGGGCCAATTCAATTTAATACCTGTTTGACAGGTGTTTTGCAAATGATCCATATCTCATCGTTGGGTGAGAGCATTCTAAAAAACATATATTATAATGGGAAAATTAAATGTAAAACTGGTTTTCAAAGAGTTCAAGGAATTCTATCAGTATCATCTAAATTTTAGCCCTGTGAGAACTGGTTGTTGGAAAGTCACTTGGCAGGAACAAGGGATAAATTATTGTGATTTTAAATGTCCTCATTACACTGTCTTACAACAACTTGCATTTATGTACCACCTTTAACATAGTAAAACATCCCAAGACACTTCACAGGAGCATGTTCAAACAGAATTTGACATTGAACTACATACGGCACTTTCTGGGTGCAAGCTTAGCCAAAGTCACAGAAGGCCGGTTGTATATCTGCAAACAATGGGATATGTGGCTTAAAGATTAAATCCAAAATAGTGCAGCACAAGTTTAATATTTGAATATCATACTTGATGTTAAGATCAGAAATACCAAACTTCTCTCCTAATACTAACTACATCTGTATATTCAATTTGCCTATGTACCTATGTTGCAAGCTTTGTAAGGGTGAAGTTACATGTCTTTGTGTCCTTTTTTAAAAAAAAAAATCTTAGGATTCAGGTACTCATTTGTGTGTAGTGGATGACTCCAATGAACACATGCTAACCGTATGGGAGTGGCAGAAAAAATCCAAAATTGCTGAAATAAAGGTATGTGTGTTAATTGCACAGAAATAAACTTAGTCATTTTTATTTTAAGGTGCAAATTACAAAATTGCTCATTTAAGTAAATGAAATATTCACAGTTGCAGTTTAACATATCTGTGAATGTTCAGTAAACTTTACTCGATATACTGCTTGACCAAAGAAGTATTGCAGGTGGAAATACCTTCGAGATTTGAACCCTGTTCTACTTCACAGGAGATGGTGGCATTGTGGTAATGTCACTGGAGATGTGGATTCAAATCCCATCATGACAGCTGGTGGAATTTGAATTCAATTAATACAGTAATCGTGGAATTAAAAACAAGCCTCAGTAATGGTGACCATGAAATTATTAATTGTCATAAAACCCATCTGGTTCACTAATGTCCTTCAGGGAAGGAAATCTTCCATTCTTACCTGGTCTGGCCTCCAGATCCACAGCAATGTGGTTGACTCTTAACTGCTCTCTGAAATGGCCTAGCAAGTCCCTCCATTCAAGGATAAATAGGGATGGACATCTCATGCAATTTTTTTTTTTAAATCAAAACAATTGTCTAGGCTGTTGGGTTAATTAACCACTACAGTGATGAAGATGTTTTTAAATTATATCGGCAATATAATAAACAAATAAAATTCTGCAACTTACAATTACAAAAATCTCCACAAAGGTCACAAAATACAAAGACCGGTAGGAAAGTAAGTTTTGAAGAGGTCTTAAGGAGGCTACAAAAATATATGGATAGGTTGAGTGAGTGGACAAAGATCTGGCAAATGATGTACAATGTGGGAAAGTTGAAATTGCCCATTTTGGCAGGAAGAATAAAAATAAACTCACGATCAAAATGGTGAGAGGGTGCAGAGGGATCTGGGTGTCCCAGTGCATAAATTGCAAAAGGTTAGTACATGGTACAGCAAGTAATTAGGAAAGCTAATGGAATGTTATCATTTATTGTGAAGTGAAAGTAGGAATGCTTCAGTTGTACAGGGCACCTGTGAGACCACACCTAGTATTGGTCACCTTATTTAAGAAAGATGTACATGCATTTGAAGCTATTCAGAGAAGAGGAAAGGTTAGCACGGCTAGATTTGTATCAGTTTGAGTTTAGAAGAGTAAGAGGCGACTTGATTGAAACATATAAGATCCTGAGGGCCCTTGATAGAGTGGATGTAAAAAGGAAGTTTCCTCTTATGAGAGAATCTAGAACTAGGAGTCCCTGTTTAAAAATAAGGGGTCACTGATTGAAAACGGAGATGAGGTGAAATATTTTCACTGGGTCGTGAGTCTTTGGAACTCCCTTCCTGAAAAGGTGGTGGATAGGTTATCAGGAGTAGGGAAAGTGCAGATTTGAGTTACTACAGCCATGATCTTATGTGCTGACTCGAGGGGCTGAAAGGTTCTTAAAACATAATTGAGCAGTTCTTTCAAAGAGCATGCCAAGACACAGTAGACCACATGGTTTCCTTGTGCGCTGCAATATCCTGTGGTGCCAAGACACATAATTCAGATTCTGTGGATAAAAAATGAAAAAAAAAAATTACTGATAAAATAAGTAATCCTTTATGTTGGGAAAAGCAAAAGTAGCCTCTCTGTGTAGCTGGAAATGCAATGGGTGAATTTCTATTTCGCGGAATATGACCCCCTCTAACTTTAAGTGCTGTAAAGAATGCTCACTAATTCTTTATGATGACATATTGTGCAGTAGAAGAGTTAAAACTTCAAGTAAGACAATACCTTCTGTGAAGACGTTTTGTCAAACTAGCTTTGTATTCGGTGAGAAAAACAGGGGTCGGGATTCTCCGTTGCCCGACGCCAATATCGTGATCGGGCGGAGAATTGACTCCACCCAAATCGGGGCCGCCATCAGTATGACGGCAGTTTGCCATTCTCCGCCCCCTCGGAAATAGCGTAATCGCGTTGCGCACCGTTGCAACGACATTGGTGCGTCATCGACCGGCCGTCCCGGGATACTCCACCCCCGATGGCCAATTTGCTGACTGCGCGGGACACGCCTGGTCTCAGCGGTCAGGAACCTGGCGGATGGCTGCGGACTGTGTCCAGCGCCGCCACACTTGGCCAGGATCCATGCCGCTGGCGGGGGTGGCTTCTGCGAGGGCTGGTGCGGGGGTGGCCCATGGGGTCGCGTTTGGGGGTCGGGTCCACGCACGGCCGATTTGTACGGTGCGACCACTGAAGGTCATCAGCCGTGCTCGTGCGCAGTCCGGGACCTGGCTATTCTCCGGCCATTTTCGGCGGAGGAGCCAAGAGTTTCATCCGGCGCTGCTGCTAGCCCCTCACCGGTCCCAGAATCAGTGAGGGGTCGGCGTCAATTTTTTCATCGCTAACCTCCCACGAATTCTCCATTCGAGCCGGCGCTTAGCAGCTGAAACGGAGAATCTAGCCCAGGAAGTTTCCCACAAAAGATGATCATTCTGTTCATGTGACTAAGAAGAAAAAGTGTACTTTATTTTTATTTGCCAATCCATTTTATTGATGCCACGCTTTTGTGTTTTCTTTTGAACAGAGTACCAATGAGTCAGTGCTTGCTGCTGATTTTCACCCTACAGATCCCAACACCATAGTAACTTGTGGCAAATCTCATGTATTTTTCTGGACATGGAATGGAAACTCACTTGCCAGAAAACAGGGAATTTTTGGGGTAAGTTTTGATATTTCCATCTAAACACCAAAATAATGCTGTGTTCTATGCTATCTTCTATCCAAATTTAGAAACAGGTGAATTTTGTAAGTGGTAATCACTAAATTGTGGTAATCCCCAACTGAGGCTAGAGGACATCACTTCATAAACTGACATAAAATTCTGACTTTTGATGGAGTTGGGAAATGGAATGATTCGCATTGATATGATCAGGCATGCTCTTCTAAGGTTCATCCTCAGAGAAGGTGCCACCCCTCTCTATAGGAATCCTAGTTTCTCACGGTGCATGCCTGATCTATTTTCAAGAACTTGACTTATTTCACCTTCAATATTCAAAAGGAAGCTAAACAAACTTTATTGTTCCTTCTGTAATATATGTGTATTGACTGGGATGTAAATAGTCAACACGTTAATGATAATGCTTTTTACCAGTAGAGGGAACCACCGAACAGTCATGTATAGCTTGTAATTCTGGGATTAGTAGATGATTAGGATTTAAGAGTTAGAAGAGAGCTGGGAGAGTGTTGGGAATAGAGAGCAGTTGTATACTTGAGAATTCTGTAAGTTAGAGATAGTGCAGTTTTATATAATAACCTTCTACTTTAGAAATATGAACAAATCTTAGTAGTGTAATAAATTTATAGTTTTGTTCGTTAACAAAGCTTTGTGTTCTTTATTCAACACTATGCATCCGAGCCATCCAGGCAAAGCAGAATAGAGAACACAGCACCTTCTCCCCAAATACAGTTAAGAAGTGGTGAAACCAGAATCAACAGCCTTTCTGAATTTGGTTGCAATTTTTCTATCACAGTTTGACTGAATAAATCCATACTGCACTCATGTCCGTTCTCAGAAACTTTCGATTGCTTGAAAAACAGAACTTTGCAACTGACTTTTAGCCACTGAAAACACTTGGGGTGGGAGGACAAAACTAACTCCAAAATGACAGTGAGAGCAAATAGGGAGAATATGAAATGAGTTAAAGTTTTTAATATAAAAACAGGGTAGGGATTAAAGGAAGCAGCAGAGGTAAAAATTCGGGCAATTGGTAAACACAGACAAGCGAGACCAGGAAGAAAAATGTTTCCCTGTCAGTAGATCCCCAGCACTGAATATTAGAAAGACAAATTAGAACAATGAGCAAAATGTGAATAGTTCTTCTTTACAGTTAAAAAAATAATTCTTTCACAAACTGAAAATACTTTTCACCTGTAATTTGACCACTTTTCTGTCAGATAGACATATTCATTCTGTTATAGGTGTACTCAGCCTCGAGTTTGCAAGACGAATTCTGGAAACATCCATACTAGGTGCCAAATGTCCCATGTAATATTATTAAAGCTGAATGGCCATGCACTCATCAAGGCAACAACGTGTCATAAAACTGACTTAACTTTCTTTCTTGGAGGGTTTCCGGTTGAGGCCGCAGGCTCCGATCCCTGGCAGGCCGTGGGTTTTGGCGCATGTGCCGTGTGCAGCAAAGTGTTTGATTGCACATGATCTGTTCTGGGCTTCTCCTGCCGCAGTTAAAAGGCTTGGCCATTTTAACTGCAGTGCACCTCCATGAAAAACGGCATACAAATGCTGGTCACAGGGACCCAGGAGCAGGGTACCATATTGGAGAGGAGTCCCAGACATGGAGAAGTCATAGAGAGTTAACGAAAATCAGAAAATGAACCACCAGACAAGAGGAGGAGACCACCACCAATTTGGAACTGTAGTGTTCTGCCCGGTGCAGCTGAGAACTGAAGTTATATTTGTGAGTCGGTGTGCTGGAGTGCAGACTCAGGAATCCAGAAATGGAGTCTCAGGAGGTGAGATTGAAAGCCTGCGAGGTAAGCCAGCTTTGAGGCAAACTGAGTTAGAGTGACTTTTTGAGAAAATTCCAAGGCTAGATCTTTGAAAGGGAGGAGTGAAGCCGTGCAATTCCTCATCATGGAAGCAAGAGTTTCAAAAGATTGTGTAACTCAGTGAACACTGCTATCGGAATGAGTTGCTGAGAAATCCATGGGATCTGTCTTGATCACATTTACCATTTAATGTGCAGTGCGGGTATTAGACCCCAGTTTTCAATCACATTTACCTCATAGTAACCCTAGATATTAGAGTATTTGATACGTATTGTTTTATCTTTTTAAACTTGTATTGTAAATTTTATTTTGTTTGTTCAAAAACCATGAAATGTTCTGACTGTACTCTCTTAGAGGTGCCTCAGATCTCAAATTTGTCTACTTCAAACTGAAGGTTATTTGTCCCTAACCAGATCCTACCAAATATTTGGGGATCATAACATCTAGCAGAAATGCAGTTTGAGAGAAAATAAATACAACAAAGGTTCAGCCATTGGTCTGTTGTTTGTCACAATACTTCCACAGCTGTCAAGCTGCTCAAACACTCCTTTGCCTCCATTTCTGATGTTCCTTTTACTTCAGCAGAATTCTTTCCACCTGGGTGTTCCCCATCTTGCAACCACGCAGCGCGTGATTCACCCACCTAACCTTTTGGTCTCAGATAGGCTGTTTGGAAGAGGCATCAAAAATGCTGAGATGCTACCACAGGATGAGGAATGTCAGTTACCTATATTCTACCCTCATTTAACTTTGTCAAGAGGAGTTATAGAACAGAATGTAGCATCAGACAATAAACCAAAACACAACTAGAATGAAAGTAAGTTACACTGAGGATGTAAAAGAGAAATTTGAGTTCAAAGTTAATATTTCTAAAACCCATCGGTATTTATATATTTCAGAAATATGAAAAACCAAAGTTTGTACAGTGTTTAGCATTTTTGGAGAATGGTGATGTGCTAACTGGAGATTCTGGAGGGATTATGCTAATTTGGAATCGAACTACTGTGGAGTCTGCACAAGGAAAAGGACCCAAAGGTAAATGCAGTTTTTTTTTTAAACTCCATCAAAGCAGTGCAAGTTTACCTGTAATAGAATAACTATTCCAGTTGATTACATTTACTTGTAGTCATGCTATTCCTAATGGTTAAAAAAAATTACTTTCAAAGATTTGCAGTTAACTATAGCTTGTTTAGACAGTTTGTTTCTTCAGGTAACATAGTGGCTATATTAATCAATAATCAATTACTAATAATCAAAAAAGCCTGGACTAATGATCTGGTGACATGAGTTCAAATCTTACCATGGCAACTGGGGATCAAGTTCAGTAAATTATTATTTTTTAATCTGGCATAAAAAGCTGGTATCAGTAACGATGACGATAAAATTCCCAGATTGTAATTACCACTTAGTCCTATAGAGAAAAAAATGTGTCATTCTTCCAGCAAGACACAGACTTTAACTGCCACATGAACTGGTCTGGCAAGCGATTAATTGTACCAAACTGCGACAAGAAATAATAGGAATTAAAATGTGCAAATCGGCCTTCTGGCATCGATACGACAAACACATATCTAATTCAGGCAACTGTACAAAGTCCTTCTTGCTAATATCTGGGGATTTGTGCCAAATTAGGAGACCTGTTGAATAGATTAGTCAAGCAACAGCATGACATAGACATACTCACTGAATCATACCTTTTAACTGACATCCCAGACCCCGTCATCACCATCCAAGGTAAAGTTGTCATAGTCCCAGATGTCCATAGGTTGCTTTCCCCTTTTGAGGGGGAGAACTGACTGCTGATGATTTAACCTGAGGGTCATCTCGCCTTAGGTGAGGGGCAAGATTGAGAAACTGGGGCCTTCATTAGATGGGTCGTTTTTTGTACAATGTGTGCAGGAGGGTTTCCTGACACAATATGTTGACAGGCCAACAAGAGGCGAGGCCACTTTGGATTTGGTTTTGGGTAATGAACCAGGCCAGGTGTTGGATTTGGAGGTAGGAGAGCACTTTGGGGACAGTGACCACAATTCGGTGACGTTTACGTTAGTGATGGAAAGGGATAAGTATACACCGCAGGGCAAGAGTTATAGCTGGGGGAAGGGCAATTATGATGCCATTAGACATGACTTGGGGGGGATAGGTTGGAGAAGTAGGCTGCAAGTGTTGGGCACACTGGATAAGTGGAGCTTGTTCAAGGAACAGCTACTGCGTGTTCTTGATAAGTACGTACCGGTCAGGCAGGGAGGAAGGCGTCGAGCGAGGGAACCGTGGTTTACCAAAGAAGTGGAATCTCTTGTTAAGAGGAAGAAGGAGGCCTATGTGAAGATGAGGTGTGAAGTTTCAGTTGGGGCGATTGATAGTTACAAGGTAGCGAGGAAGGATCTAAAGAGAGAGCTAAGACGAGCAAGGAGGGGACATGAGAAGTATTTGGCAGATAGGATCAAGGAAAACCCAAAAGCTTTCTATAGGTATGTCAGGAATAAAAGAATGACTAGGGTAAGAGTAGGGCTAGTCAAGGACAGGGATGGGAAGTTGTGTGTGGAGTCTGAAGAGATAGGCCAGATACTAAATGAATATTTTTCGTCAGTATTCACTCAGGAAAAAGATAATGTTGTGGAGGAGAATGCTGAGACCCAGGCTATTAGAATAGATGGCATTGAGGTACATAGGGAAGAGGTGTTGGCAATTCTGGACAGGCTGAAAATAGATAAGTCCCCGGGGCCTGATGGGATTTATCCTAGGATTCTCTGGGAAGCCAGGGAAGAGATTGCTGGGCCTTTGGCTTTGATTTTTATGTCATTGGCTACAGGAATAGTGCCAGAGGACTGGAGGATAGCAAATGTGGTCCCTTTGTTCAAAAAGGGGAGTAGAGACAACCCCGGCAACTATAGACCGGTGAGCCTCACGTCTGTTGTGGGTAAAGTCTTGGAGGGGATTGTAAGAGACAAGATTTATAATCATCTAGATAGGAATAATATGATCAGGGATAGTCAGCATGGCTTTGTGAAGGGTAGGTCATGCCTCACAAACCTTATCGAGTTCTTTGAGAAGGTGACTGAACAGGTAGACGAGGGTAGAACAGTTGATGTGGTGTATATGGATTTCAGTAAAGCGTTTGATAAGGTTCCCCACGGTAGGCTATTGCAGAAAATACGGAGGCTGGGGATTGAGGGTGATTTAGAGATGTGGATCAGAAATTGGCTAGCTGAAAGAAGACAGAGGGTGGTGGTTGATGGGAAATGTTCAGAATGGAGTTCAGTTACAAGCGGCGTACCACAAGGATCTGTTCTGGGGCCGTTGCTGTTTGTCATTTTTATCAACGATTTAAAAGTTTATTGGATAAGCATATGGATGATAATGGCATAGTGTAGGTTAGATGGCTTTTGTTTCGGTGCAACATCGTGGGCCGAAGGGCCTGTACTGCGCTGTATCGTTCTATGTTCTATGTTCATGAATAATCTCAGCTAGTACGGGAATTGAACTCATGCTGCTGGCCATGCTCTGCTTCACAAACCAACTGTCTAGCCAAGTGAGCTAAACCGGCATGTACTGTCCTGGCAGATCAGACCGAACAGAGGTAGCGGCATGATGGTATACCGTCTGGAGGGAGGGGCCCTGGGAGCTTGCCTACAGATTACCACCACTTACTCTGTCTCAGCTGGTAAATCAGTTCCCCATGTTGAAGGTCATTGGGAAGATGCACTGAGGGTAGCAAGGGCACACAATATATGGTAATTGGAGTCTTTCATTTGCATAACTAAGAGTGGTTTCAAGCATCACTACTGACCCAAATGACTTGTGTCCTGAAGGACATATCTCCCTGTTTGGGCTTGTAGCAAGTGGTGAGAGAACCAATACAAGTGAAAACCTCCTTAATCTTGTCCATGTCAAACTACTGGTTACAGATGCATCTGCCCATGACAGTATTGATAGGAGTGACCATTTTACAGTTCTTGCATCAATAACCTCCTCATCAGTGCTCAGTTTGGATTCCACTGGGACTACCCAGTTCCAGACTTCATTACAGCTTTGGTCCAACCATGATCAATAAAGCTGAATTGCAGAGGTGAGTGAGAGTGATTGTCCTTGACATCAAGGCAACATTTGACCAAGTGTGCCATCAAGGAGTCCTTTTAATATTGAAGTAAATGAACATCAGAAGGCAATCTCTCTTCTGGCTAGAGTCAAAGCTAGCACAAAGGAAAATGGTTCTAGTCATTGGAGACCAATTCTCTTAGATGGACCGAGGACACCACCCTGAGTACTCCTGCAGCGTTGTCACGGGGCTAAGATGATCTTTAGCTGCCTCATCAGAGACCTTCCCACCATTATAAAGTCAGAAGTGGGGATGCTTACTAATTGATGCAATGTTCAGTGAGTTATCTGCAGCAAGTGACTCATCTCTTGACACCGTCTCCAAGGTATATGCCAGGAGTGTAACAGAAGAGTCTCCACTTGCCTAGATCACTGCAATTCTAACATAATTCAGAAAGTACAACGTCATCCAGTACAAAGCAGCCCACTTGATTGGAACCCCATCCACCATTTTAAACAATCACTCCCTCCCAACACCGACACACCATGGTTGCAGTGTCAATAAAGCATGCAGCATCCTGGGTTTTATCAATAGCAGCATAGAGGACAAAAGCAAAGGAACCTATATAAAACACTGGTTTAGTCTCAACTGGAATATTGCACCACACTGAAAGAAGAATGCGAAGATATTAAAGAGGGTGCAGAAAAGATTCATGAGAATGATTCCACGGATGAGGAATTTTGGTTACAT
Organism: Scyliorhinus torazame; assembly: GCF_047496885.1. Classification (NCBI taxonomy): domain Eukaryota; kingdom Metazoa; phylum Chordata; class Chondrichthyes; order Carcharhiniformes; family Scyliorhinidae; genus Scyliorhinus; species Scyliorhinus torazame. Next base: position 349,185,931 of record NC_092707.1, read on the forward strand.
AGGTGGGAGAAAATGGGACTGCTCTCGTTGGGGAAGAGAAGGATGGGAGCAGATTTGATAGAGGTATTCAAAATCAGGAGGGATCTGGACAGAGTAGATAGTGAGAAACTGTTCCCATTGGTGGAAAGATCAAGAACCAGCACCGATTTAAGATAATTGACAAAATTAACTGGTGACATGAGGAAAAACTTTTCTAAAGCAAGTAGATACGATCTGGAAGCGTGGTGGAGGCAGCTTCAATTGAGGCATTTGAGAATGAATTAGATTTGTAATCTGAAAAGAATAATGCTCAAAACTTGAAAGTGCAGTTAACAGTGAGAAAGATAATAATGGACTTCAAGAGGACATAGGCTGGTGAAATGGGTGAATATATGGCAGATGAAATTCAATGTAAATGAATGTGAGGTGATAAATTTTGATAGGAAGAATGAGGAGAGAATGCATTTTTAATGGTACAATTTTAAAGAAGATGCAAGGACTCCAAATTGGAGTATTTTCTTCAATTCTGGGCACTACACTTTAGGAAGGATGTGATGACTTTGAAGTGGGTATAGAAGTGAGACATTAGAGTGGTTCCAGGGATGAGCAGTTAGTTACATGGGAAAATTGCAGAAGCTGGGTTAAGAGGAAATTTGTTAGAGGTGTTTAAAACTATGAAGGGTTTTGATGGAATACATAAAAATAATTGTTTCCAGTGGCTAAAGGATTGATAACCAGAAATCACAGATTTTAAATGATTGGCAAAAGAAAATGAGGATTTTGAATGTAGTGGCTTCAAATTCAATGTAGTCGTCAAAGGGAATGGGAAGTATACTTGAAGGAGAAAAAAATTGAAGAATCTCAGGAAAAGGCAGAAGAGAGGGATGAGCTGGACTGTTCTTTGAAAGAGCTGGTGCAGGCTCAATGGACCAAATTGTCTTCTAAGACTGCGAAGTGTATATAAAGCATTCCGTTTCCCAGAATGTATATCTGTTCACTTAATAGGCACAAATTTGATTCCTCTAGTATCATCCAATATTGCTTGTTTTTTAAAAATGTACAATGAAGATTATTAGGAAATATACATATTATCTAAGCAATGTTAAATTTACCACCTTTACTATGCTCTTACTGTTGTTTAAAATGCGGTTTAACTTATCAGTTACATTTGGTTCTCTTCATTATTTAGGGGTCTATCAAATCAGCAAACAAATTAAAGCGCATGATGGCAGTGTATTTACTCTCTGCCAAATGAGAAATGGAATGCTGCTTACGGGAGGCGGGAAGGATCGTAAAATCATCCTGTGGGATCATGACCTCGTTGCAGAAAGGGAAATTGAGGTCAGCCTATGCGGCATCCTGATAAGATTGTAAAAGTATTTTGTCATCAATTTTCAGTTTAAAAAAAAAAAAAAAAAAAAAATTAAGTACACTAAAACGATTGTTCCTGAACAAGTTCTCCTTTTACTGGTTGAATTGTCAAGCAGCTTCAGGTACAAGGTTTGATTCAGGTACTATTAACAGAAAAGTAACCCGTTGAATAAAGGAAAGATTTAGGGTGGGGTATTCCGGCCCTTCCCACCAGCAGGATCTTCCGGCCTCACCGAAGGCAACTCCCCCACAGCTGGTTCCCTAGTGGCGGCACAGGCAAGCAACCCACAATGCTATAGACATCAGCGGGGCCAGATGATCCCTCCAATGGATAACCACCTCCACCGCCAGAAAATGTGCTACATGGGGGCTGGAAATTCCCACCACTAGTCTGTTAAGCGTACAATGGTTTGAAGAGTTCAGGGATTATTTAACAACCTTCTGCAGGGAGAGGTTTCTCCTCGACACTCCCCTTGTTCCCTTAGAGATGATACCAAACATAATTGACAGCACTTCCCAGCCATGCAATGTCCATCACTGCAAACAAAAGTATCAATATTCTGGGAACCTTACAGTGTCCCAGTCTCACGTAGATATATCATCACCATCTTTATTATCAATATGTTGGAATTCTCGAGAAAACACCACTCTGAAAGCATCATCGCCAGAACAATTGCAGCGGTTTATTGAGTAACCCCAATATAATCTTCTCAAAGCAACTAGGGATGATCAAAAAATCCACCATGCACTCAGTGAAGACCTTAATTTCCCTCTGAGTTAGAATTTAATGTTCAGAGATGCATGCACATAATCTAGATCAACGTTTCCAGTGCAGAACTGAGGAAGTAAAAGTGTCAGAGATGCCATTATTTGGATCTAACTTTGAACTGTTGTCCCTCTTGTGGAAGATGCCAGGGTACTATCAAAGAAGAATAGGGCATAATTTCACACTCAACAAGCATTTTGGAAACAGAATACTTGGTTCTTTATCTCATTGGTGTTTCTGTGGCTTTGCTGTGTGCAGCTTGCCTGCCATTCATGCATCTTTAAGAATTATTTGTTGCCTAATCATCATAAGGTCCTATAGTGTACATCATGCCCAAGTAAGTGGCTGTGCAAATTAGTTGTTTCCTGAACACTACGCTATGCTTGAGAATGATAAAATCATTGAATCCCTGCAGTGCGGAAGTAGGCCATTTGGCCCATTGAGTCTTCACCGACCCTTCAGAAGAACGCTCTGCTCTTGTCCACTCACCTGTCCACCCTGCCCTATCCCCATAACCTAACCTGCACAGCCCTGGACACTAAGGGAAAATTTATCATAGCCAGTCCACCTAATCCACATATTTTTGGACTGAGGGAGGAAACCGGAGCACCCGGAGGAAACCCACGCAGACAAGGGGAGAATGTACAAACTCCACACCGACATTGACCATTGACCAAAGGCCGGAATTGAACTGGGTCCCTGCCGCTGTGAAGCAGCAGTGATAACCATTGTGCTGCCCATAAAGATGTGGGAAGGTGCCTTGCAAGTGTCATGATATGCAGACACACACACAATGATATACAGACAAGCAGCTAATGGACACACAGAACAGGACATGACCAATAAGCAGGCAGGACACTCAGGGGTGGGATCTGACTATAAAAGATACGAGGCACTCACACTCCGCCTCTTTCCACTGATGAACATCTAGAGAGTCAGTCAAGGCTGTTGTTACAATCTCACCCCCCCCCCCCACCATGTGGCTAAGAGCTAGTCTGCTTCAGTCAGACAGAGTAACCACACTTAAGTTAGCAGAGAGTCGAACTCCCAGAGAACTGTGCTAACTGCTATTAGTTCAATAAACCTGATTGAACTAACTTCAAGGTCTGGAGTATCTTTCTCATCTAAGCTGCATCCAGTTGCAGCCACTGTTAGACCAGTGTACCAGACACGAGAGTAAGATCTTACACTAAGATAGGGAACTGCGTCTCAGAAAATCGTGAAAGGAACCACCATCTTTCGATGTCACAATGTGGCACTTGGCAGATAATGTGCAGGAAAAGCATTAAAACTGGTCTTTATAGAGTTTGTTTCTGCTGCACTAATCTGAATTTAGATTTAAAGAGAATTTCAGGCCAAGGTAACAGATATTTATAATTTTAATATCACTTCTGAATGAAATGATATATTAGCATATTTGTTTTTTTCACCTATTCAGTTGAAATGCAAAATATATGACTTCAATAGTTTGACAATTTGCTTAACATATCTATATGGTTTGAAATGTTACTGTAGTGGTGTCATATAATATGTTTAAACAGTTCAGTGTGTAATTTTATCTTGTATTGTTCTGTTGCTGTAGGTTCCTGATCAGTTTGGAGCCATTCGAGCAGTAGCAGAGGGGAAGGGGGACCAGTTTCTGATTGGCACATCACGCAACTTCATTTTAAGAGGAACATTCAATGATGGCTTCCAGATAGAAGTACAGGTGAGTGAGTGATTGGAGTTTCATTTAAATAACTAAGTGCTGTTTTGCTGTAAAGAAAGTAGTGTTTTTTAGGACAAGCTTGAGTGCGAAATTTTTTTTTCACATTAGTCGTAATAAAAATGCAGATATTTCACATTTTTTGAGTCTACAACACACGTTTTCTTTTGAATGCCGTTTTGAACTTTTTAATTGCTATTGCAAAATAAAATGTAATCTGAACACGGTTCAGTTAAAGTGTACTTTGCAATTTTATTTTGAAAGTTCTTACTTTAAATTATTTATCTGTATCTTATGACATACTTTTTATACACCATGCTCTTGCTTACTTGATGTGTTTCAGTTTAGAAAACTCACATGTCAACATGTGGTAAGACCTGAGCTAAATCTTTCAGTGTTTCTTGATGAACTAATCAAATAATTCAAACTGTTTTTTGAAAAATAAATTCTACATTTTTCTCATCATCTTGAATTTCTAATGTTCAAACTAGTGTTCAAACTTTTTAACAATTGAGGACATTTAAAAAGAAATTACAAATTTAACAGTTAACTATGGAAATTTCCCTTTTTTCTCCAATTTTTTCATACTGGAAAATATATTTCAGGGCTCAATCATGCACACCATTATTCTGATTATAAACAGGAGAACTAATTTGGTTCTCTGAATTGGAAATTATTTGATGCAGTAAATAAATCTGTGTTGTTCACTACACAGGCTGAAAGGGACCTATTCTATAATGTGTCGAGCATATTATATTTTAAAAGATTTTTTTTTTAAAATGTTTTTATTCTCCATTTTCACATTTTCCTTCAAAATTTACCCCCCACCCACCGATAGTAAACGGTAACAAATACATAATCAATCTCCTTAACAATAACAACGATCCCATTCTCCCACCACCCCCAACAACGGTCAACCTGTCAATATACGCATCCAATAAAACAAAGCTTCCCACGGTGGAAACAAAAATCAAAGGAGAAAAAGAAAAAGGAGTCCGGGACCGCCCATGGTCACCATTAACCTATAGAGTCCACTCTTCCCCCCCCCCCCCCCCCCCCCGTACACTCAATGCCATCCAACCTCTGAAAGAGTACCGTACATGACACCCAAGAGTTATAAACACCCCCCTTCTCCAACTCCTCCCGTCCACTGCCTATTGTAAAACTCCTCCCCCCAACCTCGGTTCCTTCCCCCCCCCGGCTAGACCACTCGGACCCTGTTCTGCCAGGCTCCGATGGCCGCAGCCCCTCCCCCCCACCTCACTCCCGTTGACTGACCGGCTTAAACCAGCCAGCGTGGAGGCCCCACCTGGGTCCCTTTCCCCCTTGCCCGGCCTTAGGAAAGCCCAGAAATCCCCTTTTAGCACACAAACCCCACATATCCACCTACACCCCAAAGAGCCCTCATTTCGAGTGAAAGTCCCATCTCCAGATATATACAACATTGGCTCCTTTAGCCCATACACCCGCGCGCAGTGGAACAAAAAAGAAGAAAATACAGTCATGAGGTTACATCGGCACATGGCCATTTCTCAATTTCTCAGTTCTGCCACAGTCCTTCTGCCTTCGCAAACTCCTCCGTTGCTTCCACCGTTCCAAAATAAATGTCCTTGAGCTTGTAAGTCACCCTCAGCTTTGCTGGATATACAATGCCGCACTGCACCTTGCTAATGTACAGTGCCCTCTTCACCCGTTTGAAGGCAGCCCACCTCCTTGCCAGCTTCACCGTAAAGTCCTGGTATACACGTATACCAGCTCCAGCCCACTGCACCACTCTCTTCTGCTTGGCCCAGCATAGGACCTTCTCCTTCACACTGTACCTACGGAAGCACAGAGTCACTACCCTTGGCGGCTCACTCGCCTTTGGTACAGGCCTCCACGACCGATGAGCCCGATCCAGTTCATATCAGGAGGGATCCTCCCCCTCTCCCAATAGTTTCGCCAGCATCACGGCAAAATACTCAGTCGGCCTCGGTCCTTCAACTCCTTCGGGCAGCCCCACAATCCTCAAATTCTGTCACCTGGATCTGTTTTCCAGGTCTTCCATTTTTCCTCCCAGATCCTTGTTAATCTCCATCACCTTCCGCATCTCCTTCCCCATCGAGGTAAGTTCATCACCGTGCTGCAATAATGTCTCCTTGACTTCCTTCAGAGCCTCCCCTTGCTCCCACGCCTCCGCCACTGCGCGCGCCGCCGACGTCGTCACCGGGGAAATCGCCTCCTCTACCAGCACACTCAAAACCTCCCTCATCCCCTTCCTCATTGTCTCCATGTATCTTGTAAACTGCCTTTCGAATTCCACAGCCATCACCTTAGTTATTTCTTCAGCCGTAAACAATGTGGCCTTCCCTGGTGCTCCAGCCTCCATTTTCCTTGGTGACCCCGCGGTGACCTTTCCACTCCCCAATGGACCATCGGCTGTTTTTTTTACAGCCGTTTCTTTGCTCACCCTCGACAGTCTCCTTTACTGTGCCTTCACTGTGCCTCCTCCCTGCTTTTGCCGCCTCCGTGGACCCTGGGACTGGGCTTAAAGCCCCTAAAATGCCGTTCCCGAACGGGAGCCCTCCATTGTGCGGCTGCCTCCCGCCCGCCGTCACCGGAATTCTAATATTTTAAAAGTAAATAGTTGTAACAGGAAAAAATTTGTATAGAATTCTGACTAGGGACAGCATGGTGGCGCAGTGGTTAGCACTGCTGCCTCACGGCGCCGAGCTCCCAGGTTCGATCCCAGCTCTGGGTCACTGTCCGTGTGGAGTTTACACATTCTCCTCGTGTTTGCGTGGGTTTCACCCCCACAACCTAAAGATGTGCAGGCTAGGTTGCTAAAGATGTGCAGGCTAGGTGAATTGGCCACGCTAAATTGCCCATTAATTGGAAAAAATGAATTGGGTACTATAAATTTATTTTTTAATAAAGAATTCTGACTAGATCGTATATTTGAATCTAATGCTTGTTTTTTAAATTGTGGCAGGGTCACACAGATGAACTCTGGGGTCTCGCCACACATCCTTTCAAGGACCTTTTCTTGACCTGTGCCCAGGATCGACAGGTTTGCTTGTGGAATTCCGTGGACCACACACTCGAGTGGAACAAAATCTTGGATGTAATTATTTTTTGTATTTTCAAGTTAGTTTTGTAAAATTGTGAGATTGCGCATATTGATTTTTTTTAAGATCCAATGTGATGGAGGGAGGGATATTTTTTCTGAAAAATCTGAACCCATCAAGTCTCTCCACATTAATTCCCCAATGTGTTTGATTCTGACTAGCAGTCCGGTGAAGATGATATGATGAAATAATATTGGAACAAATAAGGTCATACATTGTCTTTGATTTATTGCTATAGAATTATTTTAATTATGGTTGTTCTAAGCCCATTGAGAATTCTGATGTCTTTGTGTGAAGTGACATTCAACTCTTTCTAGAAAAACAAGTTTGTTATATTGTAACACCACATTGTTTAGATATAAGGTTTGACTCGGGTCAGGCCCAAAGACCAGGGTGCACGTTGGACTCAGGCTCCTGGCAGAGAAGGTGTTCTGTGCGAAAATGACCCGGGAGATTAAGGTCTATGTGGACCTTAAAAAAAAAAAAAAGGGAGGTTTCTGCCTAGACTTTCTGGGAGACTCTGAAGGCAGTGGTTCCGGGGGAAATGATCTCCTATAAGACCCATAGGGATAAACTGGAGAGAATAGAAAGCCAAAGGTCGGTGGGTGCTATCATAGAAGTAGATTAGCTCATCAACTGAGACGGCAGGCTCCTAGAAGAGAAATTTCATAAGAGAGGCAGGGGGAGGATTGGTAACAATGTCGGAAAAAATAAGTAGGGCATTTGAACAATTCTACCGGAGATTTTACAGATCAGAGCCCGGGGGAGGAAGGAGAGATGGGACGGTTCTCAGATGGGTTGGTGTTTCCAGAGGTTGATGAGGGGGAGAGGCGAGGATTGGAGAAATCACTAGGGCTGCAGGAAATAACGGAGAGGGCAGGAGTGTTGCAATCCGGGAAAGCACTGGGGCCAGATGGATTCATGGTAGAGTTCTACAAACAGTTTTTCCTGCAACTAGCACCCCATCTCCTGGCTATGTACAATTAATTGATGGCGATGGGGAAATTGCCGGCCACACTCACACAGGCCTCGATTTTGTTGATACCGAGAAAGGATAAAGACCCAACTAAGTGTGGGTCTTATGGACCCATTTCCCTATTAAATACGGATGTGAAGATCTTGGCCAAAGAACTAACAAGAGGTTTAGAAGGATGTTTGCTGGAGGTGGTCTCGAAAGACCAGACTGCATTCATTAAGGGGTAACAACTGACCAGTAATATTAGGCGGTTCTTAAATATTGTAATGACTCCGTCAAGGGGGAGGTTATTATACCGATGGATGCAGAGAAGGCTTTGGACCGATTAAATGGAGATACCTGTTTGAAATCCTGAGGAGATTTGGATTTGGACCATCATTTATAGAATGATTATTATATGGCCACCCTCTAGATGCAATGTATGATGGGTAGTACAGTGAAGGGGTAGAATGGTTGAGGGACTTATTTATTGAAGGAAGGTTTACAAATTGGGGGAATTACATGGGAAATTATATGGTTATTATATAGCGCACCCACAGCGAGTGTGAGGAGAAATGGGATTGACTTGAGGTATTTTAGGTTACATAGGCATCAAACCCACTGAAATCGATGGACAAAATAATGGATCTGTTGGGGAAATTTGGGAAATTCTCAGGATATAAGCTAAATTTGTCGAAGAATTAAGTATTTCAGGTTAATGCCCAGGAAGGAGTACAAATCTGGGAGTTTTACCATTCAAGCTGGGTATACAAATAACACATGACTGGCGCACAATGCACAAATGGAACTTGTCTAGTTTGGTTGAGGACATGAAAAGGGATCTGAATTCCCTGCCGTTACCCTTGGCGAGAAGGAAGCAGACAGGTGTTGCTGGGGGGGCGGGGAGAGTACCCAATTATATATTTTTTCCAATTAAGGGGCAATTTAGCGTGGCCAATGCACCTACGCTGCGCATCTTTGGGTTGTGGGAGTGAAACCCACACAGACATTGGGAGAATGTGCAAACTCCACACGTACAGTGACCCAAGGCCAAGATTCGAACCCAGGTCCTCAGCGCCGCAGTCCCAGTGCGCCACATGCCACCCCCTAGATGCAATGTATGATGGGTAGTACAGTGAAGGGGTCGAATGGTTGAGAGACTTATTTATTGAAGGAAGGTTTACAAATTGGGGGAATTACATGGGAAATTAGAATTACCTAGGGCGAGCGAATTTAGATATATTCAGGTCTGAAACCTTGCACACAAAGAATACCCTCTTTTCCTAATCTGACGGAACGGACGTTACTGGAAAAATTGTTAACTCGGGACGACCTGGGGAAGGGAAAAAATGTAGACATTTATGGGTGGCTACTGGAAACAGAGAAGCCGCCAATGGAAGAAATAAAAAAGAATTTGCAGGAGGAGATGGGACTCGAGCTTGGAGGGGAGATCTGGAGAGAGATCATGCACCAAATTAACTCAACGTCATCCAGTTCAAGGTTGTGCACAAGAGTTCCACAGATTCACCACCGTCAGGCTGAAGAAATTCCTCTTCATCTCTGTTTTAAAAGATCATTCCTTTAGTCTGAGATTGTGTCCTCTGCTTCTCGTTTTTCCTACAAGTAGAAACATCCTCGCCATGTCCACTCTATCCAGGCCTCGCAGTATCCTGTAAGGTTTAATAAGATCCCCCCCTGTCAACCTTCTAAACTCCAACGAGTACAGACCCAAAGTCCTCAACCGTTCCTCATAGGACAAGTTCTTCATTCCAGGGATCATTCTTGTGAATCTCCTCTGGACCCTTCCCACGGCCAGCACATCCTTCCTTAGATACGGGGCCCAGAACTGCTTACAATACTCCAAATGGGGTCTGACCAGAGCCTTATACACCTTCAGAAGTACATCCCTGGTCCTGTATTCTTGCCCTCTCGACATGAATGCTAACACTGCATTTGCCTTCTTAACTGCCGACTGAACCTGCACATTAACGTTAAGAGAATCGTGAACAAGGACCCCAAGTCCCTTTGTGCTTCTGATTTCCTAAGCATTTCCCCATTTAGAAAATAGTCTATGCCTCCATTCCTCCTTCCACATTGCATAACCTCACACTTTTCCACATCGTATTTCATCTGCCACTTCATTGTCACTGTCCGAATCCTTCTGCAACCCCCTCCCCCGCTTCCTCAATACTACCTGTCCCTCTACAGATCTTCGCATCATCTGCAAACGTAGCAACAGTGCCTTCAGTGCCTTCCAGATCATTATTGTATGCTGTGAAAAACCCTTGTATGAGAGAAGGGTTTCTAAGCTACCGTTGAAAACTCACAAACAAAATTAGGTTGCCATGGTCAAGGCCAGAGAGAACAAAGGTTTCTATTGTTCACCACTCTGGCATTGCAAGTCGGTGCTCCCTCCTGTCCCTCCCTTTGTCTCCTCCCCTCCCTCGGTCTCCTCCCTCTGTCTCCTCCCGTCCCTCCCTCTGTCTCCTCCCGTCCCTCCCTCTGTCTCCTCCCGTCCCTCCCTCTGTCTCCTCCCGTCCCTCCCTCTGTCTCCTCCCGTCCCTCCCTCTGTCTCCTCCCGTCCCTCCCTCTGTCTCCTCCCGTCCCTCCCTCTGTCTCCTCCCGTCCCTCCCTCTGTCTCCTCCCGTCCCTCCCTCTGTCTCCTCCCGACCCTCCCTCTGTCTCCTCCCGACCCTCCCTCTGTCTCCTCCCGACCCTCCCTCTGTCTCCTCCCCTCCCTCCCTCTGTCTCCTCCCCTCCCTCCCTCTGTCTCCTCCCCTCCCGCCCTCTGTCTCCTCCCCTCCCGCCCTCTGTCTCCTCCCCTCCCGCCCTCTGTCTCCTCTCCTCCCTCCCTCTGTCTCCTCCCCTCCCTTCCTTTGTCTCCTCCCGTCCCTCCCTCTGTCTCGTCCCCTCCCTCGGTCTCCTCCCTCTGTCTCCTCACGTCTCTGCCTTTGTCTCCTCCCGACCCTCCCTCTGTCTCCTCCCCTCCCTCTGTCTCCACCCGTCCCTCCTTCTGTCTCCTCCCCTCCCTCTGTCTCCACCCGTCCCTCCCTCTGTCTCCACCCGTCCCTCCCTCTGTCTCCACCCATCCCTCCCTCTGTCCCCCCCCGTCCCTCCCTCTGTCCCCCCCCGTCCCTCCCTCTGCCCCCCCCCGTCCCTCCCTCTGTCCCCCCCCGTCCCTCCCTCTGTCCCCCCCCGTCCCTCCCTCTGTCCCCCACCGTCCCTCCCTCTGTCCCCCACCGTCACTCCCTCTGTCCCCCCCGTCCCTCCCTCTGTCCCCCCCCGTCCCTCCCTCTGTCCCCCCCGTCCCTCCCTCTGTCCCCCCCGTCCCTCCCTCTGTCCCCCCCGTCCCTCCCTCTGTCTCCCCCCCCGTCCCTCCCTCTGTCTCCCCCCCGTCCCTCCCTCTGTCTCCCCCCCGTCCCTCCCTCTGTCTCCCCCCGTCCCTCCCTCTGTCTCCCCCCATCCCTCCCTCTGTCTCCCCCCGTCCCTCCCTCTGTCTCCCCCCGTCCCTTCCTCTGTCTCCCCCCGTCCCTTCCTCTGTCTCCCCCCGTCCCTTCCTCTGTCTCCCCCCGTCCCTTCCTCTGTCTCCCCCCGTCCCTTCCTCTGTCTCCCCCCGTCCCTTCCTCTGTCTCCCCCCGTCCCTTCCTCTGTCTCCCCCCGTCCCTTCCTCTGTCTCCCCCCGTCCCTTCCTCTGTCTCCCCCCGTCCCACCCTCTGTCTCCTCCCGTCGTCTCCCCCCGTCCCTCCCTCTGTCTCCCGCCCCCCTGTCCCTCCCTCTGTCTCCCGCCCCCCCGTCCCTCCCTCTGTCTCCCGCCCCCCCCGTCCCTCCCTCTGTCTCCCACCCCCCCCGTCCCTCCCTCTGTCTCCCGTCCCTCCCTCTGTCTCCCGCCCCCCCGTCCCTCCCTCTGTCTCCCGCCCCCCCGTCCCTCCCTCTGTCTCCCACCCCCCCGTCCCTCCCACTGTCTCCCGCCCCCCCGCCCCTCCCTCTGTCTCCCGCCCCCCCCGTCCCTCCCTCTGTCTCCCGCCCCCCCGTCCCTCCCTCTGTCTCCCGCCCCCCCGTCCCTCCCTCTGTCTCCCGCCCCCCCGTCCCTCCCTCTGTCTCCCGCCCTCCCGTCCCTCCCTCTGTCTCCCGCCCCCCTGTCCCTCCCTCTGTCTCCCGCCCCCCCCGTCCCTCCCTCTGTCTCCCGCCCCCCCGTCCCTCCCTCTGTCTCCCGCCCCCCCGTCCCTCCCTCTGTCTCCCGCCCCCCCGTCCCTCCCTCTGTCTCCCGCCCCCCCGTCCCTCCCTCTGGCTCCCGCCCCCCCGTCCCTCCCTCTGGCTCCCGCCCCCCCGTCCCTCCCTCTGGCTCCCGCCCCCCCGTCCCTCCCTCTGGCTCCCGCCCCCCCCGTCCCTCCCTCTGTCTCCCGCCCCCCCCGTCCCTCCCTCTGTCTCCTGCCCCCCCGTCCCTCCCTCTGTCTCCCGCCCCCCCGTCCCTCCCTCTGTCTCCCGCCCCCCCCGTCCCTCCCTCTGGCTCCCGCCCCCCCCCCGTCCCTCCCTCTGGCTCCCGCCCCCCCCCCCCCCCCCCCCCCCCCCCCCCCCCCCCCGTCCCTCCCTCTGGCTCCCGCCCCCCCGTCCCTCCCTCTGGCTCCCGCCCCCCCCGTCCCTCCCTCTGGCTCCCGCCCCCCCGTCCCTCCCTCTGGCTCCCGTCCCTCCCTCTGTCTCCCGCCCCCCCGTCCCTCCCTCTGTCTCCCGCCCCCCCGTCCCTCCCTCTGTCTCCCGCCCCCCCCGTCCCTCCCTCTGTCTCCCGCCCCCCCGTCCCTCCCTCTGTCTCCCGCCCCCCCGTCCCTCCCTCTGTCTCCCGCCCCCCCGTCCCTCCCTCTGGCTCCCGCCCCCCCCCGTCCCTCCCTCTGGCTCCACCCCCCCCCCCCCCCCCGTCCCTCCCTCTGGCTCCCGCCCCCCCGTCCCTCCCTCTGGCTCCCGCCCCCCCCGTCCCTCCCTCTGGCTCCCGCCCCCCCGTCCCTCCCTCTGGCTCCCGCCCCCCCGTCCCTCCCTCTGGCTCCCGCCCCCCCGTCCCTCCCTCTGGCTCCCGCCCCCCCGTCCCTCCCTCTGGCTCCCGCCCCCCCGTCCCTCCCTCTGGCTCCCGCCCCCCCGTCCCTCCCTCTGGCTCCCGCCCCCCCGTCCCTCCCTCTGGCTCCCGCCCCCCCGTCCCTCCCTCTGGCTCCCGCCCCCCCGTCCCTCCCTCTGGCTCCCGCCCCCCCGTCCCTCCCTCTGGCTCCCGCCCCCCCGTCCCTCCCTCTGGCTCCCGCCCCCCCCGTCCCTCCCTCTGGCTCCCGCCCCCCCGTCCCTCCCTCTGGCTCCCGCCCCCCCGTCCCTCCCTCTGGCTCCCGCCCCACCGTCCCTCCCTCTGGCTCCCGCCCCCCCGTCCCTCCCGCTGGCTCCCGCCCCCCCGTCCCTCCCTCTGGCTCCCGCCCCCCCGTCCCTCCCTCTGGCTCCCGCCCCCCCCGTCCCTCCCTCTGGCTCCCGCCCCCCCGTCCCTCCCTCTGGCTCCCGCCCCCCCCGTCCCTCCCTCTGGCTCCCGCCCCCCCGTCCCTCCCTCTGGCTCCCGCCCCCCCGTCCCTCCCTCTGGCTCCCGCCCCCCCGTCCCTCCCTCTGTCCCCCGCCCCCCCGTCCCTCCCTCTGTCCCCCGTCCCTCCCTCTGTCCCCTCCCGTCCCTCCCTCTGTCCCCTCCCGTCCCTCCCTCTGTCCCCTCCCGTCCCTCCCTCTGTCCCCTCCCGTCCCTCCCTCTGTCCCCTCCCGTCCCTCCCTCTGTCCCCGCCGGTCCCTCCCTCTGCCTTACCCCGTCTTCTCCCTTCCCTCCCTGTCTTCCCCCATCCCTGCCTCAGCCGCGGCGTCATGCCCTCTGCCCCACTCCCCCTTTGGACCCTCAACCCGGCCCTCCTTCAGTGCCCTCCCTTACCGCCACACTGCGCTCCGTCACCACCCCCCAGATCTGGCCCTCCATTGGCCACCCCCACCTGCCCTTCTCTACGCCTTTCCCGATCATTCCCTGTGTCCCCACCGAGCATGAGTTGCTGTAGGTTTCTTTCCCATGTTGACAAACATGTTGATACTTTTCTTAAAGTAAAGTGCTGGAAAGGCAACATTTATTACACTACTCTGGTTGTCTGGATGAAGATGATGATGGAGTTCATGGATCATAGAATTTACAGTGCAGAAGGAGGCCGTTCGGCGCATCGAGTCTGCCCGGCTCTTGGAAAGAGCATCCTACCCAAGCCCACACCTCCACCCTATCCCCATAACCCAGTAACCCACCTAACCTTTTTGGACACTAAGGGTAATTTACCATGGCCAATCAACCTAACCTGCACGTCTTTGGACTGTGGGAGGAAACCGGAGCACCCGGAGGAAACCCACGCACACACGGGGAGAACGTGCAGACTCCACATAGACAGTGACCCAAGCTGGGAATCGAACCTGGGACCCTAGAGCTGTGAAGCAACTATGCTAACCACTGTGCTACCGTGCTGCCCTACCACTGTGCTACCGTGCTGCCCTACCACTGTGCTACCGTGCTGCCCTACCACTGTGCTACCGTGCTGCCCCTACCACTGTGATATCGTGTTGCCCTACCACTGTGCTACCGTGTTGCCCTACCACTATGCTACCGTGTTGCCCTACCACTGTGCTACCGTGCTGCCCTACCACTGTGATATCGTGTTGCCCTACCACTGTGCTACCGTGCTGCCCTACCACTATGCTACCGTGTTGCCCTACCATTGTGCTACCGTGCTGCCCTACCACTGTGCTACCGTGTTGCCCTACCACTGTGCTACCGTGCTGCCCTACCATTGTGCTACCGTGCTGCCCTACCACTATGCTACCGTGCTGCCCTACCACTGTGCTACCGTGCTGCCCTACCACTGTGATATCGTGTTGCCCTACCACTGTGCTACCGTGTTGCCCTACCACTATGCTACCGTGTTGCACTACCACTGTGCTACCGTGTTGCCCTACCACTATGCTACCGTGCTGCCCTACCACTGTGCTACCGTGCTGCCCTACCACTATGCTACCGTGTTGCCCTACCACTATGCTACCGTGCTGCCTACCACTGTACTACCTGTTGCACTACCACTGTGCTATCGTCCTGCCCTACCACTGTGCTACCGTGCTGCCTACCACTATGCTACCGTGCTGCCTACCACTGTGCTACCGTGCTGCCCTACCACTGTGCTACCGTGCTGCCCTACCACTATGCTACCGTGCTGCCCTACCACTATGCTACCGTGCTGCCCTACCACTGTGCTACCGTGCTGCCCTACCACTGTGCTACCGTGCTGCCCTACCACTGTGCTACCGTGCTGCCCTACCACTGTGCTACCGTGCTGCCCTACCACTGTGCTACCGTGTTGCCCTACCACTGTGCTACCCCGCTGCCCTACCATTGTGCTACCGTGCTGCCCTACCACTATGCTACCGTGCTGCCCGACCACTGTGCTACCGTGTTGCCTACCACTGTGCTACCGCGCTGCCCTACCACTGTGCTACCGCGCTGCCCTACCATTGTGCTACCGTGCTGCCCTACCACTGTGCTACCGTGCTGCCTACCACTGTGATATCATGCTGCCCTACCACTATGCTACCATGCTGCCCTACCACTATGCTACCGTGTTGCCCTACCACTGTGCTACCGTGCTGCCCTACCACTGTGCTACCGTGCTGCCCTACCACTGTGCTACCGTGTTGCCCTACCACTGTGCTACCCCGCTGCCCTACCACTGTGCTACCCCGCTGCCCTACCACTGTGCTACCCCGCTGCCCTACCACTGTGCTACCCCGCTGCCCTACCACTGTGCTACCGTGCTGTCCTACCACTGTGCTACCGTGCTGCCCTACCACTATGCTATCGTGCTGCCCTACCACTATGCTATCGTGCTGCCCTACCACTGTGCTACCGTGCTGCCCTACCACTATGCTATCATGCTGCCCTACCACTGTGCTACCCCGCTGCCCTACCATTGTGCTACCGTGCTGCCCTACCACTATGCTACCGTGCTGCCCTACCACTGTGCTACCGTGTTGCCTACCACTATGCTACCGTGCTGCCCTACCACTGTGCTACCGCGCTGCCCTACCATTGTGCTACCGTGCTGCCCTACCACTGTGCTACCGTGCTGCCTACCACTGTGATATCATGCTATCCTACCACTATGCTACCGTGTTGCCCTACCACTATGCTACCGTGTTGCCCTACCACTGTGCTACCGTGCTGCCCTACCACTATGCTACCGTGTTGCCCTACCACTATGCTACCGTGCTGCCTACCACTGTGATATCGTGCTGCCCTACCACTGTGCTACCGTGTTGCCCTACCACTGTGCTACCGTGCTGCCCTACCACTGTGCTACCGTGTTGCCCTACCACTGTGCTACTGTGCTGTCCTACCACTGTGCTACCGTGTTGCCCTACCACTATGCTACCGTGTTGCCCTACCACTATGCTACCGTGTTGCCCTCCCACTATGCTACCGTGTTGCCCTCCCACTCTGCTACCGTGCTGCCCTACCACTCTGCTACCGTGCTGCCTACCACTGTGATATAGTGCTGCCCTACCACTATGCTACCATGCTGCCCTACCACTATGCTACCGTGCTGCCCTACCACTATGCTACCGTGCTGCCTACCACTGTGCTACCGTGTTGCCCTACCACTGTGCTACCGTGCTGCCTACCACTGTGCTACCGTGTTGCCCTACCACTATGCTACCGTGCTGCCCTACCACTGTGCTACCGTGCTGCCTACCACTGTGATATCGTGCTGCCTGTTGCACTACCACTGTGCTACCGTGCTGCCCTACCACTATGCTACCGTGTTGCCCTACCACTGTGCTATCGTGCTGCCCTACCACTATGATACCGTGCTGCCCTACCACTATGATACCGTGCTGCCCTACCACTATGCTGCCTTGCTGCCCTACCACTATGCTGCCTTGCTGCCCTACCACTATGCTACCGTGCTGCCCTACCACTATGATACCGTGCTGCCCTACCACTATGCTACCGTGGTGCCCTACCTCTATGCTACCGTGCTGCCCTACCACTGTGCTACCGTGCTGCCCTACCACTGTGCTACCGTGCTGCCCTACCACTGTGCTACCGTGCTGCCCTACCACTGTGCTACCGTGCTGCCCTACCACTATGCTGCCGTGCTGCCCTACCACTATGCTACCGTGCTGCCCTACCACTATGATACCGTGCTGCCCTACCACTATGCTACCGTGGTGCCCTACCACTGTGCTACCCCGCTGCCCTACCCCTGTGCTACCCCGCTGCCCTACCACTGTGCTACCGTGCTGCCCTACCACTATGCTACCGTGGTGCCCTACCTCTATGCTACCGTGCTGCCCTACCACTGTGCTACCGTGCTGCCCTACCACTGTGCTACCGTGCTGCCCTACCACTATGCTACCGTGCTGCCCTACCACTATGATACCGTGCTGCCCTACCACTATGCTACCGTGGTGCCCTACCTCTATGATACCGTGCTGCCCTACCACTATGCTACCGTGCTGCCCTACCACTATGCTACCGTGTTGTCCTACCACTGTGCTACCGTGCTGCCCTACCACTGTGCTACCGTGCTGCCCTACCACTGTGCTACCGTGCTGCCCTACCACTGTGCTACCGTGCTGCCCTACCACTGTGCTACCGTGCTGCCCTACCACTGTGCTACCGTGCTGCCCTACCACTGTGCTACCGTGCTGCCCTACCACTGTGCCACCGTGCTGCCCTACCACTGTGCCACCGTGCTGCCCTACCACTGTGCCACCGTGCTGCCCTACCACTGTGCCACCGTGCTGCCCTACCACTGTGCCACCGTGCTGCCCTACCACTGTGCTACCGTGCTGCCCTACCACTGTGCTACCGTGCTGCCCTACCACTGTGCTACCCCGCTGCCCTACCACTGTGCTACCCCGCTGCCCTACCACTGTGCTACCGTGCTGCCCTACCACTGTGCTACCCCGCTGCCCTACCACTGTGCTACCCCGCTGCCCTACCACTGTGCTACCGTGCTGCCCTACCACTATGCTATCGTGCTGCCCTACCACTGTGCTATCGTGCTGCCCTACCACTGTGCTACCCCGCTGCCCTACCACTGTGCTACCCCCGCTGCCCTACCACTGTGCTACCGTGCTGCCCTACCACTGTGCTATCGTGCTGCCCTACCACTGTGCTACCGTGTTGCCTACCACTGTGATATCGTGCTGCCCTACCACTGTGCTACCGTGTTGCCCTACCACTGTGCTACCGTGTTGCCCTACCACTGTGCTACCGTGTTGCCCTACCACTGTGCTACCGTGCTGCCCTACCACTGTGCTACCGTGTTGCCCTCCCACTATGCTACCGTGCTGCCCTACCACTCTGCTACCGTGCTGCCTACCACTGTGATATAGTGCTGCCCTACCACTATGCTACCGTGCTGCCCTACCACTATGCTACCGTGCTGCCCTACCACTATGCTACCGTGCTGCCTACCACTGTGCTACCGTGTTGCCCTACCACTATGCTACCGTGCTGCCTGCCACTGTGCTGCCATGTTGCCCTACCACTGTGCTGCCCTACCACTGTGCTGCCCTACCACTATGCTACCGTGTTGCCCTACCACTATGCTATCGTGCTGCCCAACCACTGTGCTACCGTGCTGCCCTACCACTGTGCTACCGTGTTGCCCTACCACTGTGCTACCGTGCTGCCCTACCACTGTGCTACCTTGCTGCCCTACCACTGTGCCACCGTGCTGCCCTACCACTGTGCTACGTGTTGCCCTACCACTATGCTACCGTGCTGCCAACCACTGTGCTGCCATGCTGCCCCACCACTATGCTACCGTGCTACCCCACCACTATGCTACCGTGCTGCCTACCACTGTGCTGCCATGCTGCCCCACCACTGTGCTGCCCGACCACTATGCTACCGTGCTGCCCCACCACTATGCTACCGTGCTGCCTACCACTGTGCTGCCCTGCCATTGTAACCGTGTTGCCCTACCACTGTGCTACCTGTTGCACTATCACTGTGCTACCATGCTGCTCTCGTGACCCATTCCAGACCTTGTACTGATGATGTTCCTGCAATAGTGTTAGGGAGGAAGTATAATCAATATGGGTGGAGATTAGAGTCCTAGAGGTCTACAGCATATGAAAGGCCCTTCAAATCTGCGCTGGTAAAAGCAAACACCTGACTATTCTAATCCCATTTTCCAGCACTTGGCCCATAGCCTTGTATGACTTGATATCGCAAGTGTACATCTAAATACTTCCGAAATGTTATGAGAATCTCTGCCTCCACCTCCCTTTCAGGCAGTGAGTTCCAGACTCCCACCACCCTCTGGACGAAAAAGTTTTTCCTCACATTCCCTCTAAACCTCCTGCCCCTTACCTTAAATCTATGCCACTTGGTCATTGATCCCTTCACCAAAGGGAAAAGTTTATTTTTGTCTACTCTATCTATGCCCCTCATAATTTTATATATCTCAATCATGTTCTCTCTCTTTCTCTCTCTCTCTCTCTACGCCCCACCCCCAGGTCTGTCTCCTCTGTTGCAACAAAAACAATCCCAGTCCATCCAATCTCTCTTCAGAACTGAAGCTCTTCAGTCCAAACAACATCCTGGTGAATCTCATTTGTACCCTTTCCAGTGCTATCACATCTCTCCTATAATGTGGAGAACAGAACTGCACACAATATTCACAACATTTTATACAGTTCCAGCATAACCTCCCTGCTCTTAAACTCCATGCCTCGGAAACTCTATGCCTCAGCTAATAAAGGCAAGTATACCATGTGCCTTTTAACCACTGCATCTACCTGCCCTGCTACCTTAAGGGACCACTGTACATGTACACCAAGGTGCTTCCCAGGATCCTGCTGTTTATTATGCATTCCCTAGACTTTTTTGTCCTGCCCAAGTACATCACCTCACTTAGGAATAGCAAGGATCAGGAGACGTTGGTGGGATTTGTTTATAGGCTGCCTAACTATAATTTATACTGTTTGACTGATGATTAAACAAGAAATGATTGGAGCTTGTAACAAGGGCAATACAATAATTGTGGGTAGAGGCATGGATCAATGGAAAGGGTGTTTTCTCCTATTTGGTATCTGTTATCATGCCTGATGTTGTAGGTCTGCCTGCCAATTCAAGTAAGTGGTGACTATTCCAAATATTCCTGACTTGTCCTTTTCAAATGGTGGAAAACATATGGGGAAAAACGTGATGCATCAGTGGCCACTTATTTTCCTCACAATTCATCAATTGACTCTTGGATGATAATACAGAAGGGTGGGGACAAGGAAGGTGAGAGAATTAAATGTAATGAGCCTTCTCCCAGCACAACTTCTAGCTCCTTTTGATAGTCAGTGAGCTACAAACTAGAGTATAGGTTGTAGAGCTTT
Organism: Scyliorhinus torazame; assembly: GCF_047496885.1. Taxonomy (NCBI): domain Eukaryota; kingdom Metazoa; phylum Chordata; class Chondrichthyes; order Carcharhiniformes; family Scyliorhinidae; genus Scyliorhinus; species Scyliorhinus torazame. The sequence continues at coordinate 349,206,243 of NC_092707.1, forward strand.
TTCGTCCAGAGGGTGGTGGGAGTCTGGAACTCACTGCCTGAAAGGGAGGTGGAGGCAGAGACTCTCATAACAGTTCAGAAGTATTTAGATGTGCACTTGCGATATCAAGCCATACAAGGCTATGGGCCAAGTGCTGGAAAATGGGATTGGAATAGGTTGTAGAATCAAGATGCTAATTGAATGTGGTGAGACATCTGGCTGGCACAAGAATGAACCCCTAACCTCAGCTGGTATGCTCGCATTGGGGTGATTCACGTTGTGATTGTTCCTTACTCCTGCTCAGAGCAGAACATTGACTGTGGTAAATCTTGGAGCCGTGCTACAAGCAGTATTGCCAGTAAAGGTTAATTAAAAACTGTTTCAAATTGGTATCATATCCAGTGTGATTGACTGCACCAGCTTTCCTACTTTTGAAATTTGATTCCAGCTCTGGCCCATTTGGTACAGAATCCAGGTTCTGTAGGAGGCACCTTAAAAAAAAATTGAGAGAATGCATTTAAACAACTTTAAACGGAAGTACAATATTTTCTTTGGTCTTTCTTTAGGAACCAGGCCATTGTGCTGAATTCCATCCCAGCGGCGTTGTTGTTGCTATAGGAACTCATTCGGGCAGGTAAATCTGATCATGTCTGTTGAGTTTGTGTGTGTGTGTTCATCTGTTTGGAATAGTAAGTTATGCTGCTTTACAGTTGAACAGAGAGTTAGAAACTCCACTACTTACATTGAACTCATAAATTTTGCAACTGAAATCTTTATAAACATAAATGTGTTACTGCCCTACGATCAATATTGAAAAAAAACTATAAAAATGAATAATAGATCAGCTAGCTCACAGTAGTTAATTACAGTAAGAAGTCTTACAACACCAGGTTAAAATCCAACAGGTCTGTTTCGAATCACTAGCTTTCGGAGCACAGCTCCTTCCACAGTTAATTAGTTAAAATAGGAATTCTGCATACATAATGTTACTGATAACTGTAAAGACTGCAATCAGGACACTTTTGTGTTCCTGGGACAAAACTTCTGTTTATGATCTGCAGCACGTTTACAAGTAAAAAAGAAAGTTAAAATTTCTGTTTTGACTGGAGTACCCTTGCTACCCTCCCAGAGCAATTATTTTGTGAGTAGCTCGCTCAGACTGTTGTTGTGCATTGCTACCAATCTACTGTCCAATCTACTTATATATGATACCTTGAGCAGTGGTAGGCTTGCTTTTCCATCTCTTTCTCTTCTCAACTCACAGGCAACAATAATAAAAGGCATACTGACTGAATTTAGGATTGAAGTGTGAAAACCCTGATAAAATGGTGCAACTTCAAAAAAAAATGGCAGCTTTTAATAGGTGTAATTTTTTTAAGTTTTCATTAACTCGTTGTTCGGAAAGCTTATTATCTGTACTCAGATAATTGACTTTTAAAGCCTTCACGAGGATTAGAAGAAAGTAGATCATTTCACAAAGGAAAACCGTGTTGGATCATTTAGCTTGTAATAAATTGCAACATTGGAAATCATGACAAGTTTTTTTTTTTTGTCTCACAGTCAGGAAGCCGCAGAGTACATCAAATGCAGGATAGTGGTGCTCTGTGGATTTTATGTGGCTTGGCATTGACAATACAGATTAAAGAATATCCATATAACAATGAATGATTCAGTTTGTGCATCTGGGCAGGGTACAGAAACACTGAAAAGAGCTGGTCATATCCTGCATTCCATCAATTATTTCAGTGCAGAGTACTGGCTAGTGTGTTGGTATTGAGAATTTAGATATAGGTAAAATCTGTTGCAGTATTGAACCTTAGCTAAAAAGTTAGCATTGAAAAGAAAGAGTATATCATTCAAAACACACGTCTTGCTGTGTTGGATGGAGGTCTACAAATAAGACTATACAAATGTTTCAATTCTTCCCAGAGTATGTCATACAGTATTCATTATAACTTACTGGTGTATTATATTCTAAATACCATGGGGAAAATAGTTCAAGAATATTTAAACTTAGGTCTGAAATATATTCAAATAAAGATCTATTAGTCCAGACAGTCACATGTCTGGAAAGATCAGAAAAATTAGGCAAAATATATTCTAAAGTGAGCCTAAAGAATGGCATTTCTAATATGATTGATGTTTTGTCTGATAAACATAGAATCTACAGTGCAGAAGGAGGCCATTCGGCCCATCGAGTCTGCACCGGCCCCCAGAAAGAGCACCCTACCTAAGCCCATACCTCCACCCTAACCACCTAACCTTTCTTGGACATTAAGGGCAATTTAGCATAGCCAACCCGCACATTCCCGGACTGATGTTGCTGGAGGTTTGTGATATTTGTGGTCTCATTCGCTTGTTATGCTATATTTTGGCTGTTTGCTAACATTTTAAAAGATTTCCAAGAAGGGCCAGGTGAAGATCGAGTCAGAAAAATTGAAGGGTCGTTGCATACTAAATGTTCTGAGCAGCAGAAAACTATATTGTGGTTCTCATCAGCGAATATACACTTTTCCTTAAAAAAAGCCTCAGTATTTGCTTAAAACTAGTATTCTCTGCCAAACCATACATCCGCACTGGAGGACGTTGCGATGAATGAAGAATAGGAAAATCAATGCCTATAAAAGAAGTTAGACACAAGAGTGGAGGCTTATAACCCCGCAAAGAACAGGAGCACGCCTGAGGATGGGGAAGTTTTTAGATACAGCAAAGATGACCTGATAATTGATAAAAAGGGATCAAAAATAGGAAATGAGAATAAATGAGCAAGAAACATAAATTTGAGAATTTCTACAGATGTGTAAAAAGAAAAAGAGTAGCAAAAGTAAGCATTGACCTCTTAAGAGATGAAAATCTGGTGAACTTCCGGTGGAAGCTATGAAGTGAACAGTCGCACATTTGGTAGCTCCTGTTCAAGGTGGAACTTTTCGGTCCTTGCCATGTCTGAGGGGTGGAATTTTGAATAGAAAGAGCTGTAGGAGTGCCAGTAGAAAGTGTAACTCCTCTGGTGCAGCTGGTGGATGGATCTACGAACTAGGAGTGGGTCAAGAAGAAGGGAGCTGTTGGAGCAGGAGAATTTTTGTGTGCCGCAGGTCAAGATGGCGGAAGGCAAAAGGACCTGTTCTGCCTGCCCAGTGCTCAACGGAGCAGCTGGTGGACTTCTTAAATGAGAAGTTCAGCCAGCAGAGAAGGTAAGCCCTGGAAGACCTTGCCAACGTGGTAGAGCCACTCAAAGCAGGGATTGACCAAGTTGAGGAGAGGCTGGAGTCCCAGGACCAGGCGATCCAGAGAGTGGAGGGGATAGTGGGGGAGCACGAGGAGCATCTCGCCTCATTGGTGGCCGAGGTGGGGGGGTGATGCAGGAGATCCAAAAGAGGCTGAAGGAGAAGGTGGAAGATCTGGAGAACCACTCCAGACCCCCAAATTTGTGGATCGTGCGGATTCCCGAAAGCATCGAAGGAGCGGAGGCTGATGTGCATGTGGCCAAAATACTGGAAAAGCTGACTGGGGAGGGGACCTTTGACCAGCCTCTGGAGGCCGATTGAGTGCACAGAGTGCTGATAAAGAGGCCAAAGGCGGGCAGGCCTTTGAGGACGATAGTTGCAGCGCTTCTTGGCAAAGAGAAGATTCTTCGGTGGGCGAGACAGGCGACGAGGTGCACCTGGGAGGAGAATGAGCTGGGGGTGTACCAACACCTGGGCGCAGAACTGGTGAAGAGGATGGTTCGGTTTAATTGGGTCAAGGCTGCCCCCTTCAAGAAGGGGGTGACGTTCGGAGTGCTGTATCTATCCTCTGGGTGACTATTCAGAATCAAGAATACTACTTTGGTACGCCAGAGGAGGAGCTGGAGTTATTAAGGGACAATGGATTGGCAGCAGAAGGAGGACATTGAACTATTGAGGAGGTGTTGTCTCCTGGTAGTTTTTGGAGAGCTTTTTCTCCTCTGAAATATTTTGTTGGGTTTGGCGGCAATTGGGGAGCATCAGGGGTGAGTGCACCTTTTCTGTCATTTTGTTTCTTTATTTCTTGGGGTAGTGTGGACGGGAGGAGGGGAATCAGCGGGGTAGGAGGTTTGGAGTCCTTGAGTGGGGGCTGCCATGCTAACTGGGGGAGCTAGTTAACGGGAGCACAATGGGGGGGGCATTCAGGTGGTTGGTACAGGGTAGGGGGATGGGGTTGTTGTTTTGTTTGAGAGTGAGCGAGGGAGGGTTGCTGACAAGGGTGGTGTTGGTGTGGCGCAGTTGGAAAGGGAGTGATGGCGGTGGACATCTGAGGGTGGGCCTGGAGGGTCGCATGACACAGGCCAATATGGTTGATGGGCAGGGGAGGGAGGCGTGGAGCCCCCCCAACCAGGCTGGTCACGTGGAACGCGAGGGGGCTGAATGGGCCGGTCAAACAGTCACGTCTGTTCGCACACCCGAGGAGTCTGAAGGCAGATATGCCTTTTCTACAGGAGACTCATTTAAAGATAAGGATTCAGACAAGGTTGAGGAAAGGATGGATGGAGCAGATGTTCCATTCGGGACTGGACATGCAGACGAGGGGGCTGGCGGTGCTGGTGAATAAGCGGGTGGCGTTCGAGGTGGAGAACATTGTGTCAGGTTTGTGATGGTTAGTGGGAAGCTGGAGGGAATGCCAGTGATCCTGGTAAATGTTTATGCCCCAAATTAGAATGATGTGGAATTTGAGGCGGGTATTGTGGAAAATTCCTGACCTGGACCCGCACCAGTTGATCATGGGGGGTGGGGTTAATAAGTCATTGAGCAAGTTTGGACCGGTCAAGCCCGAGATTGGGGAAAGTGTCGGCAGTGGCGAAGGAGCTAAAGGGGTTGATGGAAAGTATTTTAGCGGGGTGGGAGGGGTGGACCGGTGGAGGTTCGGAGACCAAGGGCCACTTTTTTTGACCATGTGCATAGGGTGGACCCCCAGATTGACATTTCTGTGGTGGACAAGGCGTTGTTGGTGGGGGTGGTCGATTCGACGTCTTCGGCGATTGTGGTCTCAGACCACATGCTGCACTGGATGGATTTTACAGTGTGTGCGGGGGGGGGGGGGGGGGGGGGGGGGGGGGGTGGTAGGGTAGGGAATACGGCGGTGCCTGGATGGGTTGGAGTTTCCCAGTGTGGACGAGGAGTTGGTACAAGGTTTGGGGGCCCATATTGGGTTGAGGGAGGTGATGGAGATTATGGAGGCGATACAGACAGGGAAGGCCCTGGGCCCAGATGGGTTCCCGGTGGTTTTATAAAAGGTTTGGGGGTGGGAACCTGGGGCCTTTGCTGGGGAGGGCATATAATGAGGCTAGGGAAAGGGGGGAATTCCCCCTTGCACTATCGCAGGCATCCATCTCTCTGATACTGAAAAAAATAAGGATCTGGAGCTGTGTGGATCATACTGTCTGATACCGTTGCTGAATGTGGATGCTACGTTGTTGGCTTCGCGAATTGAGGACTGTGTCCCGGGGCTCATCGGTGAGGACCCAACGGGGTTTTGTGAAAGGGAGGCAGTTGTCGGCAAATCTGAGGAAGTTACTTAACATGATTATGATGCTCTCAAAGCGGCAGGAAGTGGAAGTGGCTGTAGCGATGGACGCGGAGAAGTTTTTCGACTGGATTGAGTGGGAATATCTGTGGGAGGTGCTGAGCTGGTTTGGGTTTGGGCAGGTGTTTGTGGACTGGGTTTGGTTGTTGTACAAGGCACCGGTCGCAAGTGTGCAGACAAACTGGGTATGTTCAGGATATTTTGGGTTGCCCCTTGGGTCAAGGCAGGGTGCCCGCTCTCCCCGTTGCTTTTTGCCTTGGCTATAGAGCCATTGACTAGGATGTTTAGAGCATCGAGAGGTTGTAAAGGGATTTTGTGGGGGGGGGGGGGGGGGGTCATGCACAGGGTTTTGTTGTACGCGGACAACCTGCTGTTATATATTTCAGACCCATTGGGGGGCATTGGCAGCATTATGGGAATTTTGGAGGATTTTGGTCGGTTCTCTGGGTACAAGCTGAACATGGGAAAGAGCGAAGTGTTCTCGATTGGGACCAGAGGCCAGGAGAGGAGGTTGGGGGAGCGGCCATTAAGGTGGTATGGACGAGCTTCAGATACAGGGGCATCCGGCGGACCCGGGTTGGGCGTAGTTACATAAGTTAAATTTGACTAGGTTGGTGGAGCAGATGAAGGAGACTTTTAAGAGGTGGGCGGGACGGGTGCAGACAGTGAAGATGACAGCGCTAACAAGATTCCTGGTTATATTTCAGAACCCCTCGATCTTTGTCCCGAAATCCTTCTTTAAGAAGGTTAATGCGTTGATCTCAAGGTTTGTATGGGTGGAAGACCCCGCAGGTCAAGAGGGGTTTTTTGGTGCAAGGCGTGGGGTGGGGGGCAGGATTGCCGTTGCCGTATATAATGAATTACTACTGGGCGGCTAATATCGCTATAGTCACGAAATGGGTAGTGGGGAGGAGTCGGTATGGGAATGGATGGAGGCGGCTTCTTGTAGGGGAACGAGCTTAGGGGCATTGTTGACAGCGCCTCAGCCATTCTTGCTGGCCAGGTACTCCATGAGCACAGTAGTGGTGTTGGCCTTGAGGGTATTTTCATAGAATTTACAATGCAGAAGAAGGCCATTCGGCCCATCGAGTCTGCACCGGCCCTTGGAAAGAGCACCCCACTTAAACCGCACACTTCCAACCTATCCCTGGAACCCAGTAACCCCACCTAACCTTTTGTTTGGACATTAAGGGCAATTTAACATGGCCAATCCTTCTAACCTGCACATCTTTGGATTGTGGGAGGAAACAGGAGCACCCGGAGGAAACCCACGCAGACACGGGGAGAACGTGCAGACTCCGCACAGACAGTGACCCAAACCAGGAATCGAACCTGGGACTATGGAGCTGTGAAGAAACTGTGCTAACCACTATGCTACCATGCTGCCCCATGGGGGCAGTGGAGGCAGCATTTGAGACTGGAGGGTGCCTCGGTGTGGGCACCGATCTGTGATAATCATAAGTTTGCACCAGTTGAATGTGAAGTTTCTGGGGTGGCAACAGGCACGGACCGACTGATTCGGGGACCTGTTTGTAGAGGACAGCTTTACGAAAGTCGAGTACCTGGAGGAGGAATATGAGATGCGGGACCGATATGAGGGTGAATAGTTTTAGGTACCTACAGGTCCAGGATTTCGCGAGGTGGGAGGTACCTTCCTTTCCCGGGTTGCCACCCTTGGGGCTACAGAATAAGGTTGTCGAGGGAGGGGATAGGGGAGAGGAAGGTGTCCGAAGTTTACATGGAGCTGATGGACTGGGAGGGAACCCTGATGGGAGACATTAAACTGAAGTGGGAAGAGGAATAGGGGGATGAGGTAGAGGCCAAGATGTGGGCGGAGGCCCTGCGGAGAGTGAATGTGTCCTCTTCATGAGCAAAGGTGTCTTATTCAGTTTAAGGTAGTCCACAGGGCGCATATGATGGTGGCAAAGATGAGTAGGTTCTTTGAGAGAGTAGAGGACAGGTACGGGCGGTGCACGGGGAGGCCCGCGTATCATGTCCACATGTTTAAGGCATGTCTGAAATTGAAGCAGTTCTGGCAGGGGTTTGCAGTCGTAATGTCCAAGGTGTTGGGGGTGAAAGTGGCCCCGAGTCCAGAGGTAGCGATATTCACGGTGTCGGAAGACCCAGCGGTCCAGGATGCGAGAGAGGCCGAATTCTTGGCCTTTGCCTCCCTGATAGCCCAGAAATGGATTTTGTTTGGGTGGAGGGACCCGGTGCCGCTGAAAGCAGGGATTTGGCTGCGTGAACTGGCAGTATTCCTGAGGTTGGAGAAAGTCAAGTTCGTCTTGAGGGGATCGGTTGATGGTTTCGCTCGGAGGAGGAAGCCGTTCAGTGACTTCTTTAAGGAGGATTGAGGTGTCAGCAGAGGGGAAGTGGGGATGGGAGGGGGTTAAAAAGGGAGAAGGCAGGACGGGAGGAGGGGGGAAGGCAGGGGGAGAGTGGGTGTTGGTGTTATGTTGTATAATTTTACTACTCTTAGCTGTTCTGTTTGTTTGTTTATGCAAATGACTGAATAAAATATTTTTTTTAAAGAGACAAAATTGGGGAAATTGTAATCAGGAATAAGGAAATGGAAAGATCTGTCTTCACAACAAGACAAAAAGCTGAAGTAATAATGGGTGCATTAGTCCTGGTTTTAGTTCTTTCAAACTTCTCTGGATTCTAGAATCGTCCTAGTAGATTGGGAGGTAGCAAATGTTCAAGAAAGGAGGGAATTACAAGCCTGTTAGCATGACATCAGTCATGAAGGAAATGCTGGAATCTATTATTGCGGAGGAATTAAGGAGGATAGCATGATTACGCAGAGTCGAAATGTTTTTATGAAAAGAAAATTGTATCTGCCAAAGGTTTTTGGAGGATGGAACTAACAGGATAAATAAAGGAGAACCAGTGACGGTAGTATATTTGGATTTCCAAAAGGCATTCAACAAGATGCCACATAAAAGGTTATTGCAGGAGATTAAGGCTCAGTGGATGCTGAGAACTGAATTATTTACAATTTGTATTAATGACATATTTGAAAGTACCAAGATTAATGTATTCAAGTTTGCTAAAGATACAAAACTAGGTGTGGATACTAAGTTGTAAGGATGATTGAAAGAGGCTGCGAAGGTATGTAAACAGATCAAGTGAATAAGCAACAGTGTGTCAAATGTGGGGAAATATGAAGTAATTCACTTTGGTAGGAAGAATAGAAAAACAGAAGTTTTTTAAATCACAAGAAACTTAAATTTTGATATTCCGAGATTTGGGTGTCGTCGCACAAAAAGACAAACTTAAAATGTAAGTGCAGCAAACAGTGTGGAAGACAAATGGTATGTTGTCCTTTGTTGCAAAGGGGTTGGAGAACAAGAATAAGGAAATCTTGCTACAATTTTACAGGGCCTTGGTGAGATCACGCCTAGAGTACTGTACATCGTTTTAAGTCTTCTTGCATTTGGAAAGACACATTTCCATTGGAAATTATGCACTGGAGATTCACCAGGTTGATTCGATGAGAGATTGAATAGAATTGGCCATACTGTCTGGATTTTCAAGGAATGAGGTGATCTCATTCTATCTTAGAAGATTGAGGGACTTTGACGGGGTAGATCCTGTAGGTTGCTTTCTCCTGGCAGGAGAGTCTAGAATTAGTGGTCATAATCTCAGATTAAGTGGTCCGTTTTTTAAGACTAATGTGAGAGTGTTGTGAATCTTTGAAATTCCCCACCCTAGAGGGCTGTGCGTAAACTTCAACTTTACCTCTATCAGATTACATGTTTTTTAACCTTGACACTAATTCCTATCAGACAACACTTTTCATGAAAATACAGCTTTCGTTCCACTTACACAGGAAAAGGCAACACTTGCATTTCGGAAGCAGTCTTTCTTCTGTTAGGGACATTCGTTCGGAACCCTTTTGCAAAGCTTTCTCTTTGTGGCTTTTTTATGATGTCTTCGATAGCTGCTTCCACTTCTCACGTAGCAGATTTCATCACCTGTCTCATGGCTGCTCACATCTTGCTCTGTTCCAAATTGATTCTCATTCTCTCTCTAAGCTCAGCCCAGCCCTTCAAAGATCCTCCTCTGAAATGTCCAGACTGGAACTTATCAACTGTAATCGGGCTGCTTGTTTGCCCACAAAAGACCAGAGCTATGCCATTTATATGCAACTACCTCCCATTAACAGACAAATGGTCATCAGATAATGGCTGGTTGTGCAGGAATGTCCTGAAAGACAATGAATCTTGTGTGAATTCCCTTATGCATTCCCTAACGGGTCAAGTCTGAATGGACCATTTGACACAGCCAGATGTGGGCATATCCCTTTGAGTCCGAATTCATAGTATTTTCCTTCGGTCTGTTTACCCTTAAACTGTCTGCTACACCTTGGACCCCCATTTCTAGACCCAAGTTCCCAATATCTCTAGCATCTTCTTTAAATTGACTGCTACTACATTTGACTACTATCACCATTTAAGGTGTATGTGAGTTGTCGCTGAGACAGATAGCTACAGGCTTTGTCCGCCTCCATAAGTGTGCTCAACTTGGCCCTTCTCTCAGCATACCTGCTGCTAAATTCCTCATTCATACCTTCATTACCTCCAAACTCAGCTATTCCAATGCACTTCTCCCTTGTTGTACCCTCCATATGTTTGAGGTCCTGTTCCCTATCATCCCTTTTGCTTACCCATATTGGCTCCCAGTCAAGCAACTAGACCAGATGACCAATTTTTTTGGTCATGTGGTCTAATATGTCCTTATGTGGCTTAGTGTCATACTTTGATTTGTCCGTGTTTGCAAGGGTCTAATCCGTACAACCCAAAGATGTGCAAAGTAGGTGGATTTGCCACGCTAAATAGCACCTTAATTGGAAGAAAAATGAATTGGGTACATTTAAAAAAAAATTTAAAGTTTGATTATTTGATGTTCCCTTGAAGCACCTTAGGGCATTTCATTACATTAAGGGTGCTATATCAATGTAAGTTGTTGTTGAATGAGATTCCAACAGTGCCATACTTACTGTTTTATCTGACTCTCATTTAAGTTCCAAGGCAAGAGGAAAGGTGTGAGAGTGAGGATGCCTACTTTCCCAAAACATTTAAAACAATTCTGTAAATTAATTAAATACACCACCATAAACCTGGCAAAATACTGCAGATACTGGAAATCTGAAAATACTCAGCAAGTGTAGCAGCATTTATGGAGAGAAGAGAAACAGGATTAAGGTTTCAACTCGTGACCTTTCATCAAAGCAGGGAAAAGATAGCAATGCGATAAGTTTTGAGCAAGTGAATGGGGGAAGGATGAGAAAAAGAACAGAAGGGAATGTCTGAAAGGGTGGAAGGGCCTCATCCCATTAGCTCTGTTTCTCTCTCCACCGATGCTGCCAGGCTAACTGAGTGTTTCCAGCATTTTCTGGTTTTATTTTTAAACTTGGTTTGATGCCACATTGGGGACGTGCTGTATGCAATATAAAATCCAAGTTATACAAGATCCCTCCACTAGGCCTTTCACAAGATTTTTATCCAGTCAGGTTGGGACTTGCCTTTGGTGTTATTCGGTTTGTTTTACATTGTTAAACTGAAACTGCTTACCAGGATGCAAAAATATTCTTGTAACTGCACCATTAAAGGTGGCTTAATTTTTTTTTTTATCTTTTAAATTTGGCTTTTTTAAAAACATCATTTAACTTGTGGCATTCTACATTTTATAGGCCTCACCCATGACTTTGATTCTACTCTATTACTCCAGTGATTACACATGGCAGCCGAATGACAATCAGAAATTAATATCCGGTGAACCATTGGGAAATGTTTCCAGGCATCCAATTTTCAGACACTGTTTTTATTGTTTCCTCTGTAGTATTTAAATAAAGGTTGAGAGTTTCACAATCATAGCCAAGAAAAACATTGAAATCTGTCAAACTGTTGGAGAACTTTGGAATATAATCAATGGGAAAGTAATGATTGTCAAAAGTATGCCTTCACACAACTGTCCCATTCTAAGGAATCGTTTAAAGCATTCACCTTAATATTAGATTCTTTGGCTGACACTCGAGTAGTGCATTCTGTACTTATTAACTAAACTTTATTCACAATTAAAGACAAAAGGCAGGCATCTCTCTTCGCTTTCAGGCAAAGCCGAATGTAACTCAAATAGAATTTTAACATAGCACAGCTAAGCGTACAAAAGTGATAATCAGAATTAATTATCTGGTTAAATGTAAAACCTAAAATGATTAATGGTCTAAGGAAGATGTTTCCAAGCAAGTATAATATTTATTGATGCGTGCAACAATATAATTGCTGAAGTGGCGATGAATTTGATTAATTAATATTCCTTGTACAACAGGTGGTTTGTTCTAGATGCTGAAACAAAAGATTTAGTTTCAATACACACTGATGGAAATGAACAGCTGTCAGTGATGCGGTATTCTCCAGGTAATCAAATGTGTTTTATCTTTGTTCCAATCATTGTACTATAACAACATTTAAAACGCTATGTTATAATCATGAACAAAAGCGATAAGTGCACTTTGGTGATGAAAAGTTCCCAGATATTTTCCTGTTCTTTCGAACCCTTACTGGTGAGCAGGGTTGATTTGGATTGGATAAGCTCAATTCTAAACAGATAGAACCAAATGTGCAAATCCTAGTTTTGACTGATATTGACACTTGTCTTTCTCAGTTGAGCATTTGACCAGGTTTTGGCAGGTAGATAATTCTGTAACAAAGTATTGTTTCTCAAGGAGAAAGTAAAATCAGCAGTATCAGTCTCACCTCCAATTATCAAAAAGTATCTGTACTTGCAAAGGCGGCAGCATCACCAAACCAAATTATCTTGCATCCCAAATTATGTGCTAACATGGAAGCAAGCCAAGAGTGTAAATATAAACAAATGAAAAGGTAACCTATGGGTTCACTTTCACTTTTAATGGAATGCTTGTTAACTCATAGAATAGAATCACCATAGTGCAGAAGGAGACCATTTGGCCCAATGAGTCTGCACCGACCCTCTGAAAGAGCACTCTACCTCGGCCCACTCCCTTCCTCCCCCCCCTCCCCAATCCCCATGCCCATAACCTCACCTAGCCTGCACATCTTTGGATATTAAGGGGCACTTAAGCATGGCCAATGGACGTAACCAGCACATCTTTGGACTGTGGCAGGAAACTGGAGCACCCGGAGGAAACCCACACTGACATGGGGAGAACTATTTAGTAAATATTCCTTTATGTAACTGCGACCAATTTTCATGGTATATTTGCGTTTCTGACTGATTTTCCTAATAGCCTGTTATAGATGTGCGCTCAACATTAATACTAGAATGCCAGTGACATGAAGGATTCAATCCGCATAATTTTTATTTCAAAAATAGCTCTTCAAATAGGCAGAGCAAAACCCGAGTTTGTCTGATTTGATATTTTGGAACCAGGAGTGCTAGTGGATTATATTGCAGAATATTTTGAGTCATGAACTTCCAGCAAGTCTGCATGAGTGAACTGGCAACAGCAGACTTTCTTTTCCAATTCAGTTAGTTCTCACTTTAAGATAGGAAGCCATGATAAAGCCAGAATTAGGCCCTTCGGATATTTCTTGCCTACAAAAACCAATGTACAATTGAAATTATGAACCATACATGTGTAGCATTGTGCATTCCGAGCTTGAATAATTAGCAAAATAAATAAATCACTGAATATGACAAAAATACTATACAAATTCAAATTGGGAAACACTAAACCCAAGCAAGTCCTGAGTAGCACAACTTGTGTCTCATCCACACCACTCAACATTTTGCTTGCTTTCCTTTCCTACTGTGCGCCTGTCTGTGTGTCTCTCTTTTCCCAGTTTGTCTGTCTCTCTCCTTTTCCACTGTGTCCCTCCCCCTTTTCCCACTCTGTCTCTCTATCTCTCTCCGTACCCACTCTTTCTTACTCTCTCTTCATTCTCACTCTTTCTCACTGCGACTTTTCACCCTCTCTTCCTCTGTCCTTTTTAAATCTGTGTTTGTGTATCTTTCTACCTCTCCCCACTCAGTCTCTCCTTCCCTCCTTTCTCACTCAGTCTCTCTCTCTCTCTCCTATCCCATTCTCTGCCTCTCTCTTTTCCCACTGTTTCTCCCTTTCTCCACTCTCTTTTTCTTTCTCTCCTTTCCCCCCCCTCTCTCTCTCTCTCTCTCTCTCTCTCTCTCTCTCTCTCTCTCCCTCCTTTCCCACTCTGTTTTACTCCTTTCCCACTGTGTGTGTGTGTCTCTCATTCCCCACTCTGTCCATCGCACTCTCTCTCTCCCTTTTCCCACTCTGTCTGTCTCTCTCCTTCCCCACTGTTTCCCTCTCTCTCCTTTCCTACTGTCCCTCTCTCTCTCTCTCTCTCCTTCTGTCTCTCCTTTTGCACTCTCTCTTTCGCACTGTCTCTCTCTCTCTCCTTTTGCACTCTGTCTCTCTCTGTTTGTTTGTCACTCTTCACATATTGAGGATAGTCTCAATCTTGTGTGGCACTACCACTGTGCAAAATTAGATAGATTTCAAACAGATCTAGCAACTCTAGGCTGGTCAACCATGAGACACTGCGGGCCATCAACAGAATTGTACTCGATCACAGTCTGTAACCTCATGTCCTAGCATAATTCCCACTCCATTATCAAGTCTGGAGATTTATCCTGATGCAACAAAGAGTATAGGAGGCATGCCAGGAGCAACACCAGGCATTCCTAAAAATGAGGCGTTAACCTGGTGAAGCTACAACACAGGACTACTTGCATGCCAAACAGCATAAGCAGTAAGTAATAGACAGAGCTAAACAATTCCACAACTGATGGATCAGATTAAGCTCTACAGTCCTGCCACATCTGGCCATGAACAACTCGTGAAGAGGAGGCTCCACAAATATCCCCATCCTCTGTGATTGAGGAGCCCAGCATATCAGTGCAAAATATAAGGCTGGAGCATTCGCAACCATCTTCAGCCAGATGTTCCAAGTGGATGATCCATTGTAGCCTCCTCCAGAGGTCCCCAGCATCACAGATGCCAGTCTTCAGCCAATTCGATTCACTGCATGGGATAGCAAGAAACATCTGAAGGCACTGGATACTGCAAAGGCTATGGACGCTCATAATATTCCGGCAGTTACTGCTGAGGACTTGTGCTCCAGAACGTGCCGTGCCCCTAGCCAAGGGGTTCCAGTACAGCTACAGCACTGGCATCTACCCTGTATTACAAACCCAGACTCTGCGCCAGCAGTGGCTAGGATACTGGACTAAATCCCCAATATTTTAGTTTGAGCAGAAAGAATGATTTGCTTCAGAAGTGATTGCATGAAAAATAGGGCTTTGGTATTTCTAAAACAAAACTTTATTATGAATACAATATTGAACTTTTAATTTCACAACCGAAAAAAAAATCTTACAATTACCCCTTAATACAACTATATAATTTCCCATTAAACAACAAGCAAATAATCCATCTTAAAATTAGCAGTGCTCGATCATCGATGCACATGCGCAAAACTATGCGCATGCGCACCGCTGATCGGGCATGCATGCGCAGTGCGGCCGCATTTTTTAAAATACGGTCACAGACTTTTTTTTTACAAGTTTGGGGGGGACAAAGGGACCATTGTAGCCAAAGGGACCCAAAACCATTTCCTCCACTTTTGTCAGCAACAAACAAGGTAAGAGAAAATGGTGGGTTGCGCAGGTCAGCCGGCGTGGGCCGCGAAGGTCGGCCGGCGTGGCAGCAAAGGCCGGCCAATGTGGGTCGTGAAGGTCGGCTGGCATGGGTTGCGAAGGTCGGCCGGGTTGGGTCCCGAAGGTTGGCCGGTTGGTAAAAATGGGTACCCGGAAAAAAAGTTTGAAAAACACTGACCTATGTTATCCACCTGAAATATTACCTTTGTTTCTCTCTCTACAGATGCTTCCTTACCTGCTGAGTGTTTCCAGTATGCTCTGCTTCTAATTCTTATAATTACACCGATACCCGTAATGATGGCTTGGTCATCCTCAGTTATATAGGGCAGACATGAATTTTGCTCTCACCCAGTTCATTTTGGCTTGAACCCAATTGGATAATTCGGGTTTCAATTTTCCAAATGGGTACATTCGGTTCAAATTGTAACTAATTCTGGCTGAGCTCAGAGTAACATTGATATCAATTATGACATAAGATAGATTGTATTATGGCATGCCACCCATAATAGATTGAAGCATGTGAATATATGGAATAATTTTGGGCAGTTACTTAATATACTCTTCAAATAACTACTAACCAATTGTTGTAGAATATTCAGCAGCAGCCCTTTCTTCGATATTCTCAGAAAGCTTGCTGTGCTGAAAATACATGGTTATGATTTACTAATGTATGTATAGTTGAATGTTTCTAATTTTATTCACAGATGGTAATTACTTGGCAGTGGGGTCCCATGACAATTTTATTTACATCTACACCGTAGCTGAAAATGGCAGAAAATACAGCAGACAAGGAAAATGCACTGTGAGTGAGTACTAAAAAATGTTTAATATGAAATGAAATGCATGAGACATATGGACATTTATTGATTTCTCACGAAGCATGCTCTGTACATGCATACAATTTCAGAAATGCCCTTCCAATTATTCTTTACCTTTCCCTAGAAATGATTGCCCTCTGTCAACGTGAACAGCTTCTTCCTTTCTGCTCTCTCCAAACCCATTATGATTTTGAACAGTTTAACTTGCCCTATAAATGATAACTATCATTCCCAAAAATCTGCACACATTTTTACCCAGATCACTCAGGAATGCAAATATAACTTTTAGATTAAAGCAAGTGCAGGAAAATGTGTCTTCCTGTGCTGAACTTTTTTTTACACCTTCAGATTGTAAACCGTTCATGTCCAAGTCTGTCTACTATTAATTTATTCTCTTCGGTTGTCCATTTCTCTTTCGGAAACCAGTTGAAGCTGCCTTCATATTCTTGGGTAGTTCATTCAATCCTAACTATTTGCTGCTTAAAAACGATTTTCCTCATGTCACTGTTGCTTCTTTTGCCAATTACCTTAAATCTGTGCCCTCTGTCAACGTGAACAGCTTCTTCCATTCTGCTCTGTCCAAACCCCTTATGATTTTGAACACTTGTGTCAAATCTCCTCTTACTCCTCTCTTCCAAGGAGAACAGCCGCAGCTTCTCCAGTCAATCCATGTGAC
The DNA here is from genome assembly GCF_047496885.1 of Scyliorhinus torazame. Taxonomy (NCBI): domain Eukaryota; kingdom Metazoa; phylum Chordata; class Chondrichthyes; order Carcharhiniformes; family Scyliorhinidae; genus Scyliorhinus; species Scyliorhinus torazame. The sequence goes on from NC_092707.1 coordinate 349,222,920, forward strand.
TGAAGTTACTCATCCCTGGGTACTCTTGTGGATCTTTTATTAAATTAATTTACGGAATGTATGTGTCGCTGTCTAAGCCAGCATGTATTGCCCATCCCTAGATGCCCTTGAAAAGGTGTTGGTGAGCCTGGATGATGTGGAATCTAAACGAGTGGAGCTGTGGAACACCAAAGGGCAATAAACGTTAGTGAGAGTTGTGTACAGACCACCAAACCATAGTTGTGAGCTTGGGTATGGCATCAAACAGAAAATTAGAGATGCGCGCAGTAAGGGTACAGCAGTTATTATGGGTGACTTCAATCTGCATATTGATTGGGCTAATCAAACTGGTAGCAATGCGATGGAGGAGGATTTCCTGGAATGTATAAGGGGTGGTTTTCTCAACAAATATGTTGAGGAACGAACTAGAGAGCAGGCTATCCTAGACTGGGTATTGTGCAATGAGAGAGGATTAATTAGCAATGTTGTGATGTGAGATCCTTTTGGGAAGAGTGACCATAATATGGTAGAATTCTTCATTAAGTTGGAGAGTGACACAGTAAGTCTGAGACTAGGGTCCTGAACTTAAAGAAAGCTAACTTTGATGGTATGAGATGTGGGTTGGCTAGGATAAGCTGGCAAAAGATATTTAAGGGTTGACGGTGGATAGGCAATGGCAGACATTTAAAGAACACACGGATGAACTTCAATAATTGTACATCCATCTGGTGCAAGAGTAAAACTGGGAAGGTGGCTCAACCATGGCTAACAAGGGAAATCAAGAAGAGTGTTAAAACCAAAGAGATGGCATATAAATTGGCCAGAAAAAACAGCAAGCCTGAGAACTGGGAGAAATTTAAAGTTCAGCAGAGGAGGACAAAGGGTTTAATTCAGAAGGGGAAACTAGAATACAAGAGTAAGCTTGCCAAAAACATAAAAACTGACTGCAAAAGCATCTATAGATATGTGAAGAGAAAAAGACTGGTGAAGACAAATGTAGGTCCCTTATGTTAGAACCAGGTGAATTCATATGGACAACAAAGAGATGGCAGACCAGTTGAACAAATACTGTGTAGCTGGCTTCACTAAGGAGGAAACAAATAACCTTACCTAAATAATAGGGAACAGAGGGTCTAGCATGAAAGAGGAACTGAAGGAAATCCTTATTGGTCAGAAGGTTGTACTGGGGAAATTGATGGGTTTAAAACCCGTTAAGTCCCCAGGGCCTGATGTTTTGCATCCCAGAGTGGTCTTAGAAATAGTGAACGCATTGGTGATTATTTTCCATCATTCTACAGACTCTGGAAGAGTTCCAATGGATTGGAGGGTAGCTAATGTAACCCCACTTTTTTTTTAAAGTGAGAGAGAGAAAACAGGGAATTATAGTCCAGTTAGCCTGACGTCGGTGGTGGAGAAAATGCTGGAGTAAATTATTAAGGATGAAATAACTGAGCATTTGGAAAGAGGGGACCGGGCCGGTCCAAGTCAGCACGGATTCACTAAATGGAAATCATGCTTGATAAATTTTTTGAGGATGTGACCAGTGGAGTGGACAAGGGTGAATAATAAAATAATCTTTATTAGCGTCACAGGTAGGCTTACAGTAACACTGCAATGAAGTTACTGTGAAAATCCCTGAGTCGCCACACTATGGCGCCTGTTCAGGTACACTGAGGGAGAATTCAGAATGACCAATTAGCCCCACAACTAGGGGCTTTTCACAGTAACGTCATTGCAGTGTTAATGTAAGCCTACTTGTGATAAAGATTTTTTTTTTTTTAATTTGAAAACCACGTCCTTTGGGTTAACCAGTGGATGTTGTGTATCTGGAATTTCAAAAGGTTTTTGACACGGTCCCACTTAGGAGATTAGTGAGCAAAATTAAAGCTCATAGTATTGGGGGTAATGTATTGACGTGGATAGAGAATTGGTTGGCAGACAGGAAGGAGTGTGAATAAAGTCCTTTTCAGAGTGTCAGGCAGTGACTAGTGGGGTACCGCAGGGTTCGGTGCTGGGACCCCAGCTGTTCACAATATGCATTAATGATTTGGACGAAGGACTTGCATGCAATATCTCCAAATTTGCAGATGACACTAAGCTGGGTGGCAGTGTGTGCTGTGAGGAGGATGCAAAGAGGCTGCAGGGCGACTTGGACAGGCTGGCTGAGTGGACAAATACTTGGCAAATGCAATATAATGTGGGTAAATGTGAGGTTATCCACTTTGGTGGCAAAAACAGGAAGGCAGATTATGATCTGAATGGTGGCAGTTTAGGAAAAGGGGAAGTGCAACGAGACCTGGGTGTCATGGTGGAACAGTCGTGAAAGTTGCCATGCAGGTACAGCAGGCGGTGAGGAAAGCGAATGGCATGCTGGCCTTCATAGCGAGAGTATTTGAGTATAGGAGTAGGGATGTCTTGCTGTGGTTATACAGGGCCTTGTTGAGGCCCCACCTTGAGTATTGTGTGCAATTTTGGTCTTCTAGTTTGAGGAAGGACATCCTTGCTATTGAGGGTGTCCAGCAAAGGATCACCAGACTAATTTGTGGGATGGCAGGACTGACATATGAAGAAGTAGAAACATATGAAATTCTGATGAGACAGGACAGGCTAGATGCGGGAAGAATGTTTCCGATATTGGGCATGTCCAGATCTAGGGGTCACAGCCTAAGAATAAGGGGTAAGCCATTCAGGACTGAGATGAGGAAGAACCTCTTCTCTCAGAGAGTTGTGACCTTGTGGAATTCTCTACCACAGAAAGCTGTTGGGGCCAGCTTGTTGGATATATTCAAGAGGGAGCTGGACGTGGCCCTTGGGGTTAGAGGGATCAAGAGGTATGGAGAGAAAGTCGGAGTGGGATACTGAATTTGCATGATCAGCCATGATCATATTGAATGGTGGTACAGGCCCAAAGGGCCGAGTGGCCTACTCCTGCACCTATTTTCTATGTTTCTATGTTTAAACTACTGTAGTCGTTGAGGTGAAGGTACACCCACAGTGCTGTTAGAGCGGGAGTTCCAGAATTTTGACCCAGTGACAGTGAAGATTATTGCAAATGCTTCAGCCTTTGTCTTTTACACCTATGTGCTCGGCACCTTCATCATTGAGGCTGGGGATATTTATGGAGCCTCCTCTTTAACTGAGTTGTTTAATTGTCCACCATCATTCACGGCTGGATGTGGCAGGACTGTAGAACTTTGATCTGATCCTTTGGTTGTGGAATTGCTTACTTCTGTCTATTACTTGCTTATTATGCTGCTTGGCACCCAAGTGGCCCTGTGTTGTAGCCTCACTAGGTTGACATTTTTAGGTATGCCTGGTGTTGTTCCTGGCATGCCCTCCAGCGTTCTTCATTGAACCAGGGTTGATCCCCTGGCTTGATGGTACTGGTAGAGTGGGGGATATGTTGGGCCATGAGGTTACAGATTGTGGTTGAGTACAGTTCTGCTGCTGCTGATGTTCCATAGCGGCTCAAGGATCCCCAGTCAAGTTAAGACATTTATCCCACATAACATGGTGGTAGTGCCGCACAACACACTGGAGGATATCCCCAATGTGAAGACGAGACATTGTCTCCACAAGAACTGTGCAATGCTCACTGCTACTGATATGATCATGGACAGATGCATCTGTGGCAGGCAGTTGGGTGAAGATGAGGTGAAGAATGTTTTTTCCTCTTGGTTCCCTCACCACCTGCCGCAGTCTCAATCTAGCAGATATGTCCTTTAGGACCCAGCTGGTCTGTTGTGGTACTACCAAGCCACTCTTGGTGACGAACATTGAAGTCCCCAACCTGAGTACATCCTGCCCCCTTGCCACATTCCATGGTTTCTCCAAGTGGAGCCCTCCACATTTGGTCTCTTCGCACCCCCATGGAAACGCTTCAAAATCCTCCACCCCCCCGGGCCAGACCTGACTTGCACCCCCGCCTCCCCCTCCCCCAGAAGCCTACCACACACCCCTCCCCCAACCATCTCGCGTTTCCAAGGCCCTCCCCTTAGAGCCCAACTCCCCGGCCCCACAAAGCCTCACAACCCTCAAATCCTATTCACTTGACTTCTACATTTCTCCCTGACTTATCAAGGATCTTTAAACTTCACTAGACTTTCAAATTTTCCTGCTTAACAGCAGCTAGTGCTGTGAAAAAGGGAGTGATAGAGCTGCATTCAACACTAGGCCCGGGGGCACACTGCACCACTCTGATCTCACCCAGCTTCGGGCAAGACAGGATTTCAGGTCAGAAACTGAGTTTGGAGTAGCAATCTGACACTGATTGCTACTTCGAGGATGTTCAGGCTCATAAACTCCACAGATGCTGTCTGACCTGACGAGCATTTTCAGCATTTTTCTATTTACCATTACTCTCTTTTCTGTCATTCAGCCAATTTTGTATCCATGCTGGACTGTCCCTTTTGTTCCATGGGCTCTAACTTTACCTACAAGTCCATCATGTGGCACTTCATCAAATTTCATTTATATTTGTGGTTTTAATGTATTATGGTATAAAACTTTGCATGTATTTTGAGCATTAATATGAATATGAAATTTGGCTTGTTTGTATAATAAAATAGTCTTTGATTTTTATAATTTTTATTTTGGAATGGAGACATGCTGGCGACAATATAATTAAATTACAGCCTACAGGGATGTCCCACTATACAAAGTGCTGTGCACACTCTCACAGAAACTTGCTTTTTCTTTATTTGTTATGTGGGGTTTTTATCTTTTATCAGCCCTCATTTTACCTATAGTTCTTATAACCCGCAAAGTATGAGAACAAACTGATGACTCACTTAAATTGTTGCTATTCTCATTGTGGTTAGTTTACTTTTTTCACAGGATTACAGATTTAAAATGGGCACAGATTTGAAACGCTGACAGGAAAATTAAAATGGTTACAAATAAAAGTTACAGATTTAACAAGTTGAGAAAAAAATAAAAGAACAGCAGCTGATTTATTTACTTCTAGCAAGTCAACACTTCACTGATATATGTTGCTCCACCAAGTAAACACTTTAGTAGCATCAAGCTGAAATAGGTTATTAACTGCAATCATACAATCTCAAGAAGTGACTAGCTTTTGCAGTTATAAATTCTTCTCCCAATCATCAGCCACACTGTCTTTTTCTAACTCAGGATCTCTTCCAACAATCATGTGGGATCTTCAACTGCAGTACAGATATCCGATGTGTTCAACTGTTTATGTCCTTTACTATATAGACAAGCCATACTGTCCCAGGGAATTTCTTCATAAACACAATGCCCAATTATGTTCTGTGGCCTTTGTTTAAATCATGATTTTCATCCTCGCAAGAAATTGTCGAGCTTTCTGTTGGTTTTCTCCAATGATTTTTCATCCTGTTAAGCCAGGAACAGATGTTTTTGCTGGAACACTGCTTCACCTTCTCTCGATTCAAGGCCTAGTCATCATTACTTAAATTTTTTAAAAATAATAAATTTAGAGTACCCATTCATTTTTTTCCAATTAAGGGGCAATTTAGCGTGGCCAATCCACCTAGCCTGCACATCTTTTGGGTTGTGGGGACGAAACCCACGCAAACACCGGGAGAATGTAATCATAACTTAAATACTCGTGTCTCTGACCGGCCTGTTATAATCTATGCTGTTTCCCTTGACAGAATTTGTTTTGAGATCTCAGCCTGGTGAAATTTGGTTTAGAAAAACTGCCAAAGAGTTGTTTCTCAGTCCATGTCAATTAATTGCAAAGTGTGATAGGTAGCATTTTCAATCATTACCCTGAATTCATTTTGCTGGGCATTTTTTTGTCCATAGTTAGCATTCATAACAACTGTTCAGATTTGTCATTAGTCGAAGCATAGATCTATAGAATGACTGCAGCACAGCAGACGGCTTTTTAACCCCATCTTCAATCTGTGCCAGTTCCCTGGAAAAAAAACAGTAGCCCTGCAATTTTCTTTTCTTCAGGTATATATTCACTTTCCCTTTGAAAGTGAGCCTTGACTCTGCCGCCTTCACCCTTTCACGCAGTGCATTCGAAATTGTAACCACTTGCTACATAAAAAGCTTTTTCTCATGTCACCTATGATTCTTTTGCCTGTCACTTTAAATTTGTGCCCTCTGCTTCTTAACCACCCTGCCAACGGGAACAGTTTCTCTTCATCTATCTTTCTGGTCACCTCATGATTTTGAACGCCTCTATCAAATCTCTTCTCAACCTTTTACGAAGGACAACAACTTTAGCTCCTCCAACATGAACGTAACTCCCTCATCTCTGAAACCATTCTTATAAATCTTTTTTGTACTGTCCCTAAAGCCTTTGCATCCTTCCTAAAGTGTGGCACCAGGATTCAACACTACTCCAGTTAAGGCCAAAAGCAGTGTTTTATAAAAGTTTGTCATTTTTGCTTTTATGTGCTATACCTTTATTTATAAAGCCCAGGAATCCCGTATGCCATTCTAACCACTTTCCAAACGGTACCTACTTTTGTGATTTGTGCACATAGACCCCCAGATCGCTTTCTTCCCATATCCCCTTTAGAACTTTATCCTTTATTATTTCTTTGCATTCTTCCTACTAAAATGTATCACTTCATATTTCATGAATCACATTCGGCATGGAAGGAAGACATCCAGCTAATCCAGTCCATGCTGGCTCTCACTGAAGCAATCCAGTCAAGCCCAGTCCTTTTTTCAATCCTTTAAAGAAGGAAATCTGCCATCCTTACCTGGTCTGGCCTAATGTCTAACCAGACCCACAGCAATGTGGTTGACCCTTAAATGCGCTCTGAAATGGCCTGGCAAGCCACTCCGTTGTATTCAACCGCTACAAAAACACAACCAAGGCATTAAACCGGACGGACCACTGGCATTAACTCAGGCACTGGAAATGACAACAGCAAACCCAGCCCTGTCGACCCTGAAAAGCCTTCCTTACAAACATCTGGGGGATTGTGCCAAAGTTGGGAGAACTATCTCACACATTAGTCAAGTAATAGCCTGAAATAGTCATACTCACAGAATCATACTTTTCAGACAATGTCCCAGCCACCACATTCCTGGGTATGTCCTGTCTCACCGGCAGGACAGACCCAGCAGAGGTGGCGGCACAGTGCTATACAGTCGGGAGGGAGGTGCCCTGGGAGTCCTCATCATGGACTCTGGACACCATGAAGTCTCATGACTTCAGGTTAAACGTGGGCAAGGAAACCTCTGCTAAATACATAGCAACATAGGAATTCGGAGCAGATGTAGGCAATTCAGCCCCTCGAGCCTGCTCTGCCATTCAATCAAATCATGGCTTATGTCTTCCTGGTCTCAAATCCACCTGTCGCCCATATCCCTTTAACCTGTTTTTTTATCAAAACTATATCTATCTCTTTCTTGAAAACATTTAATGACTCCAGGCGCGATCTTCCAGCGACACTGCGCTGGAAAAGCAGCTCGCCGCGGCGTGGTCGGTGAAAGCCGGGAGACCCCGCTCCTGGGATCTGCGTGGCTCGCAACACCTCGCGAGATCCAACACAATCTCATGAGATGTTACAAGTGGAATCCCGCCCATTGGCAAATCTGCATATTAGAGCGAGGCAGTAAGCCTTACTCTAATGTGAAGATTCCCAAGGTACCTAAAGGCTTTGGGATTCAATCCCTTCACCTCGGGGACTTCGGGCGGGCGCCGTTTGGTGCTGGTCCCCATAAACGGGGACCAGGTGGAACAGCACTTGTGGGGGTCTCCAGGGGGATCGGAGCCCCCCAGCTGCACTGATTGACACAGCCAAGGTACCCAGATGGCTCTGCCAGCTGGCAGGGGCACTGCCAGGTTGGCGCTCAAGGTGCCAAGCTGGCGTTTTTTGCACGCGCATGATCGGGCCGGGTTTGCCCGGTGTGGGTGCTGGGGGAGCGAGGGGGGACGGAGGACCCTCCCATATTACTTTTGGGCTGGGGGGAGGTCGAGCATGTTTTTGCGGGACTCTGAGATCGGGAAGCCATTTGAAAATGGTGTTATCATTACATTAACTTTATCAATCCCATATACACCTCGATCAGATCTCATCTCATCCTTCTAAACTCCAGTGAGTATAAGCTCAAACTGTTTAATCTCTCCTCTGACATCAACCTTTCATCCCCGGAATCAATCTGGTGAACTTCCTCTGAACATCTCCAATGCCACTACATCCTTCCTCAAATAAGGAGACCAAAACTGGACACACTACTCCAGATGTGGCCTCACCAACACCCTGTACAAGTACTACCATGTACCGGCCAGCTTCAACTGATGAATGAGCACTCCTCCATGCTGAACGCCACTTGGAGGAAGCACTGAGGGTGGCAAGGTTGCAGAATTTGCTCTGTCCATCACCAAGAATGGCTCGATTGTACCACCACCGACCAAGCGGCCGAGTCCTGAAGAACATAGCTGCTAGACTGAGACTGCAGCAGGTGGTGAGGAAATAAAGATGAGGGAAAAACATAATTGACCTCTACCTCACCAACCTGCCTGCTGCAAGTGCATCTGTTCATGACAGTATCGGTAGAAGTTACCACCGCATAGTCCTTGTGGAGACAAAGTCCTGTCTTCACATTGATAATGCCTTCCATTGTGTTGTGTGGCACTATTACCGTGCGAAATGGGATAGACTTTGAACAGATCTAGCTAGCGGCTCAAGACTGGGCATCCATGAGGTGCTTTGGGCCATCAGCAGCAGAATTGTATTCAACCACAATCTGCAACCTCACAGTCCAACTTATCCCCCACTCTGCCATTACCACCAAGCCATGTGATCAAACTGGTTCGATGAAGCATTTAGGAGAGCATGCCAGGAGCAACACCAGGCATATCGAAAACTGAGGTCAGCCTGGTGAAGCTACAACACAGGACTACTTGAGAGCCAAACAGCATAAGCAGCAAGTAATGGAAAGAGCGAAGTGATTCCACAACAAACCCATCAAATCTAAGCTCTGCAGTCCTGCCACATCCAGCCATGAATGGTGGTGAACAGTTAAAGAACTCCCTGAAACATAGAACACAGAACATTACAGCGCAGTACAGGTCTCGATGAGGAGGAGGCTCCACAAATATCCCATCCTCAATTATGAAGGAGCCCAGCACATATGTGCAAAAGACAAGGCCGAGGCATTCGCAGTAATCTTCAGTCAGAAGTGCCGACTAGAAGATCCATCACGGTCTCCTCTGAGGTCTCCAACATCACAGATGTCAGTCTTCAGCCAATTCGATTCACTCCTCATGGTATCAAAAAATGGCTAAAGGCGCTGGACACTGCAAAGGCTAAGCGCCCTGACAATATTCTGGTAATAGTACTGAAGACTTATGAACACAAAAAACAGGACAAATGCAACCCAGCCAATTACCGCCCTATTGGTCTACACTCCATCAGCAAAGTGATTGAAGGAGTCATCAACAGTGCTATCGGTCGGTACTTACTCAGCAATAACCTGCTCACCGACGCTCAGTTTGGGTTCTGCCAGGGTCACTCAGCTCCTGATCTCATTGCAGCCTTGGTTCAAACATGGACAAAAGAGCTGAAATCCAGGCAGCATTTGACCGAGTATGACATCCAGGACCCCGAGCTAAACTGGAGTCAATGGGAATCAGGGGAAAATGCTGTGCTGGTTGGAGGCATACCTGGCACAAAGATGGTTGTGGTGGTTGGAGGTCAATCATCTCATCTCCAGGTCATCACTGCAGGAGTTCCTCAGGGTAATGTCCCATGCCAGCTGCTTCATCAATGACCTCCCTTCCATCATAATGTAAGAAGTGGGGATGCTCGCAGATGACTGCACCATGTTCAGCACCATTCCCGACTCCTCAGATAATGAAGCAGTCCATGTCCAAATGCAGCAAGATCTGGACAATATCCAGGCTTGGCCTGACAGTTGGCAACTTGCATTCGTGTCACACAAGTGCCAGCCAATGATCATCCCCTACACAAGAGGATTTAACCATTGTCCCTTGACATTCAATGGTATTACCATCACTGAATCCCTCACAATCAACATCCTGGGGGTTACCATTGATCAGAAACTGAACTGGACTAGCCATATTAATCCCATGGCCACCAGGGCAGGTCGGAGTCCAGGAATCCTACGGTGAGTAGACTCACCTCCTGACCCCCCCCCCCCCCCCCCCACCCACCCCCCAAATCCTGTCCATACAAGACACAAGTCATGAGTGTAATGGAATACTCTCCACTTGCTTGGATGAGTTCAGCTCCAACAACAAGAAACTCAACACCATGCAGGTCAAAGCAGCCCACTTGATTGCTCCCCCTTCCACAAACATTCAAACCGTTCACCACTGACGAACAGTGGCGGCCACGAGTACCATCTACAAGATACACTGCAGTAACTCGCCAAGGGGCCTTAACACCTTCCAAACCCACGACCGCTACCATCTAGAAGGACAAGAGCAGAAGATACCTGGGAACACCACCACCTGGAGATTCCCCTCCAAGTCACTCACCACTCTGACTTGGAAATATATTGCAGTTCCTTCACTGTCGCTGGGTAACATCCTGGACCTCAGCGAACGAAGAATCGGCGGCAATTGCACCGGTGCAGTCGCCACGGCGCCCCCGCGGCACTTTTCCGCGCTCGACGGGCCGAGTGCCCGCCAAGTCCCGCCGGCGTCATTCGCATATGGTCTTACCTGGCGGGACCTCGCCGTTCTGGCTGCGGGGGCCGCCCTGGTGGGGGGCTGGGGGGAGCTGACTCCCGGGGGGGGGGACTCCATGGTGGCCAGGCCGCGATGGGGGGCAACCAATTGGCGGGCGCGCTCATTCCGGGGGGGCGGCCTATGTTCCTCCGTGCCGGTCGCCTGTCGGGCTCCACCATGTTGCCCAGAAGCCAGTGCGGAGATGGCCGTGGCGCACATGCGCGGACCCGCGCCGGCCGTGTAGGGCCGGCTTTCACCTCCAGAGCAACGCACAGCACTCCGGCACTGTGCTAGTCCCTGAGGAAGAGGAGAATGACTGGGCCTGGAGGCCCGTTGACGCCGGCTTCGCTCGCGCCGGTTTTGACACCTGTGTCAACACATGGCCGGGATTTTGGAGAATCCCGGCCCATGTGTCTGCAGATTTATTTTTTCCAAGTGCCTACCAAATTTCCTTTTGAAATCATTGATGGTTTCCACTTTGACCATCCTTGTGGGCAGCAGGTTCCAGGTCATTACCACTCGCTACATAAAAAAGCTTTTCCTCTCGTTCCCCCTGCACCTCTTGTCCAAAACCTTCAATCTGTTTTCTCTCATCCTTATACCACCAGCTAATGGGAACTGCTTTTCGTCAAACGTGTCATAATATTGTACACTTCTATCAAATATCTACTCAAGTCTTCTTTGCTCCTAGGAGAAAAGCCCCAGCTTTTCCAATCGAATCTTGTAACAAAAATCCCCCATCTCTGAAACTATTCTGGTAAATCTCTTCTGCACTTTCTCAAGTGTGGTAACCAGAATTGGATGTAGTACTAGTTGGGCCCTACCCAGAGCTTTCAAAGTTTCAGCCTAGCTTTTCTCCATTTGTACTCCAATGTCTCTATTTATGAAGCCCACGGTCCCATATGCTTTGCTAACCACTCTCTCAATATATCCTACCACTTTCAAAGATCGATGCTCATGCATCCCCGGGTCCCTCTTTTCCTGCACTTTCTTTAGAACTGTGCCAGATTCACATTTCCAAACTATTGCTATATTATCTATCTCAGTTCAAGCCTGTTCAGTGTTTCCACAAAACTCAATCCGCAAGCATTATAAATCAGTCATCTAACTTAAATGTTTCTCTTTCTCCGTTATCAGAACTCATCATTCAAGATATGCCCTGAACAGAGAGGACTGTACAATTTAAGCATGACTTCTCCAAATTTGTCCTCAACTAGTTTGTTCGGTGTTGTATTTATTTTGTTGATTGCTGCTGTACAGTGATTGTGCTGTGTCATTGTAGTGTTTGAAACTCTTCAATTCCTTTTTAAGAATATCTGATTTTTATGTTTGTACATGTAATACAGGAATCTGGATTTCTCATCAGTAAAGCCCAATAAACATAAATAGGTGATTTGCTTTCTTTTCAGTAAGAGTAATTAGTAAAGCTCTGGCTTTCTTAAACTAGAATCCAGCCTGCTCTCAAAGCTCAAATTTCAGCCAGAGGAATTTTATGCAGCTGCCAAATGTTTTGCAGAATGGCAATAAGCTGCTCATGATGGTATAAAAACATTTAACTTTGGAATTCAGCTTCTGGATTGCAGGGAAATTGAACTGAATGTAAGATGAACTATGAAGTCTTATTAACTGAAGAATTTTGGCATAATTCCTATTAACAGTTCATCAGTTGAGCTATTGGAATATCAATGAGATAAAGGGCATTTTTGTAATAGTGTGCAAATATTGCATGTTTTAGGGCTGTCAAGTAATCAGTTAACTTCTGCAATGAATGTATCTATTTTTCAGTGTTACAGTCACAGACGTTACCACACAAAGTCTGATTAGCATGAGAATCCACAGCAAGGGAAACATGGGCAGTTGTGTCATGCGTGCTTTAATTCGCAATTGGTAATGTGTCAAGCAAAGAATGGACTCGGTGACCCATGCACAGTGCCTTTGGCATCACTGGGGGACCTCGGGCTTGGTGTCTGTGCCACCAAAGTTATTATCTGCAAAGTGGTCTGAGGTTTCACTCACTGATGAGTCTGGGTGCATATTTCAATTGTGCATACATCTGATTCTCATGTAGCAATCGTTAGCAAATTTGTGGATATTAAGGTAGGGAGGAGCTGCCAGAGCTGGGTAGATGCCTGGAATATCTTGTGTCATAGAAACGGTTATTTCAAGTCCTCGGTTTCCTTGTTGTGCTTCTGATCTTGTCTAACAACCTCGTAGCTTGCACTTTACGAGATTGCAAGTTTAGGCTTGTATCGGAACCTCCTTGGTTACAACTCTTTCTGCTGTGCTAGTGACTCTCAAACATTTCTGCTTGAAGGATCCCTAGGTTTAATGATCACGGATTCCACCTCTCCCTTGTCCTGGCTATATCTAAATTACAATACTACAATACTATGTCAATGAAAATATTTGATATAGAGTAACTGGTAAGTTTAATAACACACACTAAACACACTGGCAATTCAAATCAGTTCAAATCCTGTTCCAGTGCTCGACACAAAATCAACATACCACCAGATGGATCCATCAACCGACTGCCAAACTCCACTCCTACCTCATGCCAAGTTCCTCTCCGACCATTACTCATTCACGTACTCTGGACTATTTCCTGTGGTCATTCATTACCGGCCTCTAGGCAAACATAGTAAGCTGAGATCCTTGATGCACCCGTTATTTTAAAAAGCCCTCTTCTCTTAAAATCTCTGAATCTTATTCTTAAGATTATGTCATGGGCCTGCTGGAAAGTCTCTACATATCCACGTCTGAGAAACACTGCACAATGCCAGGTGTAATGTTAGTTTTTTGATATGATAGGGCAATTAATATGCCCAGAAGTATCTTTTCTGGTCTGTTCCATGGTTGAAGATATTTTTTCTCCTGATTCATTAAGTTCCTGGACTATCTCTTTTAATTGAAATTGTCATACATATGAGATTTGGGGTGCAATCTACTGGCTGAGTCACGCTGGAATCGGAGCGCGATGCGGCCAGTAGCTGCCAGGAGAAGCCTCAGCGGGCTTCCCAGTAGCCAGTACGCCTCGCGAGATCAGGATCCCGTCCACAATGGGCGTGACCAAGCCACGCTCGCTTAAGTAGGTTTTAAATCACTATGGCCTACTCACCCAGGATCTACCAGCCTCCCATGGAGGCCCCAGCCGGGTGCCGTTGAGTACTGGTCCACACAAACGTGGAACAGGCGAAACGACACCTGAGGTGGGGGAGGGGATCACCCAGGCCATCAAAGGCCCTTAGGAGGTGGTCACGGATAGGCCAGGGTGGACCTCTGGCCCCCTCCCTGGAACGTGGCCACCTTGGCACTGCCAAGGTACCTGCGTGGCATTGCCAAGCTGGCAGAAGCACTGCCAGAGTGCCACAGTGGCAGTGCAAGGGTGTCCAGGTGCCACTGCCAATGGTCAGGGCCTGAGTGGGCCCATGCTCATGAAAGGGTGAAAGGGAAGGTATGAAGGGCGGGGAGGGGTGTAGGACAGGTAAGAAGCGGCATCTGGGAGATTTGGGGCGGAGGGAAGGATGGGGACCCTAGAACAGTGTGGCCTGGAAGGGAGCATGGGGGGGGAGGGGCCTTGGTTCCTTGGTTTTGTTTTTTAGGCTAATCTTATTGCCCCAAAAATATAACACAGATGAAATTTAACATTAATAGCGTATTCCTTTACTATCGAGTGTAGGTTGTACTTTGCTAAAAGTATTGTTTGGAAAATTTGATGTTATTCAGTCGTCTTGTGTAATAAATTAATACTACGGCATGTGGCAGATTTTCTGAAATGAATAGTTGACATTTCATAGCAGTCTGTAAAAAGAACAAAGCAAGACTATAAACATTCCTTTACAACTGAAGCCTGATTTCCCCGAAAAAGAAACTTATTAAATATGTCAATTTTATTTAAGGATCTATTCTTTTAAAATAGATTACTGTCCCTTGTCCTTAAGCAAACTTCGGTCCATGTTCATTCTGGTGGAACCTCTTTGCAAAGCCAGTGTTTGGGGAATCAGAGACTTGTAGTGACGTGTTTTTCTTGCAGTCTGTGGTACAGCTGCCGCTCTTCTCATGCACCTACCTTTAAGGAATTACATTTTGAAAAAAAGTTAACACAAGTACCTGATACCGACATACTTATGCATCTCGTGCCTGATCTGGATTCTATGAAAGCAGCTCCCTCCAGCAATTGTCAGTGTAGATAGGCTAGGACCTGCAAATATGAATGGTAGTCCTTGGTAGGTGTCGCTAATCAGACTGCACTGCCTGCTGATCACCCTGACGTGCCTTTCATGCCTTACTACTGAGTTTATGATGTACAGCATCATGGTCAGTCGGTCATATTTTTGTAGTACTGTCTCAGCTTATTGTGTGGAGAGAAACCACTGCAAGTACTAATTGGCTGCCAAAACCAAGTCTGATGAGCAGACACAAACATTTCTTTTACAGCCTAATCTGACATCTCTCAATTAGAACCTCTAGCACAGTGGTTAGCACTGTCGCTTCACAGCTCCAGGGTCCCAGGTTAGATTCCCGGCTTGGGTCACTGTCTGTGCGGAGTCTGCACGTTCTCCCCGTGTCTGCGTGGGTTTCCTCCGGGCGCTCCGGTTTCCTCCCACAAGTCCCAAAAGACGTGCTGTCAGGTGAATTGGACATTCTGAATTTTCCCTTTGTGTACCCGAACAGGTGCCGGAATGTGGCGACTAGGGGCTTTTCACAGTAACTTAATTGCAGTGTTAATGTAAGCCACTTGTCACAATAAAGATTATTATTATTACTCCAAGCATCACAGATATGTGAAACTTATTGACACCAGAAATAATGCTAGGAGTAAAAGAAAATTTTTTAAAAAATATTTTATTGAGAAATTTTGGGCCAACCATCACAGTACATTGTGTATCCTTTACACAGTAATAACAATATAACTAACAATGGCCAGTTTTATAAACAATAAATAAATAATATATAAACAAAAACAAAACTAAATGGCAACTGCCTTGTCCCAGATAAATATTCTCCAAAAATATGTTTTAACAGTCCAATATACAATTATCTATAACAACAACCTATACATATTATACTTGTATATTAACATCCCTGAGAATCCCTCTAGTTCCTTCCCCCCCCCCCCCCCTGGGCTGCTGCTGCTGTCTTCTTCTTTTCCATTCCCTCTATCTTTCTGTGAGGTATTCGACGAACGGTTGCCACCGCCTGGTGAACCCTTGAGCCGATCCCCTTAGGACGAACTTAATCCGTTCCAGCTTTATAAACCCTGCCATGTCATTTATCCAGGTCTCCACACCCGGGGGCTTGGCTTCCTTCCACATCAACAGTATCCTGCGCCGGGCTACTAGGGACGCAAAGGCCAAAACATCGGCCTCTCTCGCCTCCTGCACTCCCGGCTCTTCTGCAACCCCAAATATAGTCAACCCCCAGCTTGGTTCGACCTGGACCCCCACTACCTTCGAAAGCATCTTTGTCACCCCCACCCAAAACCCCTGTAGTGCCGGACATGACCAGAACATGTGGGTGTGATTCGCTGGGCTTTTCGAGCATCTCGCACACCTATCCTCTACTCCAAAAAATTTGCTATGCCGTGTTCCAGTCATATGCGCCCTGTGTAACACCTTAAATTGTATCAGGCTTAGCCTGGCACACGAGGACGATGAGTTTACCCTACTTAGGGCATCAGCCCACAGCCCCTCCTCAATCTCCTCCCCCAGCTCTTCTTCCCATTTCCCTTTCAGCTCGTCTACCATAATCTCCCCCTCGTCTCTCATCTCCCTATATATGTCTGACACCTTACCGTCCCCCACCCATGTCTTTGAGATCACTCTGCCTTGCACCTCCTGCGTCGGGAGCTGCGGGAATTCCCTCACCTGTTGCCTCGTAAAAGCCCTCAGTTGCATATACCGGAATGCATTCCCTTGGGGCAACCCATATTTTTCGGTCAGCGCTCCCAGACTTGCAAACGTCCCATCTACAAACAGATCTCTCAATTGTGTTACACCTGCTCTTTGCCATGTTCCAAATCCCCCATCCATTCTCCCCGGAGCAAACGTATGATTATTTCTTATCGGGGACCACACTGAGGCTCCCGTCTTTCCCCTATGCCGTCTCCATTGCCCCCAAATTTTCAGAGTAGCCACCACCACCGGGCTTGTGGTGTATTTCTTCGGTGAGAACGGCAACGGCGCCGTCACCATGGCTTATAGGCAAGTCCCCCTACAGGACGCCTTCTCCAATCTCTTCCACGCCGCTCCCTCCTCTTCTCCCATCCACTTACATACCATTGAGATGTTGGCGGCCCAGTAGTACTCACTCAGGTTCGGTAGCGCCAGCCCCCCCCTATCCCTACTAAGCTGCAAAAATCCCTTCCTCACTCTCGGGGTCTTCCCGGCCCACACAAAACTCATGATACTCTTCTCAATCCTTTTGAAAAAAGCCTTCGTGATCACCACCGGGAGGCACTGAAACACAAAGAGGAATCTCGGGAGGACCACCATTTTAACCGCTTGTACCCTCCCTGCCAGTGACAGGGATACCATGTCCCATCTCTTGAAGTCCTCCTCCATCTGTTCCACCAACCGCGTTAAGTTTAACCTATGCAATGTACCCCAATTCTTGGCTATCTGGATCCCCAAGTAGCGAAAGTCCCTTGTTACCTTACTCAGTGGTAAGTCCTCTATTTCTCTGCTCTGCTCCCCTGGATGCACCACAAACAGCTCACCTTTCCCCATGTTCAGCTTATATCCTGAAAATTCTCCAAACTCCCCAAGTATCCGCATTATCTCTGGCATCCCCTCCGCCGGGTCCGCCACATACACCAATAAATCGTCCGCGTAAAGAGATACCCAGTGTTCCTCTCCTCCCCTGAGTACTCCCCTCCACTTCCTGGAACCCCTCAATGCTATTGCCAGGGGCTCAATCGCCAGTGCAAACAATAATGGGGACAGAGGACATCCCTGCCTCGTCCCTCTATGGAGCCGAAAATACGCAGACCCCCGTCCATTCGTGACCACGCTCGCCATCGGGGCCCTATACAGCAGCTGTACCCATCTAATATACTCATCTCCAAAGCCAAATCTCCTCAACACCTCCCACAAATAATCCCACTCCACTCTATCAAATGCTTTCTCGGCATCCATCGCCACCACTATCTCCGCTTCCCCCTCTGGTGGGGGCATCATCATTACCCCTAGCAGCCTCCGTATATTCGTATTCAGCCGTCTCCCCTTCACAAACCCAGTTTGGTCCTCATGGACTACCCCCGGGACACAATCCTCTATCCTCATTGCCATTACCTTGGCCAGAATCTTAGCGTCTACATTTAGGAGGGAAATAGGTCTATAGGACCCGCATTGCAGCGGGCCTTTTTCCTTCTTTAGGAGAAGTGATATCGTTGCCTCTGACATAGTCAGGGGCAGCTGTCCCCTTTCCTTCGCCTCATTAAAGGTTCTCTTCAGTATCGGGGCAAGCAAGTCCACATATTTCCTATAAAATTCGACTGGAAATCCATCCGGTCCCGGAGCCTTCCCCGCCTGCATACTCCTAATTCCTTTCACTACTTCCTCTATCTCGATCTGTGGTCCCAGTCCCACCCTCTCCTGCTCTTCCACCTTAGGAAATTCCAGCCGGTCCAGGAAGCACATCATTCTCTCCTTCCCATCCGGGGGCTGAGCTTCGTATAATCTTTTATAGAATGCCTTGAACACTCCACTCACTCTCTCCGCTCCCCGCTCTATCTCTCCTTCCTCATCCCTCACTCCCCCTATTTCCCTCGCTGCTCCCCTTTTCCTCAATTGATGGGCCAGCAACCTGCTCGCCTTCTCCCCATACTCATACTGTACACCCTGTGCCTTCCTCCACCGTGCTTCTGCAGTACCCGTTGTCAGCAAGTCAAATTCTACGTGTAACCTTTGCCTTTCCCTGTACAGTCCCTCCTCCGGTGCCTCCGCATATTGCCTGTCCACCCTCAGAAGTTCTTGCAGCAACCGCTCCCGTTCCCTACTCTCCTGCTTTCCTTTATGTGCCCTTATTGATATCAGCTCCCCTCTAACCACTGCCTTCAGCGCCTCCCAGACCATTCTCACCTGGACCTCCCCGTTATCATTGAGTTCCAAGTATTTTTCAATGCACCCCCTCACCCTTAGACACACCCCTTCATCTGCCATTCTCCAGGGTGGACGCCCTTCTGTTTCCTCCCCTATCTCCAAGTCTACCCAATGTGGAGCGTGATCCGAAATGGCTATAGCCGTATACTCCGTCCCCCTCACCTTCGGGATCAACGCCCTTCCCAAAACAAAAAAGTCTATTCGCGAATAAACTTTGTGGACATCGGAGAAAAACGAAAACTCCTTACTCCTAGGTCTACTAAATCTCCACGGGTCTACTCCCATCTGCTCCATAAAATCTTTAAGCATCTTGGCTGCAGCCGGCCTCCTTCCAGTCCTGGATCTCGACCTGTCCAGCCCTGGCTCCAGCACCGTATTAAAATCTCCCCCCATTACCAACTTTCCCACCTCTAGGTCCGGGATGTGTCCTAGCATGCGCCTCATAAAATTAGCATCATCCCAGTTCAGGGCATATACGTTTACCAAGACCACCGCCTCCCCCTGTAATTTGCCACTCACCATCACGTATCTGCCCCCGCTATCCGCCACTATGGTCTTTGCCTCAAACATAACCCGCTTCCCCACTAGTATAGCCACCCCTCTGTTTTTCGCATCTAGCCCCGAATGAAATACCTGCCCCACCCATCCTTTGCGTAGTCTAACCTGGTCTATAAGTTTCAAGTGCGTCTCTTGTAACATAACCACGTCTGCCTTAAGTTTCTTAAGGTGTGCGAGTACTCGTGCCCTCTTTATCGGCCCGTTCAGCCCTCTCACATTCCACGTGATCAACCGGGTTGGGGGGCTTTTTACCGCCCCCCCCCCCCCCTTGTCGATTAGCCATCCCCTTTTTCCAGCTCCTCACCCGGTTCCCACGCAGCTGTGTCCCCCCAGGCAGTGCCCCCCCCGCCCACCGCACCCCATTCCGGCTCCCCCCTCTCCCCAGCAGCAGCAACCCAGTAACTCCCCCCTCCCACCCCCCCCCCCCCCCCCCCCCCCCCCGCTAGATCCCCCACTAGCGTAGTTACACCCCCCATGTTGCTCCCAGAAGTCAGCAAACTCTGGCCAACCTCGGCTTCCCCCCATGACCTCGACTCGCACCGTGCGACGCCCCCTCCTTCCTGCTTCCCTATTCCCGCCATGATTATCATAGCGCGGGAACAAAGCCCGCGCTTCCCTTTTGGCCCCGCCCCCCATGGCCAACACCCCATCTCCTCCACCTCCCTTCCTCTCTCCACCACCACCTGTGGAAGAGAGAAAAGTTACCGCATCGCAGGATTAATAACATAAAACTCATCTTTCCCCCCCTATTTCCCCCCTCTTCGCCCCCCATACTCGCCCCACCACTTTGTTTCAAACGTTCTTTTTTAATAACCCACTTATTCCAGTTTTTCTTCCACAATAAAAGTCCACGCCTCATCCGCCGTCTCAAAGTAGTGGTGCCTCCCTTGATATGTGACCCACAGTCTTGCCAGTTGCAGCATTCCAAATTTTATCTTCTTTTTGTGAAGCACCGCCTTGGCCCGATTAAAGCTCGCCCTCCGCACTCCAGTCTTGATATACGCGGATCACCGCGTTCTCCCACCTACTGCTCCGAGTTTTCTTCGCCCATCTAAGGACCATCTCTCTGTCCTTAAAACTGAGGAATCTCACCACTATGGCTCTAGGAATTTCTCCTGCTTTCGGTCCTCGCGCCATCACTCGGTATGCTCCCTCCACCTCCAGCGGATCCGCCGGGGCCTCCGCTCCCATTAACGAGTGCAGCATCGTGCTCACATATGCCCCGACGTCTGCACCTTCAGGAAGACCAAGAATCCTTAAATTATTCCTTCTCGCGTTATTCTCCAGCACCTCCAGTCTTTCCACACATCGTTTATGGTGTGCCTCGTGCATCTCCGTCTTCACCACCAGGCCCTGTATATCGTCCTCGTTCTCGGCAGCCTTTGCCTTCACGACCCGAAGCTCCCGCTCCTGGGTCTTTTGCTCATCCTTTAGCCCTTCGATCGCCTGTAATATAGGGGCCAACAGCTCCTTCATCATTTCCTTTTTAAGTTCTTCCACGCAACATTTCAAAGACTCTTGTTGTTCAGGGCCCCATGTTAAACTGCCACCTTCCGTCGCCATCTTGGTTCTTGCTTGCCTTCCTTGCCGCTGCTCCAAAGGATCCACTGCAATCTGGCCACTTCCCTCTCCTTTTTCCATCCGTTTCCAGGGGGGATTCCCTTCTGGTTTACCGCACAGTGCTTCTAGCCGTTAAAATTGCCGTTGGGGCTCTTATTAGGAGCCCAAAAGTCCGTTCCACCGGGAGCTGCCGAAACGTGCGACTTAGCTGGTCATCGCCGCACCCGGAAGTCGAGTAAAAGAAAACTTGAACAATATACACAAAATGTCATGCGAATCCAAGTGCCTACAGAAGAACACAGGAAAATAATTAAAATAGAATGTGACTAAATGTTGCAGATTTTATGTACTTACCTGTGCCCTTTAAATCAGGTACATCTGACTTCCTAGCAACCCAGACTTTCTATTTTGCATGGGCATCTTTGAGAAATATCATCTTGCATCCCCAAGTATCAGAAATTTAGAGTGAACAAAGAAAAGTACAGCACAGGGACAGGCCTTTTGGTCCTCCAAGCCTGTGCCGACCATGATGCCCTGACTTAAAAAAAACCTTCTGCCCTTACTCGGTCCGTATCCCTCTATTTCCTCCCTATTCATATCCATCCAGGTGCCTCTTAAATGTTGCTAATGTGGCTGCTTCCACCACCTCCTCTGGCAACGCGTTCAAAGTACCCACCACTCTCTGTATGAAAAACTTACCCCGCACATCTCCCTTAAACTTTCCTCCTCTCACCTGTGCCCCCTTATAATTGACACTTCCACCCTTGGTAAAAGCCTCTGACTGTCCACCCTGTCTATGCCTCTCCTAATTTTGTAGACCTCTATCAGGTCTCCCCTCGGCCTCCATCCTTCCGGTGAAAACAATCCTAGTTTATTCAACCTCGCCTCATAGCCAACACCCTCGAGACCAGGCAACATCCTCGTCAACCTTCTTTGCACTCTCTCCAAAGCTTCCACGTCCTTCTGATAAAGTGGTGACTAGAACTGCAAACAATACTCCAAATGAAGCCTAACCAAGGTTTTGTATAGCTGCAACATAATTTCCCAACTCTTGTAATCAGTGCCCCGGCTGATGAATTCAAACATGCCATGTGCCTTCTTAATCACCTTGGCCGCCTGTGTTGCCACTTTTAGGGAACTGTGGACCTGCACGCCCAGATCCCTCTGTATGTTGATGTTCCTAAGGGTTATGCCAATTACGGTACAATTCATACCTAGATTTGATCCTCCAAAATGCATCACGTCCCATTTGTCCGGATTAAACACCATCTGCCATTTCTGTGCCCAAGTCTCCAATCTATCTATATCCTGTTGTATCCTCTGACAATCCTCGCCACTCCGCCAATCTTTGTGTCATCCGCAAACTTACTAATCAGACCACCCACATTTTGCTCCAGATCATTTATATATACTACAAACAACAGAGGTCCCAGCACTGATCCCTGCGGAACACTACTAGCTACAGATCTCCATTCAGAAAAGCACCCTCCCACCGCTACTCTGGCTTCTATAACCAAGCCAGTTCTGTATCCATCTAGCCAGCCCACCCCCGAATCCCATATGATTTTAGTTTTTGTACCAGTCTGCCATGTGGGACTTGTCAAACGCCTTACTAAAGTCCATATAGACCACATCCACAGTCCTCTCACCAATTCTCTTTGTCACCTCTTCAAAAAATTCAAATCAAGTTGGTAAGACATGACCTTTCCCATACAAAACCATGCCCCTTGTCACTAACTAGTCCATTTTCCTCCAAGTGTGCATACATCCTGTCCCTCAGTATCTTTTTCAAAAGCATCCCCACCACTGATGCCAGACTCACCGGCCTATAATTTGCTGGATTGTCCCTGCTTCCTTTCTTGCGCAGGTCCAGTACTCTCGAACCTAGCCTGTGGTCAAAGTGGATGTGAAGATATCTGTTAAGGACCCAGCTATTTGTCCCCTTGCCTCCCGCAATAATCTGGGATAGATCCGATCCGTCCCCAGGGACCTGTCTACCTGAATGCAATTTAGGATACTCAACCTTTCCTCCTTTGATAAATTGTCATTCTCAAGAGAGTTCACATACATACACCTGACCTCAGGATCCGTCGCTTCCTTCTCCCTGGTGAGTACCGAAACAAAGTACTCATTAAGGATTTCACCCATTCCCTGTGGTTCCTCGCATAATTTCCCTCCATTATGGAATTTCCCTCCTCTTATGGAATTATGGTCACTAAGCCCAAAATGCTCCCCCACTGAAACATCAATCACCTGGCTTGGCTCATTCCCCAATACCAAGTCTAGTATGGCTCCCTCCCTGGCTGGATTGTCAACATACTGTATCAAAAAGCCCTCCTGGACACATCTAACAAATTGCTCT
The DNA here is from genome assembly GCF_047496885.1 of Scyliorhinus torazame. Classification (NCBI taxonomy): domain Eukaryota; kingdom Metazoa; phylum Chordata; class Chondrichthyes; order Carcharhiniformes; family Scyliorhinidae; genus Scyliorhinus; species Scyliorhinus torazame. The sequence goes on from NC_092707.1 coordinate 349,246,129, forward strand.
CCTTCCAAGCCCCTCGCTGTAAGGGATTCAAAGTCAATATGGGATAGACAAAATCGACCATTACAACTACCCTGCTTTTTTCCACACCTATTCAGTATCTGACTACACAACTGCTCCTCTGTCTCCTGCGGGCTGTTGGGGGGTCTATAGCAGTGTTCTTCAAACTTTTTTCCCGGGGACCCATTTTTATCAACCTGCCAACCTTCGGGACCCAACCCGGCCGACCTGAGCGACCCACCATTTTCTCTTACCTTGTTTGCTGCTGATAAAAATGGAGGAAATGGTTTTGGGTCCCTTTGGCCCTCGTACACGCTCCTCCAATGGAACCTGTTGGATGAAGGTGAAGCCTTCCGGTGTCGGAAAGTATGGAGTCTCCATCTGTCCAAAGTTCTGCATTTTCTTCCGTAAAATTTTATTAAATAAAAGCCCCCCGAATTTGTAAAAATAAATGAATAAAATAAATGAAAAAAAAATTAAATGAATAAAATAAATGAATAAAACAACCCCTGAACTTGTAAAAAAAAAATTAAATGAATAGAATAAACGAAAAAAATAAAAATTAAACGAATAAAATAAATGAATAAAAAAAAACCAAACTTGTAAAACAAAAAGCTGCGACCGTTTTAAAAAAAAATAGCGGCCGCATACATGCGGCCAAATTTTTTTAACATGTTCACGGCCATTTTAAAGGCCGCTTGCAGCCGGCGTTATTAAAAGCCGGCTGCTGTGCGGGGATTTACGCGATCGGGAGCGCTGCGAAGGACGGCTCCGCGACCCTCCCGACACCCGCCCCCAACCCACCCGTGGGTCGCGCCCCCGAGTTTGAAGAACACTCACTCCCAACATTGTGATTTTGAAGGGTGTCATGAAATGCATGTCTGCTTAGGATGTGTGCCTCCTATTCTGCTGGAACCTTCTCAAAAAAAGTACTTTACCATGCAAAGTGGGCAGAGTTCTGTCAAGACTCGCAAACATTTTCGACAGCCAGATGTTCAATTACAGTAATGCAAAGGGCATTTTGCTATGGAAAATTGAGGCTCAGTTGTATTATCTGGTCAACATTTTGAAACTTGATTTGATAGCTGTTGTATCTCTACTATTTTTTTTCCAGTTTTAAAGAAGTACCGTTGGCATATAATCTATGAATTGATTTTATGATTCTTCGCTCTCTTTAGGGACATTCCAGTTATATTACACACCTTGACTGGTCACCAGATACAAATTTCATAATGTCCAACTCAGGAGACTACGAAATCCTATATTGTAAGTATTCTGATATTTCCACCCAAAACTGAAAACAATTTTTTTTAAGGTAACCTATGGTGCTCATATTTGTTGATTTTGTTTGTTGTTTTGAATAATATATTTTCTCTCAGTCCGTTATCAAACTAAACTGAAAATTTAGGGCGCAATCAAGCAGTCGCGCCAAGGCCTCTCATGCAATTTGTAACGTGCTGAATGCCTCGCAAGATCTAACGACGATTAGGCTCGCTTAAATATGTCGGCTTCCAAGGCCTGAGAACTAATGCCCATGCCTGGGAGACCTCGCATTGGCGCTGTTTAGCAGTGGTCCACACAAACGTGTGGGGGTGGGGGGGGGTGTCTCCCAAGCCATCTGAGGCCCCCGGGGTGTCAAGTTCTGGGCAGGGTGCTACCCTGGCTCTCCTGCCACCTTGGTACCGCCGCATGCTCCCTGTGGCTCTGGCAGGGACATTGCCAGGCTGGCCAGGTGCCAGCTTGTTGGTGCCAGGGATTGGTCTCGGGTGCTTTGCCCTTATGAGGTGGGGGTGGGGGGGTGGGGAGGGGTGCTCAAGGACCCCTTAACAAGTAAGTTGGGGGGATCCAGAGGCCGTGTCGGGGTGTCCAAGGGGGGATGTTGTGAGATTGGGGCAGCATTTTTAAATGGGAAATTAGCTAAATGTGGTCTGGATGGGGATGGTTTGGTAACAGCATCCCATTTGATAGCGGGGCCGTTCCCGGCACTGCAGACTCCAAGAAACACCTCGCTATGCGTGCCCAAAGCGAGACTCTGTATTTATACCTCAGAATTTATAAATCAATGCTAGCGCACTCTACATTATTTAGTCACCTCGACTCAGAACCAATTCATTGTAAGTTATCATTGAATTAGCACCACATTGCAGGAAGGCTACTAAAACTCATTCTGTGAAGAATGCTAAATTTCACAGGCAGTGTATGTATGGTCAATATTAAATTCTGATAACATAGTGGCAGCTAACATATTTCACTGGCATAGGTTTATTTTCCTTTCCCACTCTCCATATGGTCACAAATGCACCAAATAAATTTGAATGCATTTCTAATGTTTCACAAATGTTATTTGTAGACAGTACAGATATTTTAAATGTAAGCAGACCAGAGTATTATAGTAACATGGCCATCTATTGAAAATTAATCTGAAATAATGTGTAGCAACAGACCGCAATTCCCCAATTTTGCCAATAATTACTGCTTACTCTTAACTCCTGTAATTCCTTTAATGTAGCTAAAGCATCTCGAGGTGTAATATAAAACAGTGATAAACGTCAATCAGGAACTGGAAGTAAAGTTAAGGGGATTGCTTTAAATATTTTAAACCTGGAACTCACTGCTAATTAGGGTGATAGAAACAGAGAAGATGAATGATATCAAAATGAAATTAGATGGGCATTTGAGAAAAATCCATTTGTTGCTCAACGGGAATAGAGTGGGGGAATGGAACTGATTGAATTGTTCTGCAGAGAGCCGGCATGAATTAATAGGCTGAAAGGCCTCTACCTATATCGTGAAGACTATGACTCTAAAGCTTCAATATTCTCCCATCCAGTATAAAGTTCAGTACTGAACAGTACTCGTAAGGTTTCATATTGGCCTATAGGCTCTTGATAATCTCTAGTGTTTTGCTTTAAGCTGATGCTATCTTACTGTCTTGTTACATTACACCTTCAAATCACTCCTTTTCTATACCACTTCCATTGAGAGTTCAAGTAAGCTTGAATATTTCACCTTAAGGTGACAACGGATGAGTTGGACAGAGTTTTAGTAATAGTGAGAGTAAAGGTAGAATGTGATCACACATTGATGCAGATAATCCCTCCGAAACCAGTTAAACTCTACTACTTAGCCAAGAATTTATACTTCGCCATTCCACCTATGCGATTTTCAGTCATGTTTTGGATTTATTCTGCTAGGAATTATCCCGCTCTATCCCTGTAGAGCAGCACATTGATTTCCCTCAGATGCCCATCTAATATCCTTTCGAAATCATTAATTGTCTCTACTTCTAACACCGTCATACACAGCAAATTCCAGGTCATTACCACTTGCTGCATTAAAAAAAATATTTCAAACTTGCTAAATGTAATGCCCAGGCACTTGGAAGCTGATCTAAATTTTAATCCAATTCTTTATTGACATTCATGCCATACGGTCCCTTCAGACGAAAGTTGGCCAGCATTAGTATAGCCATCAAGGGAAAAATTGGAAATGGAGGGCATCTTTGAATGGTGCAATTCAGGTAATTTTGGAACCTCATTCCAGTGGAGTCACTGATGAAGTAAAATAGATGCAAAAATGTTTTTTGTTTTTTTAGTGAGAAAAGCACAATACAAAAATTCTCACTTTATATTGATGAATCCTTCAACTGTTCTCATCCAGAGTTTTAGTGGGACTGTTCCAAAATGACAGCAGAGGAATTCACTTTTTCTGTCTTCTCTTGAAAATGACTGCTGGAGGTGGAAGTGATTGATTGATTGATTTATTGTCACATGTACCAAAGTACAGTGAAACATATTTTTCTGTGGCCAAGGGAACGTACTCGTACATAGTAGACAAAAAGAATAATCGACAGAGTACATTGACAAATGGTACATCGACAAATAGTGATTGGTTACAGTGCGGAATAAGGGACAAGCAAAACAAATTTAAAATAAATTTGCAATATCTGAAAGTTTAATAACTGGAAAACCTGGTGTTTTGGCTAATCTAAAGGTGTTGTGTTTTTAGGGGATATTCAGAATGGCTGCAAGCTGATCAGAAATCGCTCAGAATGCAGAGATATGGAATGGTATACATATACGTGTGTTCTGGGCTTTCATGTTTTTGGTACGTAGCTGCATTATTATATACTATTCGATTTCTCTTCACTTTGATTCTCTCCAGTGCCTAGAGATGCATAAGGCAGACAAATGACCTGCTTAGATCTATTCCCATAGCTTGTTCTTCTGGTCGCCAGAATCTATAGTTTGAGGATCACCACTCCATATCAAGCATGGCTAACCAGGAGATTCTCACTCTTTCTACCTGCCGTAGGCATAATGGAAGGATTTACAGATTGACAACCAATCTGTCTGCACCTTCTGTGGCCATCAAGTCCTGAGGTGGGGCTCAAGCCTGCAGATTTTTGTTCAGAAACAGCAATGTTACCCACTGTGCCACAAGACCTCCTATTTGATATACCACTGCATCAATATTTATATTTTTTATTAATGTATCATCATACAGATTATAATGTAAAATGTAGAAATAGGTGGTGTGGTAGTTTACCTCTAATAATAATCTTTATTATTATACTGTTATAGCCTGCCTGCTTACCATTGGCTGGGGACTAATGACAATCCCACAATCCTGTGGGAGTATGAGCTTCCCCAATGAGGGGGGCGGAGAAACCATTAGTAAACTCCAAGTATAAATAAAGCTGGCCAGTTTGGAACCAGCAGGAAGGAGTGTGCAGCAAGGGAAGTTGCTGCTGCTATATATATATATATAAGTGGGAAACGCCAGGAGGGGCGTTTCCCACTTATCGTGGTGCGCGGCCATGGGCCCAGCCTGTTGGGTCGGGACTGGTTGCGCCATTTGCGGTTGCAATGGCAGCACATCCTCCAAACAGTTTCTGAAGGGTTGACTGAGGTGCTAGGACGATACCCAGATGTATTCCAGCCTGGTTTGGGGAAAATAAAAGGGGCCATAGCCCGTATCCAAGTCGAACCAGGAGTCACGCTGCGCTATTTCCGGGCGCGCCCGGTGCCTTACGCCTTGCTCGAGAAGGTAGAAGGGGAGCTCCCTCGTTTGGAGAGTTTGGGTATTATCAGGCCCGTCCGTTTTGCTGACTGGGCAGCACCAATTGTACCTGTAATGAAGCCATTTGCCACAGTTCGCTTGTGTGGCGACTATAAACTTACAGTGAATACGGCTTCGCGACTCGACCGATATCCAATGCCTCACATAGAGGATCTCTACGCGAAGCTTGTAGGCGGACTCTCCTTCACAAAACTAGATATGAGTCACGCCTACCTACAGTTGGAGCTGGACCTTGCCTCCCGACCATATGTAATGATTAATACACACCGGGGCCTGTATGAATATACACGGTTGCCCTTTGGATTATCCTCTGCCTGCGCTATTTTTCAACATGTTATGGAGGGCATTTTGAGAGGTTTACCACGTGTTGCTGTCTACTTAGATGACGTTTAAATTACAGGGACGTCGGAGCAGGAACATTTGGAAAATCTGCAGGCTGTCCTTAGACGCTTTTCGGAGGCTGGAGTCCGTTTACGTCGCACAAAGTGCGTATTTCAGGCAAAGGGAGTAGTCTACCTAGGTCATCGGGTGGACCGCGAAGGTCTGCACCCCGTCGCAGAGAAGGTGCGTGCGGTTCAACAGGCCCCCGCCCTGACTGACACTTCGCATCTTCGTTCTTTTCTCGGTCTCGTAAACTATTACGGGAAGTTCCTCCCCAATCTGGCAACTACGCTGGCCCCGTTGCACCTTCTGCTAAAGAAAAATCACACCTGGGTTTGGGGTCAGCCGCAAGAAACCGCTTTCTGGCGGGTAAAGCAACAATTGTCGTTGTCTGGGTTACTAACCCACTATGATTCTGGAAAGCCTTTGCTCGTCACGTGATGCATCCCCGTATGGTATTGGGGCCGTGCTGGCCCACAAGATGGAGAACGGGGCCGAGCGACCAATAGCTTTAGCCTCCCGCACATTGACTGCAGCGGAGAAAAAGTACGCGCAGATCGAGAAGGAGGGCCTGGCAGTGGTTTTTGCGGTGAAACCCTTCCACCAGTACGTGTACGGCCGCCATTTCACTGTCGTGACTGATCATAAGCCTCTGCTGGGACTTTTCGGAGATGATAAGCCAATACCGCCCATTGCTTCCGCACGGATCCAGCGCTGGACTTTGTTGCTTGCTGCATACGAGCATTCTCTGGAGCACAAACCAGGAACGCAGATAGCAAATACCGACGCACTGAGCCGATTGCCTTTATCGACCGGCCCCATGTCGACCCCCACGACCGGTGAGGTGGTTGCAACCCTACATTTTATGGACACCTTGCCTGTCACGGCATCACAGATCCATGAGTGGACCCAGGCGGAGCCAGTCCTGTCAAAGGTTCGGCACATAGTCCTGTATGGTGGGCAGCATAGACAGCTCCCAGGCGAGTTGTGGGCATTTTCCTCCAAGCTGTCAGAATTCAGCGTGGAAGACGGCATCCTCTTGTGGGGGACGCGTGTGATTGTCCCGGAAAAAGGCCAGGACCTGATACTAAGAGACTTGCACAATGGGCATCCAGGTGTGACCAAAATGAAAATGTTGGCCCGGAGTTATGTCTGGTGGCCAGGCCTCGACACCGACATTGAGAAGGTGGCCCAAAACTGCTCCTATTGCCAGGAGCATCAGAAGCTTCCACCGGCCACGCCCCTACATCACTGGGAATGGCCAGGGCGGCCTTGGGCACGCTTGCATGCAGATTTTGCAGGCCCTTTTCAAGGATCCATGTTCCTTCTATTAATCGACGCCCAGTCTAAAAGGCTAGAGGTGCATAAGATGCAGGGGACAATGTCCTGCGCAACAATTGAAAAGATGCGTTTGTCTTTTAGTAGGCATGGCCTCCCCGAGGTGCTGGTCACGGATAACAGCACTCTATTCACGAGTGAGGAGTTTGCGAGGTTCATGAAGATGAACGGCATACGCCATATCCGCACTGCCCCTTACCACTCGGCTTCAAATGGGTTGGCAGAGCACGCAGTGCAGACATTCAAAAGAGGTCTAAAGAAGCAGTCTTCCGGATAAATGGGCACGAGACTGGCTCGCTTTTTGTTTACGTACAGGACCACCCCCCATGCGGTGACTGGGGTAGCTCCCGCAGAACCCCTAATGGGCTGGAGACTTCGCACCCGCCTTAGTATGGTTTTCCCGGACATTGGCGCAAAAGTACGCCGCACACAAGAACGGCAGGGACAGGGATTTTCTCGGCATCGGCCGATTCGGCAGTTTGCGCCCGGTGACCCAGTGTTCGTTCGGAATTTTGCTGGTGGTGCCCAGTGGGTTCCTGGCTGAATCTTTCGCCAAACGGCCCTATATCTTACCAGGTGCAAGCCCAGGGCCGTCTCCAGCGCAAACATGTAGACCACGTTCGGTCCAGAAGATTATCCCCTCCAAAGATTCCCCGCCCCCGGAGCTCATTTCTACAGCGCAGAGACCAGAGACAAGGGAAGGTAGTCCTCACAATCTTCCACTGGTGCCTCCCTCAAAGCCTGCGCAGGTCGTTACAGAACCGAATGGAGATAGAGACGCTGACATGACGGAGGCAGCAGACTCTGACTCCGAGATGGAGACACAGGACGCATCAGAGGGGGAATCCTCGGGTCCACGGGCCGTGGATGTACAACCGTTATGCCGTTCATCGGAGAAGCGCCGGTCTCTGTCTCGTTACATGCCGCCTGATCCAGTGCCGCGTGCAAATGGTGTCCGGCCTGCGGCAAATCAAGTTCGACGCCCTCCTTCGCCCGGGTCTTCGATGGATTCCTTGGACTTTGGGGGGGAGGGATGTTATAACCTGCCTGCTTACCATTGGCTGGGGACTAATGACAATCCCACAATCCTGTGGGAGTATGAGCTGCCCCAATGGGGGGGGGGGGGGAGAGAAATCATTAGTAAACTCCAAGTATAAATAAAGCTGGCCAGTTTGGAACCAGCAGGAAGGAGTGTGCAGCAAGGGAAATTGCTGCTGCTGTTATATATATATATATATATATATATATATATATATATATATATATATATATATATATAATATATATATATATATATATAATATATATATATGCTATTGTAAATAAATGTTATTACTTTGTATCCTTAAAACTCATACTGGATTCTTCGTGGCCCTCACAAAATATACAAAAAGGATTCCCCACAGCAAGATTTTCATTTCAAAAGTGTTATTGTGGAAAAGCAGTGGAAGAGGTCTCTGAGTCATGGTTGATGTATAATTCTGAGTAATTTGAGGAGGGAAAACAGTATTGCACTGAAAAATACAGAAAGTGTGTTATAAAAATAATTAATGAAGAGTAAAGGTCTAAATAATTCAGTACAAAATTGTTTTTAATTTATTAATGTTGAAAAGTTAAATTGTCACTTTTATTTCACTTTTAAGTCTTACTTATGAGCATTACGGTATGACTTTTATATTTTAACTAGCCGATTAATAAGTCAAATTTCAGTTGTGTAGCTTCTAGCAAAATAATTACTAATAAAAAAGATGCTCAAATATTGCCATCTTCTGGGCTCATAATAACATTACTACTTTTTGGCATTGACTGTTAACTGGTAACTGTTAATCCAAGTGTATTGATATATTATTCTCATTTCAAAGATAAGAATTATTATTTGATGTTCAAAGAGATTTTATCCACTAAGAAATGGCAAACCATTGTTATTTTGAGGAGAGGTAAAAATCAGAAAATGTGCAATATACAACTTATGAAATAAATATATAACAGTTATGATTAGTTCTCAGCTACAATGTTCTTGTTTTGAGTAAATGGCCTTCGTATCCAAGGCTACATTACACTTGCAAATAAATTATTTCCTCAAATAATTTATTTTCTTTAAGAAATTGCATTATGCAATGTTTGAGAACAGGGAAATTGATCGATTTCAATATAAACTGAAATCCTATACATAGGCAAGTGCAATTTTCTGAATAATTATAATTTGGAACGGTTTATATTATGGGTCTGAAATGACATATTGATTAAAATGTTTAAATTTAGCAGAACATTGAGACTTTTTCAACTATTGTGTATGAAAAGTTGATCTACCATTTTTATAAATGTTCCTGAGGCATCACTTGCATACCTTACACAAGTGTAACTCGAGCCAACTTTCAGTTGACACTTGAATCATGAAACTGCTGCAGCCCTTTGGTTTTCCATGTTCGAAGATGTGTTAGAAACAATGTTTTCTCAATTGCTTAGAATGGAATCAGTTTATGGTGGCAGTGGTTAGCACTGCTGCCTCACGGCGCCGAGGACCCGCGTTCCATCCGGGCCCTGGGTCACTGTCCGTGTGGAGTTTGCACATTCTCCCCGTGTCTGCATGGGTCTTGCCCCCACAACCGAAAGATGTGCATGGTAGGTGGATTGGCTACACTAAATTGCCCGTTAATTGGGGGAAAAAATAATTGCGTACTCTAAATTTAAAAAAATACTTAATCCGTTTGATAAATATTACCATTTCCTTTGTAATTTAAAATTAGCATTTTTCAGTTTTACTAAATCAAATAAATGTATTGTCTTTTAATCCTAAAGGTTTTTCTGACATTCTCCCTGTTAACTTCCATTTTTCATTTTGTAATAAGTGACTTGCCAGTTATTGAAATGCAGTCGCATTAAATAAAAGTTTATTAATCAGTAATGCGTGATGTTCCCAACAGGAAAAAATATAACTCTAGGTGGCTTGCAGTTCTGTCACTTCACATGAAAATACTGCTGAAAACATCTGGTCAAATATTCAGCAAGGGCTGAATATCTCCTGAATGCAAATTCTAAATTTGGAACAAGCTTTACTGTTACCTCTTTGACTTAAACCAATTCTACAAATTATTTACCTTTAGTTATGGCTTTCATTTTAAATTCTTAATATTTCATGTAGATACTAAGACTGGCAGTGAAGCGATTGTAAACATCAATGAACATTATTTTGGTATTTGTGAAGATTTGCAGAAAGATTTATGTCCACATGAATGTGGAATCACACAAGACATGAGAATGTAAGAAACAGAAGCAGCCGTAGTCCATATGCATGCTCTGCCATGCAATACAATCACGGCTGAGTTGCTCCTTCAATCCACTTACCCCCTTGCTCCGCATATTCCTTGATTCCATAAGGGACCTGCTGATCTCAGCCTTGAATAACGCAATAATGGAACATCCACAACCTTTTGGATAGAGAGTCGGGCGGCACGGTAGCACAGTGGTTAGCACTGTTGCTTCACAGTGCCAGGTCCTGGGTTTGATTCCCGTTTAGGTCTCTGTCTGTGCAGCATCTGCACATTCTCCCCGTGCCTGCGTGGGTTTCCTCCCACATGTCCCAAAAGACGTGCTGTTAAGTGAATTGGACATTCTGAATTCTCCCTCTGTGTACCCGAACAGGTGCCAGACTAGTGGCGACTAGGGGCTTTTCACAGTAACTTCATTGCAGTGTTAATGTTAGCCTGCTTGTGACACTAATAAAGATTATTATTATTATTTCAAAGATTTACAGCCCTCCAAGGTAAATACATTTCTCCTCATCTCGGCCCGAAGTGAACAACTCCTTGTCCTGTGACTGTGTCCCCATATTCCTGATTTCCAGCCAAGGGAAACAACCTCTGTGTCTACAACCCCCTTCAGAATTTTGTATGTTTCAATGAGATTGCCTCTCATTCTTCTAAACTCAAAAGCGTATAGGGCCAATGTACTCCACTTCTCATCATAGGACAATCCTTTCATTCCCAGGAACCAAACTAGTGAACCTTCACTGTGCCATCTCTCAGGCAAGTACATCTGTCCTTGAACGAATAGACGGAAACTGCATTCAATATTCTAGGTGTGAACAGTGGCAATCGTGTGTACCATCTACAAGGTGCACTGCAGTAATTTGCCAAGGTTCTTTCGGCAGCATCTTCCAAACTCACAACCACTACCATCTAAAAGGACAGGAGCAGCTGATACCTGGGAATCCCACCACTTGGCAATTCAGAGATGGCACCTCGTGTTCGAGCTCAATCAGCTCCAGGGGATTTGTCAAATTTTAATCCCTTATAAGTTTCTCTCTTACCCTTTCTTGCTGATAGTTATCTTGCATTCCACACTCTTAGTAGCACCTTGATTACCCTCCATTTCTGCTAAGTAATTTGTGTTTTCTTTTGTGAAGAGAAACACGCAACTTAGCCATTTCCTCATTCTATTTCTCCAGAGACTTCTACAGAGCAGAAGGAGGCCATTCGGCCCATCGAGTTTGCATCAACTCTCAGAATGCGCACTCTACCGAGGCCCACTCTCTGCCCTATCCCTATAACTCCACACATTGATCATGATACTAAGGGGCAATTTAGAATGGCCAGTCCACCTAATCTGCACACCGAAGTTTAAGATTCTTCTTTTCGACTCAAATATGTTGCTCTCAAAGATAAATTAGGTGTGTTTTACAGCTCCGCCTCTTGCATCTTTTTGGCATAGGGCATGTAAAATATGATCGATAGTTTGCCCAGTGCCTTCCTGCCCACCCCCAACTTGTTCCCCATAATATGGTTGGTAAGCACCCATTAGGACACCTGCCCTTAGTCCTAAAAACCCTAACTCCCTATTAAGTGGCAATTAAGGGCTTAATTCCACCTCCATTGTCATATTACTCTGGCCAGTGAAACATAGATGAGAGTGGGAAGCCCACTTTTTCACCATCGGTGAAAAATCAGGAAGAACCCGCAATTAAGATTTATCAAACTGTAATCGCTCACTTGTATTTATCATATTCTAATTATCTCATTAAAAATTGCAAAGGAAATTAGGTTTAGACCAGTCATTCCTCACTTATCCATAAAGGAAGTAGTTAGCAGCATGTATTGATTTATTTAAGCAGTACTGCATATGTTTGAACTAAACTATTTCACATCACATTGGAAACAATAAAGGCTTGGCTATTATCTACAACCATCATAATTGTAAGTAATATTTAGCACTGCTTATAAAAATGAATTGGCAAAATCGATCCAGTTAATTTTTTTCAAATGTTTTGACTTTATTTCAAGAAACTCCATTATAAAAGAAAGACTTGTAATACAGTTGGTATTATATAACCAATGTGTGTTGGAAAGTTCTAAAATGCCAATTTTCTTTTGGCAAATTCAGAAAACACCCATGTGGTTTTTTTTAAGATTGTAAGTGTTACACTTAAAATACATTGGTGGAGGGCAGCATGGTGGTGCAGTGGGTTAGCACTGCGGCCTCACGGCGCTGAGGTCCCAGGTTCGATCCCGGCTCTGGGTCACTGTCTGTGTGGAGTTTGCACATTCTCCCCGTGTTTGCGTGGGTTTCGCCCCCACAACCCAAAAATGTGCAAGCTAGGAGGATTGGCCATGCTAAATTGCCCCTTAATTGGAAGAAATGAATTGGTTACTCTAAAATTTAAAAAGAAAACACGTTGGTGGGAGCAGCAATACATTATACAGTTGTAAGTCCCCAACATTCCCCGATTTCTCCCACCCCCGACCCTCCAATACGTCTATAAGGTTAAATACTGCAATTTCCTTAGTACTATACATGGCAAGGTACATTATTACTTAGCATAGAATTCTTTGCTTATTCTTATTAACATGTCCAGCTTGGAATACTTTTATCAATATAGAAGTTGATAATTTCTGCAAGACATCCTTTGGAAAACGAATCCTTCTTTGTGACTCAAGATTCATTGATTAACATGTTACTTTCCATAAGAACATTCCTCTGTTACATGGAAACTGAAGGAAGTATGCATGATGCATATTTTTCATTCCTTACAGGAGTATGGCCCGAAGGTTCGGATGGAACAGATATTAATGCACTTTGCAGATCACACAGCAAAAAAGTGGTGGCTGTTGCTGACGATTTCTGCAAAGTCCACATCTTTCAGTACCCCATTTCTAAGCCTAAGGTGAATAATAACTTATTTCCCATGTATTCTTAAGCTAAAGTTACAGTGCCATAGTCAAATCAGACCTTGAATCCAGTGACCAAATTTAGATCAGTACACTACTGAACACCACTATATACCAGTAAGATTTTTAAGTACATAATTTTGTTTAGTTGTAAAACTTATTGTGATCTGTTTCCTTACTGCAGATTGTACTATGGTACCATTCCCGAGGTCTTTGGAGGCCGGGAATACTGGAGTATGCCATTTCAAAGCTCCCGTTTCCCTGACCCAGTGTTCAACTTGAAAAACAAATTTTGGGAATTGGGGTCATTGCAGAGACTACCTTGTTCACAATCCAAGTTAACAGTTTAGGCTTTGCAACATAAAACACAGCCTTGACATTTACTGATGATGCCAAATTGGGAGGGTTATTTAACCCAGCGGAGGATTGCAACAAGTTATAACAAATTGGTAAACTCGCTGAATGGGCAAATAATTGGGAAATGGATTTCAACATAGATCATTGTCAGGTGTTACATTTCGATGAGAAAAATAAGGAAGTCACGTATTACTTGGAAAAGAAGAAGATAAATGGGATAGATGAGCAAAGGGATCTTGAGAAGAAATACACAAATCACTAAAGGTTGCAGTGATTCCTGGGCAAGGGTAAACATCGTCTCAACTTCTACTCTGTTAAGCCCCCTCACAATGATCTATGTTTTAATAATAACACCCCTCACTATTGCCAAAACAAAAGCAAACCAATCACGGGTTCATTTCTAAAGGGATAGTTTTAAAAAGCCAAGAGGTTATGCTAAACATACATTTAATCTTTGTTAAATCCCATTTGGAGTACTTGATACCATTCTGGGTGTCATATTATAACTTGGATATGGAGGCACTGGAGAGGATAAGAATATAAGAAATAGGAGGAGTAGGCCATTTGGAACCTGCGCTGCCATTCAATAAGATCATGGCTGATCTGATTGTGGCCTTGACTCACTTTCCTGCCTGTCCCCATAATCCTTTATTCCTTGGAGATCAAACATCTAGCTCATCCTTGAATATATGCAATGACCTAGCCTCCCCTGCTCTCTATGGTAGAGAATTCCAAAGATTGACAACCTTCTGAGAGAAGAAATTTCTCCTTCTCTCCATCTTAAATAGGAGACTTCTTATTTTTAAACTGTGTCCCCAGTTTTAGGTTCCTGAACTAGGGGAAACACCCTCTCAGTTTCTACTTGTCAAGCCCCCCCTCAAATGATATATGTTTCAATAAGATTACCTCTCATTCTTCCAAACTTCAATAGTACAAGCCCAACTTGCCCTCAGAAGGCATCATACCTTAATCCCAGGAAGGAACACAGTAAGACGTCTTACAACACCAGGTTAAAGTCCAACAGATTTGTTTGGAATCTCCAGCTTTCAGAGTGCAGCTCCTTCATCAGGTTTGCACTCCGAAAGCTAGTGATTCCAAACAAACCTGTTGGACTTTAACCTGGTGTTGTAAGACTTCTTACTGTGCCCACCCGAGTACAATGCTGGCATCTCTACATCATGGCTAGCCAGGAATGAACGTAGTGAACTTTCTCTGAACTGCCTCCAATGCAAATATATCCGCCTCTTAAGAAAACTGTACACAGTACGCAATACATTAGTGCATGCTAATGTGATTTATATACAAGGACACTCAAATCCCATAATACCACAGCATTTCTCCATTTAAATAATCTACTTTTTTACTCCCTACTAAAGTGGACAATCTCACATTTCCCACATTATTTTTGCTCATTCACATGACCTGTTGCAGACTCTGCCCTCATCACAACTCGCTTTCCTACTCACCTTTATATGTCTGAAAATCTGGCCACAGGACATCTAGTCTCCTGCTCATTGCCCATATTTCTTGATTCACTGAGAGTCTAAACACTTATCCATATCAGCCTTGAATATATTCAACAATTGAGCAATTTTGGTTGAGTAAACTTGCAGGCAAGAGCAAAACTAGAGTCCATCGATATAAGATAGTCACGAAGGAATCAAAGAGGGAATTCAGAATAAATGAGGAAATTGAAATACTGCAGCTTGGGGAAAAAACCTGCCTGTTAACAGATAAAAATGGCAGACCGTGGCTCTAAATGTAATCTGAGAAAGCTGTAAACGTATTTATAGATTGAACAACACCAAAATTAGCCATATTGTATCATTAAACAGCATTGAACCACAGAGGCTCAACATTTCAGTGTAATCTTTTCTACATCTTTGCTTAAAAAATGTGGATGTCTGAAATTATCCAAAAGATATGGGAGAAAATGGGATTGTGACTGTGGAACTGGTTTTATTCAAAATGCCATCTTTGATATCCAGTTAGAGAGTGAGCACACAAAAGTGAAAAGGATTTCTTTAAACCCAGTTTGACAGTTTTTCCATTGTATTAGTCCCAGAGAAAAATAGATTTACAATTAAATGAAAGATTTACATGTGTTTTGATGGAAGTACTTGCAACACCTTGGAAAGACCAACTACCCCAGTGACACCAAATTGTGGTTCTTCCTCCATATTCATTCCTTGTCCACTAAATGCTGGCTGGCTAATGTTATGCTATGTACTTCTAATAAAACGTTACTGGTACATTTACCTCATGTTCCATTAGTAAAAATACCCAGGCAACCTCAGTAGTGGATCAATGAATCCTGTGGGATAATTTTAACTTCACAGGCATATGCTTGCTTTCTTTTATTTATCAATGTTTCTTCTACTTAGCAATGTTTTTTCCCCTAATATGATTCCAACCTATGTTCGTAATAGGTATAAAAATGCAATGAAGCAGTTCATGTACGCTAGAGTATGGTAACATCTATCTTCATTTAGATTTTCAAAGAACAATCTCCAAACAGCTGAGGCAAAATGGGAGTGTTGACATCGTATGATGCAGCATTGCCACCTCTGACTATTCCTGGGGATTGTCTGATTATTCTGTTATCTCTGTACCTGAAACAACCCATGTTCTGGCACCACATTGGTTGCTTTTTTGCACTGGAATCCCACATTCAACATTTCCCTTGCATTAGAAATAAATCTTTATTATTGTGAATAACTCTTTATTATTATAAGGGCTAATATACATTGCTACATTGGTTTCTTATGCCACTGTGCCACTATGGTTATCACTGCTGCGTCAATGCACCAGAGACCCAGGTTCAATTTCAGCCTTGGGTGACTGTGTGGAGTTTGTACTTTCTCCTCATGGTATGCGTGGGTTTCCTCCAGGTTCTCCGATTTCTTCCCAAAATCCAAAGAAATGCAGGTTAGGTGGATTGGCCATGCTAAATTTCCCCTTAGTGTCCAAAGGTTAGGTGTGGTTACGGGAATAGGGCGGCGGAGCAGGCCTAGGTAGGGTGCTCTTTCAGAGGGCCAGTGCAGACTCGATGGGCCAAATGGCCTCCTCCTGCACTAAGAATTCTATGGTTCATGATAGCAGATAAATAATAGGGTATAAATATCAATTTCCCATTATTTATCGTATAATCCTTCGGTTACAATGTTTATGTAACTGTAAATCCAGGACTAGACCTTCCATTGACCTAACTATTCCCTTCCGATGTGTTTCCAGGCTCCGAGCCATGTTTACAGTGCTCACAGTAGTCATGTGACCAATGTCAGCTTTACCTACAGTGATGGTCACTTGATTTCGACAGGAGGAAAAGACACTAGCATCATACAGTGGAGAGTGACAGAGAAAAATCCTCTTCCATCAAATGGAAACAACCTCGAGCAGAATGCTCCATCTTCTCCAGCTGACGGTCCAACCGAAAATGCGCCAGTGTCTTAAAATTTCAAACTAAATTAGGAGATTCTTGGCTTATATGATGAGGAATGGTGGCTGGGTATAGTGAATAGGGCTGCTGGATTTGTTTAATTCTGATCTACTCTTCCATTCCAAGGATGGAAAGGTTCCCAAGGGCATCACTTGGAAGTGTCAAGTGACTTTAATGACTGGCCAAAGTTCTTCTTGGGAAGAAATTGCAACAGTTAAAGTAGGTTTTAGTAAAGCGATTAATTAAATAAAGTCAGAAGTTACAGACTGTAAATACTGGAAAAAAAACACTTCTGTGGTTGGGATATG
This sequence comes from Scyliorhinus torazame, assembly GCF_047496885.1. Taxonomy (NCBI): domain Eukaryota; kingdom Metazoa; phylum Chordata; class Chondrichthyes; order Carcharhiniformes; family Scyliorhinidae; genus Scyliorhinus; species Scyliorhinus torazame. The sequence continues at coordinate 349,263,195 of NC_092707.1, forward strand.
CTGAAATAAGTCCGCTTTGTATTATAAAGCATTTTTTCAAGTTGAACTTAAATGATTGCATAACAAACAACGTTAACTGTTAACTTCAGTCAAAATTAACTCATTTTAGCAGGCCCGTTTGTGGCCAAGAATTGTGAATGAAATTGACTCACAGTCTTCTGGTAAACCACGACTGCCATGAGGATGGCACTGCCTTCTTGAATACTAAATATGCAATGTCTTCATATCACCAGTGTCTGGTGATCAAGTAGACATTTTTGTGATCTCTTATTTGAAGTAGGCTTGCTTACTTTTGTTTGTCAGATGAATTAAAACTATACCTCGTAAAGTGATCTCAAGTCTACACACATCTTATTGTATTTTTTTTAAGTTAAAGGTTAATTTCCAGTAATGGACATGTATTAGGAGCAGTTCATCATCTTAAAAGAAAATCAACCATTTGAAATAAGTCTAGGATTTGGTCAAATGCAAATTGCCTGGTTGATTGTTCTTTCCTTGTCTGGTGAAGTTCGACAAGTTGATACCATATTTATATTTTATGCTGTATCATCATGGACTACACATCTTAACAGTTGCTATGTGTTAAATTTGGTCGTGGTCAGCCATGGAATAACGTGCTACACAAAGTACACTATCAGGATATTAAAGTATAGATTTGTGTTTTCATGGGGTTTTTTCCTTACTTTTTTTAAACCTGGGAAATTGTTTAAAATTTAAATTCACTTACTTGCTATACAAGAGGGGGGAAACACTCACTGACAATATGCAAGGGGAAGTGTCCAAATGAACTTATTTATACTTTGATTTGCATGGAATAAACTGCATCTTTATTTGATATGTTGATCCAATGCTTTTGGTTTAATGAGAATTTATGGTTAGTATTTCTAGATGTTGTTCAGTGTGCTTAAGTCTTAAGTGTGAAATCAAGTGTTTACCAGATCGTGCCATTCCAAAGTGGATCAGAACTGTCATTCCCTTTGAATCTGTACTCAGGATTAACTAATTACCAAGCATCCAGCAATCTAGAGGAAGTGCCTAGATGGGTTCTAAAAACATGTAGAGCTCCTTTAGTGTATATTAGGTGCTATCTGGGGATGCTATTAACATACAAGAGCCTTACAGCTACCAACTAACAGTATAACAACCATTGAATTGATGCATCGGTCTGCAATAACTTATGGAATTTAAGGTGGGAAATATGTTGCTGTATTAAAAACACACTCAATGATTGTAAGGGAAATATGATTGACCAAGGGTTTTTCCAATGTCTTGATGTTAGAACTATATGTTTTCATGCATTCCTGACAAATGCCATAAAAATTGATGGGGAAAAAATAAATAAAAGTGATCAGAGTGAAAATTGAACTGTTGGTGACTTTTCAATGTTCTACAATCTAATCTTGTTCAATTTTTAAATTAGTTCTTGGAATATGACAACATTGTTAAGGCCGTATTTGTTATCCTAATAAGGTAATAATCGGTCTTCCCTTTATCCACTGCAGCCCATGTAATTAAGGTAGGGAATTCCAAAATTTGTGTCAACAATGAAGAAGTAATGATGGTCTATGTCCAAGCCAGGATGCGTAAGATTTGGGGGTGAACTTGGAGACAGAAGCACTCCCGTGGCATTGCTGCTGTAGCAGTGATCAAAGACAAGGAAGGTGTTATTGCTACGGTCCCAGCTGATAATACTGGCCAAGTCAGATCCCAGAGTGAAACCTGGCTTGATAAATCCTAACTTTTTTTTAAAAAACCATGGAGGTAAGTTACTGAACAAATTCATAAGGATTTGCTGATGAGCTTTTAATGCAAATAATAAAACATTTATGAAACATGAAAAATAAACTACATTGCACCAGACAAAAAAGTTGAAAAGATCTCAATATCAACAGCAGGAAATGGTTCAAATCATAGTATTCCTTTACATCAGCAATATCTTTGCAGACACAGACAAATTCAGACAGCTAAACAATTTACAATAATTATTTTATACTCTTAACATTCAGGGTAAGTATGAGGCACACGTGAATTAACAGGTGAATGATGGTCAGACACCCCACGCACCAAAATAAATGACAGATGTGGCCAAAGGAGATCCTGTGGATTTTTCAATAGCCCATCCAGATGTTTGCCACATTGTGAGTCAACCAGTCTCATGGAAATATTGTCTTTCCAATCTCTGCATTTGAAGATCACATCTTGGAATTTTCTCCAAACGTTATTCTCGGACAACTGCAACAATGGTCTATCTTGCAGTGTTTTAGTCTTGCCTTCAGAGATTCCTTTCCTCTGGTTTTCCAAGTACACCCAAACTTCACCTTCCTAGCATAATTTGAGATCCTCAGCTGTACCAAGCGGAACACCGCTAATCCAAAACGTCCATGGGAAGGAATCATGACGTTTGATTGCCGTCTGACCTTCTGGGCTTCACCCAAGCACACTTCGCTTCAAGTTTGCTCCTTTAGCTCTTTCCCTTTTGCTCTGAGCCTATAACTCTGCTTTCTTTCAACTTGACTTCTGGGACCTCTTTCTGATCACTGTCATTGGTGATGAAGGAGGTCAATTTTTAGACCAATAACAATCACCTGAACATTGTGGATCATGTTGAGTACTTTTTGTGACTACACCCACCTAGTTAATTGATTGTTTTATCACAACTCTGAATTGTAGTGGTGGCAATAGGAGATCAGAAGTGGACTCATTACAGAGTGCCAGCATTTTACTTCCTATTGTAGCCATTGTATTGATATAGGTGGTGTAGCTAGGAATTAGCTGGATATATATCTATACTGTTGAGAGCCTCTGGAAGAGGTATAGTATAATCATCCATGTCATTGTTTTGACTGAAGATGACTTGTCATGGACTTCACCTTGGCTAAAGGGGATAGTGTTCATTGATTCTCCATTTATTGTTCTAGGTTGTCCACCATCATTCCTACTTTGTTATGGTTAAGCTACAGAACTTTTCTCTGAACTATTGGTTTGATAATGTTGTCCTGTCTAAAGCCTTCTTTTGGTGCTCCACTTTATCCTTGTGTTTGAGATCCATTAAGTACCTCATTCTAAAGCATGTCTACTGCTGCATCTAATCAAGTCAAGATTTGTTCCAACCTTGATGACTATCAAGAAGTAAGGGGTATGCTGTGCCACAAGAGGGCAAGGGGTCAAATGTGGGAAGATGTGGTATATCAAGCAGTAGAGACAAGATAAGACAAGGAAGGTATTAATATGGGAAATGATAAACAATCTGACCTGGAGGGATGACGCGAACAAATCTAAGAGTATATTAAGAGATAAGGCTAGAGGCTACAAAAATAATAAAAGGACAACATTTAAGGCTGTGCATCTGAATGCATGTAGCATTTGAAACAAATTAAATTAACTGAAATGCAAACAGAAATAAATAAATATGATCTGACGGCTATTACAGAGACATGGATGCAAGATGTCATAGATTGGAGTCTGAATATTTAGGGTATGTGACTTTTAAGAAGGACAGGAAGTTAGGAAAAGGTGGAGGGGTGATTCTGTCAGTTAAAAACAATATTAGCCCAATAGACCTAAGTTAGGAAATCAGGATATAGAAGTGGTTTGGGTAGAGATGATGAATGAAATATTTTGTGGGAATGGTATACAGGTCTCCTAACAGTAATCACATGGTTGGACAATGTATCAAAGAGCACGGTAGCACAAGTGGATAGCACTGTGGCTTCACAGCGCCAGGGTCCCAGGTTCAATTCCCCGCTGGGTCACTGTCTGTGTGGAGTCTGCATGTTCTCCCTATTTCTGCATGGGTTTTTTCCGGGTGCTCCGGTTTCCTCCCACAGTCCAAAGACGTGCAGGTTAGGTGGATTGGCCATGATAAATTGCCCTCCGTGACCAAAAAGGTTAGATGGAGTTATTGAGTTACGGGGATAGGGTGGAAGTGAAGGCTTAAGTGGGTCGGTGCAGACTCGATGGGCCGAATGGCCTCCTTCTGCACTGTATGTTCTATGTCTATGTTAAAGAAATCGTGGGAGCTTGTCAGGAAAGTACAGTGATTATCAGGGGGATTTTAATCTACATATGGACTTGAAAAATCAAATGGGCAGAGGTAGCGTAAATGAAGAATTCATAGATTGTTTTCAGGATAATTTCTTAGATCAGCGCATTCTGGAGCTAACCAGCTGGCAGGCTATACTAAAAAAAAATGAAATGAAAATCGCTTATTGTCACAAGTAGGCTTCAAATGAAGTTACTGTGAAAAGCCCCTAGTCGCCACATTCCGGCGCCTGTTCGGGGAGGCTGGTACGGGAATTAGTACGAGACCTGGTACTAGGCTGGTACTAGACCTGGTATTGTGCAATGAGATGGGATTAATTGCTGACCTCATAGTGAAGGTGTCCCTAGGTAGCAGTGATGATGATATATTTGTATTTTATATTCTGTTTGAGGGAGAGAAGAGTGGGTCTAAAACTAGTATTTTAAATTAAATTAAAGGCAAATAAAGGAGAACTAGCGAAAGTGAACTGACAGTTTAGATTGAGGGACAGATCAATAAAGATGCAGTAAGAGACATTTAAGGGAATGTTTCAGATAGTATTGAAGAAGAGGGGGGCTGCAAAAGGACTTGGACAGGCTAGGAGAGTGGGCAAAGAAGTGACGGATGGAATACAATGTGGAAAATTATGAGGTTATACACTTTGGAAGGAGGAATGGAGGCATAGACTATTTTCTAAATGGGGAATTGCTCGGAATCAGAAGCACAAAGGGACTTGGGAGTCCTTGTTCAAGATTCTCTTAAGGTTTACTTGCAGCTTCAGTCAGCAGTTAGGAAGGCAAATGCAATGTTAGCATTCATGTCAAGAGGGCTAGAATACAAAAGCAGGGATGTATTTCTGAGGCTGTATAAAGCTCTGGTCAAACTCCATTTGTGAGCAGTTTTGGGCCCCAAATCTAAGGAAGGATGTGCTGTTCTTGGAAAGGGTCTAGAGGAGGCTCACAAGAATGACCCCTGGAATAAAGAGCTTGTCATCTGAGGAGCGGTTGAGGACTTTGAGTCCGTGTTAGTTGGTGTTTAGAAGGATGAGGTGGAGATCTTATTGAAACTTACAGGATACTGCGAGGCCTGGATAGTGTACGTGGAGAGGATGTTTCCACTTGCAGTAAAAACTAGAACCAGAGAACACAATCTCAGACTAAACAGAGATGATGAGGAATTTCTTCAGCCAGAGGGTCGTGAATCTGTGGAACTCTGCCGCAGAAGGCCGTGGAGGACAAATCACTGAGTGTCTTTAAGACAGAGATGGATAGGTTCTTGATGAATAAGGGGATCAGGGATTATGGGGAGAAGGCAGGAGAATGGGGATGAGAAAAATATCAGCTATGATTGAATGGCAGAGCAGACTTGATGGGCCGAGTTGCCTAATTCTGCTCCTATGTCTTATGGTCTTAGGCTCTCCAGTACCATTCCTGACTCCACGAATCACATACCGGCGTGCGTTGGAATTGCACTGGTTCCACGTGGCACGGGTGCTGGCCCATTTGCATGTTCTGAATGGCTCTGGCAGTCTCATCCCACCGGGACCATGGATCACACCCCATTCAGTCCCGGCGTCAACACTTTGTCTTTCAAACAAAGAATTCTGTCCATGGTAAGCATTTCTGTCGATATTTTAAAACTAAAACTGTTAACAAAATGAATGTTGGTCCTATAGAAACTGGGTCTGGGAATTAATAATGGAAAATAAGGAGATGGTAGATGAATGGAACAGGTATTTTGCATCAGTCTTAACTGTAAAGTATACAATTCACATCCCAGAAATAACTAAACCAGGAATTGGATGGAAGGAGCACAAAATGACAATCACCCTGGAAGTGATACTTTGCAAATCATTGGAACTGTATGTTGACAGGTCCCCGAGTCCTAATGGATGTCATCCTGGGATCTTAAAAAGAAGTCACTGGAAGTAGTTGAGTCCGAAACATTGTATGGTTTCAAGAAGCAGTTAGATATAGCACTTAGAGGCAGCACGGTGGCGCAGTGGGTAGCACTGCAGCCTCACGGCGCCGAGATCCCAGGTTTGATCCCGGCTCAGGGTCACTGTCCGTGTAGAGATGGCGCATTCACCCCGTGTTTGCGAGGGTTTCGCCCCCACATACCAAAAAATGTGCAGGGTAGGTGGATTGTCCACACTAAATTGCCCCTTGGAAAAATCAATTGGGTACTCCAAATTTATTTTAAAAAGATATAGCACTTCGTGCGAAGGGGAGCAAAGAATATGGGAGAAAGCGGGATTAGGCTATTGAGATGGATGATCAGCCATGATCATAATGAATGGCGGAGCGGTCCTGAAGGGCCGACTGGCCTCCTATTTTTCTATGTTTTGTAGTTTCTAAGTCAGATAGTTGATGTGTTGGTTTGAAATTTTCCAAAATTCACTATTAAAGGAAAGCTCCATTAGATTGGGAAATAGCTAATGTAACTTTATTCATTAGTGGATTGTTTGTAATATGAATTGCACTTTGATTAAATTTATCAAATGTTTAATGTTTTTTTCTTGTAACTCACATTATTCCCAATGACAAAGAGCAAGCAGAAAGGGATGTGCTGCAATGCATCTTTGCATGCTCTTTACCTTGTCAAAGGAGGTAACAGCAGCTGCCTAAAACTGTGCGCCAATGATTTTTCGGTCCCTGTGGGATGAACCCAGCTGCCACTTGGTTTTTATCATAATAGCATAATTGAGATAGTTGCCATTCAGAGAATTGGGAGTGTAAACTAAATTTCTACTTTCTCCGGATCCTAATGTTTTGGCTCTGCAGTGGGTGCTGAAGCTTTTTTGTGTATGTTTTGCAACATGTAATTGATATGCAAAAGTTAAATGTCTGAAACATAGTTTACAGAAAATATCTTCAGATTTCCTTTTGAAACCGTGTAAATCTTGCTTCACTTTACTATTCACACAGACAGGAATGCATGAAAGTTCCTGTTGCAACAGATATGCTGTATACTGATTTTGAATTAATAATTACATATCCAAATAATCTCAATGCATTTTTCTAAATTTAAATCATTCCATAAATAGTTAATATATTTGTTTTACATGTTTATTTGCCTTTGAAATAACAATTCCTAATTTTCACCATTGTTATGCTGTCTTGGAGACATCTCATCACCATCTTGTTCACACGGAAAACTGAGGTCATCTTTTTATTTTGTTTCCAAGAGCCATTCAACTCTATTTTCAGTGTAGCCACCTAAATTGGCCAACTCCCGATTTAAAATGGTGAACGGCAAAGGCTGATGGGAAAGTCAGCCAACATAGACAGAAACCAGCAGGCCAGACAACATCGATACCAGCGACCATCAGCATAACAATGTAGCAGCCATCTACATACTGATGAGCAATCCCCGGGAACAATGAGTAACATTTGGGACACACAAAGCAAAGCCAGACTCCCCGGCGCCAGCAGGGGCCAACACAAAGGAGGTGAACGAACACCTCAAGACCGCCCATCGATCAGGGAACCGCTCCAGTATTGGAGAAATCGAACCAAGCGATTGGAACAAAGTCTAATCACTTGGGACCCGGTACAGGGTCCGCCCCGAAAGGCGGGAAGCCCTTGGGGACTATAAGAGTTAAGCCCCAATTCCAAATCGCTCTCTTCAGCTCCCTTCAGCCCTCTCTTCGTCCTGCCCGGGTCACCCAGCAACACAAACCAACATTGACCGTGACCGGTGCAGTGACCGCCGGAAAGAAGTGATAGGCGCCCCTAGCTACCAATCTGTACCAACTTCGAATCCCGCAGACTCCGAACCCAAACGAAAGGCCATTTGTTCCCCTGACATGGTGGGGCAGTCCGAAGTTAAGTATAGGCCTGTTAGTTGTAGAAGTAGCTTAGACGTAGAATTTGTGCATGAGTAGCGATTACTGTGTATAATAAATGTGCTTTGATTTGAATCTTACTAATCGGTGTATTGAGTTATTGATCATTACTTGGACTTGAACCTCGTGGCGGTATCATAAAGATACATGGCGACTCAAGAGCAAAGGTAATAAAACAGAGCAATTGAACCAACCGGAAAGTTAGCAACATCAGGCAGGTATCAAAATATCAGTCCTGTCTAAATCAGGCTAGTAAGAAGCCTTGCAACACTAGGTTAAAATCCCAAGGCTTTTTACACGTACCTAAAAAGCAAGAGGGTAGCCAGGGAAAGGGTTGGCCCACTGAAGGACAGGGGAAGGAATCTGTGTATGGAGACAGAGGAAATGGGCGAGGTACTAAATGAATACTTTGTATCAGTATTCACCAAAGAGAAGGAATTGGTGGATGTTGAGTCTGGAGAAGGGTGTGTCGATCGCCTGGGTCATATTGAGATCCAAAAAGACGAGGTGTTGGGCATCTTGAAAAATATTAAGGTGGATAAGTCCCCAGGGCCTGATGGGATCGACCCCAGAATGCTGAAGGAGGCAAGAGAGGAAATTGCTGAGGCAGTGACAGAAATCTTTGGCTCCTCACTGTCTTCCGGTGATGTCCCGGAGGACTGGAGAATAGCCAATGTAGTTCCTTTGTTTAAGAAGGGTAGCAAGGATAATCCAGGGAACTACAGGCCGGTGAGCCTTACATCAGTGGTAGAGAAATTACTGGAGAGAATTCTTCGAGACAGGATCTACTCCCATTTGGAAGCAAGTGATCGTATTAGCTAGAAGCTGTTTTGTGAAGGGGAGGTCGTGTCTCTCTAACTTGATAGAGTTTTTCGAGGAGATCACAAAGATGATTGATGCAGGTAGGGCAGTGGATGTTGTCTATGGACTTCAGTAAGGCCTTTGACAAGCTCCCTCATGCAGACTGGTACAAAAGGTGAAGTCGCACAGGATCAGAGGTGAGCTGGCAAGATGGATACAAAACTGGCTAGGTCATAGAAGGCAGAGAGTAGCAATGGAAGGGCTGTGACTAGTGGTGTTCCGCTGGGATCAGTGCTGGGACCTTTGCTGTTCGTAGTATATATAAATGATTTGGAGGAAAATGTAACTGGTCTGATTAGTAAGATTGCGGACGACAAAGGTTGGTGGAATTGCGGATAACGATGAGGATTGTCAGAGGATACAGCAGGATTTAGATCGTTTGGAGACTTGGGCGGAGAGATGGAGTTTAATCCTGACAAATGTGAGGTAATGCATTTTTGAAGGCCTAATACAGGTAGGGAATATACAGTGAATGCTAGAATCCTCGAGTATTCACAGTCAGAGAGATCTTGGTGTACAGGTCTACAGGTCACTGAAAGGGGAAACACAGGTGAAGAAGGTAGTCAAGAAGGCATATGGCATGCTTGTCTTCATTGGCCGTGGCATTGAGTATAAAAATTGGCAAGTCATGTTGCAGCTGTATAGAACCTTAGTTGGGCCACACTTGGGGTATAGTGTTCAATTCTGGTCGCCACACTACCAGAAGGATATGGAGGCTTTAGAGAGGGTGCAGAAGAGATTTACCAGGATGTTGCCTGGTATGGAGGGCATTAGCTATGAGGAGAGGTTGAATAAACTTGGTTTGTTCTCACTGGAACGACGGAGGTTGAGGGGCGACCAGATAGAGGTCTACAAAATCATGAGAGGCATAGACAGAACAGAGTGGATAGTCAGAGACTTTTTCCCAGGGTAGAGGGGTCAATTATTCAGGGGCATAGGTTTAAGGTGCGAGGGGCAAGGTTTAGAGGAGATATGAGGTAAGTTTTTTACGCAGAGGGTAGTGGGTGCCTGGAACCCACTGCCGGAGGAGGTGCTGGAAGCAGGGATGATAGTGACGTTTAAGGGACATCTTAACAAATACATGAATAGGATGGGAATAGAGGGATACGGACCCATGAAGTGTAGAAGGTTTTAGTTTAGACGGGCAGCATAGTCGGCGCAGGCTTGGAGGACCGAAGGGCCTGTTCCTGTGCTGTACTTTTCTTTGCTCTTTGTTCCAACAGGTTTATTTGAAATCACAAACTTTCGGACCGCTGCTCCTTCATCAGGTGAAGTGGAGGCAGGTTCACAATCAGCATGTAAAGGAGAGACAGAGGTCTCCCCTCAGCCTCCGTCTTAGCAATGAAAACAACCTGAGTTTATTCAGCCTCTCCTCAGGGCAACCACCCTCCAGACCCCAGGCAACATCCTGGTAACCTTCTTCGCACTCTCTCCAAAGTCCCTAACTTTGTTAGCATGGGGAGGAACTACTAAAAAGAGGATCTTGAGGAAAGCTGCAGTAGGTCAGCAGTAAGACCATAAGACATAGGAGTGGAAGTAAGGCCATTCGGCCCATCGAGTCCACTCCACCATTCAATCATGGCTGATTTCAACTCCATTTACCCGCTCTCTCTCCATAGCCCTTAATTCCTCGAGAAATCAAGAATTTATCAACTTCTGTCTTAAAGACACTCAACGTCCCGGCCTCCACCGCCCTCTGTGGCAATGAATTCCACATACCCACCACTCTCTGGCTGAAGAAATTTCTCCTCATCTCTGTTCTAAAGTGACTCCCTTTTATTCTAAGGCTATGCCCCCGGGTCCTAGTCTCCCCTGCTAATGGATACAACGTCCCTACATCCACCCTATCTAAGCCATTCATTATCTTGTAAGTTTTTATTAGATCTCCCCTCAACCTCCTAAACTCCAATGAATATAATCCCAGGATCCTCAGACGTTCATCATATGTTAGGCCTACCATTCCTGGGATCATCCGTGTGAATCTCCGCTGGACCCGCTCCAGTGCCAGTATGTCCTTCCTGAGGTGTGGGGCCCAAAATTGCTCACAGTATTCTAAATGGGGCCTAACTAATGCTTTATAAAGCTTCAGAAGTACATCCCTGCTTTTATATTCCAAGCCTCTTGAGTTGAATGACAACATTGCATTTGCTTTCTTAATTACGGACTCAACCTGCAAGTTTACCTTTAGAGAATCCTGGACTAGGACTCCCAAGTCCCTTTGCACTTCAGCAATATGAATTTTGTCACCGTTCAGAAAATAGTCCATGCCTCTATTCTTTTTTCCAAAGTGCAAGACCTCGCACTTGCCCACGTTGAATTTCATCAGCAGTAGTAAGGAATAGCATGAGTATCAATTCAATTACTTAACATACAGCCACTATATACTAGAAAAGAGTTTAATAATCATACCAGATCAATCAAGGTAAGGAGAGCCAGTAACATCTTTCAAAAGTGTACTGCATTCAGCATGTCTTCAACAGCCTCACACTACATTAAAAGTGCTTCAATTACTGCCCATAAACTAGTGTGCTGCTCTTTACATTCCAGCCTTCACCAGAAAGTGTTCCTGAGTTCACTCACTCCACAAAGGTAAGCATATGAAACTCAATTACTTATTGCATGCACCTGGGTTCAGCAATATGTGATAGATTACTCTTTATCCCTTTTCAAATAAAAGATGGCCCTTAATAGTCAAAATTCACAAAAAGTAGCAGCTCAAAATATTTGAAAATTCTTACCCGTTAATGGAGAAGTATGAGACTAAATACTAACGTTCCTGATTAATAGAATGAACTTTATTAGTGTCACATGTAGGCTTACATTAACACTGCAATGAAGTTACTGTAAAAATCCCCTAGCCGCCACACTCCGGCACCTGTTCGGGTACACAGAGGGAGAATTCAGAATGTCTGATTCACCTAACAAGTACAACTTTCAGGACTTGTGAGAGGAAACCCACGCAGACATGGGGAGAACGTGCAACCTCCGCACAGACAAGCCAGGTACCTGGCGCAGTGAAGCAACAGTGCTAACCACTATGCTACCTTTTTTCAGCCTATACCATTTCCCAAGCTTGAGCTGAGACATGGGGGAATTAGAGGGAGAGGTAGCGAGAAATGCACTGAATCATACATTAGTGATGGCGTAACTAACATGAAGAAGACTTTGTGTAAAAAATATTGTTATTCTCCTTTCACACATTTTCTCCCAAATTTGCACCCACCAACAATAAACAATCAGTAACGAATGCAATTTCAATCCCCATATCAATAACAACAATCCCATCCTCCCACCAAACCCCCAAACATTAGCGGCATGTTAACATAAACAAATAACAAAAAGGAATCAGGAATCACCCAGAGTCACCATTAACGCATACAGTCCCCATCCCCCCATGCTTGATGTAATCCAATTCTCGAAAATGCATAAAAGAAGACATTGATGACCGAAAGGTCAGGAGACATTGCCTCAGTTAAACATTGCGATCTGCTGCTCATAGCTGTTGTGTAAAAGCAAAAATTATTTGACTGAAACATGAAAGCACTTTGGTGGGCAATGGGAATATATTGGACAATATGCTACATATGATGGAGCGGGTGAAATGGTAGAGAAAGAATACACACAGTTTTGTTTCTGAACAGTCGGGAGGAGCAGGAATCCACATTATTGCTCCAATACCAATTGAGGGTTACCAATATATGGTCAACTCAAGATGGCGTGTGATCTGAAGAGAAACTTGGAAATAATGATGTTCCCACAGCATTGCTGATCTAATCTTACATTGTAATAGAGGTCACAACTAGGGGAGGGAATTCCGCAAAAGACCTCTTTTTAAAATTAAAATCTTTGAAGCTAGCAGTAAAAGGTGGTAAAAACATGTTAAACATATAGGATGCTTGGCTTTATAAATGGAGGCATGGAGTACAAAAAACTGGAGGCTATGCTAAACATTCATTTTTTTTTTAGAAAATATTTTATTGAAGCATTTGTCATTTTCACAGTTTAACAATTTAACATTTCTTAAACAACCGAGCGGGCCGACACACGTTAAAATAACATACCCTACTACTCCCCCACCCTATCTCCTGATTACCCATATATTAAGTTCCTTGTCCGTTTCTTACACTTCCATGCCTCCCATCTCCTCCCCCCCCCCCCCTTACCCCCCTGCTGACATACTGCTGACGTTCAATTTTCCTTAAAGAAGTCGATGAACGGCTGCCACCTCCGGGGTTGAACCTCTCAAGGCAAACTTAATTTTTTCCAGACTGAGAGACCCTGCCGTGTCGCTAACCCATACGCCTGACTTTGGAGGCTCCGAGTCCCTCCATCCTAGCAAAATCCATCTCCGGGCCATCAGGGAGGAGAAGGCCAGGACATCGCCCCCCCCCCCTCACCCCCACCCACCCCCACCCCTGCCTGCCGGGGCCCCCGGATACCCCAAATATTACCATTTCTGGACTTGGAGTCACCCTCCCTTCCAGGACCTCTGACATGACGTCCGCAAATCATCCCCTCAACTTCAGCAACACCCAGAACATATGTACATGATTCACTGGGCTTCCCCCACAGCTTCCGCACCTATCATCCACTTCCTCAAAAAACCTACTCATCCGGGCCACAGTCATATGAGCCCTATGAACCACCTTGAACTGGATCAGGCCAGGCCTGGCACACGACGAGGATGAATTGACTCTCCTCAAGACCTTTTCCCATATTCCAACTTCCAGTTCCCCTCCCAACTCTTTCAGCCACGTCCTCTTCACCTCCCCGATTGAGACCCCTTCCCACTCCATCAATTCCTTGTATATCTCCGAGACCCTCCCCTCCCCAACCCCCATTTTTGATATCATTTTATCATGCAGGCCCCTTAGGGAGAGGCAAGGAAAGTTTGGAACTTGCCTCCAGACAAAGTCCCGTACCTGCAGGTTCTGAAATCCGTTCCCACCCGGCAACTCAAAACTCCTCCTCCAGGCTCAGGAAACCCTCAATGAAGAGATCCCCAAATCTCTCAATCCCTGCCCACTGCGACCTCCTAAAGCCCCCGTCCAGCCCTCCCGGAACAAACCGGTGATTATCACAGATTGGTGACCACACTGGAGCCCCCTCCAATCCCATGTGCTGTCTCCATTGTCCCTACACCCTCAGGAATGCCACTAGCACGGGGCTTATGGAGTACCTAGCCAGCGAGAACGGCAGGGGTGCCGTTAGTAAAGCCTCCAAGCTCGTGCCCTGACAAGATGCCGCCTTTACTCGCTCCCAAACCGACCCCTCCCCCACTACCCACTTCCTGACCATCGATATGTTGGCCGCCCAGTAATAGTTAATAAAACTCGGGAGGGCCAAGCCCCCCTCCCCGCGACCCCGTTCCAGGAGTGCCTTCTGAACCCCCGGGGGTTTTACCAGCCCACACAAAACCCGAGATCACCGCATTCATTTTCCTAAAAAAGGCCTTCGGGAGAAAAATCGGGAGACATTGAAAAAGAACAGCAGCCTCAGGAGGACTGTCACCTTCACCGACTGCATCTCCCCACCAGTGTCAGTGGGAGCATCTCCCCACCAGTGTCAGCGTGAGCATCTCCCCACCAGTGTCAGCGTGAGCATCTCCCCACCAGTGTCGGCGTGAGCATCTCCCCACCAGTGTCAGCAGGAGCATCTCCCCACCAGTGTCAGCGTGAGCATCTCCCCACCAGTGTCAGCGTGAGCATCTCCCCACCAGTGTCAGCGTGAGCATCTCCCCACCAGTGTCAGCGTGAGCATCTCCCCACCAGTGTCAGCGTGAGCATCTCCCCACCAGTGTCAGCAGGAGCATCTCCCCACCAGTGTCAGCAGGAGCATCTCACCACCAGTGTCAGCAGGAGGATCTCCCACCTGTGGAAGTCTCTTTTCATCTGATCGACCGCTCTACCCAAATTTAACTTGTGAAGCTGCCCAATCCCCCAATTCTTATGTCGTGTTGGGTGTTCTGATGCACAAATGATCCAACACGGCTGTAGATGGTACAACTCTGTTTTATTATCTTGAACAACGACAACTACTAACTGCTGGCTTGGGTACGTGCTTCACCAGCTAACCTGTGGACCCAGCCCTATCACTATCCTAGTGAGGCACTCAGCACATGGTGTATGTCTGAGTGGCACGCTGTGAGCTCTGTGCTCTGAGCTATCTCCTGGTAGAGTGAGCGGGAACTGTGGTGTTCCCTGTTTTGTAGTGCGTGCGCTCTCACTGGTGATTGGCTGCGATGTTATGTGTGTGCTGGTTGGTCCAACTACCTGTCAATCAGTGTGTGTGTGATTGCACCATGATATGTTGATGTGGATATCATGACACCTTAGCCACCTGAATTCCCAGATACCAACGCCCAAATTCTCCCCCCAAAAAAATTTGGGCAGCACGGTAGCATATTGGTTAGCACAGTTGCTACACAGCTCCAGGGTCCCAGGTTCGATTCCCGGCTTGGGTCACTGTCTGTGCAGAGTCTGCACGTTCTCCCTGTGTCTGTGTGGGTTTCCTCCAGGTGCTCCGGTTTCCTCCCACAGTCCAAAGATGTGCGGGTTAGGTGGATTGGCCAGGATAAATTGCCCTTAGTGTCCAAAAAGGTTAAGTGGGGGTTGCGGGGATAAGGTAGAGACATGGGCTTGAGTAGGGTAAGGGTCTGTGCAGACTCGATGGGCCGAATGGCCTCCTTCTGCACTGTAAATTCTATGATATTCTATGATAATACCTGAACTCCTCCCCACCACTTTAAAAGGTAACTCCCTCAATCTCCTTTCCTGCCCTCGTGCCTGAATCGCAAACTCCTCGCTCTTTCCCATATTTAGCTTGTGGGCTGAAAACCATCCAAATTCTTCCACTGCCTCAAGCACCTTCAAACAGAACCAAATGAAAAAGACAGGAAAAAAGAAAAAATAATTATACATACCAAATCTCAAACATCTTTTCGAACATCGCAAATTAAATTAAAAGTTAAAAGTCTAAGGTTTTTATAAAGCAAATCATCACTCCTAGCTCAGTTCTCCACATTCAAGGTTCAAGGTCCTTATTTTTCCAATAAATTATTGTCCTTCATGAAGTCCGTCACGTCCTCCGGCGAGCCAAAGTACAGCTTCCGACCCTCATAGGTCACCCATAGACGGGCCGGGTAAAGCAGTCTAAACGTTATTTGCTTCTCATACAGGGCCGACTTGACTTTATTCAAACTCGCCCTCCTCTTTGCCAGTTCTGCTCCGACCCACCTCATGATGCGTTCCTGGTCGAACACAGATGCAGTCGTACCACCATCGCCCTTAGGGGCTCATGCCCTGGAGCTTACGCATAAGCATCCTGTGGGCCCGGTCCACCTCCAATGGCTTGGGGAACGAACCCTCCCCCATCAGCTTCTCCAACATCTTCCCCACATACGCACCAGCATCTGCTCCTTCCCCTCTGGCAGATCAACGATCCGGATATTCTGCCTCCGAGAACGGTTCTCCAGGTCCTCCACTTTCTCTAGCAGTCATTTTTGTTGGTCCTGTAACATCCCGATCTCCGCTGCCATTGCGGTGGACTGCTCCTCTCGTTTCGCCGCCAGCTCCTCCAGCTTCTGGATCGCCTGTCCATGAGTCGTCACTCTCTCCTCCACACAGTCGACCACAGCCCTGATCGAGTCCACCGCCCAGGCCAGGTCCTCCGCACACTCCCTGCGATGTTGAGTGAACTTCTTGGTCAAGAAGCTCATCAACTTGTCCGTCGACCACTGAGCTGGCGAGGTCAGACCCTGCGTCCCTGACATTGCCTCCCTCGAACTCTGATCCTCATTTCAAACCAACCTTTGGTTCCTCCTTTTACGATTTTTCCCTGGGTGCATCTCCATAAACAAGGGTTACCTCCGTCCGTTCTCGCTTTTACACCTTTATTTTGAAAAATTCCTGTAGAAATCCAGCTTAAAAGCCACAAAAAGACCACCAAGAGCGGGAGCTGCCAAATGTGCGACCTTTCACTCCATAGTCGCCACCGGAAGTCCTATGCTAAACATTCATAAATCATTAGTACTGTGGCCTTCCATTTATGAAGGATGTCAAAGCCTTTCAGAAGATATAGAGGAAATTTACCTGAACGAAACCAGGGATGTGGGACTTCAGTAATGTGGAATGACTAACATTGCTGGCATTACTCTCCTTTGTTAGACCATTTTGTTTCCGGTGGCGGCGGTGGTGATGGTGGTGGTTGAGTGAATTGGCACAAAAACAATCGGATACGAGATGGGAATTTTGTTTTTTAAATTTCGAGTGCCCAATTCATTTTTCCTAATTAAAGGGCAATTTAGCATAGCTAATCCACCTAGCCTGCACATCTTTGGGATGTGGGTGCGAAACCCACTCAAACACGGCATAGGCAGCATTATGGTTAGCACTGCTGCTTCACAGCGCCAGGGTCCCATGTTTGACTCCCGGCTTGGGTCACGGTCTGTGCAGAGACTACATGTCCTCCCCGTGTCTGAGTGCGTTTCCTCCAGGTGCTCCGGTTTCCTCCCACAAGTCCCAAAAGACGTGCTGTTAGGTAATTTGGACATTCTGAATTCTCCCTCTGTGTACCTGAACAGGTGTGGAATGTGATGACTCGGGGCTCTTCACAGTAACTTCATTGCAGTGTTAATGTAAGCCTACTTGTTACAATAAAGATTATTATTATCAACACGGAGAATGTGCAAACTCCACACGGACAGTGACCCAGAGCTGGGATCGAACCTGGGACTTCGGTGCCGTGAGGCAGCAGTGCTACCCACTGCACCACCGTGCTGCCCCAGGGATGGGAATATTTTTTACACATTGAATTGTTATAACATGAAAAGCACTGCATCAGGAGTGTGGAAGCAGATTCAATTTGAAAAAGGAAGAAACCGTGTGCTTTAAAATGAGCAATTTACAGGACTAAGGCGAAAAGGCAGGCGACTGAAATTAATTGAATAGCTCATTCAAGAAGCTGTTGCAAGCGTGAAGGGCAAATGCTTCCTTTTGTGCTATAAGGTTCTCTGAAAACCCTTTGCTCCCTCATTGTTAAATAGTAGTAAGTGTTGGGACGGAATAATGCAGCTGTCAATTCAAAGTCTTGCTAAGATCAACACTTCCATGTTAATTAGATACTATAGAAAAGCTTTGGGCTTATTGCCCAGATACATAAGAGTCTTCCAGTTGACAGGCGCCCATTCAAAAGTAATTTAAAAAATATTTGGACTTGGAGCTGAATGCATAATGCCCCCACTGTCCTGCTTCAGCTTTCTTCAGAAAGCCAAATTTGTTCTAATGATTGACTCATTGCATACTGGATGCCGTCCAATATTGTCTTAAATAACTGATACCCACGCTGGGAAATTCACCAAATCTTATGATAATTAATTCTATGGAATAATCCAAATACTTAATTGGAGAGGATATGTGATGCCATTTCTGACTGCTGTTGATAAACTGCACAGCTCTATGACAGCTGGCACTTGTCATTCATAAATTCATTTATGCTGCAATTCTCTCCACCTTCGCTTCCACCTAACTTCGATTTCTAACCACCGATATAAATAAAATTTCTTGGTACAAACCAGATCAGAAATGCACGAATTAATAGCTCAGTTCAAACTTGTTTGATTTCTCAATTTTGTGACTGAAAGTTAGAACAAAGTGATGTTGAATTAAACTGGCAGGGGGGCGAATTCAGTTCCCTGCTTTTTATTTTATGAGACAGCTGTTGCAAGACAACGCCTATGTTATTGAGTTGAGTACTGTTTTGCACTGAATGGCTTTGGGTTATCTGTGAAATGCTTTGGGCTATAAATGTTATTTACACACCTGGGAAACAAGAAGCAATAGGTTCAAGTTCTACAATTCTGGGTGTGTTATATATTCACAACTATTACTCATCTTCATAATGATTATGCAGAACAAGGGAGAGACATGCTGACTCTCATCTGAAGTCAAAAGGCAACCGCCCAATGTCTTGCAGAAAATGTCAATCTCAAAACCATTGGTTTTAAATGGGAGGGGGGTCAGAAAAATATTAATCAGCCTGAAGAATGGCAGGGCATGTGGACTAACAGTGATCCCAAAACATAAAATCCCTACAGTGCAGAAGGAGGCTATTCAGCCGCTTAGGTCTGCACCAATCCTCCAAAAGAGCACCCTACCTAGGTCCACTCCCCCACCCTATCTCTGAAACCCACCTAACCCACATTTTTGGACGCTAAGGGGAAATTTAGCATGGCCAATCCACGTAATCTGCACATTTTTGGGCTGTGGGAAGAAACTGGAGCACGGGGAGGAAACCCATGCAGACACGGGGAGAGCGTGCAAACTCCACACTGGTGGACAAGGATAAGAGTGGTCCTAGGGTGAACGTGCTAAATTGGGGGAAGGCTAATTATAACAATATTTGGCGGGAACTGAAGAACCTAGATTGGGGGTGGATGTTTGACGGTAAATCAACATCTGACATGTGGGAGGCTTTCAAATGTCAGTTATTTAGCATGAATTTATATATAACCCTTGCATTTTAGCTGACATTCAGTGACAGAGTTCACAACCGGCATGTTCCTGTGCAGAAGAAGGATAAATACGGCAAATTTCGGGAACCTTGGATAATATTGTAGGCCTCATCAAAAAGAAAAAGGAGGCATTTGTCAGGGCTAAAAGGCTGGGAACAGACAAAGCCTGTGTGGAATATAAGGAAAGTAGGAAGGAACTCAAGCAAGGAGTCAGGAGGGCTAGAAGGGGTCACAAAAAGTCATTGGCAAATAGGCTTAAGGAAAGTCCCAAGGCTTTTTACACGTACATAAAAAGCAAGAGGGTAGCCAGGGAAAGGGTTGGCCCACTGAAGGATAGGCAAGGGAATCTATGTGTGGAGCCAGAGGAAATGGGCGAGGTACTAAATTAATACTTTGCATCAGTATTCACTAAAGAGAAGGAATTGGTGGATGTTGAGTCTGGAGAAGGGTGTGTCGATAGCCTGGGTCACATTGAGATCTAAAAAGACGAGGTGTTGGGCGTCTTGAAAAATATTAAGGTAGATAAGTCCCCAGGGCCTGATGGGATCTACCCCAGAACACTGAAGGAGGCTAGAGAGGAAATTGCTGAGGCCTTGACAGAAATCTTTGGATCCTCACTGTCTTCAGGTGATGTCCTGGAGGACTGGAGAATAGCCAATGTTGTTCCTTTGTTTAAGAAGGGTAACAAGGATAATCCAGGGAACTACAGGCCGGTGAGCCTTACATCAGTGGTAGGGAAATTACTGGAGAGAATTCTTCGAGATAGGATCTAATCCCATTTGGAAGCAAATGGACGTATTAGCGAGAGGCAGCATGGTTTTGTGGAGGGGTGGTCGTGTCTCACTAACTTGATAGAGTTTTTCGAAGAGGTCACAAAGATAATTGATGCAGGTAGGGCAGTGGATGTTGTCCATATGGACTTCAGTAACGCCTTTGACAAGGTCCCTCATGGTAGACTAGTACAAAAGGTGAAGTCACACGGGATCAGGGGTGAGCTGGCAAGATGGATACAGAACTGGCTAGGTCAGAGAAGGCAGAGAGTAGCAATGGAAGGGTGCTTTTCTTATTGGAGGGCTGTGACTAGTGGTGTTCCGCAGGGATCAGTGCTGGGACCTTTGCTGTTCGTAGTATATATAAATGATTTGGAGGAAAATGTAACTGGTCTGATTAGTAAGTTTGCAGACGACACAAAGGTTGGTGGAATTGCGGATAGTGATGAGGACTGTCAGAGGATACAGCAGGATTTAGATTGTTTGGAGACTTGGGCGGAGAGATGGCAGATGGAGTTTAATCCAGACAAATGTGAGGTAATACATTTTGGAAGGTCTAATGCAGGTAGGAAATATACAGTGAATGGTAGAACCCTCATGAGTATTGACAGTCAGAGAGATCTAGGTGTACAGGTCCACAGGTCATTGAAAGGGGCAACACAGGTGGAGAAGGTAGTCAAGAAGGCATACAGCATGCTTGACTTCATTGGCCGGGGCATTGAGTATAAGAATTGGCAAGTCATGTTGCAGCTGTATAGAACCTTAGTTAGGCCACACTTGGAGTATAGTGTTCAATTCTGGTTGCCACACTACCAAAAGGATGTGGAGGCTTTAAAGAGGGTGCAGAAGAGGTTTACCAGGATGTTGCCTGGTACAGAGGGCATTAGCTATGAGGAGCGGTTGAATAAACTCGGTTTGTTCTCACTGGAACAACGGAGGTTGAGGGGCGACCTGATAGAGGTCTACAAAATTATGAGGGGTATAGACAGAGTGGATAGTCAGAGGCTTTTTCCCAGGGTAGAGGGGCGAATTACTAGGGGGCATAGGTTTAAGGCGCGAGAGGCAAGGTTTAGAGGAGATTTCCGAGGCAAGTTTTTTTACACAGAGGGTAGTGGGTGCCTGGAACTCGCTGCCGGAGGAGGTAGTGGAAGCAGGGACGATAGTGACATTTAAGGGGCATCTTGACAAATACATGAATAGGATGGGAATAGAGGGATATAGACCCAGGAGGTGTAGAAGATTGTAGTTTAGATGGGCAGCATGGTCGGCACAGGGTTGGAGGGTCAAAGGGCCTGTTCCTGTGATGTACCTTTCTTTGTTCTTTGTTCCACACGGTCACCCCAGGTCGGAATTGAGCACAGGTCCCTGGTACTGAGGCAGCAATGCCGACCACTGTGCCACTGTGTCACCCAAAAACCAGCACAAGGTTTCCTGTTGGGTCTCTGGCCCACTAACAGTTGGATATAGCCAGTTGGAAATCATATTATTGCAATCTTTTTATAATATTACAATGAAACTCCTATAGTAACAGGTAGAGTGGCCAACTGGAAATGCCAGTAAAGTACATTATGGCAGAGAGCTAACCTATGCAATTGCCCCGTTACACTCTGAGGTTAATCAACAGGAAAATATATATTACAATGGTTTCACAGTGGTTAGCACTGTTGCTTCACAGCGCCAGGGTCCCTGGTTCAATTCCTGCCTTGGGTCAATGTGCGGACTCTGCATGTTCTCCCCGTGTCTGCGTGGATTTCTTCCGGGTGCTCCAGTCTCCTCCCCCAAGTCCCCAAAAGCGTACTGTTAGATGATTTGGACATTCTGAATTCTCCCTCTGTGTACCCGAGGGAGTACCGAGGTGCCGGAATGTGGCGACTAGGGGATTTTCACAGTAACTTCATTGCAGTGTTATTGTAAGCTTACTTGTGACAATAATAAAGATTATTATTATTATTAATAAAGCCCTATGTTACCCTTGGGCACCTTGCATTATTTCTGTCCAGGATTTGTACATTTACACTGGAGAACGCAAAGGTCCCATGATCACTGTTGTCCTGATGGAGAGCTTTAGAAAAAAGTAGAGGCGAGAGAACACTGCACAAGTAACTGCAAATTCCATGGAACAGAGTCCAATAAAACCTATGTTGGAGTAAAGGTAACATTCTTACACATTTCAGCCAGGAGGGGGCTCCTGCAAGTTAACTTAGCACAAGCCTGTTGTGATCGATTTTTGTGAATTGAAATGCTTGTCTAAAAATATTGTTCCAATATTCTGTTATTATTGATCATGTTGTTGCAACAAGTATCTTACACACAGCACATGCATGGCTAAGATTGAAGTGCTTCGAATCAGGACCATGTTTTGACTGCTTCAGTCTGTATGAGAAAGAAATTCATTGAGAATATTAAATAGAAATGCATAAAATTTACAGAATAGATGCAGGTCATTTGGCCCAAGAGATCCATGCTGATATTAATATTCTGCACGAGGCCTTTCTCACCTCATTTCAAACAACCCCATCAACATATCCTTCTCTTCCTTAATCCTTCCCTGAACCCAGCTTATAACCACATTATAACCATTCTTAAATTCCTTATTGCATTTGCAATAATCATATATTTATGACCCCTAATTTTGCACTCTTTCACAAATGGAAACACCAAATAATGTTGGTTCTATCAAACTCTTTCATAATACTGAAGGCCCTGGAGCAAAAAGGCCCCAGCATGTCCAGTCTGTCTATAATCGCTGAGTTCTTCTCGAATTCTTTGTTCATCTATTTTTTTTTGCACTTTTTTCCGTGTCTCTGTATCCTTTTTGTAATATGGAGACCCGAACTGTTTAAGTGTGTAATCAAGGTGCAATATAACTTGCATGTGACTTCTCTTCTACAAGTTGCATTTCTCTGGAAATGATCCGCAGCACTTTGTAAATGCATCGGCCTGAATTTTGCCACGTCACAAATGTCAGGGTAAAAATCAAGCACCAATCCTGCTCTTCCTGGAAATGGGATCAGCTCGGCAACCTTGCCACAGGCAGAGCGGGGTCCAGGGATAACAGGCGTGCCATCCCAGTCAGAGGGCCAGCAGCTCTGAAACCTCAGCAACACCCACCAGGAGAATTGGTCACTGCTGAGATATGCAGAAGGTCTTGGGAGCTTGGCCGGTAAAGTTCAAAATTAGTTTTTTAAATCTGGGTGTTGAGGCTCAGATGAGAAGCCCATCCAGGGCGACCACTGAGCCATGGAGGATGCTTTACCTGCCCGTGGCCCTCTGTTTGGGACATGGAGCCTCAGGATGCTGTGGGGAGGCCCCGTGCAATGGAGGCCTCTCTGTCGACAGCTAAATGCCATTGGTTTCACAAAATGGCCCTCAATTGAGCCTTGAATTTAGTAAATCAGTTCACACCGCAGTACATTTCTAGGATATTGCCACTCCGACACGGCTCCCCACTATTTTGCCAGCCCCACCCTCGCCTCCGTTCCTGTCACCTCGGAGACTGTTAAAATCCAGACCATCGACTGTAAAGTGCTTTGGGATGCCCAAAAAGTATGAAAGACATTTTGTAAAAATGAGTGTTTTTTTGTGTAATACATACCATTTCTTGCAGTAACCAACAATTTAAAGCAACTGCCTGTTTCCTGTCCCTGATCATTCAAAAATTATAGGCTCAAGATTGCGATTGTAACTGAAATCTCTATTTTCACAGCTGCAATTAATTTTATTTTCATACCAAATGTATCTGTAACCTTTCCAGGCAAATTGTTTGCTCGCCTGAAAGGCAGAGAGTGGGTCCAAAATGCCATCAAATACACCAAATAATTATCAGAAATCTACATTTTCTTGATGACAGACTGAGCTAGAAAATAAATTTGAAACCTTTATTATAAAAGTGCTTGAATTTGAGTTTAACTGCAGTTTAAGTTATGATAGGCCCATATCCAGCTGTACTTTCAATCCAGCTCCTTGGCATAAGGCCTAAATTCCCGGCTGGTTTCCAGGTCAGCATTTTTGGGGGGCCTTGTCAGTTTTGACTAGTTCTTCTAGATTGGCATATTTGTGTTAAAAATCCCAGGGCTTTATTGAAAAACAAAAGTAGTGAATCCCCAGTGTCCTGGCCAACATTCCTCCCTCAACCATTGTTGTCATAATCAGTTTAACTGGTCATTCCCTCATTGCTATTTCTGGACTCTTGCTGTGTGCAAACTGGTTGTCACTCTGCAGCAAATATGTTTATTGCCCATGAAGTGGTTTAAGAAGGCTCCGAAATGTGACAAGTTAAGGCCCATTTCTTTTCCTCCCTCTCAGTTTACCTGAAAAGCTGCTCATAACCAGAGTTTTATTAAGTAGAAATGTGGAAAATGTGGATGCTTTAAAAACCGTAGTGAAAAGATGAGATTATTGCATGCGATTGTTTCAGCTGAGACCTCTGATTTCTTTTGGCAAGATGTTTCCAGAGATGCCAAGCCCCAACATCAGCAGCAAATTGGAAGTAGACATTCCAGCTCAGTCTCCATGCAGGTGAACCTTTGCTATTGTGCTGGAGTGCAAAAAATTCACACTACTTCAATACGCTACCGCAACACCTGTTCCAGTGAAACGTCCTGTTTGGTAAAACTTATACTTCTGTGTCAACCAGTTATTCTTTTCACTTGCCATTGTGTGGAAATCACTTCCTTCCTTGGAAAAGCAGGCGGATGGATGTTTCCACATTTTATTTGTATTAAGAAGTCGGTGCAGAGAACTACAGCGGAAATCTGCATCCCAACACTCGTACAGACATCTGGAGCTGCGCGGAGTACCACGCTGAATGTTCTTCTGAAGAGCAGCATTTCATTTGTCTGAATATTGTATGGCCAGAAAGCAGGGGAATGTCAGTGATGTGAAAAGAATTGATTTTCTTTCGCAATTTGAATCAAGTGTCAGCATCAAAGAGGCAGAACAAAGCTCCTTCTACTCTCTCTCAACTGTGAAGATTGGACCAGATTTTTGAAATGCCCTCTACTAATGAACATAGTGACATTTTGATATCCACCATCTGCTGTTCCTTTCAAAGAGTTAATTAGTGTTGGAGTAGGAGGGAATTTGCATAATGAAGTTGTGCTTTGCTGGGAAACTCTCTAGAACAAGAAAACAGAAAGTTTTTTTTCTCTCAGCTAGATTCAGCTCCACAGAAGGCCCTGGAAATGAAAGGACAACAATCTAGTGGCATAAGTTCATTATACTGCTGGAAATTCCAGATGAATTGAACTTTCCTCTTGACTACCAGCTGGTCATTGACTACAGGAAGCAAAGTACTGTACACACCCCTGTCAGCATCAACGGGGCCGAGGTGGAGATGGTTAGCAGTTTCAAATTCCTAGAGGTGCACATCTCCAAAAATCTGTCCTGGTCCACCCACGTCGACGCTACCACCAAGAAAGCACAACAGCGCCTATACTTCCTCAGGAAACGAAGGAAATTCAGCAAGTCCACATTAACCCTTACCAACTTTTACAGATGCACCATAGAAAGCATCCTGTCGGGCTGCATCGCAGCCTGGTATGGCAACTGCTCGGCCCAGGACCGCAAGAAACCTCAGAGAGTTGTGGACACAGCCCAGTCCATCACACAAAGAACAAAGAACAAAGAAATGTACAGCACAGGAACAGGCCCTTCGGCCCTCCAAGCCCGTGCCGACCATACTGCCCGACTAAACTACAATCTTCTACACTTCCTGGGTCCGTATCCTTCTATTCCCATCCTATTCATATATTTGTCAAGATGCCCCTTAAATGTCCCTATCGTCCCTGCTTCCACTACCTCCTCCGGTAGTGAGTTCCAGGCACCCATTACCCTCTGCGTAAAAAACTTGCCTCGTACATCTACTCTAAACTTTGCTCCTCTCACCTTAAACCTATGCCCCCCTAGTAATTGACCCCTCTACCCTGGGGAAAAGCCTCTGACTATCCACTCTGTCTATGCCCCTCATAATTTTGTATACCTCTATCAGGTCGCCCCTCAACCTCCTTCGTTCCAGTGAGAACAAACCGAGTTTATTCAATCGCTCCTCATAGCTTATGCCCTCCATACCAGGCAACATTCTGGTAAATCTCTTCTGCACCCTCTCTAAAGCCTCCACATCCTTCTGGTAGTGTGGCGACCAGAATTGAACACTATACTCCAAGTGTGGCCTAACTAAGGTTCTATACAGCTGCAACATGACTTGCCAATTCTTATACTCAATGCCCCGGCCAATGAAGGCAAGCATGCCGTATGCCTTCTTGACTACCTTCTCCACCTGTGTTGCCCCTTTCAATGACCTGTGGACCTGTACTCCTAGATCTCTTTGACTTTCAATACTCTTGAGGGTTCTACCATTCACTGTATATTCCCTACCTGCATTAGCCCTTCCAAAATGCATTACCTCACATTTGTCCGGATTAAACTCCATCTGCCATCTCTCCGCCCAAGTCTCCAGACAATCTAAATCCTGCTGTATCCTCAGACAGTCCTCATCGCTATCCGCAATTCCACCAACCTTTGTGTCGTCTGCAAACTTACTAATCAGACCAGTTACATTTTCCTCCAAATCATTTATATATACTACAAAGAGCAAAGGTCCCAGCACTGATCCCTGTGGAACACCACTGGTCACAGCCCTCCAATTAGAAAAGCATCCCTCCATTGCTACCCTCTGCCTTCTATGGCCTAGCCAGTTCTGTATCCACCTTGCCAGTTCACCCCTGATCCCGTGTGACTTCACCTTTTGTACTAGTCTACCATGAGGGACCTTGTCAAAGGCCTTACTGAAGTCCATATAGACAACATCTACTGCCCTACCTGCATCAATCATCTTAGTGACCTCCTCGAAAAACTCTATCAAGTTAGTGAGACACGACCTCCCCTTCACAAAACCGTGCTGCCTCTCACTAATACGTCCATTTGCTTCCAAATGGGAGTAGATCCTGTCTCGAAGAATTCTCTCCAGTAATTTCCCTACCACTGAAGTAAGGCTCACCGGCCTGTAGTTCCCGGGATTATCCTTGCTACCCTTCTTAAACAAAGGAACAACATTGGCTATTCTCCAGTCCTCCGGGACATCCCCTGAAGACAGCGAGGATCCAAAGATTTCTGTCAAGGCCTCGGCAATTTCCTCTCCAGCCTCCTTCAGTATTCTGGGGTAGATCCCATCAGGCCCTGGGGACTTATCTACCTTAATATTTTTTAAGACACCCAACACCTCGTCTTTTTGGATCACAATGTGACCCAGGCTATCTACACCCCCTTCTCCAGACTCAACATCTACCAATTCCTTCTCTTTGGTGAATACTGATGCAAAGTATTCATTTAGTACCTCGCCCATTTCCTCTGGCTCCACACATAGATTCCCTTGCCTATCCTTCAGTGGGCCAACCCTTTCCCTGGCTACCCTCTTGCTTTTTATGTACGTGTAAAAAGCCTTGGGATTTTCCTTAACCCTATTTGCCAATGACTTTTCATGACCCCTTCTAGCCCTCCTGACTCCTTGCTTAAGTTCCTTCCTACTTTCCTTATATGCCACACAGGCTTCGTCTGTTCCCAGCCTTTTAGCCCTGACAAATGCCTCCTTTTTCTTTTTGACGAGGCCTACAATATCACTCGTCATCCAAGGTTCCCGAAAATTGCCGTATTTATCTTTCTTCCTCACAGGAACATGCCTGTCCTGTATTCCTTTCAACTGACACTTGAAAGCCTCCCACATGTCAGATGTTGATTTGCCCTCAAACATCCGCCCCCAATCTATGTTCTTCAGTTCCCGCCTAATATTGTTATAATTAGCCTTCCCCCAATTTAGCACATTCATCCTCGGACCACTCTTATCCTTGTCCACCAGTACTTTAAAACTTACTGAATTGTGGTCACTGTTACCGAAATGCTCCCCTACTGAAACATCTACCACCTGGCCGGGCTCATTCCCCAATACCAGGTCCAGTACCGCCCCTTCCCTAGTTGGACT
This sequence comes from Scyliorhinus torazame, assembly GCF_047496885.1. Classification (NCBI taxonomy): domain Eukaryota; kingdom Metazoa; phylum Chordata; class Chondrichthyes; order Carcharhiniformes; family Scyliorhinidae; genus Scyliorhinus; species Scyliorhinus torazame. The sequence continues at coordinate 349,291,179 of NC_092707.1, forward strand.
GTTTACATATTGTTTTAAGAAGCCCTCCTGGATGCTCCTTACAAACTCCGCCCCGTCTAAGCCCCTGGCACTAAGTGAGTCCCAGTCAATATTGGGGAAGTTGAAGTCTCCCATCACCACAACCCTGTTGTTTTTACTCTTTTCCAAAATCTGTCTACCTATCTGCTCCTCTATCTCCCGCTGGCTGTTGGGAGGTCTGTAGTATACCCCCAACATTGTGACTGCACCCTTCTTATTCCTGATCTCTACCCATATAGCCTCACTGCCCTCTGAGGTGTCCTCTCGCAGTATAGCTGTGATATTCTCCCGAACAAGTAGCGCAACTCCGCCTCCCCTTTTACATCCCCCTCTATCCCGCCTGAAACATCTAAATCCTGGAACGTTTAGCTGCCAATCCTGCCCTTCCCTCAACCAGGTCTCTGTAATGGCAACAACATCATAGTTCTAAGTAGTAATCCAAGCTCTAAGTTCATCTGCCTTACCCGTAATGCTCCTTGCATTAAAACATATGCACTTCAGGCCACCAGACCCGCTGTGTTCAGCAACTTCTCCCCGTCTGCTCTGCCTCAGAGCCACACTGTCCCTATTCCCTAGTTCTCCCTCAATGCTCTCACCTTCTGACCTATTGCTCCCGTGCCCACCCCCCTGCCATACTAGTTTAAACCCTCCCGTGTGACACTAGCAAACCTCGCGGCCAGGATATTTATGCCTCTCCGGTTTAGATGCAACCCGTCCATCTTATACAGGTCACACCTGCCCCGGAAGAGCTCCCAGTGGTCCAGATAACGGAAACCCTCCCTCCTACACCAGCTGTTTAGCCACGTGTTTGTCTGCTCTATCTTCCTATTTCTAGCCTCACTGGCACGTGGCACAGGGAGTAATCCCGAGATTACAACCCTCGAGGTCCTGTCTTTTAACTTTCTGCCTAGCTCCCTGAACTCCTGCTGCAGGACCTCATGCCCCTTCCTGCCTATGTCGTTAGTACCAATATGTACAACGACCTCTGCCTGTTTGCCCTCCCCCTTCAGGATTCCCTCTACCCGTTCGGAGACATCCTGGACCCTGGCACCAGGGAGGCAACATACCATCCTGGAGTCTCTTTCACGTCCACAGAAGTGCCTATCTGTGCCCCTGACTATAGAGTCCCCTATTACTATTACTCTTCTGCGCTTTGACCCTCCCTTCTGAACATCAGAGCCAGCCGTGGTGCCACTGCTCTGGCTGCTGCTGTTTTCCCCTGATAGGCTATCCCCCCCGACAGTATCCAAAGGGGTATATCTGTTCGAGAGGGGGACAACCACAGGGGATTCCTGCACTGACTGCCTGCCCTTTCTGGTGGTCACCCATTTCTCTGCCTGCACCTTGGGTGTGACCACATTTACATAACTGCGATCTATGACGCTTTCCGCCACCTGCATGCTCCTAAGTGCATCCAATTGCTGCTCCAACCGAACCATGCGGTCTGTGAGGAGCTGCAGTTGGGTGCACTTTCTGCAGATGAAGCCATCCGGGACGCTGGAAGCCTCCCGGACCTGCCACATCTCACAGTCAGAGCACAGCACCCCTCTAACTGACATTGCGTCAATTAATTAAAATTAAAATTTGTCTTTTTTTTTTAAATACTTTTTTTTTAAATTGCAAAGTTACTGTCAACTATCTGTTTCCTAGCACTAGATTTCTAATAGAAATGCGATAGCTAACTATAATACTCTCCGATCTCTGGCTTAGATATCCTCTAAATTATAATTAAGTTATTATGTTTAATTAGTTCCCAAATACTCAAATTTTTTTTAAAATTTAGGTTAGAATCCCAACCAGCCACTCAGGTCACAGCTTTTCTGTGATGTCACTTCAGTTTCCCCCCGACACACACAATTTGAAAAAAGGTATAAAAGTAAAAATCACTTACTTACCTTCTGAGTGTCTGAGATGTTCTCAGGTTCTCTCGCTGACAGAGACTGCTCCTCCACCTCCGATCCTTGACCTGCACAATGCTAATAATATAATATGGCACTTACCTTACACCAATGGGTCTTATTATTAGGTTAGAGGAGGAGGGCGGGTGGGAGACACTACACGTGTAGTGTCTCGGGTTTCCTCTCCACCAGAATTTATTGGTTGGGGGGGGGGGACTTGCCAGAGGTCGAACTTCCGGTTCCCGCCTTATATAAAAACAAATAAAACAGAAAAGAACAGACACGGGACCAGGCAAGGCTTTTTAAATTCACTACTCACCTCCCAGAAGGCCCCTGCGCACCGCTGCCGCCGAAATCCAAAGGGCTGCTCCTGTAAAGGTAAGGTTTTTAAATTCACTACTCACCTCCCAGAAGGCCCCTGCGCACCGCTGCCGCCGAAATCCAAAGGGCTGCTCCTGTAAAGGTAAGAGCTTTTAAACTCACTACTCACCTCCCAGAAGGCCCCTGCACACCGCTGCCGCCGAAATCCAAAGGGCTGCTCCTGTAAAGGTAAGAGCTTTTAAACTCACTACTCACAAACCTGCCTCCCATCCATTGACCCCATGTACACCTCCCGCTGCCTTGGGAAAGTGGGCAGCATAATCAAAGACCCCTCCCACCCGGCTTACTCACTCTTCCAACTTCTTCCATCGGGCTGGAGATACAAAAGTCTGAGAACACGCACAATCAGACTCAAAAACAGCTTCTTCCCCACTGTCACCAGACTCCTAAACGACCCTCTTATGGACTGACCTCATTAACACTACACCCTGTATGCTTCACCTGATGCCGGTGTTATGTAGTTACATTGTGTACCTTGTGTTGCCCTATTATGTATTTTCTTTTATTTCCTTTTCTCCACATGTACTTAATGATCTGTTGAGCTGCTCGCAGAAAAATACTTTTCACTGTACCTCGGTATACGTGACAATAAACAAATCCAATCCAATCCAATCAGGCCACTGCACTCTGCTTCACATCTCCCAGATCACCATAGAAGGGAGGAAATAAGGATGTACTTTATGTAAAGGAGTTCAATTGTCCATTGGAAGGAAGTAGAAAATAAAGCATTTAATGCCCATCATGACCACAAGACATCCCCATGAAGCATTTTTGAAATGTAGTCATTCTTGTAATGTCTTATTGTCTTTTCGGACTCTTATCATAGAATCTACAGTGCAGAGGGAGGCCATTCGGCCCATCTAGTTGAATTCATGGCCAAGTTGTGCACAGCAAGATCCAATAAATAGTGTTATGATAATCACCAGATAATCTGATTTTGTACTGTTCATTGAGCCAGGAAACCAGGAATAACTCCCTGCTCTTCTTCCAAAGAGTTCCATGTGGTCTTTTATGCCCAGCTAAGAGGGTATATAGGACCTTGGTTAAACACCTCATCGAAAAGACAACACCTCCAACAACCTTGGACAGCCTTGATTTTTTTTTGTTTTGGTGCTCAGGTCCCAGAGTGGAACTTGAACCCACAACATTTTAACTGCAGAGTTACCAACTGAGCCATAAGTTAATACTATTCCAATCCCAGACCAAACCCCAACAGTGGCTAGGATACTGGACAGAAATCCCAGTATCCTATGTTAATTTTGTAAGGAAAGGATACCTCGCTCCAGGAGTGATGACACGAAGAAATAGGGATATGGTATGTTAAAACAAACTTTATTACTAACAGAGTATTAAAGTCTTTAACCTCATGTGAGTAAATGGCTTACAATTTATCCCTTAAACAATACTACTCAATACAGTCAATACAATACCCTTAATTGCTATCTGTATTCCCACTTGAACAAAAAGAAGAAAAAAAATCTTAGCTCTCAATCCACTGTAACTACCAATGACACATAGGAATACTTGCTTTACAGAAATGTTCTCTGACAAAGAGAGATCTCTTGACACTGCTTTAAAGACAAGATCTGACTCCTGTCAGCCCCATGCAGAAACCCTGGGCGGGATTCTCCAGTTGCCGACGCCGAAAACATGTTCGGTGATAGGTCAGAGAATCCCCGTTTCTGCCAAAATCGGGGGGCCGCATCACTTTCACAATGCTCCACCCCCTCCAAAGCGGTGTACTCGCAGACTACTGCGATAGCTGTATTGACGGCCTCAGGGTGTTGCCTGAGGCCCACCCCCCGATGCTCCGCTCCCGACCGGCTGAGTTCCCGACGGCGTTGATTGCGTGTGCTATCATCCATCGGGAACTTGGCGTGGCAACTGCGCACTCAGTCCAGCACTACCATAGTCGGGGGAGGGCCGATCCGCGGGCAGGGGGGACTTTGTCAGGGTCTGGGGGCATTGTTGGGGGGGGTGGTCGGGTCAACGTGCGGCCGGCGCCATGTTGCACGGCGCGGCTGCTGCAGGCCGTCGCCATGCGCGTGCGCGGCCACGGACCCGGCAATTCTCCGGGCCATATCGGCAGCTAGAGCCGGGTGCTCTACGCCGCCGGCAGGCTAGCCCCCAGCTACACGGAGGATCGGTGGACGTTTTGAGCCGAATGCTCAGTCGTAAAACGCCACCGTTCCCATGCTGGCGTGAGGACATAGCCTCTAAATCAGAGAATCCAGCCCACTGGCTTTATGTCTTCAGAAGATGTTTCTCAGCTTGTTTCAGCTCGCCCTTGTTATCAGACAGGTCTGCACTGCTTTAAAGATTGTTAATCTCTTTTAACTGAACCGTAGTGTCAACAAACTGTTTAATTTCGGCACTCTGCTTCATTTGGATCAGAACTGACCAATTTCTCAAAATGCCTAATGCCTTAGCTCTACCCAGTAATTACATCACCTTGCCAAGCTTGCCAAGCTGGAATCCCCTTAATCAGAACAAACTTGCATTAGTCCAAGATTTTTACGATGGTTAATTTGCAGCCCATGCTCCCAACATTTCAAACTAGGGTTTATTTTTAAAGTCATGACTGCAGCAGTCTCACACACAGTAATCCAGATTTCTAACCCTTACCGCACCAAATATCTACAATAAAATGTATCTGAAATTCCTACATTCATCCCAATACTGTCAACCGAGGTCAGGGGGATCGACGAGTCCTTTATACAAAGTTCTCAGCAGTGACATGATACAAAGGTATGTTGGAGCCCCAATGCTCTCTTCACACAGTAATGAGGCGCAGATTTGTGCTGCAGCTGCTCATGTGGAGCTGGTAATAAAAATTAAAATAAAGCTGTAAATGAGAAATTAAAGAAAGACAGGGAATGGAAGAGACAATCATTAACCAAAAACATGTCAATGTTGTGGTGGAGGGTCTACATTTTGGGTGCAGACCTATCTCAAAAGCTAACAGTCCAAGTGTGTGTTTAAAGCTCTGATTGTTTTCATTGCAGAGTTGTGAATCTCAGTCATTCACCCCGGGCCACTTCAGTACACCTAAAGGGACAAACTAAAGGGCAGAATATATGGAGTTGATGCGCCTCGTGACCAACCTCTCGAAGCACTTCATAATGCTAGATGCCAAGACCACCAGACACTTGTCTATGAGGCACATTGTCTAGCATGATGGTGGCTGAACCAATAGCTGAACCACAAGTCTCAGAGAAGCTAAAGGCCTTGCGGAAAACAGCACAGCTGTTTAAATGTGAAACTGACACTGATGGGAAAACATTTTCAGAGACAATAAATAGACAATGCACTGTATTTTCTAATATTCATCAAGAAAGGCCAAGAGGTACACATTTCCTGCCTTGAAAAGAAACAAAAGGTTCAGAGCATTATCATTATATTTCCATGGATGTAAAATATATGTAAACAGAGCAATGAGACTCTGCGGGAGTCATTGACTTCAGGAAGTGAAGCATCGTACCCACCCCTCTCTGCATCAATGGTGCCGTGGGGGAGTGATACACCATCAATAATAGACGACGAGTGATAAACATAACTGAGGCTTTAATACACTAAACAGCAAGCCTCCTGCCTCTGGACCCGAACTGGGTCGGAGGCGGAGACTTGCCACTTTTATACAGAAGCCCAGAGGGGAGGAGCCACAGGCAGAGCCAGCCTCAACAAGCCCAGGCATGTACAACACAGCAGAGCGAATATAATACAATGAACACAATAACGTGGTTTACCACATTCACCCCTGTTTAAAAACCGACCGGCGGGGGTGAAGTGGTGTTAAAGGTCAAGCCTGTCGGGGGTCTTGACCTTCCGCTGTGACCGCCTCAGTCCTGACTGTGGTGTTGGCGCCGGCATGGAGACCTGCGCGTCCGGGAGCGTGTTGTCATCTTCTTCACCCAGATGTTGAGTCGGCAAAGGGGGGGGGGTGTATGGGAGGGGTTGGTGGTGCTTGTCTTTGGTGGGCCTGTGGGAGTCAGTTCATGAGGGAGGTGGGGGGGGGGGGGGGGGAAACGGTGTAGGGCGGGGTGTGGTGGTGATTGTCGCTGGGTAGCCTGCAGGAGCCAAATCCTGAAGGGAGACCGTGTCCTGCTGCCCGTCCTGGTGTGTCTCGTAGGCGTATTGGGGGTTCGCATGGAGCAGCAGGACCTTCATGACGAGGGGGTCGGTTTTATAGCCCTTCGCATGCTGCCGGAGAAGAACAGGCCCCAGGGCTGTCAGCCAGGATGGAAGCGAGACCCCGGAGGTGGACTTCCTGGGGAAGGCAAACATACTTTCATGAGTAGTCTGGTTAGTGGCCGTACATAGAAGCGACCGGGTGGAGTGGAGCGCATCGAGGAGGACCTTCTGCCAGCGTGAGACTTTTCGACTGTAGGACCAGGAGGACGGCCTTCCAGACCGTCACGTTCTCCCTCTCCACCTGTCCGTTTCCCCGGGGGTTGTAGCTGGTCGTCCTGCTGGAGGCGATGCCTTTGCTGAGCAGGAACTGACGGAACTCGTTGCTCATAAAGAGGAGCCCCGATCACTATGGATGTAGGTGGGGAACCCGAACAGGGTGAAAAGGCTGTGCAGGGCCTTGATAACGGTGGCAGAGGTCATGTCAGAGCAGGGGATGGCGAAGGGGAATCTGGAGTACTCATCAATGATGTTGAGGAAGTACACGTTACGGTCAGTGGAGGGGAGGAGCCCTTTGAAGTCCATGCTGAGGCGCTCAAAAGGGCGGGAGGCTTTTACATGATGTGCTCTGTCTGGCCGATAGAAGTGCGGTTTGCACTCCGCTCAGACCTGGCAGTCCCTGGTCAGGGACCTGACCTGCTCGATGCGAGCCTTGATAAAGTGGAAAAAGCGGGTGACCCCTGGGTGACAGAGGTCGTTGTGGAGGGCCCTGAGTCGGTCTACTTGTGCGCTGGCACATGTACCGCGGGAGAGGGCATCTGGGGGCTCATTGAGCTTCCCGGGCCAATACAAGATGTCATAGCTGTAGGTGGAGAGCTCGATCCTCCACCTCAGGATCTTGTCGTTCTTGACTTTTCCCCATTGTGTATTGTTAAACATGAAGGCAACCGACCGTTGGTCAGTGAGGAGAGTGAATCGCCTGCCGGCCAGGTAATGCCTCCAGCTTCTACTATGGCTTGAGCCTCTTTTTCGACGGAGGAGTGTCGAATTTCGGAGGCATGGAGGGTACGGGAGAAGAAAGCCACGGGCCTGCCCGCCTGGTTGAGTGTAGCGGCCAGAGCAAAGTCCGATGCATCACTCTCCATTTGGAAAGGGGTGGACCGTCCACAGCGTGCATCGTGGCTTTGGCGATGTCTGCTTTGATGCGATTGAAGGCCAGTCGGGCGTCAGTCGTCAGTGGAAACGTGGTGGATTTGATCAGTGAGCGGTCCTTGTCCGCGTAGTTGGGGACCCACTGGGCATAGTGAGAGAAGAACCCCAGGCATCTCTTCAGGGCGTTGGGGCAGTGGGGGAGGGGGAGTTCCAGGAGGGGGCGCATGCAGTCGGGGCCGGGCCCTAGGACTCCGTGTTCCACAACGTAGCCGAGGATAATCAGGCGGGTTGTGCAAATGACGCATTTCTCTCTATTATAAGTGAAGTTCAGGAGTTCCACAGTGTGGAGGAAGCGCCGGAGGTTCTCGTCATGGTCCTGCTGGTCATGGCCGCAGATGGTGATGTTGTCTAGGTACGGGAACGTGGTCCGCAACCCGTACTTGTCAACCATTCGGTCCATTTCCCTTGGGAAGACCGAGACCCCGTTGGTGACGCCGAAGGGAACCCTGAGGAAGTGATAGAGGCAGCCGTCTGCCTCGAAGGCAGTGTATTGGCGGTCCTCCGGGCGGATAGGGAGCTGGTGGTACGCAGACTTCAAGTCGACTGTAGAGAAGACTCGATACTGCGCAATCTGATTGACCATGTCAGATATGCGGGGGAGGGGGTACGCGTCGAGCTGCGTGGACCGGTTGATGGTCTGACTGTAGTCAATGACCACCCGGTGCTTCTCCCCAGTCTTGACGACCACCACTTGGGCTCTCCGGGGGCTGTTACTAGCCTCAATGATCCCCTCTCGCAGGAGTCGCTGGATCTTTGACCTGATGAAGGCCTGGGCACTGTAGCACCTGCTTCTGGTAGCGACGGGCTTACAATCCGGGGTGAGGTTTGCAAAGAGGGAGGGTGGGGCAACCTTAAGGGCCGCGAGGCTACAGACGGTGAGGGGGGCAGGGGTCCGTTGAACTTTAGGGTAAGGCTCTGGAGGTGGCACTGGAAGTCGAGCCCCAGTAATAGGGCAGCGCAGAGATGGGGGAGGTGTAGAGCCTAAAGTTGGTATACTCTACGCCTTGCACAGTGAGGGTCGCGACACAGTACCCCTGGATCTCCACTGCGTGGGATCCAGAAGCCAGGGAGATTTTCTGGGTCACGGGTAGGATGGGAAGGGAAAGTTCAACGGACCCCTGACCCCCCTCTCCATATCTGGGTGTATGAAGCTGTCTGTGCTCCCAGAGTCGAAAAGGCAGGCCGTCTCAAGCCCGTTGATCCGGACGGTCATTGTAGACTTCGCGAGGTGGTGCGGCCGGGACTGGTCCAGTGTGACAGGGGCGAGTGTCGGAAGACAGTCGGCAGAAGCGGCGGCCAGCATGCGGTTGGGCGAGCTGGGTTCCCGGGAGGCAGTGGAGGGGTCCCAAGATGGCGGCCCCCATGAGTCGCACTTGGCGGGCGGGGTGCAAGATGGCATCCAAGATGGCGGCCCCTGTGGGTCGCACGTGTCGGCTGATATTGAAGATGGCGGTGCCCACGGGTCACACATGGTGGGTGGCGCGGCAGCTGGGGGAGGCCCCGACCGGCAGCAGGCAGCGTTGCTGGGCCTAGAAGATTTAGGGGGGGGTCGGACCTGGCAGGCTTTTGTGAAGTGGCCCTTCTTCCCACAGATGTTACAAGTAGCGTTCTGTGCCGGGCAGCGTTGTCGGGGGTGAGTACCCTGGCAGCAGAAGTAGCACTTTGGCCGCAGGCTTGCGTCGCACCCGGGTCGGTTGATGGCTGCACCCATGAGGGTGCCGCGCGGTCGGAGGTGTAAGCCCCCATGTTCTGGGAGGCCACCTCCAGTGAGTTGGAGAGCAGGACTGTCCCTGGGAGGCCAAGTGTCCCCCCTTTTAATAAACGCTGGCGGATATAGTTCGAGTGCATGCCCACGACATGGGCGTCCCTGATCAGCAGCTCCGCGTGCTGGGTAGCCGATATTGTCCGGCAGTCACAGTTTCGACAGACGCACAGGAATCGCAAGGCGCACAGGAATTCCGCGAGTGATTCCCCAGGGCGTTGGTGTCTCGTGGCGAGGAGGTGCCTAGCATATACCTGGTTGACGGATTTCACATAATGTCCTTTTAGCAGTGTTATAGCCTCCGCGTACGAGGGGGCGTCCCTGACGATGAGGATGAAGACTCTTGGGCTCACCCGTGCGTGGAGGACCTGCTTCTTCTGGAGGTCCGTGATGTCTTCATTGAAAGATGCGAGGTCGGCTTTGAAGCAGCTTAGCCAGTTTTCAAAAGTCTCTGTAGCGTCAGCTGCTTGTGGGTCCAGGTGCAAGCGATCAGACTTGAGTGAGGAGTTCATCTTGAGTGAGGAGTCCATCTTTAGAAGTTTACTGTATTAAATTGATACATCATCAATAATAGACGACGAGTGATAAACGTAACTGAGGCTTTAATACACTAAACAGCAAGCCTCCTGCCTCTGGACCCGAACTGGGTCCGGAGGCGGAGACTTGCCACTTTTATACAGAAGCCCCGAGGGGAGGAGTCACAGGCGAAGCCAGCCTGGACAAGCCCAGGCATGTACAACACAGCACAATGAATATAATACAATGAACACAATAACGTGGTTTACCACAGGGAGATGATTGACAGCTTCAAATTCCTAGCTGTGCACATCACCGACAATCTGTCCTGGCCCATCCACGTCGACTCTACGACCAAGAAAGCACAACAGCACCTATACTTCCTCAGGAAACTAAGGAAATTCGGCATGTCCACATTAACTCTTACCAACTTTTACAGATGCACCATAGAAAGCAGCATCCTATCTGGCTGCATCACAGCCTGGTATTGTTGCTCTGTCTACTTGCTATAAATATAGCAATCAATATGGCCACCATTCTTAATCCTAATTATGTGTATACTTTCAGAGTCGCCAGGTATCTCTCGATACCGCCACAAGGTTCAACCCGAATACTGATCAAAGAGCCAATACACCAGTTAGTTGGTTCAAAGTCAATACTATTTATTTACACACAGTAAGATCTACTCATGCACGATAATACTCCAAACTAAACTATCTCTATCACTAACACCTATACTTTTAAAAAAATATATATTTTATTGAATTTTTTTTTCTAAACAACATTTTTCCCTCTTACAAAACAAACGAAACAATAATAAAGCAGACATTTTTAACAATACACAAGTAACAAAACCCCATTATCTATTGACCTAAACTAAACTAAACCCCCTCCCCCCTCCCCCCCCGCCCCCCCCCCCCTTCCCCCTGGGCTGCTGCTGCTGGTCATCTGTCTCCCCTCTAACGTTCCCCTAGGTAGTCAAGAAATGGCTGCCACCGCCTGGTGAACCCTTGAGCCGATCCTCTCAGGGCAAACTTTATCTGCTCCAGTTTAATGAACCCCGCCATATCATTTACCCAGGCCTCCAGTCCGGGGGGTTTCGCCTCTTTCCACATGAGTAGGATCCTGCGCCGGGCTACTAGGGACGCAAAGGCCACGACATCGGCCTCTTTCGCCTCCTGCACTCCCGGCTCTTCCGCAACTCCAAATAGAGCTAACCCCCAGCTTGGTTTGACACGGGCCTTCACCACCTGCAAAATCACTCCCGTCACTCCCTTCCAATACCCTTCCGGTGCCAGGCACGCCCAAAACATATGTGCGTGGTTTGCCGGGCACCCGCCACACCTCCCACATTTGTCCTCCACTCCAAAGAATCTGCTCAATCTTGCCCCCGTTATGTGTGCTCTATGTAGCACCTTAAATTGAATCAGGCTAAGCCTGGCGCATGAGGAAGAGGAGTTTACCCTGCTTAGGGCATCAGACCACATACCCTCCTCTATCTCCTCCCCTAATTCTTCTTCCCACTTTCCCTTTAGTTCGCCCACCGACTCCTCCCCCTCTTCTCTCATCTCTCTGTAAATCTCTGACACCTTGCCCTCTCCGACCCACACCCCTGAAAGCACCCTGTCCTGTATCCCCTGTGTTGGGAGCAACGGAAATTCCCTCACCTGTTGTCTAGTAAACGCCCTCACCTGCATATATCTCAAGAAATTTCCCCGGGGTAACTTATACTTTTTCCTCCAATGCTCCCAAGCTCGCAAAAGTCCCATCTATAAATAAATCTCCCACCTTCCTAATTCCCAACTGGTACCAGCTCTGAAATCCTCCATCCATTCTTCCTGGGGCGAACCTATGGTTGTTCCTGATAGGGGACCCCACCAGGGCTCCCCGCACCCCTCTCTGTCGCCTCGACTGTCCCCATATGTTCAGTGTTGCCGCCACCACCGGGTTCGTGGTATACTTTTTAGGTGAGATCGGTAGCGGCGCCGTCACCAGCGCCTCTAAACTCGTCCCTTTACAGGACTTTCTCTCCAGTCTTTTCCACGCCGCTCCCTCACCCTCCATCATCCATCTTCCCCATGTTTAGCCTATACCCCGAGAATTCCCCGAACCTCCTCAAAATTCGCATAACCTCTATCATCCCCCCCGCTGGGTCTGCCACGTATAACAATAGGTCATCTGCGTATAATGAGACTCGGTGTTCTTCTCCCCCTCTAATCACCCCTCTCCATTTCCTGGAGTCTCTCAACGCCATGGCCAGAGGTTCAATTGCCAACGCGAACAACAATGGAGACAGCGGGCATCCCTGTCTTGTTCCCCTATATAATCGGAAATACTCCGATCTATGTCGACCTGTAACTACACTTGCCGTTGGTGCCCCATAAAGAAGTCTAACCCAGCTAATAAACCCGTTCCCAAACCCAAACCTCCTTAACACTTCCCATAAATACTCCCACTCCACCCTATCAAATGCCTTCTCTGCGTCCATTGCCGCCACTATCTCTGCCTCCCCCTCCACTGGGGGCATCATTATCACCCCTAATAGTCGTCGCACGTTAACATTCAGTTGTCTCCCTTTTACGAACCCTGTCTGGTCTTCGTGCACCACCCCCGGGACACAGTCCTCTATCCTCGATGCCAGTACCTTTGCCAGCAATTTGGCGTCCACGTTCAATAGTGAAATCGGTCTATAGGACCCGCACTGCAACGGGTCTTTGTCCCTCTTCAAAATTAGCGATATCGTCGCCTCCGACATCGTCGGGGGTAGAGTCCCCCCTTCCCTGGCCTCATTGAACGTCCTCGCCATCAACGGGGCCAACAAGTCCACATATTTTCTGTAATATTCCACCGGGAACCCGTCTGGCCCCGGGTCCTGCCCTGCTTGCATGCTTCCCAGTCCCTTAATAACCTCGTCCACCTCAATCGGCGCCCCCAGGCCCACCACCTCCTGCTCCTCCACTTTCGGGAACCTCAATTGGTCCAGGAACTGCCGCATCCCCTCCTCTCCCTCTGGGGGTTGAGACCTATACAGTTCCTCATAGAAGGTCTTAAACACCTCATTTATCTTTCCTGCCCTTCGCACCGTGTCTCCCCTTTCGTCCCTAATTCCTCCTATCTCCCTCGCTGCTGCCCTCTTTCGCAGTTGGTGCGCCAACAGGCGACTAGCCTTTTCCCCATATTCATACCTCCTCCCCTGTGCCTTCCTCCAGAGTACCTCCGCCTTTCTGGTGGTCAGAAGGTCAAACTCCGTCTGGAGTCGTCTCCTCTCCCTGTACAACTCCTCCTCCGGGGTCTCTGCAAATTCCCTGTCCACCCTTAAAATCTCCCCTAGTAATCTTTCCCTTTCCTTGGCCTCTGTTTTCCTTTTGTGGGCCCCAATGGAGATCAGCTCTCCTCTGACCACCGCTTTTAGTGCTTCCCATACCACTCCCACAGGGACCTCGCCGTCATCATTGACCTCCAGGTATCTCTCAATACACCCCCGCACTCTTGCACACACTCCCTCATCCGCCATCAGTCCCACATCTAATCGCCAGAGTGTTCTCTGCTCCCTGTCCTCTCCTACTTCCAGGTCCACCCAATGTGGGGCATAATCCGAAACCGCTATGGCTGAGTACTCAGCTTCTTCCACCCTAGAGATCAACGACCTTCCCAAAACAAAAAAATCTATCCGGGAGTACACTTTATGGACATGGGAGAAGAAGGAATACTCCCTAGCCCTAGGTCTAAGAAATCGCCATGGATCCACTCCCCCCATTTGGTCCATAAACCCCTTAAGTACCTTGGCCGCTGCCGGCCTTCTTCTGGTCCTTGAGCTGGATCTATCTAGCCCCGGGTCCAGCACCGTATTAAAGTCCCCTCCTAAAATCAAGTTTCCTGCCTCCAGGTCCGGTATATGCCCCAGCATCCGTCTCATGAATCCCGCATCGTCCCAATTTGGGGCATACACATTAACCAACACGACCTCCATTCCCTCCAGCCTACCACTCACCATTACATATCTACCTCCGCTATCTGCTATGATGTTCTTTGCTTCAAATGCTACCCGTTTCCCCACCAAAATGGCCACCCCTCTGTTCTTTGCGTCCAGTCCTGAGTGGAACACCTGTCCCACCCATCCTTTCCTTAGCCTAACTTGGTCCTCCACCTTTAGGTGCGTCTCTTGGAGCATAACCACGTCTGCCCTTAGTCCTTTCAAATGCGCGAGCGCTCGGGCCCTTTTTATCGTTCCGTTCAGGCCTCTCACGTTCCACATGATCAGCCTCACTAGGGGGCTACCTGCCCCCCTCCCATGTCGACTAGCCATTACCTTCTCTAGGCCAGTCCCATATCCCGCCTCCGCGCTCCCGCTCGCTCCCCCAGCGTCGCACCACCCATCCCAGCCATCCCCTCTTAGCCTTCTTCCGCGCAGCCACGCAACCAGTCTGTCTCCCACCACCCACCCTTGATTCCCACTCAACCCCCCCCACCACCCCCCCCCCCCCCCGCTAGATCCCTATCTAGCTTGATTGCTCCCCCCATATCACTTCCGTAAGTCAGCTGACTTCAACTGACCCCGGCTACTCCTGCTCACTCCTCGACCCCCCCCCGTGTGGGGGAACTCCCATCCGCCTTGCGCCTGTCTTCCCGCCTTATTCTTTCTGGCGCGGGAACATCCCTTTACCTGACCCGCCTCTTATGGCGCAGCTCCCTTTCCCATCCCCCTCCCCTTCCCCATTCTCCGACTATGTCCCATCTTTCCCCCCTCACCGGCACCCACATTTCCCCAATGTCTCCCCCCTTCCCTGTTTACTTCTCAATTAACTTCCACCATAACATTAACAAAAACAATAACAATTCCCTGCAGCATCAGTCCCTCAGTTCCGGTCCAATTTCTCTTCTTTGATGATGGTCCATGCTTCCTCCGCCGTCTCAAAATAATGGTGTCTCTCCTGATACGTGACCCATAGTCTTGCCGGCTGCAGCATCCCAAACTTCACCTTCATTTTATGCAACACCTCTTTGGCTCGGTTGAAGCTGGTCCTCCTTCTTGCCACCTCCGCACTCCAATCCTGGTATATCCGTACCACAGCATTCTCCCATCTGCTACTCCGCACCTTTTTAGCCCATCTCAGGGCCTCTTCTCTGTCCTTAAGGCGGTAAAATCGCACGATTATCGCCCTCGGTGGTTCTCCCGCTTTGGTCTTCTCGCGAGATCCGATTTGCCCACTCCACCTCCATGGGGCCCGCAGGGGCCTCAGCACCCATCAGTGAGCTCAGCATCTTACTTGCGTACGCTCCACAGTCCACTCCTTCCACACCGTCAGGGAGACCTAGTATCCTAAGGTTCTTCCTTCACGCTCCGTTTTCAAGGGCCTCGATCCTTTCAGCACACTTTTTATGAAGTGCCTCGTGCGTCTGAGTCTTAACCGCCAGGCCCAGGACCTCGTCCTCAATATCTGACACCTTCTGCTCCACCACGCGGAGCTCAGTCTCCTGGGTCTTTAATGTCTCCTTGAGCCCCTCAATTGCCTGTAGCATCGGGGTCAGCACCTCCCTCTTCAGCAGCTCCACGCACCGTCTCACGATTTCATCCTGCTCAGGCCCCCATGTCGCCTGCGCTTTCTCCGCCGCCATTTTGTTTTTCCCTCCCTCTGACCTTTTGGTCGATGATTCCTCGGGCTGCAGCCGCCGCCTCCTTCTTTCGGGGGGGACTCCCTTCCCACACACCCCACACCGGGTCGCGTAGTCGAAAAATTCCCCGTTGGGGCTCTTAAAAGAGCCCGAAGGTCCGTCGGAGCTGGAGCCGCCGCAACGTGCGGCTAGCTCGGCATCACCGCAACCGGAAGTCCACTAACACCTGTACTTAACTTCGGGTGCCCACTTAGTCAGAGGAACAATGGCCGTTCGGATCTGTGGCTGTTGGGTTCGAAGAGGTAACAGGAGTACAGCTAAGGTCGTCCGTCTGGTAGCGAGCGTTGACCATGAACTTACTTGCTTCTGGTGATGCTGGTGGATGGGTCTCTCCGCTTGAGAGCCGAATCCAAGAGGCTGAATCTCTGGTGGGGGTTCCTTCTTATACTTGGAGGGGCTTCGTGCGCTTTTAGGCAGGCCTTAAACTTGGTCCCAATTAATTGGGCAGCTTCTTGATCATTGTCATCGATCTAAACCAATAAAGGGGCGGGTGCCTTGATGGCTGGGTGTGTCTTAGGTGGCCGTTGGCCTTGCTTTGTTTGTGTCTTTTGGTTGGGGAATTGGCACCGGAATGTCTGAGACGGTATCGGCTACCTGAGTATTAGTCCCTTGTTCCTCGGAGATGGGCCATCAATATATAAATCGACCCAGAGTTCCGATTCCGTCTGCTGATTGCTTTCCAAATATACATTCAGGCTCTGCGCCTGCTTGTTGCTTCGTATTGTCCACCTTTCCCTATGGTCTCTGTAACTGTCCATTTTGTGTTCTGAAAGTGGCCATCCAGATGGCTACAGTATGACAACTGCTCAGCCCAAGACCGGAAGTAACTACAGAAAGTCGTTAACACAGCCCAGTCCATCACACGAACCCGCCTCCCGTCTGTGGTGAACCGCGTTATTGTCTTATATTCACTGTGCTGTATTGTACGTGCCTGGGCTTGTCCAGGCTGGCTCCGCCTGTGGCTCCCCCCTCAGGCTTCTGGAGAAAGTGGCAAGTCTCTGTCTCCGGACTCAGTTCGGGTCCAGAGGCAGGAGGCTTGCTGTTTAGTGTATTAAAGCCTCAGTTACGTTTATCACTCGTTGTCTATTATTGATGGTGTATCAATTTAATACAGTAAACTGCTAAAGATGGACTCTACACTCAAGATGAACTCCTCACTCAAGTCTGATCGCTAGCACCTGGACCCACAAGCAGCTGACGCTACAGAGACTTTTGAACACTGGCTAAGCTACTTCGAGGCGTACCTCGCATCTTTCAACGAAGACTTCACAGACCTCCAGAAGCAGGTCCTCCACGTACGGGTGAGCCCAAGAGTCTTTAACCTCATCAGGGACGCCGCCACGTACGCGGAGGCAATAACGCTGCTAACGGGTCATTACGTTAAATCCGTTAACTAGGTATATGCTAGGCACCTCCTCACCTCGAGACGCCAATGCCCTGGGGAATCACTCGCTAATTCCTGTGTGCCTTGCGCATCCTCTGCCGGGCGATATCGGCTACCCAGCATGCGGAGCTGCTGATCAAGGACGCCTATGTCGTGGGCATGCACTCAAACTATATCTGCCACGCCGGAGGCCCGAAATGGTACTTCTGTGGTCAGAGTAATCACCCCCGACAATGCTGCCCGGCATGGAACGCGACCTGTAATGGCTGTGGGAAGAAGGGACACTTCGCAAAAGCCTGCCAGGCCCGACCCCCCCCCCTAAATCTTCTCGGCCCAGCAGCGCTACCTGCTGCCTGTCGGGGCCACCACCAGCCGCCGTGCCACCCGCCATGTGCGACCCGTGGGTGCCGCCATCTTTAATTTTGGCCGACACATGCGACCCACGGGGGCCGCCATCTTAGACGCCATCTTGCACCTCACCCGCCAAGTGTGACCCACGGGGGCCGCCATCTTGGATGCCATCTTGACCTCACCCGCCGCGGGCGACTCATGGGGGCCGCCATCTTGGGACCACGCCGCGGCCTCCCGGGAGCCCTGCTCACCCGACCGTACGCTGGCCACCGGCATCTCCAACCGGCCTACCGACCGCATTCCGACACTCGCCTCTGTCACACTCGACCAGACCCGGCTGCACCACCTCGCGAAGTCCACAATGACCGTCCAGATCAACGGGCACGAGACGGCCTACCTTTTCGACTCCGGGAGCACAGGCAGCTTCATACACCCAGATATGGTAAGGCGCTGCTCCCTACCCATCCTACCCGCGACCCAGAAAATCTCCCTGGCTTCTGGATCCCACGCAGTGGAGATCCAGGGGTACTGTGTCGCGACCCTCACTGTGCAAGGCGTAGAGTATACCAACTTTAGGCTCTACGTCCTCCCCCCTCTCTGCGCTGCCCTATTACTGGGGCTCGACTTCCAGTGCCATCTCCAGAGTCTTATCCTAAAGTTCAACGGACTCCTGCCCCCCCTCACGTCTGTAGCCTCGTGACCCTTAAGGTCACCCCACTCTCCCTCTTCGCAAACCTCACCCCGGACTGTAATCCCGTCGCTACCAGAAGCAGATGCTACAGTGCCCTGGACAGGGCCTTTATCAGGTCGGAGGTCCAGTGACTCCTGCGAGAGGGGATCATTGAGGCTAGTAACAGCCCCTGGAGAGCCCAAGTGGTGGTCGTCAAGACTGGGGAGAAGCACTGGATGGTCATCGATTATAGCCAGACCATCAACCGGTACACGCAGCTCGATGCGTACCCCCTCCCCCGTATATCTGACATGGTTAATCAGATTGCGCAGTATCAAGTCTTCTCTACAGTCGACCTGAAGTCTGCGTACCACCAGCTCCCTATCCGCCCGGAGGACCACCAATACACTGCCTTCGAGGCAGACGGCCGCCTCTGTCGCTTCTTCGGGGTTTCCTTTGGCGTCACCAATGGGGTCTCGGTCTTCCAAAGGGAAATGGACCGAATGGTTAACAAGTACGGGCTGCGGGCCACGTTCCTGTACCTAGACAACGTCACCATCTGCGGCCGTGACCAGCAGGACAATGACGAGAACCTCCGGTGCTTCCTCCACACCGCAAAACTCCTGAACCTAACTTATAATAGAGAGAAATGCGTCTTTCGCACAACCCGTCTGGCCATCATCGGCTACGTTGTGGAACACGGAGTCCTAGGGCCCGGCCCCGACTGCATGCGCCCCCTTCTGGAACTCCCCCTCCCCCACTGTCCCAACGCCCTGAAGAGATGCCCGGGGTTCTTCTCTCACTATGCCCTGTGGGTCCCCAACTACGCGGACAAGACCCGCCCACTGATCAAGTCCACCACGTTTCCACTGACGACTGACGCCCTACTGGCCTTCAATCGCATCAAAGCAGACATCGCCAAAGCCGCGATGCACGCTGTGGACGAGTCCATCCCTTTCCAAGTGGAGAGCGATGCGTCAGTCTTTGCTCTGGCCGCCACCCTCAACCAGGCGGGCAGGCCCGTGGCTTTCTTCTCCCGGCAATTTTCGGGAACCTTGGATAACGAGAGATATTGTAGGCCTCGTCAAAAAGAAAAAGGAGGCATTTGTCAGGGCTAAAAGGCTGGGAACAGACGAAGCCTGTGGAATATAAGGAAAGTAGGAAGGAACTGAAGCAAGGAGTCAGGAGGGCTAGAAGGGGTCACGAAAAGTCATTGGCAAATAGGGTTAAGGAAAATCCCAAGGCTTTTTACACGTACATAAAAAGCAAGAGGGTAGCCAGGGAAAGGGTTGGCCCACTGAAGGATAGGCAAGGGAATCTATGTGTGGAGCCAGAGGAAATGGGCAAGGTACTAAATGCTTTGCATCAGTATTCACCAAAGAGAAGGAATTGGTAGATGTTAAGTCTGGAGAAGGGTGTGTAGATAGCCTGGGTCACATTGAGATCCAAAAAGACGAGGTGTTGGGCGTCTTGAAAAATATTACGGTAGATAAGGCCCCAGGGCCTGATGGGATCTACCCCAGAATACTGCAGGAGGCTAGAGAGGAAATTGCTGAGGCCTTGACAGAAATCTTTGGATCCTCACTGTCTTCAGGTGATGTTCCGGAGGACTGGAGAATAGCCAATGTTGTTCCTCTGTTTAAGAAGGGTAGCAAGGATAATCCAGGGAACTACTGGCCGGTGAGCCTTACATCAGTGGTAGGGAAATTACTGGAGAGAATTCTTCGAGACAGGACCTACTCCCATTTGGAAGCAAATAGACGTATTAGTGAGAGGCAGCATGGTTTTGTGAAGGTGAGGTCGTGTCTCACTAACTTGATAGAGTTTTTCGAGGAGGTCACAAAGATGATTGATGCAGATAGGGCAGTGGATGTTGTCTATATGGACTTCAGTAAGCCCTTTGACAAGGTTTCTTATGATAGACTAGTACAAAAGATGAAGTCACACGGGATTAGGGGTGAGCTGGCAAGGTGGATACAGAACTGGCTAGGTCATAGAAGGCAGAGAGTAGCAATGGAAGGATGCTTTTCTAATTGGAGGGCTGTGACTAGTGGTGTTCCGCAGGGATCAGTGCTGGGACCTTTGCTGTTTGCGGTATATATAAATGATTTGGAGGAAAATGTAACTGGTCTGATTAGTAAGTTTTCAGACGACACAAAGGTCGGTGGAATTGCGGATAGCAATGAGGACTGTCAGAGGATACAGCAGGATTTAGATTGTTTGGAGACTTAGGCGGAGAGATGGCAGATGGAGTTTAATCCGGCAAATGTGAGGTAATGCATTTTGGAAGTGCTAATGCAGGTAGGGAATATACAATGAATGGTAGAACCCTCAAGAGTATTGAAAGTCAGAAAGATCTAGGTGTACAGGTCCACAGGTCACTGAAAGAGGTCCACAGGTCACTGAAAGGGGCAACACAGGTGGAGAAGGTAGTCAAGAAGGCATATGGCATGCTTGCCTTCATTGGCCGGGGCATTGAGTATAAGAATTGGCAAGTCATGTTGCAGCTGTATAGAACCTTAGTTAGGCCACACTTGGAGTAGAGTGTTCAATTCTGGTCGCCACACTACCAGAAGGATGTGGAGGCTTTAGAGAGGGTGCAGAAGAGATTTACCAGAATGTTGCCTGGTATGGAGGGAATTAGCTATGAGGAACGGTTGAATAAACTCGGTTTGTTCTCACTGGAACGACGGAGGTTGAGGGGCGACCTGATAGAGGTCTACAAAATTATGAGGGGCATAAACAGAGTGGATAGTCAGACGCTTTTCCCCAGGGTAGAGGGGTCAATTACTAGGGGGCATAGGTTTAAGGTGCGAGTCGATGTACGAGGCAAGTTTTTTACACAGAGGGTAGTGGGTGCCTGGAACACGCTACCGGAGGAGGTGGTGGAAGCAGGGATGATAGTGACATTTAAGGGCCATCTTGACAAATACATGAATAGGATGGGAATAGAGGGATATTGACTCAGAAGGTGTAGAAGATTGTAGTTTAGTCGGTCAGCATGGTCGGCACGGGCTTGGAGGGCCGAAGGGCCTGTTCCTGTGCTGTATTTTTCTTTGTTCTTTGTTCTTACCCGCCATGCCTCTGAAATTCGACACTTCTTCGCCGAAAAGGAGGCCCAAGCCATAGTAGAAGCTGTGAGACATTGGAGGCATTACCTGGCCGGCAGGCGGTTCACTCTCCTCACTGGCCAATGGTCGGTTGCCTTCATGTTCAATAACACACAGCGGGGCAAGATTAAGAATGACAAGATTCTGAGGTGGAGGATCGAACTCTCCACCTACAGCTATGATATCTTGTATCGACCCGGGAAGCTCAATGAGCCCCCAGATGCCCTCTCCCGCGGTACATGTGCCAGCGCACAAGTAAACCGACTCCTTACCCTCCACAATGACCTCTGTCACCCGGGGGGGGTCACCCGCTTTTTCCACTTTATCAAGGCTCGCAAACTGCCCTACTCCATCGAGGAGGTCAGATCCGTGACCAGGGACTACCAGGTCTGCGCGGAGTGCAAACTGCACTTCTATCGGCCAGACAGGGCGTACCTGGTAAAGGCCTCCCGCCCTTTTGAGCGCCTCAGCATGGACTTCAAAGGGCCCCTCCCCTCCACTGACCGTAACGTGTACTTCCTCAACATCATTGATGGGTACTCCAGATTCCCCTTCGCCATCCCTGCTCTGACATGACCTCTGCCTCCGATATCAAGGCCCTGCACAGCCTTTTCACCCTGTTAGGGTTCCCCACCTACATCCACAGTGATCGGGGCTCCTCCTTTGTGAGCGACGGGTTGCGTCAGTTCCTGCTCAGCAAAGGCATCGCCTCCAGCAGGACGACCAGCTATAGACCCCCGGGGAAACGGACAGGTGGAGAGGGAGAACACAACGGTCTGGAAGGCCGTCCTTCTGGCCCTATGGTCGAAACCTCTCCCAGTTTCCCGCTGGCAGGAGGTCCTCCCCGATGCGCTCCACTCCATCCGGTCGCTTCTATGTACGGCCACTAACCAGACTCCACATGAGCGTATGTTTGCCTTCCCCAGGAAGTCCACCTCCGGGGTCTCGCATCCATCCTGGCTGCCAGTTCCGGGGCCCGTTCTTCTCCGCAAGCAGGCGAGGAGCCATAAAACCGACCCCCTCGTCGTGAAGGTCCTGCTGCTCCATGCGAACCCCCAATATGCCTACGTGACACACCAGGACGGGCAGCAGGACATGGTCTCCCTTCGGGATTTGGCTCCTGCAGGCTCCCCAGCGACAATCACCACCACACCCCACCCTACACCGTCTCCCCCCCCACCTCCTCCCACCTCCCTCACAAACTGACTCCCGCAGGCCCACCGAGAACAAGCACCACCACCCCCGCCCATACATCGCCCCCCGCTTCGTCGACTCAACAACAGGGTGAAGAAGAAGAAGTCAACACGCCCCCGGACGCGCAGGTCTCGGCGCCGGCGCCCACACCATAGCCGGAACTCAGGCGGTCACAGTGCAAAGTCAAGGCCCCCGACAGACTGGACCTTTAAGACCACTTCACCCCTGCCGGACTTTTTTTAAACAGGGGGCGAATGTGGTAAACCACGTTATTGTCTTATATTCACTGTGCTGTATTGTACATGCCTGGGCTTGTCCAGGCTCGCTCTGCATGTGGCTCCTCCCCTCAGGCTTCTGTATAAAAGTGGAAAGTCTCCGCCTCCAGATCCAGTTCAGGTCCAGAGGCAGGAGGCTTGCTGTTTAGTGTATTAAAGCCTCAGTTACGTTTATCACTCGTCATCTATTATTGATGGTGTATCACCGTCCATTGACTCTGTCTGCACCACCCGCTGCCTTGGCAAAGTGGGCAGCATAAAAGGCCCCTCCCACCCAGGTTATTCACTCTTCCAACTTCTGGCCTCTGTATTTAATACCTAATTGGACTCGTGGATTCCATTTTCCACATGTAGTATGCAAAGAAGGAGTTAAAAGCTGGAAAAAAGAGCTGCCCCAGTGTCTGACTATGTGTGCTCTGTGAGGATGAGCAAGCAGCTGTGGGTTTTCACACTAAAGTTGTGTGAAACAGAAACAAAAGCAGCCAGCAGTTCCCCTGCAAAATTGCCATTCTTTTGCAGGTACATCTCAAATCTCCCTCTCTTATGGAGGAAGTCAGCCTAGTCAACAAAACGATCACAGCTGGAAAGGGAACTGAAATTTCTGGAAAATCACAGAACACATGGAATCGAAGAACCAACTGTTCGCCTACAGAAGTGAACTCTACTGAAATCAAATAATAATGGCTGCAAACGTCATCATCTACTCCTTATGAGTCAAGGACTATTCCATATAACCTCTTATTTATATTTACTTACCATTGGACTCAATGCTCTAATTGTATGGATGCAGATGAGTATGTTTAACCATTTCTCTTTACCTTTTTAGTAGTTAACAAACTTACTTTATCATAACTCAAGAATGTTTGGTTACATTGGCTCCTTTATAAACATAATAATAATAATCACTTATTGTCACAAGTATGCTTCAATGTGTGAAAAGCCCCTAGTCACCACATTCCGGCACCTGTTCAGGGAGGCCGGTACGAGAATTGAACCTGCACTTCTGGCATTGTTCTGCATTGCAAGCCAGCTGTTTAGCCCACTGAGCTAAACCAGCCCCTTCACATAACTATTGGATCTGGAAAAGGTTTTCAATGGAAAGGGAACCTTGTTAGATTAAACTTTGTTACTACCAGCAGAGGGTGGGTTGAATAGACACCGAGCCAGTCAGTCCTCCTCACCCAGGTTTGTAACAATTTCAGAGGGGGCTATCCCAGCTGGATGGTGCCAAATTGAGAGTTCTCGCTCGGATCAGGGGAACTTCACCTGGGGGCGGTCGGAAAAAGGGTACTTTTAGGAAAGATAAAGAAGGAGATGGAGTAACCCTGACAATCAAGAATAAGATAAAAACAGGAGAGGGAAAGGATTTTAGCTCAAAAGCAGGGTGTGGACATAATATGGGTAGATTTGAGAAATAATAAGTGGTAGGGAACATTAGTGAAAATAGTTTATAGATGCCCAATAACAATCATTATGTAGAACCGAGGATAAATCAGGAAATTAGAGAAGTATATAACAAAGGTAATGCAATAATCCCGGTGCGTGGATGGGGGTGGGGGCTTTAACCTTCGTATAGATTGTCACACCAAATTGACAAAAGTAATTTGGAGGATGAGTTCATGGAATGCATTTGAGACAAACCACCTAGAATAGTATGTCCAGGAACTAACTAGGGGAGACATTATTTTAGATCACAGTAGCACAGTGGTTAGCACTGTGGCTTCACAATGCCAGAGTCCCAGTTTCGATTCCCAGCTTGGGCCACTGCCTGTGCGGAGTCTGCACGTTCTCGCCGTGTCTGCGTGGGTTTCCTCCCGGTGCTCCGGTTTCCACCCACAAGTCCGGAAAGACATGCTGTTAGATCATTTGGATATTCTGAATTCTCCCTCAGTGTACCCAAACAAGCGCCGGAATGTAGTGACTAGGGGCTTTTTACAGTAACTTCATTGCAGCGTTAATGTATGCCTACTTGTAACAATAGAGATTATTTAAAAAAAAATAAAGTTCCAGTATTGTGTATTGAGAATAACGAGAGAGAGGGTTCCTCTAGGAAAGAGTGATCATAATAATGTGGAATTTCATATTAAGTTTAAGATTGATGTGCTTAAGTCCAGACCTATGATTTTAATTTAAACAATGCTAATTATAAAGGTTTGAGAGCAACTTGGCTGATGCACATTGGGGAAATAGATTAAAATATGATGGCAGATAAACAATGATAGAACAGTTCTAAAACAGTTCCAAAAGAGATTCAAAATTCTCAATGAATATACAATGAATTCTCCGTTCCTGAGGCTAAGTGCCGGCACGAATGGAGAATCCGCGGGAGTTTCATGATGGGGAAATCAGGGCAGACCCCTCACCGATTCCGGTACCATTGAGGGGCTGGAACCGATGCTACGTGAAACGGCGGTCGCGTGGAAAACGGCCGGAGAATCGCCGGGTTCTGGGCCGCGCATGAGCAGGGCTGATGGCCTGCACCGGTCGCACTGGAAAATATGGCGCCGGCCATGCTGGAACCCTAACCCACCAACCCCGCCCCCACAGCCCACCCCCTGCCCACCCCCCACCACTGTTGCCACAAAATAATAGTGAGATGATTAGGATATTGTTTTAAAATTCAGCAAAGCGATAGAGAGGGAGAAAATAAAATATGAGGACAGACTGGAAAGAAATAAGGAGAAAGTGTGTCAAGCTTTTACAGGTATGTGAAAAGGAAGAGATTGACAACAGTAAATGTAGGGCTCTTAGAGGCAGAGGCGGAAGAGGTTATAATGGGGAATAAGAAAACAGCAGAAATATTAAACAAATATTGTGTGTCTGTCTTCACAGAAGAAGGCTCGACTTATTGGAAGTTGATGTGGCCCAAGGGGCTCAGAAGAAACTTCATGTAATTAATAAACATTACTAATGAAAAGGTACTGGAGAAATTGGGGGAACCTCTGTTGTTAAGTATATTCAGGGGATACAGCTGGAAAATGAAACTGATGGAAAAGTTCAGCAATGGTGCTATTTGTGGTGTTCTTAATGTTGCTTATTTAGGATGGTTGGTGTAGTGTTCCACGAGGACCACAGTATAGCTTTTACTTAAACAAAGCTATGATTTTATTTACACTACTAAACTGGGTTTTGACACGTAGTCCTTTAGAATACAGAATTGATCAATAACATCTAACTACACTCATTTGTTGCTAATCTCCCTACTGGTATAAACTATAATCTAGCCTCACACTAACTGCTCTTATGACCTTCACTAGCTATCTCCTGCATACACCCCTCCCCTAGGGTCTAGCATCACTGCTTTATATAGTTGTATCTGCAGCACCCTCTAGTGGCTATTCTTGATATTACATTAACCCTTCTAATGCTGATAGTTATGATAATACCACACAATTGAATGGCAGAACAGGCACCAGGGGCCATATGGTTCACTCCTCTTATTTCTTATAATTTTATGATTTAAGGATAAGTAAGAAAAGGCAGCACAAAATTAAAAGTTGACATACTTAAAATCTCTTAAAACAATTCACAACCTGAAGGAATAAGACTCGCCCACTTGTAAGAGTTAATTTTCAGTGCCAGAGAGATTGATTACAATGATTAACAATTTTCTTCTTTAAAAAGGTTCCTGTGCTAATTCCAACCATTAAGCAGCAACAGTGAGTTTAGTGACAGTAAACTCAAAAGGGGATAATATTGACCAGTGATGATGGGTGTTATCAGTTTAACCATTCCTTGGGGGGGTGGGGGGGGGGGGGTTAGACATGAGGAATTGCAATAATAGGACATCTGACTTTTCAAAAAGTATTTCCTGTGATTCATTTGATTCATTAAAGTGCGTTGGAAAAAGGTTGACATTGTGCGTTAGGGGGTCTCATTATAAATGTTGATATAAAATATTTGATAGGAAATAAATGTAGTGGACAAGAAGTTGTGGACACAAACAATATATTTGATAATGGTTAGAGAGGATGTACAGATGGATGGATGATAAATAGTTCCCATAGAGGGGTAATAAATCTCCCCTGAAATGCCACATTATCTTTGATTCTGTATTGGCCAGTGTTTCCCAGAATATTAAATTATGTGGAATATGGGAAGGGCAGGCAGAGTATCATTGGCAGTTAACTTCACTGAATAACTACCCTTTCTCCAGTAACAACGGGGAAATCCTTAAACTACATTTTATTTGGAAACGGTAGAAAATTAAGGATTTATCAGCAGAGAATGACTGCTTTTCCCAATGAGTTATAAAAGTTCCATTTCATTAGTCAGACAATCTGCAATTGCAACGTATTTTAAGAAAACCGATGTACTAAATGAATCTTAGGGACAAATGTGAATGGAAACTTAATGTTAGAGGAGTGCTGTACACTCTAACCCAGACAAAATACACAAAATGGAATGATGCAATGCATCCCTACAAAACAGGATACTGTTGAGGGAGATGGCTCACCAGGGGAAGGCAGCAGCAGCCAGGTTCATGGCACCGTGGCTGGCTCTGCTGCTCAGGAGGGCAGGAATAAGAATGGCAGGGCTATAGTGATAGGGGACTCAATTGTAAGGGGAATAGACAGGCGGTTCTGCGGATGCGATCTAGACTCCAGGATGGTAAGTTGCCTCCCTGGTGAAAGGGTCAAGGATGTCTTGGAGCGGCTGCAGGACATTCTGGGGAGGGAGGGTGCACAGCCAGCTGTCGTGGTGCATATAGGCACCAATGATATAGGTAAAAAATGGGATGAGGTCCTACAAGCTGAATTCAGGGAATTAGGAGTTAAACTAAAAAGTAGGACCTCAAAGGTAGTAATCTCAGGATTGCTACCAGTGCCACGAGCTAGTCAGAGTAGGAATGTCATGATAGATAGGATGAATGCATGGCTCGAGAGTTGGTACAAGAGGGAGAGATTCAAAATCCAGGGTATTGGAACCAGTTCTGGGGGAAGTGGGATCAGTACAATCCGGACGGTCTGCACCTGGGCAGGACTGGAACCGATGTCCTCGGGGGGGTGTTTGCTAGAGCTGTTGCGGTGGGTTTAAATTAATGTGGCAGGGGGATGGGAACCGATGCAGGATGTCAGGGGGACGTAAACGGCGATAGAAACAAAAGGCAGTAAGGGGGAAAGTGTAAGGCAGAGAAGCCATAGTCAAAAATCAAAAAGGGCCACAGTACAGGGTACAGTGACTGAGGAGACCTCAGTAAATAGGCCCAATAATACTAAAACAATTAAAACGGGAAGTAAAAACATAAATGGAAAGTGAAGCAGCAGGTTATTACATGAAGGTATGGGTTCAACGATAAGGAAAATTTAGGAGAAAAGTTAAAAGGAAAAATAACTTAGGAGAGGTTACTGATAGAGGTGTTAAGATTCAAAATGGAAGTATAAAAGCCAACATAAGGGTACTTTACCTGAATGCTCATAATATTCGGAATAAGGTAAATGAGTTGATGGCACAAATCAACGTGAATGACTATGATTTAGTGGCCATTACTGAAACATGGTTAAAGGATGGTCACGACTGGGAGTTAAATATCCAAGGGCATCAAACTATTCGGAAGGACAGAGTGGATGATAAGGGAGGAGGTGTAGCTCTGTTATTTAGGGATGACATCGGTACTATGGAGGATAAGGTTGAATCCATTCGGGTGGAAATCAGGAATAGTAAGGCAAAAAAGTCACTGATAGGAGTAGTCTACAAGCCACCAAATAGTAACATTACAGTGGGGCAGGCAGTAAACAAAGAAATAACAGATGCATGTAGAAATGGTACAGCAGTTATCATGGGGGATTTTAATCTACATGTCGATTGGTTTAACCAGGTCGGTCAAGGCAGCCTTGAGGAGGAGTTTATAGAATGTATCCGCGATAGTGTCCTAGAACACTATGTAATGGAAGCAACAAGGGAACAAGCGGTCCTAGATCTTGTCCTGTGTAATGAGACAACTGATTCGCCGGGACTGTGCTCACCGCTAACGAGGTCGAACAGCACTTAAGTTGCACTTTCTCAACCAACCGCAGCCAGCTCGCAACAATGGCGCCCAAGAGACCGGCCCCAAGATTCGGAGATGCTGACCTGGGGAAGCTGCTAGTTGCAGCGGAAGTCAGGAGGGATGTCTCGAGGGTCCCGGAAAGTCAGCAGAAGGCAGTCAATGCTGCCTGGGATGAGGTGGCGGCAGCTGTCAGCTTGGGGAGTGTGACCAGGAGGACTGGCTTCTAATGCAGGAAAAAGGTCAACCATCTACACTGGGCAGCATGAATGACTGGGCACTAATGCCCCACACCTCCTCCCGCCAAGGGAACATTCATCCTTCATACGATCCCCAAACCTTCCTTAATGCCCCCTCCCTCCTCAACATCCCCCAAACCCCAACCACTGTGAACCATGCGTGTGGCTAACAATGCCCTCTCTGTGTCTCCGCAGGAAGAGATCTGCCATAACCATTGGGACAGGGCCCAGACTGTCAAAGGGGTGCTGGACTTAAGAATCCTCACCTTGATGCCTGGAGTCAGTCCAGGAGCTGAGCAGAGACCAGGAGTGGGAAGAGCCTGGAGCAGCCACGAACGGACGAGCCGACCGGTGCACAAGGTGGCAAAACCCAAACTTCGCCGGAGCGCGAGGGCCCGACCAACCGCGCACGAAGCACTCCTTCACCGCGGGGTTGGGGGGGGGGGAGCTGGATGGCGGTTCCTCTGGAGAGCACTGGGGGAGCACAGGGTTGATGCGAAATCTGTAACCAATCACTGTTTGTCGATGTACCACTGTCAATTCGATTATTCTTTTGTTTACTGTGTACTTACTGTGTACGTTCCCTCGGCCGCAGAAAAATACTTTTCACTGTACTTCGGTACATGTGACAATAAATCAATTCAAATTAAAATCGGACATCCCGGCAGCGGTGATGGGCGCTGTAGCCGAATCTCCGGCGCACATGCAGCTCGCCCTGGACAAAGCTGAAAAGAGATTTGAGGCCCAGGAGGTGACGATCACAGACCTGGAAAGGACCGCATCGGACCAGAGTGACTGGATCGTCGCTCTAGAAAAAGAGGTGGCGAGGCTGGTCGCGACACAGGACAGCCCAACAGGAAAGGTCGAGGACCAAGAGGATCGGTCGAGGTGGCAGAACCTGTGAATCGTGGGTCTACCGGAGGGGATCGAAGGTAGGGACTCCATAGACTAAGTGGCCCAAATGCTGGGCAACCTGGTGGGAAGGGAAACTTTCCCCAACCCACCAGAAATAGACAGAGCACACCGGTCGCTCTGACCAAAGCCCAAAGCCGGGGCGATTATTGCGAAAATGCACCGGTACCAAGACCGGGAGAGAATCCTGTGCTGGGCCAGGCCATCCAAAAACTGCAGCTGGGAAGGACATAAGATCCGGATCTACCAGGACATTGGGGCTGACCTGACTAAGCGCCGGGCCAAATTCAACAAAGCGAAGGACATGCTATACAAGAGCGGCGTAAGATTTGGTATGCTGTACCCAGGCAAGCTCCGGGTCACATTCCAGGGCAAAGAACACTGTTTTACAGGCCTGTGGAGGCTGGCAGGATTGTCGCAGAGTGCGGGCTGCAAAAACGGCAACAGGGGAAATGATGAGGAACCCACAGAATGAGACGTAAACAAGGCAATGTGCTAACGAGGCGGGGGGGGGGGGAGAGAGCCCCCCGCCCCACGACCTGTACAACTGATATTAAACCAACACCACAGACACTGCTTTACGTGGAAGAACGTAGCCTCGTTCTGAAAAACGAAGATAGCGAAAGAGGGAAGGATGAGCTGCGTCCAGCCAGGTATAAGGTAAGACCGGGGACAGAGCGAGGAAGAAATTCAGAGAGCGGGCGAGGGAAGGAAGCACAGTAACCCGCAGGAAAGGAGCCACAACACTAGTGGGATAGCTAGCACCGGGACTCATACGAAGGACAGAGGCCGCATGCGCCCCCAGCAAGGGGGAAGGCGCCTGGCAGTTGGGAGGGTAGAAAACGGTGATGGGGAGGTAAGCGGGGAGAGGAGCAGGGGGATGGGGGCAATGGGCTAGGGGAGAGGGGGGGGGAAAGGGGACGCGGGGGGACGCAGGGAGATAGAAATAGGCAACGACAGATTGAAGGCAGCAGACAGCAAAAGCAGGTCACATGTGGTGGCTTGGAACAAAATGGCGCCGTAAGCAACCACCTAGACGGGTCCCTGGGCAAAGGGAGCCCCGGAGTGCAGGGGCTTACCCACCTGGCAGACGCACAGTTGGTGGCAATGTTGGGTACGCCCTGAACAAAGGAAAAACCCAGTGCGCAGGGGCCCGACCTCATGGGGAGAACAGTGACCATGGACATTTTGGACGGCCCCCTAACAAAGAGAAACTCTGGAATGCAGGGGCGTGTCCACCAAGCAAATATGGTTAGTCCCACAGGACCGGGGAGACAACCCCCCCCCCCCTCCATCAGGATAGTCACCTAGAATGTCAGGGGACTTAATGGCCCAGTGAAAAGATCCAGAATCTTCATCCACCTGAGGACTATGAAAGCCGACATAGTCTTCCTCCAAAAAACACACCTGAGGGAGAAGGAGCGACTGCGGGTAAGGAAAGGCTGGGTGGGACAGACCTACCATTCCTGCGACGGGCGAGGGCCAGAGGTTGGAGACCATTCTAATTAATAAGAGGACGATGTTCACGGCGACAAAGACGGTACATCATGGCCAGCGGTGTCCTAGACGAGGCACCGGTAGCCCTTGTTACCTGGGACGACACGGAGTTTATAAAGAAGACCATGGCGGAAAACCCCAACATAGACAAGCACGGACTTATCATGGGGGGTGGGGGGGATTTCACTGCATACAGGACCAACGGATGGACGGATCAAATCCCAAAACGGGAAAGACCTCCAACATGACAAAAGAACTTGGCCTTTTTATGGAGCAGATGGGGGCGGTGGACCCATGGAGATTCACCCACCCAGGGGAGAAGGAGTTCTCCTTCTTCCCCCACGTGCATAACATTTACTCAGGATCGACTTCTTTGTAGTGGGGAAATCGGTGTACGGACATGTACGGACGACTGATAGGGATAGCCGACACCCAACTGGACCAGACAAGGGAGAAGTGGGAGGAAGACTTAGGATTTGAAATAGGGTGGGGATTCTGGAGCAAAGTACTGCACATGGCCAAATTTACCTCCACATGTCCAAGGCTAAGCCTAACACAATTAAAAGTGGGACATAGAGCTCACTTGACCAGAACCCGAATGAGCAGGTTCTTCCCGGAGGTAGAGCACAGATGTGAACAGTGCCAAAGAGGTCTGGCCAACCACGCCCACATGTTATGATCTTGCCCCAGACTTGCTGGGTACGGGTCAGCCTTCTTTGAGGCAATGCCCAAAGTGGTGGGGATGAGGGCAGAGCCATGCCCAAAAATGGCAGTCTTCGGGGTATCAGAACAGCCAGATCTCTTCATGGGGAGGAGGGCCGACGCCCTTGCCTTTGCCTCCCCGATCGCCCGCCGGAGAATCCTACTCAGCTGGCGGTCCGACCTATCGGAATTTCTCCAAATGGAGAAAATCAAATTCGCCATCCGGGGGTCGGAAGAGGGTTTCCACAGAACATGGGAGCCATTCACCCAACTGTTCCGTGACCTATTTGTGGCCAACAACTAGGTAGCCAAGGACAAAGGGAGATCTGTCATGACACAGAAAGGAAGGGGGGGTGAATAGGAAAGTACAACCAAACCCAACAGGAGAACCAGGGGTCACGAGAGGGCTGGGGAGGGCAGGAGAAACATCAATGAGAACCAGGGGGGAGAAAAGAGAGGGGAAACTGACAGGGAAGGATACAAGGGGACCACAATGGCCACAACAAATGCTGCGAGGAATGGATGAAGAAATGGAAAGAGGAGACTGTGAAAATTCTATGTAAATAGTTAAAACCGAGCTCGATGTAAATAACTTTAACTTTAAGGGTACTGCCCAGGAGCTCCCTTGCAAAATTCTCATTGTTATGTTCGTATTTATATTTGCTATGTATACCAAAACCCAATAAAAATGTTTTTTAAAAAAAAGAATCCTCACCTCCTTCAAGGAGCGGGCCGTGAGGTGAGTGGGGTGGCCGAGGACAGATTGGTCACTCACGGGGAGGCTGGCAGACGCTGCAGACATGAGGAATCACCGGGCGCCACCCTGAATGGGCCGGCGCCATCGGCTGGAGGACCTGCGGGGGAATGGGCATGCGGTCAGTGGGCGGGATGGGTCAGTCAGTAAGGCAATAACAACTCACGTTTGACACACAAGGCACGGAGGTAATCGGGAGGTCCACTGGACCCCTCTCCCGAGATGCTGCAGCCGCGTTGTGCTCTCACTTGAGTGCAATGCAGAAAATGAATTGCGCCCATAGTTAATGTTTCGAGTTTGTATGTGTCTTCTACAAAACGGAAGAAGAATAGCAATGTAATAAAATATACAGCTTGAGGCGGAGGTGGGAAGAATGGTAGATCAGGGATAGGCTGGAGCTAAGGAGAGATTGAGAAAGAAGTTATGGATATAGAGAAAGGGGGTGTTAATGATTGCATTAAGAACTGGAGAGTGCTAATCGTGGGATAATGGTAATAACGCAGAAATGAAAACCAAGGTCAGTGCTTAGTGGGAGCAAAGCTAAACAACAAGCTGAGGTGGCTCTGTGGGCGAGGGGTGGGTTGTGGTGGAGCAAGCCAAGGGAACCAAAAAGCAAAAAACAAGATGGATCGGAAAGTTCATGGTCGAAGGTTGTTGAACTCAGTGTTGAGTCCAGGAGGCTGTAACATGCCTCTGACCTTCCCCTCTCTGATGACCTTCACCCACGACGAGTCTTCACCCGCTACCCCAACCTCTCCCTCTGGCCTCCTACCAGCTCTTGATCATTTCATTGAGAACTGTCGGTGTGACCTCGGCAGTCTCAATTTCTCTGCTTCTCTTATCTACCTCCGACCTGCCTCTTTCTGAACTTTGCTGCACTTGTTCTCTCAAATCCTACCCTGACTTTGGTAACAAACCTGCTGACAAGGGTGGTGCAGTTGTAGCCTGACGTATATTGACCTTTACCTCGCAGAGTCTGAGGGGTGGGTTGTGTTGGAGCAAGCCAAGGGAACCAAGAGGGCCCGAGTGCAAACTCTCAAACACAGCCACCTGCCTACGCCTGGATCATGACCCCAACACTGAACATCACGCCATTGTTTCCAGAACTGTCACTGACCTCATCACCTCTGGTGATCTTACCTCCACAGCTTCCTCATCGTTCCCGATCCCTCACAGCCCTTCCAACCTACATTCGTGATTCCTCTGATGCCCTACGTCACATCAACATTTTCCCGTTTCCCAGCCCTAACCACCTCTTCTTCACTATGGACGTCCAGTCCCTCTACACCTCCATCTCCCACCAGGAGGGTGTGAGGGCTCTCGACTTCTACTTCTTCCTCAAGGAGCGGCCCCATCCATCACTACTAAACTGAACTTCTTCTTTCACTCAACAATTCCTCCTTTCACTTGTCTTTTTAATTTTTTAAATAATCTTTATTGTCACAAGTAGGCTTACATTAACACTGCAACAAAGTTACTGTGAAAAGCCCCTAGTCGCCCCGGTGCCTGTTCGGGTACATAGAGGGAGAATTCAGAATGTCCAATTCATCTAACAGAACGTCTTTCGGGACTTGTGGGAGGTAACCGGAGCACCCGGAGGAAACCCACGCAGACACAGGGAGAACGTGCAGACTCTGCACAGACAGTGACCCAAGCCGGGAATATAGAACATAGAACATTACAGCGCAGGACAGGCCCTTCGGCCCTCGATGTTGAGCTGACCTGTGAAACCACTCTAAAGCCCATCTACACTATTCCCTTATCGTCCATATGTTTATCCAATGACTATTTGAATGCCCTTAGTGTTGGCGAGTCCACTACTGTTGCAGGCAGGGCATTCCACGCCCTTACTGCACTCTGAGTAAGAACCTACCTCTGACATCTGTCCTATATCTATCTCCCCTCAATTTCAAGCTATGTCCCCTCGTGCTAGACATCACCATACGAGGAAAAAGGCGCTCACTGTCCACCCTATCTAATACTCTGATCATCTTGTATGCCTCAATTAAGTCACCTCTTAACCTTCTTCTCTCTAACGAAAACAGCCTCAAGTCCCTCAGCCCCTCATAAGATCTCAAGTCCCTCAGCCCCTCACAAGTCCCTCATAAGATCTTCCCTCCATACCAGGCAACATTCTGGTAAATCTCCTCTGCACCCTTTCCAATGCTTCCACATCCTTCCAATAATGCGGCGACCAGAATTGCACGCAATACTCCAAATGCGGCTGCACCAGAGTTTTGTACAGCTGCAACATGGCCTCATGGCTCCGAAACTCAATCCCTCTACCAATAAAAGCTAACACACCGTACGCCTTCTTAACAACCCTCTCAAACTGGGTGGAAACTTTCAGGGATCTATGTACATGGACACCGAGATCTCTCTGCTCATCCACACTACCAAGAATCTTACCATTAGCTCAGTACTCTGTCTTCCTGTTATTCCTTCCAAAATGAATCACCTCGCACTTTTCTGCATTAAACTCCATTTGCACCTCTCAGCCCAGCTCTGCAGCTTATCTATGTACCTCTGTAACCTGTAACATCCTTCCGCACTGTCCACAACTCCACCGACTTTAGTGTCATCTGCAAATTTACTCACCCATCCTTCTACACCCTCCTCCAGGTCATTTATAAAAATGACAAACAGCAATGGCCCCAAAACAGATCCTTGTGGTACACCACTAGTAACTGGACTCCAGTCTGAACATTTCCCATCAACCACCTCCCTTTGTCTTCTTCCAGCTAGCTAATTTCTGTTCCAAACTGCTAAATCACCCTGAATCCCATGCCTCCATATTTCTGCAGTAGCCTACCGTGGGGAACCTTATCAAACGCTTTACTGAAATCCTTAAACACTACATCAACTGCTTTACCCTCATCCACCTGTTTGGTCACCTTCTCAAATAACTCAATAAGGTTTGTGAGGCACGACCTACCCTTCACAAAACTGTGTTGATTATCTCAAATCAAATTATTCCTTCCCAGATGATTATACATCGTGGGCGAAATTCTCCGGAAATGGCGCGATGTCCACCGACTGGCGCCCAAAACGGCGCAAATCAGTCGGGCATCGCGCCGCCCCAAAGGTGCGGAATGCTCCGCATCTTTGGGGGCCGAGCCCCAACCTTAAGGGCTAGGTCGGCGGCGGACGGATTTCCGTCCCGCCAGCTGGCGGAAAAGGCTTTTGGTGCCCCGCCAGCTGCCGCGGAAATGACATCTCCGGGCGGCGCATGCGCGAGAGCGTTAGCGGCCGCTGACGGCATTCCCGCGCATGCGCAGTGGAGGGAGTCTCTTCTGCCTCCGCCATGGTGGAGACCATGGCGAAGGCGGAAGGGAAAAAGTACGCCCACGGCACAGGCCCGCCCACGGATCGGTGGGCCCCGATCGTGGGCCAGGCCACCGTGGGTCACCCCTGGGGCCAGATCGCCCCCCCCCCCAGGACCCCGGAGCCTGCCCGCGCCGCCTTATCCCGCAGGTAACGTAGGTGGTTTAATCTACGCCGGCGGGACAGGCATTTTAGCAGCGGGACTTCAGCCCGTCCGGGCCGGAGAATCGCGCAGGGGGGCCCGCCAACCGGCGCGCCGCGATTCCCGCCCCCGCCGAATATCCGGTGCCGGGCGGGATTCACGCCAGCCCCCGGCGATTCTCCGACCCGGCGGGGGGTCGGAGAATCTCGCCCCCGATCTCTTATAAACCTTTCCAAGACTTTGCCCACAACAGAAGTAAGGCTCACTGGTCTATTCTTGAACAAGGGGACAACATTTGCTATCCTCCAGTCTTCTGGCACTATTCCTGTAGACAAAGATGACTTAAAGATCAAAGCCAAAGGCTCAGCAATCTCCTCCCAAGCTTCGCAGAGAATCCTAGGATAAATCTCATCCGGCCCAGGGGACTTATCTATTTTCATCCTTTCCAGAATTGTTAACACCTCCTCCTTATGAACCTCAAGCCCCTCTAATCTAGTAGCCTGAATCTCAGTATTCTCCTCCTTGACATTGTCTTTTTCCTGTGCAAATACTGATGAAAAATATTCATTCAGCACCTCGCCTATCTCCTCGGATTCCACGCACAACTTCCCACTACTGTCCTTGACTGGCCCTACTCTTACCCTAGTCATTCTTTTATTCCTGACATATCTATAGAAAGCTTTAGGGTTATCCTTGATCCTATCTGCCAAAGACTTCTCATGTCTCCTCCTGGCTCTTCTTAGCTCTCTTTAGGTCCTTCCTAGCTAACTTGTAACTCTCGAGCACCCTAACTGAACCTTCATGTCTCATCTTTACATAAGCCTCCTTCTTCCTCTTGACAAGTGTTTCGACTGCCTTAGTAAACCACGGTTCCCTTGCTCGACCACTTCCTCCCTGCTTGACAGGTACATACTTATCAAGGACACGCAGTAGCTGTTCCTTGAACAAGCTCCACATTTCCATTGTGCCCATCCCCTGCAGTTTTCCTCTCCATCCGATGCATCCTAAGCCTTGCCTCATCGCATCATAATTGCCTTTCCCCCAGATATAACTCTTGCCCTGCGGTATATACCTATCCCTTTCCATCATTAAAGTAAACGTAATCGAATTGTGGTCACTTTCACCAAAGTGCTCACCTACCTCCAAATCTAACACCTGTCCTGATTCATTACCCAGTACCAAATCCAATATGGCCTCGCCTCTTGTTGGCCTATCTACATACTGTGTCAGGAAAACCTCCTGCACACATTGGATAAAAACGGACCCATCTAAAGTACTCGAACTATAGCGTTTCCAGTCAATATTTGGAAAGTTAAAGTTCCCCATAACAACTACCCTGTTGCTTTCGCTCCTATCCAGAAACATCTTTGCAATCCTTTCCTCTACATCTCTGGAACTTTTCGGAGGCCTATAGAAGGCGTATAGAGGCCTAACAGGGTGACCTCTCCTTTCCTGTTTCTAATCTCAGCCCATACTACCTCAGTAGGCGAGTCCTCATCAAACGTCCTTTCTGCCACCGTAATACTGTCCTTGACTAACAATGCCACCCCTCCCCCTCTTTTACCACCTTCCCTGAGCTTACTGAAATATCTAAACCCCGGCACCTGCAACAACCATTCCTGTCCCTGCTCTATCCATGTCTCCGAAATGGCCACAACATCGAAGTCCCAGGTACCAACCCATGCCGCAAGTTCACCCACCTTATTCCGGATGCTCCTGGCATTGAAGAAGACACACTTTAAACCACCTTCCTGCCTGCAACACTCCTGCAACTTTGAAACCTTACTCATGACCTCACTACTCTCAACCTCCTGTATACTGGAGCTACAATTCAGGTTCCCAATCCCCTGCTGAACCAGTTTAAACCCTCCCGAAGAGCATTAGCAAATTTCCCCCCCCCCCCAGAATATTGGTACCCCTCTGGTCCAGGTGTAGACCATCCTGTTTGTAGAGGTCCCACCGACCCCAGAATGAGCCCCAATTATCCAGAAATCTGAAACCCTCCCTCCTGCACCATCCCTGTAGCCACGTGTTCAACTCCTCTCTCTCCCTATTCCTCGTCTCGCTAGCACGTGGCACGGGTAACAACCCAGAGATAAAAACTCTGTTTGTCCTAGATCTAAGTTGCCACCCTAGCTCCCTGAATTCATGCCTTACATCCCTGTCCCTTTTCCTACCTATGTCGTTGGTACTTATGTGGACCATGGCTTGGGGCTGCTCCCCCTCCCCCTTAAGGATCCCGAAAACACGATCCGAGACATCATGGACCCTGGCACCTGGGAGATACCGCACCAACCGCGAGTCTCTCTCGTTCCCACAGAATCTCCTATCTATCCCCCTAATTATGGAGTCTCCAATGACTAATGCTCTACTCCTCTCCCCCCTTCCCTTCTGAGCAGCAGGGACAGACTCTGTGCCAGAGACCTGTACCCCATGGCTTACCCCTGGTAAGTCCCCCCCCCCCCCCCCCAACAGTATCCAAAGCGGTATACTTCTAAGGGGAACGACCACAGGGGATCCCTGTACTCACTGCTTCCTCCCAGCCCCTCTCACCGTCACCCATCTATCTTTAGTCTTTGGAGTGACTATATCCCTGAAGCTTCTATCTATAACCACCTCTGACTCCCGAATGATCCGAAGTTCATCCAGCTCCAGCTCCAGTTCCCTAACGCGGTTTCTGAGGAGCTGGAGATGGGTGCACTTCCCACAGATGAAATCAGCAGGGACACTGACGGCGTCTCTCACCTCAAACATTCTACAGGAGAAACATTGGCCCGCTGGTGCCTTGCCCTTCTGAGGTGGGTGCAGAGGGCTCGATGATCCCCTTATTGGTGTGTTTGGATGCTGGGGGGGTTCTGGAGGCCAAGGTGGGTGGTCTAGAAATCGGGGCGCCATTTAAAATTGGTGCCATGATCTATTCCTGCACTGGCAGGCGGAACCTATTAGTGCACGAAATGGGACTAAGTACGACCTCAGTGGACATTCCTCGCCAAGGCCCAGAAACGATGCAGAGTCCCGTTTAATAGTGGGATCGTTCTCGGCGCTGCCAGCATTGGGAAACACCCGGCTAAACATGCACAACATGGGACTGTTTCATTTCCGTTAAATCACTCCCTTTGTCTCTTAGTGAAGAAGACCTCCTGTACTTACTTGATCTGGCCTATACGAATGAACATTAAATATCTCCCTCAAAGCTACAGGGAAGAGGCATGTAGAGAACAAAGTATTTCTTCACAGGATAGAGGCAGAATGTAGAGTATCTTTCATTTATATCCTAGGCTGGTAATAGAGTGGTTATGCTCACTCACCAATAAACCGGGACCCCGTTCAAACCCAACCATTGTTGTTTGAGAATTTGAATGCAGTTTCTGATATGATAAGAGTGACCATGAAGTTGTTGGATTAATGTAAGAATGATTGTTCCTTCAGGAACGAAGCCTGCTGTCCTTATCTGGTCTGGCTTATCTGTAACAGCCTCTTAACGTGGCACATAACTGTGCTCTAAAATTGTCAAGAACAGCCTACCAGCCGTTCAAATGGAGGGAATGTTCACATGGAATGTATGGCACGTTCTCAGGAGGATGCTCACAGCCTGAGGCTGAATTATAATTAACGATCATCTTTTAATGATAGGTTATTGGGGAGAAGGCAGAATCCATGCACTTTACAAAGCTTTGTTTTTAAATGGCAATTTGGAAACTTGAAATAATTTTCAATATCGACCATAGAAAGGTAATTGAAACAGTTCTAAATGCATATTAGGTTTACCGCTCTTTAAGGCTATCCGTGATTTCTGGAAGATATTAAAATGGATTTTGTAGCTGAGTGAGGGCGTGAAACTTGACTCATTTTAGCAGGAGCTATAAAACCATTCTGCCTTCAATATTGGTGTTAAATTGTTTACCAGTAAAACCGAGCAGTGTTTCTTCTATCAATATATTTTAGAGATACCATAATTTATATATCAAGAGTAAAAGTCATTTATCTTTTCTGCAGTGAAATTACATAATACAATAATAGTCATTTTGATTTAAAGTAAATTTCTTGTTTCAATCCACTTGCCATTGGAAAGGACGACAGGGGAAATTAGATATTGTTGGAGTTGAGATTAAATTGACTGACTGTGATAATGTTGCTGATTTGAAGAGATTTAGGTTGTCTCACTCTTTATAACATGACCGTTTCAATAAGTTCACCTTAGGATCTTTAGTATATACCAAATCTGTTGCTTTGCCGGAATTCTTCATTTCTTTCAGCATGAAATTGGGTTATTGCATTATTGTGAAAGCATCATTTTCTCCTTTGCTTTCAGGTTTTGTTTCCCTCCCACCCCTGAGGAACAGTAGGGGCAATTTTAATTTAGTGGCTGCCTCTTCAAAACTCAATTATTGTGCAGGAAATTTCACAACGGGCTGGAACTAATATTTTCGAATCAGGTCCGTCCTGATGCAATAGTGGTGATTTGCTCACCAATAAAAATCAAGTTATGGGTAGTTGAGATCAGCTTGAAGACGTCCCTGTCAAAGCTCTCCACTCCTCCCACCACCATTCTGCTATCTGAATCAACCTGGTCCTTTTTTGTAGGTGACATAACTTGCAACTTAAACTAGTGCCCTGAGCCGAGAAATCATTGTGTCTTTCTTGTCAGGTGACAACAGTGAGATGGTGATTCGGATCCAGTAGGTGCTCAAACTGATATATTTCTTTGTGCAGCCAAGACAGATTTCTTAAGAGCTGCACTCGTAACTTGTTGGTAACTACGCATGGTCTTGCTTGAGCAGAGGCGTGTTACCCTGCTGTCGGTACACACCAGGTTCACTGTCATCACTTTTTTCCTAGTTCTGCAAGATGCCGGGTGGGATTCTCCACTGCTGACGCCGATATCGTAATCTGCGATCAGGCGGAGAATCCCTTCTGACTCCCAAATCGAGGGAGGTGCCGGTTTGACGCTGGTTTTCGAGTCAAAGTTTTGGCATGTCGAGTCCGCGCACGGCCGGTGCCATGTTGTCCGGAGCGTCTGCTGCAGGCTGTCGCTGTGCGCATGCGCGGCTACGGAGCCGGCCATTCTCCGACCGTTTTTGCACGGGAACCGAGAGTTTTACCCGCCGATGCTGCTGGCCCCTCACCGGTCCCGGAATCGGTGAGGGTTTGGCACTTATTTTGGCGTCGAAAAACGCCACAGTTCCAACGCTGGCGTCGGCATTTAGCCGCAGAATCAGAGACTCCAGGCCGCAGTCTTTTTCCCATGGCAAAATTGTGGAGCATGCACAGACCACAGTGATCCCAGCGACTCGGGTGTATCGGCACTGGAGCACATCCCCAGATCTATTACCACACCTCAAGCAAAACTTTGGAATGTTAATGACCTGTTTGACAGTAACCCTGAGGCCCCATTGAACCCAATTATATCTGTCTGTTTGGAGGTTTTTGTGCTCCATAGCAGGATCATAAGCCCTTGTCACTAAGCCTCTGGCCCCCGAGCTGTGAAGAGTTCTGAGATTGTAGATTGAGTTAAGATGAAGAAATCTTGACAACTCCCTGAGTTGCAAGACATTGACATGCATAGCAATATGCTTAGCATTGTAAACCAGCTGCACATCAAGCAAGTGAAATCCTTCTCTGTTGATGTCGTTTATAGCATTCTGCAATGGTACACATATGGCAATGTGTATGCTGAAATGGTCTCTTGGGCCTGGAGAGATATCCAAGAGCTCTGTAAAAAAAAAATGTAGCAAATTAGTTTTGATACACCATCTCCACTAGCAGCGAAAACTGGAGCTACTTTGGAAAACAGATCACCTAAAACCTTCTCTATGTTGTGTTGGGCTGTCACATCAAGGTGAATATTTTCTTCAACTTCATCTTCTCCTTCTTTACTCTTCAAGTTCATTCACTCGGTAATATTCTGTCATTATTGACCTTCAGGAGAATAACACTGTTGTGTATTCAACAGCTTGCTGTGAACCTTATAGGTCTGTGGCCAGATACTCCGTTCCTGAGACTAAGGGCCTAATTCTCTGGAAACATTTCCAAGTGTGGCAGCTAGCAGGAATTGCCGCGAGCTTCCCGGCACTTGGCTCAGCAAGGCCGGCAACGCAATTCAACATTAATGATCCACTTAACGAGGCCTCATGGGCTTCACGCCGCAAATGAAAGCTCGCCAGCTGATTCGCCGGGACCGCGCTCGCCAGCCGTCCCGCGAACACAGTCAAGTAGCTCTTAGGTTGCACTTGCCCAGCCAACTCCAGCCAGCTCGCAACAATGGCACCGAGGAGACCAGCCCCAAGATCCAGTAGAGGCTCCTAGACGCAGTGAAGGCCAGGAGGGATGTCCTGTTACCCCGAGGGTCCTGGGGGGTGAGCCACAACGCAAGCAGTGCTGCCTGGTATGAGGTGGCGGCAGCTGTCAGCTCCAGTGGTGTGACCAGGAGGGCTGGTCTTCCGTGCAGGACGAAGGTCAACGACCTACACCGGGCAGCACGAGCGAGTAGATACCAACGCACCCCAACACCCCCCGCCCAAGGGAGCACTCACCCCCAGCTCCTCATGCAACCCTCAGCCCTCCCTCCGCCCTCCCTCCCCCAACCCCGCCTTCACACCACCTCTCCCATCCCCCACCACTGTGAACCATGCGTGTGGCTAATGATGGCCCCGCTGTGTGTCCTCAGGAAAAGCTCTCCCATAATCGTGGGGGAGGGCCCAGACTGGCGGTGGCATGGGGGCGAGGGGGGGTGGGAGGCGCATGCTGGTGCTGAGATTGGTAGCCCGTCTGTCATATTTAAATGAAAAATTAAGGGTCAATTCGGCATGTTTTCAAGCGAATTGATCCTGATAATATGCTGCCCATGCCATAAAATATTTGGTGTGTGCAGCACGGTGGAAATCCCATTTTTAAAATATAAATGTTTAGAGGGCAGGACCCTGAAGAGGCGGGTTTGCTTGTCTGGGACTGTCCTTAGCCGATCATGGGCCAGGCTCCCTAGTGCGAACACCCGCTCCTACCCGTTCCCTCCAATTGGATTGACCAGCAGTTCCAGAGGGCAGACTTCCACCAAATAAGGGGAAGAAGTCCTACTTGGGCATCATTCACCCACCCCACAGCATATTTCAGGAAATGGGGTGGGTCTGCGTGGAACATGGTTTCCACCCATACTATTCAACCCATGGCCTTTGCATAGTGCTCAGATCCTTTCTAGAACATTCTCAAATTTCTCAGCTCATTAGCTCCATCCAAAGGCTTAAACAATCTAGCAAGTGTACAAGGACCAGTTACAGGGTAACACAATCAAACACAGATGAATCTAACCATTGAAACATTGAACACTATAGACATTATTAGCTTTGACACTTCGCACAGACCTTTACCCGACATGGTTACTTTCTCCTCGCATCGTGGCCTCCCAAAATGATGTGCCCCCTGACAAAAATGAACAAGGAAATGGCACCTTACACATGGATGTATCCAGCTCTCCAAAGCCTGCACACATCAGTTTGGGCACAGGAGGTATCATCCAGTACAGTTGAGGCGGAGTAAGTGAAGATGGCAACAGACGAGCATCAACATGAGGAAGCGAGGACTAGGCAGGCAACTGCTGCAGGACTCAGACGTAACGGAGCTGCATGTAGAGCTGACATTAATCAACAAAGCTTTTTCTGTGGTCCTTTGAGAATCTTCCGAGTTCCTTCTGTTGATTGATGAACCATAAACGATAGTGTAGCTCTGGCATCTGTGCAGGCATGCAGGCGATCGTTGATAACCTGCGAAGTGGCAAATCCATGAAGACCTGCAGAGAGTCTGGAGGCTAAGCTCGGATGCAGTTTACCCATTAAGACTCGAATGATTGGACTTCAATTTACTAAATGGTTTTATTTGTAACCTCAAAACTAGGAGTTTGGCTCGAGAGGACTTGACCTTCTAGCCCTGAGGCCCACCAGAAAGAGACAGTGGCCAGAGTAATGACAGTTTTTCACCAACCCAGCGGTACCATGGATTAATAAAGAGGTTTTCCAAACAGTGTCTTATGGCATATACCTAGGGCACGATGTTTGTGCTCTGGATTGTTTAGTTCCCCAAATAACATAAACCTTTTCAAAGTTTAATTTTATTTCCAACCCACTTGTCAAAAATTAACCATAACCGATTTGCAACTGACCTGAGCAGTGGTGGTTGAACAGTTAAAATCACCCAGGTTACTTACTAATCCT
The DNA here is from genome assembly GCF_047496885.1 of Scyliorhinus torazame. Classification (NCBI taxonomy): domain Eukaryota; kingdom Metazoa; phylum Chordata; class Chondrichthyes; order Carcharhiniformes; family Scyliorhinidae; genus Scyliorhinus; species Scyliorhinus torazame. Next base: position 349,335,511 of record NC_092707.1, read on the forward strand.
TGAGCCAACCAGGTCCCATCGCCGCAATTATTCCACATGTTTCTGGTTAGGCAGTAAAGACGTCTTTCTAAAATCAGGGATTTCCGTCTCTACCGTGGCTCCTCACAGCGAGGGGGAAACTATTTGGCCCATCCCGCTGGAGGGGCGTCCAATTAGCCCCACGCCCCAAGCTCTTACCCCATGCTTTAAAAACATCTTTAAATCATGATCCAGTTACGTTCTTGGTTCCGACTGTAATTGTAACTTGGGTCTGAGAAGAGAATCTGTTGTAGCTTTCCAGTTGGGCTGGCGGACTTGCCAGTCAGGTGAAGTGGATCCAAAACAACAGTGATTTTTTTTTTTAAACTTACCAAGAGAAAGAGAATTGGTCCTCCAAGCTCCACAGGGGAAATTTAGGCCTTTGCACTAGACTTTTCCAGAATCCCCTTCCTCACATCTACCCGAATGTTGGTGGGCAGCCATGGGCTGACTGATATTTCTGGAGGTCAGCATCTTTGCTTCCACCTACTTTGTGTTCCTGCTGCTTCTAGTCCCACAAAGGAAGGTTTACCCCTTTTAGGCGTCTTCTTCTTTCCCAGAGGCTTCTGATTTCTTTCACCCAGCAGGCATACCGCAATGACTTCCCTGGTCAGGCCCACATTAAAATTCGCTCAAGAGTCCTATTGGTGCAGCAGAACTCTCGCTTTCTAGATTACTGAGGCCTTGCTTGAATTGGACACATCAGCTCGCTGTAGAAACCTGAGGATTAGGGTCTCAAATATAGAGAACTGGGTGACTTGGTAAATAACCCCCTCCATTTTAAATGCCCACTCCCACAGTTTAAAGGTGACGCCCGTGCTACGTTTACCAATGATGATATATTCAAATGTTTTGGGAGTACAAATATGTCAAATGGAACTTCTACTTGCATTTTTGAACATATCGTTTAAAATGATCCCAGTGCATAGCTGGGGAGGGTTGGGGGGGGGGGGGGGGGGGGAGGAAAAGCACAGCAAAGCCCTGCATCTTTTTTCAATCAGTTCTGAACTTAGTTTGGAAGAAATATTAAAATGCAATAATCACTAGGGGGAGCTGTTGAGCTGCAATAAACATTTTTCTGAGAACTGAGTAATGTCTGAAAATGATAACGACTGTGCTTTTCCAGCAAGTTAGCTAAATTCATTCACCAGAATCTTTGGAAAAGTAACAATTTGCGACCCATGATTTTTTTTGTCTTTCTGGTATAGGTGTGTGAAATCATAAACCGATAGACCACTGGATTCTTGAGCTGCTGGTGTGAATGTTCACCATGATCACAGGAGAGGTGACCCTGTAGAAAATTCTGGGATGATCTAATTTAAGTAAGGCTTTCAGGACATGGATGGAAATTCCAACAATTTCAATAGATCAAAGAATTGTGAATGCCAAAGAGCGGAGTTCTGGCCCTCCCTGCCAGCGGGAGTTAATGGAATTTTGAACGGCTCGCCCCCTTTCCCAGCCCTACGCCCACTGCGACAGGGCTGTAAAATTCCGCTCATAAAATGGGCTGCAATTCTTTAACACCTGGTTTATATCATTACAACAAGTTCAAATGCACAGTTCCATTTGGTTGGGATTTTCTGGTCCCACCACAACGCTTCTGGCCTCGAACAGGACTGGAGATTCCCGGCCATGATATTTGCAGCAAAGAGACAGACCATCTGACCAACAGGTCCATACCAGTATTTACATCCACACAGGTCCATACCAGTATTTACATCCACACACGTCCATACCAGTATTTACATCCACACAGGTCCATACCAGTATTTACATCCACACAGGTCCATGCCAGTATTTACATCCACACAGGTCCATACCAGTATTTACATCCACACAGGTCCATACCAGTATTTACATCCACACAGGTCCATGCCAGTATTTACATCCACACAGGTCCATGCCAGTATTTACATCCACACACGTCCATGCCAGTATTTACATCCACACACGTCCATACCAGTATTTACATCCACACACGTCCATACCAGTATTTACATCCACACAGGTCCATACCAGTATTTACATCCACACACGTCCATACCAGTATTTACATCCACACAGGTCCATACCAGTATTTACATCCACACACGTCCATACCAGTATTTACATCCACACACGTCCATGCCAGTATTTACATCCACACACGTCCATACCAGTATTTACATCCACACACGTCCATGCCAGTATTTACATCCACACAGGTCCATACCAGTATTTACATCCACACAGGTCCATGCCAGTATTTACATCCACACACGTCCATACCAGTATTTACATCCACACAGGTCCATACCAGTATTTACATCCACACAGGTCCATGCCAGTATTTACATCCACACACGTCCATACCAGTATTTACATCCACACAGGTCCATACCAGTATTTACATCCACACACGTCCATACCAGTATTTACATCCACACACGTCCATACCAGTATTTACATCCACACACGTCCATACCAGTATTTACATCCACACACGTCCATACCAGTATTTACATCCACACAGGTCCATACCAGTATTTACATCCACACACGTCCATACCAGTATTTACATCCACACAGGTCCATACCAGTATTTACATCCACACACGTCCATACCAGTATTTACATCCACACACGTCCATGCCAGTATTTGCATCCACACACGTCCATGCCAGTATTTACATCCACACAGGTCCATACCAGTATTTACATCCACACAGGTCCATACCAGTATTTACATCCACACACGTCCATTCCAGTATTTACATCCACACAGGTCCATGCCAGTATTTACATCCACACACGTCCATACCAGTATTTACATCCACACACGTCCATACCAGTATTTACATCCACACACGTCCATGCCAGTATTTACATCCACACAGGTCCATACCAGTATTTACATCCACACAGGTCCATACCAGTATTTACATCCACACACGTCCATACCAGTATTTACATCCACACAGGTCCATACCAGTATTTACATCCACACACGTCCATACCAGTATTTACATCCACACACGTCCATGCCAGTATTTACATCCACACACGTCCATGCCAGTATTTACATCCACACAGGTCCATACCAGTATTTACATCCACACAGGTCCATACCAGTATTTACATCCACACACGTCCATGCCAATATTTACATCCACACACGTCCATACCAGTATTTACATCCACACACGTCCATGCCAGTATTTACATCCACACACGTCCATACCAGTATTTACATCCACACAGGTCCATACCAGTATTTACATCCACACACGTCCATACCAGTATTTACATCCACACACGTCCATACCAGTATTTACATCCACACAGGTCCATACCAGTATTTACATCCACACACGTCCATACCAGTATTTACATCCACACACGTCCATACCAGTATTTACATCCACACACGTCCATACCAGTATTTACATCCACACACGTCCATACCAGTATTTACATCCACACAGGTCCATACCAGTATTTACATCCACACACGTCCATACCAATATTTACATCCACACACGTCCATACCAGTATTTACATCCACACACGTCCATGCCAATATTTACATCCACACAGGTCCATACCAGTATTTACATGCACACACGTCCATACCAGTATTTACATCCACACACGTCCATACCAGTATTTACATCCACACACGTCCATACCAGTATTTACATCCACACACGTCCATACCAGTATTTACATCCACACACAGGTCCATACCAGTATTTACATCCACACACGTCCATACCAGTATTTACATCCACACAGGTCCATACCAGTATTTACATCCACACACGTCCATACCAGTATTTACATCCACACACGTCCATACCAGTATTTACATCCACACAGGTCCATACCAGTATTTACATCCACACACAGGTCCATACCAGTATTTACATCCACACAGGTCCATACCAGTATTTACATCCACACAGGTCCATACCAGTATTTACATCCACACACGTCCATACCAGTATTTACATCCACACAGGTCCATACCAGTATTTACATCCACACACGTCCATACCAGTATTTACATCCACACACGTCCATAACATTATTTACATCCACACAGGTCCATACCAGTATTTACATCCACACACGTCCATACCAGTATTTACATCCACACACGTCCATACCAGTATTTACATCCACACACGTCCATACCAGTATTTACATCCACACACGTCCATACCAGTATTTACATCCACACACACGTCCATACCAGTATTTACATCCACACACGTCCATACCAGTATTTACATCCACACACGTCCATACCAGTATTTACATCCACACACACGTCCATACCAGTATTTACATCCACACACAGGTCCATACCAATATTTACATCCACACACACGTCCATACCAGTATTTACATCCACACACAGGTCCATACCAGTATTTACATCCACACACAGGTCCATACCAATATTTACATCCACACACACGTCCATACCAGTATTTACATCCACACACAGGTCCATACCAGTATTTACATCCACACACAGGTCCATACCAATATTTACATCCACACACGTCCATACCAGTATTTACATCCACACACGTCCATACCAGTATTTACATCCACACACGTCCATACCAGTATTTACATCCACACACGTCCATACCAATATTTACATCCACACACACGTCCATACCAGTATTTACATCCACACACAGGTCCATACCAGTATTTACATCCACACACAGGTCCATACCAATATTTACATCCACACACGTCCATACCAGTATTTACATCCACACACGTCCATACCAGTATTTACATCCACACACAGGTCCATACCAGTATTTACATCCACACAGGTCCATACCAGTATTTACATCCACACACGTCCATGCCAGTATTTACATCCACACACGTCCATACCAGTATTTACATCCACACACAGGTCCATACCAGTATTTACATCCACACACAGGTCCATACCAGTATTTACATCCACACACAGGTCCATACCAGTATTTACATCCACACAGGTCCATACCAGTATTTACATCCACACACGTCCATACCAGTATTTACATCCACACACGTCCATACCAGTATTTACATCCACACACGTCCATACCAGTATTTACATCCACACACGTCCATACCAATATTTACATCCACACACGTCCATACCAGTATTTACATCCACACACGTCCATACCAATATTTACATCCACACACGTCCATACCAGTATTTACATCCACACACGTCCATACCAGTATTTACATCCACACACACGTCCACACCAGTATTTACATCCACACAGGTCCATACCAGTATTTACATCCACACAGGTCCATACCAGTATTTACATCCACACACGTCCATACCAGTATTTACATCCACACAGGTCCATACCAGTATTTACATCCACACACGTCCATACCAGTATTTACATCCACACAGGTCCATACCAGTATTTACATCCACACACGTCCATACCAGTATTTACATCCACACAGGTCCATACCAGTATTTACATCCACACACGTCCATACCAGTATTTACATCCACACAGGTCCATACCAGTATTTACATCCACACAGGTCCATACCAGTATTTACATCCACACAGGTCCATGCCAATATTTACATCCACACACGTCCATGCCAGTATTTACATCCACACAGGTCCATACCAATATTTACATCCACACACGTCCATACCAGTATTTACATCCACACAGGTCCATGCCAATATTTACATCCACACACGTCCATACCAGTATTTACATCCACACAGGTCCATACCAGTATTTACATCCACACGAGCCTCCTCCCACCCAGCCTCATGTGACTGCCTCTATGTTTCCTCCCCATGTTTTTTTCTTCCCCATGTGTTTATGTAGCTTTCCCTTAAATACATCTCTCCTATTCACCTCAATTACGCCTTGTGGTAGTGAGTTTCGTGTTCTAATCACTCTACCAGTAGAGATTTTTAACGTGAATTCCTAATTGGATTTTTAAAAATGTTTTATTCGGTTTTGTACATTTTAACATTTTAGACATGATATACCTTCAATTCACCGAGAGGCAGAGAGAGCGAGTGAACATTCGGCTTTATTAAACATGAACTTGCCTAGCCAGAGTCGGTTGTACAGATGAATGCCGCCCATGTGGCCCTGGTGAGAGTGGAGCCAGAGGCGGAGCCCACACGGGGTTACAGTACAGTACCTGGAAGCAGCTTGTATCACCACTTCCAGGTCATAGGTCATAGGTTACAGTATCATACATGCATTAGGTGAATACATTCATCACAATACATAAAACAAAACAATACAAAGCATCAAGAACAACTGAATCCCCACCCACTCTGCTAACCAATACCCAGTAACTCAAAGTAAACCCCCCTCTTCCCTAACCCTGACCCCCCTCCCCAACCCCCAAGCAGCTGATGGTAACCAACTCTTTAAAGTTAAGAATAATCAGATCCCATCTCTTGCGGAACACCTCCATCGCTCCCCTCAATGCAAACTTTTTTTTGTTTTTTTAAATAAGTTTTGAGTTCCCAATTATTTTTTTTCCAATTAAGGGGCAATTTAGCATGGCCAATCCATCCCCCCCCCAATCCCACCCCCCTCCTGTAGAACCCCAAACTTCTCTGTCAACTCATCCAAACTCGCAAGCTGCCTTTCCAAAAATAAGTCCTTCCTTTCCATCACACCCTGCTCCTCCCACCCCCGAAACCGAGCGTCCAGCCTCACCAGCTCAAACACATGATTCTCTTGGACTGACATCAACATCGACCCCGCACCAACTTAAAATGCTGCCGAAATTGCCTCCACATTTTCAGCATGACTACCACCACCAGCATTTCCCTGGAGGCAAACGGGAGTGGCGTCGTTGCCAGCGCCTGCAACCCCGACTCCCTACAAGAGCCTGCCTCCACCTTCACTCACATCACCTCCGGCTCCCTATCCCAGCCCCGCACCTTCTCGACATTCGCCAGCCAGGAGTAATAAAAACCCTGTCTGTCACCCTCTCTGAAGCACCGTCTTCCGGATCCTCGCTACCTTATCTGCCCAAACAAACGACAAAATCAACCATTCCACCCCCATAAAAACTTCTTTGGCAAAAAGACCGGTAAACATAGAGTCATAGATGTTTACAGCATGGAAACAGGCCCTTCGACCCAGCTTGTCCATGCTGCCCAGTTTCTATCACTAAGCTAGTCCCACTTGCCCACATTTGGCCCATTTTCCTCTATACCCAGCCTGCCCTTGTAACTGTCTAACTGTCTTTTAAAGGAAAAAATTGTACTCGCCTCTACCACTGCCTCTGGCAGCTAGTTCCAGATGCTCACCACCCTCTGTGTGAAAAAAGTTCCCCTCTGGTCTCTTTTGTATCTTTCCCCTCTCATCTTAAACCTATGCCCTCTAATTCTACACTCCTCTACCTTTGGGAAAAGGTGTCGACTATCTACCTTATCTATGCTCCTCATTATTTTATGGACATCTATAAGATCACTCCTTAGCCTACGATGCTCCAGGGAAAAAGGTCCCAGCCTATCCAGCCTCTCCTTACAACGCAGACCATCAAATCCTGGTAGCATCCTCGTAAATCTTTTCTGCACCCTTTCTAGAGTAGGACACTGAAATAATAATAAAAACAGCGGCAAAATATTCATCTTTACCGCCTGCACTCGGCCTGCCAACGATAGGCTGTTCCACCTCAACAAACTGCCTTGACCCAACCCACCAGGCTTGTAATATTCAATTTACGGAGCTGGGCCCAGTCCCGAGCCACCTGCACCCCCAGGTGCCTGAAGTGAGTGGTCACCACAGGAAACGGCAATCTCCGCCCCTGGAGAAGAAATCAAAAAGCACTTGATCTTTTCCAAATTCGGTTTATATCCCAATAAAACTCGAAACCTCTTGTGCAGCCCCATTATATCCCCCACCGTAGGGCCCGGGTTAGAAATATACAACAAAAGGTTGTCGGCACAGGGACACCTTAGGTTCCACTACCCCCTCACTATCCCCCTCTACTTATCCAAGCTCCTCAGTGCAATGGCCAAGGGCTCTATTGCGAACACAAACAAGAAGGGGGCATGGGACACCCCTGCTCGTTCCCCTGTGCAGCTGAAAATATGCCCAGTTCACCTCATTCGTAGAAACACTCGCCTTTGGTTCCTTATATGACAATTTGACCCACACCACAAGATTAGGCTCAATCCCAAACAACTCCAACACAGCAAACCAATAACTCCAATCTACTCAATCCAATGCCTCCTTCGCATCCAGCACCATCACAACCTCCAACTCCCCTTCTGATGGGGAGAGCACCACGTTTAACAAGCGCCACACATTTGAGGACATCTGCCTACTCTTTATAAACCCTGTCTGGTCTTCCACACCACCTGCGGAAGGCACTCTTTCAATCTAAGCGCCAAGTGCTTTACCCGTTTGCATCTTCCCTGTCGCCGTCCGAACCTCCTCAATCCCCACAGGCTCTTCCAACCCTGCCCTCTCCGCGTCTCCTACTTTAGGACACTCCAGGCCCTCCAAGAACTCCCTCATATCCGACTCATCCTCAGGGGGCTCTGGCCTATACAACCTCTTATAAAACTTCTTAAATGCCTTGTTCACCTGCTGCGGCGCTACCACTTGCCCCCTCGCCCCATCCTGGACCTGAATAATCTCTCGCGAGGCTGCCTGCCGGTGGAGCTGACTCGCCAGCGAGCGACTGGTGAAAGTCAATCCTTGAGTACAATTATGCACCGACGATAAAAAGGAATCCTCTACCCCCTGGATATAAGAACTGCCACGGATTTGCTTCCCTCATCACCTTCATAAAAGCTGCCAACATCTCCCCCACACCCACCATCCCCCGAAGGGGGTCAATGAGCGCGGCTTAAACAGATCCATCGTCGGATGCAACGCTGTATTCAAATCCCCACATAAAATTAATTGATGTCATAGATTATCATGGAATCTACAGTGCAGAAGGAGGCCATTTGGCCCATCGAGTCTGCACCGGCTCTTGGAAAGAGCACCCTACCCAAGGTCAACACCTCCATCTTATCCCCATAACCCAGTAACCCCATCCAACACTAAGGGCAATTTTGGACACTAAGGGCAATTTATCATGGCCAATCCACCTAACCTGCACATCTTTGGACTGTGGGAGGAAACCGGAGCACCCGGAGGAAACCCCACGCAGACACAGGGAGGATGTGCAGACTCCGCACAGACAGTGACCCAAGCCCGAATCGAACCTGGGACTCTGGAGCTGTGAAGCAATTGTGCTATCCACAATGCTACCGTGCTGTCCAGACTTGGTATGGCTGCCAACATTCCCTTCATAAACTCTACATCATCCCAATTTGGGGCATACACACTAACCAACACCACCAACCTCCCATTTAAAGCACCCATTTCTATAACGTACCTGCCCCTCTGATCCGCCACCATCTTCTCCACCTGAAACTTAACTCCCTTACCCACTAGTACCACTAACCCCCAGGCCCTGCTATCAAGGCCCGAGTGGAACACCTGACTCACCAAACCTTTCTAAAGCCTAACCTGGTCCATCACCCTCCAGTGGGTCTCTTGCAACAGTACCACTTCAGCTCTCACGCTCTTCAAATGCAAGAAAACTTTGTCCGTTTCACTGGGCCGCCCAAACCCTGCACGTTCCATGTTACCATTCGGATTGGGGGTCTCTCACCCTCTCCCTCCTATCAGTCATGATCACAGCCTCCGGCATCCAGCCCTGCCCTGCAAGCAGGACCAGGCCCTACTCCTAGTCACCGGCAGCCTGCTATCTTATTGGATATGTTAGTCACTTATATTTCTAGCCCCTAATTCTGGTCTCTTTCACAAGTGGAAACATTTTTTTACGCCAATCAAACCTTTTCATAATTTTAAAACCTCTATCAGGTTACCTCTTATTCTTCCCTTTTCTATAGAAAAGCGCTCCAACCTGGTCACTCTCACCTGATAGGTTAAACGTCTCAGTTCTTGTATGATCTTCGTAAATCTTTTTTTTGTACTTTCACTCCTGCTGCTGTTTCCATGGAGTCAGGCTCACTTTGGTTGACAATGTGATTCATAACAGCTGTGAGAACGTGTGAACTAATGGGAGGTGAACTCGTCCAGAGTCGGGAATCTTTTGACAGGTAAATTCACATGTCATAATGGAATGGTATATGATATATATATTTTTTAACAAACTATTTTATTGAGGTATTTTAGGCATATAGAAAAAGCGACATTACAGTACAAACAAAAGAAGTCAAGACACAAATTAAACATAGTGCAAACCACGACTCTGTTCATACAAGGACCTGCCTCAATATCCCCCCACTCTACTCTACCCTAGGCCCCCCCCCCCCCCCCCCCCCCGCTGACACTTACTCCTCTGCGAAGAAGTCAATAAATGGCTGCCACCTTCGGGCGAACCCTAGTAGCGAACCTCTCAAGGCGAACTTGACTTTCTCTAGGCCAAGAAGGCTCGCCATGTCCGATAGCCATACCTCAGCCCTCGGGGGCTTTGAGTCCTCCATGCTAACAGTATTCGTCGCCGGGCTACTAGGGAAGCAAGGGCCAGAACGCCGTCCTCTCTCTCTTCCTGGACTCCCGGGTCCTCCGAAACCCCAAAGACTGCCACCTCAGGGCTCATTACCACCCCAGTTTTCAATACCCGGGACATGAGATCTGCGAATCCCTGCCAATACCCCCTGAGTTTAGGGCACAACCAGAACATGTGTACATGGTTAGCCGGCCCTCCGGCGCATCTAGCACACTTGTCCTCAAGCCCAAAGAATTTGCTCATCCGGGTCACCGCCATGTGGGCCCGGTGTACGACCTTAAACTTGATCAGGCTGAGCCTGGAGCATATTGCGGTCGTGTTTACTCTGCTCAGGGCTTCTGCCCAGACACCGTCTTCCATCTCGCCCCCGAGCTCCTCTTCCCACTTAAGCTTCAAGTCCTCGGTCTGCGTATCCTCAGATCCCATTAGCTCCTTGTAGACATCTGAGACTCTACCCTCTCCCACCTCTCCCCTAGAAACTACCCTGTCCTGCCACCCCTTCGGCGAGAGACGTGGGAAGGACGGCACCAGTCTGCGAACAAAATCCCTCACCTGTAAGTATCTAAAGTCGTTCCCTCTCGCCAGCCCAAACTTCTCCTCCAGTGCCCTCATGCTCGGAAAGCTCCCTTCCAGGAACAGATCCCCCATCCTCACAATCCCCGCCCTCCTCCACAGTCGATACCTCCCGCCCATGTTCCCCGGGGCAAATCGGTGGTTGCTGCAGATTGGGGTCCACACCGATGCTCTTACCTGCCTTTCATGCTTCCTCCACTGGTCCCAGATCCGAAGAGCTGCCACCACTATCGGGCTGGTGGAGTACCGTGCCGGCGGAAGCAGCAGAGGCACCGTGACCAGGGCTGCTAAGCTAGTGCCTCTGCATGAAGCAGTCTCCATCCGCTCCCAAACCGACCTCGCACCCACCATCCATTTCCTTATCATTGCTATGTTGGCCGCCCAGTAATAGTTGCTGAAGTTCGACAATGCCAGCCCCCCTTCTCCTCTGTTCCTTTCCAGCCTCACCCTTTTCACCCGCGGGGGCTTCCCTGCCCATACAAATCGCAGAATAATTTTATTCAGCCTCTTAAAGAAGGACTGCGGGATAAAGATGAGGAGACACTGAAAAATAAACAAGAACCACGGGAGAATCGTCATCTAAACAGTCTGCACCCTCCCCGCCAATGACAGTGGGAGCTCATCCCACCTCCGGACCTCCTCCCTCACTCGTTCCACCAGTCGGGACAGGTTGAGCTTATGCAACTTGCCCCAGTCCCGTGCCACCTTAATCCCCAAATATCGGAAACTCTCCCCCACTAGCCTGAACGGCAACCCCTTCAGCCTACTCTCCTGTCCCTCGCCTGAATTACAAACAACTCGCTCTTAGCCATGTTCAGTTTGTATCGGGAGAACCAGCCAAATTCCCTCAGGGTTGCCATAATACCGTCTATCCCCACCATTGGCTCCGATACATATAACAGCAGATTATCTGCGTATAGCGAGACTCTATGTTCCACTCCCCCCCCCGGACCAGCCCTTCCCAGCCCCTAGAAGTTCTCAGTGCAATTACCAGCGGCTCTATGGCCAGCGCAAACAGCAGTGGGGAGAGAGGGCAGCCCTGTCTTGCCCCACGGTGCAGTCTGAAGTAGTCCAATGTCGTCCTGTTTGTCCTTACACTCACCTCCGGGGCCTGATACAATAGCCTAACCCAGTCGATAAACCCTGCCCTGAACCCGAACCGCCCTAGTACCTCCCACAGATAATCCCACTCGACCCGGTCAAAAGCCTTTTCAGCATCCATGGCTACCACTATCTCTACCTCCCTACTCTCCGGGGACATCATAATCACGTTAAGGAGCCTTCTTAGGTTGGCCACCAGCTGCCTCCCCTTTACAAACCCGGTTTGACCCTCCACAATTACATCCGGTACACAGTCCTCAATTCTAGTCGCCAAAATATTGGCCAGTAACTTGGCGTCTACGTTGATCAAAGAGATCGGCCTGTATGACCCACAAGCCTCCGGGTCCTTGTCCCGTTTCAGAATGAGCGAGATGGTGGCCTGCAACATCATCGGGGGGTAAACTCTTGCCTCGTTAAAGACCCTGACCAGCACTGGCCCCACTATCCCGGCAAGATTTTTGTAAAACTCCCCCGGATACCCGTTCGGCCCCGGGGCTTTACCCGACTGCATGACCTTCAGGCCCCCCAATACCTCTTCGATCCTGACCAGAGCTCCCAGTCCGTCCACCAACCCCCTCCACACTCTTGGGAAGGTCAGTCCGTCCAGGAATTGCCTCATCCCCCTCCCGGTCCCCTGGGTGGTTCCGAAGTGTACAGCTTCCTATAAAAGTCTCTAAAGACCTTGTTCAGCCCTGCCGGGTCACCCACTAGATTACCTTCCCCATCCACTCCCCTCCCTATTTCCCTAGCCGCTTCCCTCTTCCTTAGTTGTTGCGCAAGCATTCTACTGGCCTTCTCCCCATGCTCATAAATCGCGCCTTTTACCTTTCTAAGCTGCTCTACAGCCTTTGCTGTAGTCAGCACCCCAAATTCGGCCTGCAGCCTCTGTCGTTTCCTGAGTAACTCTGGCCTTGGGGATTCCGCGTAACTCCTGTCCGTCCGTAGAATTTCCTTAATCAGTCGGTCCATCTCTGCCCTATCTGTCCTGTCCCTGTACGCCCGGATTGAAATCAGCTCCCCTCTCACCACTGCCTTCAGTGCCTCCCAGAGCACCGCTGCCAAGACTTCTCCAGTATCGTTTACCTGCAGGTAATTCTGCATGCATTTCCTCAGCATCTCGCACACCGCCTCGTCCGCGAGTAATCCAACTTCCAGCCTCCATGGTGGGCGCTGAAAGCTGTCCTTACAAAACTGCAGGTCTACCCAGTGCGGAGCATGGTCCGATATGGCAATTGCCGAATATTCTGCCCCCACCATTCCGGCCAGCAGGTCCCTACTCACAACAAAGTAGTCAATTCGGCAATGCACCTTGTGTACGTGGGAGTAGTACGAGAACTCCCTCGCCGTCGGCCGGCTAAATCGCCATGGATCTGCTCCCCCCGCTTGCTCCATGAACCCTCTCAGTTCCTTTGCCATCGCTGGCAACCTGCCCGCTCTTGAACATGACCGGTCCAGGCTCGGGTCCAGGACTGTATTAAAGTCCCCGCCCATGATCAGCTTACGCGAGTCCAAGTTGGGGATCGTCCCCAGCATCCTCCTAATAAAATCCACATCGTCCCAATTAGGGGCATACACACTGACCAGGATTACTCTCACCCCTTCGCGCTTACCCCTCACCATAACGAACCTGCCACCCCTATCCAAGACTGTGCCCTCAGCCTCAAATTGTACCCTTTTATTAAACAGGATCGCAACCCCCTCGTCTTAGCCTGGGGCTCCCAGCCTCGGCGCCAGCACGTCTCCCACCCATTGTTCCCAGTCACCCCTCCCCCAACCCATCCATATCACTTCCCCAGATCAGCCCTACTTAAGCAAACACTCTATATAAGCCCCGAATGAAAGACCTAACTGACCCAGCCCTTCCTTAACCTAACCTGGTCTGCCACTTTCAGGTGTGTCTCCTGCAGCAAGACTATGTCCGCCTTCAGAACCCACAGATGCGCAAACATACGCGCCCTCTTCACTGGCCCGTTTAACCCTGTAACATGCCAGGTGATCAGCATTTTGCCCCCCAACCCTTTGCTGATCAGCCATCCCCTTTCCTTGGCCAGCCCTCCAGCCATGTGTCGCGCTTCATCTGGCCTGACCGGCTCCACCCATGACCTCCTCACTGTTGCCATGCCCAGTTTCCATCCCCGTCAGCAGAACGACTCCCCCCTCCCCCCCTCTAGCAACACCATCCTATTACCTAACCTCTGCTCTAATCTTACTATATGCACCCCCCCCACCTCGACTACCGTTGACTCGCCCCACTCATCTAGCCTGGGGCTCCCAGCCTCGGCGCCAGCACGTCTCCCACCCGTTGTTCCCAGTCACCCCTCCCCCAACCCATCCATATCACTTCCCCAGATCAGCCCTACTTAAGCAAACACTCTATACAAGTCATAAACAACCCCCACAATAGCACCATTCAAGTTAAACAAGAGAAAAAAAGAGATAAGAAATAACAGGCACTCTCAGTCCTTCCCATACAGACACAGAAAATGATTGCACAAAGTTCCCCTGAAGCATCCATTTTAACCCAACCCTTTGAACTGTTTTCTTTATTATTTTCCCCCCAGCCAAACTCCAACTAATCAAAGAGCCCAAACAGGAAACATTCAGGTAAACCACACAAAAAACACGCAAAAAGACAATTCTCTACCACCTTCCAACACTCTAAAAAGGTCGAAAAAAGAAATGACAAAAACGGACCCAAACATGCAGGCAGTTTTCAAAACGTGAGAGATACCATATATACTTAAAAGCTCTAACATGAGTCCAAACATCCTCAGCTCAGGGCCAGCTCTTGCTTCTTAACGAAGTCCATCGCCTCTTCGGGTTCCTCAAAATAGTGGTGCTGACCCTTATACGTAACCCAGAGTCGCGCCGGAAAAAGCAGCCCGAATTTCACCTTGTTTTTATACAGTATCTCCTTCACCTGCCTGTAGCCTCCCCTCCTCCTGGCCACCTCGGCACTCAAATCCTGGTACACATGGAGGGTGGTATTGTCCCAAATACAGCTTTGTGTGCTCTTTGCCCATTGCAGCACCCGTTTCTTGTCCGGGTACCTGTGAAAGCGTACCACCATCGCTCGTGGGGGGCCTCCTCGTCGCGGCTGCCTCACCTGCACTCTGTGTGCCCTGTCCACCACCGGCGGGTGCGGGAACACGTCGTTCCTCAGCAACTTCTGAAACACACCCTCCACATATGCGGCAGCGTCTAGCCCCTCTGCCCCCTCCGGGAGGCCCACGATTCTCACATTCTGCCAGTGAGATCTGTTGTCCAGGTCCTCCAGCCTTTCCAGAAGCACTTTTTACTGGTCGCTCAGCCTCCGAATCTCCACATCTGCCACCATTTGAAACTCAGCCTGCTCCTCCACTGACTTCTTCAACTGCTGGAGCTTCTCAGCCTGATCATCCAGCCTTTTTCCCATCCGGTTAATCGACTTCTGTAGCGGCTCCAAGTTGTCATGCTCCAGAGCCAAAAGCCCTACTGCATAGTCTGCAGCAGCTGCTCCATTGTGGGCTGGGCTGTTGGCGCCTTGCTCTGAACACCAGCCATGCTGGTCTCTCTCACAGTCTCCACTGTGCCCTTACTCGACCACTTCTTCTGCTGTTTACGGTCCCTCCGGCTTCTTAGGTCCATACAATTCTGTATGGGTCCTGTGCCTGAGTACTATTGCTTTGATTAGAAAAGGTAAGTGACCATTAGGTTGGTCAACATTGTGTAAGTTTTCTTCTATATTGGAATACTTTATTCAGTGGATAAAGTGTTCTTCTGCATTGAACAGTATTGAGATTAATGTTTTAATTACTTAATTTTCTTGTGATTTAATCTTTTCTTTGGTTGAAAATCCAGTCATTTTTTGAACCTTTGAAATATCAGAACATATTCTACTACTTCAAAAATCGTAAAGGATATAGCACTGGATGCTTTGTTGAAACAGTGCAATGGAATGCTATAATGAATGTGTTTAATTAGCAGGGGAGTTGTTGACTCAACCATGAAGGGGACTGTTTTATTTACAGTTAATATGATAATGTTTTTGAAGAGATTCTTAAGTAGCTGTTTGTTTATTTTGAGAGTTTCATGAGCACTTAAGAGGATTACATTTTTTTGAAAAGGAGTTTGAATGGCTATATGCTTGATTGGCAGTTTTATGGGCTCCAAAGAGGATTAATGGGTTCATTTGATGAGGCTCCAGAGAGGATTAATGGGTTCGTTTGATGAGGCTGTTTGTTGATTTGACAGTTTCTTGAGTATCACAAAGACTTCCAAATGTTATCATAGGGCTGATGAGTTATATCCATAGTTGATACTCTGTGAGTGGACATGGTGGGAATTTGTGAGGGCATGGGGGGTGGGTGGGGAATTAGTGAGGAGTGAGGGGGAGGAAACCTAACACTCATGTATTTAACTGGCTGATGTCCCACTGACAAAGGCTGGCCTCCTGGCCTGTCGGTCTCAGCATCCAACTATCTCCGTTGGTATCTAGGGCCTGCTTTGGTAGGCAGTTGCCCCCTGTGAAAATAGTATGGGTGGCTCTGCTGGGCATAAGGCAGAATTGCGATGCTGGGAAATGACCCAGCCTCCACTTCCCGCCTTGAGGATGAAATCCGGACCAATTGTTCAGCTTTTCAATTCTATCCCTCGAGAAATAAACCCCAATACTTAGCTTTTTGGTGTTGTTGTTACTTTTAATGATTTGTGTATCGGTATATTCAGATCTTTTTTCTTTCTTGTACTCCAAATGAGTCCTATTTTCCGAGAAGAATGTGGCTTCACCATTCTTCCTACTAAAATGTACTAGCTTCCTCTTATCTACATTCAAGTTAATTTTCCAGTTACACACCTATTCTCTAGGTTTATTAATGTCTTCCTGCATGTTGCCTCAGTCCTCCTCTCTATTTACTATACCTCCAATTCCCATGCCTAAATCATTTGTTTAAGCAGTGAGCAAGTGGTTCCAGCATCAACCCTTGTGAAAATTCACTTCCCAACTTCTGCTGACCTGAACAACTACTGACAAGAATGTTCAACTGATAGTGGCAAAATGTTCAAGCTGATAACCACAACGCATAAATCTCATACATCTCAGATTAATAAGGATGCATTACGGGTCCTTTTTTGACTTTATGTTGCCATCGGGAAGTTAGGTCTTGTGCTGTACATTATTTTCCAACCATGTAAAATTAATACTTAAAAGGAATTATCCACTATGCATACCTAATATTTAATATGTACTCCAAGTGAGCACGGTTTTCTGCCAGGAGCACAGGGTTAGAAAGCTACCTCTTAAGTATGATATGCTGGTATTCCACAGTATAACACGGAGACCTCAGTTTCCCCATTAAACACAGAGCTATTGAATACAATGTCTGTAGCAATCCAAGAGCTGTGAATAATTTTCCAGGATCCATTAGTTTTTACTGGATTTTGCTGGAGGCAATGGTCTGGTTCTCACTCATTTCTTTCACGTGCTTATATCTGGTAAATTCAATAAACTTGACAAAGGGCATGGGGCTGACGTTGCACCTGATATGATTGTGCCCACTGGCATAATTTGGATGTGCAACAGCCGAGAAGTTGCACAAATTCCAATTTTGCCAGCTCGCTGCTTGACTTGTGCATCTGGTCGTTTAGGTTGCTTTAATACTCCCTCGCACACAATGTTCAAAAGCATCAGTTTTGCAGTGAATTTAATGTTAATGAGCTGTTGCTGTTTAATTTCCTGAATTTTAGCGATGGATCACTCAACATGCTTCGTCTGCTCATGTAAAATGGGGATTAAAGGTCGGCCATGCTCATGACATTCATCAAGTGATTCCTGAAAACTGTACTGATGGAATTCTAATTTCTGTCAACTAACTTGTGAAAATAGGTGTAGAATTCTAGTCCCTCTATCTCTGAATTTTAGGAGCTCATCCATGACTTTGTTACATCTAGGCTTCCTATTCCAATGCACTCCTGTCCAACTGGACATTTTCCCTCCATAAATTTGAGGTCATCCATAACCTTGCTGCCTGTTTTTTTACTTGCACCAGCTTCCTTGGCCTATCCTCCCTGTGCTCACTGACTTATATTGGCTCCTGGTAGACCAACATCTTGATTCTAAAATTCTCAGCCATGATTTCAAGTCCCTCCAAAATCCGCAATCCTCCTCTATCTCTGAAGTCTCCACCAGCCCCACAACCCTCTGACGCATGTGTGTTCCTCTAATTCTGGTCTGTTGAAAATCTCTGATTTTAATAGCTACACAACTGGCAACCATCCTTTGGTCAACCGTTTGGTCCAGAACTAGAATTCCCTCTCTATCCCTCTCCGATCTTTTTTCCTCCTTTGAGACACTCCTCAAAATCTACCTCTGTCCAGGTTTAGGTCAACTTGTGACTCAATGTCAAACTTTTCTTTAAAATAGTCCTGTGAAGTACCTTTGGGATTTTATTGCATTGAAAGCACAATATAAATTCAAAATTGTTGTTGCTGGTGTTGGTGGCAGTACCAAGGAGGTTATTATGATGTCGATACTCAAGTTAATTCTGATAATTAATTATATTCTTTTGCATTAAAAAAGAGGTGCGATCTCAATTGTAGGCATTATATTGCTTTGTTTACAACATAACAGAGCAAGGAAAACTTGCATTTATATAGCACCTTTTACAGTTTCAGAATGTCCCAAAGTGCTTTCCAGCCAGTGAAGCACTTTAGAAGTGTAGTTACATTGTAGTGCAAGGAACATATGCTGGTATCTCCCCTTGTGTCCAGTGACTCCTTCATGACAGTTGTCAATGGTTACAAACTTATCCCTTGGTCTTGTTCAGTGCCATGAAATAAATTCCTTATGATTTATTTGCTGGAGCTTTTGTTAGCCTCTCTAATATTCGTGTCTAACTCATTAACGTTACTTTGATTATCTCTGTTTGAAGAGGGCATATTGTTCCCTTGTGAATACTTGGAATCTCTCAGGATATTAGCTATTTTGTGCTTCTCCTCAGTATTGTTTTAAAAAAAAAAAAGTTTTTATTCTCCTCCCACCCACACGCCCCAACTAATGTTCGATGTTGTCCAATTCTTGAAAGTGCATGATGAACAATGCCCATGAATTGTAGAACCCCTCCATCCTTCCCCTCAGTTCAAACTTAACCTTCTCAAGGGTCAAGAATTCCAACAAGTCCCCCCGCCACGCCAGGGCACAGGGTGGAGAGGTTGCTCTCCAACCTATCAGGATCCGCCTTTGGGCGATCAACGAGGCGAAGGCTACAACATCTGCCTCCGCACCCGTTTCCAACCCTGGCTGGTCCGACACCCCGAATATGGCCTCCCGGGGGCCCGGGTCCAGTTTCACGTGCACCACTTTAGAAATTACCCGAAAAACCTCCTTCCAGTGATCCTCTAGCTTTGGACAGGACCAAAATATATGAATGTAATTAGCCCCCCCCCCCCCGCAATGTTCTCAGTATTGGTTTTATAATGAGTCTATAATAGAGTTTTCACCTCTTCTCTTTTACAACCGTAATACTTGGGAAAAACTGCTCAGTGATGAGCATGGCGTTCTCAGTGCGAGGTTTCAGTAATTATTGTACAATTATAGCAGGTTAAATATTCTACATGTAATTAGTTCACACTTACGAAAATTAGATGAAATATTAAGCTATAAAGAAGCACAATGGAGCTAGGAAAACCATAGAATGGCCAATTAGGATCCTTTCCGTGAGGCAAAAGTGACTGGCTAAAAAAGGAAGCTACAGGACTATTGACACTGAGGTTTATTTATGGCCTGGGAGAGAGGTGCTGAGAAGGCCCAGACCTTGCAAAGTTGAGAAAAGGCACATTCCAAATTCTTGACAACACAAGTGTGTGCATGTGACTAGCAGGCTGTCAGTATTTGAGTTTAACCAGCTTTAAGCTGCGAAGAATAGGGCAGGAGGCCAGAGGACAGTTTAAGGGTTATAATCTCTATCCAATGCAGAAAATGGGTAACGTTGTTTCGTACTTTGTAAAACTATTATAATAACAGCAATGTATACCTATATAGCACCTTGAAATGTAGTAAAACATTAAGCTACTTTAGATGACATTAAGACACATGGTCAAGGAGGTTGGTTTTAAGGAGCATCTTAAAGATGGGGTAAAAGGTAGGGAGGCAGAGAGAGATTTAGGAAGAGAATTCCACAGCTATGGACTTGGTAATTAATAATAATAATATTTATTGTAACAAGTATGCTTACATTAACACTGCAATGAAGTTCCTGTGAAAAGCCCCATGTCGCCATATTTCGGCGCCTGTTCGGGTACACAGAGAGAGAATTCAGAATGTCCAAATTACGTAACAGCACATCTTTCGGGACTTGTGGGAGGAAAGAGGAGCACCCGGAGGAAACCCACGCAGACACAGGGAGAACACGCAGAGTCGGCACAGACATTGACCCAAGCCGGGAATCGAACCGGAAACCCTGGCGCTGTGAAGCAACAGTGCTAACCATGCCGCACGATAAGACATACTGCCTGTATGTATCTTAAACCAGAATTTTTAATAACATTACTGCAACAAACATAAAATACAACATTTATTTACATTCATCACACTCTCTTTGCTTCTCATGCAATAATTTTGGTAAAGCAGAAATTAAATTTTCCCTGTGGTCTAATTATTCAATTTTTCACCTCTTCTTCCAGCTGTGGTCAATTTGGAGTATGTTCATGAAAAATGTGCTTGCTCTTTTCCTACTGTCTACTGAGAATACACAGTGACCAATGATGAAGCAATTAAAATCAGGGATGCTCAATAGACAATATATCTCTGAGGGCTGTGGGGTCGGATGAGATCACAGAAATAATGAGGGGTGAAGCATACAAGCATTTAAGAACAAGGATGAAAATGTAAAAATTGGAGATATTCTTAACCAGGAACTAATGTAGGTCAGCAAGCAGAGGGGGGATATAGGTGGGCAGGACTCAGTTCATGTAAGGCCATAGCAGCAGAGTTTTGCATAACCTCCAGCTTATGGAGTTATAATGTGAACAGTCAACCTGCAGCGTTCTGGACTAATCAACACAACACAGGAACAGGCCTTCAGCCCTCCACTCTCAGATCCAGAGCTAATTAAGATATGGATGAGGCTTCAGCAGCAAGGCGGAGTTGGGTGATATTGGGCCGTAATTTTCTTGGAGTGGCAATCAGTGTTGGATTACCTCCTTGGATTTTATTGTCTGCCTGTCTCACCCAACCTGCCGACTCAGGGTGGGCGAGATCCCAGCTGCGTGGCTGTTCCCGAGGCTCAGCATCGAAGTCCAGTTCTGTCAGATTGAAGGAGAACATGCCCCCTTTTTTTTAACTATAGTAGCTGCCATAAAGCAGGTGAGCTAAAGGCCCCACGGAAACTGACAGGCCAGGGAAAAGGTAAGTGCCTAAGATAAGTGGATAAGGTTTAGGAAGGATTGGAGGTTTGGGGGGGTTGGGAGTGGAAATGAGGTCAGGGGGGTCAGACCTCGGGGTGAGGGGAATGGGTTGTGTGGCGGCTCAAAGGTCAGAGGAGTGGCTGGACCCTTGGGTGGGTGGGAGTGGAGGGTCCATGTAGACCTTGTTGGGGCTGCGGCATGCAATATCCAGTTGGGTCTGGGGGAATCCCAAGGGGAGTGTCGGGGGGATGAGGTGGTTAGTGGGGCATGGTTAGGGGAAGTGGCAGTGGACACTGTGGCGGGGGCAGTTTGTGCTTTTGCAAAAGTTAGCTAGATGTTGGAGGAGGTTTTACTTCTAACGTTTCCTAGGTTACTGTCGGTGTAAGATAGCCGGAACCATCCAATGTTTACGATTTAATTTACATTTTTAATGGTTCCCAGTGCTGGGAAATCGCCATGGGGAGGTTTGCACTGCTGGGCAATTGCAGTGCAAATCCTTACCTAGTAACCTCCAAAGGGGATTCCCCTGTGAATCTTTGGGTAACCCCCTAAACCCATGCTATGGAGCTCAGAAGTTAATGCCCAGGATGCGGGAGCAGACGATCTTAGTGATGATGGGGTTATGTTGTCTGCAGCTCATCTCAGGGTTAAACTTGAATCAAAGGTTGGGAACAGTCTGGTTGTGGTAAACCACTGTTGCACCTGTATTAGGTGATGTAAGGTAGGACCTGTTCTACAGGTTCGCCGGTAGTCCCTGCCTGCTGGCTCCACCCAGTAGGCGGAGTTTAAATATGCGTGCCCTCCATTCAGCAGCCATTTCGCCAGCTGCTGTGGGAGGCCACACATCTTAGAGCAATAAAGCCTCAGTTGCATCCAACTCTAGTCTTTGTTCAATTGATCGTGCCTCAATTTATTGCTTTAAGATTTTCTAAAAGATGGACCTCCGAATCAAACCAGATCGCCTGCAGCTGGATCCACAATCAAGCGACCTTAATCACTGGCTAGCTTGCCTCGAGGCGTACATCAACACAGCGACAACCCCTGTTCCGGAGGCTCAGAAGATACAGATCCTGTACTCAAGGTTGAGCTCCAACGTGTTTCCGCTGATCCAGGACGCCCGAACTACGCCAATGCCATGGCGCTTCTCAAAGAAAACTACGCACAGAAAACAAACACGCTCTTCGCCAGGCACGTACTCGCCACTCGCTCTCAGCTCCCTGGTGAGTCCATAGAAGACTTCTGGCGGGCCCTAATCCCACTCGTCTGGGACTGTGACTGCCAGGCCGTTACGGCCACCGAACATTCCAATCTTCTTATGCGGGACGTGTTCATAACGAGGAATGGGTCGGACCTCATACGCCAAAGACTGTTAGAAGGGGCCACGCTTGACCTAGCTGAAACAAAGTAGCTAGCGCTCTCCATGACAGTTGCCTCACGTAACATTCAGGCCTACACCACCAGCCGCGCGGCCCACCCCTCCTACTCCTCGTGGACCCCACAGACGGCTGCCCCAGCGGAGGCCTTACCCAGCCAGTACGCCTGTGCTACATGCCAGCCCGCGCACCCCGGGGGCCCTGATGTTACTTCTGCGGCCAGCAGAAGCACCCTCACTGAAGTGCCCCTTTTTGCCGCAAACCTTGCAAAGGGCACTTCGCCGCAGTGTGCCAGGCCCGCGCAGTCGCTGCTATCTCCCCCACCCCCCTTGCCTAAACACAATGGGCGCCGCCATCTTCATCTCCCCGGACCACGCGCGGCCAGTGGGCTCTGTCATCTTCACCTCCCCGGATCACGTGCGGACAGTGGGCACCGCCATCTTCACCTCCCGCGGCCGGTGGGTGCCACCATCTTCTCCCCCTCAGTCCACGTGCGGCCCATCGATGCCGCCATCTTGTCCAACCCTCCGCAACATGCGGCCCATGGGCATCGCCATTTTGTCCCCCGCAGGATCTTCAGGAGCCGCCATCTTGTCTCCCCCATGGGACATAGACACCGACAGCATTCCAGAACCTGGGCCCCCCAGGCTCCCCATCATCCGACGTCAGCAACGACCGACCACGACTCGCCTCAGTGACGATCAACCAGTCTCGTCCCCACAACCTGGCCACCACATCGACCAGTGTGAAAATCAACGGCCACGTGACCTCTTGCCTGCTGGACTCCGGGAGCACCGAAAGCTTCGTACACCCGGATAGGGTAAGGCGCTGCTCCCTCATGGTACACCCCGCCAATGAAAGAATTTCCCTGGCCTCCGGATCCCATTCCGTCGCGATCCGGGGGTTCTGCACGGGCACACTCCCGGTCCAGGGCGTAGAATTCAGCTGCTTTTGCCTCTACATCCTCCCTAACCTCTGCGTTGCCCTCCTACTCAGCCTGGACTTCCAGTGCAATCTCCAGAGCCTAACCCTCAAATTTGGCGGGCCCCTACCAACCCTCACTGTGTGCGGCCTCGCGACCCTAAAGGTCGATCCGCCTTCCCTCTTCGCGAATCTAACCCCGGGTTGCAAACCCGTCGTCACCAGGAGCAGACGGTACAGCACCCAGGACAGGACCTTCATCAGGTCCGAGGTCCAGCGGCTGCTTCGGGAGGGCATTATCAAAGCCAGCAACAGCCCCTGGAGAGCTCAAGTGGTAGTCATTAAAACTGGGGAGAAACACAAAATGGTCGTGGACTACAACCAGACCATCAATCGGTACACGCAGCTCGACGCGTACCCCCTCCCACGCATATCTGATATGGTCAATCAGATTGCACAGTACCGGGTCTTCTCAATGGTAGACCTCAAATCCGCCTACCACCAGCTCCCCATTCATAAATCAGACCGTCCATACACTGCTTTCGAGGCGGACGGTCGTCTCTATCACTTCCTCAGGGTTCCCTTCGGCGTCACTGGGTCTCGGTCTTCCAAAGAGAGATGGACCGAATGATCGACTGGTACGGTTTGCGGGCCACCTTCCCGTACCTAGACAATGTCACCATCTGCGGCTATGACCAGCAGGACCACACCGCCACTCTCCTAAACCTCACCTACAACAAGGAGAAGTGTGTGTTTAGCACGACCCGCTTAGGCATACTCGGCTATGTGGTCCAGAATGGAGTTCTGGGGCCCGATCACGACTGCATGTGCCCCCTCATGGAGCTTCCCCTCCCCCACTGCCCAAGGCCCTCAAACGCTGCCTGGGGTTCTTCTCATACTATGCCCAGTGGGTCCCAAACTATGCGGACAAGGCCCGCCCACTCATTCAGTCCACCCATTTTCTCCTGACGGCCGAGGCCAGTATCAGAACCTATATCGCCAAGGCCGGGATTCACACAGTAGACGAGACACTGCCCTTTCAAGTAGAGAGCGACGTATCGGACGTCGCCCGAGCCGCCACCCTCAATCAGGCAGGCAGACCCGTGGCGTTCTTTTCCCGCACCCTTGATGCCTCAGAAATTCGGCACTCATCCGTCGAAAAAGAGGCTCAAGCTATCGTTGAAGCTGTGCCGCATTGGAGGCATTACCTGGCCGGCAGGAGATTCACTCTCCTCACTGACCAAAGGTCGGTAGCCTGCATGTTCAATAACATACAGCGGGGCAAGATCAAAAATGATAAAATCTTGCGGTGGAGGATCGAGCTCTCCACCTATAATTACAAAATTTTGTATCGCCCCGGCAATATAAATGAGCCCCCAGACGCCCTATCCCGAGGTGCATGTGCCAGCGCACAAGTGGACCAACTCCGGGCCCTACACGACAGCCTTTGTCACCCGGGAGTCACACAGTTGTACCATTTCATAAAGGCCCGTAACCTGCCCTACTCCATCGAGGAAGTACGGACAATCACCAGGGACTGCCAGGTCTGTGCGGAGTGCAAGCCGCACTTCTACCGGCCGGACCGTGCGCGCCTGGTGAAGGCCTCCCGCCCCTTTGAACGCCTCAGCGTGGATTTCAAAGGGCCCCTCCCCTCCACCAACCGAAACACGTATAGTCTTAGTGTGGTCGATGAGTACTCCAGGTTCCCCTTCGCCATCCTATGCCCCGACATGACGTCTGCCACCGTCATCAAAGCCCTAAACACTATCTTCGCTCTGTTTGGTTTCCCCGCCTACATCCACAGTGACAGGGGATCCTCATTCATGAGCGATGAGCTGCGTCAGTTCCTGCTCAGCAGGGATATCGCTTCTAGCAGGACGACCAGCTATAACTTCCGGGGAAACGGGCAGGTAGAGAGGGAGAACGGGACGGTATGGAGGGCCGTCTAACTGGCCCTACGGTCCAGGAACCTCCCAGCCTCTCGCTGACAGGAGGTCCTCCCTGATGCACTCGACTCCATTCAGTCACTGCTGTGCACCGCTACGAACAACACACCATATGAACGTTTTTTTGCCTTCCCCAGGAAATCCACATCTGGGGTGTCGCTCCCGACTTGGCTCGCAGCTCCAGGACCAGTCTGCTCCGTCGGCACGCCTGCCTCCACAAGGCGGACCCATTGGTGGAAAGGGTGCAATTGCTCTATGCCAACTCCCAGTATGCCTACGTGGCTTACCCCGACGACCACCAAGATACTGTCTCCCTCAGGGACCTGGCACCAGCAGGTTCCACACACACACATACCTCTGCGGCCCGGCGCCACCTCCACTCCCCTGGCACTCCCAGCATTAACCCCACCAGGACCATCCGTCCTTCCCCTGCCACGCCCAAGGATGAAGAGGATTTTGGCATGCTCCCAGAGTCACCGAACATCAGGCCAGCACCGAACATCAGGCCGCCACCGCTACGTCGCTCCCAGCGGAACATCAAGGCACCAGACCGGTTAAATCTCTAACTGGGACCGGACTTCAAAAGACATTTTTTTTCTGATCAAATTCTGTAAATATAAATTCATTGCTGTATATAGTTCTCCCCCAACCCCGCCGGACTCAATTTTAACAGGGGGTGAATGTGGTAAACTACTGTTGCACCTGTATTAGGTGATGTTAGGTAGGACCTGTACTACAGGTTCGCCGGTAGTCCCTGCCTGCTGGCTCCGCCCAGTAGGCGGAGTATAAATATGCATGTCCTCCATTCAGCAGCCATTTCGTCAGCTGCTGTGGGAGGCCACACATCTTCGAGCAATAAAGCCGCAGTTGCATCCAACTCTAGTCTTTGTTCAATTGATCGTGCCTCACTGGTTCAACCTTAAACAGTTTCCATGGAGAAGTTGGTAGCTGGGGAATGGAGTTTGTAGTGAGGAACAAGGACAATGGCTTCAATCTTTCCAGTAATTTTCTCTCTTAAACATTAAGTGTACTGCAACTTATTAAATTCAATAAAAGATCATTGTTAACTAATTGGTTTCAAGTCCAAATCAATCTTACTGGTGAATTTGTGGACTTGGCTTGGCGCCCACCAAAAACTGGTGGCAATATTCTCTTGCAATTGTTCACAATGGCAGCAACATATGTGAGGCAGAGCATAATCATTTGCTTTCTGAAGAACAAGACATTCACATGTGAAAAATCATTGCTTATAATTAACCATCAAATTGCGCAGTGAAATTGTGTCAGCTGTGGTTAATTTGTCCCACTTTCCTTGGGAGTCAAAGGTTGTGGGTTCAAGTCCCACTGCAGAAACTCAAGCACAAACGCTTCCCGACATTTCAGTGCTGTGGCACCTCCAACGTCTTTTGGATGGATGATGAACCAAGGCTCCTCTTGGGTGAATATAATGGATCTCATGGTGTTATCTCACAAAAGAACAACAAAAGTTCCTCTTGTCCTGTCTAATATTTACCCTTCAACCAAAATCACTAAATAACAGATAACGCGTTGCTGCTTGTGGGAACTTGTGGTACAAATTGGTTGCCAAGTTTGCTACATTACAGTGATGACTACACTTCCAAAATGCTCCATCAGCTGTGAAGTGCTTTGAAATGTTTGTGAAAGGTGCTGTCTAAATACAACTTCTTTCTTTAACTCTTTAATGCAGAAAAAATACACTCAAAAATTACACAAAAGTTGATTATGGTTACTAATGAATAAAAGTAGTCTCTATAATCCAAATTAATCAAAAGTAGGAAAGGCCTTATGGTTCTGGTTGTGTTCAATTTTACCATCGGCCTTTCATAGCATATCTACACTTTTAACTTTAATTTCTTGGCATATCAAGATAATACTAAGAAAGAAAACATGAGCAAAGAAAGCAAAATGCTCAGTAGAATTCAGAAGCAGTGTGAGCTGAGTGTGGGAGGTCCACAAGACCACAAGATATAGGAGCAGAATCCGCCCATTCGGCACATCGGATCTGGTCTGCCATTTGATCTTGGCTGATATGTTTCTCACCCCCATTCTCCTGCCTTCTCCCCATAATCCCTGATCCCCTTATCAAGAACTTGTCTATCTCTGTCTTAAAGATTCTCGGTGACTTGACCTCCACAGCCTTCTGGGGCAATAAGTTCGGCAATGTTACTGGACGCGCTTCTGGGGCACAATCTGATGTTGAGCCTCTTGAACTTGTTTACCCGGAGCTGATGGAGATGTTAGTGTGCAGGCGGAATATTCAGAGCGCGATGTCAGCGACACTCCAGCAGGCCCATAGCCGATTGGAGGAGTCCCAGATGCTACAGGCGCAGGAGATTTCGTCGGCAATGCGTGGCACCGAAGCCAACACCGCTAGGGTGTTGACTGCAGTCGAGAGCACGGCAGCACGAGTGAAGGTGTCCAAGTCGTTGCGCAGTCAGTGACGGCCATGACCGAGTGCCTTGGCAGAATGTCCGACTCACATGGGGACGTGATCCAGTATAAGGTTGAGATTCTGCGAGACACGTTCCACTCTCAGATGGGAATGGCCGAGGCGCTGCAGAGATTGTCCCAGTCTCAGGTGGGCATTGCCGAGTTTGGTCCGATCACTAAGGGCATCACTGAGGGCGTCGATGCCATGGTGCAGACATTGGGGAGCCCCCAGGCCTGGCAGAGCCAGATGATGCAGGGGCAGCTGGGGCTCAATACAGCTGCCTTGCCATTCAGAGATGAGCTCCAGGCCGTATGGGCACCGATCTGGAGGAGGGGGCACTTGGTGGCAACACGGACCCATCCTATGGGCTGGCGATGGTGGCCACCAGCTCCCCCATGTTCCACCCCCCTGATGAGGCCGCATCTCGCACACAGCATCCGGAACAGGGCAGCACGGCTGTGCATGTACTGCCGACAAGTGACCTGAGGCTCTCTGCCCCTAGAACCCCCAGAGGACGTCTGCCAGGGACATCGAAGGCCACTGGACAAGGTAAGCAGCAGGCTGCCTCCACCTCTGATGTGCATCCTAGTGATATGCTTAAATGTAGCAGTAGGTCAAGGAAGGCCCCATCTTTTCTCACAAGCCAGGCGAGTGAGATTGTCCAATTTGTGCTGATCTGCGGGTAGTTTTGCAGTGATTCAATGTCCATGGGAAATGCATTGAAATTGTCTGACCCAATTTTTCCCTTTTCTAAAATCTTTATCAGAGAGCAGACTTTCATCCTATTTATTCAGGCTGGATTAGAAACAGGCTCCAGAAGTGAAAGGAGAAAACTTTAACCCATATCGCCTCAAAATTGCTTCATTTAAATTGACTGTTTCCATTCTTCATATCAAAACGTTCTATGCAGGAAGAGCTCATAAGTTAAATTAACTGATATTTAACCGATAACCTCTCATAGCTTTGCATGCCCAATATAATGAAAGTTGTGTTACTGTGTGAGTGACGTGATGTTGAATTAGATGCAATGAATAAACCTGTTAACAAACCTTCACCTCAAATCGGGCCCCTGGTGCTGTGAAGCAACGATGCTAATACTGTGTTACTGGGCCATCCAAATGCTACAATGGTCCAATTAACACAAAATCCTTTTTAAGCTACACAAGATGACTGTGGTCAAAACTGTGCACTCCACTTTGAACCTCGAGTGAATGTTTGTGGATGCTTCCTCAGAATCCCCCCAGGTGACTGTCACATGAGCGTTTCTATCTCCACTCCCAAAAACACACTTTAACATCTTCTCTCATAAGTATGCTTTCCCTTAGCAGTTTACATTCCAAACTTCAGACCAGATTTTCCAAATGGCACTTTTAAACAAAGCTTCCGCTCCACTTTTAACAGCAAATCCTGACTAGGATTTTACACCAACACTTTTTAGGATTTACTTTTATTTACGGCTGTACAAGCTGTTCATAATTGCTTTCACTCTCCATTCCTGGACTGTATTAAAATTACATTAAACATTTCATCTACCTCTGAAGTCTGCTGTCCCACATAAAATCTAGTTACTGCAATTTTCTGTTCAACTCTTTGTTTACTCTTCCTTGAGTTCTTCTGAACAATACCTTAGTCTCTGTTCTCTTAACTTCAGTTGTCTAAATGTTCCTTGTGCCCCAATTCCCTGGTTATCTGGATTGTACCTTATTCCTTACGAAGCTTGCACCTTTGCAAATCCTTTGTCTTGCCCAGCTTCTCCTGGCAGAGGTCAGAACTGTTCATTTCCCAATGTCCTGTCTCCAATTGCCCACAAATTCAGCTAAAACTTAAAAGCTTCTGTACCTTACAAGGCCCCAGTTGCTAACCAACTACCCACATGCCTATGCCTTATATTTATTCTTCACGCCGTCGCCCTCTCTAAGGACAATAGAAACACAGTTGGAACTTAATCAAACCCCCCAAAAACACCTTTCTTCCGCATGAATCTAACTATAGATTTTACCCTTCTAGGCAGAGAAGCATTAAACTAAACCCACTCAAAACTATACATTTTACCAATACAAATATAAATCCCTTAAAACTATCTTTGGATGGAATTCAACCAAACAATTGTGTCATTTTGGGTGAGTTTGGCGGGGTGTTTCCCACCGGCTTTATGGGTGAAATCCACAGTGGTATTGAACCACACTTAGGCCAGGATTCTCCACCACACTCCGCTCGTAGCGAAGTTCCCATGCGGTGGCGAATCCACATTGTGAAGAAAACAAGATTGCCGCACTGGCGGCGGGATCGAGGTTCACCCCTGCGCACCAGCGGGAGGATGCAAATGGGCCTAAATGACCAACCAACTAGCTGGCCAGGCACATTTTCACCGGGCCCGTGTGATTCTCCAGTCCTCTGGGCCAGGAATCATGTGGACGGGATTTACTACAGGTATTTGCCAGCGTGACACTGACGTGGTGAACCTCGCGGTGGTCCAAATGGGTAACTCCTTAAGTGAATTTGCCCCAAAGTCCTTCCAAGGCCCACCCTCATCCCTCCCACAATGCAAGATCTGCACACCCCACCCTTACCAGATCCCCCCACCCCATTGCCCCTCCCAGAGACCCTTGATAAAAAGAGCATTCCACAGAGACCCCCACAGATCCCCCAGAAAAGGGAAACCTGTCATGAAGCCCCCAGAAAAGAGAAACCCGTCAACAAGCCCCCCAGAAATAGACCCCTGTCTGGAAGCTGGAGAGCAGTCCGGACAGGCAGTGAAAACAATTAATGTAACACTCACTGGGCAATACACCTGCTGGTTCAGACACAGGAAGCACCACATGTCAATTCCTGGAAAAAGAAAAACAATCAAATGTGTTTAAACCCTCTCAGATCCTGGAGCTGCAAGCCATTCATTTATTTCCCTTATTGGGCTGTGATAAACAGCTTCCACACAGACATTGTTATCAGCCTTGCTTCATTCATCTTCCTTCGTGTTTGAGTAACTCTGAAGTGCTCTAACGACAATGCTTATAAACATCAACCACTTCAAAGAGAGTTAAGTGCATTCCAATCAACCCCTTTCCTGCTTACCAGGGTGGTAGCGCCAAAATACGAGGCTGGTAACCAGATACCAGAGGGCAAGCCAGGGTACCACCCTGCCCTGTCCCAGACCATCCGGGGGTTTCTATTGACCTTGGAGTCCCCCCAGATATTGTTACGCCTGGTCTACATTTGTGTGGACCAGGACCAAACGGCCCCGGTCAACGCCTCGCTGGGGAGGCTGTTGGTTCCCAGGCACCGTGAGAAACCGGGATCTAGTTTCAATGTGGGTGAGATACAGATCGTGATTTCTCACGAGGGAGGTTCGATTGAATCTCACGAGATGTTTCGAGCGACGCGAATCTCACGAGGGGACTCTCACGAGATTCAATGGCCTCATTGTGACACCAAGTCGGGCGTATCGAGGCCGGTAAATCGCACCCTTTCTTTTCCTATAAAAGTAGTTTAACATTCTTATTTATGCAGACTTTACAGATTGCCAATTGGAAACACAGCATGTATCACACAAGTACAATTAGAATCATAGAATTTATCATAGAATCATAGAATTTACAGTGCAGAAGGAGGCCATTCGGCCTCAATTATGATGTGTACTCGCTGGAGTACAGATTTTAAGGACGTTTCTCCCTGTCATTTTAATTTCAACCTGACCAATACTAGTTATGTCAAGATTGTATGTTATTCTGCGCAGAAAGCAAAAATTATACATGAGAACTGCCAACCTCTGTTTGAAGAGCACCAAAACTTTCATAAATAATAAAATGGCATCTGCACATACACATTTCAGCATGAAAAGTTCTCTCACATTGACCAATGCTTGCCTGTTATCTATTATTGACTAGTTCTATAGCCCCCTGTTTTAACAGCTACTGCTGTCACAACCTCATGACAGAACAAACACACAAATTAAAAAATCACTGATATCAGTGATAATCTGCGAAATTATTTAGCTGTTATAAAATTTGAATGCTGGACGCAGTATCTGTTCTTTCATTGAAAATAGAAGCACGTTTATGGTAAGTGAAATTTTCATACATACTTGATGGTCAGTTGGATATCTGATAGGGATAGATGTCCTTTACCCTGTATGGCAAGGAATGTTGTAGCCACATAAGCACTTGTGAATGATCATTGCAAACCAGAGAAATTCCAGCCGCCTCTACTTGACATTCAACAGTGTCACCTTCACTGAGCACCTCAGTCAACTCCTTTTGTTGCTGCAGGAAAGTGTTAAGGAATCTAACCATCTCCACTTGATATTCGATCGCATTAGCATCATCAAACCCCCAAAACCAAGATGTACAGGGTAGACATTGACTAGAAGCATAGCTAGACCAGCCATTGTGGTTACAAGAATAAATATTTTGTGGTGAGTGATTTACCACCTGACTCCCCAAAGCTGTTCCACAAGGCACAAGTCAGAAGTGTAATGGAATACTCTCCACTTGCCTGGATGAGTGCAGCTCCAACAATACTCAAGAACATCACTGGCACATCTTGGCCATAGCATGTACCACCTACAAGATGCACTGCAGCAATTTACAAAGGCTTCTTTGACAGCACCTCCCAAACCCATTTCTACCATCTAGATTCAAGGTTGAGGGCAGCAATTGCATGGGAACACTACCACCTGCAAGTTCCCCTACAAGTCACACCATCCTGACTCGAAACTATATTATGATTCCTTAATCGTCGTTGGGTCAAAATCCTGCACCATCCATGCACCACATTGATCTCAGTGTTCAAGAAGGCAGCTCGCCACCCTCTTTCCAAGGGCAAGTAAAGATGGATAATTGTCACTGTTGTTAGTGTACTTTCACATACATATATGTTTTTGTACCTTTTGGAGAATAAGGGGGGAAGTAGTGGAAGGATTTCCTTGTCTGATTGTCAGCCCATTGAACTGCGTTGAATGCTCATTCTGTGGCCAACAAGTCCTGGCATTGGACTCAAACCCAGAGCTTCTGGTCCAGTGGTAGAGGCTCGACCACTGCGTCACAAGGCCTCCTAGAATTGTCACTTGCAAGTGGTGCTCACATTTCATGAATGAATCAAAATAATCTTGATTGAAGACAACTAGCAATTTAGCATAAAATGTGCGCGCATTGCCACCATCTTCTCATCACAGTAGGACCATAGAAGATACTCACTGAATAGTAGTTCCAATGATTGGAGAAGCAGACCTTCTCCAGTAGCTGCTCAACTTTCAAGTCAATTCCTAATCTGATAGCTAACAAGGAAGTGAATAAGACACTAGAGTGACACTTCAAACTTTGTATTCTGGCCTGCTATGCATAACACCGATGAATCAGTAATACTAAAAGTATTCATTCAACACCAGTCTCGAGCTCACGTTTTGATCAGGTAAAGCAAAGGGCGACACATGCACTTACTGGTATACTAATCAATTAAGTGATTTTAAATGGCTTTCTGGATTTGTAGTTATTCCTGTGCCAGATAAGTATTGCTGTTCATTTCCCAGACATTTGTTTATAGTGTACGCTGCAGATTTCACAACTCATTGAATGAACAAAGAACACAGAACAAAGAAATGTACAGCACAGGAACAGGCCCTTCGGCCCTCCAAGCCCATGCCGACCATGCTGCCCGACTAAACTACAATCTTCTACACTTCCTGGGTCCGTATCCCTCTATTCCCATCCTATTCATGTATTTGTCAAGATGCCCCTTAAATGTCACTATCGTCCCTGCTTCCACCACCTCCTCCGGCAGCGAGTTCCAGGCACCCACTACCCTCTGTGTAAAAAACTTGCCTCGTACATCTACTCTAAACCTTGCCCCTCAAACCTTAAACCTATGCCCCTTAGTAATTGACCCCTCTACCCTGGGGAAAAGCCTCTGACTATCCACTCTGTCTATGCTCCTCATAATTTTGTAGACCTCTATCAGGTCGCCCCTCAACCTCCGTCGTTCCAGTGAGAACAAACCGAGTTTACTCAACCGCTCCTCATAGCTAATGCCCTCCATACCAGGCAACATCCTGGTAAATCTCTTCTGCACCCCCTCTAAAGTCTCCACATCCTTCTTTTAGTGTGGCGACCAGAATTGAACATGATACTCCAAGTGTGACTTAACTAAGGTCCTATACAGCTGCAACATGACTTGCCAATTCTTGTACACAATGCCCCGGCCAATGAAGGCAAGCATGCCGTATGCCTTCTTGACTACCTTCTCCACCTGTGTTGCCCCTTTCAGTGACCTGTGGACCTGTACCCCTAGATCTCTCTGACTTTCAATACTCTTGAGGGTTCTACCATTCACTGTCTATTCCCTACCTGCATTAGTCCTTCCAAAATGCATTACCTCACATTTGTCCGGATTAAACTTCATCTGCCATCTCTACTCCCAAGTCTCCAAACGATCTAAATCCTGCTGTATCCTCTGACAGTCCTCATTGCTATCCGCAATTCCACCAACCTATGTGTCGTCTGCAAACTTACTAATCAGACCAGTTACATTTTCCTCCAAATCATTTATATATACTATGAACAGCAAAGGTCCCATCACTGATCCCTGCAGAACACCACTAGTCACAGCCCTCCAATTAGAAAAGCATCCTTCCATTGCTACTCTCTGCCTTCTATGACCTAGTCAGTTCTGTATCCACCTTGCCAGTTCACCCCTGTGTGACTTCACCTTTTGTACCAGTCTACCATGAAGGACCTTGTCAAAGGCCATACTGAAGTCCATATAGACAACATCCACTGCCCTACCTGCATCAATCATCTCTGTGACCTCTTCGAAAAACTCTATCAAGTTAGTGAGACACGACCTCCCCTTCACAAAACCATGCTGCCTCTCACTAATACATCCATTTGCTTCCAAATAGGAGTAGATCCTGTCTCGAAGAATTCTCTCCAGTAATTTCCCTACCACTGACGTAAGGCTCACCAGCCTGTAGTTCCCTGGATTATCCTTGCTACCCTTCTTGTACAAAGGAACAACATTGGCTATTCTCCAGTCCTCTGGGACATCACCTGAAGACAGTGAGGATCCAAAGATTTCTGTCAAGGCCTCAGCAATTTCCTCTCCAGCCTCCTTCAGTATTCTGGGGTAGATCCCATCAGGCCCTGTGGACTTATCTATCTTAATATTTTTCAAGACGCCCAACACCTCCTTTTTGGATCTCAATGTGACCCAGGCTATCTACACACCCTTCTCCAGACTCAACATCCACCAATTCCTTCTCTTTGGTGAATACTGATGCAAAGTATTCATTTAGTACCTCGTCCGTTTCCTCTGGCTCCACATATAGATTCCCTTGTCTATCCTTCAGTGGGCGAACCCTTTCCCTGGCTACCCTCTTGCTTTTTATTTATGTGTAAAAAGCCTTGGGATTTTCCTTAACCCTATTTGCCAATGACTTTCCGTGACCCGTTCTAGCCCTCCTGACTCCTTGCTTAAGTTCCTTCCTACTTTCCTTATATTCCACACAGGCTTCGTCTGTTCCCAGCCTTCCAACCCTGACAAATGCCCCCTTTTTCTTTTTGACGAGGCCTACAATATCTCTCGTTATCCAAGGTTCCCGAAATTTACCGTATTTATCCTTCTTCCTCACAGGAACATGCCGGTTTCAATTCCTTTCAACTGACACTTGAAAGCCTCCCACATGTCAGATGTTGATTTACCCTCAAACATCCGCCCCCAATCTAGGTTCTTCAGTTCCTGCCTAATATTGTTATAATTAGCCTTCCCCCAATTTAGCACATTCACCCTAGGACCACTCTTATCCTTGTCCACCAGCACTTTAAAACTTACTGAATTGTGGTCACTGTTCCCAAAATGCTCCTCTACTGAAACCTCTACCACCTGGCCGGGCTCATTCTCCAATACCAGGTACAGTACAACCCCTTCCCTAGTTGGACTGTCTACATATTGTTTTAAGAAGCCCTCCTGGATGCTCCTTACAAACTCAGCCCCATCTAAGCCCCTAGCACTAAGTGAGACCCAGTCAATATTGGGGAAGTTGAAGTCTCACATCACAACAACCCTGTTGTTTTTACTCTTTTCCAAAATCTGTCTACTATCTGCTCCTCTATCTCCCGCTGGCTGTTGGGAGGCCTGTAGTAAACCCCCAACATTGTGACTGCACCCTTCCTATTCCTGATCTCTACCCATATAGCCTCACTGCCCTCCGAGGTGTCCTCCCGTAGTACAGCTGTGATATTCTCTCGAACTAGTAGTGCAACTCCACCACCCCTTTTACATCCCCCTCTATCCCGCCTGAAACATCTAAATCCTGGAATGTTCAGCTGCCAATCCTGTCCTTCCCTCAACCAGGTCTCTGTAATGGCAACACCATCATAGTTCCAAGTGCTAATCCAAGCTCTAAGTTCATCTGCCTTACCCGTAATACTTCTTGCATTAAAACATATGCACTTCAGGCCACCAGACCCGCTGTGTTCAGCAACATCTCCCTGTCTCCTCTGCCTCAGAGCCATACTGGCCCTATTTCCTAGTTCTCCCTCAATGCTTTCACATTCTGACCTATTTCTCCGGTGCCCACCCCCCTGCCATACTTGTTTAAATCCTCCCGTATGACACTAGCAACCCTCGCGGCCAGGATATTTATGCCTCTCCAGTTTAGATGCAACCCACCCTTCTTATACAGGTCACACCTGCCCCGGAAGAGCTCCCAGTGGTCCTGATAACGGAAACCCTCCCTCCTACACCAGCTGTTTAGCCACGTGTTTAGCTGCTCTATCTTCCTATTTCTAGCCTCACTGGCACGTGGCACAGGGAGTAATCCCGAGATTACAATCCTAGAGGTCCTAGAGGACCCCCCGCCGGGTCGGAGAATGGCCGTTGGCCGCCGTGAATACCGCCCCCGCCCCCGCCGAAGTCTCCGGTACCGGAGATTGGGCGGGGGCGGGAATCGGGCCGCGCTGGTTGGCGGGACCCCCCCGCTCAATTCTCCGGCCCGCCGAGAAATTGCCTGTCCCGCCGGCGTAAATTAAACCTGGTATTTACCGGCGGGACCAGGCGGCGTGGGCGGGCTCTGGGGTTCTGGGGGGGCGCGGGGCGATCTGGCCCTGGGGGGTGCCCCCACGGTGGCCTGGCCCGCGATCGGGGCCCACCGATCCGCGGGCGGGCCTGTGCCGTGGGGGCACTCTTTCCCTTCTGCCTCCGCCACGGCCTCCAACATGGCGGAGGCGGAAGTGACTCTCCCCACTGCGCATGTGCGGGTAACTTTCAGCGGCCGCTGACGCTCCCGCGCATGCGCCGCATTTCCTCGCCAGCTGGCGGGGCAACAAACGCCATTTCCGCCAGCTGGCGGGGCGGAAATCCCTCCGGCGCCGGCCTAGCCCCTCAATGTCGGGGCTAGGCTGCCAAAGATGCGGAGCATTCCGCACCTTTGGGGTGGCGCAATGCCCGTCTGATTGGCGCCGATTTGGGTGCCAGTCGGCGGACATCGCGCCGTTGGGGGAGAATTTCGCCCCAGGTCTTTTAACTTTCTGCCTAGCTCCCTGAACTCCTGCTGCAGGACCTCATGCCCCTTCCTGCCTCTGTCGTTAGTACCAATATGTACAACGACCTCTGCCTGTTTGCCCTCCCCCTTCAGGATGCCCGCTACCCATTGGGAGACATCCTGGACCCTGGCACCTGGGAGGCAACATATCATCCTGGAGTCTCTTTCATGTCCACAGAAGCGCCTATCTGTGCCCCTGACTATAGAGTCCCCTATGACTATTGCTCTTCTGCGCTTTGACCCTCCCTTCTGAACATCAGAGCAAGCCGTGGTTCCACTGTTCTGGCTGCTGCTGTTTTCCCCTGATAGGCTATCCCCCCCCCCCGACAGTATCCAAAGGGGTATACCTGTTCGAGAGGGGGGCAACCACTGGGGATTCCTGCACTGACTGCCTGCCCTTTCTGGTGGTCACCGATTTCTCTGCCTGCACCTTGGGTGTGACCACATTTATATAACTGCTATCTGTGATGCTTTCCGCCACCTTCATGCTCCTAAGTGCATCCAACTGCTGCTCCAACCGAACCATGCGGTCTGTGAGAAGCTCCAGTTGGGTGCACTTTCTGCAGATGAAGCCATCCGGGATGCTGGCAGCCTCCCGGACCTGCCACATCTCACAGTCAGAGCACTGCACCCCTCTAACTGACATTGCGTCAATTAATTAGTAAATTAAATTTAAAAGTTAAAAAAAAAGAAAAAGTTACTGTTAACTTTATGTTTCCTAGCACTAGATTTCTACTATAAATGTGAAAGCTAAATACAGTACTCTCTGATCTCTGGCTTAGATACCCCTCTAAATTATAATTAAGTAATTAAGTAATTATGTTTAATTAGTTTAACAATACTTAATTTTTTTAATTTAGTGTAGCTTCCCAACCAGCCAATCAGGTCACAGCTTTACTGTGATGTCACTTCAGTCCCCCCCCCCCCACAATTTGAAAAGGTAATAAAAATAAATCAAAATCACTTACATTT
The DNA here is from genome assembly GCF_047496885.1 of Scyliorhinus torazame. Classification (NCBI taxonomy): domain Eukaryota; kingdom Metazoa; phylum Chordata; class Chondrichthyes; order Carcharhiniformes; family Scyliorhinidae; genus Scyliorhinus; species Scyliorhinus torazame. The sequence goes on from NC_092707.1 coordinate 349,374,340, forward strand.
CCAGGTTCTCAGATGCTCTCTGTTCTCTCCCTGAAGGGAGTTATAACCTCAGTAGGTTACTAGAGAGGAACAGGAGTAGAGTAAGTAATTCAGCCTCTCACACCCGTTCTCCCACCCATGCTGGATTCCGGCCTTATAAATTAACCATTTATACTGCACATTGACACGAGATATCACAATGCTGTTTAGACAGATAAAGCAGATCTCCAAACAAGTGCTTGCGCAGTCAGAGCTCCATTTACAGGCACTTTAATCACAGGCTATCTATGAATTGGCAAAAAGGAAGTCATTTTTGTTATGTCTTATTTCTTATGAGTACAGTAACAAGTTGACAAGTGGGTGGTATTTAATGGATCTGAACAGATGGGGGTTCCACTTGCGCAGTTAACTGGTGTGTCTTCTCCAGTATCATTACTGATGGCAGTACTGTGGGGGAGGCAGTGGCTGCTGTTGGTTTGTCAGCCATCTGAGGACTGGTATTGTCATTGGATCCCAGGCCACAATTGAGATTCACCTGAGGAAGAAGCAGTGCTCCGAAAGCTAGTGATTCGAAACAAACCGGTTGGACTTGAAATGAAAATCGCTTATTGTCACAAGTAGGCTTCAAATGAAGTTACTGTGAAAAACCCCTAGTCGCCACATTCTGGCACCTGTTCGGGGAAGCTGGTACGGGAATTGAACCCACGCTGCTGGCCTGCCTTGGTCTGCTTTAAAAGCCAGCTATTTGGCCCTGTGCTAAACCAGCCCCTACTTTAACCCGGTGTTGTAAGACTTCTTACTGTGCTCACCCCAGTCCAACGCCGGCATCTCCATATCAAATGAGATAGGGGAGGGGGAGGGGGGGGGTCACAGGGTATAGGCCATAAGGGAGGGGGAAGACAGTTGACACAAGGACAGGGGATGGCTCTCAACCAGCCTTCCCTTCCCCATGCCGGGTTCCTCAATCAGGCACTGAATGTCTTGGAGAATCCCCCTCCAGGGAGCCAGAAAGCAATCATTGATTGCCCACTTAAGGGCTTCATTTGGCAGCGGGGCAGAAAGGTTATCCCTGGGCTGCCATAGACTTAATTAGGGTGGAGGTGGAAAGGCGATGCGGTCCTTACCAGCCACTCTCCCACCCGATTAAATGCTCCCCACTATCAAACTCTCCAAAGGGAAAGGCACTAAATTCTGCCCAGTGTCTGAAGAGGTGAGCGTTATGAAATTAATTGATCATGGTTATGCATTTTTGCCACTAATAATTAATTTCCTTGGCGAGCTCAGTATAAACGAGTTGCATTCACAACTATATCACCAAAAGCACATGGTGCGAGATATTTGCATTCTGCAGAGGCACTCAATTATTTTTAATTATTATAATATAAAGTCATCATTAATGAAGTTTTAATTAAATAGCCATAATTCTACAGCACTTTAATTGGAGTTTTAATTACTGTAGCAACGCTTGCTACAATTATAATTGTACTTACTGCAATCATCAAAGTGTCCTTGCTACCAATAATTGTTCCTTGGTTATAATGGGAATTTAGGCAAATTTAGGTGATACGAAGGCACATCTGCTGTATTTTATGTATGTATTTTGGAAAGGTTCCATAATCATCTTTGTTATCGCTAAGAATTTAGGAATAAGTAGGCATTTAAATTTCAACTTTGCAGTTGGCATTCACAATGTTTGATTACAATGAGCCAATATATTTCTGGTTGGCTTGAAGAGTGTCTTGGGAGGCAGGTCAGTTTGTAACAAAGGGGTTGTTATTATGTAAGGTGCAATTGGCCACTTTCTGAGAAAACACATATCGATGCCATTACAGTTCAGATCTTACAGAACCAGCAATTGTAGCACAGGGTGAAACAATTCAGTACCAAATCACTGCCCTTTCCACAGAGCTTTTTGCATGGCATTGTAGTAATTAACAAATTATTTTAAATCATGTTGCAGTCTTTGCTTCTGTAAATCTCTTTTGGTAAAGCATTCCATCTTCTAATAACCCATTGTGTAAAAATTATCTGGAATGTGTTCTCTGAGAGTGTGGGGGAGGCAGATTATTCAAACACGGCTTTCAAAAAGCACCTGATGGGAAAGAAGTTCAGTGATATGGAAAAAAGGTGGATAAGTGTGAAGCTGACTTGAATTTTAAGAGGGCTGGCACAGACACAACAGGCCAACTGGCCTCTTTCTGTGAGATATCCATTCTATGAATCTATGGTCTCCTCCAATGGCACTAACTCAGAGTCTAATGGCTGGATTTGATGTTGGAGGTGGGAATTGGGGGCTAGAACTAACCCCACCATCATTTCCCCACCTCTGTCTCAAGGCTGTCAACAGACAAGATCTTCCAGGATTCTAGTCTACAAGTGCCCTGGACGTGCGTCTGTTATTGGAAAGCTCACGTAGAAATGTGAATTAAAAGTGAACTGGTTAAAAGGCCCCCAAATGCTCCTAGAAAGACTCGGAAGTGCTTCAGAAGCAACCAGTGACAGCTACATTCAGTCTTGATCCCATTAAACACCCTCCTCACCCAATCCCCTCGCCCCACTTATCCTCACCCCTCACTCATTATACACTCCATGAACAGAACTCATGCGCACCTCAGTTGAGAAATCCATAACACTGAGTAAACAGATATTTCCAAGCAGCTGTACAAACAAAGTGAAGCACTCGTAAATGGATGAGGCACTTGGATTGCAGCTAAGAGCCCCTAAATTTCCATGAGTAAACACACAGATTTCAGAATTGCTACCTCAGCTGATGTCTAGATTAAATACATAAAGGCAATGGGAAATGATTAAACATTTACACATTAATATCATTCTAGGTTACCCTTTCAATACTGTGAAATGTACTCTACCCTCTATCCGTTAGATTGGCTTTTTAGTAACTCATTTGGAGATTTTTTTCACATTTACAATGTTGATCTTTTACTTGACAATGTAAACACTGCAACAGTCCCAGAGGAACATAGGCTGCTCTCCCCTATGCTGCAACACCATTTAGTCTGCAGGGTAAATAATGAAGCCACCCAAAGGAAGCTATTGGTACAGGCAGATATAAATTTTAAGGAGGCATGGAGATAGCCTTGGCAATGGAGAGCTCTAAGAAGGGCTAAAAGATGGGTGTGACACCCTCACATATAGAAGTCATAGAAACCAATCACTGTGAATGACCAGAGGGACGATGGAAGGTTGGGAGGAAGAGGGGGCTGCATGCAAACCAGGAAAGGAGTACCTCAGTATGACAGAGGACAAATGCTGGACACGCAGAGGAGTTGCAGAAGCAAAAGATGGGTCCTACTCACCCATTAATTTCTTAACGCTTTGTTGGAAAAGGTCCAAAAGAAGAGACCAGTTCCCTGCCCTATTGGCCACCATAAATCCCGTCAGCAACCGAGAAGGAGTGAAAAGGGTGCATCTACTCTGATTCCTGCTGCACATGTTGCTCCATGAGATTGGCCAATCTCTCACGGTCAGTGGTTGAACCCCTGGGACATTGTGTAACTCATAATGGTTATGGACTCCAGTCACAATCCAAGAGCTCCCACTACCTCACACATCCGCTATTGATAATGTAAATACTATTCCCCTAAAGAGGACTCCATGTTCCTGCCCACTGGGGCATCACCTGACCTTCCCCCCCCTTCCAAGGGGGACTGCACACAGATGTCTCTGGTTTTGATACCTCCTCCTGCACTCTGGCGTGGTGACTTTTACCCTGTAACCTGCTAACAGCGATACACCCACATATAGCTGTTCACGCACCCTATCAAGCTCCACGAACATCAGTTCCACGGGATGGGTGCAGTTCGGTCAAGCTGACCCGCCCCCAGTTAGGGACACCTCCATGGCATTGTTCACCCTTTTGACTGCAAAGGCAACGTGAATTTATGTTAGTCTGATATAAAGTGCAAGGAGGAGGATTGCTCTTCTCTGTGCATCACTGTCCTCATTCACATTTGTTTTGGGTGCACCTGAATGACCTGCATACATATACAAGCCTCAATGCTGAAGCAGAGACATGTGCCATTCCCCCACACCTTAGCTGCAGTCTGCAGTTATGATCCTTCACTTCTCTGTGTGGATGAGCCAAGTTCCTCACCTTGCCAGAACACACAGGCCATTGAACCCATGGCATTGTTCATCATTTTTCCACCAGAGCCTTGGCAGCAAATTACACAACTGCATAATATCTGTACCAGCTACTTGTAGCAAGACAGTGCCAGCTCCACGCCTGTGTCTTCCCAATCCACTCCATGCTTTCAGTAGTTCAGTAGAGTACACTTTGAATAGACAGCAACAGTGACAATTCTTCCATGGGGAAAGTCCATGATAGGCCATCCATTCCAGGGTCTGCAATAGTTGGATGACATTAGCAGCTTGGATATTCACCTGGAAAAGCAATTACATCTCCGAGGCACAGGGACATCAGCACCGATGACCTACCTTTCAAATGGGTCTTTCAGAAGGCCTGATTTTTATTTAAAGCCGAGTTGTCCAACCAGCATCAGGCCGGCCTCCAATTCCTCACAACTTGTTTGGTCGCTGACTTGATCTTCATTCTCGCTCACCACCCACCCCGGACCGAACATCGCAATTTCGGGCAGCCATTTTAGAAGTTGGTTTCACGAAGTTGGGAACTCACTTGTATGTGCACCTGACCCTGGAACTAGAATCCACAAACCTACTTTGGGGTAATAATAATATAACAATAATAATCGCTTATTGTCACAAGTAGGCTTCAATGAAGTTACTGTGAAAAGCCCTTAGTTGCCACAATCCGGCGCTGTTCAGGGAGGCCGGTACGAGAATTGAACCCGCGCTGCTGGCATTGTCTGCATTGCAAGCCAGCTCTTTAGCCCACTGTGCTAAACCAGCCACTGTGCTAAACCCCAACCAGGGGCATTCAACTAGTTGTGGTTCTATTGTTTTGGCAACGAATGGGCTAAATTCCTCTTTTGAAGTGTGTTAACATGAAGAAATTGTATGCGTTAGTCCAAAGATGTGCAGGTTAGGTAGCTTGGCCATGCTAAAATTGCCTTTCGTGTCCAAAAAAAAAGGTTAGCTGGGGTTAGGGGGATAGGGTCGAGGTATGGACTTAAGTCCAAGGGACGGTGCAGACTCGATGGGTCGAATGGCCTCCTTCTGCACACTACATTCTGTGATACCTGTGACAGTAATGGAACCATTTCTGATTTTGGCGCATGCTCTTATAATTCTCTTGAAGAGTGACCCAATTTAAATTACCTAAATGTACAGACATAGCATTATGGACTTTTGAATAGTAAGGAAAATTATTTCAAAGGCGTAAATGTCAACCTTTTCCTACTTTTCTTCAAGTCCACAATGCATTAACAACTGACTTTATATATGTTACTTTACTCACAGAGTGGAACATTCCATCACATCAAGAGGTTGAGGTGAATTGTGTAGTTGCTGGAAAACTGGATAAGTAAAATGGGATGAGGTCTGTGTAGAACAGAAACAGTGGGTTCAATTCAACCAAATGGGAAGAAAGTCCCATAGCAAACGTGTTTAGCCGTGTGTTTCCCGGCGCTCGCAGTGCCAAGAAACACATGGTTATTCAATGAGACTCGCGTTGTACAAGGGGTGTCAACAGGGACCGTGCAGCCGAGACCACACACAGCCCCATTTTGTACATTTACATAGAACATACAGTGCAGAAGGAGGCCATTCGGCCCATCGAGTCTGCACTGACGCACTTAAGCCCTCACTTCCACCCTATCCCCGTAACCCAATAACCCTTCCTAACCTTTTTGAACACTAAAGGCAATTTATCATGGCCAATCCACCTAACCTGCACGTCTTTGGACTGTGAGAGGAAACCGGAGCACCCGGAGAAAACCCACGCAGACACGGGGAGAACGTGCAGACTCCGCACAGACAGTGACCCAGCAGGGAATCGAACCTGGGACCCTGGCGCTGTGAAGCCACAGTGTTATCCACTTGTGCTACCATGCTGCCCTGATGGAGGTCTATTCGCCAGAATTCCCCAGAGTAGCGAAAGATCAGGATGCTATTTAAAAATGTGACCTGTCAATTTCCAGCTCAGCACTTCACAATAACTCAATCATGAAGGGACGTGATTGGAATGCACTTAACTCTCTTTGATGTGATTGATGTTTGTAAACATTGTGGTGACAGAACTTAGGGTGAAGAAGATCAATGAAGTAAGGCCAGCAGCTGTTTTGTGGAAGCTGTCACTCAGAGCCCACTACCAGAAATGAGTGAATGGCTTACAGCTAGAGAATCTGAGGGGTTTAAATGCAGGTTACAGCTGTTCTCTTTCCAGAAATGGGCACATGGAGCTTCCAGGTGAGTGTTCCAGATGACTGCTCTCTAGCTCCAGACAGGGGTTACTTTTCTAGAGGCGTCTGTAGGGAGGGTCCCTTAGTTAGGGAGTCCCTGGAGGGGTCCCTTTAGTTAGGGGGTCCCTCTGGAGGGTCTCCATATTTAGGGAGTCCGCGGGGGGAGAGGGGGGGGTCTGGGAGGGGAAGGATGGGAATCTGCGTTGCCGACGTCGCGGGGCAGAGAATCCCATCCATCCTATCTCATTTCTATACATGGGGGTGTACGTTAGCTCATTGGCTCGATGGCTAGTGTGCAGAATGTGATGCAATCGCTGTTCCAGTTGGGGTAGACACCGGCTTGGCTCCGTCGCCAGAATCAAAGGTCACAGCAGATTATCATGGTTTGGTCAACAATCACTGAGGGCTTGCCTTCAGGCAGAGAATTGGAGAAAATCATACTCGTGTATTCTATCCTCATAGGCCACGGAAAACCACTGGCCCGGATGAGCACTCAGGCCTTGCACGGATCAGCTGGCAGGGGTATTCGCAGCCATCTTCAACCACTCTTTACAACAATCTGAGGCCCCTATCTGCTTCAAGATGATGACCATCATCCCTGTACCAAGAAAAGTCACGCAGCGTGCCTTAATGACTATCGTCCAGTGGCTCTGACATCCATCATCATGACGTGCTTCGAAAGGTTAGTCATGGCACGAATCAACTCCAGCCTCCCGGATTGCCTTGATCTACTACAGTTCGCCTACCGCTGCAACAGATCCACAGCAGACGCCATCTCCATGGCCCTGCACTCTACCCTGGAACACCTAGATAACAAAGACACCTATGTCAGACTCCTAGTTATCAACTACAGCTCAGCCTTCAACACCATCATTCCTACGAAACCCATCTCCAAACTCCGTGGCCTTGGCCTCGGCTCCTCCCTCTGTAACTGGATCCTGAACTTTCTAACCCACAGGTCACAATCAGTAAAGATAGGCAACAACACCTTATGGTAGTCACCACAGATGTATTGTATATGCCGCATACGAGGGGTATTACGGTAAGGCCCCTGTACTACAGATACGGGGGTAGATCCCTGCCTGCTGGCTCCGCCCAGTAGGCGGAGTATAAATGTGTGTGCTCTCCGCGTTGCAGCCATTTCGGCAGCAGCTGCGGGAGGCTACACATCTCTGCGTAATAAAGCCTCGATTGCACTCTACTCTCGTCTCGTCGTAATTGATAGTGCATCAATTTATCACGCAGAGATTTTACAACAATGGATCTCCGCATCAAGCCGGATCGCCTGCAGCTGCATCCTCAAGCAGACAACGCCAAGTTGGCCTTCGCACATTGGCTAGCTTGCTTTGAAGGATACATCGGATCTGCGACAGAACCACCCTCAGAGGCACAGAAGCTCCAGATCCTTTACACGCGGTTGAGCTCAGATATCTTTCCCCTCATCCGAGACTCGCCGACCTACGCTGAGGCCATGACGCTACTGAAGGAGAACTACACTCAGCAGACCAACAAAATCTATGCCAGGCACCTCCTGTCCACGAGGCATCAACTCCCCGGTCAGTCTGTGGAAGATTTCTGGCGTGCCCTGCACATCCTGGTGAGAGACTGTGTTTGCCAGGCTGTTTCGGTCATTGAACATTCTGACCTGCTAGTTAGAGACGCGTTCGTTACGGGCATAGGGTCGGCCTACTTAGAATGGGCTACTCTCGACCTCGCGGCGACCAAGAAACTAGCGATCTCGCTCACAGTCGCCGCACGCAATGTACATGCCCCCGACCGCAAGGCCCATCCCTCCTGGGCATCATGGACCCCGCCAGCGAACACCCCATTGTGGACCCCATCAGCGACCGTCCCCAACCCCGGGGACCCAAGTGCTACTTCTGCGGACAGACAAAACACCCCCGGCAGCGCTGCCCGGCGCGGAGCGCGCTCTGCAAGGCCTGCGGGAAGAAAGGACATTTCGCTGCTGTGTGCCAGGCCCGCTATTGTCCCTGCACCTCCCACGTGCGACCCGTGGGCGCCGCCACCTTCCTCGCCTCAGACCACGTGCGGCCCGTGGGTGCCACCATCTTGCCTGCCTCAGGACACGTGCGGCCCGTGGGTGCCACCATCTTGCTCGCCATCTTGCTCGCCTCACAACATGTGTGGCCCGTGGGTGCCGCCATCTTGCCTGCTTCAGGACACGTGCGGCCCGTGGGTGCCGCCATCTTCCCCGCCTCAGGACATCTGCTCGTCGGCCACCTCATCGCCTGCAACCGCCGCCGAACAGCCACGTCTCGCCTCCATCATGATCGACCAGTCCCGACCGCACAACCTCGCGACCGCGTCGATGACAGTGAAGGTCTACAAGATATCCTGCCTTCTGGACTCCAGGAGGACTGAGAGCTTCATCCACCCCGATACGGTAAGGCGCTGCTCCATCACGGTACACCCCATTAACCAGAAAATCTCCCTGGCCTTCGGATCCCACTCCGTGGTCAACGAGACACTCCCCTTCCAAGTTGAGAGCGATGCATCAGACGTCGCTCTAGTCGCCACCCTCAACTAGGCAGGCAGGCCTGTGGCATTCTTTTCCCGCACCCTCCATGCCTCTGAAATTCGGCACTCCTCTGTCGAAAAGGAGGCCCAAGCTATCGTAGAAGCTGTGCGGCATTGGAGGCATTACCAGTCCGGCAGGAGATTCACTCTCCTCACTGACCAACGGTCGGTTGCCTTCATGTTCAACAACACACAGCGGGGTAAGATCAAAAACGATAAAATCTTGAGGTGGAGGATCGAGCTCTCCACCTACAATTACGAGATTTTGTATCGCCCCGGTAAGCTCACCGAGCCCCCCGATGCTCTATCCCGAGGTACTTGCGCCAGTGCACAAGTGGACCGACTCCGGACCCTGCACGACGATCTCTGTCACCCAGGGGTCACCCGCTTTTACCACTTCATAAAAGCCCGCAATCTGCCCTACTCCATCGGGGAACATAAGAACTAGGAGCAGGAGTAGGCCACCTGGCCCCTCGAGCCTGCTCCGCCATTCAATGAGATCATGGCTGATCTTTTGTGGACTCAGCTCCACTCTCCGGCCCGAACACCATGACCCTTAATCCCTTTATTCTTCAAAAAACTTTCTCTCTTTATCTTAAAAACATTTAATGAAGGAGCCTCTACTGCTTCACTGGGCAAGGAATTCCATAGATTCCCAACCCTTTGGGAGAAGAAGTTCCTCCTAAACTCAATCCTAAATCTACTTCCCCTTATTTTGAGGCTATGCCCCCTAGTTCTGCTTTCGCCCACCAGTGGAAACAACCTGCCCGCATCTATCCTATCTACTCCCTTCAGAATTTTATATGTTTCTATAAGATCCCCCCTCAGCCTTCTAAATTCCAACGAGTACAGTCCCAGTCTACTCAACCTCTCCTCATAATCCAACCCCTTCAGTTCTGGGATTAACCTAGTGAATCTCCTCTGCACACCCTCCAGTGCCAGTACGTCCTTTCTCAAGTAAGGAGACCAAAACTGAACACAATACTCCAGGTGTGGCCTCACTAACACCTTATACAATTGCAGCATAACCTCCCTAGTCTTAAACTCCATCCTTCTAGCAATGAAGTACAACATTTCATTTGCCTTCTTAATCACCTGTTTCACCTGTAAACCAACTTTTTGCGATTCATGCACTAGCACACCCAGGTCTCTCTGCACAGTGATATGTTTTAATATTTTATCATTTAAATAATAACCCTTTTGCTGTTATTCCAACCAAAATGGATAACCTCACATTTGTCAACATTGTATTCCATCTGCCAGACCCTAGCCCATTCACTTAATCTATCCAAATCCCTCTGCAGACTTCCAGTATCCTCTGCACTTTTTGCTTTACCACTCGTCTTAGTGTCGTCTGCAAACTTGGACACATTGCCCTTGGTCCCCAACTCCAAATCATCTATGTAAATTGTGAACAATTGTTGGCCCAACACTGATCCCTGAGGGACACCACTAGATGCTGATTGCCAACCAGAGAAACACCCATTAATCCCCACTCTTTGCTTTCTATTAATTAACCAATCCTCTATCCATGCTACTACTTTACCCTTAATGCCATGCATCTTTATCTTATGCAGCAACCTTTTGTGTGGTACCTTGTCAAAGACTTTCTGGAAATCCAGATATACCAGGAAGTCAGGGCTGTCACCAAAGACTGCGCGGAGTGTAAACCGCACTTCTGCCGGCCAGACTGAGCGCACCTGGCAAAGGCCTCCCACCCCTTTGAACGCCTCAGTGTGGACTTCAAAGGGCCCCTCCCTTCCACCGAGCGGAACACGTACTTTCTTAATGTGGTCGACGAATATTCCAGATTCCCCTTCGCCATCCCATGCCCCAATATGACATCTGCCACCGTCATCAAAGCCCTCAACACCATCTTCGCTCTGTTCGGTTTCCCCGCCTACATCCACAGCGACCGGGAATCCTCATTTATGAGCGATGAGCTGGGCCAGTACCTGCTCAACAGGGGCATTGCCTCGGAAGGACGACCAGCTACAACCCCCAGGGAAACGGGCAGGTGGAGCGGGAGAATGGGACGGTCTGGAAGGCGTCCAGTGGTCCAGAAATTTCCTGGCCTCCCGCTGGCAGGAGGTCCTCCCCGACGCCCTTCACTCCATTCCGTCGCTCCTTTGCACTGCGACTAACGAAACCCCCCATGAGCGTCTCTTTGCCTTCCCCAGGAAGTCCACCTCCGGGGTTTCGTTCCCAACGTGGCTGGCAGCTCCAGGACCCGTCCTCCTCCGCAAGCACGTGCGGCTACACAAGGCAGATCCGTTGGTTAAGAGGGTACAGCTACTTCACCCGCAGTACGCCTATGTAGTGTGCCCCGACGGCCGCCAAGACACAGTCTCCCTCAGGGACCTGGCACCAGCTGAGTCCCGACAATCCCCCCCTCTGCCCCGGTGCCACCCCCTCCCCCACCCCCAGCGCACCCCACCACAGCCCCCGCTCCAGGACGATCCGTCCTCCACTTGGTCCCACCCGGGGATGAAGATGAGGTCGACACGCTCCCGGAGTCACCAACGGCCGAACCAACGCCAAAATCGTCACCAGAACTCCAGTGCTCGCAACAACGGATCAAGGTGCCCGATCGTCTGAATTTTTAAACTTTTCCTTAAAATATTGAACACTTGAATGTATAAGACCATAAGACCATAAGACATAGGAGCGGAAGTACCGCCAATGTAAATAGTTTTCCACCACCCCGCTGGACTCTTTTTTAACAGGGGGTGAATGTGGTAGTCACCACTGTTGTATATATCACATATGAGATGTAATACGGTAATGCTCCTGTACTACAGGTACGGGGGTAGATCCCAGCCTATTGGCTCCGCCCAGTAGGCAGAGTATAAATGTGTGGGCTCTCCGAGCTGCAGCCATTTTGGCAGCTGCTGCAGGAGGCTACACATCTCTGCGTAATAAAGCCTCAATTACACTCTACTCTCATCTCGTCATAATTGATAGTGCATCACACCTCCTCCACGATCATCCTCAACACCGGTGCCTCACAAGGTTGTGTCCTCAGCCCCCTACTATACTCCGTATACACCTACGACTGTGTGGCCAAATTCCCCTCCAACTCGATTTTCAAATTTGCTGATGACACCACCATAGTGGGTCGGATTTCAAACAATGACGAGACAGAGTACAGGAATGAGACAGAGAATCTGGTGAACTGATGCGACGACAACAATCTCTCCCTCAATGTCAACAAAATGAAGGAAATTGTCATCGATTTCAGGAAGTATAGTGGAGAACATGCCCCTGTCTACATCAATGGGAATGAAGTAGAAAGGGTCGAGAGCTTCAGGTTTTTAGGTGTACAGATCACCAACAGCCTGTCCTGGTCCCCCCATGCCAACACTATAATTGAGAAAGCCCACCAACGACTCTACCTACTCAGAAGACTTAGGAAATTTGGCATGTCAGCTACGACCCTCACCAACTTCTACAGATGCACCATAGAAAGCATTCTTTCTGGTTGTATCACAGCTTGGTATGGAGCCTGTTCTGCCCAAGACCGCAGGAAACTACAAAAAGTTGTGAATGTAGCCCAGTCCTTCACGCAAACCAGCCTCCCGTCCATTGACTCTATCGATAATTCCCGCTGCCTCAGAAAGGCAGCCAGCATAATTAAGGACCCCACGCACCCCGGACATATTCCCTTCCACCTTCTTCCGTCAGGAAAAAGATACCAAAGTTTGAGGTCACGTACCAACTGACTCAAGAACATCTTCTTCCCTACTGCCATCAGACTTTTGAATGGACCTACCACGTATTAAGTTGATCTTTTCTCTACACCTTGCTATAACTGTAACATTATATTCTGCAGTCTCTCCTTCCTTCCCTATGTACGGTAGGCATTGTTTGTACAGCATGCAAGAAACAATACTTCTCACTGTATACCAATACATGTGACAATAATAAATCAAATCAAATCAAAAGCCATCCAAAAATCTCTCAGGAAAGGCAGACAAAAATAGAAGAGATACATAATTAGAGAAAGGGAAAAAGAGAATCTTTCCTCATTCAAGTACGATTTTCTTTTGAAAATTCAGTTACATTTTCAAGTAAACAAAACCTCTGAGGGATGCAGGTTGGGATGGAGGGTAGGAAGAGGGCAGTGGAGGCGGAAACGTGGGGTAAATTTTCCAGTCCTGCCTGCCACAGGAATTATAGCGGGCAGGACAAACGGACCATTTAAAGGTCCATTGACATTGGGCTGCCATTTCCGCTCTTGGGGCGAGTGTGACCGGAAAGTCCTGCCCACTGAATATGAGCAGCTTCTGTGCATTTGCACCTGCCCTTGGAATACAAGTGGGAATAGGAGTCCATAGAAGATAAAGGATGGCATGATTCATAGCAGAACAAGGAAGTGGAGAGGAAATGGGAAGATGGCAGTGAGAAGATTGGGAGAGGGAATTGGAAATGTAAAGGTATAAATGATGTGATGGGAATGAAGAGAGAGAGAGAAAGGAGGCATGAGAAATGGTGGAACTAATAATAATAATAATCGTTTATTGTCACAAGTAGGCTTCAATGAAGTTACTGGGAAAAGCCCCTAGTCGCCACATTCTGGCACCTATTCGGGGAGGCCGGTACGGGAATTGAACCCGCTCAGCTGGAATTGTTCTAAATTACAAGCCAGCTGTTTAGCCCACGGTGCTAAGGCTCGGAAAGCAACCATTAGGAGTGGAATTTTACGATAATCCCTATTCTAAATGCAGCCTGAAATTATTGGTGACTCCTTTCTTCATCCATCCTATCACTTCATAGAATCTATACAGTGCAGAAGGAGGTAATTCAGCCCATCGAGTCTGCACCGACTCTCCGAAAGAGCTCCACACCACCACACCCAGATCCATTCCCCCACCCTATTCCCACAACCCCTCACATTGATCAAGGCCAATCCACCTCACCTGCACATCCTCGGACACCAAGGGGCAATTTAGCATGGCCAATCCACCTAACCTGCATATCTTTGGAAGGAACCGCACATAAACACAGGGAGAATATGCAAGCTCCACACAGACAGTGACGCAAGGCCAGAATTGGACCCGGGTCCCTGGTGCTGTGAGGCAGAAGTGCTAACCACTGTGCCACCGTGCTGCCCACTTGGCACCATTGACCATCTCCCACCTGAAAGGAAAGAAACAGAAGAGGACAGAGGTAGAAAAAAAAATGTGAGGGGGAGAAGCAGAAGGTAAGAGGAGAGGCTGAGTAAAAGAGAGAGACCATTTCTGATTTACCATATGAGATGTAAATGGGAGATCATAAAATATGTGAATCCATATCTCATGAGACATGTGGCCCTGATATATAATTGGTACCAGTGAAGCTATTAATCCTAGTCGTTCACCTCAAACGTCTTCCATGCATCATAATAAGTAGAAGAGATCAAATATTTACCAAATTTGTCATGAAAGCTGTCAACAAAAATGAATTTGTGCATCAGGAGATTGTGTCTCTGATCAAAGAGAATATGTTAGTATTACGTGACTACAATTTTTTTTCATTGAATCTTTGGATATAGTGATGCATTAAAAGCTTGAGTCATTTTATTCAATTTATCCAACCGTACTGAAATAATCATTTTTATTCAAGATAATTTGATGTGTGGGTAGTTACCATGCCATGTAGGAATGTAAAATGTATACGGGTTGGTCGTAGTTTTAATTCCCATCCAAATGAAATCTGGGGCGACATTCTCCGACCCCTCGCCGGGTCGGAGAATCGCCGGGGGCTGGCGTGAATCCTGCCCCTGCCGGTTGCCGAAGTCTCCGGCACCGGATATTCGGCGGGGGCGGGAATCCGCGCCGCGCCGGTTGGCGGGCCCCATCGCTCGATTCTCCGGCCCGGATGGGCTGAAGTCCCGCCGATAAATTGCCTGTCCCGCCGGCGTAAATTAAACCACCTACCTTAATGGCGGGACAAGGCGGCGTGGGCGGGCCTGTGCCGTGGGGACACTCTTTCCCTTCCGCCTCCGCCACGGTCTCCACCATGGCGGAGGTGGAAGAGACTCCCTCCACTGCGCATGCGCGGGAAACTGTCAGCGGCCGCTGACGCTCCTGCGCATGCGCCGCCCGGAGATGTCATTTCCGCGCCAGCTGGTGGGGCAACAAAGGCCGTTTCCGCCAGCTGGCGGGGCGGAAATTCCTCCGGCGTCGGCCTAGCCCCTCAATGTTGGGGCTCGGCCCCCAAAGATGCGGAGCATTCCGCACCTTTGGGGCGGCGCGATGCCCGTCTGATTGGCGCCGTTTTGGGCGCCAGTCGGCAGACATCGCGCCGTTTCCGGAGAATTTCGCCCCTGTTTTGGCATAAGTGATTGCTTGAATTTTCCCACATGGATTTCATATGCTGCTACATTGTTAATGTCCTTTGTTCTACAACAGCAATTAAGTCAATTATGAGGGTGGGGTAGATCTCATTAATTGTAGCCCTCCAGCAATTCCTGAGCCATAGCCTGGATTATAGTTCCACTCAGCTCAGCCTTTAACTCATTATCAGTAAGTATGATGGAAATCTATTTTCAATGCCCAGTCACAGCGTTGAGCTGTCCAACCACCAAGGGAGGCGTCATTGATCAATATATGCAAATAATGTATTGCAGGAGTTCCCAAAATGTGCTTCGTAGAGAGCAGTCGAAGCTGCGGGTGACCCAAGAGGGGCCGGAAAGCAGCCAACGACGGGGCTGCAGAGGGCCGGAAAGAAGCTGAAGCCGGGGCTGCGAGGGGACTGGGAGAGGTGGCGAGAGGAGGGGGAGGCGGAGAGGAACTCTGGTGGTCTCTGATGGGGGTCTCTCATATGGTGAAGGTTTCTTTTCTGGGGGGGTGTTTCTGCAATGGGGGGTTTACAGTGAGGATCTCCTTATGAGGGCTTTCTGGTGGGGTGTGGTTAGAGGTCTGGTGGGGGTGGGGTGGGCAAGATTTGCATTATGGGAAGGGAGGAACGCTCCAATGGACTTTGAGGGAAACTCCCTAAAAGAGCTGTCCCTCAACCCTGCAAAGATCACTGTGCCAGGGCTATGCTGGGAAATACCTGCATCAATTCTCACCCCGCGTACCCAGGCCCAGAGGATCGGAGATTCAGGCGGGCTTGGCGAATCTGGTGCCCAGCCCAATAATAGAATAGGGTTAATTGCGCGATTCAACCAATTGGAAAAAAGTGCCATAGCGAGCACATTTAGCCACATTTTTCCCAGCGCTCGCATCGCCGAGAAACACATAATTATACAACGCAACTCGCTTGTATAAGGAACCTCAGAGGGGAACGTGCGGCCGAGGCCATACATAGCCCCACTTTGTGTAGTGGGAAGCTCTACTCGCCATTGTAGTGAGAGATCGGGACATCTTTTTAAAATCTCTCGCCTTTTACCAGCCACAATGCATCGCAGCGAGCTACTTTTCAGGCACAGCATGGCCATTGGAACTTGCCTGTATTATTCCTTGTGTCTGAATAAAGCTCGCAGTCTTACAGTTGAAGTAGATGCTTTATTGTGTGAGTTTGTTCTCTCTCCACCGCTTATACTATGTGTTACATCTGAGCTGTCTGTCTGTGTCCTGCTCACCAGCTGCCGTTCCTGTGAAGAGTGCCCCTTGACTTCATGTTTGTCTCTTACATACATCTCTGGTGCTCCCTCTAGTGGTTACTTAGTTGTGGTGTATTTACATTAACCCCTTGTGTACATACAGTGATGCATATCACTACATTCCCCCTTTTTTCCTTTTACATATTTTCTGTACTTTGTCAAAGAAAATTGTACAAAACATGTAGATAAATGATGATGTGTACAAGTTGTGATGAAATTGATGATTATACAAAGCCAATTAATATTTATGAGTCCAATCTTAATAATAAAATTTATGAGTCCAACTTTATGAATTTAGTCGGTTGAGTTTTTTTTCCTTCTGTTGGTGACGTGGTGATGATGATATTGTAATTTCTTTGTGAATATCGTCAGTGTTCTTGTGTTTAAGTAACCAGCAAGTCATCATGAGGTGTTCGATTTGTCGAACCACTGCTGTTGACTGACGTAGACTTTTATCTGTGCTTGTGGTATCGATTTAGTGTGTCATCTGCCTTGAAAGCTGGTGTGCTTGTTTGTTCTGGAGCAAATGTGAATTTGTGAGATTTGTTGTCATGCCATGGTATGTTTGTAGTCTTGTCATTGTTTTGGAGTGTGCTGTTGCATTGTCCTTCATGTGCAGAGTTGTACCATGTTGTACAGGTCGTTGTTTCTGTCGTTTCTGTCTTTGTTGTTTTCCTTGTTGTTCTTGTTGTTGTTTTTTGTTGTGCTTGTTTTTTCTGTTTTTGTTGTTTTCATTGTTGTTCTTGTTGTTTTTGTCGTGCTTGTAGTTTTTGTTGTTCTTGTTGTGCTTCTTGTGGTTTTTGTTGTTCTTGTTGTGCTCAATGACTGTTCCATGTGGATAATTTGAGTCATTCTCAAAGTTATTGATGTCAATGTCCTTTGTGGTAACTGATGTTTCATTGAACGGTTCTTCTTGAGGATTGTGAGAATGATCTGGTGTTGCATTGATCTTGGTGACATCAGTCATTTGTGGTTGATTTGATTCCTCTTTGTTTCCTTGGTGTTCCTCTTCTGGAGTCATTTCTGGTTGATTTTCTTCATCTGTGATCTCTTGGTGCTCCTCTTCTGGAGTCAACGTCGTCAAGATTTCAGTTTCTTGTAGGTTGTCAAGAGTGGATGAGGTTTTAATTGATGCGGTCTCACTGGACTCGAGTAGTTTTACCTTGATTGTTGAGTGCTCCTGTACAGACGAGCTGAGATCTGTCAGTCTCGCTGTGATCTTGCACATTGTGTATGCTGACTGTGATTACTCTGTCACTATTCGTCTTCTTGTTGTTCATGTGTGCTGGGTAGACTTTCATAGTCTTTTTGTTGTTCTCGTGAGCTTGGTAGACTTTCATAGTCTGCTTCTGGTTGCTCAGGTAAGGTGGATAGACCTTCATGGTCTTGTTCATGCATGGATTTCGCTATGGAGTCTTTAGTTGCTTCCATTTTGGAGTCTATCAACGAGCTCTTTGTGGAGGCTTGCATCGCTCTCTGTGTGGAGTCTTTCATTGCTCTGTGTGTGGAGTCATGCAGTGTTCTCTCTGTGGAGTCGATCTGTGCTCTCTCAACGGAGTCGTTCAGTACTCGCTATGTGGCGCCGTTTTCTTTTTGGGTATTTGACAGGTTGCTGTCATCCAATGTATCAATGATCTGCCATTGCATCATGATGTTGGATTCATCTACCATGAGTAGAGTCATGTTGAGCTTTTCAACCGTGGCGCTGATGCTTTTATGATCAGCACATCTGAGTAACTCAGCCATGTCTGAGTAGTATTTTTCGATAAACAAGTCATCTTTTTTTGTTTCGGATTTGTTATTGTGCTCTTCATGTTCAATGAACAAATCATCTTCTTTGGTTTCGGATTTGTCATTGTGCTCTTCACTTTGGGTGGGGCAATCTGCTTGTTCCAGAGTGCAGCAAAAGTTATTTTCAACTGCTGGTTGAAGTTCAGGCAATGTTGTGCCTTTTGAGGTTGAATTTTTTGGTTTTGTGCCTTTAAGAGTCTTGTTTGTGATTTTCGAACATTTCTCCTTTAAGTGGGCATTGTCGGAATCTTCTGACGTCATGACGCTCGTGACGTAAAGCACATGCGCAAATCGATTTTCCTTTACTGTGCGCTTTTTCTTCAACTGCGCATGTGCGGCTTGGGAATGCGCAGATCCATCTTCGAAGGGTGTTCAATCTTCTTCTGACTGCGCATGCGTGGCAGAACGATCAGCGTCCAAAACATCTTTTTTCAATTGCGCATGCGTAGCGTGTGCATGCACAGAACGGTCTTCGCATAAAACGACTATTTTCAACTGCACATACACGGCTGCGGTTTCCTGCGCATGCGCAGAAGCAGATTTGCGTCTTTTGTTCCCCGGGCAGTTTAAAATGTGCTCAGATACCATTTTAACGTCTTTAGACCTGTGGAGAAGAACCTTAACAACGTTCTTTCTTGGTAAAGACTTAATGTTATTTTTTTTCTTGCAATCTGCACTTTTCAATCGCAATTTCCAGCGTCACACGTTTCTGTTCTGATAACGATTGTTTGAGTTTCGCATCACTCATTCCCTGTGCAATTTGGTCTCCGAGTATTGACTGTCTTAAAGCAGCATTGTTACTGGTGTTACAGTGATCTTCAAATTTTTTGAGTATTACTTCTAATTTGGTGTTGTCTTCACCTTTCAAGTAATTAAAGCAGTTATAGACTTCTCTAGCTTCATGTCCTGCTAGTAGCAGTGCTATTTTCGTTTCTTCTGAGGCCGTGCTCAAATCATCAGCTACGATATATAGTTTGAACGTTTGATTAAACATTTTCCATCTATGACTTAAATTACCGGTTGCTTTCAGCTGCGGTGGAGTTCCAATAAGTTTCATCGACTCAGTGAAGTCTCCCCACGTCGAATGTCCGGTATGAGTTTTCTTCTGTTTTCGATCTTTCTTTGTCTGCATCTTGTGTAATCTTCTAGTAAGCGTTCTGAAGTCTCCTGGAACCATGTATTATTCCTTGTGTCTGAATAAAGCTCGTAGTCTTACATTTGAAGTAGATGCTTTATCCAGCGCTTATACTATGTGTTACATGTGAGCTGTCTGTCTGTGTCCTACTCACCAGCTGCCGTTCCTGTGAAGAGTGCCCCTTGACTTCCTGTTTGTCTCTTATATACATCTCTGGTGCTCCCTCTAGTGGATACTTAGTTGTGGTGTATTTACATTAACCCTTTGTGTATATACTGTGATGCCTATCACTACAGTGCCCATCCTCAATTTGGAGGATCGCCCCTTTAGATTATCCTCGCTTCTGTATAATGCCATTTTGCCATTTGTCAGTCAAATATAGGCATTTCTGAAAACTTAGATTTCGCTGTTTGCTTTTGTGTAAGTATATAGGAATAGGAATACTGTGATCACTTTTCAAATGTTGGGTGTTCGTCCTTAAAGTTGGTCAGGTAATAATAGTAAATAATTCAAATTGCACCAGTGCAATTTCCATTAAGCATTTGTAAATTTGGTGAATTAAACAGAGTAGAGCCGTGATTACCCAGGTTTACAAACACGCAAATGGAAAATCAGCCTCTTGATCACTCGGAACAAGTTGTTTACCAATCAAGATTTAGCCATTAGGAACTCAATAAATAACAGCGTAGGTAATATCCATAAATGTCTATTTCAACATCATTGAAATATTGATCAGTATGAAAGAGATACTAGTCAGATGGGGAACTCTATTTATCAAAGGTACTTCGTTAACACTGCCCATACACAAATGAGAAGCCTGGCAGGTAATTGCCATTGCCTGCAAAGCTCTTAGGATGTTGGAAAATGAATGAAATGAAAATCGCTTGAAAATTGAAATATGCTTGAATTTGCCTCTTGTGTGCGACATCACTTTTCCCATATCTGCTCTTTCTGTTCTTCTCGCTATCTTGCGCATCTCCACTCGCACCCTTGGCCCAACAGAAATATTTAGGCCTCTAGTCTGGGGTTCCACACTCTCACTGCCAGAAAACCCCTCCACCCTATCAAAACCCTCCACCCTCTCGAAACCCCTCCACCCTCGCAAAACCCCTCCACCCTCGCAAAACCCTCTGCCCTCTCAAAACCCCTCCACCCTCTCGAAACCCCTCCACCCTCGCAAAACCCCTCCACCCTCTCAAAACCCCTCCACCCTATCAAAACCCTCCACCCTCTCGAAACCCCTCCACCCTCGCAAAACCCCTCCACCCTCGCAAAACCCCTCCACCCTCGCAAAACCCCTCCACCCTCGCAAAACCCCTCCGCCCTCTCAAAACCCCTCCACCCTCTCAAAACCCCTCCGCCCTCTCAAAACCCCTCCACCCTCTCAAAACCCCTCCACCCTATCAAAACCCTCCACCCTCTCGAAACCCCTCCACCCTCGCAAAACCCCTCCACCCTCTCAAAACCCCTCCACCCTCTCAAAACCCCTCCACCCTATCAAAACCCCTCCACCCTCTCAAAACCCCTCCACCCTCTCAAAACCCCTCCACCCTATCAAAACCCTCCACCCTCTCGAAACCCCTCCACCCTATCAAAACCCCTCCACCCTCTCAAAACCCCTCCACCCTATCAAAACCCTCCACCCTCTCGAAACCCCTCCACCCTCGCAAAACCCCTCCACCCTCTCAAAACCCCTCCACCCTCTCAAAACCCCTCCACCCTCTCAAAACCCCTCCACCCTCTCAAAACCCCTCCACCCTATCAAAACCCTCCACCCTCTCGAAACCCCTCCACCCTCGCAAAACCCCTCCACCCTCTCAAAACCCCTCCAACCTCGCAAAACCCCTCCACCCTCTCAAAACCCCTCCAACCTCGCAAAACCCCTCCACCCTCGCAAAACCCCTCCACCCTCTCAAAACCCCTCCACCCTCACAAAACCCCTCCACCCTCTCAAAACCCCTCCACCCTCGCAAAACCCCTCCACCCTCGCAAAACCCCTCCACCCTCGCAAAACCCCTCCACCCTCTCAAAACCCCTCCACCCTATCAAAACCCTCCACCTTCTCGAAACCCCTCCACCCTCGCAAAACCCCTCCACCCTCGCAAAACCCCTCCACCCTCGCAAAACCCCTCCACCCTCGCAAAACCCCTCCACCCTCGCAAAACCCCTCCACCCTCGCAAAACCCCTCCACCCTCTCAAAACCCCTCCACCCTCACAAAACCCCTCCACCCTCTCAAAACCCCTCCACCCTCGCAAAACCCCTCCACCCTCGCAAAACCCCTCCACCCTCGCAAAACCCCTCCACCCTCTCAAAACCCCTCCACCCTATCAAAACCCTCCACCTTCTCGAAACCCCTCCACCCTCGCAAAACCCCTCCACCCTCGCAAAACCCCTCCACCCTCGCAAAACCCCTCCACCCTCTCAAAACCCCTCCACCCTCTCAAAACCCCATCACCCTCGCAAAACCCCTCCACCCTCTCAAAACATGTCCTCCTTTGGCTTGGGAGCCATATTTAAAATGATATGCCTTTGTGAAGCCCCTTGGGATGTTTATGCAGTTTAGAGGTGAATGAGAGGTGATCGCATTGAAACATTCAAGATTTTGAAACCTTCAGGATTCTGAAGGGGTATTACAGGTCAGACACAGAGAGGTTGTATTCCCTTGCTGGGAATTTTAGAACATGAAGGCTGAAAAGATGCACTTTCACAAACTTCATTAACGAACACAAAATTATTTAGTTAATAAGGATTGTACAGCAGCTTCATGGTTGTAGTCAGCTCCAAAAATGTCTCTGTCTCGGAGACTTTCTCACCATGGAGTGATTCCATACTCTGAGCTCTGATTGGCCGCACAGGACATGTGACCCTTTTTAAAAAAAATCATTTTATTCAAACTTGTATCAAAGTAGGTTACAGCAAATAAACACCCTGGGAAACATTCTTCATTCTTCCCAACAATCAACTATACAGTTTGTACAGATTTTTCTCCTTTTTCACCCCCCCCCCCCCCATCCCCATTACCCACCTCCATATATATCCCCAATTCTTCCCTCCCCTTCCACATCTGGAAGCAGCAGTCGCTCCAGCAGGACGTATCCCGGCAACCTAGGGAACCCCCTCCAGACCTTTCGTGCAAAGTCCCTAACCTGTAGATACCTGAACTCACTACCCCTCGGCAGCTCTACCCTCTCCCTTAGCTCCTCCAGACTGGCAAATCCTTCCTCCAAATACAGATCCCTCACCTTGACCAGCTCCACTTCCCTCCACCTCCTGTATACACTATCCATCCCCACCCCGGCTCAAACCCATGATTCTCGCACAGCGGCGTTAGCACTGACATCCCATCCACCCTAAAATGCCTCCTCAACTGAGTCCATATCTTCCCCATAGACTGCACCACTGGGCTCCCTGAATACCTACTCGGAGCCATTGGCAATGCTGCCATCACCATAGCAAGATTCCTCCTCCATCCTAACCCACTCTACCCCTTCTCCTTCCCACCACCGCCGCACCTTGTCCACATTCGCCACCCAATAATAATGAAGCAAGTTTGGCAACGCCAGCCCCTCCTGCTGCCTCTGCCTCAGTAGCAGGGTCCACCCCACCCTCGGCACCTTCCCCGCCCATACAAAGTCAGAGATGATTGTGTCCACTTTCTGAAAAAAGACCTTTGGTGTAAAGATAGGGAGAGCCTGAAAGATAAACAAGAACCTCGGCAGAATATTCATTTTCACCACTTGGACCCTCCCCGCCAACGTTAAGTGCAGTGTATCCACCTCTTAAGATGCTCCCTGGCCTCCTCTACCAGCTTCATTAAGTTCCATTTATGAAGCACCGTCCATTCCCTCGCTACCTGAATCCCCAAGTACCTAAACCTATCCCTCGCTACCGTAAATGTCAACCCCCCTAAATTAGCTGCTGTGCCAGCTTATTCACCGGGAATTGCTTTTCCTTACATTCAGTTTGTATCCCAAGAACCCTCCAAACCTCCCCAACAGGCCATAATCCTTCCCATACTCTCCAACGGATCCAAAACATACAGCAAGAGGTCATTGGCATACAGCGACACCCGATGCTCCCTCTGTCCCCTCATTATCCCCTGCCACTCTGCCGACCCCCTGAAAGCCATTGCCAATGGCTCTATGGCCAGTGCAAACAGCAGCGGTGACAGCGGGCATCCCTGCCTC
This sequence comes from Scyliorhinus torazame, assembly GCF_047496885.1. Lineage (NCBI taxonomy): Eukaryota > Metazoa > Chordata > Chondrichthyes > Carcharhiniformes > Scyliorhinidae > Scyliorhinus > Scyliorhinus torazame. The sequence goes on from NC_092707.1 coordinate 349,397,901, forward strand.
ATACCCCTGTGTAAGTCAAAGCTTTGTGAGCTCATATCATTTGTCCTCACCCTTGCTCTTGGCGCCACATACTGCAATGCACCCATGCCGCAAATCTCGGCCCAAACACAAACCTTCCCAAAACTTCGAATAAGTACCTCCACTCCACCCGATCAAATGCTTTCTCCGCGTCCATGGACACCACCACCTCCGGTACCAGAGCTCTCGACGGATTCATCACCACATTCAACAGCCGTCTTATATTACTCGCGAGCTGCCTGCCCTTCACGAAGCCTTTTTGATCTTCTGCAATCACCCCCGGGACACAGTCCTCCATCCACCCCCCCAACAACTTAGCCAATACTTTCACATCCGTATTCAATAGTGATATGGGTCTATACGACCCACATTCCACCGGATCCTTCCCTTTTTTGGGGATTAGTGTGATTACTGCCTGCTTCATCGTCTCCGGCAACTCCCCCTTCTCCCGTGCTTCATTAAACGCCCCCAACAAATGTGGTGCCAGGTCCGCCACAAATTTCTTATAACATTTCTAATAAAATTCCTTATAAACTTCATCCGGCCCAGGGGCTTTCCCCGACTTCATACCCCTGATACTATCCAGCACCTCTCTCAGCCCCAGGGGTTCCTCCAAAGCCTGCCTCTTTGCTTCCTTCACCTTGGGAAATTCCAGCTCGTCCAGAAACCACCCCATGTCCCCTTCCTCGCCTCCTGGGTCTGCCTCCTAAAGTCCCTGGTAATACTCTCTAAATGCCTCATTTATCTTCCCTGACTCCGACACCACATGCCCAGCCCCAGTCTGGATCTTCAATATTTCCCTGGATGCAGCCTGTTTCTGCAGCTGGTGCGCCAGAATGCGGCCTCCCCATACTCGTATTGCACCCCTCTTGCCCTACGCAGTTGTCCTACCGCCCTCCCCATTGTCAGCCTGTCAAATTGCCCCTGCAACTTTTTCCTCCTCGCCAATCTCCACGGTGGGCACCCTCGAATATTCCCTGTCCACCTCCACTATCTTGCTCACTGGACGGTAATGTTCCACCCTCCTTTCCTTATTCGCACGAACCGTAAATGAGATAATTTCTCCCCAGACCACTGGGACATGTGACCCTTCCTCTGCTGTGATGCCCTTAAAGGGATAATCACCACATCCCTCCCTTCTTATGCGCTTTATATAATCTTGAATAACTAATTCACTCAGCCAAGCAGATTCAAGCAGATAAGTCTGTTTCCAGAAAATAATTATCAGATATGTATTTGAAAGTGATGAATATAGAGTGTTACGGAGTTAGTGCTGAGGAATGGAACTAGCAAGGTAGCTCTTTCAGGAGCCGCAGACATGATAGGCCGAATGGCCTCCTTGTGCTGTAAAATGCTATGACTCTATGATTCAGTCCTGAATACTAGCTCAATATTAAGTACATGAGTTGGACAAATATAAATTGAGTCTTTGAAGGGGTTTTCTGTTTCTTGTAGAGTGGCGTAATTCTGTTGTCTGAGATGCTTCCACAGGATCGATGTTAACATGAACTGCGATAACGGGGTACCTCTTCTGGCACAGGCGATTCATCGCTATTTGCTTTCAGGGAGACAGCAGTTGTGTTGATATGGGTTCAAAAATATATCTTGATGGCCACATTGACTGCGGGAGCATCTCACTACTTTTCAAGTGGTCCATGTGTTTACGAACAATTCATTCCTCCACATCCACTTGACATGAAAGGGGCGTGGTCTGAGAGATAATAATTCCGGGTATCCAACTTGATTCACAGCCAAGGTTTCTCATGCTTGCGGCTTCATTTACCACAAATGATGGTGCTGCATTATGTGAATCATGGCTTGCTTTCTGTTTACTTTGGCTGGCTTCTGCCCTCCTTGTCTAATTTGGAAACATGAGACTCAGTCTCATTCTGAGACGTAGTTTCATTAGAAATTCTGCTGGTGGAACTCCCATTATTGCACGTGGAGTGGGATGCTGGTCTCCAATGTTTCTCCTGATAGTTTCTTGAGGCCAGACTTCAAGGTTTGGATGACTCTCTTGCCTGGTTCATTTGATGGCAGGTGTAGTTAACAGGGAGTGAATACTCCTCTAGCCACACGGGGGCTATCATCAAGCCTGTCCCTTATGGCCCATGCGGGATACTACAGGGTCAAAACCAGAAGATAAGAAGAGGTGATTGTTACAAACAGGGGTAAAAAAGGACAGAGAATAGAGTTTAAAATGCAGCCGAAACTGTTTCCAAATCTTCAGGGACAAGACCACCACCGGTTTTGAAGGAAATCTAGCAGGAGAGAAGGGCAGTGGTGCAGTAATTAAGTCACCATATCCCCAGATGATCTTCGGCTGATTTTCCCTGTGAGGGGGAGAGCTGACTGGTGGTGATTTAACCTGAGGGTCACCACACCTCGAGTTAGGGGCAAGGTTGAGAAGGCGGGGCATTTGTAAATAACCTCAGCAGGCAGGGGAATTGAATCTACGCTGTGGGCCTTGCTCTGCATCACGGACCAGTTGTCCAGCCAACTAAGCTAAACCAAGCCCCAGCGGTGCGGTAATTATGGCATGCCGAGTAGAGGGATGCACGAGCAAGCCTCCATTCTGCCCCATTTAGAATTGGGGTCACTAATCCACAGCAAAACCTCTTGTATGTTAACAATCCAATAATAAAACAAAGAATTTGGGAGAACTAAATAGGCCCACCACCTACCTCTTGGGAGCAGAAAACTGCAGACTCTGGGACTTTTACATGCCCAAGTGAAAGCAGAAATTAGCTTGTTAGCCTTAATAAAAAAAAGGATTGCGCAAAAAAAAAGGGATACATTGAAAGAAAAATAACCTGGGAATTATATTCATTTTAATTGTTTGGATCCTACCCGCCAGAGACAGAGGAAGGTTGTTCCACCTCTGTAAATCCATTCTGACACTGTTAATCAAGCTTCAGTAGTTTAGTTTATAAAGTAAGGTCCAATTATGGGCCATCCGGATCCCCAGGTAACAGAAACTGGTATTGGAAAGACGGAAAGGTAATGAGCTAAACTGAACTCTTCCACCAGGGAGGTTCACCGAAAAACATTCACTCTTGCCCAGATTCAAGTTGCAACCAGAGAAGGGCCCAAATTTATTAAAAGTCTTCATTATGCCGTCTATGGAGGAAGTTGGGTCTGTAAAGTACAGAAGTAGGTCAACCGCAAAAATCGATGCTCCACCCCATCCTGACAAATACCCCTCCATTGACCAGGGGCCCTCAACGCTATAGAGAGAGGCTCTATTGTCAAGGCAAACAATAGTGGGGAAAGAGGGTAGCTCTGTCTAGTGCCTCTACCCAAGGGGAAATAATCTGAGTAGTGTTCGTGGGAACGCTGGTAGTAGGTGCATTACAGAACAAACAAATCCAGGAGACAAATTTATGGCCGGATCCAAATCTGCCAAGAATCCCGTATAGATATTCCCATTCCACCTTGTTAAATGCTTTTTCAGCGACCATAGAACATAGAACATAGAACATAGAACAATACAGCGCAGTACAGGCCCTTCGGCCCACGATGTTGCACCGAAACAAAAGCCATCTAACCTACACTATGCCATTATCATCCATATGTTTATCCAATAAACTTTTAAATGCCCTCAATGTTGGCGAGTTCACTACTGTAGCAGGTAGGGCATTCCATGGCCTCACTACTCTTTGCGTAAAGAACCTACCTCTGACCTCTGTCCTATATCTATTACCCCTCAGTTTAAAGCTATGTCCCCTCGTGCCAGCCATTTCCATCCGCGGGAGAAGGCTCTCACTGTCCACCCTATCTAACCCCCTGATCATTTTGTATGCCTCTATTAAGTCTCCTCTTAACGTTCTTCTCTCCAACGAAAACAACCTCAAGTCCATCAGCCTTTCCTCATAAGATTTTCCCTCCATACCAGGCAACATCCTGGTAAATCTCCTCTGCACCCGCTCCAAAGCCTCCACGTCCTTCCTATAATGCGGTGACCAGAACTGTACGCAATACTCCAAATGCGGCCAAACCAGAGTTCTGTACAGCTGCAACATGACCTCCTGATTCCGGAACTCAATCCCTCTACCAATAAAGGCCAACACTCCATAGGCCTTCTTCACAACCCTATCAACCTGGGTGGCAACTTTCAGGGATCTATGTACATGGACACCTAGATCCCTCTGCTCATCCACACTTTCAAGAACTTTACCATTAGCCAAATATTCCACATTCCTGTTTTTCCTTCCAAAGTGAATCACCTCACACTTCTCTACATTAAACTCCATTTGCCACCTCTCAGCCCAGCTCTGCAGCTTATCTATATCCCTCTGTAACCTGCTACATCCTTCCACACTATCGACAACACCACCGACTTTAGTATCGTCTGCAAATTTACTCACCCACCCTTCTGCGCCTTCCTCTAGGTCATTGATAAAAATGACAAACAGCAACGGCCCCAGAACAGATCCTTGTGGTACTCCACTTGTGACTGTACTCCATTCTGAACATTTCCCATCAACCACCACCCTCTGTCTTCTTTCAGCTAGCCAATTTCTGATCCACATCTCTAAATCACCCTCAATCCCCAGCCTCCGTATTTTCTGCAATAGCCTACCGTGGGGAACCTTATCAAACGCTTTGCTGAAATCCATAACCAGATGACCTCTGCCACCCAGGTGGCAGATATGACCAGATATGACCCATGACCAGATATACTATAACCTCGTTCGGGTGCTGGGAGGGGGAAAGAATAACGTTTAAAAGGTGAAGTATATTGGCCAACAATTGTCAGCCCTTCACAAAGCCTGGTGATCTTCCAAAATTATACCTGGGAGGCAAGGCTCCAGCCGAATCGTCAGGACCTTAGCCAGCAGCTTAATGTCTGTGTTTAAAAGTGAGATGGGTTGGTATGAACCGCACTCGGCTGGGTCCCTGTCCACATTAAGGAACAAGGAAATAGAAGCTTGAGTGAGGGTCGGATGCAATGAACTCTGAGACAGTAAGGCATTGCACATTTTCAATATTAATGGCTGGAGCTGTTCCCAGATTTTTTGTAAAACTTGAGGCCTGGTAATAATAATAATAATAATTGAGATACCCTCAATTACAACTCGAGAATGATGATTGATAATACAAAGGCTTTAATTAGCAGAGAACCAGACAGCTACCGAGAAGTGTGCTGACTGCACACTGCCCACTGAACATTACCTGATATATGGCTTCCTGGGGGTGGAGCCAGAGGCGGAGTCCCTCAGGGCTCCAAACCCGGTCTTAAAGGGATCATTACATTAAAGGTGCAGTAATCAATCATCACATTCACCCCCTGTTTTAAAAGAAAACACAGAGTCCGTCGGGGGTGAAGTGAAATTACATGTCTAGTCTTTTGGGTTGTCTGATTGTCCGTGTTGACCTTCTCAGCTCCGTCGGTGGTGTGGCGGACACAGTCGTCTTCAGTGGGGCTATATCTAGGAGCACGGTGGTCTGAGCCTTTGCCGTGTTGGAGCAGGGGGGTATCCGGGGTGACTAGGGTGATTGGTGCCGGCGCCAGCGCGGGGGAAGGGGGCGCTTTGGGGGGGGGTGCTGTCGATGTCGGTAGCCGGTGCGGGGAGGGGAGCGTCGCAAGGGGGAGGGTGTCAGTGGGAGAGCCAGCGGGTGCCAGGTCTCGCAGGTGTCTTGCCTTCCATCGAGGTGCTTGCGTAGGCGTATTGAGGGTTCACATGCAGCAGCTGGACCCTCTTGACTAGAGGGTCCGTCTTATGGCTCCTCGCGTGCCTCCGGAGTAGAGCTGGTCCCGGAGTCGTCAGCCAACGTGGAAGCGAGACCCCAGAGGTGGACTTCCTGGGGAAGACAAACAAGCGATTGTGAGGGGTCTCATTCGTGGCCGTGCAGAGGAGCGACCTAATGGAATGTAGGGCATCGGGTAGGACCACCTGCCAGCGGGTGGTTGGGAGACTTCTTGACCTTAGGGCTAGAAGGACAGCCTTCCAAACTGTCACGTTCTCCCTCTCCACCTGCCCGTTTCCCCGCGGGTTATAGCTGGTCGTTCTGCTCGAGGCGATGCCCTTGTTGAGCAGATACTGACGCAGCTCATCGCTCATGAACGATGTAGCCCGGTCGCTGTGGGTATAGGCGGGGAAACCGAAAAGGGTGAAGATGCTGCGCAGTGCCTTGATTACGGTGGCCGAGGTCATATCGGGGCAGGGGACAGCAAATGGGAAGCGGGAGAATTCATCGATGACTGAGGAAATAGATGTTGCGGTTAGTGGACGGGAGGGGCCCTTTGAAGTCCACGCTTAGTCACTCAAGGGGCCCAGAGGCTTTCACCAGGCGAGCCTTGTCTGGCTGGTAGAAATGCGGTTTGCACTCCGCACAGATCTGGCAAGCCTTGGTCATGGCCTTGACCTCCTCGGTGGAGTAAGGTAGATTGCTGGACTTGATGAAATGAGCAAGCCGAGTGACCCCTGGGTGGCAGAGATCATCGTGGATGGCCCGCAGACGGTCTTTCTGCGCGTTGGCGCACGTGCCGCGGGACAGGGCATCTGGGGGCTCGTTGAGCTTCCCCGGATGATATGTAATATCGTACGCATAGATGGAGAGTTCGACCCACCACCTCAAAATTTTATCATTTTTTATTTTGCCCCGTTGTGCGTTATCAAACATAAAGGCTACTGACACAATAATCTTTATAGTCACAAGTAGGGATACATTAACACTGCAATGAAGTTACTGTGAAAATCCCCTAGTCTCCACACTCCGGCGCCTGTTCGGTACGCAGAAGGAAAATTCAGAATGTCCAATTCACCTAACAGTACGCCTTTCGGGACTTGTGGGAGGAAACCGGAGCGCCCGGAGGAAACCCACGCAGACACGGGGAGAATGTGCAGACTCCGCACAGACAGTGACCCAAGCGGGAATTGAACCTGGGACCCTGGAGCTGTGAAGCAACAGTGCTAACCATTATGCTACCGTGCTACCGTGGTTGCCAGATTGCATCAGCCCAAGACATTTTAAAATCTCGTCCGGATGTAACGGGGAATCCAACTCTTGCCCACCTCAACAGATGTGATGTGCAGACCATCCAGAAAGTCAGCCATGATTGATTTATCTGCAGGGGGCTCTGACATATATAAGTCGCAACAATATGATCGAAGAGCTGCGTTGACCTAGAGAGGGGCGGAAACAAGATTGCCACCCTTATTGCATATCCTAAGAATCTTACGTGAGGCTGCTTGCCGCTTGAGTTGATGAGTCAGAAGACGACTGACCTTCTTTCCGTACTCATAAAATGTACTTCTGGAGCGCTGTAACTGACGTACAGCCTTGACAGTGGACACCAGCTCAAACTGGATCTGTCATGTTTACCTGTTTGCCAGTAACTCCAGAGTAGGGTCAAGTGAGTATTGGCGGTCACTCTAAGAAGGAGTCCACCAAACTCTGCTGCTCAGTCTTCAGCACATACACCCACAAGAAATAATTTCCCCCCTAATGGCGGCCTTAAGAGTCTCCCAAAGCGTAGAGGGAGAGATTGAGTCTGACTTGTTTAGTTTAATATAAACTTCTATGGAGGTAGACAAACACTCACAAAATGTATTGGGCTGGACTCTCCCAAAATGGGACTATGTCACCAAGCCGGTGTAAAAACGCTGGCGTTGCACTCCCGAGTTTCTTCAAACAAATAACAGTCGATTAACTCACCTTCAGGGGGCTGGCAGGGACCCGGAGTAATTCACGCAGGTTTAGCTGCGGATACAGGCCCCCGCACTTCCGGTTTCGAGCCCGTGCATGCGCACAGCGGCGGCCTCCAGCGGCTGCGCCGAGCGCCATGGCTAACTCAGACCGCAGAGGCAGCTCCATAATGTATGCCCCACCCCCGATCGGCCGCGCGCCTTTGCATCGGAACGGCTCGATCTGTGCTCCGGACGCCCATAAGGCCCCCCACCACCCGGTGCCCGATCCCCCCGCCCCCCCACCAGGGCAACTGCGGACTGAGTCTGCAGCCGCCACGCGTGGTTCCTGAACGGCAATAGATGGTTAGAACCACACCGTCGGGAACTCGGTCAGCTGGGAGCGGAGGACCGCTAGACGGGCCTCTGGCAATGGCCCTTCAGCCTCGCAGAGTAATTCGCGAATGCCTGGGTTTTCGGGGCCCAGAGAATCGCTGGGCCTGATTTCGTCCTGAAATTTGATTCTCCGTCCTTGCGCCAAATGCGCTTTTGTCCATTGTCTGCCAGCAAAGTAATGTCTAGTCTCCAGGGTCGCCGTTGGGCAGGGCCAGACTACAATTGTAGACTGACAAAATGTGGGACGTAGTTGGAGATAATAAGCTCTCAGTACTCAGCCACAGCTACCAAAGGAAGGAGAGCCCTATTAAAAATTTAAAAATCTATGTGGGAATACGCATGAAGATCATGTGAAAAAAAAGAAAGATATTTATCGCTCGGGTGTAAAAAGCACCAGGATCCCCTTTCCCCACCTGTGCCATAGAAGAGGACAAAGCCCTGGCCATCCCAGATGGGGCATGAGATTTAGGAATTATCCAATTTCGGGTCCAAAGCACAGTTCAGGTCTTCTCCTAAAATCAGCTCGTGCGAGTCAAGGTTTGGGGGAGGGTCTAAGAGAGAATTGATAACATTTGTGTCATCCCAGTTAGGGGCATAAATGCCAACCATGATTACCGGAGTGTTCACCAGGGAGCCACAAACAATAATAATATGACCAGTGGGGTCGACTATAGTCTGAGAGGAGAAGAACTGAACACTCTTATTAATTAAAATTGCCGTCCCTCTGGCTCTGCCATTAAAACTGGAGTGAAAAACCTGCCCCACCCAACCATTACCTGGTCTGGTCCTTGACACGCAAGCGGGTTTCCTGCAGATCGGAGTTTAAGCTCTTAAGATGGGCAAATGCCCTCGACCGTTTTACTGGACTGTTCAGCCCCCAAACATTCCAGATAACCAAACAAATTGGAGCCTCCCACCACTCCTTAATCCGGAGTCAACCATTCCCAAAGAGAGATACCAAACAAGGGACACTGAAAAGGTCAAGAAATCCACCTAAGATGGCCACCGCGCCAAGTCAGATGACTCGACAAAGGAGAGCCCACAGACACTGTCAGCAAACTAACACTAAAGTAACCCCCTCCCCCCTCAACAATGCCATATTGTAAAAAACAATGTCTTATCCCAAAACCTAGAGTTAACAAAACACAACTCACTACATGTCTAAGCTCACTCTCACAGAGTATGGTAAAAAGCTACAGAAAACCCTTTACCTCCGCTCCTGTTAACTAACCCCTTTGTTCGCAGGGAGACTTCCAACTGGAACATAAAACCTTATCTAGCCTACAACACCACATTAGTGTTCAATTAACATGCCCAATAACAACGATGAAAAGAGGAAGAGAACAATAAACTGATAAAAAAAGGAAAGACCGAATAGCAGAAAACCCTCAAATATAACCAAAGGTGTTGTGAGCATGCGCAAACCCCAAATATGAAAAAAATAGAAAATATAAAATGCCCGTTCTCAGGGCCATAAAATACTTTAAACATAGATTAAATAGTGCCCAATGTGAGCTTTCGAACAAAGGAGTCCGCATCTTCCGGCATATCAAAAAAGCGGTCCTTTTCCCGAAGGCAAGCCGGGTAGACCATTCCAAATCTGACTCCATTTTTATAAGATGGCTTTCACTCAGTTGAAAGCAGCTCTTTGTTTGCCAGGTCCATGCTCAGAGCTTGGTACAGCCTAATGGAGCGGCTCTCCCATTTTATATCTCGATGCTCTCGAGCCCAGTGAAGGGCCTGTTCTTTTTCCTTGAATCTATGAAACCTTACAATAACCGCGCAAGGCGGATTTCCAGATCGAGGCTTCGATCGCAGAGAGTGATGAGCCCGGTCTAATCCCGTGGGGTGGAATGTGGACAAATCCTCATCCACTATCTTGCAAAACATGCCTGAAAAATATTCAGTAGGTGTGTGGCCCCCCATTTCCACAATGCAAATAGAACATAGAACATGGAACGATACAGCGCAGTACAGGCCCTTCGGCCCACGATGTTGCACCGAAACAAAAGCCATCTAACCTACACTATGCCATTATCATCTATATGCTTATCCAATAAACTTTTAAATGCCCTCAATGTTGGCGAGTTCACTACTGTTGCAGGTAGGGCAATCCACGGCCTCACTACTCTTTGCGTAAAGAACCTGCCTCTGACCTCTGTCCTATATCTATTACCCCTCAGTTTAAAGCTATGTCCCCTCGTGCTAGCCATTTCCATCCACGGGAGAAGGCTCTCACTGTCCACCCTATCCAACCCCCTGATCATTTTGTATGCCTCTATTAAGTCTGCTCTTAACCTTCTTCTCTCGAACGAAAACAACCTCAAGTCCATCAGCCTTTCCTCATAAGATTTTCCCTCCATACCAGGCAACATCCTGGTAAATATCCTCTGCACCTGTTCCAAAGCTTCCACGTCCTTCCTATAATGAGGTGACCAGAACTGTACGCAATACTCCAAATGCGGCCGTACCAGAGTTTTGTACAGCTGCAACAGGACCTCATGACTCCGGAACTCAATCCCTCTACCAATAAAGGCCAACACACCATAGGCCTTCTTCACAACCCTATCAACCTGGGTGGCAACTTTCAGGGATCTATGTACATGGACACCGAGATCCCTCTGCTCATCCACACTTCCAAGAATTTTACCATGAGCCAAATATTCCGCATTCCTGTTATTCCTTCCAAAGTGAATCACCTTACACTTCTCTACATTAAACTCCATTTGCCACCTCTCAGCCCAGCTCTGCAGCTTATCTATATCCCTCTGTAACCTGCAACATCCTTCCGCACTGTCGACAACACCACCGACTTTAGTGTCGTCTGCAAATTTACTCACCCACCCTTCTGCGCCCTCCTCTAGGTCATTTATAAAAATGACAAACAGCAACGGTCCCAGAACAGATCCTTGCGGTATGCCACTTGTAACTGAACTCCATTCTGAACATTTCCCATCAACCACCACCCTCTGTCTTCTTTCAGCTAGCCAATTTCTGATCCACATCTCTAAATCACCCTCAATCCCCAGCCTCCGTATTTTCTGCAATAGCCTACTGTGGGGAACCTTATCAAACGCTTTACTGAAATCCATATACACCACATCAACTGCTCTACCCTCGTCTACCTGTTCAGTCACCTTCTCAAAGAACTCAATAAGGTTTGTGAGGCATGACCTACCCTTCACAAAGCCATGCTGACTATCCCTAATCATATTATTCCTATCTAGATGATTATAAATCTTGTCTCTTATAATCCCCTCCAAGACTTTGCCCACAACAGGCGTGAGGCTCACCGGTCTATAGTTGCCTGGGGTCGTCTCTACTCCCCTTCTTGAACAAAGGGACCACATTTGCTATTCTCCAGTCCTCTGACACTATTCCTGTAGCCAATGATGACATAAAAATCAAAGCCAAAGGTCCAGCAATCTCTTCCCTGGCTTCCCAGAGAATCCTAGGATAAATCCCATCAGGTCCCAGGGACTTTTCTATTTTCAGCCTGTCCAGAATTGCCAACACCTCTTCCCTACGTACCTCAATGCCATCTATTCTAATAGCCTGGGTCTCAGCATTCTCCTCCACAACATTCTCTTTTTCCTGAGTGAATACTGACGAAAAATATTCATTTAGTATCTTGCCTATCTCTTCAGACGCTACACACAACTTCCCATCCCTGTCCTTGACTAGCCCTACTCTTACCCTAGTCATTCTTTTATTCCTGACATACCTATAGAAAGCTTTTGGGTTTTCCTTGATCCTACCTGCCAAATACTTCTCATGTCCCCTCCTTGCTCGTCTAAGCTCTCTCTTTAGATCCTTCCTCGCTACCTTGTAACTATCAAGCGCCCCAACTGAAACTTCACACCTCATCTTCACATAGGCCCCCTTCTTCCTCTTAACAAGTGATTCCACTTCTTTGGTAAACCACGGTTCCCTCGCTCGACACTTTCCTCCCTGCCTGACCGGTACGTACTTATCAAGAACACCCAGTAGCTGTTCCTTGAACAAGCTCCACATATCCAGTGTGCCCAACACCTGCAGCCTACTTCTCCAACCTACCCCTCCCAAGTCATGTCTAATGGCATCATAATTGCCCTTCCCCCAGCTATAACTCTTGCCCTGCGGGGTATACTTATCCCTTTCCATCACTCACGTAAATGTTACCGAATTGTGGTCACTGTCCCCAAGGTCACCTACCTCCAAATCTAACGCCTGGCCTGGTTCATTACCCAAAACCAAATCCAATGTGGCCTCACCTCTTGTTGGCCTGTCAACATATTGTGTCAGGAAACCCTCCTGCACACATTGTACAAAAAACGACCCATCTAATGTACTCGAACTATATCTTTTCCAGTCAATATTTGAAAAGTTAAAGTCTCCCATAATAACTACCCTGTTACTTTCGTTCTTATCCAGAATCATCTTCGCCATCCTTTCCTCTACATCCCTCGAACTATTAGGAAGCCTATAGAAAACTCCCAACAGGGTGACCTCTCCTTTCCTGTTTCTAACCTCAGCCCATACTACCTCGGAAGAAGAGTCCCCATCTAGCATCCTCTCCGCCACCGTAATACTGTTCTTGACTAGCAGCGCCACACCTCCCCCTCTTTTTCCTCCTTCTCTGAGCTTACTAAAACACCTAAACCTCGGAACCTGCAACAACCATTCCTGTCCCTGCTCTATCCATGTCTCCGAAATGGCCACAACATCGAAGTCCCAGGTACCAACCCATGCTGCCAGTTCCCCTACCTTATTTCGTATACTCCTGGCATTGAAGTAGACACACTTCAAACCACCTACCTGAACACTGGCCTCCTCCTGCGAAGTCAAATCTGTGCTCCTGACCTCTATACTCTCAATCTCCCGTACCCTAAAACTACAATCCAGGTTCCCATGCCCCTGCTGCATTAGTTTAAACCCCCCCAAAGAGCACTAACAAATCTTCTGCACTAGCAAATGTTCTGTCTCCTCAATCTGTTTTCCAGGCCACTCCGTTTGGCCTTCAATTACTTGTTACGTTTGACCAAAGAAGTAAGATCGGCCTCCAGAAAGGTGATCCAACCCAATTCAACTTGATTTGTTTCAACCAATTGGGGCTGAGAAGGTTTGATCCTCCTCCACCTATCACTATTAACACTGGGAGCCGGGTAGACTGTTTTCCACAGATTGCAGGTACCATTGTGGTGTCTTTTATTTTTATTGTTTCTCCCATTTAAGTCTTCAACCTGGCAGAAGTGCTCTTCAATTTCAATGGTTGGACTCCCTCTCTTAGGTACTGAAATATATGCTCACACATCGCAGTGACTGATGTCCCCGTATCCATTTCCATCTGAAGAGACTTCCCATTTATCCGGAGTGTTACTGTAATAGGATCTACCTTGTCTATTTTTAGATTAAACAGAGAGTGAATACCAGAATCACTGGTGCTAGGCTCTTCCAGATTGTGCACTTATAACATCTTGATTGATCGATTACTCGCTGTTCTTGACATAGCTCTGCGCTGCTTTATTAAATGTCCTCTTTTGTGACAATACAAACACTCAACCTCCTGTTACAGATGCCTGGTCGTCTCTCAACAGTGGCTAAAAGACTGGACCTGATGCCATAACTTTTTAAAGTTTTAAGATAGAACATAAAACACAGAACAGTACAGCACAGTACAGGCCCTTCAGCCCACAATGTTGTGCCAACCATTTATCCTAATCTAAGATCAACCTAACCTACACCCCTTCAATTTATTGCTGTCCATGTGCCTGTCCAAGAGTCGCTTAAATGTCCCGAATGCACTTCCGGTGACGGCGGGCGGGAGGCGGCCACACAATGGAGGCTCCCGTTCGGGAATGGAATTTTCTGGGCTTTAAGCCCGGTCCCAGGGTCCACGGAGGCGGCAAAAGCAGGAAGAAACAGTGAAGGCACAGTGAAGAAAGATGTCGAGGGTGAGCGAAAAATCGTCTGTCAAGAAAACAGCTGAAGGTTTGTCGGGGAGTGGAAAGGTCACTGCGGAGTCACCAAGGAAAATGGAGGCTGGAGCACCAGGGGAGGCCGCATTGCTTATGGCTGAAGAAATAACTAAGGTGATGGCTGCGGAATTCGAAAGGCAGTTTACAAGATACATGGAGACAATGAGGAAGGAGATGAGGGAGGTTTTGAGTGCGCTGGTGGAGGAGGCGATTTCCCCGGTGATGACGGCGGTGGCGAGCGCAGTGGCGGAGGTGCGAGAGCAAGGGGAGGCACTGAAGGAAGTGGAGGAGACGTTATTGCAGCACAGTGATCTACTTGCCTCGATGGGGAAGGAGATGCGGAAGGTGATGGACATTAACAAGGATCTGCGAGGAAAAATGGAAGACCTGGAAAACAGATCCAGGCGACAGAATTTGAGGATTGTGGGGCTGCCCGAAGGAGTTGAAGGACTGAGGCCGATTGCGTATTTTGCCGCGATGCTGGCGAAACTATTGGGGGAGGGGGAGGATCCCTCCCGATATGAATTGGATCGGGCTCATTGGTCGTGGAGGCCTGTACCAATGGCGAGTGAGCCGTCAAGGGTAGTGACTCTGTGCTTCCGTAGGTACAGTGTGAAGGAGAAGGTCCTGAGCTGGGCCAAGCAGAAACGGGTGGTGCAGTGGGCTGGAGCTGGTATATGTGTATACCAGGACTTTACGGTGGATCTGGCAAGGAGGCGGGTTGCCTTCAACCGGGTGAAGAGGGCACTGTACATTAGCAAGGTGCAGTGTGGCATTGTATATCCAGCGAAGCTGAGGGTGACTTACAAGCTCAAGGACTTTTATTTTGGAACGGCGGAAGCAGCGGAGGAGTTTGCGAAGGCAGAAGGACTGTGGCAAAACTGAGAAATTGAGAAATGGCCATGTGCCGATGTGACCTCATGACTGACTGTATTTTCTTATTTTTTTGTTTCACTGCGCGCGGGTGTAGAGGCTAAAGGAGCCAATGTTCTATACATTTGGACAAGGGAAGTGATGGGACTTTCACTCGAAATGAGGGCTCTTTGGGGTGTAGGTGGATATGTGAGGTTTATGTGCTAAAAGGGGATTTCTGGGCTTTCCTAGGGCTGGGCAAGGGGGAAAGGGACCCGGGCGGGGGCCTCCACGCTGGCCGGTTTAAGCCGGCCAGTGAACAGGAGTGAGGTGGGGGGAGGGGCTGTGGCCATCGGAGCCTGGCAGAACAGGGTCCGAGTGGTCTAGCTGGGGTGGAAGGTTGGGGGGGGCAGGAACCGAGGTTGGGGAGAGGAGTTTTACAAGAGGCAGTGGACGGGAGGAGTTGGAGACTTGGGGGGGGGGGCGGGGGTGTACAACTCTTGGGTATCATGTACGGTACTCTTTCAGAGGCTGGATGGCGTTGAGTGTGGGGGGGAGGGGGAGTGGACTCTATAGGTTAATGGTGACCGTGGGCGGTCCCGGACTCCTTTTTCTTTTTCTCTTTTGTTTTTTGTTTCCACCGTGGGAGGTTTTGTTTTATTGGATGCATATATTGACAGATGGGCCGTTGTTTGGGGTGGTGGGAGGATGGGATCGTTGGTATTATTAAGGGGATTGATTTTGTATTTGTTACCATTTACTGTTTGTGGGTGGGGTGTAAATTTTGAAGGAAAATGTGAAAATGGAGAATAAAAACATCTAAAAAAAAAATGTCGCTAATGTTTCTGACTCCACCACCTCTGCTGGCAGTGCATTCCACATACCCACCACTCTCTGTGTAAGGAACCTACCTCTGACATCTCCCCTATACCTTCCTCCAATCACCTTAAAATTATGTCCTCTCGTGACAGCCATTTCCACCCCGGGGAAAAGTCTCTGGCTATCCACTCTATCCATGCCTCTCATCACCTTGTACACCTCTATCAAGTCACCTCTCTTCCTTCTTCGCTCCAGTGAGAAATGCCCTAGCTCTCTTAACCTTTCTCCATAAGACATGCCCTTCAGTCCAGGCAGCATCCTGGTAAATCTCCCCTGCACCCTCTCCAAAGCATCCACATCTGAATATTCCAAGTGTGGTCTAACTAGAGCTTTATAGAGCTGCAGCAAAACCTCGCAGCTCTTAAACTCAATCCCCCTGGTAATGAAAGCCAACACACCATACGCCTTCTGAACAACCCTATCAACCTGGGTTGCAACTTTGAGAGATCTATGTACGTGGACCCCAAGATCCCTCTGTTCCTCCACACTTCAAAGAATCCTGCCTTTAACCCTGTATTCAGCATTCAAATTCGACCTTCCAAACTGAATCACTTCAGATTTATCTAGGTTGAACTCCACCTGCCACTTCTCAGCCCAGCTCTGCATCCTGTCAATGTCCTCTTGTAACCTGCAACAGCCCTCGACACTATCTACAACTTCACCAACCTTCGTGTCATAGGCAAACCTTCATCAATGTGCCTCGTCACATCCTCAAAGAATTCAATGAGGCTTGTGAGGCATGACCTGCCCCTCACAAAGCCATGCTAACTATCTTTAATCAAACTATGTTTTACTAAATAATCATAAATCCTATCTCTCAGAATCCTGTCCAGTATTTTGCTCACCACAGACATAAGACTGACTGGTCTGTAATTCCCAGGGATTTCCCTATTCTCTTTCTTGAACAGGGGAACAACATTCGACTCCCTCCAATCATCCGGTACTACTCCAGTGGAGATGATGCAAAGATCATCGCCAACGGCGCAGCAATCTCCTCCCTCACTTCCCGTAGTAACCTTGAGTATATCCCGTCAGGCCTAGGGGACTTATCTATCCTGATGCTTTTCAAAATTTCCAGCACATCCTCCTTCTTAATATCATCCTGTTTGAGCCTATTAACCTGGTTCACACTGTTCTCACGGGCAACAAGGTCCCTCTCTCTAGTGAATACTGAAGCAAAATATTCATTTAGGGCCACCCCTACCTCCTCAGACACTAGGCTCAAGTTCTTTCCACTGTCCCTGATCGGCTAAACAGCTGGCAGCTTGTAATGCAGAACAATGCCAGCAGCGCGGGTTCAATTCCCATACCGGCCTCCCTGAAGAGGCGCCGGAATGTGGCGACTAGGGGCTTTTCACAGTAACTTCATTGAAGCCTACTTGTGACAATAAGTGATTATTATTATTATTGACTAGAAGCTCACTTCTCTTGTCATTCAAGGCTCCTTCACCTTCCTATTCCTTCCTTGTCTCAGTGGGACAAAACTATCCAGCATTCGCAGCAAGTGCTCCTTAAACAACCCCCACATTACTGTTGTGCATTTCCCTGAGAACATCTGCTGCCACTTTATGCTCCTCAGCTCCTGTCTAATAGCAGTATAATTTTCCCTCCCCCAATTAAATACCTTCCCATACTGTCTGTTCCTATCCCCCTCATGACTATGGTAAAGGTCAAGGAGTTTTTGGTCACTGTCACTGAAATGCTCTCCCACCGAGATACCCAGCCTGGTTCATTGCCAAACACCAAATCCAATATGGCCTCCCCCCTAATTGGCCTATCTACATATTGAGTCAGGAATCCTTCCTGGACACACCTGACAAAATCTGCTCCATCCAAACCATTTGCACTAAGGAGGTTCCAGTCAATATTAGGGAAGTTGAAGTCACCCATGACAACAACTCTGTTACTTCTGCACCTTTCCAAGATCTTGCCCAATCTCTGCTGCTATTGGGGGGTCCATGGAAAACTCCCAATAAAGTGACTGCTCCTTTCTTGTTTCTGACTTCCACCCATACTGACTCAATAGACAAACCCTCCTCAACTACCTCCTTTTCTGCAGCTGTGATACACTCTCTAATTAACAGTGCAACTCCCCCTCCTCTTTTACCTCCCTCCCTAACCTTCTTAAAACATCTAAAACCCGGAACACCTAACAACCATTCCTGCCGCTGTGAAATCCATGTCTCCGTAATGGCCACAACATCGTAGTTCCAAGTGTTGATCCATGTTCTAAGTTCATCTCCCTTATTCCTGACACTCCTTGCACTGAAACAGACACACTTTAACCTATCCCACTGAGTGCAAATTTACACTATCAACTGTCTATCCTTCCTCACAGACTCGCTGCATACTATTTCTGCCCGTTCAATAGCTACCCTATCCTCTGATCCATAACTCTGGTTCCCATCCCCCTGTCAAACTAGTTCAAACCCTCCCGAAGATCTCTAGCAAATCTCCCGCCCAGGATATTGGTGTCCCTCCAGTTTAGGTGCAAATCATCCTTCAAGTACAGGTCCCAGCTTGCCCAGAAGGTATCCCAATGATGTACTTATCTGAGGCCTTCCCGCCTGCACCAGCCCTGTAGCCACATGTTCAGCTGCGCTCACTCTCTTTTCCTTGCCTCGCTAGCACGTGGCACCAGTAGCAATCCTGAGATTACTACTCTGCTTGTCCTGCTCTTTAGCTTCCAACCTAACTCCCTAAAATCACTTTTTAGATCCGCATCCCTTTTCTTAGCTATGTCGTTGGTGCCAATGTGCACCATGACTTCTGGTTGCCCACCCTCCCCCTTAAGAATTCTGTAGACTCGATCCGAGACATCCCTGACCTTGGCACCCGGGAGGCAACATACCTTTGGTATGGTCCGGAAACATTGATTAATTCCAGGAGTGATATTACAAGAAATAGGGCATGATTATTTTATAAACAAACTTTCATAAAACAAAAGAAAAGAAAACAATATTTAAACTTCTACTTCAGCTCTAACACTAACAGATTACATACAGTTTCTGAACCTCAACACACTAATTTCCACTAAACATCACTTTCAATAACCATGCTGCTCTCATGCCCCTTACACAGACAGGCCAAGAAAATTCTACATTTATGAAGCACTTTCCTTCTTTTAGGGACATGTGTTCAGAACCTTTTTCCAAAGCCTGCCTTGGTGGCAACTTTCATGACCACTCTGGTCAGTTTCCACAGCCTTCTCCCTGTAACTGTTCAGAACAGCATTCTTTCTTTCTCTCTAAGCTCCGCCCACCCCTCAAATAATGTTTCTCTCGTGAGGTGGACAGACTTGAATCCATTATTGTTACCTTAGCTATCTGATTTTCCCTTCCCGTTTCTACAAAAGAACAGAGCTATGCCAATAATATGCAACTAACCTTCCATTGATGGACAAATAGGACATCAGATTCTGTGATGGGATAATGGCAAACAAGGTTATCCTGAGTGTCAATGGATCTTGAGTAGATCAACCTGGCTGAACCGGGGCATTCTGTGTATTCCCACTAATGAGGTTAAGTCTGAATGGGACAAGGTAGCTCATGCTGTGGGCTGTCAGTCTGCTGCTAGCAGTCTTTTCCTCAGTCTACTTAACCCCTAAATTGCCTGCTACATCTTGGACCACTTTCCGGACCTAATATCTCACTAGCATTTCACTCCTTAAAACAACATGATTCAGGAATGTGGTTGCATCCACATCTGTAACATTCCCCTTTAATCATTACTGACTGATTGCCTATTCTGTACCTTCTTGATTTGTTGGTGGCTGAATTTGTATCCTGCGTCCCGGCTATTTTGGTAGTGTTTTGTGCCATGGCTGGCTGCAGGTTCCTGCCCTAACTAGTGAATGGCACCATTTTGTGCACTCTGCAGCTTTTGTGCACCATTTTCAGTGCTTTCCACGGCCAGTTTTGTTTGTTTAAAATTTATATCAACCTGTGAACAATCTGCGTTGAATAGCGTGGTCACCAGAGACTAACCTATGCCATAGTATATTGTTTAGGGTGGCTCCAAAATCACAATACCCTGATAATTGCTTCAGTTTAGCAATGTAACTCCCGATCTATTCCCCTGGGGCTCTCACCCTCGAATTCAAGTTGAATCTCTGGGGTATGATTGATGGTTGAGATTACAATTGAGCCTTCCCTAAATCCATGAGCTCACTAAATGTCTTGGAGTCAGGCATGCATAGGGCTGTATGGGGAACACATAAACACTTGGGAGTATTGCTTTGCATTTTGCCCCCTCCCCTATTTTGTGCCATCTTATGGCTGTAGCTAGCTCCCAAACGTCTCTGCCTTTCTCACCATGGAGTGATTCCACACTCTGAGTCTTGACTGGTCGCACAGGCCATGTGACCCTTTTTTTGCTGAGTTGCCCTTAAAAGGAGAATCACCACAAGTGTACAGTGGGGGGGGGGGGGGGGGGGGGAACATTTAGAACTGAGATGAGGAGAAATTTCTTCACTCAAAGAGTTGTGAATCTTTGGAATTCGCTCCCCACAGAGCTGTGGCTGCTCCATCGGTGAATGTATTGAATGTTGAAACAAACAGATTTTGAATTAATACACTGAAAATAACAGGCAGAATCATCATCCAACTTTAGGAATAGAAACCATCATTTAGATAAAAGAAAATTAGAAGCCTTGCTGAATTAATTTTTAAGTTCGCTATCATTTATTTGGTAGAAATTGTAAGTTCAGTCTGATCATTCCTCCCACCCAAGTTAACAATTGTTCTATTATTAAGAATCCTCAAGTAAAGGAAAAAACCTTTTTTTTGAAGCTCTCCCAGTAGCCTGAGAGGAAGAAATGACTGGTGTAGTAAGAACAGTATGGTTTGTAGTTTTTGCATTTTAAGTCATTTGCTGCAGCAACCTTGGTCCCCAACAATTTACAATCTATATTAACAATAATCGCTTATTGTCACAAGTAGGCTTCAATGAAGTTACTGTGAAAAGCCCCTAATCGCCACATTCCTGCGCCTGTTCGGGGAGGCCTGTACGGGAATTGAACCCGCACTGCTGGCTTTGTTCTACATTACAAGCCAGCTGTTTAGCCCACTGTGCTAAACCAGCCCCTATTAATGACTTAAATAAAGGGATAGAAGGTTCTATAGCCAAATATTCAGATGACACTAAAATAGGTGGGACTGTAAATTGCAATGACAAAATAAGAACCTTCCAAATGGATATAGGTAGTTTAGGAGAGTGGGCCAAAATATGGCAGATGGAGTTTAACATGGATAAGGTCATGCATTTTGGTCGGAAAAATGGACAGGCAACTTATTATCTAAATGGGGAGAAACTTCGGGGTGCTCCGATGCAGAGGGATCTGGATATCCTCGTGCACGAGTCACAGAAACAAGCATGAAGGTGCAGCAGATAATAAGGAAAGCAAATGGAATATTGGCATTTATAGCTAAACAAATAGGGTATAACAGTAAGGAAGTGTTGTTGCAACTGTACAAGGCATTGGTGAGACCGCACCTGGAGTACTGTGCACAGTTTTGGTTCCCTTATTTGAGGAAAGATGTAGTGGTATTGGAGTCAGTTCAGAGGAGGTTCACTAGATTGATTCTGGAGATCAGGGGTTTACCTTATGAAGAGCGATTAAGCAGTTTTGGCCGATATTCTCGAGAGTTTAGAAGAATGAGGGGACATCAAATTGAGATATAAGATGATAAAAGGTTTGGATAAAGTAAACGTGGAGTGGATGCATCCCCTTGTTGAGCATTCTAGAATGAGAGGTCATAGTCTCAGGATAAGGGGTAGCAAATTCAAAACTGAGATGAGGAGAAACTACTTCTCCCAAAGGTTCGTGAATCTGTGGAATTCACCCTGAAGTGCGGTGGATGCTGGGACAGTGAGTAAATTTAAGGAGGAGGTAGACTGATTTATAATTAGTAATGGGTTGAAAGGTTACGGAGAACGGGCAGGCCTGGAGATGAAGCCATGGTGAGATCAGCCATGATCGCATTGAAGGGTGGAGCAGGTAAGTAATTCAAGTAATTGCCACTCCTGTTCCTAGTTCTTATGTTCTAAGAAATAACTATTCTGTCTAATTCCACCTTCCAGCTCTTGGTCTGTAGTTCTGTGGGTAACAGCACCTCAAGCACAAATCTCGTGTTCTTGATTAATAAGGGGATCAGGAGTTATGGGGAGAAGGCAGGAGAATGGGGATGATGAACATATCACCCATGATCGATTGGCAGCGAAGATTCAATACGCTGAATGGCCTAATTCTACTCCTACATCTTATGGTCTTATGGTCTATGCAGGTGATTTCACTGTGCACATTTAACTTGTATGGCTGTAAGGAAAGTTAAAATTTGACTAATTTCAAGCCTGAGTAAGGTCAAGTTTGACTCAGTTCAGGGTTCTTAGAGTGTAACTTTCAACAAACACAAAGCTGTTTCACTACATCTTAAGAGGAATATCACAATAGGTGCCTGTTTTAATATGATTATATGCATTTTGCCCTGTCATGCCCAGTACAGGCATGTCATATTATGAACTTGCGCTCAATACTTTCAAAAATTGGACATAAACTAGCTGATAAGATGGCTACCACAAATCATGTGACTTTTGCCATTTGGACTACAAAATGTATCAATTGTCTGGTAAGTACCCAATTTAATATGAATATAGTTGGGGGTTACTCTAGGCCATTTATGGAATTCACACAACCCTACCATTAAAGATGGGTAACCCCTATAGACTATGGTATTCCCAGATAGCCTGTCTCCATGTTTCGTACTGGAAAAAAGGAAGACCAAAACTCATTGGCCAGTATCAACTTCCCATTGTATCATAATGGCCTCCCCCATCCAAACTAGATTAGATGGGCCTCAGAACTGATATGTGATTGAAGCTGATGGCAGGGATTGTACTCTTATTTCCCCAGCACCCAGCAGAACCAGCCAGTCTGAGAACCAAACTCTGAAATTAGCTGCAAGTCTTCATGTATCCAGAATACTTAACCTGTTTCAGTCTCAAAGTTCACCTGAGAACCATTCTGCTCGATATTCAACCACAAAAAATCATTGCAAATCTCCTGCATCGTTCGCTGTACAAAATGCTCATTTCATCTTTGTGGTGAACCACTGTATTAGGGGATGTAAGGTAGGACCTGCACTACAGGTTCGCCGGTAGCTGCTACCGGCTGGCTGCGCCCACAGAGAACTGTATAAATATGCATGACCTCCAGTGCCCTGCCATTTCGCCAGCTGCAGCAGGAGGCCACACATCTGACTGTAATAAAGCCACAGTTGTACCCAACTTTAGTCTTTGTGCAATTGATCGTGCATCAATTTATTACAGTCAGATTTTCCACAGAATGGATATCAGAATTAAGCCCGATCGCCTGCAGCTGGATCCGCACTCGCCCGACTCCAGGAAAGACTTTACTCACTGGCTAGCATGTTTTGAGGCCTACATCAAGTGGCGGACCCCGCGCCAACGGAGGCTCAGAAGATAAACGTCTTGTACTCCAGACTGAGCTGCAGCATGTTCCCGTTGATCCAAGACACCACAAACTACACAAAAGCAATGGAACTCCTTAAAGAACACTACGCGCAGAAGACGAACACGCTCTTCGCCAGGCATGTACTCGCCACCTGCTCGCAACTACCTGGTGAGTCCATCAAAGGCTTCTGGCGGGCCCGAATTCCACTTGTCTGGGACTGTGACTGTCAGGCTGTTACAGCCACCGAACACTCGAATCTCCTCATGCGCGATGCTTTCGTGACGGGGATTGTGTCGGACCGCATCCGAGAACGATTGCTGGAAGGAGCCACGCTCGAACTGGCGGAGACGAAAACCTTGGCGCTCTCCATGCCGGTCGCATCCCATAACGTGCAATCGTACCCCTCCTGCCGCGCTGCCCACCCTTCTACTCCTTCCTACCCCTCCTGGATCCCACCGACGACCTCCTCAGCCGGGGCCCTGCCTTCGCAAAACGCCTATGCCGCATGCCTTTCCCGCACCCCGGGGGTCCCCACTGCTACCTCTGCGGTCAGCAGAAGCACCCCCGCCAAAACTGCCCGGCCCGCACTGCCGTTTGTAAAGCCTGCAGTAAAAAGGGCCACTTCGCGGCTGTGTGCCAGCCTGCGCAGTCGCTGCGATTGCACCCGCTATCGCCCCCTCCCCCACTCCATAATGGGAGCCGCCATCTTGTCCCGACCCCGCAATGTGCGCACCATGGCCACCGCCAGCTTGTCCTGGCCCCGCAATGTGCGCACCATGGGCGCCGCCATCTTGTCCCCCACAGGGTCTCCGGACATCCCAACATTGGAACCGCACACGCTCGCCACCCAAAGCATCCGAGACTACCCGCAGCTCGCTTCGATGACGTTGGACCAATCTCGCCTGCACAACCTGGCCACCGCGTCGACGACGGTGAAATCAACGGCCACGCGACCTCGTGCCTGCTGGACTCCGGGAGCACCGAAAGCTTCGTTCACCCAGATACGGTAAGGCACTGCTCCCTCACGGTCCACCGTGCCAATCAAAGGATCTCCCTAGCCTCCGGAGCCCACTCCATCCCGATCCGAGGCTTTTGTACAGTCACCCTCACGGTCCAGGGCATAGAATTTAGTAACTTCCGCCTCTATGTCCTTCCTGATCTCTGCGCTGCACTCCTGTTGGGCCTGAACATCCAGTGCAACCTCCAGAGCCTCACCCTCAAATTTGGCGGGCCCTTACCCCCCCCCCTTACCGTTTGCGGCCTCGCGACCCTCAAGGTCCATCCCCCCTCCCTTTTTGCCCATCTACCTGTGGATTGCAAGCCCGTTGCCACTAGGAGCAGATGGTACAGCACCCAGGACAAGACCTTCATCAGGTCCGAAGTCCAGCGGCTGCTTAAGGAGGGTATTATCGAGGACAGCAACAGCCCCTGGAGAGCCCACGTGGTAGTGGTTAAAACTGGGGAGAAACACAGGATGGTCGTGGACTACAGCCAGCCCATCAATCGGTACACGCAGCTCGACGCGTAACCCCCCCCCCCCCCCCCCCCCACACATATCTGAAATTGTCAATCAGATTGCGCAGTACCGGGTCGTCTCAACAATTGACCTGAAATCCACCTACCACCAGCTCCCCATCCGGAAGTTGGACCGGCCATACACGGCCTTCGAGATGGACGGTTGCCTCTACCACTTCCTCAGGGTCCCTTTCGGCGTCACAAATGGGGTCTCGGTCTTCCAAAGAGAGATGGATCGAATGGTCAACCAGTACGGTTTGTGGGCCACCTTTCCGTACTTAGATAATGTCACCATCTGCGGCCATGACCAGCAGGACCACGATGCCAACCTCGATAAATCCCTCTGCATTGCCACTCTTCTCAACCTGACCTACAACAAAGAGAAGTGTGTGTTCAGCACGACCCGGTTAGCCATTCTCGGCTATATAGTCCAAAACGGACTTCTCGGGCCCGACCCCAACCGCATGCGCCCCCTCATGGAACTTCCCCTCCCCCACTGCCCCAAGGCCCTCAAACGCTGCCCTGGGTTCTTTTCCTACTACGCTCAGTGGGTCCCAAACTATGCGGATAAGGCCCGCCCACTCATTCAGTCCACCCAATTTCCCCTCGCGGCCGAGGCACAACACGCTTTCGCCCGCATCAGAGCAGACATCGCCAAGGCCGGGATGCGCACAGTGGACGAGTCACTGCCTTCCCAAGTAGAAAGCGACGCTTCAGACATCGCCCTTGCCGCCACTCTAAACCAGGCAGGCAGACCCGTGACATTCTTTTCCCGCACCCTTCATGCCTCTGAAATTCGACATTCGTCCGCCGAAAAGGAGGCCCAAGCTATCGTTGAAGCTGTGCGGCATTGGAGGCATTACCTGGCCGGTAAGAGATTCATGTTCAATAACACACAGCGGGGCAAGATAAAAAATGATAAAATCTTGCGGTGGAGAATCGAGCTCTCCACCTATAATTACGAGATCTTGTATTGCCCCGGTAAACTCAACGAGCCCCCAGACGCCCTCTCCCGAGGTACATGTGCCAGCGCACAAGTGGACCAACTCCGGGCCCTACACGACAGCCTTTGTCACCCGGGGGTCACTTGATTGTACCATCTGGTCAAAGTTCACAATCTGCCCTTATCCGTCGAGGAAGTAAGGACAGACACCAGGGACTGCCAGGTCTGTGCGGAGTGCAAGCCGCACTTCTACCGGCCGGACCGTGCGCGCCTGGTGAAGACATCCCGCCCCTTTGAACGCCACAGCGTGGATTTCAAAGGGCCCCTCCTCTCCACCAACCGTAACACGTATATTCTCAGTGTGGTTGACGAGTACTCCAGATTCCCCTTCACCATCCCATGCCCCGATATGACGTCTGCGACCGTCATCAAGGCCCTCAGCACCATCTTTGCTCTGTTCGGTTTCCCCGCCTACATCCACAGTGACAGGGGATCCTCATTCATGAGCGATGAGCTGCGTCAGTTCCTGCTCAGCAGGGGTATAGCCTCCAGCAGGACGACCAGCTACAACCCCCGGGAAACGGGCAAGTAGAACGGGAGAAGGGGATGGTTTGGAGGGCCGTCCAGCTGGCCCTTCGGTCCAGGAACCTCCCAGCCTCTCGCTGGCAGGAGGTCCTCCCTGACGCTCTACACTCCATCCGGTCACTATTGTGCACCGCCACTAATAACACACCCCATGAACGTGTTTTTACCTTCCCCAGGAAGTCCACAACCGGGGTGTTGCTCCCGACTTGGCTCGCAGCTCCAGGACCGGTCCTTCTCCGTAGTCACGTCCGACTACACAGCAGAACTGGAGGTGGACTCCTGTGATTCCTGCCCTCTGACACGGGATCCCTTTGGCGGCCGTTTCCTGGGGCGTCCTGGCCTAGATGGCCAGGCTGCGGCCCGGGCGACTGGGATGGCGAGCTGCCAGCCTGTCCTGCCCGTTGCCCACCCGATGCACCTGGGACGGAAGGGGGGGGAGTCCGAGGTGCCGCGGTGTTCCGGGACCTCCCCTACAGGGGGACCCGGGACGGACCACAGCACCTCCTCCTCCTTCGGGGTGCCCGATGGCCCCCAGGCCTCTACATGGGTGGGGGATGCGAACGGACTGGCCATCCGACGCCCCCCCGACATCTGGCGCTGCCTGTCCTGGAGGCCCGTGCTGGTATCGACAGGGGTCTGCAGGTTTGCAGCCATGGAGCCCAGGGGATTGGCAAACCCTGTCTGTGACTGTGCAACGCCGGCTCGCACATGGCCAATGGCGCCGATGCCCTCAGCGATGGCCTGCTGAGACTGGGCCATGGACTGCTGAGACTGGGCTATGGCCTGCAGAGACTGGGCTATGGCCTGCTGAGACTGGGCCATGGCCTGCAGAGACTGGGCTATGGACTGCTGAGACTGGGCCATGGCATTGAGCGCCTCTGCCATCTGGCGCTGGCTCATGGCCTCCTGTGAGAGGGCAGCCATGTCCTGGGCCACAGACGCCGCCTGCACGGAAAGCCCCAGGCCTCGCAAACCGTTCCCCATGTCTGACACCATCGCACCCATTGCCTCCACCGCGGACGCCACCCGTGCGGTGTCGGCCTGGGCGGCAGATGTTCGCTTGGGCTGGGCTGCCCTCCGACCGCCCGGCCCCTCTGCTGCTCCTACCTCCACCTGCTGTACCGGGACGGCTGTGTTGTGCGCACCATAAGAACATAAGAACTAGGAGCAGGAGTAGGCCATCTGGCCCCTCGAGCCTGCTCCACCATTCAATGAGATCATGGCTGATCTTTTGTGGACTCAGCTCCACTTTTCGGCCCGAACACCATAACCCTTAATCCCTTTATTCTTCAAAAAACTATCTATCTTTATCTTAAAAACATTTCATGAATGAGCCTCTACTGCTTCACTGGGCAAGGAATTCCATAGATTCACAACCCTTTGGGTGAAGAGGTTCCTCCTAAACTCAGTCCTAAATCTACTTCCCCTTATTTTGAGGCTATGCCCCCTAGTTCTGCTTTCACCCGCCAGTGGAAACAACCTGCCCGCATCTATCCTATCTATTCCCTTCATATTCTTATATGTTTCTATAAGATCCCCCCTCATCCTTCTATATTCCAACGAGTACAGTCCCAGTCTACTCAACCTCTCCTTGTAATCCAACCCCTTCAGCTCTGGGATTAACCTAGTGAATCTCCTCTGCACACCCTCCAGTGCCAGTACGTCCTTTCTCAAGTAAGGAGACCAAAACTGAACACAATACTCCAGGTGTGGCCTCATTAACACCTTATACAATTGCAGCAGAACCTCCCTAGTCTTAAACTCCATCCCTCTAGCAATGAAGGACAAAATTCCATTTGCCTTCTTCATCACCTGTTTCACCTGAAAACCAACTTTTTGCGACTCATGCACTAGCACACCCAGGTCTCTCTGCACAGCAGCATGTTTTAATATTTTATCATTTAAATAATAATCCCAGTGAGTGTACCAGACGCCTCATCACTAAAGTGCCCAACCGAGGTGAGTGTTTCTGCGATGGTGGAGGGTGTTGGTGACAGCAGTGGCGTTGTGTCGTGCTCTTCGTCACACTCTGAGTCCATGGCACTTTGGGGTGGGGGTTCGTCTCCACCCATCCACTCTGTGTCACTGTCCGGTATTTCGTCTTCCTGGGTAGTGCTGTCCCGGGTAGTGGTGTCCTCCTGGGTAGTGGTGCCCTGGGTAGTGGTGTCCTGGGTAGTGGTGTCCTGGCTCGGCTGTGACGGGGGCCTGTGGCTGCCCCTCTCGTCGCTGGGTGGCACACGCCTGCGTCGTCGCACCCGCACGAGACGGGGGCGTTGTCTCCCTGTTGCTCCAGGTCTCTCCGTCTCCCGTGGTCTCCAAGGGACATCCTGCGGGCATCGCATGCCGGAGGGTCCGGGTCTCTCCGTCTCCCGTGGTGTGCGAGGGGCAGCCTGCGGGCGTCGCATGCCGGAGGGTCCAGGTCTCTCCGTCTCCCGTGGCCTCCGAGGGGCATCCTGCGGGCGGTCTGCATCTGCGGCGATGGCTGCCTCGACGTTTGCTCCTGCGATACACAATGAAGCATGCATGGTTAGACACGCAGGCAGTGATCAGGTGATATGGGGGAGGGGGGATATGGGGACGGGCTGTCGGTGGCTCACTTGCTGGTGGGCCCCCGACCTCTGCATCAGCAACCTCCCGGTCCTCAGGTCCGCCAGCCAGTTCCAGGGCCCTTTCCTCGTGTTCGGTCAGTGGCCTCTCATCAGCGGGGCCTCCTCCAGTCCTCACATGCTCCCTGGTGTTGTGTGCGCGTTTCTCCTGTGGCGGGGGTGGGGGGGGGGGCGTGGGGTGGTGGTGGCAGGGGTAAAAGGCAACAGTGTTAGACAGGTATATGAATGCACGCCATCGGTTGCGCGTGTATTGCAGAGGTTAAGGTTAGGGCTGGATTCACTTGGGGATATGGGGGAGGGGGGATATGGGGGACATGGGGGAGGGGGGATATGGGGGATATGGGGGAGGGGGGATATGGGGGGATATGGGGATGGGGACGGGGGATATGGGCGATATGGGAGGGGGGATATGGGGAGGGTGGATGGGATTTGGGGGAGGGGGGATGTGGGGGATATGGGGGAGGGGGGATATGGGGGAGGGGGGATATGGGGGGGAGGGGGGCTATGGGGGAGGGGGCTATGGGGGAGGGGGCTATGGGGGAGGGGGCTATGGGGGAGGGGGGCTATGGGGGAGAGGGGCTTTGGGGGAGAGGGGCTTTGGGGGAGAGGGGCTTTGGGGGATGTGGGGATGGGGGGATATGGGGATGGTGGGATATGGGGGAGGGGGGATATGGGGAGGGGGATATGGGGGAGGCGGGGATATGGGGAAGGGGATATGGGGAGGGGGGATATGGGGGATATGGGGAGGGGGGATATGGGGGAGGGGGGATATGGATATCGGGCAGGGGGGAGGCTCACCCTGCCTGCTCTGACAAGGTAGTTCACCTTCTTGTGGCACTGGGTGCCTGTCCGTGGTGTCAGGGCCACAGCGGTGACGGCCTCTGCCACCTCCCTCCACAGACGCCGGCTGTGGCGTGGGGCAACTCTGCGGCCGTGCCCGGGATACAGGGTCTCCCTCCTCTGCTCCACTGCGTCCAGGAGCGCCTCCACATCCCGTGACTGGAACCTCAGGGCTGAGCGGCGGCCGGCCATCCGGTCGGGTGTTCCGGTCGGGTGTTCCGGTCGGGTGGGGGGGAGCAGCGCGTCCTTATGAGCCGTCACGCCGTGCGCCATGTATGACGCTGCACGGCGTGAACCACGTGAGCAAGCGCGGATCCCGTCACGTCGCTGCTAGCCCATTTCGGGCCGGAGACTTCGCGACGATTTTTGCGGCGTGACGCAGGTCGGATTTGCGCCGTTTTTTGCGCCGATCGGCGGACTTTGCGCCGATAACAGAGAATTTTGCCCCAGATGTCATAAATTAGAGACTGATTTAACTTTAACTGTGATCTGTAAAAGTGCACTATCTTTATTCCATTTTTGCATATATGTGTGTGTGTGAATGCATGAGACCGAGTCTGTGACACTGCATTAATCTGTGGTAAGCGTGAGTGAATAAATAGCTTTATAAGTTCATAATTTCATAAGATATGGGAGCAGAATTAGGCCATTTGGCCCATCGAGTCTGCTCCACCATTCTATCATGGATCACATGTTCCTCACCTGTTACCTACAAAGCTACTGACCAAGAACTGGATTGGAAAATCAGCCAGAACATCTCCATCCCTAGAACACATGACCTAGGAGCAGGAGTAGGTAATTTAGCCTCCCGAGCCTAAACACCTTCAATGTGACCATGGCTGATCCCATCATGGCCTCAACTCCACTTCTTTTATTTTAAACTCACAAAAGCTTGCTGCTCAATTAGTTAAATGGAATACACTCTCCAAAGGTAAGGGACAACACACCCCTTCCCATAAATCTCACACTGATCATGGACAGTAAGAGAAGAGACACATTGGACTGGATTCTCTGTTTTTGGGACTATGTCCTCGCTCCATCGTAAAAACTGTGGACCTTCACGCCAGAAATACTGACGTGAAAGGGCCACATATTCCTAGCCCTACAGGGGGCTAGCAGTGACCCGGCATAAACCTAGCAGCTTTTGCTGCAGGGCCCTTAGCACTTCCGGGTCGGAGGCCACGCATGCGCAAGGCGGTGGCCTCCAGCCGCCGCGCCGTGCTTCATGGCGGACTCAGACCGCGGAGCTGGACATTAAAAATAGAACCCCAATCGGCCGCACGCCCAACCCTGACTGCCCACCCAAACATTGCCCGGCTGCTCATAAGGCCTCCCCTGCCCTTCGATCGGCCCGCCCCCGACCAGGGGGCTATCTATGTTCTATCCATATTGACGATAAGGGAATAGTGTAGAAGGGCTTTAGAGTGGTTTCACAGGTCGGCGCAACATCGAGGGCCGAAGGGTCTGTACTGCGCTGTAATGTTCTATGTTCTCTGTTCTAGGGCAGCCGCAGACTGAGTCCATAGCCGCCACGCTAGTATCCCAACCTGCAGGACCATGTTAGTTCCACGCTTTCGGGACTTTGGCCAGTTGTGGGCTGAGAATGGCTGGGTGGGCCTCCAGCAATGGCCACAGGTAGGTCCTAGGCAGTGCGGCGTACTCTCTGAGTACACCCCTTTTCGGCGCCCAGAGAATCGGGGAGCCGCCACGGGTCCCGATTTCGTGCACCAAAATGGATTCTCTGCCCCGCCTCCAGCCTCAATTTTGGCATCAGGGTGCGGAGAATCCAGCACATTATGTCTGTGATATCTCTAATCTGCCAGCAACATTATACCTGAGAACTGGGAAACTTTCAGCTGCTGCACGTTGATGAAACCACAGCTGTAAAATATAGTCATGGTTAAGAAGTAGACATCCTAATTTATTTGTGTCCTTAGATAGTGTCCAACCACAACAATTGAGAATGTATCTATATCACCCAGCAACAATGGGCTAATGGAACCGATGGGGAATATTCAATATCTCATGTTGTTCATTTCCCGCCGATTTCTGCCGTCATAAATAATATATTTGGTTTCCCTAATGAAGTTAGGCCTCAGTATATTAAGGCTTCAAACCTAAAGTTATTCTCCACAAAATAGCACTCTTACTCAACACACGGGTGCGATTTAACTAAATGTGAACAAAGTCCCACAGAAGCACGCTGAGCAACGTGTTTCCAGGTGCTCATAGCGGCAAGAAACACAGCACTGTAAAACGTCACTCAGTTAGAAATGGGGCCTCAGTGGGGAACGTGCTGCCGAGGCCGCACATACCCATTTTCTGCATTGAGGTCCTCCGCTCACTGGAACTCCTCAGTGTAGCAACAGATCGGGATGCCATTTATATACGGCATCCTGATCTCTCAAGTCTCCGATTCAACCCCCAATGCCCCCCAAGTCTAGCTCACTCTGAGGGGGTCTCCCTGCACCCCCCAATACCCAAGCAGGGCACCCTGGCCTGGTCTCCAGCTTGGCACCTTGGCAGTTCCAGACTGCCATCCAGTTGGCACTGCCAGGGTGCCAGGCTGGCATTGCCTGGGTGCCCAAGTGACACCAGCAGTGCCAGGGTACCACCCTGCCCAAAAGGTGTCTCACTCTAATATGCAGATTTGCCAAAATGTGATCCCGCCCACAATGGGTGGGATTCACATCACAATACCTTGTGAGCCGGGTAGATCCCAGGAGCGACGTCTCCTGGCTCCTATAGGCCACATTGCGCCGTGGCGTGCTGCTTTTCAGGCGCAAGGTGGACGTTCGATCGCGCCCGTGGTTGGTTGTGATCAGTGTTGATCAGCTTCCTCTGTAGCAGTTGGGTAACATGATTGGATTAATTAATATTGCCTCCTGTTGTTTGAATTACCTCTTGTTTTACCTTCACTATTCAATATACTCAGTTCAAAATACCAATAGTTGCCTCCCTCGATCCAAAAATCTTACTCCAAAATAAATCAGTCACGATCTTAACTCATCTCTTTACAAAGCCATGGTGAATTCCTGCGGGTGTGTTAATTTCCCTTGATCTTCTAGGGAGGGACAGGGTGCCTGCTCGCACTGCCTTGTCCCGCCGGTAAGAGAGGTGGTTTGATTCTTGCCGGCGGGACAGGCATTCCAGCAGCGGGACTTCGGCCCATCCGGGCCGGAGAATCGCCGGGGGGTGGCCCCGCCAACCGACGCGGTGCGATTCCCGCCCCCGCCGAATATCCGGTGCCGGAGAATTCGACAACCGGCGGGGGCGGGATTCACGCCAGCCCCCAGCGATTCTCCGACCCGGCGGGGGGGTCGGAGAATCCCGCCCCTGGATTTTACCACCTTTTTGTGAAGGAAAGAATTCAATCCGAGAAAATCAAAATCAGTTTATTTTCCACTAAAATAACTTGTTTGCATAATACACTTTCACATGAGACTGGGGAGTTAATGAACATAGATCTCTAATGATGTAAATTGTGTCTTTTAAAAACAATATATTGATTGAGCATTGAATGTGCCAAATGAAACAGGCACAATTTAATAAGCCTTTAAGTTAATGATTTACTTATGTAGTTATACGATCACCCTGTGCAGTTAAATCTAGGAGTGCATAAATGTCAATCATAAATTTAATAATGATTATGAAGTACAGATGATGTTTATATAAGGGCTCTAGTCATTATTAGGTGTCTGCTGTCAAATACTGAAGTCATGATTTGCATATAAATAGGAAAGCCAAGGTACAGTGTTTCATAAATGAATTAATTATCACTTTAATCCTTTCGACCTTTCCCTGCAATCATTTTTGACCTTAATTAATATCTGAAAACCACTGCACTAAATGTATGTTTCAGATGTCAAAATGTGACCCAGCAAGATGTTGCACAACAAAGCTCGCCTCCAGAATCTGAATTAACCATTTGTGATCTGGAGCAGGAACGCTGCACCTTACCAGATGAATGCTTTAAATGCAGCTGTTTCTTAAAATTAATTTTCTGGCCTAACTGGTGACAATGCGATATCTTGCAAGAAGTTACAATCAATACATCATATCTGAAACAAGTATACATGAATGGACTTTCAGAAATTACACCTGCTGCTCCAGCCATTAGAAAGGAACTGGGATTTCCTCATAAACCTATCTATCCTTCTGTTCCACCAAAAGGGAGCGCACAGAAGCAGTATTTACCTAAATGTCAATCAACCATCATCGAATGTAAAGTATTGCATTCATAACAGGATTAAAACAAAAAACTTCATCACCAAACATGCTTGTTTCTAAGGCTGTAAAATTCTTACAATCATTCTCTATCCTCTCTGTATGGCTTCTCAGGTCTACAAACCTCTTAGCCCCAGGATTGTATATCTAAGTGACCTACTGTTAGATATTCAACAATGTTCTTCATTTGGGACGTGAGAAAGTACTGCTAAACACGCCCATGTTCCATTTTCCCTCGATGCAGAGGTGCTTGGCTTCTAAGTTGATACCTCCACATAGCAGGACAATGGAGGTCAGTAATTTGGTCAAGTTGACAATTCAATGTAATCACTCCCATTAAAACTCCACCCAGTCTGTTATTTTGAGAACAGAAGTACAGGTTGCCAGCTCATGTAATGGCATTCTATTTGTGAAGTTGCGAAGAAGGCAATGCAGTAGATTTTCATCTTTACCAAATGGGCATTCAGCATCCTTTGAGTGGAACACAAAGAGGGAAATTGGACAAGTAGGTCTTGCACCCCAATAGCTGAGCCCATTTGCTTTTCTACTTCTTCCCTAAGTAATGAGTAAAAAAATAAGCTGAGTTCTATAATAGACATTCTATCCTCTCCACCTGATTCCCCTCTCAGTGTTTCTCAAATGTGGTGCTTAATGACCAGGCAATAAAGATGAAAACCTATCCCTAATTAAACTTCTACTTCACACAAGGGTAGAGAAAACTGAATAAGGCACATTTGAGCTTTTTCTTCCAATCTGGTTATCAACCAATTCCAGAAAATTAGCAACTTCCTAAAATCCAGAAATGATGGTGACAATCTTTTCAGCAATATGAAAGAAAAAATATTTCCAAAGTTAATACATTGCTCAGCTGTTGGCTGCGATGGCAAATGTGAAAGAATTGGGAAGTGGTGAAGGCAAAGCTTAAATGAGGGGAGGGAAGATTGAAACAAAATGAAGGGGGGTCTTATAAACAATAGCGAATTGATAGGTATGGCCAAATTTCTGTCCTGGGAGTTTTAAGAGCATGGAATGTTGTGTCGCAGGAAATATTCGAGGCAGAAACCTATGAACCTTTTAAGGTAAAGGTGGCTGCATCACTGAAAATGAAAATGAAATGAAATGAAAATCGCTTATTGTCACAAGTAGGCTTCAAATGAAGTTACTGTGAAAAGCCCCTAGTCGCCACATTCCGGCACCTGTTCGGGGAGGCTGGTACAGGAATTGAACCATCCTGCTGGCCTGCCTTGGTCTGCTTTCAAAACCAGCGATTTAGCCCTGTGCTAAACAGCCCACAACGAGATACAGTGCTCTGGAGAGAAAGGCAGACAGCATTGTTAATTTTGAATTGCTCTAACCAACTACTGGCACGGACACAAAGGACTGGGTGGCTTCCTTTGAGCTGCAAGCCTTCGTGATTTTATTGTTCCAATTGAATTATTTATGGAATAATGGATGATCCTAAAGTAACCACATTGACATGAATTAGAATGATTTGTTGACAGGGGTGGGAAACATTGGGCGGGATTTTCCATTTCGGATACTAAGTGCTAATGCTAGGACTGAATTGCAGGTGTACTACCATCCCAATAGGGGCGCCAGTTCTGAGCAGTTCAGGACCAGCTAATGGGCCAGCAGGCTGTTCGAATAGTAAGTAACTGAGAGGATGTTCCAAAGTGAAGGCATCCGTTCAACAACTTTTTAAAAATCATTAAAAACTTGGTGACCTTTGGCTGCATCCACACCCAGGCAGGCATCTGTAGGTCTTCCTGGAGAACGGGCACCCAGGTGGCGACCACATGCCTATCTCCAGGCAGTCAATCTGCACCCCTCTTCCAGATACACCAGGAAACTGGAGATTGACCAGACAATCCCAGTCAGTCTCCTTTTAAATGCCCTTAACAAGGCTCTTAAAGTTGGTTACTTGTTTCTGGGGCTGCCCCAGATCTGAACCTGCCTCGGCCAAAATGGCTAGCACCAGGAATGGGGTCAGGAATCCGGTACGCTGGCCACACCGGTATTTCTGGGCCCATCCACCTGCGCTTTCAAGCTCTGCAGAGCCTGAAAGTTCAGCCTGTAATGTCTGGTGGAAAGAATGTGACTTGTTAATGAAAATGCAAAGATGTCATTTGAAACATGAAGGTCTGATGATAAAACCCAAGGAACATGGGAAAAAGCAAAGTAACAGAAAAGATCCCATAAAAGTAAATGTAATGAAATACAAAAATGAAATAGCAGAAGGCCCTCGAAGGGTTAACTGCAGACAAAAGGGGCGTCATTCTCCGCCGGCGGGAGTCTCCGTTTTGCCGGCACCGGGGGGGTTTCCCGACGGTGTGGGGCTGCCCCACAATGGGAAACCCCATTGACCGGCCGGTGTTACGGAGACTCCCGCCAGCCGGTCAGCGCAGAAATGTGGCGGGGCGGGTAGGAGAATTTTGCCCACGTTCTTTAGAATAAAGACAGCCATTATCACACAGGCCTTGAGATAAGGAAGCAGTTCATGCTGTAACTTAATATCTTTAGTTCAAGAAATTCTTATAAAAAATTAAGTTTTAAGTTACATAAAGAGAATGAGTTTTATACCCTTTAATAGAAGTTAATTAGTTCAGCAAGCAATTGATTGGAATTGTCAGAATCTTAAGTTTGAATAACTTGAAACATTTAAGAATACAAGAAAATACAATGCTTTAAAAAGACAAGGCTGGAATGCCCCAGAATAATTAACAGGAAACCTCCCTTCCAGTAAGCTGGCAAACCAAGGTCAGGTTAACATGAAGGCCCTCTCATGACATTACGAGTACTCAATGTGGAATCACATGGACAGAAAGGGTTTTGCGATCAGGAGCAGAAGAAAATACTTTAAAATAATATCATGTAATCAGCAAGGCTGTTGAAAGGTGATATATATCCTGAATCGCCCCAACCAGGCACTCACTCTCAGCCTGCAGGGTGATTTTCGATACATGGGACAGACAGAGTACGAAAGCCGAGCAGAACGGTTGAACAACCGGGAGAAAACCAACAGATAAAGAAGGGAGATTGTCGAGGAGGCCCAGGAAAGTCTGATCAGCCAACCAGGAGAATCCAGAAGCAAGATCTTTTTACCTTTCGGTCAAGACAGTGATTTTATCTTTTAAAAGAAAAAATAAAATAACTTAAAGTTTTAACCTGAAACAGTGGTTATTACAAAAGTCTACTTTACTTACTTAGCAACGTGGGACCCAGGATCGATGCTACTAAGTGGTAAGTAGATAGATTTCTTCTATGAAGATATGGGTTATGCCGCGGATAACTTGAAACACTAATTTGACCCGAATAGCACCCACCTAAGTGAGAATCCCTGTCCACCATTTAGAATATCTTGATCCTTTTGTGGTATAGGGGGAATTCTAAGAATAGTGGTGAGGTCTTAACTTCATGGCGACCCAGATAGATACAGACGAAGTCTCAGATTTAATAAATGAATTGTATTTGGGAAATGAGAGATCTAAATTAATGAAAGAAATGACAGAGGCAGCATATGCAGGGGAACACCTCACGTTATATATCAACCAAATATATAAGGTAAATAAGGAAGAGGGGGCAGAGGTAGTCAGATTCCTGAGGGAATTGGGACCTAAGATTCCAGGAGGAAGTAGTTTCTCAACAATTTTGCTAACAACCCCCAGGAAAGATATAGGGAGGGAATTGGTCAGATTTGATTTGGCCGGGAAAGCAATTAAAGATGAACAAATAAAAGGGGAACAAAAAAGAGCAGTAGCTGCCCAAAATAATGTTTCAGCACAGAACACTCAAACCAGACCACCGAATCGCCAGATACCCGATAGAACGGGACAAAATCTAGCCCAGTCAGCAATGCCACAACACGGGTATAACCCGCGGCAATAAGACCACCCCCGCCACAAAACCTAAATTATTTACCAAGGAAACAATTCCTGGCGCTCAGTCGCGAGGAAAGAGACAGATTTATGGATGAAAGAAGAAGAGCAGCTGGTCAGGGGAGGGTTGAGCAAGGTAGATATCAACAACCAGAGAGGCATTCGAGACCTTCGAGAGGGGGATTCCGAGGAAGAGGCAGAGGGGGCCCTGGTATGAATTGAACAGATTTGGCTTCTCCCCTTAAACAGGCTCTCCAAAATCAAACAACAGAAACAGAAAAAGGGGAATTAGAAGTAGGATACGGAGGAGAGAAATTTATAGTGGACACAGGGGCAGAGGTATCAATGATACGAGACGAAACTGGAAATCCCACAGGGAAAGAATACATGGTAGAAGGAGCTTTAGGGAATAAAGATATTGGGCGAGATTCTCCGACCCCCCGACGGGTTGGAGAATCGCCGGGGGCTGGCGTGAATCCCGCCCCCGCCGGTTGCCGAATTCTCCGGCACCCGATATTCGGCGGGGGCGGGAATCGCGCCGTGCCGGTTGGCGGCCTCCCCCCCCCCCGCAATTCTCCGGCCCGGATGGGCCGAAGTCCCGCTGCTAGAATGCCTGTCCTGCCGGCGTGGATTAAACCACCTCTCTTACCGGCGGGACAAGGCGGCGTGGGCGGGCTCCGGGGTCCTTGGGGGGGGGGGGGGGGGGCGCAGGGCGATCTGGCCCCGGGGGGTGCCCCCACGGTGGCCTGGCCTGCGATCGGGGCCCACCGATCCACGGGCGGACCTATGCCGTGGGGGCACTCTTTTCCTTCCGCCTTCGCCACGGTCTCCACCATGGCGGAGGCGGAAGAGACTCCCTCCACTGCACATGCACGGGGATGCCGTGAGCGGCCGCTGACGCTCCCGTGCACACGCCGCCCGGCAATGTCATTTCCGCGCCAGCTGGCAGGGCACCAAAGGCCTTTCCCGTCAGCTGGCGGGGCGGAAATCTGTCCGGCTCGGGCCTAGCCCCTCAAGGTTAGGGCTCGGCCGGTCAAGATGCTTGGGGCAGCGCGATGCCGGACTGATTTGCGCCGTTTTTGGCGCCGGCCGGCGGACATCGCGCTGATTACGGAGAATTTCGCCCATTAGACCAGAAGTTAGGGGCGTCATTCTCCGACCCCCCGCCGGGTCGGAGAATGGCCGTTGGCCGCCGTGAATCCCGCCCCCGCCGAAGTCTCCGCTCCCGGAGATTGGGCGGGGGCGGGAATCCAGCCGCGCCGGGTGGCGGGACCCCCCGCTGGATTCTCCGGCCCGGATGGGCCGAAGTCCCGCCCAGGAATTGCCTGTACCGCCGACGTAAATCAAACCTGGTATTTACCGGCGGGACCAGGCAGCGTGGGCGGGCTCCGGGGTCCTGGGGGGGCGATCTGACCCCGGGGGGTGCCCCCACGGTGGCCTGGCCCGCGATCGGGGCCCACCGATCCGCGGGCGGGCCTGTGCCGTGGGGGCACTCTTTCCCTTCCGCCTCCGCTACGGCCTCCACCATGGCGGAGGCGGAAGAGACTCTCCCCACTGCGCATGCGCGGGAAACTTTCGGCGGCCGCTGACGCTCCCGCGCATGCGCGGGGAAACTGACAGTGGCCGCTGACGCTCCCGCGCATGCGCCGCATTTCCGCGCCAGCTGGCGGGGCAACAAAC
Organism: Scyliorhinus torazame; assembly: GCF_047496885.1. Taxonomy (NCBI): domain Eukaryota; kingdom Metazoa; phylum Chordata; class Chondrichthyes; order Carcharhiniformes; family Scyliorhinidae; genus Scyliorhinus; species Scyliorhinus torazame. The sequence continues at coordinate 349,437,376 of NC_092707.1, forward strand.
GCCATTTCCGTCAGCTGGCGGGGCGGAAATCCCTCCGGCGTCGGCCTAGCCCCTCAATGTTGGGGCTAGGCCGCCAAAGATGCGGAGACTTCCGCACCTTTTTGCCGGCGCGATGCCCGTCTGATTTGCGCCGGCTTTGGCGCCAGTCGGCGGGCATCCCGCCGTTGGGGGAGAATTTCGCCCTAGATTAGGAGAATTACTTGCAGTATCAGGAAATGAGAATCTGATGGCAGGGAAAGATTTAATAAAAATTGATACAGGAAAAATTAGGATATTAAAACCAATTGATAACACAGAGGAAATAAGGAAACAGAAAGAACAAAGTATTTTAAGTGACGAGGCTTGGGGGAAGATGAAGGAAGTATTAATGAAAGCAAACCTAGCGATAGGAAAGAATGACACAGGGTTAATTAGCACACAATTTAAACACACAATTCAAGGAGGACAGCACAGACCGCATAAACAGTACCCTTTGACCAGACGAGCTAAAAGCGACCTGGAGATAACAATCAAGGATTTAGAGCAGCAGGGGATTATTCAAGAGGTCACATACACCTCGACAAATAGCCCAATTCAAGTAGTAAGTAAACCAGATGGTACATTTAGAATGTGATAAATTATAAAGCACTGAACAAAGTTACAAAAAAGGATAAGAGGTATTTGATAAATCCATGGAACATGTAGCAGGGAAAACTTACCTAACTAGTATAGATTTAGCGAATGGATTTTGGAGCGTTCCACTAGACCCAGAAAGCAGGGAGAATACAGCATTTACCTTTGGCACTAAGCATTACGTGTATTGTAGGCTGCCCCAGGGATATGTTAATTCTCGGAATTACTTTCAGGCAATAATAAGGGAACTGATTCAGGATGATTTGGCCTTAGTATACATCAATGATGTATTAATTGGATGTGGAGATGCCGGCGTTGGACTGGGGTGAGCACAGTGTGATCTGGCACGTCTTGCAGAGATTGCCATGACAGGGTTGTGTGGTGTCGTGGTCACTGTTCTGAAGACTGGGTAGTTTGCTGCAAACAATGATTTGTTTGAGGTTGCGCGGTTGTTTGAAGGCAAGTAGTGGGGGTGTGGGGATGACCTTGGCAAGATGTTCATCGTCATCTGACGTGCCAGATCATTGACATGGATACCACTATTACACGTGAGAACACCACCCACCAGGTACGCGGTACATACTCGTGCGACTCGGCCAACGTTGACTACCTCATACGCTGCAGGAAAGGATGTCCCGAAGCGTGGTACATTGGCGAGACCATGCAGACGCTGCGACAACAAATGAACGGACATCGCGCAACAATCACCAGGCAGGAATGTTCCCTTCCAGTCGGGGAACACTTCAGCAGTCAAGGGCATTCAGCCTCTGATCTCCGGGTAAGCGTTCTCCAAGGCGGCCTTCAGGACCCGCGACAACGCAGAATCGCTGAGCAGAAACTTATAGCCAAGTTCCGCACACATGAGTGCGGCCTCAACCGGGACCTGGGATTCATGTCGCATTACATTCATCCCCCACCATCTGGCCTGCAAAATCCTACCAACTGTCCTGGCTTGATACAATTTACACCTCTTTAACCTGGGGTTACCCCATCTCTGGATCTGCAAAGATTTAATCACCTGCTAATGCTCGCATTCCTAGCATTGTTTGGCATCTTTGAATTTGTCTATATATGTGTTTCTGGAACAGACCTCTGCATTCACCTGAGGAAGGAGCAGCGCTCCGAAAGCTAGTGACATCGAAACAAACCTGTTGGACTTTAACCTGGTGTTGTAAGACTTCGTACTGTATTAATTGGAGATAATGATCAGGAACAACATGTGGAGAGAGTGACCAAGATTATTAAAACACTTAGCGAAGCAGGATTTAAAATAGAATTAAAGAAATGTCAAATAGGGAGAAGGGAAGTCGATTATTTGGGGTATTCAGTATCGAAAGAAGGTAGGGAAGCTAGTATCGGAATGAGAGAAAGGGTAGCCTGAATCACTGTGCCTGTTTCACGAAACGGGGTTCAGAAAATAATGGGAATTTTGGGGTATCTGAAGCCAGTAGTGAAAGACTTTAGTCTTTATGCCAAACCCATTTATGAAACTTTGAGAGGGGATTTTCGGTGGACCAATGAGGCCTAGATCAGTTAGATCAGTTGAAAACCGCAGTGGCAACATCGGAGAGACAGGAAGAGGATGATTTAAGCATTAAATTAGATCTGTATGTGAATGGATATGGTATGGTGCTTGCTAATCATAGCAATCAGACACCTATCCAACATTTGACAGGAAACTGGTCGAGAGCTGAAAAAAGTTTTATGACAAAGCGAAATGTCCAGCAGCCATAACAAAAAGAATAGCAGAGATAGAAAATTTATCAGCCGGTAAGAAAATTTATGTCACAACTGAATTTTTAGAATTGTAAGAGTTGACAAAGAGACAGATTTGCCAGCAAGGTGCGAATACAGCTCGATGGGAAAGATGGAAAACCATTCTTTTAAACCCTGACTTAATGTTTATTCATAACATTAAAAATGGACAGAAACTTGATAAACCAGTTAGCAAAACAGAGTTGGTAAATGCTTGGGTGTTATATACTGATGTTTGTAAAGTCAAGGAGGATGAAGAACAAGCCAGAGGGGCATTTATTTAAAAAAATGCAGGAAAGAAAATAGTGGAGGAACAGGGAATAATCATTGGGTCAGCCAGACAGCCGCAGTAGAGGGAGTATTTCAAGGGTTAAAGGAGTGTCAGCAGAGAAACCTGCAGGAAGTAACCATTGTGACAGACAGCTTTTTTGTGCAGCAAGGTTTGGACAAGGAATTGCTGTTTTGGAAATTAATTGGTTGGACGAACGATAGAAATAAACTACTGGAACAGAAAGAACAATGGGAAGGGATAGATAACGTTTTAATGGATATGGAAATCCAGACTATTCATCAGAAATCACACACAAAAGGAACCGGGGAACTGTGTAAAGGGAATCAGGAAGTGGATGAATTAGCCAGACTTAGAACGTTAATCTTGGGGACTATTGGGAACACAGAGGCCCACCTTCAGATAGTAATTAAACAAATACATGAAGCCACAGGGCATGGAGGTAACAGTGAAAAAAATTAGGAATTAGAATAACCTATTGGAGACAACGCTTAGCTGCAGTTAGGAGAAAATTTGAAAGATGTATGGCCTGTGGAGGACAGAGAAGGAATAAAACATATGGGAGCATAAAAATTGAGAAACCGATGGAAGAATGGTCGTTAGATTATGCAGCCCCTCTTTTTCCGAGAAGCAAAAAGGTAAATTGTACTTTTTAGTCAAGGCTGATAGCTGCACGGGGGGAAATTGACTTTAGAGTAACCAGCAAAGCAAATGAAGCAACTACCAAAAAGGTTATTGGCAGAAATGATGACTTCAAGAGGTAGACCAAAATCAATTAGAATGGACAATGCGTCGCACTTTAGGAATAATACTGTTATTAACTTTTGTGCGGACAGAGGGATAACAATCAATTGGGCTGTAAAATATGCATTTGAGAGTAATGGAATGGCGGAGAGGTCTGTAAGAAAAGTAAAGGATTGGATAATCAAAAATCAGAATGATAAAAGTTGGGATAAAGACGTTGAGAGATTAGTATTTGATCTTAATAGTAACCTCGGAACCTCTGTCTCCCAGGTACCAGGGGATCTGAGTGAATCCGAAAATTATCAAGTAGGAGAGGAAGTTTGGGTGAAACTACCAACTAAAACCACAGGAAAAGTAATCAGTGAAGCTGTCAAAGGTAAAGACAAGATCGTTAAGAATTTTGGTGAACAGTTGAGTTAGAGAAACATGGTGTCTGGAGCAAAAGAAATTGTATCAGAACTAAAACATTTGACCCAATTAAATAATAAGAGGGATTATCATAATCCATAGGCAACTTATCGGTAGCAAACGAAGAAACGTATTCAGTAAGGAATTGAGAATATGGGGTGATAGATCAAGGGTTGTTATTAATGGACCTCAATTTAAAATGATTCATTGTGAACATAATGAAACATCGTGTCAAGGATGTGGCATGTTTTGTAGCCCAGTAGTTTGGACAGGGAGTAGTCATATGAAACTTAGGAGAATGGCAGATACAGAGTATTCAGGTGATTTGATATTGCATTTAAAACGACAACAATGGGGAAATGCTGCAGCCCCCAGGGAAATTTGGGGACTTCAGTTTTGTCATGATTGCTTTGTGAAATATCAGGCAACACTGATGATTGAAGTTTGTGACCACAAGATAGATTTTGACCATGGGAGGTGTAATTGTGTATGGGATGGTGTGAAAATGACAAATTGTAATTACTGCAGAGAAAACCTAGCTGACGACGAAGTGATTGTGAAAGGATGTGTAGGATTGTGGAGAAGTGACAAACTTATAGTACTAATTAGTGAGGAAGTACATGGTTTAAAAGATGTTGGGATGACATGGGGACGTAAAATTAGCCTGACAGTGTTTAGAGACTGTATCACTGCAATGATGCTGTGTCACAGGATAGACCATATCCCCAAACCGCTTGGACAAGGGGAAAAGGAATGTTGTACTCAATTAATGATTGACCCGGGATATACATTTGGGAAATATATGAATCAAAATAGATCCCAAGAAAGGGAAGGGTGCTCTGTGGATAAATTAAAAACCCCGGACGATGGAGAGGCTTTAGAGGGAAAGGAATGCTTGGTTATGAGTGTCAGGGGATTACTGCACTTACTGGTAATATGTGATGAAGTAGAGTGGGATGTCAGTGAATTGAAACCTGTTAGCAGCATAGATAGGACAGATGATAAAGTAAAAATGTCATGTTCAGAATTTACCTTTCATAAAAATCCTGTCATAATCAGAAATAAAGAAGTTGAAGTAAAAGCAGTAGCAATACCAGAAATGTATCAGGGTAAGTTTTGACCTGATTGGACCACTGAGAGAACAAAAGAGGAGGAGTTTGAGATTCTTCGAATCTCACTCAGGGGTGCAATGATAGAAGGAGGAGGCTTAACAGGCCTTAATTGTATGATGTACGCAAATGATCAGAAAAACAAACCTGTTAAAAAAGAAAAAAGAAAGAAATAGTGGCAAAGGAAATCCAGAAGTCCTGGAGAGGGCACTTCTGGAATATCCAAACAAGAATAGAAAGATACAAATTAAGAAATAGGGCCCTCTCCAACCTTGACCTGTTCGTTTGATTTTGCAGATGGAAAAAATAATTCAGATTCATTTGTTTGGACGAAGAAAGAGGACTACTCTCCAGCTAAAAATAAGGATCTAGCTCGAAGAAGGAATGGAAGAAGCTAGGACTAGGAGTAGGCTTGATTGGTTAAAATGGGGAGTGACAATATTAATGGGGGTTACAGTAATTAGTTTGGAAAATGATGGGCAGATTAGAAGGCCGGAACAAAGTCACTATAACCAGGAATGTAACGTTAATAGATAGAGGGACATGTTATGAAGTAATAAGCGAAGAGGAAGTCACAACGCAAATTGGCTTGGATAGTCCTAATCCTAATAATAACAATAAGAATAATAATAAAAGTTCAGATAACCAGGTGAAAACCTGGTGGACAGATTTAAAGGAGAAGTGGAGGAATGGATTAAATGACATTGCCTGTGCTCCCATGTTAACAAGAGGACCAGTGTGGTTGGTAATCAGATCAGAGGATAAGAGCAAAGTAAAAATAGCACTGAACAATTCACTTCCATGGGTACATTATAGAGAGGAATGGGGGTTAGCACTAGATTGGTGACACAAAACTTCCCGACAAATAGCGAGTACAGAAGGATTTATTGGTATTCGAGGAGAGAAACTAAAAGTAAGTAAATTAGGATTATTTTATAGTGAAGGATGGAACGTGGACATGGATAAAGTTAAGGAGATAGAAAAAGGGATGATGAGAAAAATAGTGGAATTATGGCATGGTAGACAAAAGAAAGATGTTATTAACGGATGGAAGGGTTTGGCCACCCACCCAGAAGATGCTGAAGGAGAATGGATATTAGGTCCATGTAAAGAACAATGTGTCGCTACTGGTCTCTCAGAAAGAGTGACGTCTTGCGATGCTTCTGAAAGGAAATACAACTGTACTGAGTGCTTGCACGAAGAAAAAATGGAAAGATATCTAGTGAGACAAAGAGTAGCAGGAGGATTTAGTCAACTTGAGGCCTATGAAGGAAGTATAGGCAAAGCCTATAAATTTATTGGATTACTGAAGGAGAGCTAATTAAAATATTAGAAAAACCAACAACATGGACACCTGCATATACATTGATATTAGCAAAATAGCGACACCATTAAGAGGGAGACTAGCAAGAGGGAGATACCACTGGAACAGAGAAATTAAAATTGCATCAAGGGCAGTGGACACAGGATATAGGGCTGTTGTTCCAATTCCTTGGGCAAAAACCAAAAAAGAATATAAACTTGTCGGAAAATTTAGTAAATGGAGGGAACCTAAGAAGGAGATTAAATTTGAGCAATGTACATGGGGAAATATGATGAGGATGAAAGACAGTAGTCAGGCAAAACCAGTATGTTTAAAAAGGGAACACCCTGAAACAGGGCCAAATCTGATGAAACAATTAACAACCAGATATGGGTCGAGCAAAAAGGAAGATGGGATAGCCACTTGGTATTTGGATAGAGCCATAGGGTCAGGAATAGCGTGTCAGGTAGACAACAACAAAATGTTAATGGAAGGATGGAAAGATTTCAAGGAAGAAGAATGGTGTAAGGAGGAACTTGGAATAGGACAAGTCCAAATAGAACAGTTAACACTTGTGTGTCAGGAATAGAACATCCCCTGTACTACTCCATCTGGAGTAATTTGGGAAACGATTTGGTAGATGTAGGTTTAAAAATTAAGGAAACAGTTAAAACAGCAATTAAAATTATAGCAAGTCCTTTAAATGGTTTTGGACTATGTTAACCTGGATTCTAATTGGTACTTGTATCAATTGCTGGAGGAGTAATAGTCGCAGCATTGCTGTGGAAATTGGGAATTTTAAAATTATGTCAAAACTTATGTTGCAAATGTTGCAAAAAAGTCCCTCGGCAGAAAGAAATAAACTTGATAAAATTGGCGACATATCTAAGAGAATTAAATGACAAAGCCCGAAGGAAAACTTTACGGGTTAGAGATAAACCGAAATATCAAATTATCACCGAGCAGTAAGACATCCGGTCACACATCACTGGCTGGACATGTGTCCATGACGTCAGCGGGTGGATGATCTGCAGTCTCCACGGGACACATGCTACGCAGTGAATTTATTAAGGGTCTCGGCGGATAGCGGCGACTGACGAAGAACCCACATGTTTAATGACAATAGCTTAAAAACGTTTAGCAATGGCAGCTTGATGGCACAGCGGGAACTTTGTATCAAAACTTTCTTTTTATAACCAACTTTTTATATTATACACAATGCAGCAAACAATATTGCATTAAAGAGCTGTAATTATTAAGAAAGAAATGCCATGTATGTTATTAAAGACTGTTATATAGTAAACAGGGAGAAAGGGGGAAAGTATCACTATGTTTATTGTTTACTAATAAAAGGGAGTTAGAGTAGTTTGGATTGGGGAGGTAACTAATTGATTAGGAAGGAATGCTAGACAAATGAGTATGTAAAAAGCAATTGTGTTAGGGTCTGAATAGAATTAAATGATGCTGGGCTATAAGTCATGATAAAGACAGCATGTGATCTGTGAATACAAGTTGATAGGTTTCTGGACAATTGCAACAAAACAAAATCTGACAGGGTTAAATAAGGCTTCAGACAGGTGGCAACCATAGCATAACATGGACCAGCAAGAGAATTTCAGTATTAATGTAGATGAGGGAGCGTGTGACGGTCCAGAAATTGATTGGCAATTACAAGGGGTAAGGATATTTCTAAACTGTGTAAATATTTTAATAAAGGGGAGAAAACACTGGTTTAATAAAAGTATAATGTTGATAGTTAGTTTAGTGTGGGGGTTAATAACTTACCTGGTAGCAACGTCACGAACAACAATGATGTTGTTAAAACGCCATGGGCATTTAGCATGTTTTGTAAACAAGTGCGGAGTTTTGTAAAGCACTCAAGTAGAGCCAAAAAGGGGTGTGTCACTATTATATTATTTTTGACTATTGTTAAAATTGTGATGATTGCTAAGAATGTTTAAAGATATAACACACGAGCTACTCATGCAATTAAGAGATGAATAATATGTTAAGATGAGACTTATTTTTGTTGGCTTTGTATTTGAAAACAGGGGGAACTCGAAATATGTCTGGAAAAGAACATGGTGATGGTTCGAAGTATGGAGAGGGGGATTGATTGGGTTATACCCCGTAATGATGAATGTATTAAATGTACCTACATATGTAATAGAGGCGGTGTTGTAACCACTCTTGGCTTGTTATGTAGCAAATGTTTTAATGGCAGATATACGCTTCATATTATAAGGGAATTGTTAACAGAAGAAAGGGATCTGAAGGAAACATGGCAAAAAGTTATCATCTCATGTAGTCCAAAGGGTGTCAGATGTAATTGGTTCAGAATGATGTTAGAAGTCAATCAGAGAAAGTTAGGGCCAGAAGCAGGATTGATAGAACCTTTTAAAGTAATGAGGCAAGGGAAAAAGTGGATGAAAAATGATATAGTGATTAACGATACTAATGAAATACGGAAAGCAATTTGGATGGAGAGAGAATGGGACACTAGACTGCCAGTGATAGACAAAATACCTTTTTGATTACTGATGGATTGAGTGGCATGATGTTTCTAAGGGACACGAGAAAGCGTCTACAGTGCTGCCACCCCAAGGAGGTAAAATGCTTTGGAGGTGGTAGAACACACGGAAATAGCTATTGTGTTACCTTTCTGGACAACTACCACTATGGTTCACGGTGATTGGCTTAAGGATAAAATGTCTGTCGACACTGGTAAGGGCAATGAATTAATTTGAACGTCATTTTTAAACAGGCCATAAAAATATGGACAATAATGATCTGGGATATAAGACAGTAAGAAATTATTTGGGGTGGAAGAGAATTAAAGAAGAATAGGGTCATGTTTCAAATGTCAAGAGGGGGTGTTGATGAAAATGCAAAGATGTCATTTGAAACATGAAGGTCTGATGATAAAACCCAAGGAACATGGGAAAAAGCAAAGTAACAGAAAAGATCCCATACAAGTAAATGTAATGAAATACAAAAATGAAATAGCAGAAGGCCCTCGAAGGGTTAACTGCAGACAAAAGTTCTTTAGAATGAAGACAGCCATTATCACACAGGCCTTGAGATAAGGAAGCAGTTCATGCTGTACCTTATTATCTTTAGTTCAAGAAATTCTTATAAAAAATTAAGTTTTAAGTTACATAAAGAGAATGAGTTTTATACCCTTTAATAGAAGTTACTTAGTTCAGCAAGCAATTGATTGGAATTGTCAGAATCTTAAGTTTGAATAACTTGAAACATTTAAGAATACAAGAAAATACAATGCTTTAAATAGACAAGGCTGGAATGCCCCAGAATAATTAACAGGAAACCTCCCTTCCAGTAAGCTGGCAAACCAAGGTCAGGTTAACATGAAGGCCCTCTCATGACATTACGAGTACTCAATGTGGAATCACATGGACAGAAAGGGTATTGCGATCAGGAGCAGAAGAAAATACTTTAAAATAATGTCATGTAATCAGCAAGGCTGTTAGAAAGGTGATATATATCCTGAATCGCCCCAGCCAGGAACTCACTCTCAGCCTGCAGGGTGATTTTCGGTACATGGGACAGACAGAATACGAAAGCTGAGCAGAACGGTTGAACAACCGGGAGAAAACCAACAGATAAAGAAGGGAGATTGTCGAGGAGGCCCAGGAAGGTCTGATCAGCCAACCAGGAGAATCCAGAAGCAAGATCTTTTTACTTCTCTGTAAAGACAGTGATTTTATCTTTTAAAATAAAAAATAAAATTACTTAAAAGTTTTAACTTGAAACAGCGGTTATTACAAAAGTCTACTTTACTTACTTAGCAATGCGGGACCCAGGATCGATGCTACTAAGTGGTAAGTAGATAGAATTCTTCTATGAAGATATGGGTTATGCCGGGGATACCTTGAAACACTAGTTTGACCCGGATTGCACCCATCTAAATGAGAATCCCTGTCCACCATTTAGAATACCTTGACTTTTTTGGTATAGGGGGAATTCTAAGAATAGTGGTGAGGTTTTAATTTCAGACTTCTCCAGCAATACGGAGTAAAGTTTATTTAAATTGATGCCGGAAATATTTCAAAGATTGCAAACGTTACAGAGTGTTATCATTTACAAAACTACACAGTTCTGGTAGAGTAAGGATGAAAGTATTCCTTCCCCATGTGTCTAAAATCTATAATAACTTGTCTCTTTGTGGCTTGTTCTGTTTACCATACAGTCATTAAAAAATCATCTTTCAGTTTAGTCTAATTAAAATGCATAATTAGGTTATACCATTTGAAGTTTTAATCTTGTACCATTAATCATTTATCTGCTTGTACCAGCAAACTATGATACTTCATATTGACGCAGGTCCTAAAATCATCACCTTAGATAATATGCAATTAATGTCACTCGTTTATATTACAGTAAAATTAAAAATACTATTTGTGAACTCCAAGAAAAAACTTGGGGAATTCCAGGCAACAGGCCACCATTTATGTAAGCCTGTTACATGTGGATACACTAATACACCACCTTCCAAAGCTTTTATTATGTCCCTGTGATATAGCTCAGTTGGCTCCATATCTGGGGCGAAATTCTCCCCCAACGGCGCGATGTCCGCCGACTGGCGCCAAACACGGCGCCAATCAGACGGGCATCGCGCCGGCCCAAAGGTGCGGAATGCTCCGCATCTTTGGCGGCCTAGCCCCAACATTGAGGGGCTAGGCCGACGCCGGAGGGATTTCCGCCCCGCCAGCTGGCGGAAATGGCGTTTGTTGCCCCGCCAGCTGGCGCGGAAATGTGGCGCATGCGCGGGAGCGTCGGCGGCCGCTGACAGTTTCCCGGCGCATGCGCGGGAGCGTCAGCGGCCGCTGTCAGTTTCCCACGCATGCGCATTGGGAAGAGTCTCTTCCACCTCCGCCATGGTGGAGGCCGTAGCGGAGGCGGAAGGGAAAGAGTGCCCCCACGGCACAGGCCCGCCCGCGGATCGGTGGGCCCCGATCGCGGGCCAGGCCACCGCGGGGGCACCCCCCGGGGTCAGATCGCCCTGCGCCCCCCCCAGGACCCCGGAGCCCACCCACGCCGCCTGGTCCTGCCGGTAAATACCAGGTTTGATTTACGCCGGCGGGACAGGCAATTTCTGGGCGGGACTTCAGCCCATCCGGGCCGGAGAATCCAGCGGGGGGTCCCGCCAACCGGCGCGGCCCGATTCCCGCCCCTGCCCAATCTCCGGTACCGGAGACTTCGGCGGGGGCGGGGGCGGGATTCACGGCGGCCTCCGGCCATTCTCCGACCCGGCGGGGGGTTGGAGAATGACGCCCCTGGTTTTGATGCAGAGTGTAGGCCAACAGCATGAGTTCAATTCCCATACCGACTGAGGCTATTCTTGAGGTGTGGTGATCCTCAGGTTAAATCACCACCAATCAGCTCTCCCGCAGTCACCAAAGTATGGTGACTTTACTTTACTTCTACAAATGTTTAATTCAGTAATAACATATTGATGCACAAAAGGTACTGCATTAACAAAAGGATACTTAATCGAAATGTGAAGGTGACATATAAATGGTCTTGAATTAATGTATAGATATTATCAGAGAAAATAATTGTATAAACTCTGTTTGGAACATTGAGTCTGCTAACCTTTTATGAATCAGATAAATTTCAGCCATCTCTTAATTTCAGCATTGAGAAAATATTTAATCTGTGTCTGTTCACTTGGTGATAACAATGATATACGCTCCACAAAAGTCTGACATTTTGAGTCCAGAGTGTGGGCTGCTAACTAGTTTAATGTCATTCGAGCTAACAATGTTAATCTGTACAAAAGATTTTAAGTAAAGAGTTGGACTGCATCTTTTGACATTTTAAGGTGAGGTTTTCATGGAGTTGGTGGAAAGTTTGAGTGCGGCAGTTTCCTGACTCGAAGATCCGTCTTCTTTAAAAAAGCCCCTGTCCACAAAATTTTCATCCCAGGGAGGGTTTGGAGTGAGTTGGGCCTGCAGCCTCAGGAGCACAGGCTCAAGGCGACAATCAGGACAGTGAATGGTGAGGCTTGCAGGATGGAATACCCGCATCTGTTTACTAGTATATTGGTTCCATTGTAAGAATTAATATCAAGCCCTCAACCTTCACCTCCCACCCACCCCACATATCCTCTCTGGTCCCTTTTTTGTCTATGCTCCCTCATAAGTCCATGCTCTGTTATTCTCCCTCCATGGGCCCTCTGTCTCCTCTATAGCTATTCACCCAGTATCCTCAAACCTCAGAATGCCTTTGAAATGGATACTTAAAAAAATTAACTTCTAACACTCTAATAGAACTGTTGATTAAACAGATTTCATACTGAAATAAACCTTATTCATAAAGGCATTCAAAATTAAATCTCCTCTAGTGGCCAATCTGTGGTAAAGAAAAACCCAAATAATTGTTCACTTCCCGCATTCAAAGACAGTTGATCATTTAATTACTTATTAAACTGTTAATCAAAATTTGCACGCTGTCCCCTGCTGAGATAAGTTGTTCTGCCAGTTCAGCCAAACATTCATAATAGACTTAGATGTAATAACAAACACTGGAAAATCTAAACAATAGAGGCAATTAAAATGTTAAAAGACAGATGGGGTGAAATTCTCGGTTTTTATGTTCTTCCTCCGGAGTTGAATTGCCGCTGATTTGCTCTCCTGATGCATGGCGAGGGTTGTGAGGGATTCCCAAGGGAATCCCGCTATCGGCCTGCCATTTTGAGCAGGCGGCCCGATAATGAGATCCCACGACTGCCGCCCCCCCCCTCCCCCGCATCATAAATCAGCCCCCCCTCTCTGCATCGCACATCAGCCCTCCACCCCTGGAATTTCTGAATCCCCCTGCCCCAACATAAGGGGGTGACCTGACCTGCTTGCCTCCAGAGACCCATTAAATAGGTGGACCACCCACAGGGGGACCCTACAGAGGGGAATCCCCCCACAGAGACACCCTGCATAGGGGAACCTCCCCAGGGACTCCCTACACACGGGACTCCCCCCACAGAGACCCCTAAATAGGGGGACCCCCACAGAGGCCTCCTAAATAGTGAAACCCTCCCACAGAACCCCAGAAATGAGCCTCCCAGGAAAGAGAAACCTGTCAGAAAGCCCCATGAAAAAATAAACCTGTCAGGAGGATCCCCAGAAAAGATAAATCTGTCAAGAAATCCCCCAAAAAGAGACCTCTGTCTGGAAGCTAAACAGCAGTCCAGACAGAGGCAGTGAAAAAGTACTGTTGTAACACTCACCTAGGCAATACACCTGCTGGCTCAGACAGAGGAAGAATCACATGTTGATTCCTGGAAAGAGAAAGCAGTGACCTGTGTTTAAACCCCTCAGACCCTTGAACTGCTAACCGTTCATTAATTTTCCTTAGTGGGATGTGATTGACAGCTTCCACACAAACTCACAGCTGTGAGCCTTGCTTCATTCATCTTTTTCATGGTCCAGTAACTCTTAAGTGCTGTAAATGCATTCCAATCACGCGCCATTATGCTTGAGTGCTTTTGAAGTGCCTAGCTGGAAACTGACAGCACTTAACTCTATTTGAAGTGGTTGATGTTTGTAAGCATTATGTAAGCACTTCAGAGTTTCTGAATCATGAAAAAGATGAATGGTCTGGCATTGTGGGGATCGGGGTGGGTGGCCCTTAGGTGGACTTTGGGGCAATCCCCCTTTCAGGGGTTACCCCCTTGGCCCACAGTGAGGTCCATTATGTCGGGCCACATTTGTCCATACTTGTTGTAATCTGCGCCCGCGTGATTTCTGGCCCAAAGGACCGGAGAATAGTGAAGGCCCGGAGAATATGGTGCCCAGCCCGCTAAGTGGATGCAAATGAGTCAGAAAGACCGGTTTTACATCCATTTTCATCCTCCTGCTGGCACGTGAGCGAGAACCCCGATTCAGCCTTGTGCCGATCCCATCTTTACCTCTGATGCCCGATTCTTCACCACATCGCAAACCCGTCTACCATGGTCTTTTAAAAAATATATACCAGGATGACGGGGATGTAGTGGCCTAGTGGTATTGTCGCTGGACATAGAACATACAGAGCAGAAGGAGGCCATTCGGCCCATCGAGTCTGTACCGACCCACTTAAGCCCTCACTTCCACCCTATCCCCGTAACCCAATAACCCCTCCTAACCGCTTTGGACACTAAGGGCAATTCATCCTGACCAATCCATCGAACCTGCACGTCTTTGGACTGTGGGAGGAAACCGGAGCACCCGGAGGAAACCCACGCAGACAAGGGGAGAGCGTGCAGACTCCACACAGTGACCCAGCGGGGAATCGAACCTGGGACCCTGGCGCTGTGAAGCCACAGTGCTATCCACTTGTGCTACCGTGCTGCCCGAGTAAGCCAGAGACCCAGAGTCATGCTCTGGGACCCGTGTTCAAATCCCGCCACGGCAGATGGGGAAATTTAAATTCAATAAAAATCTGGAATTAAAAATCGAAAGGTGACCGTGAAACCACGGTTGATTGTCATAAAAATATATCTGGTTCACTAATGTCCTTTAGGCGAAGGAAAATCTGTCATCCTTACCTGGTCTGGCCTACATGTGACTCCAGATCTACAGCAATGTGATAGGCTCTTAAATGCCCTCAGCGATGGACTATAAAGGCTGTCCCGGTCAGCGATGCCCACATCCTATCAATGAATTTTGAAAAAATGTCCAGCAACAGATGGCTTTTGTTTCTTTTTGAACGCTGCTGCAGATTTCTCTCAATATAAATGCATTCTGGGCTTTTAAACCACCCCAGATAATTATCCCAGAGATACCAAGCAGTGCTTTTCTCAGTTGTGAATGAATAAGAGCACTTCCCTCCTCTAATGCATGTCAGTACTTACATAATACGGATCAATTTAAGGTCAACTTCCCTTTGCAGGACAGAACCCTGTAATCAATCACTGCAGTAAAAACACATAAAGTATAATACAGCTCTCGCTAGTGAAATTGAAAAAATAAGTTTTTTATGTATTTCAAAGGCTGTCGATGATGGAATTCCAGGAGCAGGTGGCTGATTTGTTTCTGGTTTCCCCATCTCGAACTGGTCTGAAAGACCATGAACCAAGTCTAATTGCAGAATTGGCCTGACTCCACTAAAACTAATGGAGGTGGGGAGGAAGTTATGGACTGCCCATTTCTGCAATGGAGCCAGCAGGGTGGGGGTGCTCTGTGCATGCCGACTACCCATGCACCATGCTGCCGAAAATTGGTGGATACAGGAACAGGCAATAATCCAGGACTTGGGTCCCACTTGTCATTTTTAAAAGGCTCCCAATTTGGACCGACCCACCAAAAACCCAGGCCATTTACAGATAGGGGTAGATGGACGATATTGCACCCCCACTCTTTCCGCAACCCTCCTGCTCCAAGCTTCACGCCTCTTTCCACCAAACCAGCAGAAATTGATACATATATAGTCACTGTGAAGCTGTATACTGTTAAAACAAAGGGAGCTGTTCAAATATTTATTGTGAGACATCTTCTTCTCCTAAAACTGGAGCACCTGGATGAAACCCACGCAGGCACGGGGAGAACTCCTCACAGACATTGACCCAAGCCGGGAATCGAACCTGGAACCCTGGAACTGTGAGGCAGCAGTGCTAACCACTGTGCCACTGTGTCATGGAAGTCCACCGATACTGTCTCTGAAATGGTGAATTCTGCCCTATGTTCTGCCGCTTGGAGGGGAATTTCAACCGATTTACATTCCGCCTGGGAGCGCAAATAATAATCTTTATTAGTAATAATCTTTATTGTCACGAATAGGCTTACATTAACACTGCAATGAAGTTACTGTGAAATACCCCTAGTCGCCACACTCCAGCGCCTGTTCGGGTACACAGAGGGAGAATTCGGAATGTCCAATTCACCTAACAAGCACGTCTTTTGAGACTTGTGGGAGGAAACCGGAGCACCCGGAGGAACCCACGCAGACACGGGGAGAATGTGCAGATTCCGCACAGACAGTGACCCAAGCCAGGAATCGAACCCGGGTCCCTGGCACTGTGAAGCAACAATGCTAACCACTGTGCCACCATGCCACCCCTGCAATTCTGTTTCCCTTGCCATGCAATTGATGCATGGTGAGGAATGCGAGGGATTCCTGTGGGAATCCCACTATCGGGCCGCCATTTTTGAGTGGATGGCCTGATAGCTGCCCACCTCCCCCCCGCCCATTAATAGGGAGACCCCCCCCCCAGGGACCCCATGAATAAGGAGAGCCTCCCAAGGACACCCTAACTGACGAAACCCACACAGGTACCCGTACCTAAATAAACCACCCCATGAAGACTCCTAACTAAAGGGTCCCCCCAAAGGGATAGCTGCTGTGGGAGGGGGGAGACAACCTGGCACCTGATCACCCTGGCACACTGGCATGACCACCCGAGGATCTCCAATGACCTGAGAGTCCCCCCCACGTGCCATTACGCCTGGTCCATGTTTGTGTGGACCCGTACTAAACAGTGCCTTGGTGAGGTCTCCCAGGCATGGCCATTGAGTACAGTGCACTGGGTGAATGCGGCATCCTGGTATTTAAAGCTTATTTAAATAATCAGAGAGAGTGAGATCCAGATCTCATGGGGTGGAGTGAGTTGGGTGCCCAGCGCGGAGCCAGATTTGGAACTTTAGCACAATTCACCCATTGTGCCCTGCTTCGCCCAGTATTCAATGCCTCTACAAAAATCAGTGAGCAGTGGACATGTATCAGAAAGCTGGCACATCGCCCACGGGTGTGAAATTGGGGGGCATGTCCATCTTCAGTTCAGTCTCAGCCCAATAAACATTCCGTCCTATGTGCTGGTCGGGTTTAGAAACACAAAGTTGTTTTTGTAGCTGTGTGAGAGGGTTGGGGAACATATGTGGAAGTTGAACGGCATTAATGAGGGTTGACTTTCTCTTGATCTGTTGATAGGTTTTATCTGAGCTTGATTAGAATTTTTTTATGAAGAATAGTCTCAGAAGATGTAGCAGCTGTCGTTTCAAAGGTGCTTATCGAAGCCAGTAGCTTTTTGACATATGGCCATCTTTTCAGAATCAGGGCATTATGTACAAAATAAGGTCAGATCATGGACAGAATTCAGAGCCTGCGTTAGGCGTCAGCATAAACGGGAGCAAAATCCTGCAAGAGTCAGGAAATGCAATTCTTGCCGGCGAGATCCTGTTTTTCCACAACCCTTGCCCATGACATAACACGGTTCGCACCCAGGAAGGCCGGGAACCTCATTGAAATGTATTAGCATCTCATTAGTGAGTCATCCCACCAGGACCTCCCCCTCACTGAATATTCATTACATGCTGGGGTGATGTCATGCCAGCCGATTTACAACAGCTGCATAAAAACGAGAACCTGGCAAGCTCATTTCCCATGGGAATATCGGAGGAGAGCACTCATGTTACCAGAAACCTCGAGGAGGTCTAATGGAGAGGGGGCCCCGGTGAGGATCTGGGGGACCAGCTGAGTGATACTCTTGGACAGGTTGAGTCTCGCCATGGGGTGTGGGGGGTTAATGATCACAGGCCTTGGTGGACCTTCATTGTTGCTGGCTGGAGGTCTCCAAGGGATGTGGCACCTCGTGTACAGTTAGCACCTTTTGGGTCCCCCTTGCTGGGGTTAAAGGGGTCTTCCCTCAGAGTAAGTGCTCTTCTGGACTGGTAGCTGGATGTAGGTGGGAGGGGTAAACACCACAGGGTCAGCACAAGGGGCAATGGTGAAGCCTCGGGTGGGGGCCCCATGAGAAACCAGGCTGCATGGGCAGTCCGGGGACTCTAACGTGGGGTGATGACTAGCTGCATGAGGGCAAAAGGACCCTCACACAAGGGGGACAACGAGTTCAGTCAAAATGAACCCCCACCCTCAGGCTGTGAAATGCAACCTCAGGGCAGGCACTGTTTAGATGTGAAATGTCACTGGTCATGGAGTCCGGGCTATCAGGAATGTACTCATGGGCGGCTGGCTGCTCAAGTTGGGAGGCTTCTTTAATCCACGACCAGTGAAAGCCGGTGTGTGGGGGGGAAGGGGGGTGGGTGGGAGGGAGCTTGACGTCTAAGGATGAAGTTGACTGTGCATTGCAGTCTTGACATGAATCAGGTGAGCCTTGCCTGACACAGGGGGAAGCCAGTTCCTAAATCAGGGGTGGGATTCTCTCAGGGCGCCGGGCCGTAGAATCCCCGCGAC
This sequence comes from Scyliorhinus torazame, assembly GCF_047496885.1. NCBI lineage: Eukaryota > Metazoa > Chordata > Chondrichthyes > Carcharhiniformes > Scyliorhinidae > Scyliorhinus > Scyliorhinus torazame. The sequence goes on from NC_092707.1 coordinate 349,455,782, forward strand.
GGGGCCATGCCCCCCCCGACGCCGGCACACGATTCTCCACAGACCGGAGAATCGGTGCCATTGGCGCCGGCGTGGTTTGCGCGGCGCTGGTCGCGGGCCGCTCTACGCGGCCCGGGATGGGCTGAGCGGCCGTAGTTAAAACGTTGAGTCCCACCGGCTCTGTCCACACCTGCTCGTAGCCAGCGGGAACTCTGCGTGCAAGGGTTGAGTGGCGGCCTGTGGGGAGAAGGGGGGGTGGTTGGAGGGGTGCTCCAACCCCAGGAGGGGCCTCCGATGCGGCCTGACGATCGGGGCCCACCGACCGGCAGGCCGGCCTCTCTGTCCCCCGGCCTCTTCTCCCACGCTCGGGCCCCTATAGCCCTGCACCATGTTTGCGTTGGGGCCGGCGCGTTGAAGGAGGCCACCGCGCATGTGCGCGTTGGCGCCGGTGCCACTGCGCTTGTGCGGATCACGCGGCGCCCAGTTCACACTGGGATCGGCAGCTGGAGCGGCGTGAACCGCTCCAGTGCCGGCTGGCCCCTACCCGTTCACACCGTCGTAAAGCGCGATGGCATTTACGACTGCGTGGACACTCTGCCGAGGGATGGGAGAATCCCGCCCCAGATCCCTGACCCATTCTTGACAAGTTACTCGTGTCACTTGAATCAGCTGCAGTGCATGACTGTGCCACTGATTGGGATCCAAGAGTTAATCATTTGGGAGCTGAGCCTCCAAGCATTCCACAGCTTTCACACACCTCTCCATTACAGAGAGGTGACACAGGTATTGCCCACAATGCAAGGATAACTGAGCTCATCAGTCAGCCTCAACAGGACATGGCAGGCGGCAGCATTTCGTACCCTTGGGAACTCAATTCGCAGGTCAAGTGAATACACTCATGGGCCTTCACCTTTGGGTGGCCACACAGGCCGCTGAGGCTCACAAAGGTAGCTGCTCATCTGTTAAGTGGAATTGGGAGAGACAGGTCTGAGGACCTGGACATTGTGTGAGAGGAGGGAAAGCTACTAATAGGGGAGGGGTGCATGGGTAGATGTCCCAAACCCTGAAAGGGCTCTGAGTTAGGGCATTGCCGGCACTCCTCGTTGTTCACATTTCTGTTTGTCTCCTTTCAGTTTTTGGATTGAGAGGGTGATGACTGATGTAGAGTAACAGCAGTGACGTCAATGTGTGGTTGCATGTGGGCATCCTGAAGAGAAAGGGCTTGCAGGGCTGCTAATCAAACAGGTGCAGGGCCACTCATGGAGGAGGCTCGAGGAGACATCACCGACCGTGGGTCTACCCGAGGAGAGCATCGTACCTCCAGATGTCAGAAACAACAGCGTCTGTCCTCGCCCCCCAGCTATGTCTAGGTGTATTCCTGGAATTCTCAGCTGGGGATGAGGCACAGCTGAATTTAATGCCATGCTGCTTGAGATGTCGTCAGCAGGCATCCCCTGTAGGGCTTGGACCTTGAGGGTCCGGGCCTGCTTTCGGACAGCATGAAGTGCTACCCTCCTTGGTGTGTGTGGTGATGTGCATCAATGTCAATGCATGTAGGCTAGCTAGACACTAGACATTACAGAGACATTACACACACACACTCAACCAATAGATCAGTTGGACAGGACACGACCAATGGACATTCATGATACACACAGAGGTGACACCACCACAGGAGGGCATTACACCAACCCATATATCAAAGACACCACACACATGATCTGCCTCTTTCCAGTGGAGACAGTCAGTGAGTAGAGACACAGGGTTGATTCAATATCACTCCCACCACGTGGATTACAGCAACTGGTTCGTCAGTCTAGGTAGCTATAGTAGGATTAGCAGTAGTGTTGAACCCGAGTAATAGAAATGTAAATAGTTTAATAAACGTGTTGAAGTTATCTCCACGTCTGAACCTTCCTTTGTCAAGTGCAGCACAAGGAAGCTGCTTATGTTACACCTAGAACATAACAAATCATGGTACCAGGACTGAACTGATTCAATCCATGTAGCCATACCTCAGTGTACAATGACAACCAGCAATGATACCCAGGCAAGATGTTCGAGATCTGGGTTCCGCAGCAGCTCCAGTGCCACGGCGATCTCCGCGAAAACTGGCGGGTATTCCGGCAAATGTTTGCAATCTTCCTGGTAGCAGCCGACCTACAAGACGTGGCCGATGCTGAAAAGACAGAGCTTCTGCTCTCCATCGGCGATGCCAGAGCAGAAGAAATCTTTAAAAAATTCAAGCTCTCCAAAGGGCAAAACAGGAGCGACTTCCAGGCAGTCCTGGGCAAATTCGGCAAATACTGTGAGGAAAACACACTCCACCAGCAAGAAAAGGTAAGAGAAGCGGCAGTACTCACCACGAGGCCGAGATCCCGGAGCAGAGAACAATTTTGATTGGCGGCCATCTTTCTAAAGGGACTGCATTGCGCGAGAAGCGCACAGAATGGGAAGGTCCGTTTGTGCATGCGCGAGAAGCCGCGCATGCGCAAATGAGAACAAGACCCAAAGTAAAGGAACAGTGATCTGCTCATGCCCAATCGCTTCCCACGCGCTACGTCACGCGCTTCATGACGTCAGAGGCCCCGGACCTCGCCCATTTAAAGGGGAAACGTCCCAAATTAAAGAAAAAATCTTTTAAAGCCTTCACCTGAAGGAAGGTTGTTTTACGGCTTTAAAAGATTTAGAAGAATGACAGCACAATGCCTCAAATTGAACCAAGAAATGAAATTAACCTCCGAAGAACCCTGCAAGAAACAGTTACCTACACGCAAACCGATGATTCTGACCGTGAATACTTCGAAACAGACCTTTACATTTTTTCTGGACCTCGCGAGCCCAATGCCAGCTCCGACGCAAACAGTGATGGTATGGTCCCAGAAGACAATGACTCAGACAAACCTTTCACCTTGGGAGGCTACCCCAGTACCAAATCCGAACCGCAACTAGACGTGTTGCACATTGATGACCCCGACGACGAGTTCTTCGGATTTGAGGATCTTCAGCCCAGCAGATATGACATCCCGACTCGTGAGTGCAGGATTATGCTGCGGCCTGAAACCAAGAGACAGAGAGCAGTAAGCCGGACTTTATTCCAGACAGGGAGTGCCGCAACCTCAGTGATGGCACGCTCAGGGTGACAGCAGATGCCACAACGACAGGAGATGGATCACTTAACAATTACACTGGGTCAGTAATAACAAGCAGCGGCTACAGTCCAAGAGGAATACACCAATATTCACCACAGCTATATCCACACATTTTTTCCACACCAGCAGTGCAGCCAATGACAGCTCATGCTGGACAAACCCAGTATTCAGGCATGCAGCAGCCAGCAGTCTATGCAGCATATTCTCAAACAGGCCAGCACTACGGATTGCCCACTAATGGAATCAGGACCGAAGGAGGACTACCGCAAGCGCAATCTGCACTACAGACTGGATCCCTTCGTTACAGCCCAGGATTTGCTGCACCCCAGCCTGGCCAGACGGCATATTCCTATCAGATGCAAGGTTCTAGTTTCACACCATCACCAGGTATTTATGCGAGCAGCAATTCTGTTTCCAATTCGACAAGCTTCAACGGTTCTCAGCAGGATCACCCTTCCAGCACAGCATGTGGCCAGAACCAGTATGTACAGTCTTATCCAACTTCACCATATGGCACATCCATGACCTCGAATGATACTGTTGATGGTACCTCTTTAACATCAACACCTTATCAGCTACAAGATGCCATCCAACATCACCATCACAAACATCTAAGAAGGAAAAAGACTCCAAATCAGACAGCGAAGTGATTTGACCACTTCTTGGTTCCTGTAGCACAGGGACGTTGATGCCGTTCATAACCAAGAGAGACATTTGACCATGATGATTGATGGTTTTTGGACTCACACGAATGATTTGGACTTATTGTTCCCATGACTTGTATATACCTTAACCTATCTACCTGTTTTTTGTTCAATTTTCTCAAAGTGTACAGAAAATATGTAACATATAAAAAAGGGGGGATGTGGTGATGTGCATCAATGTAAATGCATGTAGGCTAGCTAGACACTAGACACTACAGAGGCATCACGCACACACACTCAACCAATAGATCAGTTAGACAGGACACTACCAATAGACATTCACGATACACACAGAGGTGACACCACCACAGGAGGGCATTATACCAACCCATATATAAAGGACACCACACACATGATCTTCCTCTTTTCAGTGGAGACAGTCAGTGAGTAGAGACACAGGGTTGATTCAATATCACTCCCACCACGTGGATTGCAGCAACTGGTTAGTCAGTCCGAGTAGCTATAGAAGGATTAACAGTAGTGTTGAACCCGAGTAATAGAGATGTAAATAGTTTAATAAACGTGTTGAAGTTATCTCCACGTCTGAACCTTCCTTTGTCAAGTGCACCACAAGGAAGCCGCTTATGTTACACCTAGAACATAACAAATCAGTGTGCATGGCTGGAGGTGTGCCGGTCATAGGGAGGGGGGTCAGGTGGGCTGGACACCCTCAGGATCTCCTCAGGAAGACGCCGGGCTGTGCACCGAATGATCTTCTTCTGAATGAGTGCACAGGGACCCCTGGGATAGACGGGCAGTTGGAGTGAGATCTAGAAGCCCAGCCGTCCTCTGGCACTGACACTCACAAATGCCCACAAGTGCCTACACCCTGCAGTTGATGCCCTAAGCCATGCAGCTCACATTCTCCGAGATGGAGTGTATGACCTAGACAATGGAGTGGACATCCCCTGCCATAGGGGGCAAGTCCTGCACCAAGGGCTCCCCTGAGGACACCACCCTTGCAATGTTGACTTTGTTGCCATGGAGTGATAGCACCATTTCCTCGGACAGAAGAAGATGAGACTCCTCCAGTAGGCCTTGCAGTCCAAGGAGGGATGCTGACTGAGCTTCCTGATATTCATGACACTGCCTTTGTAGCTTCAGAAGCGAGATGCCATTGGTGCACGACAGGGGCATAAGGAGAGAAGAAAGTTAACTTACACGAGGTTTACACCATGGCTGCATGTGTTGAGTGTTTTCACTTTTGTCTCTTGCACCACCTCGCCCTCTGCACAATTGCGGTCCTGCTCCTCCCCGGCCAGCTCAAGGGCTCTTTCCTCAAAGCGGGTTAGGGTTTTCAGCTCAGATATGACTCCTGCAGGCTGTGCCCACTCACACCGGTCGTGCTCAGGTTTGCCCTGCAGTGAGACAGATGAGAGAGCGTATGAAAAAAATGAAAATGAAATGAAAATCACTTATTGTCACAAGTAGGCTTCAAATGAAGTTACTGTGAAAAGCCCCTAGTCGCCACATTCCAGCGCCTGTTCGGGGAATTGAACCATGCTGCTGGCCTGCCTTGGTCTGCTTTCAAAGCCAGCGATTTAGCCCTGTGCTAAACAGCGTAGGTAGGAGTTGTGCCAGTCCAGATGGTTTTGAAGCCTGGCATGTGTTGGAGGTGAGTGGGAGTGGGGATGTGAAGAGCAGAAGAGCTACCATGGGGAGTGAGAAGGGGAGGACGGCATGACAAGTGTTGAGGCCTTGTGAGGTGGCTGAGAGTGGGATCACCATGGAGTTGTGAGGGGTGTGTTAAGGGGTGCAACGGGAGACATGAGGTGGCAGCTTACCCTGGCTGCATGAAGAAGGTCATTCATCTTCTTCCGGCACTGCAGCCCGTTCCTCTTATGTAGCAAGCTGGCTCGTGGCCACAGCTCCCCCCCCCCCCCCCCCCCCCCCCCGATTGGACTTGGAACAAGTACTGGGGAAGTGTTTAAAAGGAGCACCCCACTGATTGCAGAGATTAACCAGGGTGAGCGAATCAGAGACAAGCCATCACGGGCACGGCGTGAAACCCGTGAAAAACATTTTGTTTTTAAAGTGGCTGAATATTTGGAGATTTTTCTCGCCGATACGCCAGCAGGATCCTCTTCGGTTGTCTCACTGAAACCAACCCATAAAAAGTCGGAAAATTCCTCCCCATATGTTACAGATTGATGGCAATATGATTAACTGTTGAAGTATAACAATATTTGACAAAACACTTTAGAGTTGGCAATGGACCTGTTTCTGTTTAAACCACTGCCTATTAATATTTTTAAGAAAGGATGGACATCAGTAAACTACATTTCATCCAAGTTTTCAATTAATCATCTACTTTTACAAGGTTGCAGATCAGTTTTGAACTGGGCAGCAGGGTAGCATTGTGGATAGCACAATTGCTTCACAGTACCAGGGTCCCAGGTTCGATTCCGGCTTGGGTCACTGTCTGTGCGGAGCCTGCACGTTCTCCCCGTGTCTGCGTGGGTTTTCTCCGGGTGGTCCGGTTTCCTCCCACAGTCCAAAGATGTGCAGGTTAGGTGGATTGGCCATGGTAAATTGCCCTTAGTGTCCAAAATTGCCCTTAGTGTTGGGTGGGGTTACTGGGTTATGGGGATAGGGTGGAGGTGTGCAGTTGGGTAGGATGCTCTTTCCAAGAGCCAGTGCAGACTCGATGGGCTGAATGGCCTCCTTCTGCACTGTAAATTCTATGATAATCATTATTAATTGCATGAGGGCGAATGCATCAAAATATCAGACCAGGTCCAAATTGGTTTCAGTGGTTGATTTTTGTATGAGGGTAAGGTGACTGTAAAGCTGATGGTGAAAGCATGAAATCCATTAAATCCAACTTTGATACCAGGTTAGAGGGCACATGACCCAGGCCCCAAAATAAACTATGAAATCTAAGAATTAGAGAGCGCGCTGCTATGTCAAAGAGTGTGACATATGGAAAATGGGTTGGCAACGGATCAAGTTCACAGCTTTTAATGATTCTAATTAAAGTAAATTTAACTGAGTTCAAGGCAACTGCATCAAAATGGGCTATTGACCTTTGACGATAAGAAGTGTGATATTGTGATTAAGTGGAAATCCCAGGAGAGATTGCATTTTAAGAAGCAGTGAGTAACAGGTCAGGAAGTCCAGATTTATCTGAGAAATAATTATGTTGACAACGCAAAGACCAGGATTAAGCGATCTTATAAAAATGCAGAGAAGAGTTTCCTAATGGAAATATTAAATCCTCCAATGCATTTTCATTGCATTCTGATTGGATACTTTGGCACAATTTGTAAGAAATTAGGTTTAAAATATCTGTGTGGAAATTACATGTTTCTGCTGCCTTTGTCCTTTGTCATTACCAGCTAACCAGCAGCTGCAGAAAACAATAGATTTCATTAAGAAGCAGAATTGCATGATGGGGTCAAAGACCTTTATCATTGAAAGATGTGTGAGTAGGATTTCCCTCAGGATTAGACTACTACAGAAATAATAATGCAGATGAATTCTGTGCAAGCACTAGAAATATGCCTGTACATCTGCTGGTGCTTACAAACTGATGTGTTTACATGAGCCCTTGTATCAGATGTGCAGATCATATATTATGTGGAACATAAAACAGTGCATGGATCCATAGAGTTGGGGATATTGTTAAGCAGATTTAAATTTGATGACATGAGTACTACAAAATGCTTTTAAATATTCCAATTTTTCGAAACTAAAACTATTAAATAGAAACACCTGCAGTGGCAGCTGTTAAGATGCGCATAGACACCGGGCGGGATTCTCTATCGGCTGATATTGGAATCAGGAAATGCAATTGGGCGGAGAACATCATTGACGGAACATCATTGCTGCCGCCTGCAAGGTGTTTCTGAACAGCGGCACACGCCGCTGATTGCCCACTCTGAACTGAGGGCCACGGGGCGTATGGGTGTCCCCCCAGGCCACCCCCCCAGGTGCCCTCTCTCTCCAGCCGACCCATCAGCAGGATGGACACGTTCCAGCACAACCTGTGCCATCTTTTGTTGGTTGGGATGTTGTGCCTGGGGAGTGAAGTGTGTATATGCGGCTGCAGCTTGTCAGCCTCCTGAGTGTCAATCGTGAATCCTGCACCGTTACCCACTGGAGTCAATTGTGTTCCACGTGGCACCGATGCTAGTCCCTCAACGGTTGTTGAATCGGCCCAGGTGCAGTGCCGGTTTTGCTGTCATGGAAGTCCGCTATCCCTGCCCCAGCGTCAACACTTAGGGCTGGATTCTCCGATTTTGAGGCTATGACCGGAGCATGTGTCTTGTCTTACGACTGAAATGTTGGTGGCGCCCCCGCACTGAGGCTCTGCCTGGTGGGGGACTAGCAGCCGCACCACATAAAGCCCCCGGCTTTACCTGCAGATTATGGATGGAGAAATGCCGGGTCTATGGCTGCACATGCGCATGGTGGTGACCAGTGACAGCCGTGCCGTACAACTTGGCGCCGGCCGCGCGCGAACTCGACCTGCCAGATAGTGCCCCCCCGTAACCCCTCTCGCCACCCCCAGATGACCATTTTTTTTGCATTAAAAGAAAGGACGGATGACATGACAAGGTTTCACACTTTAAGACTTTTACCGTAACGAACAGACTAAAAGCTCTTTTTACTAAACATGTTTTGTAAGCAATCTATACTTTAAGCTACGGTACAGGATTTCCCCCTTTTACTTTTAACGCAACTGAAATACACTTCACAGGTAAACTTTACACTTTACATTGACATTTAATTCTCACAGACCCAGTCCAAGGGGATTCTTAGCTCCTGAATGTTTACTTCCATTCCTTTCCTTTCACAATCTGGTAACGTTTAACCCCAGAACTCTATTTCATGGTATAGGTTTTTCTTGATGAATTTCCTGGAGGGCAAGCTACGTGAATCTTTTAGCCACATTGAAAATGATCACAAATTTGGTCTTTTCATCTGATTGTGAGTTCTCACCCGCATTCCTGCATTGTGAACTATAGCGACTTTCGGCCTCAAGCTGCTCTCTTTCCAAAATCCTGGCAGACTGTCGGTCTCTGTGAGTCTCAGAGCTATCTGGGAAACCATTTCACTCTCAGAACCAAGCTTCATGGCAACATGAACCACATAGGCCTTGTATCCAGGTTAAAATGTTGATAATATATCCTTGAGACCCAAATTCTCTATCTTAGAAGTAAATGGACAGTTTAGCGTAACTGTTTACAAACCAAGTTAATTCTGGTAAACATTTTTAATTTGGAGGAGGAAGAGGAGTTTCCCAGAAGGAATCAGAGACGAGTGTGATTGTATCAGAGGCGTTCTGCTGCATCTTACTTTAGTCCAAAGGACTGGACTATAACCAAGGCAAAGCCACCTAGGTACATAACAGGAGATCTATTTTCCACTTGAGCGTGGAACAGAATGAGAGTGGCCATGAGAGTAATGACAGCCTTTAATTTCCTATAGTACTGGAAAATTCCAAAACACCACCGACAGTATATGCCCAATGAGTCAGCCCTCTGTGCACCAATGCATGACGCTGGTGACAGAAAGATTACTTACCAGGGGAAAGGCAACAGCACTACAAGGCATCATAGTATTTCGTAATATATTATCAGTTAGAACAGTTGGAAAAGCCACCATCTGAATCTACAAAATTGATTTAAGTGGCTACATGAACTGTAGGCTTCAAAAATCACAGGATGTCTTTTAGATTTCCAGTCTGCTTTCTTTTTTCGCCCCCTTTTTATACCATAAGGAGTTTGAGCAATTAATGTGTAAGACCTATTGAAAAGTAGGCATCAACGAGTGCTGTTAACCCTATCATACTCACAATGCTTTCATTTCATTCCACTATTAATTGAAGGGGAAGGGTGGCTGGACGGGTTACACCTTGTTGACTATGAATACTCTCTGAATGCTGACTGCTAACTCGCTGAAGGAGCCACATAAAAAAAGCTGCATGTGAAAACAGATTCAGAGTTGTGAACGAATCAAGGGCATCCTTGATTTTTGAACGAATTATGGCAGCTTGGTGGCACATTAGTTAGTACTGCTGCTTCACAGCGCCACAAATCCGGGCTCGATTCCAAGCCTTGGGTGCCTGTGTGAAGGTTGAAAGTCCTCCTCGTGTCTGCATCGGTTTCCTCCAGGTGCTCGAGTTTCCTGCCACAGTCCAAAGATGTGCAGGCTAGGTGGGATGACAGGGACAGGGTGGGGAGTGGGCCGAGTCTGGGTGCTCTTTCAGAGGGCAAGTGCAGAGTCAATGGGCTGAATGGCCTTCTTCTATATCTATGGATCCTGCAGTATACCTGATCAAGGTTTCCAGAAAGCAGCAAAGTATTTCATCCTGCATAATCGGTTGCACAGTGGCTAGCACCGTTGCTTCACAGCACAGGGATCCTGGTTCGATTCCAGGCTTGGGTCACTATCTGTGCGGAGTCTGCACGTTATCCCTGTGTCTGCGTGGGTTTCCTCCGGGTGCTCCAGTTTCCTCCCACAAGTCCTGAAAGACATGTTGTTAGGTGAATTGGACATTCTGAATTCCCCCTCGGTGTACCCGAACAGGCGCCGGAGTGTGGCGACTAGGGTATTTCACAGTAACTTCATTGCAGTGTTAATGTAAGCCTATTTGTGACACTAATAAAGATTATTATTGTTATAATTCCACCTTACAGAGAGAAGTTTCTATGGAAGAATAAAAACTTGGACGTATATAGTGTCTTCGACAGAGAAAAACATCTCAAGGTACGCCGCAGAGGCAATGATCAAAAAGATCAGCCACATATGGAGATATTAGGGAGTGCTGATCAAAAGCTTGGCCAAAGAGGTAAGTTTAAGGAGTGTGCGTGTGCCTAAAAGAGGAGAGAGATGCAGTGAGGGTTAGGGAGGAACTCCAGAGCTTTGTGCCCTGGCGGTAAGGCACCAAAGTTGGAGCAGTTAAAATCGGGGATGTATTAGAAACAGAAATTAGAGAGCACTGATATCTTGGATATTGTACAACTAGAGGAAGTTGTAGAGATAGGGGGAGGGGGCAGGGGCATGCAAGGAATTGAAAGCAAGAATGAGAACTTTTAAATTGAGGTACTGGTGGCCAAGCAGCCAATGTAGATCAGCGAGCACAGGGATGATGGGTGAAAGGAACTTTGGTGCGAAGAAGAATACAGGCAGCACAGTTTTGGATGGGCTCACCTTGCAGACAATGGTTCACCCACCGCATGTTCCCTGCACGCAACTATTTTGTTGGCCTACCGGTAAGCATTATATGTAACAAAAACATCGGGCATGATTCTGCGACCCCATTGTGCCTGGCATGGATCAGGGCGCAATGGGTCAATTGCTCGCAAGTCCCAACTGGGCTTCGCACCAGGCCGATTGCGAATCATCCAACTTACTGTGCCCGATCCAGATTTCACCTCGCACCCCCTAACACCTGGGCATCTTGGCACTGTCGGCATGGCATAGGCTCCTGGGTACTCAGGCAGTGCCACCTGGGCACTCGCAGGGTGCCAGGGGCACTACCAAGGTGCAGGCTGGCAGTGCCAGTGTGCCCAGGTGCAAGGGTTCCCTTCCCATGTAGAAGGGGGCGAGGTGGTGTTCCCAAGGTTGAGGGGATGGGGGGGGGGGGAGGGGGGGGCGGGGATGAGAAAAACTAGTGGGGGGATGAAAGTGTGGGGGGGGGAGACAATCAGGGCAGCCTTCCAATATGGCGCTCCGATCTGTGGGGCGCTGAAGTTCGCAAGCAGGAAATCTATCTAAGTGCAGCCTCGGTGGAGAGAATCTCCCAGAGGCGAAAGAAAACGGCCAAGTACCGTTGGATAGTGAGGTGTTTATCGGCACTGCAGCCACTGAGAATCACCCTGCTAAACGCGTCATTCAGTGACTGTAACATGAGTGTTATGGGTCCGAGTTTACAGAACCCCAAAGTATTTCATGGAGTTCAACTGACCCACAACTTTTAATAGATTGTTGTGTGGGAAGCACAAGGCGTACTCTCCAGGTGTGATACAGCAATTATGGACAAATGGTTTTTAAAACAAAACAATGTTTATTCTATGAGCTCAATTTAACCTTTAAAAAACAAACAGTGATTCTTCAACCCCCCACTGGGTCAGAGAATCGCCGGGGGCTGGCGTAAATCCCGCGTCCGCCGTGTCCCGATTTCTCCCGCGATGGGCCGAAGTCCCGCCGCTGTCAACCCTCGCCCGCCGGCGTGGATTAAACCTCCTTTTGAACGGCGGGACAAGGCGGCGCGGGCAGGCTCTGGGGTCCTGTGGGGCGATTTGGCCCCGGGGGATCCCCCACGGTGACATGGCCCGCGATCGGGGCCCACCGATCCGCGGGCGAGCCTGTGCCGTGGGGGCACTCTTTTTCTTCCGCCTTCACCATAGTCTTCACTGGCGAAGGTGGAAGAGACCCCGTCCCCTGCGCATGCATGGGGATGCCGTGAGCGACCGCTGACGCTCCCGCGCATGCGTCGCCCGGCGAAGACCTTTCGCCGCCGGCTGTCATGGCGCCAAAGGCCTTTCCCGCCAGCCGGCGGAGCGGAAACCACTCCGCCGCGGGCCTAGCCCCTCAAGGTGAGGGCTTGGCCCCTAAAGGTGCGGAGAATTCCGCACCTTTGGGGCGGCACGACACCGGAGTGGTTCCCGCCACTCCATTACGCCGGAACCCCCCGTCCCGCCGGGTAGGGGAGAATCCGGCCCTGAATATCTTAACACCCATTACTTCAAAGATAACACCAAAAGACTGCAACACTAAATAATCCTTCAAATTGTTCCTTTAAACATCCAAAAGACTTCAAGCTTTCAAAAACAGACATGAGGTTACATTCAATATATTTATAGTCTTTGGATTTGCAGACATCAACAGACCAGCTCTGTGTTTTCTTCCTGCAGCTCTCAGCAAAACACACAGACACTCCCAGCTTTCTCGTCAAACTGAAACCAAAAGCAGAAGTGAGCTCAGCTCCCCCCACCCTCTGACATCACTTCAGTAACATGATCAGCTCCATTTCTTAAAGGTACATTGCTTAAACATCCATTTCTTAAAGATACTCTCACATGACATGAGTCCGAAGAATAGCGCCCATTATTACCCCTGATCTTGACTAACTAGAAAGTGACCAGGGAGGAATTTCTAATTATTGACTGATGAGGCAATGGTATTGACAATGTGGTATTGACCATGCTCAACAAAGGAAAGTAAACTTTCAAAAGCTGATCAGCTAGAAAGTTATGACAAATGTATTTAATTTATTCTTTAGTGTTTGGTTTTGTTATGTTACAATTTGTAGAGCTTATGCTGTGAACATCCTATTTGGGTAAAGATAAAGAAACTATTAACTTTTCATTCTGATGCCCTCAAATTTGCTTTTATGCAACTTAAATTTTCAATAATAAGATCACAATGGGGGATTAATGGGAATCCATAACAAAGCTTATTTGTCATTAATGTTATTATTTTAGTTCCAAAACTGAACCAATTCAGTGGTAACAGCACTGGATAAAAGTGTACACTAGAGAAACAATGTGGATTTTATTTGGGTGTCACTTACATGCAGTGTGAGAAGTTTCTATATTTCAATAGGGCCACCAACACATCTGGCGGTGTCACACATGTGGCAAATTTGTGCGGCACTGCTTAGATCTTGAATGGGGGTCATCAGCTACTAGGTCTTCCATACTGATTCCCCTTCTTCACTGAAAACATTGCAGAATGAGTGGAAAAGTGAAGAAAAAAAATCAAATGATATAAAACAAAAAGAATAATCTGGACAGAGCGGTGGTGTAAGATCAGAGAATTAACATACAGCCCTGCACCAATGATGGAAGGAAAGTTTGTCCTCCCTGGTTGCTCTGGGGAAAGAAAATCAAGTGCCATAAATGTGTAAATCCTACACAGCATGAACAGCAGCAGCAAAGTTTTTAATCATTGCGAGAGAAAAAACTATCTGCTTTAGATGTAGCTTCCTAGCTTTCAAACCTCCTGAGCCATGTTGCACACAAATTGAAAATGGCACCCTTGCTTTAGTTCCATTTATTTTGCTTTCACCACATTAGCTAAGTGAGGCTTCAGTGAGCTGAAAATAGGTCCTCAGCTCCTGATTTGCTTTAAGCTCAGCAAGAAGACACCTGGTTATAGTGTGTGAGAGATTTACATCAGCAGGAAATTTGCCAAGCAATGTTCCAAGAACAAATGTGTTTTTAATCTGGTCAGAACAAAATTCTAGTTGGTGCTCGTAGCAACTTTGAACACCCGCTACCGCTGAATGCTTCCTTTATTAATGTCAATGAACAGAAAGCCCAACAAGCAATGTGGGAGTTGTTAATACTGTCACTCCTACATCATTTAAAATAAATTAAGTTGACAACTCTCCCCGCTTCGATATTTTCCAGACTGAAGGTTGCTTCTGGGGCAATACTACCTACAGCACAGGAGAAAATAACTTTTGCATCTGCACATCTAAGCCACTTGGTTGTGTCTATTTACAGGCCTTACACTAGCTGCTGTTCAGGATTTTGCTTTCCAGTTGTCCATCTTTCAGGTTCAGATACAGAATGGTGAAATTACTGCATTGTGGATGGATTGGCAGACTTCAATCTCCCGAGTTGCATAGATTGCACATATTGGGGATGCTCATATTAAGAAAAGCACATAGCTGTTTCTCGGGGGCTAATATTTACCTACCCTGCCTAATGGATTCAGGCCGGGCACCTATTTTATGCTCCATTCCATTGCCTTGAATGGGAAGTAATACCAAACGTGTATCTGATCAGATTCCCTGTCAGATGGACTCGGTAAATATCACCCTGGTTCTAAAAATGTTATGCATTAGGAAAACTTCATGAGACATCAGTGGCAGAGTGCACATATTATACATTAGTGCCTAGCTCTGGAACTGTCTGCAGTCATGTTTCTGTGCCAGCTATTAACCTATTAACTTCTTCCCAGAGATTACGCAAGTCCAGTATTTCTCCATGCTTTAGGGTTGTGACACTAAACAATTACTTCCTCTCTGCCCACTCCCGTTCGTGCCATCACTTGAGTATAATTATTTTTTGCACTGAAGAAAATGTAGTTATGTTGTTTGCCAGTCTTTCATGCACTGTTGAAGCAAGTGGAAATAAAAACAGATATGGGCCATTTCCACAAATTAGGTGAATTGCAGAACAATTCTACAACCAACATATGGAGGAGCCATCTTGAAAATTGGCATACGGCATCCCTGTGTGAAAGCAAATTTAGAAAACTATTGGCAACCGTTGGATAATTTTGTTAAATGTCTGATTGAAAATAACTCGCAGATGGAAACCATCTGCAAGGAAAAATGTGAATGAGTGGGAGCTGCAGATGTCCTTAAACAGTCACAATTCCTGAAGAAGATAAAACATATACGTGTTCGGGAATTTGTCAATTTTAAGCAAAAGAACCAAATACTTTGAAGCATTTTAACATGATGTTACAGTAACTTTATTGCCTTATTGGAACGCAAATGCAAAAGTGATTGTGTGTTGGTGTGTGGCTCAGTGCCTACACTGCAGACAAAGAAGAGTACTTTGGCTGAATATTTGGAATTTAAGAGGGGGATGTAGAATTTATACTCAGTCTACTTAAACTGGCTATTATACCACACTTTTCTTTGTTCAAATACAGTATGTGGTTTAATATAAAGTTGACAAACAGCTGCAATGCCACTGCCACCTGTTAGTCGTTCTATGGTACTTTCAAACCGCATTGTACTTAGCAGCAGCATTTATAGGAATTTAACAGAAACTATTATGAATGCAACACACATTTGACCCAATGGGTGGAATTTAATCCATAACGCACCATTCCCGATGGCTATTTCCACTTTTGTGTCGGGAGCTGCCATGAGATTTGTGCGAAGATTTAAAGGGATGGAGGCAGACGCGTGAAACAGGTGCAATTATGCGACAGAGGTGGATTTCTATTGGAAGATCCTGTCGCCAGGTGACAGTCAGCAGGTCTAGGTGGGCTATAAAAAAATGCCAAGAAGGTGTCTCTGCATCAAGGTCCCAACTTTCTTTGCCACTTCTGTACACCACTTCAACCATCTCAGCCCATCTTATATTTTGCCCCTATCGCTCCCCCCTCCCCCTCCCCCCATTAATCTTTATTGTCCTAGGATACCCCACTGTGTCCAAACACTCTCCACATTACTTTGGAGATGTCAGAGTCAAAGGCAAGGCCTGCCTTACGGTTCAGTGATGCCTCTCTGCAGATTCTCCTCCAGGCTATTGGCGAACGATGGGAGGTGCTCTACCTGAATGATGGCAACAGGAGACCCTCCCGCCAGACCAAGAAATCCTTAACAGAGATCGCAGATGAGATTAGCAACTGTGGGGACCACCGCAGATCCTGGGCCCAGTGCAGGAAAAGGGTCAATGACCCAATTTGATCCACCCAGATAAGTGGCATGGTGACATGGGGATTGTCTTTTCTGGGCATCAGGTCATGTATTTATGCAAGTGTGCAGCTAGGCTTGGCAGGTGACTGTATGACCGGCCTCAGAACCGAATGACATTTGAGGCCTAGGCACACGGCCATTTAGCTTAAAGTAGTGTTTGGATCAACCTGACACATCAATGGGGTAGTGTGTGTGATGGGGCTGTGAAATCTCAACTCTCCTGCAGATCAATAGACCCAGTACTATAACTTGAAGGGTGAGGACGCGCTGATGGATTTTAACCTCAATGGTCTAACCTTTGCTGTGAAGGAGGTCTCCAGATTGCAGGACAACAGGACAGTTGAGCTACCACTAACGGCAAGGCTGAATTGGCAAGGTATCAGCGTGAGAATGCATCAAACCTGGTACTGCCAAATGAATGCTCTGGACAACATGATGCATTTTGCCACATGCAGAGACCGTGTGGAACTTTAATGTGTTTTTAAAAATTCTCCTTTACAGGTCCCCGTCACCCAGAACCCAGACCTCAGCCATTCCAGGAGATCATTGGGAATGATGACACCTGTGACGTGGGGTGCATCATCACCTGCCTCTCCCCTACTCTCCACCAGCACATATACACCCGCCCGGATCATGGAGGGGGTCATATTTAGAATCGGGGCCACATTTCTGCGAGTAAGATGTTGCTGTTAGTTAACTTGAGGGTTAAGTCATGGCAGGAGATCCCAGACCCGTGTCATGTTCCTCTTGTGCGGTGTTGGAACCCTTCTGGTGTTGATGGTTCCCTCACGTGCAAGAAGTGTGTCCAACTGCAGTTCCTGTTAGACCGCTTAACGGCTCTGGAGCTGCAGATGGATTCACTTTGGAGCATTCACGATGCTAAGGTAGTCGTGGATAGCACGTTCAGTGAGTTGGTCACACCACAGTTAAAAATTACCGAGGGAGATAGGAAATGGGTGACCACCAGACAGAGGAAGAGTAGAAAGGCAGTGCAGGGTCCCCTGCAGTCATCTCCCTCCAAACCAGGTATACCTTTTGGATACTGTTGGGGGAGATGGCTCACAGGGGAAGGTGGCAGCAGCCCGGTTCAGGGCACCATGGCTGGCTCTGCTGCACAGGAGGGCAGGAGAAAGAGTGGCAGTGCTATAGTGATCGTGTCTCAATGGTAAGTGGAATAGACAGGCGTTTCTGCGGGCCCAAAAGAGACTCCAGGGTGGCATGTTGAGGGAGACTGTGACAGGCAGTTTCCCACATACTGGGAGGACTGTTGAGGAATAGCTGAGTCCCAGGCTGATGATGACAGCCCTCTGGTCATGATCACGAGAAGCCGGCTGGAAATGCAGCAGAGGTTAGGGGAACGATTTACAGAAATAGAATCATAGAATCATAGAATTTACAGTGCAAAAGGAGCCCATCGAGTCTGCACCGGCCCTTGGAAAGAGCACCCTACTGAAACCCACACCTCCACCCTATCTCCGTAACCCAGTAACCCCACCTAACCGTTGGACATTACGGGGCAATTTAGCATATCCAATCCACCTAACCTGCATATCTTTGGACTGTGGGAGGAAACCAGAGCACCCGGAGGAAAGGCACACAGATACGGGGAGAACGTGCAGACTCCGCACAGACAGTGACCCATGCCGGGAATTGAACCCTGGTCCCTGGCACTGTGAAGCAACAGTGTTAACCACTGTGCTACTGTACCACCCATGTCAGGTTATGTGCAGTTTTGCATGGACCACGGACGAGTCCATGTAAGTCGTGCGTTCTGCTGTGTCTCAAGCATACCAGCATATGTCTTCTTCCATGGAGAGGTTGGTGACCGCCATGGAGAGCCAGGCCCAGATATCTACTCATATGCACTCTGACCTGCAATGGGCTCAGTGCAGCAGAGGCTCGACAAGAGGGGGATCGAGGTACCCGGACAGACCTTGCTCCAGGTACCCCTCCTTTTCAGTGAAGCATGGAGCTTTCATTGTGCACAAAGATGGCGGAGGGCACTCCCACAGTGAGCAGACTCTCCTCATCTCCTCTGTTATTGACCCCACTGCCTCCAGTAAGTATGGCTGAGGAGGTTGCCCCTGAAGCTGTGCAAGACATCCCCCCCTCAGTAAGCCAGAGACCTCTAGACCGCAAGCCTCGAATGATTTCTGTCATGTGAGAGTATCGTTAAGAAATGTATGTTTAAGCAATGTACCTGTAAGAAATGGAGCTGATCATATTACTGAAGTGATGTCGGAGGGTGGGGGGAGCTGAGCTCGCTTCTGCTTTTTTGAGTTTCAGTTTGAGAACGTAGCTGGGAGTGTCTGGGTGTTTTGCTGTGATCTGCATGAAGAAACACAGAGCTGGTCTGTTGTTTTCTGCAACCAAAGACTATAAATATATTGAATGTAACCTAATGCGCTCCTATTTTTGAAGGTTTGAAGTCTTTTGGATGTTTAAAGGAACAGTTTGAAGGATTATTTAGTGTTGTAGTCTCTTGGGGTTATCTTTGAAGTAATGTGTGTTAAGATATTCAATGTTTTTTTAAAAGGTTAACTTGAGTTCATAAAATAAACATTGTTTTGTTTTAAAAACCACTTGTCCATTTCTGCTGTATCACACCTGGAGAGTACGCCGTGTGCTTCCCACTACACAATCTATTAAAAGTTGTGGGTCGGTTGAACTCCATGAAACACTTTGGGGTTCTGTAAACCTGGACCCATAACAATTGGGGTCTTGAGGGGGATAAAAGGCTATCGATTGGATTGGCTTAACGAACTTAAAGACAGTGAGGGCTGAGCATATTGTGGTTGCTTTTCAGGTGTGGTATTTTAGTTTAAGTGGGGAGTGTGTTGTGGATAATGTCTCTTTCAGAGGCTCAGAATTTTATGGGGGTGGACACGGTAACACGCAATACCTTACGGACAGAGACTAAAAGCAGACCGTTAGATTTGGCAAAAGCATTGCAGTTAACATTGCCTGGCAAAATGCGAAAAGATGAGGTACTTACCACGGTAGCTGAGCATTTAAATTTGCCTGAGATACATTCTGACTCATTAGAAATATCAAAGCTCCAGTTGCAGATTAAGCAATTTGAACATGTAAAAGAATTAAAGCAGCTTGAATATGCAATGAGAGAAAAAGAAAAGGAGTGAGAAGAACAAAACAAATAAGAAATAGAGAGGAAAGGGAAAAAGAGAGAGAGTTTGAACTTCATAAAATGGCTATGAAACATGAAAATAAGTTAAAATTGGCAGATGCAAAGGGAAACATATAGTTGGATGAGATTGATGAGGATAGTGAGACAGAGCGTCATAGTCGAAGATGTGGTGGGGATCTATTTAAATATGTCCAAGCATTGCCAAGGTTTGATGAGAAGGAGGTAGAAGCCTTTTTCATTTCATTTGAGAAAGTAGCTAAACAAATGAAATGGCCACAGGACGTGTTGGTATTACTGATTCAAACAAAGCTGGTAGGTAGAGCTAGTGAAGTGTTTGCATCACTACCGGAGGAGGTATCTGAAACGTATGAGGAGGTGAAAAAAGCCATCTTGGGTGCATATGAGCTAGTGCCTGAAGCTTACAGACAAAGGGTTGAGAAATTTAAGGAAAGAATTTGGTCAAACATACATGGAGTTTGAAAGGCTCAAACAGAGTAATTTTGATAGGTGGATAAGGGCTTTGAAAATAGACCAAACGTATGAAGCTCTCAGAAAAATTATCCTTTTGGAGGAGTTTAAAAATTCAATTCCTGATGTAGTGAGAACTCATGTGGAAGAGCAGAGGGTTAAAACTGCGAGATTAGCAGCAGAAATGGCAGATGATTATGAATTAGTTCATAAATCAAGGCTTGGTTTCCGACATCAGTTTCAGCCTGTGAGGGATAGAAACTGGGGACATGAGAAATACTCAAGTGGTAAAGGTAAAGGTGATCTGATGGGAGATAATAAAGAGAGTGTACCTCAGATTAAAAAAGAAATCCAGGAGGGTGGAAGAGAAATGAAAAGTTTCAAATGTTTTCACTGTAATAAACTAGGCCATGTAAAGTCACAGTGTTGATGGTTGAAGAAAAGCACTGGGAAGGTTGATGTGGTAAAACACGATAAGACAGTGGAGTTTGTTAGAGTGGTAAAGGAAAGCCCAAGGGAAGCAAAGGAGGTGCAAACGATTGTACAGCCTGCTCAAGAAGTAATTGATAAGAAGGTGCCAGATGTCTTTAAATAATTTACTTGTGTGGATAAAGTTTACTCATGTGTATCAGGAGGAGCAGGTGAAGAAATCACAATTTTAAGAGATACAGGGGCTAGTCAATCTTTAATGGTAAGAGATGAGGAATTATGTCGTTTGGGAAGAATGTTGCCAGAAATGGTGGTAATATGTGGAAATCAGGGTAAGAGGAGTAGCATTCCATTATATAAGGTAAGGTTGGAAAGTCCAGTGAAGAGTGGTGAAGTGGTAGTAGGAATAATAGAGAAACTCTCTTGTCCAGGAATACAGATTATCTTGGGTAATGATATAGCTGGATCGCAGATGGGAGTGATGCCTACTGTGGTTGATAAGCCAGTGGAAAATCAGACAACTGAAGTGTTGAAGGACGAATATCCTGGGATTTTTCCGGATTGTGTAGTAACAAGGTTGCAAAGTCACAGGTTAAGACAAGAGGAGAAATCAAAGAGTGAAGATGAAGTTGAAGTGCAATTATCAGAAACGATTTTTGATCAGATGGTTGAAAAAGAACAAGAACAGGTGGAAGATGAGACGGATATTTTTAGTTCAGGAAAATTGGCGGAGTTACAACAGAAATATGTAGAAATAAAATGGATATATCAGAAAGTATATACAGAAGAGGAATCTGAGAGTAGATCAGAGTGTTATTACCGTAAAAGTGATGTCCTGATGAGAAAATGGAGACCTGTACATATGCAGGTGGATGAAAAGTGGGCATAAGTTCATCAAATAGTATTGCCGGTCGGGTATTGAAAGGAGGTGTTGCGAGTGGCACATGAGGTACCAGTGGGAGGTCATTTGGGGATAAGGAAAACTCAAGCTAAAATCCAGAAACATTTTTATTGGCCTGGACTACATAAAGATGTAGTTAAAGTTTGTCAATCATGTCACACATGTCAAGTGATATGGGAAACCTCAAGTAGTGATAAAACCAGCACCCTTAATACCCATTCCAGCATTTGAGGAACCTTTTACAAGGGTCCTAATTGATTGTGTAGGACCGCTTCTTAAAACAAAAAGTGGGAATCAATATCTTTTGAATATAATGGATGTGTCTACTAGGTTTCCAGAGGCCATGCCAGTACATAATATTACAGCTAAAAAGATTGTGGAGGAGTTACTTAAATTCTTTACTAGATATGGACTACCCACAGAAATTCAATCGGATCAAGGATCAAATTTTACCTCAAAGTTATTCAAAGAAGTTATGGAAAGCTTAGGAATAAAACAATTTAAATCAACTGCGTACCATCCAGAATCGCAGGGAGCGTTAGAAAGGTGGCATCAGACATTAAAGACATTGTTGAGGGCTTATTGTCAAGATTATCCAGAGCATTGGGATAAAGGAATTCTATTCATACTGTTTGCAATTAGGGATGCACCTAATGAGTCAACCAAATTTAGTACTTTTGAACTAATTTTTGGTCATGAGGTAAGAGGACCACTTAAATTGATTAAAGAAAAATTGGTGGGTGAGAAAACGGAAATTACGCTATTGGATTACGTGTCAAATTTTAGGGAACGATTAAATAGAGCAGGTGAATTGGCTAGACAACATTTGAAAGCTGCACAAAATGTGATGAAGCGGGTAGCGGACAAGAAATCCAAAGTTCGTAGTTTTGCCATTGGAGATAAAGTTTTAGTGTTGTTACCAGTGGTAGGTGAGCCTTTAAAAGCTAGGTTTTGTGGACCATATCAGATTGAAAGGAAATTAAGTGAGGTGAATTATGTGGTAAAAACACCAGATAGAAGGAAGACTCACCGAGTGTGTCATATGAATATGCTTAAAAGATATTTTGAAATGGAAGGAGAGAAAAAGGAGGTTTTAATGATTCTAACTCAAAGTGACGAACCAAATCCAGATGACTGTAAATTTGACATACCTCAAATTAGATTGGAAAATAAGGATGTTCTTAAAAATTGGGATGAATTGTTAAATTACCTTCCAGAGGAAAAACGAACTGACCTGAAAGAGTTATTGATATCACATGGGCAAGTTTGTAGAGATAAATTGGGAAGTACTAAAATGGCTGTACATGATGTAGATGTGGGAAATGCTGTTCCTATCAAACAACATCCATATAGACTTAATCCTTTAAAATTGGCACAGGTTAACAAACAGATTGAGAGTATGCTTAAAAATGGCATAATTGAAGTGGGTTGTGGCCAATGGAGCTCACGCATAGTGATGGTACCTAAACCAGACGGTACCCAATGGTTGTGTGTGGACTATAGAAAGGTGAATGCGGTTACAAGAACGGACTCTTATCCTATCCCAAGTTTGGAGGATTGCATTGAGAAAGTGGGACAATCCGCTTTTATTTCTAAACTGGATTTACTTAAAGGTTACTGGCAGGTACCTTTATCCGAAAGGGCGAAGGAGATTTCAGCTTTTGTGACTCCAGATGGTATATACCAATTCAAAGTTATGCCATTTGGCATGAAAAACGCCCCAGCCACATTTCAACAGTTAACTAATACAGTCGTTTCAGGATTACCCAATTGTGCGGTATGTATCGACGATCTGGTAGTTTTCAGCCAGACATGGAAAGGATATTCAAAACACCTTATGGAATTATTCAATCAACTTCAGGAGGCGGGTGTTGTGATAAACCTAGCCAAAAGTGAATTTGGAAAAGCGCACGTCACTTTCCTTGCCCATACAATTGGACAGGGTCGATTGGTCCCACGGGATATGAAAACAAAAATTATTGGGGAGTTTCCGATACCCTTGACACAACGGGAAATAATTCGATTTCTTGGCATGAGTGGATTTGATCGAACATTTGTGCAAGAGTCCTGTAGCGTGATTGCTCCACTGATGGACTTGCTGAAGAAACGTAAAAAAAAACATTTCAATAGACAGCGGAGTTTCAACATGCATTTGACTGCCTGAAAGCGGTGGTAACCGATGCTCCTGTACTGGAGAATTGCAAGGGACTCTGTGATCAGATTGAACTGAAGTATCTAACTTTAAAGAGCAATGCCGAGGCATAGAGGAATGGATGGATCGTGCAGAGACTTTCTTGTTCAAAGAGACTGTCAATCGAGAAGGATTTCGGTTGGAGGAAGAAGAACGAAAAAAAAATGTGTTATATTTTTATACCTGTTTGCGTGTGTTGATTTTTTTGAACCGGTAATGTGTTTTTACTGCATGCATTTCTTAATTGATGGTGCAAAGGTGAAAAATGAAACCATCTTGAAGGTGGTGGTTTATTTATTTTTTCTTGAGGGGAGGTGTCATGTGAGAGTACCTTTAAGAAATGGATGTTTAAGCAATGTAGCTTTAAGAAATGGAGCTGATCATATTACTGAAGTGATGTCAGAGGGTGGGGGGAGCTGAGCTCACTTCTGCTTTTTTGAGTTTCAGTTTGAGAACGCAGCTGAGCTGCATGAAAATCGCTTATTGTCACAAGTAGGCTTCAAATGAAGTTACTGTGAAAAGCCCCTAGTCGCCACATTCCGGCGCCTGTTCGGAGAGGCTGTTACGGGAATCAAACTGTGCTGCTGGCCTGCCTTGGTCTGCTTTCAAAGCCAGCGATTTATCCCTGTGCTAAACAGCCCCATTGAAGAAACACAGAGCTGGTCTGTTGATTTCTGCAATCCAAAGACTATAAATATATTGAATGTAACCTAATGTGCTCCTATTTTTGAAGGTTTGAAGTCTTTTGGATGTTTAAAGGAACAGTTTGAAGGATTAATTAGTGTTGTAGTCTTTTGGGGTTATCTTTGAAATAATGGGTGTTAAGATATTCAATGTTTGTTTTTAAAAGCTTAACTTGAGTTCATAGAATAAACATTGTTTTATTTTAAAAACCACTTGTCCATTTCTGCTGTATCACACCTGGAGAGTACGCCGTGTGCTTCCCACTACACAATCTATTAAAAGTTGTGGGTCGGTTGAACTCCATGAAACACTTTGGGGTTCTGTAAACCCAGACCCATAACATGCCCAACAAAGTCAACACAGACAACTGGGCATCAAACTCAGCAACCTGCCTCCAGCTCAGCTACTGATGTCGGGGCCACACCAAGACATAATGGGTTGGCCACGTTAAATTGGCCCTTAATTGGAATTTATTTTTAAACTGAAGAATTCATTAGCGTATAAAGGTGGCATGGGTATTTTCACAAAATTCACTTTATCGCATAAATGTTGCACAATATATTGTTTTCATTTTATTTATATGTGCATCACGATCAGTTTTGGTGAGTTGCTTAGTCAAAGACATAATGAGACTGGTGCGCTTCATTGAAGGCTGCAGGGGCATGTTGGGCATCTCCTATATTGTGCACGAGACTGTGGTATTGTGTGTATGCAATCGGTCTTTACCTGATATTCATTTCCATTTTGATGTTTGCCAGTCTGTGGGGCAGAGAGGAACATGTGGGCTCTGCAGATACTCCATTATTTACATTATCATGGAGATTGTCTGAGATTATGTTCCACAGGGACAATTAAACGGCCTTATGTGAAGTCAGAATCTGTAATCTGAGAGCTCGGTCACGATAGGCTGCTTGACGTGTGAACACTGGCGAACTGGGGGAGTAAGTTGACAGGGGTTAGTAACATTGTGAACAGCCAAACATGCCCTGGTGATGGAACAAAGGTCATGTCGGTC
This sequence comes from Scyliorhinus torazame, assembly GCF_047496885.1. NCBI lineage: Eukaryota > Metazoa > Chordata > Chondrichthyes > Carcharhiniformes > Scyliorhinidae > Scyliorhinus > Scyliorhinus torazame. The sequence continues at coordinate 349,480,847 of NC_092707.1, forward strand.
CTTGGCGAAGCTTGTGTATGTGAGATTATCCCTGGGTCTGGAGCCTAGCGCTAGTTTAGCTCAGTGAGCTAAACAGCTGGTTTGTGATGTAGGCCAGCAGCGTGGGTTCAATTCCCGTACCAGCTTACCCGAATAGGCGTCGGACTGTGGCGACTAGGGGCTTTTCACAGGAACTTCATACTTTTGACAATAAGAGGTTATTATTGTTATTATTATCTCTCTCCATGGGCCTAGCATCTAGTGAAGGCTCATGTACATTCATATCCTCTTCCTTAGGCTCATCGCATTCATTCTCACTGTTGCTCCTCCCTATCACCCTGATCCAATGGTCCGTTGTGTTGTATGGCCACGTTGTGCAGTGTATAACATACCACAACAATCCATAAAACCCCCAATGGTGCATATTGCAAAGCTCATCCAGGCCTGCCAAGGCAGGGGAAGCAGTTTCAACAGGTCAATGGTCTGTTCTGGCCTTTCCAAGGCATGGAAAGCATTTTCAACATGCCAGGGTCTGTTCGGCAAAGGCTCTGGTGGAAGTATGCATGGTGTTGTAGACCTCTTCTGCTGTACTCTGGAGATGTCTCACTGGTGTCATCAACCAGGCCTTGAGGGGATAGCCCTTGTCCAGGACCAGTTGTCAACTTGGGCAGAGCATGGAGAAGCTCAGGTAGCTGCGTATTCCACAACGTTTAAAATTCATGAAAGCTCCCTGGGAAAAAAGCCCAGTTCGTCATGATTCTCCTCCTGTGGATACAAACATTTAGGGAATGGAATCCCCGATGGTTCACAGTTACTGTTGGTATTTCTAAGAGAGCTCTAACGGCAAAAGAGTGCAGTCAGTTACCCATTACACTCTTGGTAAATGACCGCAGACACATGGGTGCCTCCCTGCCACCATCTGGCATGATAGAAGAGGGCATTGGCACCCTCCTTGATGTTAAGTAATGGGTTAAGAGACATTTCAATTAGTTGTCTCATTTATGTTAAGTATCCAATAATTGACACTGATATGTAAAGGGGTTTCAGGTGGCCTTTGTGTCAGGTGATGTGATGATAGAGTTTTGTGCAGAGTCTGTTAAAGTGAAATAAAGGTGTTTGTGGAAAAGGAGCAGAGCTTTTGACTCTTTATACAACAGCAGCTAAACATCTAACAAATGGTAGCAGAGGGTGGTTGCTGTGCAAATGTGAAGGGTTGAAAGATACAACTTTTCCAGACCAAACCAAGGAGTGAGTGAGAAGAAAAAACCCAAAGATATATGGCTGCACCTAGGATAAAGATGGCCGGATATGACTATCACACAGATGGATATGCATGGAAAAGGATCTTCCGGATGGAACTTATAAGGCAAAGGCCAGGCTTGTGACAAGGGGATTTGAAGAAAACTTAGAAGATCAGGATTTAAGGGTAGATTCACCTACGGCAGGAAAGGTTATTTTAAAGATCTTCTTGGCTCTATTAGCCACAAAGGCATGGGAATACAAATCTATAGATATAAAAACTGCCTCCTTGCAGTGGCATCGGCTCCAGAGAAACATTTTCCTCCGTCCTCCTAAAGAGGTAACTAACACAGAGGGGTACTCTGGAAGTTGAACAAATGTGTATATGGATTAAATGATGCGTTTAGAGTCTGGTATTTTTCGGTAAGGTCGGTTTTGTTAAAGTTAGGCTGTTGCCAGTTGAAAGCAGATCCGGCAATGTTTTACTAGCACTATAAAGGAAATCTTTCTGGCATCTTTATGATGCATGTTGATGATGTTTTGTGGGGTGGGACTAGTGATTTCAAAGCTATTGTAATCTCTGGTTTGAGGAAAGAATTCAGGGTTGGAAGTCAGGCTTCCGGTGCATTTAAATATATTGGACTGGAAATTGGACAGACTAAGTTAGGGACAACTTTACGTCAGCAATCTTATTTGGAAAACATCAGCCCAATAGCAATTAGCCATGGCTGGGTTTCATAAAAAGACGCAATGGTTTCAAAGATGGAAAAAGAGCAACTGCGAAGTTTAATTGGGCAACTGAATTGGTTAGGTAGACAGACTAGACCGGACGTGAGTTTTGATGTCTTATAGTTGAGTACAAAAATCAATGATCCCAAAGTGGAAGACATAATAAGAGCAAATAAAATGTTGGTCAAACTAAAAATGCAGAAGTGTGTTTTGAGGTTCCCGGTTTTAGGTGACCTTAGGCACTTGAAACTCATAGTTTATAGTGATGCGTCCTATGCAAATTTATGTGATGGGGTTTCAAGCGCAGGAGGTTTTATAATTTTCCTTTTGGGGAACAATGGTAAATGTTGCCCTCTTGTGTGGGAAACAAAGAAAATAAGGAGAGTGGTCAAAAGCACTTTGGCTGCTGAGATGTTAAGCCTTGTAGAAGCGGTGGATATGGCCTTTTATATATCTCAAATATTGACAGAAAATTTGGGATTAGGGGATTTGGGTAATATACCTATTGAATGTCACATTGACAATACATTTTGTCAGAAAATCTGCACTCTACAAAAAGTGTCAATGAAAAAAGGTTAAGGATAGACATCGCAAGTTTGAAGCAGATGTTGGACAGAGGGGAAATAGCAAAAATTAAATGGGTTGACAGTAGCAATCTATTGTCAGACTGTTTTATAAAAAGAGGGGCTAGCTCACAAACACTTTTGGACATTGTTAATGAAGGGCGTCTGTTTCTGTGACTATTTCTTTTCTTCCAAAAATGGAAAAAAAGAAGGGGGGAAATTGCGTGTTTGTTTTTGAGTTTCTTGTAATTTTATTTTCACCTAATTATTTTTTTTGTCTCCAAGGAAGGGGAGACTGTTAAGTAATGGGTTAAGAGACATTCCAATTAGTTGTCTCATTTATGTTAAGCATCCAATAATTGACACTGATATGTAAAGAGGCTTCAGGTGGCCTTTGTGTCAGGTGATGTGATGTTAGAGTTTTGTGCAGAGTCTGTTAAAGTGAAATAAAGGTGTTTGTGGAAAAGGAGCAGAACTTTTGACTCTTTATACAAAGCAGCTAAACGTCTGAGGTCCACAGGCATGCTGCCGACACATGGCTCCAGGTCTTGCTGCCGGACCTGACAAGTATCTGTCCCTTCCTGGGACAGTCTCAGGCGTTTCAGGCGTTGCCTCTCAGACATCTGGAGGTAGTTTGTCTGCACCCTGAGGGTGTGCTAGTGCATCAGTGACCTTATTCTCTGATCCAATTCCTGGATAACCATCTCCTAACTGACCTTAAACCAGTGGTGCAAGATGTCACAATTGAATAGTTCTTGCGTGGGACCATCAATCTCCCTAGCAATTAAAATCAATCAGCTACGTTCCCTAAATTCAAAAACTTATTGTGCAAAGAAAAACAAGTGTTAAAATATTCTGCCTTGCGCATAGAATTAGTGAAATTGAAATTGTGATGTTTAAAAGAAGAAGTCGCTTTCTTTATTGCAACCATCTTTGATTTTGTACATTTGGAATTACGTTCTGAAATTAGCTTATAGTTCCTTTAACTTTCATTACTTTGGAATATGTATTAGCCAAATGTGTTGTGTTATATTTACCACAACAATCACTTTTAAGCGCTGATTTTACCTAGACTTTGTGTAATTCTTGTAACTTTGTAAGTTTTGTAAAAGTAATCTGTATTTTTAATGGACTTATACGAAGCACTGACAGATACAACAAAAGCATACTTTGGCAAAGCAGTTCTCTAAACAAAAACACATTGATAACTCTTGTTTTAATGAGGTTCCACAGGACATTCTGATACCTGTAGATCAGTTAGACATCTGGACTAATGAACCCATGTTCCCAGCTATCACATGCTGTCTTATCTCAAATAAATCAGACATCAAAACCTTTCTAAAGAGACTTTAAACATTGATTATGGCTATGCAATTATATTCTATACATACTCTATATAACGTTTAAGCATTAACCACTTTGTAATCTTAATTATTATTTTTAAGGTTATAAGCAACCTTACCACTCTATCCTTCCTTTTAAAAGTAATTCATCCCACGTTACCACAGAGAGAAAATTATCACCCAGCAAATGGCCTGTAAAAAGTCAGTGTTAGGGGTCTGATTGAACAGCAATTCAGCAAGTCTGAGACAATAAGCTCTGTTGCTCTATTAATAATGTTGGTGAACCACAACCTTCCCTTATATCGATCAAGTGACCACACAACCAGTTAGTTAGTTCAAAAGATGGTTTATTTACATACACAAGAGTTATCTTGACATGCAAACACAATATCTACTACGAGTTAAACTACACCTATCAGCTACAATAACCTACACTTAACTTCAGGGCGACCGGCACTGTGCAAATGGATAAGGCGTTTATCTGGATTTCACTTTGGTGGTTCGAAGAAAGCGGCTCTGTCTCTGCTGGGCTCAACCGTCAGGTAGCGATCGTTGGTCTTGAACTTAGCTGGCTGTTCCTGCTTGCACAGGCCGGATCCAAAAGATACAGAACACATGGCTGTGTCCTCTTTTATCCCTCTGGGATTTCGCGCTCTTTGGGGCGGTCCTTAATCTTGGACCCAATAATTCGACAGGGCTCTGATCATTGTCTTCGATTTCAGCCAATAAAGGGGTGGGTGCCTTGGTGGCTGGGCGGGTCCTTAGCGGTCATTGACCTTGGCAGTTGGGCTTTCTGAGTAGAGGGAGTGGCGCCGATCAGTCTGTGACTGTACCGGTTGCTTGAATGGAGTTCTATTGTCCTGGGAAAATGGGACATTAAAATGCAAACAAGTGGGGGATTCGATCAGGCCTGGGTACCTGTGAATCAGATACACATAGGCTCTGTATCTGTCTGAGTCCTGGGTTGGCCGTAATTCCCATGGTCCTTTTCAGGTGGCCATCTTAGATGGCCACAGTTCAAGGTATCATTCATAAGGGTGTGACAGCACATTTCCCCTATCCTGAACAAATGAGCTAAGAAACCATCATTGAAACATCCTTTTATCTTAAGACAGACAAGTTGTGAATAAAGAGAAACCCAACTCAAAGAAGCACAAAAAGCAAAAGATAATCAAGTATCGGAAACTTAGAGTACCACTATCATTCCTCCAAACATGGCGGATAAAGACTTGGGAGAACTAACAAGCCTCAACACCGTGTGAATTCGTAAGTCAGAGGCTTGAGGTTGGGGAGAAGGGATAACATAGAAACACTGAAATTAGGAGCAGGAGGAGGCCATTTGGCCCTTCGAGCCTGCTCCACCATTCATTATGATAGTGGCTGATCATCCAACTCAATAGCCTATCCCCATATCCAATGATCCCCTTCGCCCCAAGTGCTATATCTAACTGCTTGTTGAAAACATACTCTGCGGGATTCTCTGTCGGCGGATTCCTCCGCTTCGCCGGCACGCACTCACGCCTGCCGTTTTTCCGACGGTGTGGAGTAGCCACAATGGAAAACCCCAGTGGCCGGCTGCAGGAATGGAGAATCACGCTGCTGGCGGGGGAATGCCGGGCCAGAATACGGGGCTGACGGGACGGAGAATCCCACCCACAATGTTTTGGTCTTAACTACTTCCTGTGATAACAAATTCCACAGGCTCACCACTCACCGGGTGAAGAAATTACTCCTCATCTCTGCCCTAAATGGTTTACCCTGTATCCTCAGATTGGCACCCCTGGAACACCCCACCATCGGGAACATCCTTCCTGCATCTACCCTGTCTAGTCCTGTTAGAATTTTATAGGTTTCTATGAGATCCCCCCTCATTTGTCGGAACTCCAGCAAATACTATCCTAACTGATTGAATCATATGACAGTCCCGCCATCCCAGGAATCAGTCTGATAAACCTTTGCCGCACTCCCTCTGGAGCAAGAATGGGTGGTGCCGCTTTAAATGGGCGGTGCCGCAGTTGGGGCATGTCATCCCGTCGACGTCGTGCCGCTCGGTGCGTCGTCGCACATGCGCAGTGTGGCCAGCCACCGCTCGCACCTGCGCAGTGTAGTTTTCGACCGCTTTGCTCTCCCGACCGTGGTGCACATGCTTGGGGACCCCTGGAAAAGCACGCGAAATGGCCGCCTTCATCGATGCTCAGGCGCCGCATTCGGGCGATGGCCTGTAGACTCTCAGCCTCGTGGGAGGCAAGTTGGTCCTGCTCTGCCAACTTAAGGCGGGAATAGCGACTTTACGCCTGTTTGTGGACTTTCCACATCTCGATGGCCACTGGCAGGGTCATATTTTTTATTTTTAGGAGCTGCTCCCGCAGGGCATCGGAGTGGATGCCAAACACGATCTGATCCCTGATGAGGGAGTCAGCGGTGTCACCGTAGTTGCAGGATTGTGCTAGAATGCGAGGATGAGTGAGAAAAGACTGGAAAGGCTCATCCTTACCCTGAAGGCGCTGCTGGAAGACATAACGCTCGAAGCTTTCGCTCGTCTCGACCTCACAGTGACTGTTGAATTTGGCTAAGACGGTCTGGAACTTGGTCTTGTCCTCACCATTGGCAAAAGTGAGCGAATTGAAGATTTGGATGGCCTGGTTCCCCGAAGTCGACAGTAGCAGCGTGGTTTTTCGGGCATCGGACGCACTTTTGAGGCCCAAGGCCTCAAGGTATAGACTGAATTTCTGCTTGAAGACCCGCCAGTTGGCGCCAAGCTTCCCGGAGATCCGACGCTGTGGAGGTGTATGGATCTTTTCCATGCCGCTGGTCGTCAGTGAGTTTTCGAAGATAAATTACTTAGAAGCAGTAGCCATTCCTGGTATTATCATAGATTATCATAGAATTTACAGTGCAGAAGGAGGCCATTCGGCCCATCGAGTCTGCACCAGCTCTTGGAAAGAGCACCCTACCCAAGGTCAACACCTCCACCCTATCCCCATAACCCAGTAACCCCACCCAACACTAAGGGCAATTTATCATGGCCAATCCACCTAACCCGCACATCTTTGGACTGTGGGAGGAAACCGGAGCACCCGGAGGAAACCCACGCAGACACGGGGAGGATGTGCAGACTCCGCACAGCCAGTGACCCAAGCCGGAATCGAACCTGGGACCCTGGAGCTGTGAAGCAATTGTGCTATCCACAAGGCTACCGTGCTGCCCGTCCCTTCTATTCCCTTTACCCAGTAACCTTCACTTAACCTTTTGAAATGGAAACCGCTTATTGTCACAAGTAGGCTTCAATGAAGTTACTGTGAAAAGCCCCTAGTTGCCACATTCCGGCACCTGTTCGGGGAGGCTGGTACGGGAATCGAACCGTGCTGCTGGCCTGCCTTGGTCTGCTTTAAAAGCCAGCGATTTAGCCCAGTGTGCTAAAGCAGCTCCGCCATGTTGTGTTATTCACCCTGGGGTAACACAGACTGCAACACGATGCAGTTAAATGATCAAGCATACACCAAACGTAGGTGTTGGTTCAATAAGAATTATTGAACTTCAGTAACGAAGCACACAGCTGCCTGGTGGTTGACTCTCTACTACTCTAAGTAAACTAACATTAACTATCTAGACCAGGCTAGCTCTGATCCATGTGTAGAAGGTGTTGAATGATTTGTATACCCTGACTGTCACTACAGCTGTCACCAGTGGAAAGAGGCAGAGTGCTGATGCCTCGTGTGTTTTATAGTTGGAAGCCCCCCTCTGGTGTTCTATCTGGTGATTGGTCGTGTTCTGTTCTGTATGTTGATTGGCTCACCTGGGTGTCTGTCACTGCCTGCTTTTACCTCATGATGTGCTTGGGTGCATATTATGACATGTCCTTCCTAAATACTGAATACCCCAGGACATTCAGTTCCCATCCCTGGTCACCCTGCAACCATGTCTCCGTAATCCCGATTATATCATACTCATTTACGTATATTTACGCGATGAGTTCATCTGCTTTATTGTGAATGTGCTGCGCATTAAGGCACAAAGCCTTGGTGGAATTCTTTGAGGGCATTACAAGCACAGCACACAATGGGGAACTGGTGATGTGGTGTAATTGTATTTCCAGAAGCCACTCGACAAGGTGCCGCACAAAAGGCTGCTGCATAAGATAAAGGCGCAAGGCATTACGGGTAATGTAGTACCATGGATAGAGGACTGGTTAACTGACAGAAAGCAAAGACTGGGGATAAATAGGTGTTTCGCTGGTTGGCAATAGATGACTAGTGGTGTTAGGTCCGCAATTGTTCACAATTTACATAGATGATCTGGGGCGTCATTCTCCGACCCCCCGCCGGGTCGGAGAATGGCCGTTGGCCGCCGTGAATCCCGCCCCCGCCCCCGCCGAAGTCTCCGAAGGGAGAAAAGTCGGCGGGGCGTTAATGGCGCCGCTGCCGCGGAGAATGTCACGGGTCTGCGCAAGGCAGCCGATTTTCGGCCTGCCGATATTCTCCCTTCCGGATGGGCCGAAGTCCCGTCGACGTGATGACCGTTCACGTCGACGTGAATCAAACCTCCTTTTCATCGGCGTGACCCGGTGCTCCAGGCTCACGCCGACCAGCGAGGAGGTGAGTGACGGCCTGGGGGGTTGGCTCTGGGCAGGAAATGGCGTGGCCGCAGACTGATTGCCTGAGGAGAGGTGTGTCTCGGCTTGTGTGTGTGTGTGTGCGGCCGTGGGGGGGGTTAGAGTAGGTTGGGCTCCGGGGGAGTGCCGGGAGGGGGTCCGTGCCGGGGTGGAGGTTGGGGGGGGGGGGTCCGTGCCGGGGTGGAGGTTGGGGGTTGGGGAGGGGGTCCGTGCCGGGGTGGAGGTTGGGGAGGGGGTCTGTGCCGGGATGGAGGTTGGGGGTTGGGGGGGGGTCCGTGCTGGGGTGGAGGTTGGGGAGGGGGTCCGTGCCGGGGTGGAGGTTGGGGAGGGGGTCCGTGCCGGGGTGGAGGTTGGGGGGGGGGCCGTGCTGGGGTGGAGGTTGGGGAGGGGGTCCGTGCCGGGGTGGAGGTTAGGGAGGGGGTCCGTGCCGGGATGGAGGTTGGGGGGGGGGGTCCGTGCCGGGGTGGAGGTTGGGGGTTGGGGAGGGGGTCCGTGCCGGGGTGGAGGTTGGGGGGGGGTCCGTGCTGGGGTGGAGGTTGGGGAGGGGGTCCGTGCCGGGGTGGAGGTTGGGGAGGGGGTCCGTGCCGGGGTGGAGGTTGGGGGGGGGGTCCGTGCCGGGGTGGAGGTTGGGGGTTGGGGAGGGGGTCCGTGCCGGGGTGGAGGTTGGGGAGGGGGTCCGTGCCGGGATGGAGGTTGGGGGTTGGGGGGGGGCCCGTGCCGGGGTGGAGGTTGGGGGTTGGGGGGGAGTCCGTGCTGGGGTGGAGGTTGGGGAGGGGGTCCGTGCCGGGGTGGAGGTTGGGGGGGGGGTCCGTGCCGGGGTGGAGGTTGGGGGTTGGGGAGGGGGTCCGTGCCGGGGTGGAGGTTGGGGGTTGGGGGGGGGTCCGTGCTGGGGTGGGTGATGGGAGGGCAAATGAGTTGGTCCACCTGGCCAGGTGCCAGCCTCCAACAGTTGGACCCATGCGGTCCATGCCACCTGGCTGGGGGGAGGAGGGGATATGGGCAATGATGACATGTCGTCGTTCCCCTCCCCCCCACCAGGCCGTCATGTTTTCAGACCATCCAGCGATGTTGGCCGCCGTGGTGGCAGCCGCTCATGTCTATGTTGCCCTGGATGAGGAGGAGGAGGAGGAGGAGCGTGCCAGAGAGGCGGCGCAGGCTGCCGCAGAGGGGCAGGCGGCAGCCGCCCAGGCTGGAGGGACACCTGACCGACAGGACGAGGAGGGGGGGGAGGATGTCGCGGCCCCACGGCAACGGAGGCACCCGAGGGCGCCCCGTGTGTACCGGCCCCGGCAGTCATACCAGGACCTCACGGACCGGGAATGCAGGAGGAGACCCCGGATGAGCCGGGAAACCGTGGCACACATCTGCCACCTGCTGGCACACCTGTCACCGCGTGGCACTGGCGGGGGACACCCTCTCCCCGTGTCCGTCAAGGTTACGGTGGCCCTGAACCTTTATGCAACGGGGTCATTCCAGGCACCGAGTGGGGACCTGTCCGGCATATCGCAGACATCGGTGCATCGGTGCATCCGGGCAGTGACAGATGCCCTTTATGCCATGGCGCACCGCTACATCCGCTTCCCCGTGGACCGGGCCAGCCAAGATGCCCGGGCCGTGGGCTTCTCTGCCATTGCCGGGTTCCCCATGGTCCAGGGCGCGATCGATGGGATGCACGTCGCTGTGCGGCCACCTGCAGATAACAGGGCCGTGTTCACTAATAGGAAGGGGACCTATTCGATGAACGTACAGGTGGTCTGCGACCACCGCATGATGATCCTGCACGTCTGCGCCCGTCACCCAGGCAGTGTACACGACTCATTCGTGTTGTCGCGGTCATCCATCCCCGGCATGTACAAGGGACGCCATCCCCGGCTGAGGGGCTGGTTGCTGGGCGACAGGGGCTACCCATTGCGATCGTGGCTGATGACGCCTATACGGAGGCCACGCAATGAGGCGAAGAACCGCTACAATGATGCCCATGTAGCGACAAGGGGAGTGATCGAGAGGTGCTTTGGCGTGCTGAAGATGCGTTTCAGGTGCCTGGACCTCTCTGGGGGCGCCCTCCAGTATCGGTCAGATAGGGTCGGCCGCATCATTGTGGTGTGCTGCGTCCTGCACAACATAGCCCAGCAGAGGGGCGATGTGCCGCAGGCAGAGGAGGGCGGAGTGGAGGAGCAGCAGGAAGAGGCCCAGTCCTCCCCAGATGAGGGGGATGGGGGCAATGGTCAGGGCAGACGGGGTAGACACAGATGGGTGGCTGTCCACCGTTACCGGCTGGCCCAGCGGGCACGGGACAGACTGATAGACGCCCGCTTCACTGACTAGATGGGCGTGGGAATCGGGTAGTATGGCCACAGACCGCACACCATGACAACAGCCGACCACCCACACCCCCCACCCATCCACCCACCCAGCACCCTCACCCCCCTCCCCAACCCCACACACCCCACCCGCATGCACACCACCCCCCCACTCCCAATTGCCGATCCACCGGCGGCACAACGGGCCGGGCTCACCCAGTTGCGGGTGGACGCGTGTCTATCGCAGGCCATGGAGAATGATGACAACCCGCCTCCGATGAGCTCCTGGCTCTACATCGTTGGACTATGTCTGACCCATGGCCACAGTACCACCATCCACCCGGACCATCCCTGCATGCGGCTGTGACACTGCAGCGCACGGTCCCGTCCTCTGCCCGGGGGATGTTGATGGCGGCCCAGGGGGAAGGGGGCAGACTCACCTGGGGCTGAGGTAAGACCACCCCTCACACACACACTTGCGCTCAACGTACATGACACCCCCGCACACTTTGGACAGAGCACAAAGGCAGCTTCGGTAGGTGTAACATTGACTTTAATAACCAAAGGAGTTCATGCACGTGCCCTAGCCCCTAAAACTCATCTGTGCCCTGCACCCGTGCCAACTTACTCAGTGTCTAATTGTTTGGCCTTACGGGCCCTTTGACTACGTCTACGTGGTTCCCCAGACGGTACAGCAGAACTGGAGGTGGACTCCTGTGATTCCTGCCCTCTGACACTGGATCCCTTTGGCGGCCGTTTCCTGGGGCGTCCTGGCCTAGATGGGCCAGGCTGCGGCCCGGGCGACTGGGATGGCGAGCTGCCAGCCTGTCCTGCCCGTTGCCCACCCGATGCACCTGGGACGGAAGGGGGGGAGTCCGAGGTGTCGCGGTGTACCGGGACCTCCCCTACAGAGGGAGCCGGGACGGACCACACCACCTCCTCCTCCCTCGGGGTGCCCGATGGCCCCCAGGCCTCTACATGGGTGGGGGATGCGAACGGACTGGCCATCCGACGCGCCCCCGACATCTGGCGCTGCCAGTCCTGGAGGCCCGTGCTGGTATCGACAGGGGTCTGCAGGTTTGCAGCCATGGAGCCCAGGGGGTTGTCGAATCCTGTCTGCGACAGTGCGACGCCAGCTCGCACATGGCCACTGGCGCCGATGCCCTCAGCGATGGCCTGCTGAGACTGGGCCATGGCCTGCAGAGACTGGGCCATGGCCTGCAGAGACTGGGCTATGGCCTGCTGAGACTGGGCCATGGCCTGCTGAGACTGGGCCATGGCCTGCTGAGACTGGGCTATGGCGTGCTGAGACTGGGCTATGGCGTTGAGCGCCTCTGCCATCTGGCGCTGGCACTGGCTCATGGCCTCCTGTGAGAGGGCAGCCATTTCCTGGGCCACAGACGCCGCCTGCACGGAAGGCCCCAGGCCTCGCAAACCGTTCCCCATGTCTGACACCGTCGCACCCATTGCCTCCACCGCGGACGCCACCCGTGTGGTGTCAGCCTGGGTGGCACGCATGACCGGGACCACTCCCAGCTCCTGGACGCGGGTGGACTCCTCCACCTGCGACCGCAGCCGCCGCAAGCCACCCGTCACCCTATTCGCTCGTCTCCGTGTCAGTGGTTGCATTGGATCTATGTGTGGGTGTGGTAACTGCAGGAACCCGGGATCCATCTGGGCGGCAGATGTTCGCTTGGCCTGGGCTGCCCTCCGACCGCCCGGTCCCTCTGCTGCTCCTACCTCCACCTGCTGTACCGGGACGGCTGTGTTGTGCGCACCAGTGAGTGTACCAGACGCCTCATCACTAAAGTGCCCAACCGTGGTGAGTGTTTCTGCGATGGTGGAGGGTGTTGGTGACAGCAGTGGCGTTGTGTCGTGCTCTTCGTCCCACTATGAGTCCATGGCACTTTGGGGTGGGGGTTCGTCTCCACCCATCCACTCTGAGTCACTGTCCGGTATTTCGTCTTCCCGGGTAGGGGTGTCCTGGATAGTGGTGTCCTGGGTAGTGGTGTCCTGGCTCAGATGTGACGGGGGCCTGTGGCTGCCCCCCTCATCGCTGGGTGGTCGCTCCCGCACGTGACGGGGGTGTCGTCTCCCTGTTGCTCCAGGTCTCTCCGTCTCCCGTGGTGTGCGAGGGGCATCCTGCGGGCGTCGCATGCTGGAGGGTGCGGGTCTCTCCGTCTCCCGTGGTCTCCGAGGGGCATCCTGCGGGCGTCGCATGCTGGAGGGTGCAGGTCTCTCCGTCTCCCGTGGTCTCCGAGGGGCATCCTGCGGGCGTCGCATGCTGGAGGGTGCGGGTCTCTCCGTCTCCTGTGGTCTCCGAGGGGCATCCTGCGGGCGGTCTGCATCTGCGGGGATGGGTGCCTGGACGTTTGGTCCTGCGATACACAATGAAGCATGCATGGTTAGACATCAGGCAGTGATCAGGTGATACGGGAGAGGGGGATATAGGGGAGGGGGGATATGGGGACGGGCTGTTGGTGGCTCACTTGCTCGTGGGGCCCCGACCTCTGCATCAGCAACCTCCCGGTCCTCAGGTCCGCCAGCCAGTTCCAGGGCCCTTTCCTCGTGTACGGTCAGTGGCCTCTCATCAGCGGGCCCTCCTCCAGTCCTCACATGCTCCCTATTGTTGTGTGCGCGCTTCTCCTGGGGGGGGGGGAGGTGGTGGCAGGGGTAAAAGGCAACAGTGTTAGGCAGGTATATGAATGCACGCCATCGGTTGCGCGTGCATTGCAGAGGTTAAGGTTAGGGCTGGATTCACTTGGGGATATGGGGGATATGGGGGAGGGGGGATATGGGGGAGGGGGGATATGGGGGATATGGGGGAGGGGGGATATGGGGGATATGGGGGAGGGGGGAATATGGGGGATATGGTGGAGGGGGGATATGGGGGATATGGGGGAGGGGGGATATGGGGGATATGGGGGAGGGGGGATATGGGGGAGGGGGATATGGGGGATATGGGGGAGGGGGGATATGTGGGAGGGGGGATATGGGGAGGGGGGATATGGGGAATATGGGGGAGGGGGATATGGTGGAGGGGGGATATGGGGGGGATATGGGGGATATGGGGGAGGGGGGATATGGGGGATATGGGGGAGGGGGGATATGGGGGAGGGGGGAATATGGGGATATGGGGGAGGGGGGATATGGGGGAGGGGGGACTATGGGGGATATGGGGGAGGGGGGATATGGGGGATATGGGGGAGGGAGGAATATGGGGGATATGGGGGAGGGGGGATATGGGGGATATGGGGGAGGGGGGATATGGGGGAGGGGGTATATGGGGGAGGGGGGAATATGGGGGATATGGGGGAGGGGGGATATGGGGGATATGGGGGAGGGGGGAATATGGGGGATATGGGGGAGGGGGGATATGGGGGATATGGGGATATGGGGAGGGGGGATATGGGGGAGGGGGGATATGGGGGATATGGGGGATATGGGGAGGGGGGATATGGGGGAGGGGGGATTTGGGGGAGAGGGGATATGGGGGATATGGGGGAGGCTCACCCTGCCTGCTCTGACGAGGTCGTTCACCTTCTTGTGGCACTGGGTGCCTGTCCGTGGTGTTAGGGCCACAGCGGTGACGGCCTCTGCCACCTCCCTCCACCGACGCCGGCTGTGGCGTGGGGCAACTCTGCGGCCGTGCCCGGGATACAGGGCGTCCCTCCTCTGCTCCACCGCATCCAGGAGCGCCTCCACATCGCGTGACTCGAACCTCGGGGCTGAGCCACGGCCAGCCATCAAGTCGGGTGTTGCGGTCGGCTGTTCCGGTCGGGTGGGGGGGAGCTGCGCGGCCTTATGAGCCGTCACGCCGTGCAGCGCGTATGACGCTGCACGGCGTGAACCACTGCGCAAGCGCGGATCCCGTTACGTCGCTGCTAGCCCATTTCGGGCCGCAGACTATCGACCCATTTTTATGACGTGACGCAAGTGGGATTTGCGCCGTTTTTTGCTCCGATCGGCGGAGTTTCCGCCGATAACGGAGAATTTCGCCCCTGGAGTTGAAGGCCAAGTGTAATGTGTCAAAGTTCACAGATGACATTAAGATGAGTGGTAGAGCCAATGTGCAGAGGTCACTGAAAGTCTGCAAATGGATATAGATAGTTTAAGTGAGTATGCAAGTGTCTGGCAGATGGAGTTCAACGTTGATAAATGTGAGGTCATTCATTTTGGTAGGAACAACAAAATGGACTATTATTTAAATGGTAAAAAATTGCAGAATGCTGCTGTGCAGAGGGATCTGGGTGTCCTTGTGCATGAATCACAAAAAGTTGGTTTGCAGGTGCAGCAAGTAATTAAGAAGGCAAATGGAGTTTTGTCCTTCATTTCCAGAGAGATGGAATTTAAAAGCAGGAGGTTATGTTGCAGCTGTATAGGGTGCTGGTGAGGCCACACCTGGAGTACTGTGTACAGTTTTGGTCTCCTTACTTGAGAAAGGATGTACTGGCACTGGAGGGGGTGCAGAGCAGATTCACAAGATTGATTCCGGAGTTGAGAGGATTGGCTTATGAGGAGAGACTAAGTAGACTGGGACTATACTCATTGGAATTTCGAAAAATGAGGGGAGATCTTATAGAAACATAGAAAATTATGAAGGGACTAGACAGGATAGAAGCAGGGAGGTGGTTTCCACTGGCAGGTGAAACTAGAACTAGGGGGCATTGCCTCAAAATAAGATGGAACAGATTTAGGGCTGAGTTGAGGAGGAACTTCGTCACCCTAAGGGTTGTGAATCCATTGAATTCCCTGCCCAGTAAAGCAGTTCAGGCTACCTCGTTAAATGTTTTTTAAGGCAAAGATAGATAGCTTTTTGAACAGTAAAGGAATAAAAGGCTATGGTGAGCACACGGGTAAGTAGAGCTTGTGGTGATGTGCATCAATGTAAATGCATGTAGGCTAGCTAGACACTAGAGGGAGCATCAGTGACATCACACACACACACTCAACCAATAGACCAGTTAGCTAGGACACGACCAATGGACATTCACGATACACACGGAGGTAACACGACCACAGGGGGGCATTACACCAACCCATATATAAAGGACACCACAGTGAATACAGACACAGGGTTGATTCAATATTACACCCACCACGTGGATTGCAGCAACTGGTTAGTCAGTCTGGGTAGCTAGAGTAGGATTAGCAGTAGTGTCAAACCCAAGTAATAAAAGTGTAAATAGTTTAATAAACGTGTTGAAGTTATCTCCACGTCTGAACCTTCCTTTGTCAAGTGCACCACAAGGAAGCCGCTTATGTTACACCTACGACATAACAAATCAGAGCTGAGTCCACAAAAAGTTCAGCCATGATCTTATTGAATGGCGGAGCAGGCTCGAGGGGCCAGATTGTCTACTCCTGCTCCAAGTTCTTATGTTCTTATTAAGCTTGTCTTTTTAACATTACTTGTCTCACTCCCAATATTTATCACTGTAGCCCTGTTTAAATCTGGCCCTTGGTTTCTCTGCCTATCACTTTACTTATTCCCCTTTCCGCCTTTTGTTTTTGTCCTTGTTTCCACCTCCTCTGACTCCTTGCATAGGCTCGCATCCCCCTGCCATTCGAGCAAATAATTCCACTCGGACATCAGCCTTGGTCTTGTCCAGGTACAATGTGTCCAGTTTGAAATGGTCCCAATGCCCCAGGAATCCAAAACCCACCCCGCTCACCATCTCTTCAGCCACGTTTTCATCCAATATATCCTGCAATTCCTATGCTGATTAGCACGTGGAACTGGTAGTAATCCTGAGATCACTACCATTGAGGTCTGACTTTTCAATTTTCTTCTTAACTCCTTATATTTTGCTTTTAGGACCTCATCCCCTTTTTCTACTTATGTCTTTGGTACCAATGTGCACCACGACTACTGTCTGTTCACCCTTCCCCTCCAGAATGTCCTGTAACCGTTCCAAGACATCCTTGACCCTAGCACCAGGGAGGCAACATACCATCCTGGATTCTCAGTTAAGGCTACAGAAACGCCTATCTAATCTCCTTACAATTGAGTCCTATAGCAAGTAAAAATTGCATGGCAAGTAGTTATACTCCATCAGAAGGAAGGAAAGTTTTCTATTGAGAAGAAAGTGGGATGTTGTATTATGTGCCTCTGTGCCATTGGAAGAAAAAGGTGCTCAGCCGTGTTAAGGTTAAAGTGGGATGGGTTAATAGCTCTGCCCATGTTATGATGTGTGGAGTCAAATGGTAATAGACTGAAAGAGAACAGAGTCTGCAAGGGAGAAGCAGCAATATGAATGACAGTAACTAGGCTCTGTACATAGTTAAAGATTAACAATAAACGGCTCATGTTTGAACATACAAGTTTCAAGGTCTTATCATTGAGACGTAAAATGAACTCATAGTGCAACATGGTGTTCAGTGGTAGCACCATAATCCAACAGCCAGTAAGAGTGTGGAGTGCCCTTCGAATTGCAACCTGTGACATTCCACCCTCTCTTTGGTTTCTTCCACTTCATCCCCATCGTCCTTTACCCTCTCAACATCACTGTGTGCCTTCCCTCTACTTACTCGGTAACCCTTGAACTGCTCCATCACCCAGGACACTGTCATTATTGAAGTGGATATGCCATCTATTCCCTCTCAGCCTATCCCCAGTCCCACCAAGATTCATCCTCTGACCTTAGATCCTGCCCGCATCATCCTTAGAGCCTTCATTAGATCCCATGACCTCCTCTATAAGACCTTTGACTGTCCCTACCTCAGCCTGGAGTTGCCCCTCCCCCAGATCCAATCAAATGCCCCCACTGTGAATATGACTTATCCCTCTATCCTCTCACAGCCAGCAAGCTGAGTTTGGCCCACAGGGTCCAACTTTGGATAGACCCCTCATTTAGTCTATCTTCACTGATGGCCCCTGACAACATCCAAGATTCCAGGGCCTTCGCACTGCACACTTCCACAGCTGATCCCACCCACTGCCTGGCCTGGAACTGTTTCCCAGTCCTCCATACGCCTGCCTGAACCCCCCACACCCTCTCACCCCTGAGACATCCTTGCTGGTTCCAACCCTCCATTCAAACTCTCATTCTCCTGCTCCCCTCCCTTGTGCTGCAGAGTTTGACGGAGACAACTGCTCACCTCAAACACAACTGCACAAAACGGACTAGTGCACACCACCTGTAAACAAACATGGACACACTTTCATGGAGCTCACATGCGGTCTTGACTTAATCTTGAAGGTAGGATGTAATTTCAAAACGTTTCAAGATAATGACTGCTTATGGCATGCAAATATGTTGCAAGTAGGAACCCGCCAAGGGACTGCTTGAGGCCTGAACCACCACTGCCACAGTGCCGACTTAATTTTTTACTCTGACCACAGTCGCAATTCTGAAATTTCGGTTCTCGCCTAATGAATTCACCCTGCCCACCAGATTTCACACTCGAGGAGTCAACATTAAATTCAGCCCGATGTGCTCTGTCAAAATGTGAAAAATCCTGTCAAATGTAATCACTGGTAATTGTGAGAATTTGAATGAAATACATTTTAAATACCCTGACGGTTAATGATCCCGTTCTGCTGCACTGAACTATAAAGCCAATACAGGAGATAGTTTTGACGTTTAACTTTCTTTAAAGCTATTCAATTACTGTGGAAGTGAAGAAGTAGCTGGAACAAAGGCATACGTGAGAATGAAGGAGGGTGGTAATTTGAACAGGCGTGTGGTTTATAGCTTAAGGTGCTAAGATCCGGCTTTGCATTGAATTGAGGCTCTGGTGTAGGATAAGACCCTATTTGTGCTGAAGTGACTGATTGCAGGCATGATGGGAAGGCTTTGGTCAACTTGAAATGAGACCTGTTACCTTTTGACCGGTGACCTATTTAGAGTCTGCAAAGCACTGATGGAAGGATTGCAAAATGCCAAGCAAAAGGTGAGCTGACACTTTCAACCACAATGTCTGAAGAATGGATCTGTGGTTAGAAGAAAGACATCATTCGACAGTTTGAAGTAGGATGAATTTGACCTTGATGTGTTGGGTACTCTGGATCTGTGGAGACTGCGTTTACCTTAGCAGTAACATAGACAGGCTACCAACACTTGCAATAGTACAACTCTATTTTATTTAACTAAGAGCTGTTAAACATACTTGCACTGTGGGCCGACACGATGTTAAATTGTCTGAAGACCTATGCCTAACCTGACCAGCCTATACTGCTAGCACATGGTGGAGGTTTGTGCTACTGACTGCGGGCTCTGTCTGTCTCAGAGGCTGCATCCCGAATCAGCGGGAACACTAGTGCCCTCTGTCTTTATAGTGACCGTGCCCTAACTGGTGATTGGCTGCTGTGTTGTGTGTTGATTGGTCTTGCAGTGTGTCAATCAGTGTGTGTCTCTGCACCATCATATACTGATGTGTATATTATGACATCCCCCTTTTCTAAAAAAAATGTGTGTTCGTGGCAATAAATAATGTAGTATGCGAATGTTCCGAACTATGTGTGGCACATGCGAGCATATTTACAGGACTATGTACAGAAACTCTAAGGTATTTACATTGGAAGGTGTCTAGTGCAGATGGACCGTATATAACACAAAATATAACTAGAACAACAGTATGTACAAACCAGTGAGTTAATCAAACAGGGTAACGAACAATCAGTTCATGAGTTCAAAGAGTCCATGAATTCAGGCAGATCATAAATTCAGTCTCTGTGGTGGGCGACGAATTCTGGTTGACCGCCTCAAGGGTGGTTCAGGGGCCGCCTGTTCTGGAATGGGCGGGACTGTGTCAGACTCAGAGGGTGGCAGAGCGAAAGGGAGATCTGCAAAGTCCGTGACGGGTTCGTCGTGACGGCGAGGCAGGACATGATGATCTGGTGGGGAGCGAGGAAGGAGCCCTAGTGCCCGCCTATTTTGGTGAAGAAGAGAGCCGTCTTGTAGACGAACCAAAAATGACCTGGGGTCACTTGTCTGAGCACCACAGCGGTGGCGGACCAACCACCATCGGGAAGTTGGACACGGACCTCGTCATCAGGAGCCAGAGCAGGGATATCTGTGGCGCGGGCATCGTACGCCGATTTGTGTTGGGCCCGCGACAACTGCATTCGACGAAGGACCGGAAGGTTCCCCAAGTCTGGGACATGAATGTCCGGCACCGTCGTCCGCAGCGTGCGATTCATCAACAATTGAGCCGGTGACAGGCCGGTGGACAATGGAGCTGATCTGTCAGCAAGCAGGGCGAGATAAAAATCGGATCCTGCATCGGCCGCCTTGCACAGGAGTCGTTTGACAATGTGCACCCCCTTTTCAGCTTTGCCATTGGATTGGGGGTAATGTGGACTGGACATGACATGTGGGAAGTTGTATCGTTTGGCAAAATTGACCACTCCTGACTGGCAATACACGGGCCATTGTCGGACATGACCGTGAGCGGGATGCCATGGCGAGCGAAGGTTTCCTTGCACGCATGGATGACCGCAGTTGAGGTGAGGTCGTGTAGCCTAACTACCTCTGGGTAGTTTGAGAAATAGGCCAAGTGCATGGAACAGGTCGATGCCCACTTTGGTTCAGGGGACCTGACCAACTCATGGGGTTGCAAGGTCTCCCTTGGCTGAGCAGGCTGGAAACACTGGCATGTTGGGCAGTTAAGAATGGCGTTGGCAATGTCCTCATTGATTCCAGGCCAGTACACTGCCACACGGGCCCGTCGGCGGCATTTCTCCACTCCAAGGTGGCCCTCATGGAGCTGCTCAAGGATGAGGTTCCGCATGCTGTGCAGAATGACGATCCAGTCCAGCTTTAGTAGAATTCCATCTACCACCGCCAGGTCATCTTTAATGTTATAGAATTGAGAGCAATGGCCCTTGAACCGTCTGTCAGGTGGCGCATGACACGTTGGGGCAGGGGATCGTTGGCCGTCTCACGACGAATCTGGGTCAGTCGTTCGGCCGTGGTGGGCAGATTGGATGCGGCAAATGCCACCTGAGCATCAGTTTGGCACACGAAGCCCGCTGGGTCGCAGGGTGTGGTGACAGATCGGGAGAGTGCATTGGCGACGATGAGCTCTTTACCCGGGGTGTAGACGAGTTCGAAGTCGTACCGCCTGTGTTTAAAGAGAATGCGCTGCAGGCACGGCGTCATGTCGTTAAGGTCTTTTTGAATGATATTGACCAGTGGCCAGTGGTCTGTCTCGACTGTGAACTTTGGGAGTCCATAGACATAGTCATGGAATTTGACGACTCCGGTAAGAAGGCCCAGGCACTCTTTTTCAATTTGCGCATAGCGCTGTTCGGTGGGCGTCATTGCACGTGACGCGTATGCGACAGGAGCCCATGAGGAGGCGTCGTCATGTTGAAGGAGCACTGCTCCAATGCTGGACTGACTGGCATCCGTGGAGATCTTTGTTTCTTTGGCCGGATTGAAAAATGCCAACACCGGGGCCTTGGTCAGCTTCGCCCTGAGTTCCCGCCATTCTTGTTCATGGGCGGGGAGCCATTGGAACTCGGTCGTCTTCTTAACCAGGTTCCTGAGAGCCGTGGTGTGGGAGGCGAGGTTAGGGATGAATTTCCCCAGGAAATTGACCATGCCCAGGAAGCAGAGGACCGCCTTCTTGTCCTCTGGTGTCTTCATGGCCTTAATGGCAGATACCTTGTCAGCATCCGGCTGCACGCCAAATTGTGAAATGTGGTCTCCGAGGAATTTAAGTTCTGTTTGACCAAAGGAGCATTTGGCCCTGTTGAGGCAGAGGCCATGCTCAAGGATTCGTCGGAAGACGCGTTGGAGGCGATCAATGTGCTCCTGCGGGGTGGTAGACCAGACTATGATGTCGTCATACGGGAACCCCTCCGATACCTTCCATCATCTGCTCCATTATTCTGTGGAACACTTCCGATGCAGAGATGATGCCAAACGGCATCCGGTTGTAGCAATACCAGCCAAATGGGGTGTTAAAGGTGCAGAGCTACCAACTGGATGCGTCGAGTTGGATCTGCCAGAACCCCTTGGACGCGTCTAGATTGGTGAAAAATTTGGCGCGAGCCATCTCGCAGGTGAGTTCTTTACGCTTTGGAATGGGATAGTGTTCTCTCATAGTATTGCGGTTGAGGTCCTTGGATTTTTTTTCATGCACACTATAGAGCTGACCCAGTCAGTCGGTTCTGTAACTTTTGAAATTACGCCCTGGTCCTGGAGGTCCTGCAGCTGCTGCTTGAGGCGGTCCTTGAGGGGTGCTGGTACCCTGCAAGGTGCGTGCACCACAGGCGTGGCATTTGGTTTTAACAAGATTTTATAAGTGTATGGGAGTGTGCCCATGCCCTCGAATACACCGTGGTATCGGGTGATGATGGCGTTCAGCTGTGTCCGAAAGTCAGCGTCCTGAGATGCGGAAGCGTCAGCGGGTGACAGGGTGTGAACCCTTTGGACAAGGTTTAGAAGTTTTCACGCCTGAGCACCAAGCAGGGAGGCTTTAGTGGATCCCACTATTTTGAATGGCAGGTTAGCCTTTAATGACCGGTGCGACACTTCAAGCTGGCAAGAGCCACTGGCAGCAATGGCATTACCATTATAGTCCAGAAGCTGGCAGGCGGATGGCAGGATGGTAGGCTTGACATGGAGGCTTTCGAGGTCAGACCGCGCAATGAGGTTGGCTGAAGCGCCGGTGTCCAGGCGGAATCGGATGCGGGATCGGTTGACCGTGAGGGTGGCACACCACTCGTCGTCCGGATCAATGCTGAATATTGGGAGAGACTTGGCTTTTGTCTTCTGGAGCATCTTGTGTTTGGTGATGATGCCCACCCGAAATGGTGCTTTAGGGTCCTCGGTGTCAAGGTCCGGAATCAAGTCAGAATCGGTGACCGGTAGCTGGATGGTTCGGACATCACTGCGTGGCTGGTTGGAGCGACGAGAGGTAGTAGGTTGAGCAGACCTGCATAGGGCTGCATAGTGGCCAAGCTTGCCACATTGGAGACAGTGTCGGGATTTTGCAGGACATTGCCGCTTTAAGTGGGCGGAGCCATAGTTGCCGCACGTCGTGACGTCAGAACGTTCAGTATGCCACCGCGCATGCGCAGTGCAGTTGTACGTAGTGCGCGCCTGCGCAGTGCGGTCTTTGGCCTCGCCGTCCACTCGGTCAGTGCGCGCATGCGCGGGAGCCCACGAAAAGCGCGCGAAATGGCCGCCCTCATCCAGGCTTAGGCCCTGGAGTTGTTTAATGGTTTGCACCCGCTCTGCCTTGTGGGGACCTTGCCGCGCCATTTCAGCCGCTTGAATGTGCGAGTATCGGTTAGTGGCGTGTTCATGCAGAACGCAGGTCTCGATGGCTATAGCAAGGGTGAGCTGTTTAACCTTGAGGAGCTGCTGCCGTAGGGGGTCCGATTGCACACCGAAAACAATCTGGTCACGGATCATCGAGTCGGAGGTGGAGCCGTAATTGCCGGACTGTGTGAGGATGCGAAGGTGGGTGAGGAAAGATTGAAAAGGTTCATCCTTACCCTGCAGACGCTGTTGAAAGACATAACGCTCAAAACTTTCATTTACCTCAATGTCACAGTGACTGTCGAATTTGAGCAGGTTTGTCTTGAACTTGGACTTGTCTTCACCTTCAGCGAAAGTGAGAGAGTTGAAGATATGGATGGCGTGGTCCCCGGCCGTGGAAAGGAAGAGAGCAATCTTCCTGGCATCTGAAGCAGCTTCCAGATCTGTAGCTTTGAGGTATAGCTGGAATCGTTGTTTAAAGATTTTCCAGTTAGCACCGAGGTTGCCGGTGATGCGGATCGGCGGAGGAGGGCGGACGCTGTCCATACTACCGGATGGCTGATTACTGGTCGAAGGCAGTGTGGTAATACCAGGTATTGCAGTACCTGAGAGAGGAATGACCATTGGCTAGACCGCGGGGTCTACCATTGGGTAATGTACATAGCCCCGCCCTGAGAGGCGGGGTATAAGAACCGATGCCGTCCCAGCAGCCTCCACTTCTGTAACATCGCTGCTGGGTACAGTTCTATCTGATTAAAGCTGAATCGATATGACTCCTCGTGGTCTCAAGAGTATTGATTGTGCATCAATTTAATCAGATAAGTATTTTGAAGGATGGATCTCCGCATCAAGCCGACGTGCCTTCAGCTCAGCCCTCACGCAGAAAACTCCGCCGCGATTTTTAAGCATTGGCTGGCATGCTTTCAGAGCTACCTCGATACGACTGCCGACACCCCTACGGAAAGGCAGAAGATACACCTCCTACGCTCACGGGTAAGCCCGGCGATCTACCCCCTGATCGAAGGGGCGGCGAACTATGATAAAGCCATGGAACTGCTGGAAGGACATTACATTCGTCCACTGAACCAGGTCTACTCCCGTCACCTGCTGGAAACGAGACGGCAGAGCCCAGATGAGACACTTGAAGACTTCTACTGGGCACTGATAGTGCTGGGCCAAAACTGCGGCTGCCCAGCGGTGACGGGGAACAAGCACACCGAACGTTTAATTCGAGACGCTTTCGTGGCAGGTATGGGTTCCCCCGACATTCGCCGAAGGCTACTCGAAATGGACATGCTGGGCCTCACCGAGGCCCGGGCCCTGGCTGGGTCCATGGACGTGGCGTACAAAAACACTCTTGCGTACGCCCCCGCGTGCAGCCTGGGCTGCGTGGCACCCTGCCGCGGCAGCCCCCCAGACTTACCCGCTTAACTTCCAGACTTACCCGCTAACTCCGCAGGCCTGCGCGGCAAGGCACCCCGCTACCGCCGCCGCCCAACGTTGCTTCTTCTGCGGCAAGGCGAATCACCCGCACGCGCACTGCCCGGCCTGCACCGTCTCCTGCAAAGGGTGCGGCAAGAAAGGCCACTATGCCGCGGTCTGCCTGGGGCACCGCGCAGTGGCTGCGGTATCCAACGAGTGCCCACAGCCGTCCTTCCAGCCACCCGCTGTGCAACCACAGCCATTTTTTCAAGTCCCGACCATCCAAGGCCCACCGCACTCCTTTTTCCCAGCCCCACCAGCCCAATGCGCACCGCAGCCTTTGTCCCTCCAGGCAGCGTCACAGCCGCGGCCATTCTGCCCCCCGGCAACCATGCTGAAGGAGTGCGCACAGTCATTTTGTCCCTCGCCGGTCCAATCGTTGGAGTCTCCGTCCCCGAACTCCATGTGCGATCCATGGCCGGCGCCATCTTGGATGGGGCCTCAAGCCCCCAGCACGGCTGGCTACACGCTGCCCGACCAAAACCCCTTGCTGCAGCTGGCCTCCGCCACGCTGGAGCAGAGTGCGCCACCATTTTGTCCCTCCCCGCCGCCATTTTGTTCCTCTCCGCCGCCATATTCGGAGTCCCCGGACTCCATGTGCGATCCATGGACGGCGCCATCTTGGATGGGGCCTCATGCCCCCAACATGGCTGACGACATGCTGCCCAATCTAAACTCCTTGCGGCAGCTGGCCTCCATTACCCTGGACCAGAGTTGGCCCCGAACGCTAGCGAAGGCCACCACGATGATCGCCATCAATGGCCACGTGACGTCGTGCCTCATCGACTCCGGGAGCAGATAAAAGGGTTCTGCCTTGCGAACCTCACCGTCCAAGGCAGGGAATTCCGCAATTTCCGCCTATACGTGCTGCCGCATCTCTGCGCAGCCACCCTTCTGGGACTGGATTTCCAGTGCCACCTACAAAGCCTTACTTTTAAATTTGGCGGCCCTATACTCCCCCCTTACTGTTTGCGGCCTCACGACCCTTAAGGTCGACCCGCCCTCCCTGTTTGCGAACCTCACCCCGGATTGCAAACCCGTCACCACCAGGAGCAGACGGTACAGTGCCCAGGACCGGGCCTTCATCAAGTCCGAGGTCCAAAGGCTGCTGAAGGAAGGGGTCATCGAAGCAAGCAACAGCCTCTGGAGGGTTCAAGTAGTGGTGGTAAAGACCGGGGAGAAACATAGGATGGTCATCGACTATAGCCAAACCATCAACCGGTTTACGCAACTGGACGTGTACCCTTTCCCCCGTATTGCCGACCTGGTAAACAGGATTGCGCAATACAAGGTCTTCTCCACGGTGGATCGCAGGTCTGCCTACCACCAGCTACCCCTCCGTAATAGCGACCGCCAGTACACTGCCTTCGAAGCAGATGGGCGGCTCTACCACTTTTTAAGGGTTCCCTTCGGTGTCACAAACGGGGTCTCGGTCTTCCAGCGTGAGATGGACCGAATGGTTGACCGGTACGGCTTACACGCAACGTTCCCGTATCTTGACAACGTCACCATCTGAGGCCATGACCAGCAGGATCACGACACCAACCTCCGTAAATTTCTCCAGACCGCGCACCTCCTAATTCTGACCTACAATAAGGAGAAATGCGTGTTAAGCACCGACCGTCTAGCCGTCCTAGGCTACGTAGTGCAAAATGGAGTCATAGGCCCCGACCCCGAATGCATGCGCCCCCTCATGGAGTTCCCCCTCCCTCACTGCCCCAAGGCCCTAAAGTGCTGCCTCGGCTTCTTTAGCTACTATGCACAATGGGTCCCTAATTACGCCGACAAGGCTCAACCCCTGATCCAATCCACAACCTTCCCCCTATCGACGGAGGCCCGCCAGGCCTTCTGCCGCATCAAAGCGGATATCGCAAAAGCCACGATGCGCACCATCGATGAGTCCCTCCCCTTCCAGGTCGAGAGCGACGCGTCTGACGTAGCTCTGGCGGCCACCCTCAACCAAGCGGGCTGGCCCGTGGCTTTCTTCTCCCGCACTCTCCTTGCCTCCGAAATTCGCCACTCATCGGTTGAAAAGGAAGCCCAGGCCATAGTAGAAGCTGTGCGGCACTGGAGGCATTACCTGGCCGGCAAGAGATTCACTCTCCTCACGGACCAACGGTCGGTGGCCTTCATGTTCGATAATGCACAGCGGGGCAAGATAAAAACGACAAGATCTCGCGGTGGAGGATCGAACTCTCCACCTACAATTACGAGATCTGGTATCGTCCCAGGAAGCTGAACGAGCCTCCTGATGCCCTGTCCCGCGGCACTTGTGCCACCACACAAGTAGACCGCCTCCGAGCCCTCCATGAGGACCTCTGCCACCCGGGGGTCACCCGGTTCTTCCATTTCGTTAAGTCCCGAAACCTGCCTTACTCCATCGAGGAGGTCAGGACAGTCACCAGGGACTGCCGAATCTGCGCGGAGTGCAAACCGCACTTCTACCGACCAGAGAGGGCGCATCTGATAAAGGCTTCCCGTCCCTTTGAACGCCTCAGCATGGACTTCAAAGGCCCCCTCCCCTCCATCGACCGCAACACGTACTTCCTTAATGTGATTGACAAGTACTCCCGGTTCCTATACGCCATCCCCTGCCCGGACATGACCACAACCACCGTCATCAAGGCCCTCCAAAGTATTTTTACACTGTTCGGTTTCCCCGCATACATCCACAGTGATAGGGGGTCCTCCTTTATGAGGGACGAGCTGCACCAGTTCCTGCTTAGCAAAGGCATCGCCTCGAGCAGGAAAACCAGCTACAACCCCCGGGGAAACGGGCAGGTAGAAAGAGAGAACGGAACGGTCTGGAAGACCGTCCTGCTGGCCCTTCGGTCCAGGAATCTCCCAGTCTCCCGCTGGCAAGAAGTCCTCCCAGTGGCCCTTCACTCCATTCGGTCACTGCTATGTACTACCACGAACCAGACACCTCATGAACGTCTCCTTGTTTTCCCCAGGAAGTCCTCCTCGGGGACCTCGCTCCCAACCTGGCTAGCGACACCCGGAACCGTCCTGCTGCGGAAACATGCGAGGGCGTACAAGTCGGACCCTCTGGTCGAGAGGGTCCACCTGCTGCATGCCAACCCCCAGTACGCCTACATAGCGTTCCCCGACGGATGCCAAGATACGGTCTCCCTTCGGGACCTGGCGTCCGCCGGAGCCCCACGCGCCCGAGCCACTGCCCCCCCCCCCCCCACTGCACCTGACCGGAGGGTCAGTACTGCCGCCAGAACCCCGACCCAGAGCCGAGCAGGCACCGACGCCCCCTACAGGCACCCCTTCCTCCTGCCCATTTTTCGACCCTACAGCGCCGCCTAGGGGTGATAAAACTACCTGGGAGGAAGACACCACGTTCCCGGAGTCACAACCGCCGGGGCCCTCACCAGGATCACCGCCGAAACATAGACGCTCCAGTAGGACGACCAGGCCACCCGATCGTCTGATTGCAGCACCATGAAGAAAATGAACAACACAAGAACTTTCTCCGTTACGGTACCTGCAATACCTGGTCCTACCATGAAAAGGCGACAGTAACACTGGCCATCACCCCGCTGGCTCTTTTTTTAACAGGGGGTGAATGTGGTAATACCAGGTATTGCAGTACCTGAGAGAGGAATGACCATTGGCTAGACTCTACCATTGGGTAATGTACATAGCCCCGCCCTGAGAGGCGGGGTATAAGAACCGATGCTGTCCCAGCAGCCTCCACTTCTGTAACATCGCTGCTGGGTACAGTTCTATCTGATTAAAGCTCAATCGATATGACTCCTTGTGGTCTCAAGAGTATTGATTGTGCATCAGGCAGATCACTTGAAGGTAGGTCTAATAAACTCTAACATCACATACTGGTACCATGATGTGTTGGGTACTCTTGATCTGTGGAGACTGCGTTTACCTTAGCAGTAACATAGACAGGCTACCAACACTTGTAATAGTACAACTCTATTTTATTTAACTAAGAGCTGTTAAACATACTTGCACTGTGGGTCGACACTATGTTAGATTGACTGAAGACTTATGCCTAACCTGACCAGCCTATACTGCTAGCCATGGTGGAGGTTTGTGCTACTGACTGCGGGCTCTGTCTGTCTCAGAGGCTGCATCCCGAATGAGCGGGAAAACTAGTGCCCTCTGTCTTTACAGTGACCGTGCCCTAACTGGTGATTGGCTGGTGTGTTGTGTGTGTTGATTGGTCTTGGAGTGTGTCAGTCAGTGTGTGTCTCTGCACCATCATATACTGATGTGTATATTATGACAGACCTGTCTCGGACATGGGTCAGGAAGAATATAAGAACCAAGCATCGAAGATTCTGTTTCAGCGACAACCAAGAATCAACCGGCACGAATGCAGTGACCCTGAGTGATGGCTCAGAGACTAGAACAGACCTCTGAGAAGAATTTGGCCAATTCAGTTCAAAGGGGTAATATCTACTTATGCTGTGAGTCTTGAGCCAAATTGTGATCAGTTGTACAGCATAAGATTTGAATACATGGTGTATTTGATGCAAGTTTAGTGAATAAATCATATTGAATCAAGGTTCTGTGTAGAGTGCTTGTTTGATATGCGACTGTTTGATCTCTTGTGTGAAGATACAGAGACAGAGGTTCAATACTAGTGTCCTTGTGTTTTAATCTACAGTAGTTTACCTTGTCTATGTTCATCATTTTGGGACTCACATTGGGCTAGTCATAGTGTAATGCTTCACCTTCAGAAAGACGTTTTATCTGAATCACACAATTTCCCTGCTTTTTCAATATGCCCAGGCTGTCACTGCAATAATATCCAAGATTACTGTAGTTTCAAGACCATCCAAACTTCCATTTTTGTAGTGTAAGCTATCCAGATAGCATGGGCATTAGTCTTTTGCTGTGCTTCTGTTGAATTATATTATAGAGATAACAACGCTATACTTATCTTTATTGAGTTAGAATACGAACAGGTAATCTTGCCACCTTGTTATTATTCTCAAAAGGGAAGACTAGAGGACCCCATAATCCATTTACAGAGAGGATTAACTATAGGAGTTGCAATGTGTTAGAATATAAATTACATATTAGCAGCATCGGATTGTTGTTCAATGAAGTTTATTATGATTTAACTTTAAAAAGCTTAATGACTAATTATTTACTTTATTCTTGCGACTTATTACATTATCTCTTGCATACACTGAATTATGGCATGCCCACCTACATAGTGATGTTCAAATAAGGATTATATACCTTTAAAGGAGTTATTTCATCGCTCTATAATAGTGCAACATGAAGTTGATAAAAAAAGTATACTCAAAAAGTATACATCTCCGTGCAATAGCGCAACAATTAATCACATGACAAACTGAACAGTATTAACATTTTTAATTTCTGGCCAATTTTTGACGAGAGTTTTGCTGTCATTTCAAAATTCACCCATTGCAGCATAAAGAAACATGTGCCTGGGATATTATGGCTCCTGGGCCTCATTATAATCTACCAGTGTATTTCCCACCTAAATTGCTTATCCTATGGGAAGCCTATCCATTATTAGAGCACAATTATGTGAGCGAGAAGAGGTAAGCAAGCATTGAAGACAGCAGCCGGTCACGGAGTGTAGCTCGTTACAGAGTGTGGGCTTGGGAGTTTGGTGAGTGAGTGAGGAGGTTCATTAAAGTAGCTACCTTAATCTTACGTTGAAAATAGCACAGAGAATGATGGACCAGGTTAAAAGGGGGCTTCAATCTGTGGACTAGGCGCATTCTAAGAAAAATCAAAAGCATCACAAAGAAACAGGTTACGCAATTGGTCGGTGAGTATTTTGCTTATTTATGTTTCAAAACTCAGGTAATTTAGGGGTAATTGTCAGGTTTGATTAGTCGTAGTCGTAAGGTTTACTATCAACACGAAAGCTTATTAGGAACTGTAGGATGAAGGTTTATAGTCTCCAGGTTGATAATAGTCTGTAAAGGTAAAGCATGGTCATGGGTGGAATAACCATCCTATCACATATGGAGAGTCGCAGACACATATGCAGGAATTGTCATTAGCTGCAGATACCTGAGCTCCAGGTTTTGGAACTTGATGGCTGGGGTCATTGTGGCGCATCTGCAAGGGCTGACCTATGTGGATGGCATGTTTAGGGAGGTGGTCACACTGCAGGTTAAGAGAGAACAGACGGGGAGGGGAGGGATGACCACCAAACAGTGCAGGAGCACCAGGCAGGTGCTGGAGGAATCCCCTGAGTCCATCTTGCCAACGAACTGGTTTTCTGTTTTGAATACTGGTGAAGGTAATGATTCCTCAGTGAATTGCAGCCAGAGCCAAATCCAAGTCACCACAGGAGGCTCAGCTGTACAGGAGGATGGAAGAAGAGTGAAAAAGCCAAGTAGGAGAACAGGTAAGCATTTCTGTGGCTGTAGATGGGAGTCCCAATATTATATGCTGCCTCCCTGGTAACGGGAGTCAAGGATATCATTGAACAGCTGCAGGACATTCTTATGGAGGAGGGTGAACAGCCATAGGTCGTGATCCCAACTCAGTACCAACAACATTGGATCTTATTCCCCTTTCTACCTCAAAGTAGATTTTAGATAATTAGGACAGAGATTAAATAATCAAGACATCAAAGGCAGTCATCTCATTATTAATTCCCGTGCCATATGTTAGTGAGTACATAAATAGGAAGATAGAGCGAATGAACACACGGCTGGAGAATTGGTGGAGGAAGGACAGCTTTATGTTTCTCAGCGATTGGGACGAGTTCTAGGGCAGGTGGGACGTTTACGAGGCAACATTTTAAAACTTAACAGAACCTGATCCAAAACCCTCACAGGCAGATTTTCTAATACTGTTCAGGAGTGTGCAAATTAGCTGAGCAGAGGCATGGGATTCAGACAGGGAATTTAGATATGAGGAAAACAAATCAGATAATGATAGGAAAAAAAAGTAGGAAGCATCATTGGAATGCTGTGGAAATAAAAATAGCACCAAATAGGGTTGAAATATAGAAAAAAGCTTAAATGGCAAAAATTAAAGGAACTGCATTTGCAACAAGGTAGATGAATTGAAGGCACAAATAGAAGTAAATGGGTATCATCTAATTGCCAATACAGAGACGTAACTGCAGGGTAACCAAGGCTGGTAACTGAATATTATAATAATAATAATAATCACTTATTGTCATAAGTAGGCTTCAATTAAGTTACTGTGAAAAGCCCCTCGTCTCCTCTTTGGGGAGGCTGGTACCGGAATTGAACCCGTGCTGCTGGCCTTGATTCTGCCTTACAAGCCAGCTGTTTCACCCACTGTGCTAAACCAGCCCTACCATTCCTGTTTGAACATTCCTGGGGCTGCAAGGCTGAATGGAGGAGTCCCAAAGCCTCCTGTTGCAGGACATGTTGCGGGTGTGAATGCATTGCCGGTGAAGCGGAGCATCCTGCCAACAGAGTATTCAGCCCAATGTCTTTAATTATCTACTGCCAGGGGAACTCCAGAGATCATAACAAAAATCCATATGGCCTCTCTTTGTAAACATATACAGGCTGGAAAAAAGAATGATCTCACTTTTACAACATCCTTTTTTGTAAGTTTAGAGTACCCAATTCTTTTTTTTCCAATTAAGGGGCAATTTAGCGTGGCCAATTCACCTACCCTGAACATCTTTTAGGGTTGTGGGGGTGAGCCCCATGCAGACACAAACTTTTACACCATCTTCATTGCACCTTTCACAGCCACAGAGTCTGGTTATAGAATCATAGAATTTACGGTGCAGAAGGAGGCCATTCAGCCCATCGAGCCTGCACCGGCCCTTGGAAAGAGCACCCTACCAAAGCTCACACCTCCACCCTATCCCCGTAATCCAGTAACCCCACTTAACCTTTTTGGACACTAAGTGCAAATTTAGCATGGCCAACCCACCTAACCTGCAGATCTTTGGTTGTCTTTCAAACCAAGATTTAAAAAAACATTACTGCAGCAGATACACACACACCCTAACTCAGGCTTTTAAAAAAACATTACAGTACTAGATACATGTAATACAATATATATACCAATTTCTTACATTTATCACACCTCTGGGTCTGAACAAACCCTTCTCAGCTTGGCTGATTGTATCTTCTGTGACATCCTGGATGCAAACTTGTTGTTCCTATTGTAAATTTAGCATTTCTGTACCTGCACTTTATTATGCATATTGGTCATCTTCCCTTGTAGTTTTAAAAGTTGCTTTAGTTTCTGAAAGAGTAGAATAGGTGAGATTAGATAAATCGGTACACGCTGGCCTGCCAAACATATGCTCTGTCAGTGATGTGCAGCTACACTTAAAGGTGTCGCTCTCAGGTGTCGAGTTTGCTCAGTCTAACCACATTTGAGTATTGTGGATTTCACCATGCAAATATTTCATTCAGCTAGCCCATAGAGCTGGGGCAATGAGAAATAGAAATAGTGTGATCAACATTCTACTTCTCACACATCTGAAATGCCTTGCCAATAAACTGGGGATGTATATCCAAAATGATCTCTCTAAATAAACTGAAAACAGCACTTAGAAAGTGTGTGAGACAGTTTTGCTTGACATATTGTGCAATTGTTGAATAATGGGGTACTTAGAAAAGTGGTTGACGATTATGTTGAAGTCAGCGCTATGGGTACAAAAGACATCGGAAGTGATTTTGAGCAAGGATGGGCAGGAATCAATGGTTCTTTGTGCTGACTTGACATACTCTCTTGACAACCTCACAATTCTTAATGATGGTTTCTATGTCATTGTTCATACCTGGCCAATAGACTGGCTCTCTTGTGTGTCATTTCATCCTATGTATGCCCATGTGTGAGTGGTGAAGTTATTGAAGGATTTCAGGTTGCAAAGGTTCTGGTATGATGACCTGTTTGCCTTGTGACATCTGACTGATTCCATGGAGTGTTATCAATGTGAGATCTTGGCATGCCAGAACACCTGCAATTATTGGTCTGGTTCCATGTTTTGGAATATTTGTGACACCAAGGAAAATTGTGTGTACTTGCACTCTGGATTCTGCACATGGAGTTGGTGAACCCCTGTAGGCTGTAAGATTAATTGTAGTAGGTTTTGCAATGGCCTTCTGTTCTGGTGGATCTGACTTAGATTTTGCAGGGACAGTATGTTGGCTAGAAGATTGGATTGGATTTGTTTATTGTCACGTGTACCAAGGTACAGTGAAAAGTATTTTTCTGCGAGCAGCACAACAGAGTACATGAAAAGAAGGGAAAAGAAAATACATAATAGGGCAACACAAAGTACACAATGTAACTACATAACACTGGCATCAGGTGAAACATACAGGGGTGTAGTGTCAATCAGGTCAATCCATAAGACGGTGGTTTAGCAGTCTAGTAACAGTGGGGAAGAAGCTGTTTTTGAGTCTGTTCGTGCATGTTCTCAGACTTTTGTATCTCCTGCCCGGTAGAAGAAGTTGGAAGAGTGAATAGGCCGGGTGGGAGGGATCTTTGATTATGCTGCCCACTTTCCCCAGGCAGCGGGAGGTGTAGATAGAGTCAATGGATGGGAGGCAGGTTCGTATGATGGACTGGGCTGTATTCACGACTCTCTGAAGTTTCTTGCGGTCTTGGGCCGAGCAGATGCCATGCCAGGCTGTGATGCAGCCAGATAGGATGCATCTGTAAAAGTTGGTAAGAGTTAATGTGGACATCCCGAATTTCCTTAATTTCCTGAGGAAGTGTAGGCGCTGTTGTGCTTTCTTGGTTGTAGCGTCAACGTGGGTGGACCAGGACAGATTTTTGAAGATGTGTACCCCTAGGAATTTGAAACTGCTAACCATCTCCACCTCGGCCCCGATGATGCTGTCAGGGGTGTGTACAGTACTTTGCTTTCTGAAGTCAATGACCAGCTCTTTAGTTTTGCTGGCATTGAGGGATAGATTGTTGTCACTGAAGCACTCCACTAGGTTCTCAATCTCCCTCCTGTATTCTGACTCGTCGTTATTCGAGATCTGTCCCACTATGGTCGTATCGTCAGCAAATTTGTAGATGGAGTTGGAACCAAATTTTGCCACGCAGTCATGTGTGTACAGGGAGTATAGTAGGGGGCTAAGTACACAGTCTTGCGGGGCCCCGGTATTGAGGACTTTTGTGGAGGAGGTATTGTTGTTTATTCTTACTGATTGTGGTCTGTGGGTTAGAAAGTCGAGGATCCAGTTGCAGAGTGAGGAGCCAAGTCCTAAGTTTTGGAGCTTTGATATGAGCTTGGCTGGGATTATGGTGTTGAAGATGGAGCTGTAGTCAATAAACAGAAGTCTGATATAGGAGTCCCCTTGTCGAGATGTTCTAGGGATGAGTGTAGGGCCAGGGAGATGGCGTCTGCTGTGGACCGGTTGCAGCGGTATGCGAATTGCATTGGATCAAGGCATTCTGGGGGTATGGAGGTTATGCGCTTCATGACCAACCTCTCGAAGCACTTCATTACGAGTGAAGTCAGGGCCACCGGACGGTAGTCATTGAGGCACGTTGCATGGTTTTTCTTTGGTACCGGTATGATGGTGGTCTTCTTTAAGCAGGTGGAGACCTCAGAGCGGAGTAGGGGCAGGTTAAAGATGTCTGCGAACACATCTAGCAGTTGGTCCACGCAGGCTCTTAGTGCACCACCAGCGATTCGATCTGGACCCATCGCCTTCCCAGGGTTAACTTTCAGGAAAGCCGATCTGACTTCGGAAGCTGTGATGGTGGGTATGGGTGTGTTATAGGCTGCTGGGGCACTTGACAGCGGATTGCTGGTTACCTGCTCGAACCGAGCATAGAATGCATTGAGTTCATCGGGGAGTGGTGCGCTGCTGCTGGAGATACTGTTCGGCTTCGCTTTGCAGCCCGTTATGTTGTTTAGGCTTTGCCACAACCGCCGAGAGTCTGTCTGTGACTCTAGCTTGGTTTGATATTCTCTCTTGGCTTCTCGGATGGCTTTGCGGAGGTCATACCTTGATTTCTTGTTTCGGTCAGGGTCTCCTGACTTGAACACCTCAGACCTGTCCTTCAGGTAGTCAATCTCGCAATTGAGCCATGGTTTCCAGTTGGGGAATGCACGTACTGCTTTCTTTGGCACGCAGTCGTCCACTCATTTGCTGATGAAGTCTGTGACGGTGATGGGATACTCATTTAAGATTGTCCCAGGGTGTCAGACTCTGACTGAATACCGCACGTTTTCAGATCAGACTTTCTGGCACCTAGTGCATAGAAAATCAGGGGCATAGTTTACGCTGTCACTCCTACGGACAGGAAGGACCACTCCCACAAACCTAGGTGTGATTCCCACCTCCCACCACCACCACCTCAGCAGTATCGTGAGCACCCCCCCCCACCCCCCCCACCCCCCCACCACCACCACCACTAGCACAACAGCACTATCGTGGGCACTTCCTCCCCACCGCCACAGTAGAATCGCAGGCACTTTCGCCCCCACTACCATGGCAGTACCATTGTGTCACCCCTCTTGCTGGCATCAGGGTGGTCCCCTCACCCTCCTGACCACACATAAGGGGAACCCCCCTCTCAATGGATGAGGATTACACCCCCCTGCCAGACCCCCTTGGCACTCTCCCTTTCTTGTGTCCCCTTAATTACTGTGCCCTGACAGTGTCCCCTGACAGTGCCACAGGTGACTCCAGGTAACCCCGGGGAGGCTTTGTTGTAAGTGGAAGCTATGGCATTAAGCCCTTATATTCTATTAAAATGTATTTAAATTCATTGTAATCAGGTTCACACCCTTTCTTGGCGTGAACCTGGGGCAGGAATCGCCGGGGAGGGGAGGGGGGGGGGGGGGGGGGGGGGATTAATGCTCCGCCGGTCCGCCGATTTTCCGGTGTCCGGAGATTCGGCGCCATTGGCTCCTGCGCGGCGCCGGCCGGGGGCCGCTCTCCGTGGCCCCCCCCCCCCCCCGCCGATTCTCCGCGCACGATGGGCCGAGTGGCCGCCGAGATAGGCCGAGTCCCACTGGCGCCGTTCACGTGTGATCGTACCCGGCGGGACCTCGCCGTTCATCCTGCAGGGGGCGGCCTGGTGGGGGGGGGGAGGGGGGATCCGACCCCGGGGAGGGCCTCCACGGTGGCTTGGCCCACGATCGGGGCCTACCAATCGGCGGGCTGCTTGTCCTGGTGGGGGCCTATGTTCCTCCGGGTGGGGCCCCTGGAGCTCTCCGCCATGTTGCGCAGGGGCCAGCACGGAGAAGGCAACTAGCGTGCATGCGAGAGTTTGTGCTGGTCGTTGTGCGCATGCGCAGGCCCGCATCACCAGTTCTGATGCCGGTATCGGCAGCTGGAGCTGCGTAAGTCACTCCAGGGCCGTGCTGGCCGCCTGTGAGGTGCAGGGTCGCTGTTGCTCTGCAAATTTGGAGATAATACATTTAGTTCCCTCATCCAAATCATTAATATATAATGTGAGCAGTTGAGGTCCTAGCACAGATCCCTGCGATACGCCAGTAGTCACT
Organism: Scyliorhinus torazame; assembly: GCF_047496885.1. Classification (NCBI taxonomy): domain Eukaryota; kingdom Metazoa; phylum Chordata; class Chondrichthyes; order Carcharhiniformes; family Scyliorhinidae; genus Scyliorhinus; species Scyliorhinus torazame. The sequence goes on from NC_092707.1 coordinate 349,517,754, forward strand.
GCCTGCCAATCAGAAAAAGACCCATTTATTCTAACTTTTTGCTTCCTGCCTGCTAACCAGCTTTTTATCCATCTCAAGGCACTGTCTGGAGCCCCATGCACTTTAACTTTACATAATAATCTGCTATGTGAAACCTTGTCGAAAGCCTTCTGAAAGTCTTAATAAATCACATCCACCAGTTCTCCCTGGTCAACTCTACTAGGTACACCTTCAAAGAATTCTGCTAGATTGGTCAAGCATGATTTTCTTTTCGTTATTTAATCCATGCTGACTCTGTCTGATTACACCACTGCTTTCCAAATGCTCTGCTATGAAATCCTTGATAATAGACTCCAGCTACTTCCCCACTACTGACATTAGGCTCACTGGTTTATAGTTCCCTGTTTTCTCTCGACCGCCCTTTTTGAATTGCAGGGTTACATTCAGTACCCTCCAATCTGTAGGAAACATTCCAGAATCCAAAGAATTTTGGAAAATGACCACTAATGGATCACTATTTCTAGGGCTACTTCCTTAAGTACTCTGGGATGCAGATTATCAAGCCCCAGAGATTTATCTGCCTTCAATCCCATTAATTTCCCCAAAACCATTTATTTACTAATTCCCTTTACCTCCTCACTAAAACTTGTATTTGTCATAACTTCCGGTTTATTATACATGTCTTTCGTTGTGAAGACAGAAGCAAAGTATGAATTTAGTTCCTCAGCAGCCATTTCTTTGTTCCTTGTTATAAATTCCCCCATTTCTGACTGTAAGGGGCTTACATTAGATTTTATCAATCTTATTCTCTTTAAATACCTGTGGAAACATTTACAGTCATTTACACGACAACTGGGCTGTTTATTCTCCCTGGGGCTTCACTTGTCTCCTCATAACAAAACTATACACGCCCATGAAGGGGAGGCAGTGGAGTAATAATGGTATTGCCACATGATTAGTAATCCTCAGACCCAGAGTCATGCTCTGGGGAACTGGGTTCAAATCCCACAGATGGTGAAATTTGAATTCAATAAAAAAGTCTGGAATTAAAGGTCTAAAAGGTGACCATGAAACCACTGTTGATTGTCGTAAAAACCCATCTGGTTCACTAATGTCCTTCAGGGAAGGAAATCTGTTATCCATACCTGGTCTGGCCTACATGTGACTCCAGATCCACAGCAATGTGGTTGGCTCTTAAATGTTCTCAGGGATGGGCAATAAATGCTGGCCCCCATCCCGTGAACGAATAAGAAAAAGCACCGGTGTACCAAGTTGGGATACCTGAGCAGATAATGTCAGCTGATTTTGTGACACTAAGGCAGATTTTCATCTGTTCCCATACCTGGTAATTCCAAGAACAGGTCGCGAATTTGTCGCCAGGGGCTTATAGCTGAGGAAGCCACGCCACATCAAGCATGGCTGACCAGGAATCCTTCCCTCTCTTACTTCCAGCCATTGTTGTATTCAGAAGGATTTGCAGGTTGACAGTCCACCTATTTGACTGCGTTATGAACACACCTTCCTTGGCCATCACGTGCTAGGGTGGAACCCAGAGCTTCTGGCTGAGAGGCAGGAACGCTTCCCACTGCGCCACAAGACCTCCCGGGTTCATTTAGATGCTTGCATTTTAATGAAGGTTTTACAACTCTGAAGACTGGGTGGTTTCTTAGCAACCAGGAGCCCACAGAGAAAAGCAAGAGCAGTTTTAGGTCAGTTGAAATAAGGTCATCCTGGAATAAGCAGCTTCTCTCAGAAATTGATGGAACAGGTAAAACATGAAGGGAGACATGAAGGGAGACTGCAAAGAGCAGATCCCAAACTAAAGACCAGAAAAGTCCCAGAAACCAGAGAATGGGACAGAAGAAAGTCCCAGGAAGACTGTGAGGTCAAGGAACATAGAACAGAAATCTGGCAAAAATGGGTTCTGTTCAGTGAAGTTGAGAGTGAGGAGCAGGGAGGCTGTAAGTTAAAGACAGGTTGCAAGATGCAGACGTGGGGATGTTGGCTTGCGAGAGGTTAGGGACAAAACGACCCAAAGGTTGGTGACACCTTAATATGGCCTGTGGTGCAGTGGTGCTCTGTTGGCATGTTTCTCTGGTTTCTGAGAGAGTTTGCGGAAAGCGAAGCTCGAAGACAAGTGGTGATCCAGGGCAGAAGAAAACCAGAAGTAGTTGTTGCAATCCTAGAGGTCAATCCTTGGTGAAGACATCCGAGAGAAAGCATCATTTGGGAGAGGATTCCAAGGTGTGTTCTTCGAGAATGGAGATTGGAAATCCTTGTGTGAAAGGCCGAGTTCCAGTGAGACTAGGTGGCTCACGGTGTCACAAGCATCTGGGGGTATTGGGGATGGGGAATTACTGAGAAATCCATAGAATGCTTTTTGTGTGGAGTCTGCCAGTTGGTTTCAGAGTGTGGTGTGTCTGACCACATTACACCTGTTGGTTTATATAGACTGTGTACTTACTGAGATAGATTTTGTAAACTATTATCCTTATAAATCTGTATATATCTGTGAAGGTATAGTTGGTGCGAAGGAGTAGTGTATAATAATTAATCTTTTCTTGTTTAATAAATGTTTTATTATTTTTTTTAAGCATTCATCGTGAGATGACTCACAGCTCCAGGGACCCGAGTTCATAGATCATAGATCATAGAATTCCAGCCTTGGGTGGCTGCCTGATGTTACTACTTGGCAAGTCAGATCCCAGGGGGGAGCTTGCACTTTCTCCCCGTGACAGTGTGGGTTTCCTCCGGGTGTTCAGGTTTGAATGAAATGAAATGAAAATCAAAATCGCTTATTGTCACCAGTAGGCTTCAAATGAAGTTACTGTGAAAAGTCCCTAGTCGCCACATTCCAGCGCCTGTTACAGGAATTGAACCGTGCTACTGACCTGCCTTGGTCTGCTTTCAAAGCCAGTGATTTAGCCCTGTGCTAAAGAGTCCCTAAAGGTAAATGTCAGGAGTGAGATTTGAACCCACGACCCTAGAAAGGGACTAGAAATCATCAAGTCCTCAATGTCTGGTGCTTTAGACCACTCGGCCATCCTGACAACTTGATGAAAATCGCTTATTGTCACCAGTAGGCTTCAAATGAAGTTACTGTGAAAAGCCCCTAGTCGCCACATTCCGGCACCTGTTTAGGGAGGCTGGTACGGGAATTGAACCATGCTGCTGGCCTGCCTTGGTCTGCTTTAAAAGCCAGCAATTTAGCCCAGTGTGCTAAACCAGCCCACTGGTTTCCTCCCACAGTCAAAAGATGTGCAGGTTAGGTGGATTGGGCATGCTAAATTGTCCCTTAGTATCCAAAAGGTTACATACAGTTATGGGGATAGGGTAGAGGCCTTGGCTTAAGTAGGGTGCTCTTTCTAGGGGCCGGTGTAGAATCGATGGGCCGAATGGCACTGTAGGGATTCTATGACATCAGCTGACTCTTGTGACTCTATCCAGTCTTTCACATCTCTGAACAAAAGAATAACTGGGTCCCCCCTGGGATCTGACTTGCCAAGTAGTAACATCAGCTGGGATTGTAACAAATGTCTTTCTCTCATTTTAAAAAAATATCATGAACGACGTTTAATTTTTTAAAAAATGCACATATTATTTGGTATTGAATCACTCATTCCTGTTACTTCCAGAGTCTGTGAGATTTTGCAAAAAGTCGTACACCCTACAAATTTAGCATGATGATTGGAGCATGCATCTTTTTTCAACTTCCAGAATTAGTGTAATAAGCTGCTGGCGCGAGTATTACCGATCAATTGAAGTTCATTCATTTCAGGGGAGGGAAGCATGTTCTGGATTTTAGAGGGACACAGCTATTTCTGGTTGCATGGATAAATGACTAATCTTTCCATCTGCGTTAACAAGTAATTGTGCGATTGGTAGGGTGTGATGACCAATGGATGGGACAATGAGAGATTGCAATTACGCTAGAGGGGGAAGATCTACTTGTGCTGCTTATACTGTGTAGCATGGTACTGAAACACACATTACTGCTAATGCCAATGCCGCAGTGCTACAATATTTTTAATCATACCGTCATATCTGCTGAGGTAGAAGATCCCAGCATTATTTTATAATGTAAATTTTGAGTATGCGTGGCATGTACAGTTACCTGACCCCTATTTAGCCTTGTCAAGTTTGTATGCCTCCCATTAATGCTCATTACGAAGCATAAATTTATGACAACAACTTCTTTACACATCATTGAAAGCTGTTCCCAGGACAAAAAATTGCAGCTATGGCCCCTGCATAAAGTACTTTCCAATGCTAGCATCCACAGTATGTCCCACACATGATTTAAGTACCACTGTTTTGTGCTCCAGTAATTTCAAATTCTCCTCCCTCCTCCAGTGCATTGCAAGAGGTTGAGAAGCTATGTTTAGAAGTGAGCTGAACATTAATTGCATTTAATTGTTTTTCTTGGTAGTGGCTACACTTCAAGAGTAATTCATTAATTCAGCTGAGAAATCCTTTAAAATGTCTTGAGGATGTGATGGTTGTTGTCACCCTAAGGTGCAATGTTTCGAAGTGGATTTCTCCACAGCAGTGTCATATTGTTCAGAACAGTTGGCAGATCGGGGGTCTTGTGTTCAGATTAAAGTATTGATTTATGCCAGCTCAGATAGAACTGATTCCCTTTCACTATGTTATGTACTGTACACAAGAGTAAGGTTCCATTTAGAACTGTTATCCCATATATATTCTTGAATTCTGTGATATGCATGATAAATATATGTATAGAGTGCTATTTTGGCATATTTGGTATAAAATCAAAAGCCATATGATGTTTTTCTGGTGCTTAATACATGTCTATCCCTCCTTTTAAAAAACTAAATTTCATGTATCATAAATAATTGAAACACAATCTCCATTCCTTTTTTCATTATACATGTCCACGAGTGAAATATTTTAAAATCTGAGATATCATTCATTATTAATAAATTGACAAATGAGATCATAAAGAAAAGAACTACTGCAATGGTTAGAACTCTTGGATTTCTTAGAGTGCCTAAGAGAAAATCATTTTCCAGAGGTTTTGTTAATGTAGGTTGATTGAAGAGTGGATTTGAGCGCGAACATTTTTATCTCCAGGATTCTTTGATCAAATGCAATCCTGGTCATTTAGATGAAAGGTTACATTCTACAAGATTAGGTTCCGTGTACAATATTATGAGGGGCACGGATTGAGTAGATGGGCAGGCATTCTTTCCCAGGGTGGAAGGGTCAGTCACCAGGGGGCATAGATTTAAAGTCGGTGAGGCAAAGGTTAGAGGAGATGTGTGAGGCAGTATTTTTACGCAGAGGGTGGTGAGTGCCTGGAATACATTGTCAGGGGAGATTGTGGAAGCAGATACATTAACGCCGTTCAAAAGACATCTTGACAAACACATGGATAGGATGGGTATAGAGCGATATGGCACAAGTAAGTGCTGAGGGTTTTGGCAAAGGTTAGTATCATGACTGGTACAGGCTTGGAGAGTCGAAATGCCTGTCCCTGTGCTGTATTGTTCTTTGTTCTTTGTTCTTATTGATAAAATCTTTTTGTTTTTTGATTTTTGTTTTTATTTTTCAATATTTAATGCATGTGATAATTACTGCTAATGTTAAAACAATGGCAAATACATACAGCATGTGTGAAGGAGATTTGAAGAGATGAACCAAATTAATAGTGAGCAACAGAATCCGGCACTAATTTGCAAATAATGTAATACTAACTGGAATTAAAGTGGAAAGCCCAGACTTTCTGACCTCTGGATGATTATACCCCAGGTGTAACCCCTAAAGATGCACTACCTGATCCCTCGGATGTCCCAGCGCACTGATTATGGGAATTACCTGGGATGTTTGGACATCTGATCAGCAATTTCCCTGTGCCTGGAACCTTCCCAAAAAGTCTCCAACCCTCAGTCAGAATCAGAAATGTTTGAACACCGCATTGGATGTCAGCCTTAGTTGAGAGGTGGCTCCCCAGGTAGGGAAATGTTACACCTTTGGGAGGGTTTCTCCATTGATCTTGATGGATGGAGAGACTGGATCTTGCCCTTGAGTGGGTCGATAAAGGACTTGAGTCTTCTTGAGGTTGAGACCGATTCTTTGGTATGCCTCTGCAAAGGTGTGAAGCAGAACTTGCAGATTCCCCTCTGAGAGAGCAGAGATGGCACTGTCATTGGCATCTGAAGCTCCATGAGTGATGTCAGTGTTGTTTTCTTCTTGGATTTCAACTGGTTGAGGTTGAAAGGCTTTCCATCCAGGACGAGAGTCTTTGATGAACGTGACATCCATGCTGAAACCTAAATCCTTGTGTACAAGGCAGTCGTCCTCCCATCTATTCTCTATGGCTCAGAAACTTGGACTATGTACAGACACCACCTCATGGCCCTGTAGAGGTACCATAAACCCTGTCTGAGACAAATTCTCTGCATCAACTGGAGATTAGACGTACCAACATCAGCATCCTTGAAGGAGCAAAGAGCACCAGCAGAGGCCATGATAATCCAAAGCCTACAGGCCGACCACATACCAGAGTCCTGAAAGCCAAAGCAAATCTTCTTCACCCAACTCAAGGAAGGCTCCGGAACAAGAGGAAGTGTTTCAAAGACGACCTGAAAGCTTACCTGAAGAAATACGTCTGGGTGACCCTGTTCAGAGGAGACCTACTGGAAGGAACCTCCAGATCTGAAGAGACACAATTCTTCAAGAACACATGATGGCAAGAGGACACCCGGAAAAGGAGCCCGAGAAAATAGTAATAGCGATCTTGACTACAAGGACCAATCCCACCTGCCAAGTGCAACGTCGGAGATGTGGCTCTAGGATCGGGCTCATCAGCCACCAAGAACCCACAAAATCTGTGACCAGTGGCAGAGTTTCTTAGGTGGATAATCATACCCGTTAGTGAGTGATTGCCGAAGAAGAAGAGAGTCAGGGACTTTGGAGGGTCCAATTTAGTAACCTGGATTGTTACCTAGTAAATGTCAGACAGAATGAAAAAAGCTGCTCTTATTCCTGGGTAACTAATCATTCACATTTACTACCCTGACTCGCATCACTATCACCTTCAAACTGCCCCTCCCAAACCCCTATCACCCGAACCTTCAACCACCTGATGCTCCAATCCCTTCCTCGACCGTCTTGTTCCCAGAACCTTCCGAATTCCCCCACGGCCCAACCTCACCATTCTGTCACCCTACCCCCAATTGGTCTTTGGCCAACCTGCCACCTTCCACCTTACCTCCCCTTGCAACTTACCCCCTCACACTCATTCATTAACACATTGAAAAGCCATTTAAATGTAGCAAAACTTTTCATGTTAGTGAATGAAGACTTACCAAAATATGGCAGGCAGCGCTGTAAAAAGGGTGTGTGGCTTGGCTTCCCTTGCTGGTCCCGCATTATAAGGAAGGACTCCCAGGAACAGGTACGCTCCGTATTTCTGAAGAGCCTGGTACCGGGACAGACATGCAGAGCTGTGATGGGAGCAGAGAGGCTGGGAATTTTCCCAGGCTGGCTGTTTTCTCATCCCTAGCATGGTGGAACAAGAATAGACTGGTGCACCATTGAGAAGAGATATGCCAGCGTGCAGGCCTGCACATGTTGGGCACACCAGAGGTTCCGGGCTTGGATTCCCCAGCGAGTGAAAAGTTTTTAAACAGAATTTTCCATTTTAACAGCATTTGTTAAAAGTGATGCTATGTGGAACTACAGGGATAAATTAGACACGTTTAAGCACTGAACCTCGAGGGACTTTAGAATATTATTTAGAGATGAACAAATTTAATTGCAGATTAAGCAAACTAATTTCACATGGAATGGATGTAATCAAGATTATAAAGGCGGTAGAGACAGAGGTCATTTTATGAGGCTGCATTGCAGTGAGAAAACGTGTAATCCACACTGTACCTTGGAAATTTGGAGGTGCCTTTAATGGTCAGCACAATTTTCTAAGATGTGCTGTTACTTTACAAGGATTCCCTCCCGCTCCGACACTGGGGTGTCACAAAATTATCCAAATCCAATTTGCCTTATAGCAGTGAAAAACCCTTGCTGCCTGTCACTATCAATGCATGGGTTATTAGTGAAATGTGCGTATGATTTCAGCAGCTTTTAGCTGGCAGTAACCATTAAATAGGTTTTAATTTTAATTAGATTCCCATCTTTTCTTTCTCAGCCCTTTAATTAATTTAACTAAGTGTCAAAGTCACTGTTACTTAATTAAACTACATATGCATTCAATGTCATAGTATTATGGAGTCAGAGGGCAAGTTTTCCCAAGCTACTGGAGACAGATTTGGAGGTGGGGCAAACAAATTTTGGAAAATGTGACCAGTTTGTCAACACGTTCCTGCCTCGGACCACCTTTTCCAGGGCTGGGCTGGGCCATTTGGAGGCAACCCACACATCCGGGGAAGGAAGCCAATGAAGGCAGATTAAGTAATATTCAGTGATATTTCCCAACACAGGACAACATTGCTACCGTCATTTGGGCCCCACACAGTTTCAGAGGAGATGGTTGCACAGCGGGAGGTCAGAGCTGCATGAGATTTCAAAACGTTTTAATATTTACTGGCAGGAAATGGTAAGGCTGATTGATGCCTTAGCCACGAGCAGCAGCCTGGAACCTTCACTCTGAAGAGTGCACAAAGTCCAGTGAGGCTCACATCTCCAACCAAATTCTAGTGGGAGCACGATTCTGATATCTGGAGATCAGACGAGAACCTAATTTACAGTCGTGACAAAATATCCAAGTTTACTGTGTAGTGCAGAACATTGCATTCATATTGAACAGGACTGGAAGCTGAGCCCACATCCTTTGCTCATAGGGATGGGAGGATAGATCTGGTTGAAGTGCTGCACTCCCGATATAAGACCATCCATAGGACATAGGAGCAGAAATAGGCCATAAGAGATAGGTGCAGCTATGTTCTGCCATTCCATGCAGCAAGGACCCTCCAATGGTGGCTTGAGATTAGTTGATCTCAGCACAGAACAGGAATTGAATGTGGGTTGTTTCTGATCTGTAAGGCCCACATTTTCCTTCCATTCATTCTGCGATATGGTTGGCGGTGGCTAGGCCAGCATTTATTGCCCATCCTTAATGGGCCTTCAGAAGGTGGTGGGGAGCTGCCTTCTTGAACCTCTGCAGTTCATGTGGTGTAGGCACACCCAGGTATGAGGTTTGTCAGAAATAGTGTGCGGATCTCCTGGAAACTGATGTCTTTGATATTGCTGCAACTGATACAGTGTCGGCCGCTCCCCTGATAATGATAGCACTTCCGTTACATCCTTGGTTGTCCTGCTGTTGCTACTCAGCTGCATTGTTACTGGTGACATTATGAAGGCTGCCGGGCACCTTAGTAACAGGCCAAGCTATATTCACTTCTTGCCTTCGGAACCCGCCTGCTGTCCTGAATTACAGAGCACTCAGGGAGGTGGGTTCTAATTGCTTGGCTCAAGCAAGTTCAGGCCTGAAGTCCTGTTGCTGCAAAATGGTTCCGCACACCAAAATGTCAAAGTCTGAACAATTCAGCCCCGAGGTTTTAATGACTGAATATTTTAGCATATTTTACTTCCCCAAAAAATTCTGAAACTTTTCCTGCTGAGAATTCAATACGTGCAACAAATTATGAAATCATAGCTCTTCAGTTTTTTTCCTTGAATGGTTAATACCTTTTTTGATATATTCATAAACCCCTTGGCCGTGAATGCTCACATCCCATCAACAATACTGACAAGAACATTTATTATATTGTCCAAGTTTCATTTGACGGTTTACCTGAGATTATTAAGAATAACCTAGAAGAGATTCAGTAGAGGAAAGCTTTTATCTAAAGTTGATAATTAGGACCCCTCTGATCGCCTGGCGGTAGATGCATTGTATGTTGTTGCATTGTGACTTACAGATCAGCAACAGCCCAAGTTCAATTCCTGTTCTGTGCTGGGATTAACTGACCTTAAGCAGTCTTTGGAGGATCCTTGCTGCATGAAATGGCAGAAAATATCGGGAGTGCAGACCTTCAACCAAATATATCCTCCCTTTCCTATGAGCAAGGAAGCAGACTTACCTCCCAGTCCTGTTCAATATGTAGTGCAATGGTCTGCACTACACAGAAAACTTGGATATTTTCTCAGGCCCGTAGACTGGTCCTCATCTGATCTACAGATATCAGAAGTCGTGCTTCCACTAGAACATGGTTGGAGGTGTGAGCCTTACTAGACTTTGTGCATTCTTCAGAGCGAAGGTTCCAGGCTGCTGCTAGTGGCTAAGGCAGCAAGTCTTAATCTTGATAATTCAGCATCCATTCTGTAATGATATGTATAATCTAAGGAGAGTAAAGGGTTAACAAGGTGATGCTCATGTATATCAACACTAGATGGCATCACTGAGTAGTCTTATAAAAGGCTGTGCCTTTAAGCTTTGTGGGAGAAGCTGTGGGAGAAGCTGATGAAGAAGGATAGTATGAGGTTCAGTTAGAGTGTAGGATCTATTAGTGAGAGATAATTCACTATTGTAACATAGATTCAATACTATTATTTTGTTAGCTGTTACTCAGTAGAGTGTGCGAACCATTTCAAGTAGTGTAAAATAAACTAGCTTTGGTTTAAAAATATAGCTTTATGTTCTTTGTAAACACTACGACTTTGGCTATCTTCAAGAACAATACAAGGAACATAATATGCTACCAATAATGGAAATTCATAACATATAACACATCCCTCCTGTCCCAAGCATTGTGGTTGCTTCACTTTTTGTGGTGGCCGGACAACATTTGGACATTGATGAAATGGAATTCTTTGCAATTTATATATGTCATGGGATAGTTGTAAGGTGTTCTGAGGACTACATGATTGCCATCGATGAGGCCTTGCACATTTAAAAATCCAGTCAATTGGTTGAAGTACTGTATGCTCTAAATTTGGGGCAGCACGGTGGCACAGTGGTTAGCACTGCTGCCTCACAGTGCCAAGCACCCGGGTTCAATTCTGGCCTTTGGAGTAAGTGTAGAATTTGCACTTTCTCCACATGTCTGCGTGGGGTTCCTAAGGGTGCTCCGGTTTCCTCCTGTAGTCCAAAGATCTGCAGGTTAGGTGTATTGGCCATGTTAAGTTGCCCCTTAGTGACCAAGGATGTGTAGGTTAGGTGAGGTTATGGGGTTATGGGGAAAGGACGGGGACTGGTCCTAGGTAGGGTGTTCTTTCAGAGGGTTGGTGCAGACTCAATGGGCCGAATGGCCTTCTTCTACGTTGTTCGCTCTAATCTCCCAGCATCCTTTACCAGTGGTAGCTTGAAATGAACCTGTACAAACGTTCAAGGTGACAGTGGTTCTTTAAAAACTTTTTTTTTTAAATTTAGGGTACCCAATTATTTATTTTCCAATTAAGGGGCAATTTAGTGTGGCCAATCCACCTAACCTGTACATCTTTGGGTTGTGGGGGTGAAACCCACGCAGACATGGGGAGAATGTGCAAACTCCACATGGCTAGTGACCCAGGGCCGGGATTTGAACCCGGGTCCTGAGTGCCGTAGGCAGCAATGCTAACCACTGTGCCACGTGCCACCCCAGATGACAGTGGTTCTGACAGAACCAGCCAGACTATCCCATGCTGGATGAGGCCAGCAGCTATTGATCTGCCTGCCTCTTACCAGTCGTGGGTGGATTAATCTGGACAGGGGGACTCGTAACATACGGCTCTTTATGCATGACTGCTGGAGTAGCGATTGAGTCATGTAAAACAGAAGTTACCTGTTGGAATCATAAAGATTGGAATGCAGCCTTTAGAATTCAGTTGTGCCAAAAGATTGCAGCTGTAGACTGGGGCCACAGTAGTGAAGTGACAAAATGTTGCTTGGCCCAGTCAGTTGACAATCTGCTGGCTTGACAGCATGTCACGTTGTACTGGTGACATTTTACAGGAACGTTAACACAGAACAACCTGGCAATGGCAACCAAATAAGGGATGAGAGCATTGCATAAGAGGCAGGGAAACAAATGCTGTTATTTTAGGGCCTGATCTGCAACACCTCCTTGATGGGAGAGAGGGGATGATGAGTGTCATGGCAACAAATCTACCAAAATGTTTACTTGCGCTCAGTGAAGAGAGCCAGCACTGGCACTGAATGCTTATGCTCTCACCTCTAGGACTGCAGACAAGTGCGTCAGAAAGTTCAATTACCTGATCGGGGTAGGAAAGGCAATGCCCCAACTACTCTCTCTTCTTCCTTGGCAAACCAGGTATCTTTGCTGCCCTTTTGTCTGGGGAGGTGTAAATAAAGTTGATCAATAATAGCTGCCTGGAGTTGAGCATGTGTCAGTTTTACATGACACCAAAGTATGGGAATCGGCAGATTTGTACTTGAATGTGGCTTATCCCTGCCTGTGAATGATATACCTGATTAAAACTGGTGTGGAAAAGGTAAGTATTGCATTTAGTTTTAATCACAGGGTGGGGCCACTTACAAGTGCTAATCATGCTACTTGGTGTAAATCCATGAATCTTATTATATAGTCATAGCAGTTTACAGCATGGAAACAGGCCCTTCGGTCCAGCTTGCCCATACCGCCCAGTTTCTATCACTAAGCTAGTCCCACTTGCCCGCATTCGGTCCATATCCCTCTGTAGCCACCCTGCCCATGTAACTGTCTAACTGCTTTTTGAAGGAACAAACTGCACCCGCCTCTACCACTGCCTCTGGCAGCTAGTTCCAGATACTCACCACCCTGTGTGTGAAGACATTTCCCTCTGGTCTCATTTGTATCTCTCCCCTCTCACCTTAAACCTATGCCCTCTAGTTCTAGACTCCTCTACCTTTTGGAAATCAAATCACCTTTATTTTGCATGACCAACGCAAATGATTTATTTCCTTTAACTGTTATTCTTAAAGCCTCCAACAGAGGAAGCTATTACATTAAAAATATGTATTCTAGTGTTTTTGTTATAAATTATCCCTTTCGTCAAAACATGAAAATCCCTTTTCAAAAAATCTTTACAAATAAATCCATTGTCTCCCCAATAACAACTACACCAATTAGATGAGCAATAATATGAGGACATTTTGCTTTGAAATGTGACATATTCTTTAACCTAACTGTGCTCACACCAGCAAAAATAATTGTCTCGAAGGATGAGAGTGGACAACTTCCAAGTATTAATTTTACTGCAATTACTGCAGCAGCCTTTTTGCCTAGACTTAGCCACAATACATTATGGCCCATTACATCTGGATCCTTTTGATTTCAATTGAAGTTCAAGGTCACCGACTCTGAACTGGTCTCCAGTTGGAGCAAGTCACATATAAAAACATGCATATATATAGAGGTGTGAATTTTCTCAGGGATTCTCAAAACTTGATTAGAGGAGTCACAGTTTCCATCAGGGAAGTTTTAAGTCAACAGGCAGCATTTAACGGAGGTGATGAGGGTCTTGCCTGCTGGCTGGAAAGCTGGTGAGAGCACCATGTTGTCTATTTCGGGAAGCCCCGCCAAACCGGCCACCTAACTGGGCTGAGAAAAACTTTTGATCCCATGGGGCAGAGGTTCCCCCTGCTGAGATCTATTGGCCAATGAGAAGCCAGCAGCTCATCATTGCTTGGCAGTGCCACTAAGAAGGTGGAGGCTGCTGCCGGTACTACACCCACCTGAGGCCTGGGTTTGGCGATGGATGGAGGCAAATGGGAACGAGGCCATGGGTTGGGGTTCGCCAGGGCGGGGGCTTGGCAGCAAGGGCAGAAGGGGTGGCATTCAGTGGCCACCTTTCTTCCTGAAGCGGAGTCCTTTAATTAGGCAATGAGTGCCTTTGAGTGAGAGATCCTGCCCCAGAATTCTGCAAGCAACCTCGAGAAGATCTGCTTTTCAGGCTTCCCACGTGGCAAGTGCCCTACATACCGGCAGTGGCAGGATGAGACCTCAATTAGCAGCAGGATGGGAAGGCTGTCCAAGGATGTTCCTGCCACAAACCTACAGCAGAGTAATGGTGGACCGCAAGTCTGGGCACTCTCCTAGCAATTGTGGGAGAGCTTTTCCTGAGGAGACACATGTCATGATATCCATATTAACATATCATGGTGCAATCACACACACACACTGATGGACAGGTAGTTGGACCAACCAACACACACACAACATCACAGCCAATCACCAGTGAGAGCATGTGCACTATAAAACAGGGAACACCACAGCTCCCGCTCATTCTACCAGGAGATAGCTCAGAGCACAGAGCTCACAGCGTGCCACTCAGACATACACCATGTGCTGAGTGCCTCACTAAGATAGTGCTCGGGCTGGGTCCACAGGTTAGCTGGTAAAGTACGAACCACAGCCAGAAGTTAATAGTTATTATTGTACAGAATAATAAAACAGAGTTGTACCATCTACAACCGCGTTGGTTTGTTTGTGTATCGGAACACCCAACACGACATGATACCAGGGCTGGAAACACGACAGCGACTGTGAGACCTACCTGCATCTCTTCAGAAATCCGCCATTCTTCGCCATGGAAACCATCAGCCCGCCGCAGCCGCTCCGGATCGCTGGAAATCTTGTCGTCAACTGGAAGCTGTTTAAACAGCGCTTCCAACTCTTCCTAGAAGCCACAGACAGGGAGAATGCATCGGACACCAGGAGGATCGCCCTCCTCCTCTCCACGGCGGGGCAACACGCCATCCACATCTACAACTCCCTGGCATACGCGGAAGGCGAGGACAAGACGAAGTACAAGATGGTCCTGCTAAATTTTGAGGAACACTTCAATGTGGAAGTTAATGAGAGCTTTGAGAGGTACCTCTTCCAGCAGCGCCTGCAGGGTAAGGATGAGCCTTTTCAATCTTATTTGACACACCTCCGTATCCTCGCGCAGTCCTGTGGCTATGAGGCCACCTCCGACTCCATGATTCGGGATCAGATAGTTTTTGGGGTTGTCATGATACCACATTAACATATCATGGTGCAATCACACACACACACTGATAGACAGGTGGACGGACCAATCAACACACACACAACATCACCGCCAATCACCAGTGAGAGCACACGCACTATAAAACGGGGAACACCACAGCTCCCGCTCATTCTACCAGGAGATAGTTCAGAGCACAGAGCTCACAGCGTGCCACTCAGACATACACCATGTGCTGAGTGCCTCTCTAAGATAGTGCTAGGGCTGGGTCCACAGGTTAACTGGTGAAGTACGAACCACAGCCAGAAGTTAACAGTTGTTGTTGTACAGAATAATAAAACAGAGTTGTACCAACTACAACCGTGTTGGTTCGTTTGTGTATCGGAACACCCAACACGACAGGGGTCACCTCGGACACCCTACGCCAGCAGCTCCTCAAAATAAAGCGCCTCACCCTAGCCACCGCCATCGAGACCTGCGTCCTCCACGAAAACACGACCAGCCGGTACTCCCAATTCCAGGCGGCTGAATCGGCACGGCAGGGGTCCTACGAGCCCGAGCGGGTCCAGTCGATCGAGTTCCCCCCCGGTCCGCGGCCCGGACGGGAGCGGCCATTTCGCACGTTTTCCGAGGCCTCCCGCGCTTGTACACGCCAAAAGAGGGGACGTCGACGCAGAAGGACGTGATGCGCAGGCGCGCTCTACGCAAGACCGCACCGCGCATGCGCGGTGGCACAACGAACGCCATGACATCACGACGTGCGGCAACTGTGGATCCGCACACTTAAAGCAGCAATGTCCGGCCAAAGCGCGACAATGCCTCCGGTGTGGCAGGATGGGCCCCTACGCTGCCTGCTGTCGAGCAGCTCAACCTGCCAACTCTCCGCAATTCCGCCAGCCTTGCAGGGACGTGCGGGCCATTCAGCCCCCATGCACCGAGTCATACCCTGACGACGTGCTGACCGGTGATACCGACGACCAGGAACCCTTCCGCATTGCGGTAATAAACAAGAACCGGATTTCCCCAAGTCGGACCCACCAGCCAATGCCAGTGCACAGCATTCATCCGGGCGATGAATGGTGTGCCACCCTAACGGTCAACCGATCACCAATCACATTCTGCTTAGACACTGGTGCCTCCGCCAATCTCATTGCATGGTCAGCCTTCCACACCTTGAAGGTTGAACCACCGATTCTGCCATCCCACTGTCAGCTGGTTGATTATAACGGAAACGTTATCCCGACCATGGGGTCTTGCCAGGTCGAGGTTGCACACAATTCACGTACAGCCATACCGTCTTTTGAGATAGTTGGATCCTCGAAGGGCGTGCAAGATCCTCCACCTCGTTCAGCGGGTACACACTTTGTCTCCAGAAGGCACGTCCGATTTCCCGGATGCAGACTTTAGGGCGCAGCTCCAGTCGCTCCTCGCCCACAACCAGGAGGTTTTCGAGGGCATGGGCACACTGCCCCACACTTACAGAATACGGCTGAAACCGGATGTCACCCCGGTCATTCACGCACCTCGTAGAGTCCCAGCACCACTCAAGGACCGCCTCAAGCAGCAGCTGCAGGATCTCCAGGACCAAGGAGTACTTTCACGAGTCATGGAGCCAACGCCATGGGTCAGCTCCATGGTGTGCGTCAAGAAGCCCTCCGGCGAGCTCCGGCTCTGCATCGACCCGAAAGACCTGAACAACAACATCATGAGGGAACACTACCCCATACCCAAACAGGAAGAAATCACGAGCGAAATGGCTCGGGCTAAACTTTTCACCAAGCTTGATGTCACAAAGGGTTTTTGGCAGATTCAACTGGATCAGTCCAGCAGGAAGCTGTGCACTTTCAACACTCCCTTTGGCAGATACTGCTACAATAGGATGCCGTTTGGCATCATCACGGCATCCGAGGTGTTTCATCGCATCATGGAACAGATAATGGAGGGCATCGAAGGGGTACGAGTCTATGTTGAAGACGTCATCATCTGGTCCACCACACCACAGGAGCACATCAGTCGTCTCCAGCGTGTCTTTGCACGGATACAAGATCAGGGCCTGCGCCTCAACCGAGCCAAGTGCTCTTTTGGCCAAACTGAGCTAACATTTCTGGGGGACCACATATTCCGGTCAGGGGTGCGTCCGGATGCCGACAAAATGGCAGCTATCACAGCCATGTCGCAGCCGGCAGACAAGAAGGCAGTGTTATGCTTTCTTGGGATGGTCAACTTCCTGGGGAAGTTTATTCCCAACCTTGCCTCGCACACAACGGCTCTTCGCCACCTGGTCAAGAAGACAACGGAATTCCAGTGGCTGCCCGCACACCAGAAGGAATGGGAGGAGTTCAAGATCAAGCTCACCACCGCCCCGGTATTGGCGTTCTTCGACACCACTCGGGACACAAAGATCTCGACTGATGCAAGCCAGTCCGGCATTGGGGCGGTACTCCTGCAACGGGACGACACTGCATCATGGGCCCCGGTCGCCTATGCCTCGCTGGCCATGACCCCCACAGAACAGCGCTATGCACAGATTGAAAAGGAGTGCCTGGGTTTGTTGACCGGCATCGACAAATTCCACGATTATGTGTATGGTCTTCCACAGTTCACTGTGGAGACCGACCATCGCCCCCTGGGAAGGACCTCAACGATATGACCCCTCGCCTCCAGCGCATTCTGCTCAAGCTCCGGAGGTACGACTTCCAACTTGTCTACACCCTGGGAAAGAACCTCATCATCGCGGATGCCCTGTCCAGAGCAGTGAGCACACCGCCCGAATCGGAGGGGTTCGTTTGTCAGGTCGACGCACAAGTAGCCTTCACATCGGCCAATTTGCCGGCTACTGATGCACGTCTGGCCCACATTCGCCGTGAGACTGCGGCTGACCCCCTTCTACAACGTGTGATGTGCCACATGACGGAAGGATGGCTCAAGGGGCAGTGCCCACAATTCTACAATGTCCGGGACGACTTGGCCGTCGTTGATGGTGTCCTCCTAAAGTTGGACCGGATTGTGATCGCACACAGCATGCACCGGCTTGTCCTCGAACAATTACACGAAGGCCATCTCGGGGTTGAAAAGTGCAGGCGGAGGGCCCGAGAAGCTGTGTACTGGTCGGGCATCAGCGACGACATCGCCAACATGGTGCTCAACTGCCCCACCTGCCAAAGGTTTCAGACGGCGAAACCCGCTGAGACACTTCAGCCCCATAAGTTGGTCACGTCCCCCCCTGGGCAAAGGTGGGTGTGGACCTCTTTCATGCGCTCGGCAGGGTACGTCATTATAATTGACTATTTTTCAAATTATCCGGAGGTCATACGCCTGCACGACTTGACATGATCAGCTGTCATCAGAGCATGCAAAGAAACTTTCGCTCGCTATGGGATTCCGCTCATCGTCATGTCTGACAACGGGCCCTGTTTTGCGAGCCAAGAATGGTCTTTGTCATGATATTCAAACACACACATCATGATAGACACACCAACAGACAAATCAGCACACACAACACGACAACCAATCATAGACAAGGACAGAGACAGTATAAGAGAAGAAACACGACACCTGGTGGCCAGTAGATCTGGAGACCAGGACAAGGACAGGACCTGATTAACATCACACACAGGGAGTCACCACGTGCAGAGTATCAAGACAGAACTGTAAATAACAAGTTGAAATAAAACAGCGTTGTACCAAATACAACCGTGTTGGTTCATTTGTACATCAGAACACCCAACACTACATGGTACAGGAGTGGATCGATACCTGCCGGCAAACCTGCCATCCTGAGCCATGGACATCACCAACAAACCGCAGCCATTGCAAGTCGCTGGGAACCTTGGCACCAATTGGAAGCTCGTCAAGCAGCGATTTGAACTGTACATGCGAGCCAATGAGAAACAGAGTGCCTCGGACGAAACAAAGATTGCAATGCTCCTCACCACCGCAGGTCAGCACACCATCGATGTATTCAACTCACTGGTGGTCGCGGAAGGCGAGAACCAATCCAAGTATGACACGGTCCTCCTCAAGCTAGACTAGCACTTTAACGTTGAAGTGAATGAAAGTTTTGAAAGGTATATCTTTCAGCAACGCCTGCAAGGTAAGGATGAGCTCTTTCAACCCTTTCTGACGCACCTCCGCATACTCGCGCAGTCCTGCGGTTACAGCAACACCTCAGAGTCCATGATCCGGGACCAGATTGTTTTTGGCGTTGCCTCCAGTGGCCTACGCCAGCAGCTTCTTAAAATTAAAGGCCTGACCTTAGCGTCTGCGGGGGAAACTTGTGTCCTCCATGAAAATGCAACCAGCCATTTTGCCCAATTTCAGGCGACCGAATCGGCACGGAGGGGGTCCCTAGCCGTCGAATCGGCAAGCCAGGCCGCCCACGAGGCCGAACGCATCCAGGCAATTGATTATCTCCCGGCCCGCGGCCCGGACGAGGGCGGCCCTTTCCCGCGCTTTTCGCAGTCTCCCGCGCTTGTGCGCGCCAAAACCAACGGCAACATCGGGGGACGCACTGCGCAGGCGCGCCCGATGCAAGACCGAACTGCGCATGCGCAGTGGCGTAACGAACGCCGTGACGTCATGACGTGCGGCAACTATGGAGCTGTACATTTAAAAGGGCAATGTCCTGCTAAAAACCGACAATGCCTACGATGTGGCAAGATGGGCCACTACGCTGCCTACTGTCGAGCGGTTCAACCGATGGATCCTACACATCTCCGACAACCTCGCAGACACGTCAGGACCGTCCAGCCCGTACATCAGGACATCCAGCCAAATGACACAGATGACCAAGATGCCTTCCGGGTTTCAGTCATTGATGTGAACAGGGTCAACACCATCAATCCGGCCGATGAATGGAGTGCCACCCTGACGGTCAACCGATCGCAGATCACATTCCGCCTGGACACTGGCGCATCCGCCAACCTCATAGCATATTCAGCATTCCATGCCATGAAGGTCAAACCACCTATCCAGCCATCCCGGTGCAAGATGGTTGACTATAACGGGAACGTCATCCCGGCCATGGGATCTTGTCAGCTCCAGGTGACACACAAAACGCACACGGCCACACCCCCCTTTGAAATTGTTGGCTCATTGAAAGATTCCTTGCTGGGCGCATAGGCATGCACCTTGTACAGCGAATTATGTCTCTCTCTCCAGACGACACATCCGACTTCCTGGATGCTGACTTCAACGCAAATCTCCAATCCCTCCTTGCTCACAACCAGGAGGTATTTGAAGGCATGGGGACACTGCCATACACATACAAAATTCGCCTCAAACGGGACACCATCCCGATCGTTCACTCACCTCGCAGGGTTCATGCGCCACTTAAAGACCGCCTCAAGTTGCAGCTGCAGGATCTCCAGGACCAAAGGGTCCTATCCAGGGTCACGGAGCCCACGCCATGGGACAGCTCCATGTTGTGTGTCAAGAAGCCCTCTGGCGAGCTCCGCATCTGTATAGACCCTAAAGACCTAAATAATAACATTATGCGGGAACACTATCCCATACCTAAACGAGAGGGAATCACCAGTGAGATGGCCCAAGCCCAAATATTCACCAAACTGGATGCCTCTAAAGGATTTTGGCAGATCCAACTGGACCCGTCCAGCCGAAAGCTATGTACTTTTAACACTCCTTTCGGCAGATTCTGCTACAACCGGATGCCATTTGGCATCATCTCGGCATCCGAGGTCTTCCACAGAATAATGGAGCAGATGATGGAAGGCATCGAAGGGGTACGCGTATATGTGGATGATATCATCATCTGGTCCACCACTCCGCAGGAGCACATACATCGTCTCCAACGCGTTTTCGCCCGCATACGAAACAATGGCCTGCGCCTCAACCGCGCCAAGTGTGCCTTTGGCCAGACCGAATTGAAGTTCCTGGGGGACCACATCTCCCAATCAGGGGTCCGTCCCGATGCGGACAAGGTAAGCGCCATCACAGCCATGCCGGCCGACAAGAAAGCTGTACTACGATTCCTGGGCATGGTCAACTTCCTCGGGAAATTCATTCCCAACCTTGCTTCCCACACAACGGCTCTGCGCCATCTCGTAAAGAAATCTACAGAGTTCCAGTGGCAACATACACACCAGCTGGAATGGGAGAAGCTCAAACACAAACTGGCCACGGCACCAGTGTTGGCGTTCTTCGACACGTCTCGTCCCACCAAAATCTCAACTGATGCCAGCCAATCTGGTATTGGAGCAGTGCTCCTGCAGAAGGATAACACGTCGTCATGTGCCCCGGTTGCCTATGCATCACGGGCCATGACCCCTACGGAACAGCGCTACGCGCAAATTGAAAAAGAATGCCTGGGCTTGCTAACTGGTTTGGACAAGTTCCACGATTATGTATATGGTCTTCCACGATTCACGGTCGAAACTGACCACCGCCCCCTGGTCAACATAATAAACAAGGACCTGAACAACATGACCCCTCGCCTCCAGCGCATCTTACTTAAACTCAGGAGGTATGATTTCCAACTCCAGGGAAGGACCTCATCATGGCGGATACCCTATCCCGAGCAGTGAGTTCACCACCAGATGCGGAGGGGTTCGTATGTCAAATTGAGGCACACGTGGCTTTGACAGCGGCAAATCTGCCAGCTAACGATCCCAGTCTGGCCCACATACGTGCAGAGACAGCGGCCGACCCCCTTCTACAGCGAGTGATGCGCCACATGACGGAAGGTTGGCTCAAAGGGCAGTGCCCGCAGTTCTATAATGTGCGAGATGACCTAACCACCATTGATGGGATCCTTCTGAAGCTAGACAGGATCGTCATTCCGCACAGTATGCGCCAGATGATTCTCAATCAAATACACGAAGGCCACTTGGGAGTCGAGAAGTGCAGACGGAGGGCCCGAGAGGCGGTATATTGGCCGGGCATTAATGACGATATTGCCAACATGGTACTCAATTGCACAACCTGCCAGAGGTTTCAGCCGGCGCAACCTCCTGAGACGCTTCTGCCCCATGAGCTGGTGACGTCCCCCTGGGCGAAGGTGGGTGTCGACCTATTTCACGCGCTTGGCATGGACTATATTATCATCATAGACTACTTCTCCAATTACCCAGAAGTCATACCCCTACACGATCTGACGTCGTCTGCAGTCATCAGGGCCTGCAAGGACACCTTTGCTCGCCACGGCATTCCGATGACTGTCATGTCGGACAATGGGCCCTGTTTCACCAGCCGTGAATGGTCGTCCTTTGCCGCATCATGTGGTTTCACACACGTAACATCCAGCCCTCTACATCCACAGTCAAATGGAAAGGCGGAAAAGGGCGTTCACATTGCCAAGCGGCTCCTCTGCAAGGCTGCTGCTGCCAGATCGGACTTTCACCTCGCCCTGCTGGCCTATCGATCGGCCCCGCTAGCCACGGGTCTCTCGCCAGCACAGCTACTGATGGGTTGCACCCTCAGGACAACTGTGCCTTCCATCCTGACACCAACAACGGACCATGCTAAGGTACTGCACAAGATGCAACTGCAGCGTGATTGCCAGAAGAGTCTGTACGATACAAGGGCGACTGATCTTCCCCCCCCTGTCCTCCGGGGATAAAGTCCGCATTCATCTGCCAAATGGTGGCTGGTCAGCACCTGCCGAAGTTCTCCGACGTGTGGCTCCCCGCTCGTTCCTGGTACGCATGCCGGGTGGATCAGTGCGTCGCCGCAATCGGCGAGCCCTTCGCCGCCTTCCACGCTCGCAACCGAACAGTGCACACACGCCGGGTCCTCCACTGGTTCCCGAGGATGACTTCGTGGAGCTGCCACAGATCATGCCCCTTCCATCGCCACCCATGGCCAGGCTCGCACCTCAGCCGGTGGTTCTCGACCCACCCTTGAGACGGTCAACCCGAATTCGTCACACACCTACTAGATTGGACTTATGAGACTGTTCACACGTTAAAGTTGAAACATTATTGTATTGTAACATGTTACTGTTTTATCATTCCAGATATCGTTTGACCGGACCACAGTTCAAAGTTTTTCGTCTTCCTGTTTTGTTATGGTACAACCTCGTTAGCATGACACACCCAACATCGCCCCTTGTATATAGTTACGCCACATGCACCTGCTGTAAATATCACGCACACACACTTTTAGATGCACTCACGACACATTCGTATTTATAACCACGTAGGCACATAATTTTGTAAAAAAAAAGGGGGGATGTCATGATATTCAAACACACACATCATGATAGACACACCAACAGACAAATCAGCACACACAACACAACAACCAATCACAGACAAGGACAGAGACAGTATAAGAGAAGAAACACGACACCTGGTGGCCAGTAGATCTGGAGACCAGGACAAGGACAGGACCTGATTAACATCACACACAGGGAGTCACCACGTGCAGAGTATCAAGACAGAACTGTAAATAACAAGTTGAAATAAAACAGCTTTGTACCAAATACAACCGTGTTGGTTCATCTGTACATCAGAACACCCAACACTACAGTCTTCTTTTGCCGCTTCATACGACTTCACACATGTGACGTCCAGCCCTTTGCATCCCCAGTCGAATGGCAAGGCGGAAAAGGGCGTCCATATCGTGAAGCGGCTCCTCTGCAAGGCTGCTGATGCCGGATCTGACTTCTGTTTAGCCCTGCTGGCCTATCGCTCGGCCCCACTGTCCACGGGCCTCTCGTCAGCCCAGCTGTTGATGGGTCGCACCCTCAGGACCACTGTGGCGTCCATTCATGTTCCTAAACCTGACCATGCTCCAGTATTGCGAAGGATGCGACAGCAGCGTGCTCAGCAGAAGGTGGCACATGACGCTCGGGCAACTCATCTTCCTGCCCTGGCGCCTGGAGACAACGTCCGCATACACCTACCGGAGGGTGGCTGGTCGGTAACCGCCGAGGTTCTCTGCCGCGTGGCTCCCCGCTCGTTCCTGATTCGCCTGCCTGATGGCTCCATTCGCCGGCGCAATCGGCAGGCCCTTAGGCTGCTTCCGCGCTCGCTACGTGTTCATGCACCGGTGCCACGTCCTCCTGTTGTTCCTGGTGTCGACTTTGTTGAGCTTCCTGCCACTCTGCCTATTCCTCTCTGCCCGTGGCCAGGCCCATTCCTCAGCCGGTGGATCCTGACCCACCCTTGAGGTGGTCAACCCAAATTCGTCGCCCACCTAATAGACTGGATTTATGAGCCTGTTTGCACATTGGACTCACTGAATTGTTTTGCAATAATGTTAACGTGTTTCTTTCTTGTCGTTCCAGGAGTTCTCTCTCGTCATTTGCTGTTTGCACTTGTTTTGTTCGTGGTACAACCTCGTTGCTCTGTTGCACCTGACACCTTCCTACGTATATAGTTTAGCCTCATGTACATGTTGTAAATATTGCACACACATACTCAGCCGCACTCAGTACACACCAATATTTATTACCATGTAGGCACATGTTCTTGTGAAAAGGGGGATGTCATGATATCCACATTAACATATCATGGTGCAATCACACACACACTGATGGACAGGTAGATGGACCAATCAACACACACACAACATCACAGCCAATCACCAGTGAGAGCACACGCACTATAAAACAGGGAACACCACAGTTCCCGTTCATTCCACCAGGAGATAGCTCAGAGCACAGAGCTCACAGCGTGCCACTCAGACATACACCATTTGCTGAGTGCCTCACTAAGATAGTGCTAGGGCTGGGTCCACAGGTTAGCTGGTGAAGTAAGAACCACAGCCAGAAGTTAATAGTTATTATTGTACAGAATAATAAAACAGAATTGTACCATCTACAACCGTGTTGGTTCGTTTGTGTATCGGAAAACCCAACACGACAACACAGAGAGGGCATCATTAACCACACATGTGGTTCACAGTGTGGGAGGGGTGTGTGACGGAAGGGGTGAGGGGGTTGAAAGGAGAGGGAGGGTTTAAGGGAGAGGGGTTGGAGAGAGGGGGTCACATGCAGAGTTGGGGGTGGCAAGGTCTCAGGGGGCCTTGGTGTCTACCCGGGGTAGGTTGGTGACCTTTTTCCGGCACTGGAGCCCAGTCCTCCTGGTCACACTCACAGCGTGCACAGCCACCGCCACCTCGTCCCAGGCAGCACTGACTGCCTTATCGCTGATCCTCCAGGACTCTCGGAGGGGACAGGATATCAATCCTGGCCCCCACTGAGTCTAGGAGTCTAGGCAATCTTCAAATGTAAAAATTGCAACTACAGAAAGAGTGAAGAACAAGAAACCATGGCTCTCCCCAGAAGCTGCTTGCCCTGCTGAGTCCACCTGAAAAGATAAACACCGGCTAGTCAACTGCAGAAGCCATCACAACTGCTAAACCAAACGTCAATTTTCAATCACTTTACTTCAGAAGGAAGGAAATGATGCAACGTGCTTGTGCAACAAAATCTAACAGAGACCACCACCCCCCCCCCCCCCCCCCCCCCCACCACCCCCCTCCCCGGGCTCGGAATTAAACTGCATAATCTGTCTAACTGTGGCAGATTGGACCTCATCGTACATCAGTCTGTGTCATACCAATAGGCCAGCAGCAGCTAGCTAACAAGTGGACTCACCTCGATCACCAACTCATCTATAGGATGCCAAATGGGCCGAAAACAAACATGCTTGTACACCCCTCAAAAAAATTATTTGTGTAAAAATTGACCCCAAGAGCGGTCTCAAAAGTTTTACTTTACAATGGGTATATATGGTATTCACAGTGTGCAGGTGAAATTTATTTTCATCATTAACTTCGATGGAAAAGCAAATTGAGCACAGAATAAAACCAGCTGTAATTTACTATGAGCCTCGCACACAAACTAATGAAGATCAATTCCGCCCCCAATAAATTCAGCTTAAGTGCTTGTACACATGCAAAGTAACCTGATATAATTTTATTCCAAGACAAGTGACAATACGGTATAACTGCTGCACGATGCAGAATGAAAGCAACCAGAAAGTGTACTTTAGTTAAAGGGATGTTATTACAGAGATTGATTTCTATGATTTATGAGTGGCACCATTGCTGCCTCACAACTCCAGGGTCCAGGGTTCAATTCCGGCCTTGGGTCACTGTCTGTGTAGAGTTTGCACGTTCTCCCCGTGTCTGCGTTGGTTTCCTCCAGGTGCTCCGGTTTCCTCCCACAGTCCAAAGATGTGCAGGTTAGGTGGATTGGCCATTCTAAATTGCCCCTTAGTGTCCAAAAGGTTAGGTGGGGTTACTAGGTTAAAGGGATAGGGTGGAGGCATGGGCTTAAATAAGATGCTCTTTCCATGGGCCAGTGCAGACGTGATGGGCCGAATGGCCTCTGTGATATATGTATATAGTCAGGTCAGTGAAGGGTTAATTATTACATCTCTGTGTAATTTAAACACTAGAGGGCCCCACCATTTCTCTCTATATAAATCAGACCTGAGTGAATTCTGGGTGGTTAGTGAAGGAGAAAGCCTGAGAATAGCACTAGGAGAAAATTGGATTAAACAAGGGTTAACACGAGGTTAGATCATTGTATACTGATATCATTGATGTTAACTGGAGAGTGTTCAAGCAACAATTTCAATTGTATTTGGCTGCTTAAGATTTAAATAATGCGAGTAATGATCGTAAATTAGCTCTATTTCTAACAATGGCTGGTCTACAAGCCATTGAACTGTATAACTTATTTCAATTTGCTACGGATCAAGATAAGACCAAATTTGAAGTAGTTATAAAAAAGTTTGATCTTCATTGTTCAGATAAATGAAATTTTTGAGCGTTTTGGCTTGAACAAATGAATGCAAAATAAAGGTGAATCAATTGATTACTTCGTGACTGTTCTCAAACTATTAGCATAAATATGTAATTTCTCCGTGTTAAATGATTCAATGATCAGGGATCAAATTGTATTTGGAATAATCGATAATAAGCTCAGGGAATATTTGCTGAGACAGAAAGATCTCAAGCTTGAAAACGCAATCGAAATGTGCTATATGCATCAATTATCCAAAAGTCAGTTTAATGAAATTTTCATCTGAGAAAAGGGCGTGAAAACAAATCTCGAGGTAGAACGTGTTAATGCAGTGTCGCAGCTCAAAAAGATGCACATTTCGGATAGCAGCCATCTTGCGCACGCAGGTTCTAAACCTACACATGCGCAAAAAAGATGCGAGACGGAAGAAGACCAATCTGCGCATACGCGAAGAAGCTTTGTGCGTGATGATGTGTATGTTATGATGTGGGGAAGGTGTGGAAATGTCCACCTACAAAAATAATGTCCAGCACGAGGAAAGATTTGCTCATAATGTGGCAAACACAACCACTTCGCTGCTCAGTACAGATCCACTCTCAAATTTAAATCTTCAAATTTAAATTCAAAACAAATGATTGTTAGAAATGTGGATACAAAGGAAGATACAAAGAAATGTGGATACAAAGTTTAGAAGAACATTGTTCCAACGATTTAGATGCTTATTCTTTGGAAGGCTCATTCTTCGTAGGCATCGTTGAGAAGTATGATGGAACCACAGAAGTCTCATCTCCTCTCAAGATAGTTCACTTTATCAACACAGATATGGAATGGAACACTGGAACACAGTACTTCAAGTTAAAAGTTCTCCAATAAATTTTAAACTTGACACTGGCGCTTCTGCAAATTTGCTCAATAGGCTTGACTTCTCAAAGCTGAAGCAAACTCCGAAGATCAATAAATCGACTTGCCAATTGCGCGACTACAATGGCAATGCCATAACCTCAATGGGATCTTTCTACTTGTTAGTTATCAACCATGACACAGCAATATCTCTAAGATTTGAGATTTTTGATTCAAACAAATCGGCACTCTTAGGTGCATAAGCCTGCAAGGATCTACACCTAATTCAGAGGATTTATAGTGCGAGTTCATCTCAACCACATATTCAAGACGGCATTCAAGAGATTTTGGATCGTTTTCCGGATGTCTTCGAAGGCATGCGTACTCTTCCCTACCGATACAAAATTAAGTTACAACCAGATGCCAATCCTGTGGTACAGCCGCCGAGAAGAGTTCCTTCACTACTTCGAGAGAGATTGAAGCTTGTACGTGTCAGATTACAAAATCAAGGCATTATATCAAGAATTACAGAATATTAAGAGAGAGCACTATCCCATACCCAAGAGAGAAGAAATCACTAGTGAGATGGCTAATGCTATTTTTTTTTCCAAACTGGTTGCCTCCAGAGGATTTTGACAAGTGCGGCCAGATGAATCCAGTAGAAAGATGTGTACTTCCAACACGCCTTTGGTAGGTACTGTCTTAACAGGATGCCATTTGGAATTATCTCAGCATCAGAGATTATTCATCGTGTGATGGAACAGATGACTGAAAGTATGGAGGGTGTTCGTGTGTATGTGGATGATATAATTGTGTGCTCATCTACAAGAGAAAAACACAATTCAAGATTATTACAAGTATTTCAAAGAGTACATAACTTTGGTTTGAAACTGAATAGAACCAAATGTATTTTTGGTATTTCGACTCTGAAATTCCTTGGAACCCAGATTTCAGAACATTGTTGTGTGCAACCTGACAATGACAAGATTGCTGCCATACAACAAATGAAAGTCTCGGAGGACAAAAAGGCCATGTAAAGTTTTTAGATGTTGTGAATTTTCTCGGAAAGTTCATTCCCAACCTCTCGCCCAGAACTACTGCTCTCAGAAATCTCATCAAGACGTTCTACCACATTTGATTGGACCGACAATCATCAAAAGCAATGGCTCGATTTCAAGTCTCAACTGATGACTGCAGCTCCTCTTTCGTTCTTTGACCCTGACAGAGAAACAAAAATCTCCACTGATGCAATTCAGAGCGGAATTGGAGCAGTTCTGTTACAGAAAAATGACAGTTCATTATGGTTACCAGTTGCCTATGCTTCCAGAGCAATGACCCCGACTGAAATGAAAATTGCTTACTGTCACAAGTAGGCTTCAAATGAAGTTACTGTGAAAAGCCCCTAGTCGCCACATTCCAGCACCTGTTCAGGGAGGCTGGTACGGGAATTGAATCGTGCTGCTAGCCTGCGTTGCTTTGCTTTCAAAGCCAGAGATTTAGCCCTGTGCTAAACAGCCCCTAGAACAATGGCATGCACAAATAGAGAAGGAATGCTTGGGTTTACTGACAGGTATTCTAAAGCTTCATGATCATGTTTATGGTCTCCCTACCTTTACAGTTGAAACTGATCACAGACCACTTGTCCATATCATACAAAAGGATCTAAATGATATGACATTAATGTTACAGCAAATCTTGATGAAGCTTCGTAGATACGACTTCAGACTCACATATACTCCAGGCAAGGACCTGATAATTGCAGATGCTTTATCATGTTCAATTAATTCAGAAGAAGGACCTCATGAATTTATACAGCACATAGAAGCTCAAGTGCAGCTTCGAGCTGAAACTCTTCCTGCTTCAGATGTGAAACTGAACCTCATCCGTGAACAGACCAAGAAGGATTCAATGCTTCAAAGAGTCATAGACCATCTAAACAATGGTTGGCCAAAAGGGCATTGTTCCAAATTTAGGAATATACAAGCATAACTAACAGCTCTGGATGGATTGTTACTTCAACTTGATCGGATAGTAATACTTTTGTCTCTGCAACCCATGATTCTGAACCAGATACATGAAGATCACTTTGGCATTGATAAGTGCAAGAGAAGATAAGCTGTGTATTGGCCAGGTATCAACCGAGACATCACTGATATGATACTTGGATGCGAAACATGTCAAAAATTTCAACCTGCACAATGCAAAGAAAAACTTCAACAGCATGCATCGGAGACATCTCCATGGCCAAAAGTAGGAATTGATTTTTTCATTGCAATGGTCGTGATTATGTGTTAATCATAGACTACTTTTCGAATTATCCGGAAGTCATCAAGTTGTCCGATCTAACTTCCAAATCTCTTATAAAAGCTATGAAAGAAATTTTTGCCAGACATGGTATTCCAAACACTGTAATGTCTACTAATGGACCGTGCTTTGATAGTCATGAATGGGCTGAATTCTCAGGAGAATACAAATTCGTTCACATCACTTCAAGTCCGCACTATCCTCAATCAAATGGTAAAGTTGAGAAAGAAGTTCATATCATGAAACAACTTCTTTACAAAGCTTTTGATTCTCATGTAGACATGTATCTTGCGTTACTCAACTACAGAGCAACTCTGCTTGCCAGTTCTGAGTCCCCTCTTCGTGGTTTAAGAAGGTCAACCAGGAAAAGAAGGAAGCCGGTCAGATTCAATTTGTAAATCGTACCTGTTGAACTTTTTAGTTATTGATTTTTCACTTCATGTTAAATTCATATCATGTATTGTATCAATATTATACATTTTTTCCTTTATAAATAGGAAAGGAATGTTTTAAAAAAGTGGGTATGTGATGATATGTATATAGTCAGGTTATTGAAGGGTTAATTATTACATTTCTGTGTAATACAAACACTAGAGGGCACCACCACTTTTCTGTATATAAATCAGACCTGAGGGAATTCTGGGTGATTAGTGAAGGAGAAAGCCTGAAACAGCACTAGGAGAAGATTAGATTAGACAAGAGTTAACATGAGGTTAGACCATAGTATAGTTAGTGACTATTTAGATCATTGAGTACTGCTAGATAGATTCAATATTACTATTGTGGTTCAGTAGAGTGTGCGAACTTCATTTATTTAATAGTTTTACAATAAATTAGTTTTGCTTCAATCTAATGATTGGTGGATTCTTTGTCATCAACACATCGAATCATTCTGGAAGAAACGACAAAGAACACAACATATCAACATATTGCCACCAAGGGTAATACAACAGCCTCCTTCTACACTGTACGGATTCTATGATTTCTCTTTTAATGAATACACAGTATTTCACTGCATCGTAGTGAGCATTAGGTCCATTCAAATATAGAAAAATAATGGCCTTGATTTTTGTGGAGGGGTAGGCAGAAAAGTAGGGCGGGGCTCTGCAGGAAAACCTGGTAGAGGAAGCCCAGGAATGTGAGATTGCTGGACCATTTCGATCTCAACATCAGAGTCTTATTTGAATAAGGTTCTCCTGTGTCCCATCGGACACCTGGTAGGATTGACTATAAGGCCACCAGGTGGACTTGGTCACCAAGCGGCAGCAGGTTGCAATCAGGGTCACATGTGAACTGTACCTGGTAGTCAGTACAGGGTGGATCATAGAATCATAGAATTTACAGAAAGAGATCATTCAGCCCATTGAGTCTGCACCAGCCCTTGGAAAGAGCACCCCACCCAAGCCCGCACCTCCACCCTATCCCCGCAACCCAGCAACTCCACCACATCTTTTTTGGACACTGAGGGCAAACTAGCATGGCCAATCCACCTAACCTGCACATCTTTGGACTGTGGGAGGAAACCGGAGCACCCAGAGGAAATCCACGCAGACACGGGGAGAACGGGCAAAATCCACACAGACAGTGACCCAAGCCGGGAATCAAACCTGGGACCCTGGAGCTGTTAAGCAACAGTGCTAACCACTATGCTACCATGCCACCACATGATACCACAAGCAGGATCTATGGATCTTCAGGGCCCATTTCTCATAGGGAGTGAGGACTCAGATCTATGGGATTCAACTCGATGATCTTGGCCCTTTCCCATTTATTATGGGATATCTTCTCCCGCGGGGACAAGAGAGGGAGGGCATTGTGAGCCACACGCTTGATGGGTCAGGGGGCCCATATCAGGTGAGAAGGTGGCATGTGTGGGCACCGCACCTGGACACGAAGGGGTTGTGCTTGTGTTGCCAGTGGCTTCTGAGGAAAAGCATGAAGATTGGATGTTTGCTGGGTGTGAGGTGTCAGCTAATGATCTTTGAGGGGAGTATGGGAATTTGAGGGGTAGCAGGTGGGAAAGTTCGCTCCGCAAAGTTTGTCCCTTCAGATAATTATCCAGTTCCTTTCAAAAGCTAAGATTAACGATACTCTCAGGCATGCATTCCAAATCCTAATCTGTTTATAACGGGCATGATTCATGGGAACATTTCTAAGTGTCATTTTGGGCTCATTTGGCAGGGTACTTCTTGACGGCCATCTTGGCGAGATCGTGGCCTGTATTCAACGGCACTTAGTGCTGAAAATTATCCTCCACAAGCCTCTCGCCATTGCTGGTTGTCTCAACGCCAGATTCACGCCGCAGCATCTCGCTTCTTTTAAACGCTCCTTCACCACTCACTCCCAGTCAACACACAAACATGGCAGCACGCAGACCTGCTCCTCGCTTTGGGGATGCCGACCTGGCCAGGCTTCTCAACATGGTGGATAAGAGGCGGGACATCCTGTTCCCAGAGGAGGTTGGAGGACCAGCAACAAGATCAGCAATGCTGCCCGGAAGGCAGTGGCAATGACAGCCGCTGTCAGTTCGGGCAGCATGACCAGGAGGGCCGCCTTCCAATGTCAGAAGAAGACCAATGACCTCCACCAAGATGCCTTTTCTCTTCTTGCATCAGTCCTGCCTGCTACCCCTTAAATTCCCAGCTCATCATCGATTATTCCAAATACAATTTGATCTCTGATCATTAACACAGCGACCTGCACGGCTCCCATAACGGGAGCAGCAGATGGCTATTGAACATAAAAAGTCACCGGCAGTCTGTGAAAGTGTTCTGATGCAACCTCCGGGCTGCGCAGTCAAGCCGGACCACCACCTCTTCGCTCCTGCAGTATCGAGGAAGTCCTCTTACATCCTCAGCCCAGTAGTAGGCCCAGCAAAATCCTCCCCTCGCCGCACTCCAGGTAAAAAGGACCTTCTTTCTTCTTTCCCTTAATCCAGAAAGCAACAAGGAAGCCCAAGCAGAAAATGCAGCATCAAGCAGCAAATAAACTCTCAGCTACAGCAGCCTCCAGGCATTTGCAAGTCACCAGCAGGAGAAAACAGTAAACATAACATGCAGCGGTGAAGTGCTCTCACAACTAACAAGGCTAATTTGTAATTTACAATAGCCTTCAGCTGTGAAACTAGAGGTTGGTCACAGTCAAAGGGAGTGAAATGGACTTTCAGCATTGAAGCCACAGCAAGGCTCTGTCCTGGAATTGTTTGGTGGACAGTCGGGCTGCAGCTTGCCCTGTTATGGGTCTCCACAATATATAAAGATGGCTCGAAGGCCTCACAGATGCAGAGTCCCTCACCCCACCGGCCCAGGGGTGACCACTGTCCTGGAAAGCGTCAGCCCTCTGACCTGAGCACTGAGCCAGCAGCTCCGGTGCCCTTGAGCTGCATGCGGGAAAATGGAAATGGCTACTCACCTCCTCACTGCCCCTCAGCAGCCGTCGCGTCAGATTCACATTTTAAAAAGGAGTACTAAATGGCACCCGTGTGATTTCTCTCTGGCAAGTTAGGTAATTCCCAGGAGGCCGCTGCATTCCACTTCAATCTCGCTAATGGATTCAAATGAATGGAAATGAGGGTTAATGATATGTTCACCATTTTTCGGCGAGATCCTGAACTTGCCATCGGGAGCGGGCCGGTTGAATCGCAAACTCATTTGCGCACAGGGTGAATCTCGATTTTGATCTTTGCCACAATTTACCCGGCGCGCCATGATCTGCGCTGAGCACAACGCGGTGGTTGAATTGCACCCAAAGATTTCCTCACGTCGTCTCTGGTTCTTTTGCTAATTACTTTGACTCAATGTCCTCTGATGTGTGGCCCTTCCATATCTACTCGGACCCTTCACCTGGATCAAATCTCCGATCAGCCTTCTCTTCTCTGAGGAACACACTCCCGACTTCTCCAATCCATTCACATAACCAAAGTCTCTCACGCCGAGAACTATTTTTTCAAATCTTTTCTACACCCTCTCTAGTGTCTTCACATCCTCCATAAATATCCCAAAGGATTTAACCATACCTTCCGGTTTCCTCTGGCCCAAGTTCCAGATGCTGGTAGGTGTTCCCCAATTAAGAATCTGGTTGAAATAGGTACTGATGACATCACCAGACCTAAGCTGCAGATTTAAGGGCAAGTGATCGGCATCATTTGATCTTCCTCCATCCCATTTTCCACCTGGAGGGAGGAATTAAAATTGGGACCAATAGAACTCCCTGCTCCTCGCTAACCCCCACAATGATTCAGCTTATTTATTCAGTGAGAAGGGCTCACATTTGATCCTTGGACTATGATGATTTGCAGCCAAGGTGCACCAACAGGGGGTTGGTTATAAGTTGCTTGTGCATCCTTGAAGAGAGAGCACTTTGTGGCACGGTAGCACAGTGGTTCGGACTGTTGCTTCACAGCGCCAGGGACCTGGGTTCGATTCCCAGCTTGGGTCACTGTCTGTGCGGAGTCTGCACTTTCTCCCCCATGTCTGCGTGGGTTTTCTCCGGAGGCCCGGGTTTGCTCCCACAAGTCCCGAAAGTCGTGCTTGTTAGGTGAATTGGGCATTCTGAATTCTCCCTCAGTGTACCCGAATGTGGCGACCAGGGGATTTTCACAGTAAATTCATTGCAGTGTTAATGTAAGCCTACCTGTGACACTAATAAAGATTATTATTATTATCAAAATGAGCCACTGCTGATCACTGTTCAGCCACATCTGCGAACAATGCTTGTTTATAGATGTTGGGTGAGGATTGGATTGTGCTTGACAGTGATAACGACTGTTGAATACTGTGCATGCTTGTTGCCGTTTAATGCAGATCTGAAGAATTAACCAGCCTCAGCAAAGGAGTCCTGCAGCACTAGCAGGCAGTATTGGCTTCCTTCCACTAGAATGTTATTTCGAGTTTGGAGCAGCAGGACTTATTCCAAATAAGGGTGCGTGGGAAGGTTTTAGCAGTAGTGTACAACATCCCACTGTTCTAATGGCCCATTCAAACAGATTGAATGACAATCCATTTTACCTTTCAGGTCATTATTTTTTCTTAGTTCTTTTTTTTACATCCAATTCTTCTCTGTCCTTTGTGTGTAGAACCTTCCGCTGCTTAAAGTACATGGGGCGAGATTCTCCACTCCCGCGCCGGTTGGGAGAATCACCTGGGCCGCCAAAATTTCCCGGGACGCCGGTCCGACGCCCTCCCGTGATTCTCCCAAGCGGCGGGAATGGCCCGGTCGAGTTCCGCGGGCCGGAGAATCGCCGGAGAATCGCCGGAGACACCCAAAATGCCGATTCTCCGGCACCCCCGCTATTCTCACGCCCGGATGGGCCGAGCGGCCAGGCCAAAACGGCGTGTTCCCCCCGGCGCCGTCCACACCTGGTCGCTGCCATCATGAACGGTGCGTGAACACTGGGGGGGTCGGCCTGCGGGGGGGGGGGATCCTGCACCAGGGGGTACCTTAAATGTGGCATGGCCCGCGATCGGTGCCCACCGATCGTCGGGCCGTCCTCTCTGAAGGGGGATCTCCTTCCTTCCGCGGCTCCGCAAGAACCGTCCGCCATCTTCTTGCGGGGCGGACTTAAAGAGGACGGCAACCACGCGGATGACGCCAGTTATGCGGCGCCAGCCGCGTCATCTATGCGGCACCACCTTTGCATGGGCGACAAGGCCTGGCGCATGTAGATGATGCGGCCCCGATCCTAGCCCATTGTCAGGGCCTGAATCGGTTGGGATCGGGGCCGTTTCGCGCCGTCGTGAACCTCGACGGCGTTCACGACGGCGCGGCCACTTCGGCGCGGGAGTAGAGAATCCGGCCCATGGTTTTCACAAATGGGGCGAAATTCTCCCCCAACGGCGCGATGTCCGCCGACTGGCGCCACAGACGGCGCCAATCAGACGGGCATCGCGCCGGCCCAAAGGTGCGGAATGCTCCGCATCTTTGGCGGCCTAGCCCCAGCATTGAGGGGCTAGGCCGACGCCGGAGGGATTTCCGCCCCGCCAGCTGGCGGAAATGGCGTTTGTTCCAGCTGGCGCTGAAATGCGGCGCATGCGCGGGAGCGTCAGCGGCCGCTGTCAGTTTCCCGGCGCATGCGCGGGAGCGTCAGCGGCCGCTGTCAGTTTCCCGCGCATGCGCAGTGGGGAGAGTCTCTTCCGCCTCCGCCATGGTGGAGGCCGTGGCGGAGGCGGAAGGGAAAGAGTGCCCCCACGGCACAGGCCCGCCTGCAGATCGGTGGGCCCCGATCGCGGGCCAGGCCACCGTGGGGGCACCCCCCGGGGTCAGATCGCCCCGCGCCCCGCCCCCAGGACCCCGGAGCCCGCCCACGCCGCCTGGTCCCGCCGGTAAATACCAGGTTTGATTTACGCCGGCGGGACAGGCAATTTCTGGGCCGGACCTCGGCCCATCCGGGCCGGAAAATCCAGCGGGGGGTCCCGCCAACCGACGCGGCCCGATTCCCGCCTCCGCCCAATCTCCGGGAGCGGAGACTTCGGCGGGGGCGGGATTCACGGCGGCCAACGGCCATTCTCCGACCCGGCGGGGATTCGGAGAATGACGCCCATGGTCTCTATTTGTGTTTACTCTGCATTAGATGTTACTATAGTTGGAGTTTCAAAAGATGAACATGGTCCCATTTTCTTTTCATTGAATTGTGCAAAGTATAATCACAGAATTTTTATAGATAACCTGGAGGAGGGCATAGAAGGATGGGTGAGTAAATTTGCAGATGACACTAAAGTCGGTGGAGTAGTGGACAGTGCGGATGGATGTTACAAGTTACAGAGGGACATATATAAGCTGCAACGCTGGACTGAGAGGTGGCAAATGGAGTTTAATGCAAAAAGTGTGAGGTGATTCATTTTGGAAGGAATAACAGGAAGACAGAGTACTGGGCTAATGGTAAGATTCTTGGCAGTTCGATGAGCAGAGAGATCTCGGTGTCCATGTACATAGATTCCTGAAAGTTGCCACCCAGGTTGAGAGGGTTGTTAAGAAGGCGTACGGTGTTTTAGCTTTTATTGACAAAGGGATTGAGTTTCGGAGCCATGAGGTCATATTGCAGCTGTACAAAACTCTGGTGCGGCCGCATTTGGAGTATTGCGTGCAATTCTGGTTGCCGCATTATAGGAAGGATGTGGAAGCATTGGAAAGGGTGCAGAGGAGATTTACCAGAATGTTGCCTGGTATGGAGGGAAGATCTTATGAGGAAAGACTGAGGGACTTGAGGCTGTTTTCGTTAGAGAGAAGAAGGTTAAGAGATGACTTAATTGAGGCATACAAAATGATCAAAGGATTGGATAGGGTGGACAGTGAGAGCCTTTTTCCTCAGATGGTGATGTGTAGCACAAGGGGACATAACTTTAAATTGAGGGGAGGTAGATATAGGACAGATGTCAGAGGTAGGTTCTTTACTCAGAGAGTAGTAAGGGCGTGGAATGCCCTGCCTGCAACAGTAGTGGACTCGCCAACACTGGGGGCATTCAAACGGTCATTGGATAGACATATGGACGATAAGGGAATAGTGTGGATGGGCTTTAGAGTGGTTTCACACGTCGGCGCAACATTGAG
This sequence comes from Scyliorhinus torazame, assembly GCF_047496885.1. Lineage (NCBI taxonomy): Eukaryota > Metazoa > Chordata > Chondrichthyes > Carcharhiniformes > Scyliorhinidae > Scyliorhinus > Scyliorhinus torazame. The sequence goes on from NC_092707.1 coordinate 349,555,030, forward strand.
GGCCGAAGGGCCTGTACTTCGCTGTAATGTTCTATGTTCTATGTTCTATAACATACCTCTTAGTGTTAATAGAGAAATCCATTATTTAAAACCTGCAGAATCAGCCTTGAGAGAATAAAAATCCCCAGAAACCTTTTTCTGTCAGTCATGGCCATTAGAATAGAGGTTAATGACCATTAATATTCATCATGAGCGATTGACAACTCCGTTATCGGTAAAGTTTAAGAAGTTAACTCAATTACATTTCTTTGTGTTCAAAGAATTCCTTCCATTCCTCATTAAGTCAAAGCAAATTCTGCAAAGATTGAACTGATATTTATGTTCTGACCATTTCTATTGGTGATAAAATTGAGCCAAAAATTAAGTTGCATAATTTTAAAATGCTGTTAAACAGGTTTTTAAAAACAGAAAATTGCCAAATCCATTTGTATATGTATTTGATATCTTTACCACAATCTAATTTATTCTCACTCAGCTATTGATAGTTGTACTTCTGTCAATCTTTGTACATAAGGTTGGGTTTCTAAGTGGGTTTTATAGCTACAGCTCCTTTATATGCAAGTGAGAAATCTCATTGGAGCTGTAGTCTGATATATACTTGTCAGGATGGAATAATACAGATTGTAATATTTCATTGATATTCTTTATTTGATTACCATCAGGGGTCAGGGTCTAATTTCACAGCAATTTAGGAGAAAACCTTGCCTGTGGTTATTCACATTCCTCCAGTGATTAATTAAGTTGAGTGATGTCTACGATAATGCAAATTAGACATGGAAGTCACAATCTTAATGGACCAACTGGCAATTTCAGACATACTTTCTCAAGATTACATGTGCCGTATTAATTTGAAAATCTTAGATGAAGCCTCACACCAAAGTCAGCTATTCAACCAAAGACAAAGCACATAATAATAATAACTTTTATTGTCACAAGTAGGCTTACATTAACCCTGCAATGAAGTTACTGTGAAAAGCCCCCAGTCGCCACATTCCGCCCCCTGTTTTGGTACGCAGAGGGAGAATTCAGAATCTCCAAATTACCTAACGGCACGTCTTTCAGGACTTGTGGGAGGAAACCCACGCAGACACGGGGAGAAGATGCAGACTCCACACAGACAGTGACCCAAGCCGGGAATCGAACTTGGGACCCTGGTAATGTGAAGCAACAGTGCTAATCACTGTGGTACCGTACCGCCCACATCTAAGACAAAGTGGCATGCTGGCTTAGTGCACTTTCCACATCAGGCTTTGAACGCAGCATCATGCTCTGGGACAAATTCATGTCACACTGAAAGCTGTAAGGGAATGGGTGAAATGGACTAGGGCACACCTAGCTCCCCGGACTGAGTCTAAGCCAGTGTTCTTCAAACTTTTTTTCCGGGGACCCATTTTTACCAACCGGCCAACCTTCGCGACCCACGCCGGCCGAACTTCGCGACCCACACCGGCCGACGTTCACAATCGACAACGGCCGAGCTGCGAGACCCACCATTTTCTCTTTCCTTTGCTGCTGACAAAAATGGAGGAAATGGCATTGAGTCCCTTTGCCCTCGTACACGCTCCTCCAATGGAACCTGTTGGATGAAGGTGAAGCCTTCCGGTGTCGGAAAGTATGGAGTCTCCATCTGTCCAAAGTTCCCCATTTTTTTTCCTGTAAACGTTTATCAAATAAAACCCCCCTCGAACTTGTAAAAAAAAAAAATGATTAAAATAAATGAAAAAAATAAAAATTAAATGAATAAAATAAGTGAATAAAATGAATAAACCCCCCCGAACTTGTAAAAAAAAAAGTTGCGACTGTTTAAACAAAAGTGGCCGCACTGCGCCTGCGTGCCCGATCACCGGTGCCCATGCACAGTGCAGCCGCTTTTTTTAACATATTCGTGGCCATTTTGTAGGCCGCTTGCAGCCGGCGTTATTAACAGCCGGCTGCTGCGGCTGTTCCGCATAGATTTGCACGATTGGGAGCGCCGCGACGACAGCTCCGCGACCTTCCCGATACCCTCCCACTACCCACCCGCGGGTCGCTCCCCCGAGTTTGACAATGCCTGGTCTAAGCTGTTGTCTGAGAATTGCCAATAGTTCACCGAAATTGGCCATTACCAATTTCTCCATTCAAGGCCAGGTTACAAGGGTGGCTGGTGTGGGGCTGTAAGGAATCACGTTGGTCGAGGTCGTGCTGGTTAGACTGAGTTCGAAATTAAGTCATTATTCAGGCAGAATACAGGGAGCTTTGCTTTTTTGTCTCATCTGTGATACATTTGACCCAAAATTGCTTGTTGCTGACATTGGCTGCTTAAGTTAGGAATAATGATTCACCACCCTCTCCCCCCCCCCCCCCCCCCGCCCCCCCCCCCACTATCCCCTCCGCCTCCCACTCACCCCGTCACAAAATCCTATACTTTGATGAGCACTGAAACATTTTCAGTTAAAATAAAGATAACATTTTGTATGGAATTATTAATGATCCAATGGATTGGCTAACAGTATGATAAATTATATAAGCTGTATGTCAATCAATGGTGTCCTGGCAACTATTCCATCCACAGTATTTTCAATATCACACTGAAAGCAGAGAAATTAATGACATATCTGCAAAGTTCAACCCGTTGAACTACAGCTGCAAACATTTGTAGCTAAGAGTGTTCAGATAGGGAACGAGCAGTCTGTGGATAGGGGCAGCACGGTAGCATAGTGGTTAGCACAAGTTGCTTCACAGCTCCAGGGTCCCAGGTTCGATTCCCGGCTTGGGTCACTGCCTGTGCGGAGTCTGCACGTTCTCCCCGTGTGTGCGTGGGTTTCCTCCGGGTGCTCCGGTTTCCTCCCACAGTCCAAAGATCTGCAGGTAAGGTAGATTGGCCATGATAAATTGCCCTTTGTTTCCAAAAAGGTTAAGTGGGGGTTACTGGGTTGCGGGGATAGGGTAGAGACACGGGGCGGGATTCTCCGCAGTCGGCGCGATGTCCGCCGACCGGCGCCAAAAACAGCGCGAATCAGTCCGGCATCGCACCGCCCCAAAGGTGCGGAATCCTCCGCATCTTGAGCGGCCGAGCCCTCACTTTGAGGGGCTAGGCCTGCGCCAGACTGATTTCCGCCCCGCCAGCTGGCGGGAAAGGCCTTTGGTGCTCCGCCAGCTGGCGCGGAAATGACATTGCCGGGCGGTGCATGCGCGGGAGCGTCAGCGGCCGCACACGGCATCCCCGTGCATGCGCAGTGGAGGGGGTTTCTTCCGCCTCCGCCATGGTGGAGACCATGGCGAAGGCGGAAGGAAAAGAGTGCCCCCAAGGCACAGGCCCGCCCGCGGATCGATGGGCCCCGATCGTGGGTCAGGCCACCGTGGGGGCACCCCCCGGGGCCAGATCGCCCCGCGCCCCCCTCCCCAGGACCCCGGAGCCCGCCCGCGCCGCGGGATGGTGTAGGATGGAGGGTTTCAGTTACTTGGATAATTGGAGCACATTCTGGGGAAGGTGAGACCTGTACAAACACCTGAACCAGAGGGGCACCAATATCCTGGGAGGGAAATTTGCTACAGCTCTTCGGGGGGGTTTAAACTAATTTGGCTGGGGGATGGGAAACTGATTTGTAGTCCAGGAGATAGTGTTGCTGGAATTCACGAAGTTGAGGGTAGTGCAGTACTGAGGAAGGTGCCAAGGTCGCAAGAGTGGACCTGCAGGCATGAAGGTGGTTTGAAGTGTGTCTACTTCAATGCGAGGAGCATCAGGAATAAGGTTGGTGAACTTGAAGCATGGATTAGTACCTGGGACTACGATGTTGTGGCTATTATGGAGGCGTGGATACAACAGGGGCAGGAATGGTTGTTGGAGGGTCCGGGGTTTAGATGTTTCAGTAAGATTAGGGAAGGTGGTAAAAGAGGTGGAGGAGTAGCATTGTTAATCAAGGATAGTATAATGGCTGCAGAAAGGCAGTTTGAGGAGGATCTGTCTACCGAGGTAGTGTGGGCTGAAGTTAGAAATAGGAAAGGAGCGGTCACTTTGTTAGGAGTTTTCTATAGGCCCCCAAACAGTAACAGAAATGTGGAGGAAAAGATTGCAACGTAGATTTCAGATAGATATGGTAGTCACAGGGTAGTTGTCATGGCAGACTTTAACTTTCCAAATATTGATTGGAACCACTATACTCCGCCCCCCCAGGACCCCGGAGCCCGCCCGCTCCGCCTTGTCCCGCCGGTAAAAGAGGTGGTTTAATCCACACCAGCGGGACAGGCATTCCAGCAGCGGGACTTCGGCCCATCCGGGCTGGAGAGCCGGGGGGGGGGGGGGGGGGGGGGGGGGGGCGTGATTCCCGCCCACGCCGAATATCTGGTGCCGGAGAATTTGGCAACCGGCGGGGGCGGGATTCACGCCAGCCCCTGGCGATTCTCCGACCCGGCGGGGGGGTTGGAGAATCCCGCCCATGGACTTGAGTAGGGTGCTCTTTGTAAGGGCCGGTGCAGACTAGATGGGCTGAATGGCCTCCTTCTGCACTGTAAATTCTGTGATTTCTATGATGGAATGCAAAATTGAATGTTGTCATAGCGAAAGGATTCGAGTACAGGAGCAGGGATGACTTGCTGTGATTATACAGGGCCTTGGTGAGGCCACACCTGGAATCTTTGTGGGCACTTTTGGTCTCCCTATCTGAGCAAAGGTTTGCCAGACTGATTCCTGGATGGCAGGACAGATATATGAGGAGAGCTTGAAATGGTTCGGACTATATTCGCTGAAGTTCAGAAAAATGAGGGGGCATCAAAAACTAAGCAAAACTAAGGAGCTGGTCATTGACTTCAGGAAGCGAAGTATATCGTACACACCCCTGCCTGCATCAATGGTGCTGAGGTGGAGATGGTTGACAGCTTCAAATTTCTAGGTGTACACACAACCAACAATCTGGCCTGGTCTGCCCAAGTCAACGCTAAGCCCAAGAGAGATTGGGGCAGCATTTAAAAATGATCTCTTCCTGCACTGACAAATGAATGTAAGTGCGGCCTCGGCGGGGCATTCCTCGCCCAGGCCCCCAAAAAAGAGTCCTGTTTAATAGCGGGGAAGCACCAAGAAACACCCCGCTAAACGCGTCCAAAATGGGACTCTTCTTTTTCCCGTTAAATCGCGCCCACCATGTTGCATTCTGTAGATAAATCTAGTATTAAATAAAATGATTGGAGCTGGTTTTTTACTTCACCGCCTACAGGATTAATTAATACTAATAGCTATTCTAGGATCAAAGTCTGCAATTCCAATGATGGCAGCATCAAGAATGCAGGAGTGGGTTATCCATCTCCCACAGTATGACTGCAATACCAAATTCACAGTTAAAGAGGGAATGAATGCTTTCACTGATGTACAATGGCTTCAGCTGCAATGAGGACTCAGAGGCTTCAGGCAAAGTGGAGAATCCCGCCTCTTGGGCGTCATTCTCCGACCCCCCGCCAGGTCGGAGAATGGCCGTAGGCCGCCGTGAATCCCGCCCCCGCCGAAGTCTCCGGTACTGGAGATTGGGCGGGGGCGGGAATCGGGCCGCGCCGGTTGGCGGGACCCCCCGCTGGATTCTCCGGCCCGGATGGGCCGAAGTCCCGCCCAGAAATTGCCTGTCCCGCCGGCGCAAATCAAACCTGGTATTTACCGGCGGGACCAGGCGGCGTGGGCGGGCTCCGGGGTCCTGGGGGGGGCGCGGGGCGATCTGGCCCCGGGGGGTGCCCCCACGGTGGCCTGGCCCGCGATCGGGGCCCACCGATCCGCGGGCGGGCCTGTGCCGTGGGGGCACTCTTTCCCTTCCGCCTCCGCTACGGCCTCCACCATGGCGGAGGCGGAAGAGACTCTCCCCACTGCGCATGCGCCGGGAAACTGTCAGCGGCCGCTGACGCTCCCGCGCATGCGCCGCATTTCCGCGCCAGCTGGAACAAACGCCATTTCCGCCAGCTGGCGGGGCGGAAATCCCTCCGGCGTCGGCCTAGCCCCTCAATGTTGGGGCTAGGCCGCCAAAGATGCGGAGCATTCCGCACCTTTGGGCCGGCGTGATGCCCGCCTGATTGGCGCCGCGTTTGGCGCCAGTCGGCGGACATCGCGCCGTTGGGGAAGAATTTCGCCCCTTATCTTTCCAAAATTTTCTCATCGGCCTCTTGAGTGAGAAGAAAATACAAAGGTGCCTATGCCACCCACTCTCCGAGGAAAAATATTGGACAAGCCTCGTCTGGACAGTGACAAAGAATCAAGGGCAAGGCGTTGTACAATCTGCAAAATTGTGGAAATAAGGTGGCCAAAGCCCCTTTGCAACTATAGTCATGATCCACTGATCCACTTCAAAGCGTTCATTAGAACCTTTATGAAAAGGGAAACAAAAGATTGCAATTGGCATTCTAATAAGAGAGGGAAGAAGATTAAATAACATGCAAGCTAATTATGTAAAAATAATTAACCAAGAACACATACTGAAAATACATGCTGGTGATAAGCATGCTGAGATTATTAACTGCAGTTGTGAAAGTGGTTGAAAGAAAGCAAATACAGCAGTTGGCTGTGAAAAAGAATAAAAGAGATCTTCTGTGTACTGAAGCAAAGCTAAATAGTTCATAATCTGACTCCACACCAGAACCTGCAAGGAGATCAGGAAGGCTTCATTATCTGTAATCAAGATGCAATTATTAAAACGTGTGCATGTTCACAAAGTTTTGTTTCATCACTTTTGAATTTGTAAAGTTAGTGAAACAGGTATTATATTATTTTTGAAAGGGGGAAAGCAGTGTAATGTTATCACATGTTGTGAGCATACAAAATGCACAATAATTTCATTAAACATGTGAACTGATCATCATGGTGTCTGTCTCTCCTTGTAAGTGGCACCCAGTATGTCAAAAAGTGTAAATTGCTGCAATACTTACTCTGATATTAGGTTATCTAGTCTGAGCAATATGCAAGTACCATACATATCAATGGACACTTTTGAAGTCACATCCAGAAAACAGCATCAAGAGAAATGGAGAAGACATGCACGAAAGAATATTGTTAGAAGGAGAATAATAAGTCACACATTCACACATGTTCTAATTCATTAGAGCACAATGCAATATTCATGATGGTGGGTTTGGTGATGTGAAAGTATCTCTCAAACGTTATGCAGCAGTGTAATTTTTCGGCATGGTTGAATCCAGCAGTGTTTCAATTTTAATAGAACTATTTCATTTCCTTTTAAACATAACAGAATATGCTTAACGCCTTAACATTTTTTAAAGCTTGTTTCCCTTTCATTCCTGTGACTATTATTCAGAAATAAGCAATCTGTATTGTGGATTGAACTCTGCTCCATCACAACACACAGAAATATTACTCCTGGAACCATGGAACTAATAACACTGAAAGAATGATCTAATGCTTTGTGTACCATTTTGTGCAATAATACAGGTTACAGTTTGGTGGAGGATGATCCATTATCGCTAACAAAGTGGCCATTTGGGTGTCCAGAATGCCTGTATGAGTCAGGAAGCAAGCCCTTTTCAGATGCAGATTTCTCTGATGTATAAAGGATGCCGATTACCACTCTAAGACTCAGTTTGACAGAAGCAAAATTATTAATTTCTTTTGATAAGGTTACAGGAGTGCTACTCTATGCTTCATAGAACCAAATTGGGCTGCGGCCACACTGAACCTATCCCACCCTAGGACCTGACTTCCTCCTGGCGCAGGTCCTGGATGAACGGCTGAATGTTGTAGTGGCTGGGAGCCTGGGATCTGCCCATGAGGCACTTGTTGGGCGAATTTCTCCGACCCCCCGCCGGGTCGGAGAATCGCCGGGGGCTGGCGTGAATCCCGCCCCCGCCAGTTGCCGAATTCTCCACCACCGGATATTCGGCAGGGGCGGGAATCGCGCCGCGCCGGTTGGCCGCCCCCCCCCCCCTCCCCCCGGGACCCCCCCCCCCCCCTCCCTCCCCCCGAGATTCCAGCCCGGATGGGCCAAAGTCCCGCCGCTAAAATGCCTGTCCCTCCGGCGTAAATTAAACCTCCTACCTTACCGGCGGACAAGGCGGCACGGACGGGCTCCGGGGTCCTGGGGGGGGGGGGGGGGCGCGGGGCGATCTGACCCCGGGGGTGCCCCCACGGTTGCCTGGCCCGCGATTGGGGCCCACTGATCCACGGGCGGGCCTGTGCCATGGGCGCACTCTTTCCCTTCCGCCTTCGCCACGGTCTCCACCATGGCGGAGGCGGAAGAGACTCCCTCACGGCGCATGTGCGGGAATGCCGTCAGCGGCCGCTAACGCTTCCACGCATGCGCCGCCCAGAGATGTCATTTCCGTGCTAGCTGGCGGGGCACCAAAGGCCTTTTCCGCCAGCTGGCGGGGCGGAAATTCGTCCAACGCCGGCCTAGCCCCTCAAGGTTGGGGCTCGGCCCCCAAAGATGCGGAGGATTCCGCACCTTTGGGGCGGCGCGATGCCCGACTGATTTGCGCCATTTTGGGCGCCAGTCGGCGGACATCGCGCCGATACCGGAGAATTTTGCCCGCTATCTTTGTGCAGATTCAGCCCAAGGTTAAGGAGGCCTGTCCCTCAGAATGGATAGGGCCTCCCATTGGCATTTACTATTAAGTAGCCAGTTGCTATGCTCCACCAACTGGGTGCCTGAAAATCCCCCTGAAGGAAATTTTACCACCTTGTAACTATTTATAAACTATCATGTCAGCCAGATAGTTAAAGGGTGAAAGACGTATTGAAATTCCAGGAATTAAATTGCTGTGAAAGCTCATGTCAGTGGAGAAAGTAGATGTAAAAAAAAGTTCCACTGTTTAATGGTCAAGTCTATTTTCTTATTCAATTTAGGAGAATTAGCAATTTTTGGCTTTATATTCCATGTTCATGTGGAGCATAGTTATGTTTAGAACGGTGTTTAGGCGGCACGGAGGCACGATGGTTAGGATTGCTGCCTAACAGCACCGGGGTCCCAGGTTCAATTCCGGCCTCGGGTGACTGTCTGTGTGGAGTTTGCACGTTCTCCCCGTGTCTGCGTGAGTTTCCACCGTGTGCTTCGGTTTTCTCCCACAGTCCAAAGCTGTGCAGGTTAGGTAAACTAGCTATGCTAAATTGCTCCTTAGTCTCCAAAGGTTAGTTGGGGTTCTGGAGTTACGTGAATAGGGAGGAGCTCTTACGGAGAGTCGGTGCAAGCTCGATGGGCCAAATGGCCTCCTTCTATATTGTAGAGATTCTATGATTCTATAATACATTACTACCATATTTTAATTTTAGAGTGGCTATGCTCTTAATGTAGTGCTGAACTGTAGAGATTATAAGGAAACATATGGTAGATCTATGGACGGCACGGTGGCTCAGTGGTTAGCACTGCTGCCTCACAGCACCGAGGACCCGGGTTCGATACAGGCCCCAGGTCACTGTCCATGTGGAGATTGCATATTCTCCCCATGTTCGCGTGGGTCTCACCCCCACAACCCAAAAGATGAGCAGGATTGGTCATGCTAAATTGCCCATTAGTTGGAAAAATAATTTTAAAAATGTTAAATCTGTGCAAAATTAGAGGACCCGATCTAACCAAGTTGCAAAAGAGTCCCGTGTCGAGCACGTTTAGCCAGGTGTTTTCCAGTGCTCACAGCACCGAGAAAGACCACGCTATCTAACGGGACTCTGTTGCAATCCAGGGCCTCAGCAGGGAACACCCCGCCAAGTCCACACTTAGACCCGTTTTCTGCATCAAGGAGGGTTCTTGGGGCCCCCTGCACCCCACCTCACATGGGCAGATTAACGCAGTCTGATCCCCGGCACAGCAAAAATGCCAGGCTGGCACCCTGGCAGTGCCACAGTGCCCAGGTGGCGCCAGCAGTGTTAGGGTGACACCCTGCCCAGAGGTAACACCTAGGGGCCTCCAACCCACTGGGAGAACCCCCCCTCCTCCCCGTGACCAAGTGTATTCTGTCTCGTCCTCGTTTGTGGGGATCAACACTGAACAGGGCTCACTTGAGGTACCCAAGGCAAAGGGGTTAGATCCCAGGGTCTAGGCGTGCTGCATATTAGAGTGAGACTAGCTACTCACTCTAATATACCATTTTGCCAAATACTGATCCTGCCCACAATGACTCACAAGATCCCGTTAGAGGGTTCTACCAGCATCTACCAGCCACAACGGCCCCTTTCGAACGGGGGCTTGGCCAGTAGATCACATACCGGATCAAAGACAGGGAAGCTGCGGAAATGTTGGAAATAGTCTCAGTATTTTCAGGCAATGAAAGAGGGTTATTACTGCTGTATCCAGCATGAACATGACCATTTGTAATGGTTCTTTTCTTCTCACACCCACTCTCTAGGTTTGTACAAGCAAAATGATCACTTGACGCTGTTACATTTTCCATTTAATTCAGACATTTTACTCATGCTTGGCATTGAGAATCAGTCCAGTAAGTTAATGCTCACTCTCTCCAAATTGGCAATGCTGATTGGCTGTTGCGGGGAGTGATTTGCCTCAGGTGCAGTCACTGCGTCTAGAAGGAGCTCTCAGTGAGGATAGACTGTGGGGACAAGTTGAAATCTGTTGTCGGGCAGTGTGAAAATCAGGTAAGCTTTTTTTCTCTCTCTGTAATTGTCAAGTGGATAAATGGAAGGGATGGCAGAGAGGGCAGTGCAATGTTCCTCCTGCAGGATGTTCGAGGTGAAGGACGCCGTCAGTGAGCTGAGTTCACCTGTGGGAAGTGCACCCATCTACAGCTCCTCAAAGACCGTGTTAGGGAACTGGAGCTGGAGTTGGATGAACTGAGGATCATTCGGGAGGCAGAGTCGGTTATAGATAGAAGCTACAGGGATGTAGTTACTCCCTGTAGAATGAAGGTAGCTGGGTGATGTTTAAAAGGAGGGGGAAGAAGCAGTCAGTGCAGGGATCCCCTGCGGTTGTTCCCCTCAATAACAGGTATACCGTTTAGGACACTGTTGGGGGGGGAGAACCTACCAGAGGAAAGCCACGGTGACCAGGTCTCTGGCACTGAGTCTGTCCCTGTGGCTCAGAAGGGAAGGGGGAGAGCAGGAGAGCATTAGTTATTGGAGACTCTATAGTTAGAGGTACAGATAGGCGGTTCTGTGGCAACGATAGAGGCTCACGCTTGGTGTGTTGCCTCCCGGGTGCCAAGCTCCGTGACGTCTCTGATCGTGTTTTCAGGATCCTTAAGGGGGAGGGGGAGCAGCCACAAGTCGTGGTACACATCGGTACCAACGACATAGGTAGGAAAAGGGACAGGGGTGTAAAACAGGGAATCAGGGAGCTAGGGTGGAAGCTGAAAGCCAGGACAGAACGTGTTATCATCTCTGGTTTGCTGCCAGTGCCACGTGCTAGCGAGGTGAGGAACAGGGAGAGAGTGCAGTTTAACATGTGGCTACAGGGATGGTGTAGGATGGAGGGTTTCAGTTGGATCATTGGAGCACATTCTGGAGAAGGTGGGACCTGTACAAACAGGATGGGTTACACCTGAACCAGTGGGGCACCAATATCCTGGGAGGGAAATTTGCTTCAGCTCTTCGGGGGGGGGGGTCATTTAAACTAATTTGGCAGGGGGATGGGAAACTGAATTGTAGTCCAGGAGATAGAGTTGCTGGAATTCCGAAGTTGAGGGTAATGCAGTACTGAGGAAGGTACCAAGGTCACAAGAGTGGACCTGCAGGCATGAAGGTGGTTTGAAGTGTGTCTACTTCAATGCGAGGAGCATCAGGAATAAGGTTGGTGAGCTTGAAGCATGGATTGGTACCTGGGACTACGATGTTGCGGCTATTCCGGAGACGTGGATAGAACAGGGGCAGGAATGGTTGTTGAAGGGTCTGGGGTTTAGATGTTTCAGTAAGATTAGGGAAGGTGGTAAAAGAGGTGGAGGAGTAGCATTGTTAATCAAGGATAGTATAATGGCTGCAGAAAGGCAGTTTGAGGAGGATCTGTCTACTGAGGTAGTGTGGGCTGAAGTTAGAAATAGGAAAGGAGAGGTCACTTTGTGAGGAGTTTTCTATAGGCTCCCAAACAGTAACAGAGATGTGGAGGAAAAGATTGCAATGCAGATTTTGGATAGGTGCGGTAGTCACAGGGTAGTTGTCATGTGTGACTTTAACTTTCCAAATATTGATTGGAACCACTATAATTCAAATAGTTTGAATGGGGCTGTTTTTATCCAGTGTGTGCAGGAGGGTTTCCTCACACAATATGTGGATAGACCGCCAAGAGGCGGGGCCACATTGGATTTGGTACTGGGTAATGAACCGGGCCAAGTGTTAGATTTGGTTGTTGGAGAACACTTTGGAGATATGACCACAATTCGGTGACTTTCACTATAGCAATGGAGAGGGATAGGAACATACGGCAGGGTAAGGTTTATAACTGGGGGAAGGGTAATTACGATGCAATTAGGCATGAATAGGGGAGCATAAGATGGAAACTGGAACTGTCAGAGACAATTGAGATGTGGAGCTTGTTCAAGGAGCAAATACTGCGTGTCCTTGATATGTATGTCCCTGTCAGGCAGGGAGGAAATGGTCAAGTGAGGGAACCATGGTTTACAAAAGAGGTTGAATGTCTTGTCAAGAGGAAGAAGGGGGCTTATGTAAGGATGAGAAAACAAGGTTCAGTTTGGGCACTTGAGGGATGCAAGTTAGCTAGGAAAGAGCTCAAGAAAGGGCTTAGGAGAGCTAGGAGGGGGCATGAGAAGTCCTTGGCGGGTATGATCAAGGAAAACGCCAAGGCTTTTTACACTCATGTGAGGAATAAAAGAATGACCAAGGTGAAGTTAGGGCCGGTCAAAGACAGTAGTGAGAACGTGTGCATGGAGTCTGAAGATATAGGAGAGGCTCTAAATGAATACTTTTCTTCAGTGTTCACAAAGGAGAGGGGCCATGTTGTTGAGGAGGATAGTGCGATACATTCGGGTAGGCTGGAGGAGGTAGATATTCAGAAGGAAGCCTGAGGATAGTTAAGTCCCCTGGGCCTGATGGTATATATCCTAGGATTCTTTGGGAGGTGAGGGATGAGATTGCAGAGCCTTTGGCTTTGATCTTTATGCCCTCACTGTCTACAGGAATAGTGCCAGAAGACTGGAGAAAGGCGAATGTTGTCCCCTTGTTCAAGAAAGGGAATAGGTATAACCCTGGGAATTATAGGCCGGTTAGTCTCACTACGGTCATAGGTAAATTATTGGAAAGGGTCCTGAGGGATAGGGTTTATGATCATTTGGAAAGATACAGCTTAATCCAGGATAGTCAGCACGGATTTGTGAGGGGTAAGTCTTGCCTCACAAGTTTGATTGTATTCTTTGAGGAGGTAACTAACTACATAAATGAAGGTAGAGCAGTTGATGTCGTATACATGGATTTTAGTAAGGCGTTTGATAAGGTGCCCCATGGTCGGCTCATGCAGAAAGTAAGGAGGCATGGCATAGAGGGAAATTTGGCCGATTGGATCAGTAACTGGCTATCACATAGAAGACAGAGGGTGGTGGTAGATGGTAAATTTTCATCCTGGAGTCCAGTCACCAGCGGTGTATCACAGGGATCAGTGCTGGGTCCTCAGCTATTTGTGATTTTTATCAATGACTTGGATGATGGAGTTGAAGGTTGCGTTAGTAAATTTGCTGATGACACCAAGATTGATGGAGTAGTGGATAATGTGGAGGGCTGTTGTAGGCTGCAAAGAGACATTGATAGGATGCAGAGCTGGGCTGAAAAGTGACAGATGGAGTTTAACCCTGATAAGTGTGAGGTGATTCATTTTGGTAGGACAAATTTGAATGAGGATTACATGGTTAATGGCAGGGCTCTGAAGAATGTGGAGGAGCAGCAAGATCTCGGAGTTCATGTGCATAGGTCTCTGAAAGTTGGCACCCAAGTGGATAGAGCCGTGAAGAAAGCCTATAGTGTGTTTGCATTTATTAACAAGGGGATTGAGTTTAAGAGCCGTGAGGTTATGCTGCAACTGTACAGGACCTTGGTTAGACCCCATTTGGAGTATTGTGTGCAGTTCTGGTCACCTCATTATAGGAAGGATGTGGAAGCATTGGAAAGGGTGCAAAGGAGATTTACCCGGATGCTGCCTGGATTGGTGGGTGGGTCCTCTGAGGAAAGGTTGAGGGAGCTAGGGCTTTTCTCACTGGAGCGAAGGAGGATGAGGGATGATTTAATTGAGGTGTATAAGATGATGAGAGGGATAGATAGAGTAGACGTTCAGCGGCTTTTTCCTCGGGTGGATGCAACTGTTACAAGGGGGCATAACTATAAAGTTCATGGTGGAAGATATAGGAGGGATGGCAGAGGTTGGTTCTTTACTCAGAGAGTAGTTGGGGCATGGAATGCACTCCCAGCTATGGTAGTGGAGTCGGACACTTTAGGAACTTTCAAGCGGTTATTGGATAGGCATATGGAGTGCACTAGAATGATTGGGAGTAGGTTGATTTGATCTTAGTTTCAGACTAGTTCGGCACAACATCGTGGACCGAAGGGCCTGTACTGTGCTGTACAGTTCTATGTTCTATGTTATATGGTTTCCTCCGGGTGCTCCGGTTTCCTCCCACAGTCCAAAGACGTGCAGGTTAGGTGGATTGGCCATGCTAAATTGCCCTTAGTGTTTAAAATGGTTAGGAGGGGTTATCGGGTTACGGGGATAGGGTGAAAGTGAGGGCTTAATGTGGGTCGGTGCAGACTCGATGGGCCAAATTGCCTCCTTCTGCACTGTATGTTCTATGTTCTAAGTAATGACCTTGTACAAACAATATCTGGTTTTGCACCAATGCTCAGGCACAAACAGGCCTTTGTGATTTGATTTAGTTTACAGATCTGTTACAACCCTTTTCCTAAACTCTAAGACTATAAGCTCTATCAGGTCATGGCTTAGGGAGTAAATAATGGAATATATCTATTAAAAGTAGCAGATAGGCATGGGCACAATACCATTATCTACAGCTGTCTGCATCATTTTCACAGCTTCTAGTGTAAAAAAATAACAAGGGATGGAATACTAACCAAATATAATGTTACCAAAATTGTATTTCTATCCATAACATAACCTATATAAGGGATTTCACTACATCCAGACTGTCCACCCTGTATTTCAATAACCTTCAAAGAACTGGTATACAGGGCAGGATTTTCCAGCTGTTCCCACCAACATGATTTTCCAGTCCAGTCAACAGTGACCCTCTGCTGCCCGTTCCCTTGCGACGGAGGGTGCAAACAACGGGAAACCCCAAGCACAATTCTCCATTCCAGTGTCTGAGTACTCCCGCCAATGGAGACTCAGAACATGCTAGCACTGCTGCTAGGAACGCTGGGTAGGCACGATTCCATCTATGCAAATTGGCCTGCACTCTGCCCACGTGTATCCCGTCCAAGTCCCGAATCCCAGGCATGTGGTTCACTGGTGGTCGGGAATCCCTTTGTGAGCCAGGAACCCCTAACACGTGCCCTGCCCTCTTCGGCCAGGCACCTTGCCCACATATGCCACCAGCTAGAGACCCCCACATAAACTGGCGTGCTGGCATCTCATTATGTCTGTTCTGCGTCCCCAAGGATTTAGCAGGTCATAATCGAAGGGAGCGTCAGCAGAAGGATGGGGGCAAGACCAACATACGGGTCCACACCCCCTTTGAAAAAAGGGCCAGGGAACGTGCAGAGGGAGGCCGAGGAGCGAGCTGTCGCTGACATTGAGTTCAGCATGTGCCAAAGATGTGAGAGTCCAATGCAACTTTATCTAGATGTCCTATCTCATGTGAGTCTTTGATCTTCCACATCTCTGTCCTTCCCACCAGCTGACCACCTGTGTTTTGTCTTCCAGGATCCCCATCAGATGAGGCTGGACAGTCCAGGGTTGCAGCCCCCACTCCAGACCCTCAGAACCGACTCCTTGGCACAGCTTTCATCCGCACCATCCACCAGCACAGAGGCAATCAGCCCAGTGGAACATGTTTGAGGTCAAGCTCCTGGGTCACTCTCTGGTGAGCAGCACACACACGTGATGTAATGTATCAGGTGGAGGCAGGGACTCCCGAGGGAGTGGCCGGTCGGAGGGCTGCCCGATCCTAGGGAACAGATGGCACAAGACAGATGTCGCCCCTTTGGAAATGATGATCCCATCGCTGCTGCAGATACAGATGCAGAGCCAGGATTTGAAGGAGGGGGTGTCAACTACATTCCAGCACCCAAAAGTAAAGCTGGAGGAGTCCGAATGCCTTGAGGTGCTGGAGATGTTGTCGACAATGAATGGCACCCAGGCCATCTCTGAAAGGGTGGCACCTGTGGTGGAAGGCCTGAGGCATGAATTCAGAGCCATGTATCAGGATGTCCAAGGCCTGGGACACACTGTGCTGGCCATGGTTGATTCACAGGACACAAGGTCCCAGCCACAGCAGATATGTTCCAGGCACACATGGACATTGCTGCAGTACCCCACAGCTTGGTCCACTCACTAAGGATCATGGCTGAGGGCCTCAGGAGCATTGGTCGGTCATAGAGGGACATGACGGAGGCAATGAGGCACATGGCTCATCCACTGAGGGACATATCCCAGTCATAGAGCACCATGGCTGAGGGCATCAAGACCGTGGTTCAAGCCAGGGTGGGCCTCCAGGACTGGCAGCACCAGATGACAGTTAGGCCTCCGGAGCGCACCCCGGCTGATTTGGGGGCCAGTGAGCCCCAAAGGACGAGGAAGGTATGAGGCACATCCTGTGGCCTTCCACAAGGGAGGAGCTAAAACACTTCTGCCCTTCTGAATCCCTCCTCCTAACACTGGGACATCGTCTGGGCAGTGGGCACTTAGAACCCATGGACATCCTACCGGTGTCCACCCTCACGAAAAGTAACAAGCCATGGGAGCCGCAAAGCGAGACAGCCGAGGATAACAGCATCCCCAATGAAGGAGCCCAAACCGTGCTCCATTTCCCACCGCCCCTCGCTCCCCCAAAATACTCTGGCCTATGAGAAGGAGTCCCCATTGCACAACCAGGGATCATCCAGGGGGACAGTGGTATGTTATCTAAAAGACAGGAGTCAGACTTTGTCAGACCACAAGGAGCACCAGAGCTCATCTCACAGTGTGTCATCATTAACCTCCATCTTTCAGACATGACCCGCTGATACCTGACGGCCACTGGGAGTGGGTATCCTCCTCCTAACCCTTGCAGTGCCGGGTGCTTGGCTGCAGTGTGATGCGGAGCCTGGGTTTAACACAAAGGTTGTGACAGGGAGCTGTCCAGGTTTCCTGGGGGGGAAATGGGATCCAAATACTCGGACCCTTTGATCCCAATGGGGTGCATTTGACCTGCGGGACCTGGAACGATCATCTGATCCTTAGGAGTGAGTTATCTGATAGCCTCACTAGTAAGGCTGTCACTCTGAGAGGGACTGTGTACCAGGGAGGGTTCCAACGGCCACCGATGCATGTGCCCTTTGTGTGGTGTTAGCTCTGTTAATGCCTTGCTTCCTCTGCTGTACATGCGGCTGAGCTCCGATGTCCTTCCCCTCATCCAGGTCGTGCCAACCTACACAGAGGCCATGGCGCTACTGAAGGAGAACTACGCTCAGCAGACCAACAAGATCTACGCCAGGCACCTCCTGTCCACGCGGCACCAACGTCCCGGTGAGTCTGTGGAAGATTTCTGGCGTGCCCTGCTCGCCCTGGTGAGAGACTTGTGGTGATGTGCATCAATGTAAATACATGGAGGCTAGCTAGACACTAGAGGGAGCACCAGAAGCATCACACACACACACTCAACCAATAGATCAGTTAGATAGGACACGACCAATGGACATTCACGATACACACAGAGGTGACACGGCCACAGGAGGACATTGCACCAACCCATATATAAGGACACTGCACACATGATCTTCCTCTTTCTAGTGGAGACAGTCAGTGAGTAGAGACACAGGGTTGATTCAATATCACTCCCACCACGTGGATTGCAGCAACTGGTTAGTCAGTCTGGGTAGCTATAGTAGGATTAGCAGTAGTGTCGTACCCGAGTAATAGAAGTGTAAATAGTTTAATAAATGTGTTGAAGTTATCTCCACGTCTGAACCTTCCTTCATCAAGTGCACCACAAGGAAGCTGCTTATGTTACACCTACAACATAACAAATCATGGTACCAAGGCTGAACTGTTTCAATCCAGATAGCCATACCTCAGTGTACAGTGACAACCAGCAACGATGCCCAGGCAAGACGTTCGCGATCCGGGTTCCGCAGCAGCTCCAGTGCCACGGCGATCTCCGCGAAAACTGGCAGGTATTCCGGCAAATGTTTGAAATCTTCCTGGTGGCAGCCAACCTAGAGGACGTGGCCGATGCTGAAAAGACAGAGCTTCTGCTCACCATCGCCGGTGCCAGAGCAGAAGAAATCTTTTAAAAATTCAATGTTCTCCAAGGTGCAAAACAGAAGCGGCTTCCAGGCAGTCCTGGACAAATTCGGCAAATACTGTGAGGAAAACACACTCCACCAGCAAGAAAAGGTAAGAGAAGCGGCAGTACTCACCACGAGGCCGAGATCCCGGAGCAGAGAACAATCTTGATCGGCGGCCATCTTTCTAACGGGACTGCACTTGCGAGAAGCGCACAGAACGGGAAGGTCCGATTGTGCATGCGCGAGAAGCCGCGCATGCGCAAATGAGAACAAGGGCCAAAGTAAAGGAACAGCGATCTGCGCATGCGCAATCGCTTCCTACGCGCTACGTCACGCGTGTCATGACGTCAGAGGCCCCGGACCACGCCCATTTAAAGGGGAAACGTCCCAAATCAAAGAAAAAATCTTTTAAAGCTGTAAAACAACCTTCTTTCACCTGGAATGACAGCACAATGCCTCAAATTGAACCAGGAAATGAAATTAACCTCCGAAGAACCCTGCAACAAGCAGTTACCTACGCCCAAACCGATGATTCCGACCTTGAATACTTCGAAATCGACCTTTACATTTTCTCTGGACCTCGCGAGCCCAATGCCAGCTCCGACGTAAACAGTGATGATATGGTCCTAGAAGACAACGACTCAGATGAACCTTTCACCTCGGGAGGCTACCCCAGTACCAAATCCGAACCGCAAGTAATATAGAAAAAAAAATAGGGCAGCACGGTAGCATAGTGGTTAGCGCAATTGCTTCACAGCTCCAGGGTCCCAGGTTCGATTCCCGGCTGGATCACTGTCTGTGCGGAGTCTGCACGTTCTCCCCGTGTGTGCGTGGGTTTCCTCCGGGTGCTCCGGTTTCCTCCCACAGTCCAAAGATGTGCAGGTTAGGTGGATTGGCCATGATAAATTGCCCTTAGTGTCCAAAATTGCCCTTAGTGTTGGTTGAGTGGGGTTACTGGGTTATGGGGATAGGGTGGTGTGGGCTTGGGTAGGGTGCTCTTTCCAAGAGCCGGTGCAGACTCGATGGGCCGAATGGCCTCCTTCTGCACTGTAAATTCTATGAAATCTATGGAGTAGACGTATTGCACATTGATGACCCCCGTACTGAAACCGACGCAGATGCGAATTCGTTCTTCGGATTTGAGGACCTTCAGTCCAGCATATACGACATCCCGACTCGTGAGTGCAGGATGATGCTGCAGCCTGAAACCAAGAGACAGAGAGCAGTACAAGCCCACAGAGAGCGGCCTGCTGCCACACAGAGCGTGGTCCACGCACCGCTCAGGGTTCCCGACTCTACGAAAGAAGACATGCAAGACTCCACACCGCAGTCCGTGCATGAACAAGAAGTGAATCCAGTGTCACAAGCCTCCACAGCAAGCTCGTGGACAGACTCCACAATTGCAGAAATGCAAGACCCCAGAGCGCAGTCCTTGCACAAACAAGACGTGACTCCAGTGTCACAATCCTCTGCAGCGAGCTCATGGACAGCCTCCACAATAGAAACAATGCAAGACTTCGACACGCAGTCCTTGCAGGAACAAGACCATGAGGGTCTAGCAACCTCGTCTGACCAACTAGCGGCAGACGATGCAAGTCTGCCATGCTTAAGTAAACAGCAAGAAGACTATGATAGTCTACCACGCTCCAGTGCACAGCAGGACGACCATGACGGTCTATCATGCTACAGTGAAGAACAAAGCGACGATGACAGTCCAAGCCCAAGTGAAGGACAACAGCAAGACAATGACAGTCCACGCACATTGTTTACGCCACCAGATGAAGACTGACAATTTACCCAACCCAAGTGAACAACAAGCAGCTACTGAGGCTCTACCTATGGCATGTGAGGCGAGTGACTACAGCATCCCACTTCCCATGCAAGATGTGCAAAGTGACAGACCTCAGCTAGTGTGTACAGAGGCACTCGACGATCACTGTGAGACCACTGGTGACTCCGGTGACAACAAGATACTTCCACCCTTATTCGCTCAAACCTCTCCACAAGTCAATGCATTCCTGCATGTTCCGACTCCAGACATGCAGCTTCAAGAAATCTCAGCTGACTCCAGTGATCCTGCTAAGACTCTGGACGGGGAGCATCAACAAACCAACACTGACTCAGTTAAAACAGACCAGACTCCAGATGGGGAGCAACCAAACGCCGACTCTGATTCACGTAAGCCGGACTTTACTCCAGACAGGGAGTGCTGCAACCTCAGTGATGGCACGCTCTGGGTGACAGCAGATGCCACAACGACAGGAGATGGATCACTTAACAATTACACTGGGTCAGTAATAACAAGCAGCGGTTACAGTCCAAGAGGAATAGACCAATATTCACCACAGCTATATCCGCACATTTTTTCCACACCAGCAGTGCAGCCAATGACAGCTCATGCTGGACAAACCCAGTATTCAGGCATGCAGCAGCCAGCAGTTATGCAGCATATTCTCAAACAGGCCAGCACTACGGATTGCCCACTAATGGAATCAGGACCGAAGGAGGACTACCGCAAGCGCAATCTGCATTACAGACTGGATGCCTTAGTTACAGCCCAGGATTTGCTGCACCCCAGCCTGGCCAGACGGCATATTCCTATCAGATGCAAGGTTCTAGTTTCACACCATCACCAGGTATTTATGTGAGCAGCAATTCTGTTTCCAATTCGACATACTTCAACGGTTCTCAGCAGGATCACCCTTCCAGCACAGCACGTGGCCAGAACCAGTATGTACAGTCTTATCCAACTTCAACTTATGGCACATCCATGACCTCGAATGAAACTGTTGATGGTACCTCTTCAACGTCAACACCTTATCAGCTACAAGATGCCATCCGACAGCACCATCACAAACATCGGAAAAAGAAAGGGACTCAAAATCAGACAGCGAAGTGATTTGACCACTTCTTGGTTCCTGTGGCACAGGGACGTTGATGGCGTTCATAACCAAGAGAGACATTTGACCATGATGATTGATGGTTTTTGGACTCACATGAATCATTTGGACGTATTGTTTAATCACTGTTCCCATGACTTGTATATACCTTACCTTATCTACCTGTTCTTTGTTCAATTTTCTCAAAGTGTACAGAAAATATGTAACAGATAAAAAAGGGGAATGTGGTGATGTGCATCAATGTAAATGCATGTAGGCTAGCTAGACACTAGACGGAGCACCAGAAACATCACACACACGCTCAACCAATAGATCAGTTAGATAGGACACGACCAATGGACATTCACTATACACACAGAGGTGACACTACCACAGGGGGGCATTACACCAACCCATATAAAAGGACACTGCACACATAATAATCCTCTTTCCAGTGGAGACAGTCAGTGAGTAGATACACAGGGTTGATTCAATATCACTCCCACCACGTGGATTGCAGCAACTGGTTAGTCAGTCTGGGTAGCTATAGTAGGATTAGCAGTAGTGTCGAACCCGAGTCATAGAAGTGTAAATAGTTTAATAAACGTGTTGAAGTTATCTCCACATCTGAACCTTCGTTTGTCAAGTGCACCACAAGGAAGCCACTTACGTTACACCTAGAACATAACAAATCAAGACTGTGATTGCCAGGCCGTTTCGGCCGCTGAACATTCTAACCTGCTAATGAGAGACGCGTTCATCACGGGCATAGGGTCGGCCTACATCCGCTAGCGCCTCTTAGAAGGAGCTACGCTTGGCCTTGCAGCGACCAAGAAACTAGCGCTCTCGCTCACAGTCGCCTCACGCAACGTACAGGCATATACCCCCGACCACACGGCCCATCCCTCCTGGGCATCATGGACCCCGCCAGCGGCCACCCCATCGTGGACCCCATCAGCGACCGCCCTCAGCCAAACCCAAGCCTGCGCCGCGCGGCGGCCAACCAGCCCCGGGAGACCCAAGTGCTACTACTGCGGACAGACAAAACACCCCCGGCAGCGCTGCCCGGCGAGGAGCTCGCTCTGCAAGGCCTGCGGCAAGAAAGGACATTTCGCTGCAGTGTGCCAGGCCCGCTAATTCGCCGCTATTGTCCCTGCACCCTCCATGCGGCCAGTGGGCGACGCCATCTTCCTCATCTCAGGCCACGTGCAGCCCGTGGGCGCTGCCATCTTGCTCCCCTCACAACACGTGTGGCCCGTGGGCGCCGCCAACTTGCTTGCCTCACAACTAATGGGCGGAGCCATCTTACCTGCCCCAGGTCACGTGCGGACAGAGGGTGCCGCCATCTTCCCCGCCTCAGGACCCCGGCCCATCGGGCACCTCATCGGGCCGCTCATCGCCTGCAACCGCCGATGACCAGCCGCGCCTCACCTCCGTCACGATCGACCAATCCCGACCGCACAACCTTGCGACCGCGTCGACAAAGGTGAAGGCCGATATCCTGCCTACTGGACTCCGGGAGCACTGAGAGCTTCATCCACCCCGATACGGTAAGGCACTGCTCCCTCGCGGTACACCCCATTAACCAAAGAATCTTCCTGGTCTCCGGATCCCACTCCGTGGTGATCCTCACCATCCAGGGCGTAGAGTTCAGCGGCTTCCGGCTTTACGTACTCCCCAACCTCTTCGCTGCCTTGCTACTCGGCCTGGATTCCAGTGCAACCTCCAGAGCCTAACCCTGAAATTTGGCGGGCCCCTACCACCCCTTACTGTATGCGGCCTCACGACCCTTAAGGTTGACCCGCCTTCTGTGTTTGCAAACCTCACCCCGGATTGCAAACCCATTGTCACCAGGAGCAGACGGTACAGCGCCCACGACAGGACCTTCATGGGGTCTGAGGACCAGCGGCTGCTGCGGGAAGATATCATCGAGGCCAGCAACGGCCCCTGGAGAGCCCAAGTGGCAGTGGTGAAAACGGGGGAGAAAAACAGGATGGTCGTTGACTACAGTCAGACCATCAATCGGTACACGCAGCTCGACGTGTACCCCCTCCCACGCATATCTGATATTGTCAATCAGATTGCACAGTATCGGGTCTTCTCGACAGTGGACCTGAAATCTGCCTACCACCAGCTCCCCATTCGCAAGGCAGACCGTCCGTACACTGCGTTTGAAGTGGACGGCCGCCTTTACCATTTCCTTAGGGTTCCCTTCGGCGTCTTCCAACGGGAGATAGACCGAATGGTTGACCGGTACGGACTGCGGGCCACTTTCCCGTACCTGGATAATGTCACCATCTGCGGCCACGACCAGCAGGACCACAACGTTAACCTTTCCAAATTTCTCCACATCGGCAAACTCCTCAACCTAAACTACAACAAGGAGAAGTGTATGTTCAGCACGAACCGATTAGCCATCCTCGGCTATGTGGTTCAGAACGGAGTTCTAGGGCCCGGCCCCGATCGCATGCGCCTCCTCATGGATCTCCCCCTTCCCCACTGCCCCAAGGCCCTCAAACGATGCCTGGGGTTCTTTTCGTGCTCCGCCCAGTGGGTCCCTAACTATGCGGACAAGGCCCACCCACTCATCCACTCCATCGGTTTCCCACTGAAAGCCGAGGCTCACCAGGCCTTAAACTGTATAAGGCCGACATCGCCAAGGCCGCGATGCATGCGGTCGACGAGACGCTTCCCTTCCAAATCGAGAGCGATGCATCAGACGTCGCTCTGGCCGCCACCGTCAACCAGGCAGGCAGGCCCATGGCATTCTTTTCCCGCTCCCTCCATGCCTCCGAAACTCGACACTCCTCCGTCAAAAAGGAGGCCCAAGCTATCATTGAAGCTGTGCGGCACTGGCGGCATTACCTGGCCGGCAGGAGATTCACTCTCCTCACTAACCAACGGTCGGTTGCTTTCACGTTTAACAACACACAGCGGGGCAAGATCAAAAACGATAAAATCTTGCGGTGGAGGATCGAGCTCTCCACCTTTAATTACGAGATTTTGTATCGCCCCGGTAAGCTCAACGAGCCCCCCGATGCCCTGTCCCGAGGTAGATGTGCCAGCACACAAGTGTACTGACTCCGGAGCCTGCACGACGATCTCTGTCACCCAGGGGTCACCCGCTTTTATTACTTCATTAAGGCCCGCAATCTGCCCTACTCTATCGAGGAAGTCAGGGCTATCACCAGAGACTGCCAGGTCTGCGCGGAGTGTAAACCGCACTTCTACCGGCCAGACCGTGCGCGCCTGGTGAAGGCCTCCCGCCCCTTTGAACGCCTCAGCGTGGACTTCAAAGGGCCCCACCCCTCCACCTACCGCAACACGTATTTTCTCAATGTGGTCGACGAATATTCCAGATTCCCCTTCGCCATCCCATGCCTGATATGACATCTGCCACCGTCATCAAAGCCCTCAACACCATCTTCGCTCTGTTCGCTTTCCCCGCCTACGTCCACAGCAACCGGGGATCCTCATTTATGAGCGATGATCTACGCCAGTACCTGTTCAACAGGGGCATTGCCTCAAGCAGGACGACCAGCTGCAACCCCCCGGGAAACAGGCAGGTGGAGCAGGAGAATGGGACGGTCTGGAAGGCCGTCCAGCTGGCCCTACGGTCCAGACATCTCCCGGCTTCCCGCTGGCAGGAGGTCCTCCCCGACGCACTTCACTCCATTCGGTCGCTCCGGTGTACGGCGACTAACGAAACCCCCCATGAATGTCTCTTTGCCTTCCTCAGGAAGTCCACCTCCAGTGTTGCGCTCCCAACATGGCTGGCAGCGCCAGGACCCGTTCTCCTCCGCAAGCACGTGCGGCTCCACAAGGCGGACCCATTGGTTGAGAGGGTACAGCTACTCCACGCAAACCCGCAGTACGCCTACGTAGCGTACCCCGATGGTCGCCAAGACATAGTCTCCCTCAGGGACCTGGCACCAGCTGGGTCCCCACACCCCCCCCCCCCCCTCTGCCCCGGCGCCACCTCCATTCCCCCAGCACACCCTACCACAGCCTCCGCTCCAGGACAATCCGTCCTCCCCTTGGTCCCAACCGGGGATGAAGAGGATGTCGACACGCTCCCGGAGTCACCGACGACCGAGCCGACGCCTGACTAGCCACCAGCACTGCTGCACTCTCAACGACAGATCAAGGCGCCCGACCATCTAAATTTGTAACCTTCTCTGAAATTTAATGACAACCTGTATGTAAATAGTTTTCCACCATCCCCGCTGGACTCATTTTTAACAGGGGGTGAATGTGGCAGGCACCACTGTTGTATTATATTGTATTTACTGCACTGCATACGAGGGTATTACGGTAAGGCCCCTGTACTACAGGTACGGGGGTAGATCCCTACCTGCTGGCTGCGCCCAGTAGGTGGAGTATAAATGTGTGTGCTCTCCGAACTTCAGCCATTACGGCAGCAGCTGTAGGAGGCCACACATCTCTGTGTAATAAAGCCTCGATTACTCTCTACTCTCGTCTCGTCGTAATTGATAGTGCATCACGCCCATCCCCTGATTATCCCGCTGATGCATCAGGGTTTCCAGATGGTCGGGGTAAATGGATATCTACATGATCTGGAGACCTCAGAGCACTTAAGGATACTGGCAGCAGTCAACAGTTTAAACAATCAGGAGCCTGTAAGTGACACCTAACAGGATGAGTTGCTCGTCGTTTACAGCAGCAATGGGAGGTTCAGTCTTGGCACCCTGATCCCGAGGGGGTCACCCTCATCACCAGGTTGGTCCCCACTTGTCCCAGAGCTCCAGGCATATATCCGCCAGCAGGCCTGAAGGAAATGGCAAATGTACTTACCTCCTCACTCCCCCTCAAAGGCCTTCGCGCAAGGACCCTGTTTGTAAATACTTGCACCAAATCATGACTGCTAGCTGATGGGGGGGAGGGGTGCGATGTGGGTCATGACATTAGTCGCATGCATATGAATGAATGCATATGAACTGTTTGCATGTTCCCGCCGGCGCGTGGTGGGAGCCCGCTATGGCCCACAGGGCGGAATCGGAGACTGGGCTGCTGCCCGGCGTTGATCCCATTTTTGAGCCGAAATTGGATTCTCTACCCGATCAGGATTCCCGATCTTATCGGTGGGGAAAGGAGAATCCCGCCCCCCCCCCCTCCCCCCACCCCCCGTTGACATCAGCGGGACCGGAAGATCCCGCCACTGGCCAATGACAGGCTGCCTCTGCCATGCCAAAACACGTCACAAGGGAGTGCAAAATGCCGGCCATTGAATGTATGCTCCAACATACCTTTCGAAGTTCAAACATGAACCAAGGAACTCGAAAGTATATCCCTCAAAATCAGAAGAAGTGAAACAAATATGCACTTAAAGACACAGTGGATGGGGTTCATATTAACTTTAACTGTCTGACAAAACCAAGCGATAGTGAATCAGCAGCCTGGTCCAGTTAAATTTGGCATGGTGTACAACGGGCTGCTCGAGCATCTTAACCAGGTTCTAATGATAATAGTTAGAATTACGTCTGCAGGGGAGGCAGTGGTGCAGTGATATTATCGCTGGACCAGTAATCCAGAGGCCCAGAGTCATGATCCGGGGACCCGGGTGGCAGATGGTGAAATTTGAATTCAATAAAAATCTGGAATTAAAAGTCTAAAGGTGAACCCATTGTCGTTTGTCGTAAAAACCCACCTGGTTCACTACTGTCCTTTGGGAAAGGAAATCTGTCATCCTTACCTGGTCTGGCCTACATGTGACTCCATATCCACAACACCTGGTTGACTCTTAAGTGCCCTCAGGGATGGGTACCAAATGCTGATCCAGCCTGCGACGGCCACATCCCATGAATGAATAAAAAAAAATCTAATAGGTAATGGAGACAAAATGCCTTGGTTATTTCAGTGCGAGTTCCTTTAGCATTAAAGGACCATTTGCAGAATAATGTAAGCTGTTGTGTCATCTGGTTCTAAATTGAACACATATCTCCTAATGAGATTTGCAAACAAAATGTATTTGCACTTAAAGAATGTTCTGTCTTTTCAATAAAAATTAAAGCCTTAGATTTCATCTGCAATAGATTGCGCTGAGCATGGACATCGCACTAATTAAAATTTAAATCGAGAGGCAGTTCCGTATGCTTCGTTAACAAAGTATATGGATTTACTTATGATTAGATATAAAACTGAAATTCCCAATTTCAGAATTGGAATATCAAGCTATGAAATGTGAATTTGCTTTTAAACTGCTGATAGCACCATAGATAGAGCAGACTTAAATTGATCCAGAAATAAAAACAGAAAATACTGCCAATACTCAGCAGATCAGGCAACTTCTGGGCAGACAGAAACAGAGAGCTGAATTTGAGAAGAGCCATCAGGACCCTGATATTGGGATAAAAGGTGAGATATGAGTCCGCACTTGCCGTTGGCGAGACCAGCTCGGCCATTTTACCACAGGCGGCCTTCTACCGACACCTCCTCCATGATAGTCCTCAATACCGGGGCCCCACAAGTCTGCACACTTGAAATGAAAAATGAAAATCGCTTATTGTCACAAGTAGACTTCAAATGAAGTTACTGTGAAAAGCCCCTAGTCGCCACATTCCGGCGCCTGTTCGGGGAGGCTGGTACAGGTACTTAGCCCCCTACTCTACTCCCTATACACACACATGGTTGTGTGGCAAAATTTGGCTCCAACTTTATCTACAAATTTGCTGATGACACGACGTAATGGGTCAGATCTCAAACAACGATGAGTCAGAGTACAGGAGGGAGGCCGTTTCCATTTAGCTGATATCTCTCATACCAAAGGCAATCTAAAATGGCCCGTTATTGGGCCTTTAATTATGTGAATCAAAATTTGGGGCAGGCAGCCTCTCGCATCAGGTCACACCATCAGTAGGATGTCTCAATGATGGACTGTGTCGCAAAAACTATCCAACCTGGTTCCCCACGACTTTGTTTTCTCTGTACTTTTCCTGGGATGGGAGGGGGTCATTAAAGTACTGCCAGGGTTAATATTTCAAGTCAGTGACTTTTCATCAGAACTGGGGCTGGTGGAAGAATTCTGGAGATAGGTAAAAGGGTCCACTCTGTGCGGGGGGAGGACACCTGGCCAAAGAAATTAGCGTGGCGGTGAAGGCGATGGAAGCATTACAGAATAGTAGAATTGTATGGTGCACAAGGAGGCCATTTGGCCCATTGTGTCTATTCTGGCTCTCCAAATAAGCATCATGACTTAGTGCCATTCCCCATACCCCTGCACACGGTTTCCACATCTCATGGCGTCTTGAATGCCTCGATTGAACCTGCCTCCACCACACTGCCAGGTAGTGCGTTCCAAACCCAAACCACTCACTGTGCGCTCTTTATCGGGGTGTTTCCTAGCGTTTGCAGCACTGAGAATGGCTCTGCTATTAAACGGCACTCTGCTTCTTTTTTGGGCCACAACGATGAATACCCCGCCGAAGCCCCACTTAGACTCATTTCCTGCACTAACGAGCTCAGATCGCCAGTGCAGGAAGAGATCGGGATGCCATTTTAAAATGCTGCCCTGATCACTAACACCCCCCCACTCCCCGTGGCCTTTGGATTCCCCCCCACACCCCACCTCATAAGGGAAGGGCATGCCCGGGCTCGATACCTGGCACAGGCAACCTGGCACATGGGCACCTTGCCACCACCAGCCTGGCACCTTGACAGCGCCCCTGCCTGCTTGACAGTGCCACCTTGGCATCCAGGGTGCTGGTGCCAGAGTGCCAGTGCCAGGGTGTCAGGCTGGCAGTGCCAAGGTGCCCATCTGGCATCTGGAGTGCCCGGATACCTGCTACCCAGAACCCGACCACTCACAGGCCTTGAATTGTCTGGGAGACACCCCCAGGTGTCATTACGCCTGGTACACATTTGCAGAAATCAGTGCTAAGTAGCACCATGGCAGCGTCTCTGAGGTGAGACCGCTTGACCCCATGTCTTGGGTAACTGCGACGTAGACATATTCAAGTGACTCTAACCACGGCAGCATTCAGATTGCGACACCTTGCGAGATCTAGCGAGGTCTGGCGAGGCGTAACAAGCCTCATAAATCTCATGAGAGGCCTCTTGTGAGATTTAACGGCCTTTCACGTCACCGGCTCGGGCGCGATGGTGCTGGTAGATTGGGCCCAATGTTTTGTTAACATATCAGAAGAGACAAAGAGAAACTGTGGACCAGGACAACTTTGAGATAGAGTGAGTTGCTGCTGAAGAGAAAGGTTAACAGTGTGCTTGAGGCAGCACGTGTGTTAGGACACCAGATCAGACACCACCATTTGGTAGAATACCAGACAAGAACCCCAAGCAATTCTTTAGAATTTGTAAAACTGTGAGTGTCATTTTTCATTTTCATGTACTCTGGGATAACACAGGCTGCAACTGGATGCAGCTTTAACCAAAAGATACTCCACACCTTGAAGTTAGTTCAATCTGATTTATTGAACCAGTAGCACAGTTAGCACAGTTCTCCATGAGTTTGACTCTCTGCTAACCTAAGTGTGGTTACTCTGTCTGACTGAACCAGACGAGCTCTTAGCCACGTGCTGGAGGTGTGAAACTGTATATACACCCTGACTCAGTCTGTAGATGATCATCAGTGGAAAGAGGTGGAGTGTGAGTGCCTCGTGCCTTTTATAGTGAGATACCACCCCTGAGTGTCCTGCCTGCTCATTGGTCATGTCCTGTTTTCTGTGTTCATTAGCTGCCTGTCTGTGCCTGTCTGTATATCACTATTTGCATGTCTGCATAACATGACATAGCCCCCTTTTTTTAAATGTTTCGTTGGCACATGGGAACAAACTTACATGTGGTGGCATATATTAACATATTTACAAGCGGTGGCATATGTGAACGTATTTACATGTGAAGACAGCTGTCTAATGTGAGACAACAGAACATAGCAAACAAAACAAATATTCATAAGTCCAGTCTCTGGGGCTTGCGTCTGATCCTTGTCGACCGCCAGAGAGGTGGTGGTGGGGACGACAGCGCCTTGACAGGCGGGATGGAAGCTCGACTGGTGGCCTCATAGTTCGAGGTATCAGGAGGTGGCAAAACAACGGACGGAAACGGAGAAGAAAGCGGTTGCGGGCAGGCAACTTTGCGCAGTGCCCGTCTGTTTCGTCACACAACAGAAATATCAGCCATATGTACAACATACGAGCGGGGCGCAGCCTGTCGAACAACGACAGCTGGAGTAGATCAGCCACCATCCGGTATCTTGATCCTGACAGTGTCTGCCGGGGATAACACGGGCAAATCGGTGGCATGAGCATCATAGCCCTGCTTTTACTGGTTTCAGAGCTGCTGCACCTTCTGCAGCACCGGGAGGTGATCCAGGTTGGGCAAATGTATGGCTGGAAGTGTCGTCCGAAGGTCCCTGTTCATCAGGAGTTGAGCCGGCGACATGCCAGTGGACAGTGGGGTCGCCCTGTACGCGAGCAGCGGGAGGTAGGTGTCAGAAGCAGAATCCGCGGCCTTGCAGATGAGCTGTTTCACAATGTGCACCCCTTTTTCAACCTTCCCATTGGACTGTGGATAGTGTGGGCTGGAAGTGACATGTTTGAAATGGTATGACTTGGCAAACATAGACCACTCGTGGCTGTTGAAGCACGGGCCATTGTCACTCATGACAGTGAGCGGGATACCATGCCTGGAGAACGTCTCCTTACAGGCCTTTATGACGTTCCGAGATGTGAGGTCTGAGAGCTTCACGACTTCAAGGTAATTGGAGAAATAGTCAATAATCAACACGTAGTCACGATCATTCGCACGAAAGAGGTCGATGCCAACCTTGGACCACGGGGAGGTCTCGATTTCATGCTGCTGGAGCATCTCCTTGCTCTGCGCTGGCTGGAAGTGTTGACAGGTCGCACAGTTGAGGACCATGTTCGAGATGTCCTGGCTAATACCGGGCCAGTAGACAGCCTGCGTGGCTCTGCGTCTGCACTTCTCGACGCCCAGGTGTCCCTCATGGATTTGGCGGAGCACTAAGCTCTGGAGACTGAGTGGAATGACAATCCGGTCCAGCTTGAGGAGGATACCATCAATCACCGTCAGGTCGTCCTTTACATTGTAAAATTGAGGGCACCGCCCTTTCTGCCAGCCATTGGCAAGGTGGTGCATGGCACGCTGCAAGAGGGGGTCTTTGGCTGTCTCCTCGAGGATACAAACCACCTTCTCATCAGACGTCGGGAGGGTGCTAGCACACAGCTGCACCTGTGATTCAATCTGCTGGATGATTTCTAGCGGTTCACTAGGCAATGTGATGGAGCGGGACAATGCATCAGCGATGATGAGCTCCATGCCAGGCGTGTACACTAAGTCAAAGTCGTACCTTCTGAGTTTGAGGAGGATGCGCTGCAACCGAGGCGTCATGTCGTTCAGGTCCTTGTGGATAATGTGGACCAGAGGCCTATGATCCGTCTCGACAGCGAATGTCGGCAGGCCGTAGACATAGTCGTGAAACTTGAGAATGCCAGTGAGAAGACCCAGGTATTCCTTCACTATTTGCGTACACCTTGGGTGGGATTCTCCCCTACCCGGCGGGGCGGGAGGTCCCATCGGGATGGAATGGTGTCAACCACTCCGGCGTCCGGCCGCCCCAAAGGTCCGGCCAAGCCCTCACCTTTCGGGGTTAGGCCCGCGCCGGAGTGGTTCCCGTCCCGCCGGCTGGTGTGGAAGGCTTTTGGCGCCACGCCAGCTGGGGCTGAAGGGACTCTGCCGGCCGGCGGACGTCCGCGCATGCACGGGAGCATCAGCGGCTGCTGGCGTCATCCCCGCGCATATGGCTAACACGGAGGGGAAAGAGTGCCCCACGGCACAGGCCCGCCCGCGTATTGGTGGGCCCCGATCGCGTAGGCTACCGGTGCCCAGGATGAATTGTCATCACGTTGAAGCAGCACCGCACCGATGCCATCCTGGCTCGCATCTGTCGAGATCTTCGTCTCCCTGTCTGGGTCAAAAAATACTAAGACGGGTGCAGTGGTGAGCTTGGCTTTCAGCTCCAGCCACTCTGCCTGATGTGCTGCCTTCCACTCAAAGGCAGTGGCTTTTTATACCAGGTCTCGTAGGGCCGTGGTGTGTGAGGCCAGGTTTGGGATGAACTTGCCCAGAAAATTGACCATGCCCCGGAAGCGCAGCACCACCTTCTTGTCTTCAGGGACCTTCATGGCTTCGATGGCCTTGACCTTGTCTGTGTCCGGGCGCACGCCCTGCTGAGAGATCTGGTCACCTAGGAACTTGAGTGTCGACATGCCAAAGCAACATTTGGACTTGTTCAGCTTCAGGCCATTGGCATGGACACGGCGGAATACCTGCAGGAAATGGGAAACATGCTCTTCAGGGGTCGTGGACCATATGATGATGTCATCCTCGTACACACGAACCCCTTCAATGCCCTCCATCATCTGCTCCATGATGCGATGGAAGATCTCCGATGCCAGGACAATGCCAAACGGCATGCGATTATAGAAGTATCTGCCAAATGGTGCGTTGAAGGTGCAGAGCCTTCTGCTGGACTCATCCAGCTGGATTTGCCAAAATCCATGTGACGCTTCTAACTTGGTGAAAAAACGTGCGTGTGCCATCTCACTGGTGAGTTCCTCCTGCTTCGGGATGGAGTAGTGTTCACGCATTATATTCTTATTGAGATCCTTGGGATCAATCCAGATGCGCAGGTGCCCCGAAGGCTTTCTAACACATACCATTGAGCTGACCCAGTCAGTTGGTTCGGTTAACTTGGAAATGATGCCCTGTTGCTGAAGATCCTTGAGCTGTGCCTTCAGGCGCTCCCTCAGCGGAGCCGGGACCCGGCGTGGTGCGTGGACCACTGGCTTGGCATCAGGTCGTAGCAGAATCTTGTATCGATATGGCAGCGTGCCCATCCCGTCGAACACATCCGGATACTGAGCAAGGATGTTGTCAATGCCGGCCTGAAGATCCACATTGGAGGATGTCGATGTGTAAACCCGCTGCACGAGGTTCAGCTGCTTGCAGGCCTGCACGCCAAGTTAGGATGCCCTGTCTGGCTTGACAATTTCAAAACGTAACCGTGCATGGTTGCTCCGGTTGGAGACGAGTAGATGGCAGGATCCCAGTGCCGTGATGGCATTTCCGTTGTCGTCCAGGAGCCTGCAGGCTGCTGGAAGGACCTGGGGGGACTTCTTGATGCGTTTGAAATCTGCCTGTGAGAGGAGGTTGGCAGAAGCACCTGTGTCCAGTTTAAACTGGATGGAGCAGTGGTTGACCTGCATCACCGCACGCCATTCGTCCGCAGAGTCCACAGCGAGGATGGATTGACTTTGTGATGAGTTGGATGTAACATATTCACATTTGGTAATGATGCCCACACAGTAGGCGGAGTCCAGGCATTCTTCCTCTGGATCCGTTGTGCTGCCAGGATCAGAATCCTGTAATCGTTGTTGCACACTCTAAACGCGCCGTCGTCAGAATTGGGAGCGCTGGCCCCTGACTGGTGGTGCAGACCTGCACAAGGCTGCATAGTGTCCAGGCTTCCCGCAGTTTAAACATCGCCTGCCTCTTGCAGGGCAGTGTTTCTTTAAGTGGGCGTTGCCACAGTCTGAGCACGTCATGACGTTGGCGTCCTGACGCTCCATGCGTCGTCGCACATGCGCAGTGCGGGTGTCGGCCGCTTCGTTACCCCGTTCGCATCGCGCATGCGAGGGGCCCCGGAAAAAGCGCGCGAAATGGCCGCTTTCATCAATGCTGAGGCGCTGCATCTGGGAGATGGCCTGCACACTCTCTGCCTCGTGGGAGGCAAGTTTCTCATTTTCAGACGATTTGTACTGGGCATAGCGATTTTTGGTGTGCTCATGCACTGTGCATGTTTCAGTCGCAACTGGCAGGGTCATATGCTTGATTTTCAGTAGCTGCTCTCTCACAGGAACAGAGTGAACTCCAAAAACGATTTGGTCCCTGATCATGGAGTCAGCAATATCACCAAAGTTGCAGGACACGCTAGCAGGCGGAGGTTAGTTAAGAAGGAGTTGAAAGATTCATTTTTACCTTGTAGACGCTGTTTGAATATGTAGCGCTCGAAGATTTCATTGGTGTCCACTTCACAGTGACTGTCAATCTTGTCCAGGATGGTCTGAAACTTTGTCTTGTTCTGGCCTTCGGTGAAGTGAAAAGAGTTGAAGAGGTCGATGGCTTGATCACCCGCCGTTGAGAGGAGAAGCGCGTTCTTCCTTGCATCAGGCGCACCCACGAGGTCTGAAGCTTCGATGTACAGCAGAAACTTTTGCTTGAATGTCCGCCAGTTGGCACCGAGATTGCCGGAGATCCTGAGCTGGTGAGGAACTTGAATATTCTCCATGGTGCCGGGATACATTTGCTGGTCGTCACGGAACGGACTGAGGTAAACCACCTAGATTAAGCAGTCTCCTGGTAGCATGTCGTGTTATATACACTGGGATAACACAGGCTGCAACTGGATGCAGCTTTAACCAAAAGATACTCCAGACCTTGAAATTAGTTCAATCTGATTCATTGAACCAGTAGCACAGTTAGCATAGTTCTCTGTGAGTTCGACTCTCTGCTAACCTAAGCGTGGTTACTCAGTCTGACTGAACCAGACTAGCTCTTAGCCATGTGCTGGAGGTGTGATACTGTACATACACCCTGACTCACTCTGTAGATGTTCATCAGTGGAAAGAGGTGGAGTGTGAGTGCCTCGTGCCTTTTATAGTGAGATACCACCCCTGAGTGTCCTGCCTGCTCATTGGTCATGTCCTGTTCTCTGTGTTCATTAGCTGCCTGTCGTATATCATTATCTGCACGTCTGCATATCATGACAGTGAGGAAAGGATACTTCGCCCCAGTAGTAATGACTCTGACCAATAGATATCTTTTATGTTACAAAATTTAAACACAGAATTAGCCGCATTAACATCAAAGAAAATAACTTTACAGTTATCAATTGCACAGTTTTTAAACTTACTGGGTGGGATTCTCCGACGCGATCGGCCGGAGAATCCCCGTTTGCGATGAAATTGGGGGCAGTGCCACTTTCGCGATGCTCCGCCTCCTCCAAAGCGGTGAACTCTAGCAGTGGAAATGCTTAGTAGATCTGGCAGCATCTCTTGGGAGAGAGACAGAATTAACATTTCAGGTAGTTGGCTCTTCGTTAGGATTTAGAGGAGTAACAGTTTTAAAAGCAAAGCAGAAAATGGGAAGGAGAGGAAAGAACAATTTTACACTTCACAGCTTTCTGGAATCAACATCAAGTTTAAGAATTTCAGAACATAACATTTGCTCCTTTTTTTAAATGGCAGCTATTGGTGGTGATTTTGCTTCCTCTGGGCACATTCTTTGTTACGATTCTTCTTCTGTCACCATTTCTTTTTCGCAGCGTTCACACCTTTCCTGACCTTCTCAGGGGGGCGCCGGAATGTGGTGACTAGGGGCTTTTCACAGTAATTCATTGAAGCCTACTGGTGACAATAAGCGATTATTATTGTTATTATTACGTGGCAATTCCCGCTTGCTACCACACTTTCTGGAGAATTGCGCCTTTAATCTCTAACAGGGAAAGCCAGTTGGTGTGTATCTGAAATGTGGTTCAGGACTGACCTGTGCTGGCTGGTTTAAGTGTAACCCTGTACAAAAGAATCCAATAAATAATCCCTCGCCAGCAATGTTTCATTTTTCTTATTTAGTATTGCTTACAGTAAATTATTCATATCAGAATTCTTCAATTATGGCTCAGAACCTGTGATTTCTGGGTGATTGTACTCTGAAGGTGGTACTCAGATGGTGTATGGGGAACGCCCAGAAGTCCCCATGCAAGGAGTGCACGGCAATTCCCCGGGAAGTTTCAAATTCCACCGCATCAAGAACCATCCCATACTCTGATTTAAATGACACCAGATGATTCCCACTCTCTGAGCAGAATAGTTACCCAGGAAAGGTTAGAAAAATTAAAAGCACTTCTAACACCTGGTTAATCTTTGTACAGACACCCCGCCCAGACCCTCCAACTGCCCTCCTGAATCCCGGCTACCCCTCCCACCCCCATTCAAATACCCCCCCAACCACCCCACAATCCTGACTAACCCCACCACCTAGCTCCCCTCCCGGCTTTCCTCCTCACAACCTAACTAACCCTCACAACCTGACCACCCAGCTACCCCTCAACCTCTTACTACTCCCCCTGGGCACCCGACTACCCCCACACTACCAACTAACCCCTACGTCCCTCGACTACTCTCCAGACCACCGTACTAACCCCCGACTACCCCACCTGCCTGACGACCACTCTCTTCCTGACCCCACTCCCACCCTGGCCACCCACCACCTCCTGACCACTCCCCCATTCCTCCCAACTGGACCCCACCACCCCTAGCAATCCAACTACCCCCCAACCCCTCCTAAAGGCCCCCACCCTGACTCATCCTACCCATTTACTTTACACTCTTACCTTCAACCTGGCTTCTCAAAGTGACTTTTACATACAGGGACCTTTAAACTTCTTGCTTTACGGCAGCAAGTGCCATAGAAAGGGGCCTGGTGTCACTCCCTCTGACTTTGTCACTGCACTGAAAGGAATTTTGGGCCACCATGCTGCAGATTTCTCACTGGGCCTGGGTTAGAAATCCAGGCAAGAAATATGTAGTTCCTGGACCTAGGTAAATAAAAAGGTGCAAAGTGGAAACATTCCTCAGAGAGTCTGGCCCTAAATTGCTGCCATATTTCAACTGGAATGAAAGATTTATAAAATGTTGTAGTACCCTGTACAGAAGTGGTGGATACATGATTTACTTATTCATATAACGAGCATGGGCAAAGTAATTTTACTGGCACTAGAGACACGTTACAGCAGAATGAGACAGCAACTGAATGAATATTATTAGGTAAGTCCTTTCAAATCCATTCCAATTCTTCTGTCAGAAAACACAGCATCAGTACTGACCCTGTCACAATGGCCCAGAACTTCCATTCCCCAAGGGTCGGACGCCGGGGATCATTGAATCACAGAATGTACAGTGCAGAAGGAGGCCATTCGGCCCATCGAGTCTGCATCGGCTCTTGGAAAGAGCACCCCACTTAATTCGCCCACATCCACCCTATCCAGTAACCCCACCCAACACTAAGGACAACTTAGCATGGCCAATCCACCTAACCTGCACATCTTTGGACTGTGGGAGGAAACCGGAGCACCCAGAGGAAACCCATGCACACACAGGGAGAATATGCAGACTCCGCACAGTGACCCAAGCTGGGAATCGAACCTGGGACTCTGGAGCTGTGAAGCAATTGTGCTAACCACTGTGCTACCATGCTGTCCAGAAGATGAATGGTACACCCCTCCCCACTCCCCCAGAAGTCCCCAGGCAAGGACTGGAGAGCTCCCACTCTCTTAGCAGAATAGTTACCCAGGAAAGGTTACAAGGATTAAAACTACTTCTAACTCCTGGGTAACTATGATTCTGACCGCACCTCCTCCCTGACACTAAACAAGAATTGTAAAGAGGGGGCATAGCTTGCCTTCCTCTGATGCTGTTGCCCGGCACACTGCACATGTCTTACTGGGCGGGGGGGGGGGGGGAGTATTTTCTCAGTTGCAGAATTGGCATCAACACCTTTAAATGCAAACAGATGCCAAAAATAAAAGCACTGTGACAAGATTTTTGTTAAAACGTTCAAAGAAAAATGCGTTTACCAAACAGTTCAAATACTTCTCCTCTGCTTAACTCCTCCCAGCTCTGGTTATGATTCCCAAGAGCACTTAACAGGGTCAATTTGTATTTACCTAATTTACACTCTGACATTAAATTGAAAGTGAACTTATTAAGGGTGAATGTTCTTAAAACCAGTAAAACCTTTGTGGAGTGAGAAGCAGACTCAAGGGGCTGTATGACCTATTTCTGTTTCTATGTATGCTGGCTGAGAGTTCCAGGATGGATTAATGACTGTAAACATTCCAGGCTCTTCACTAGTATATTGGCACAGCACATTTCTCGTGTAAAACTGATTTTTAATATGTATTTATGTCAGGTGGACATGAATCGCAAATGATAAAACGGTACAAAAAGGAATCCAGAATATTAAAATAAATGGAAGCAAATAAATGCTGATAAGTTCCCATTGTACTGGATTCTGTTCACCGGTTAAGAGCTTTGTTTCTTTCGAACTCCAAGCTGAGACAGGCTAACATTATGGTGAAGGCTCCTCAGCGGTAGAACTGTCTGCTGGTGTTTTTGGCCATTTTTAAAACTCACCCCAATTGGAAGTTTGAAAGAAAGGCTGCTCAACTTCCTGTCATGCGCATATCGCCTGATTGTGGAGAGAAGTTACTAATTGCTTGTTGTTTAGAGCTGCTGTGCGATAAAGAAAATCCATCAATTGATCAGTCACTTGATGAAAATCCATCAATTGATCATGCACCTTGGTTTTCCTGAAACCCAACAAGAAAGAGAAACTTAAAATATCTTGATTGGGTTTCCCATATCTCAAATTAGTGCCCCTGTTCAATCATCTCTGTCGTGTTAGGTACACTGGTTTAACACTGGCTGCAACTGGATGCAGCTTAGGTCAGAAAAGACCTTGAAGTTAGTTCAATCAGGTTTATTGAATTAATAGCACAGTTAACACAGTTCTCTGTGAATTCGACTCTCTGCTAACTTAAGTGTGGTTACTCTGTCTGACTGAAACAGACTAGCTCTTAGCCACGTGCTGGAGGTGTGAGATTGTAACAACACCCTTGACTGACTCTCTAGATGTTCATCAGTGGAAAGAGGTGGAGTGTGAGTGCCTCGTGTCTTTTATAGTCAGATCCCACCCCTGAGTGTCCTGCCTGCTTATTAGTCATGTCCTGTTCTCTGTGTCCATTAGCTGCTTGTCTGTATATCATCATATGTGTGTCTGCATATCATGACATCCCCCTTTTTTTTATGTTTGGATGACATATGTGAACATATTTACAAGAATAGGCCAATATTAACATATATACATGCAGTGGATGTGAACATATGTACATGTGAAAACAGCTGTCTAATGTGAGAACACAGAACATAGCAAAGAGAACAAATGTTCATAAGTCCAGTCTCTGTGGCTTGCGCCTGATCCTGGTCGACCGCCGGAGAGGTGGTGATGGGGACGACAGCACCTTGATGGGCGGGATTGAAGCCTGGCTGGTGGCCTCGTGAGTCGAGGTATCAGGAGTTGGCAAAACTACAGAAGAAAATGGAGAAGAAAGCGGTTGCGGGCAGGCAACTTTGCGCAGTGCCCATCTGTTTTGTCGCACAACAGAACCATCAGCCAGACGCACAACATACGAGCGGGGGGCAGCCTGTCAAACAATGACAGCTGGAGCTGACCAGCCTCCATCAGGGATTTTGACCCGAACAGTGTCTGATGGGGATAACACGGGCAAGTCGGTGGCATGAGCATCATAGCCCTGTTTCTGCCGGTCTCGGAGTTGCTGCACCTTCTGCAGCACCGGGAGGTGATCCAGGTTGGGCACGTGTATGGCTGGAAGTGTCGTTCACAGGTCCCTGTTCATCCGGAGTTGAGCCGGCGACATGCCAGTGGACAGTGGGGTTGCCCTGTACACAAGCAGCGCAAGGTGGATGTCAGACACAGAGGGCGTGATTCTCCACTCCCACGCCAGTTGGGCGAATCGCCTGGGCCGCTAAAATTTCCAGGGACGCCGGTCCGACGCCCTCCCGCGATTCTCCCAAGCGGCGGGAACAGCCCGGTCGGGTTTCGCGGGCCGCAGGCCGGAGAATCGCCGGAGACACCGAAAATGGCGATTCTCCGGCACCCCCGCTATTCTGAGGCCCGGATGGGCTGAGCGGCCAGGCCAAAACGGCGGGTTCCCCCCGGCGCCGTCCACACCTGGTCGCTGCAGTCGTGGGCGGTGCGTGAACGCTGGGGGGGGGGGGGGGCGGCCTGTGGAGGGGCGAGGGGGGATCCTGCACCGGGCTTTACCTGGAATGTGGGGTGGCCCGCGATCGGTGCCCAGAATCCACGGCCTTGCAGATGAGCTTTTTCACTATGTGCACCCCTT
Organism: Scyliorhinus torazame; assembly: GCF_047496885.1. Classification (NCBI taxonomy): domain Eukaryota; kingdom Metazoa; phylum Chordata; class Chondrichthyes; order Carcharhiniformes; family Scyliorhinidae; genus Scyliorhinus; species Scyliorhinus torazame. The sequence continues at coordinate 349,595,291 of NC_092707.1, forward strand.
TCTCAACTTTTCCGTTTGACTGCGGATAGTGTGGGCTGGAAGTGACGTGTTTGAACTGATACGACTGGGCAAACAGAGACCATTCATGGCTGCTGAAGCACGGGCCATTGTCACTCATGACAGTGAGTGGGATACCATGCCTGGAGAACGTCTCCTTACAGGGCTTGATGACGGTCCAAGATGTGAGGTCTGAGAGCTTCACGACTTCAGGGTAATTGGAAAAGTAATCAATGATTAACACGTAATCACGACCATTTGCATGAAAGAGGTCGATACCAACCTTGGACCACGGAGAGGTTTCGATTTCATGCTGCTGGAGTGTCTCCTTACTCTGCGCTGGCTGGAAGCGTTGACTGGTCGCACAGTTAAGGACCATGTTCGCGATGTCCTGGCTGATCCCGGGCCAGTAGACAGCCTGCCTGGCTCGGCGTCTGCACTTTTCCACACCCAGGTGGCCCTCATGGATTTGACGGAGCACCAAACTCTTACAATCCGGTCCAGTTTGAGGAGGATACCATCAACCACCGTCAGGTCGCCCTTGTGGTAGGCTGTATTAGGGGTATTGCGGCACCTAGGTGGGATGCACCTTATGCTGTAGTATGAGTGGTGGAACCTGCCTGCTGGTTCCGCCCAGCAGGCGGAGCATAAAAGTCTGTGTTTCACCCACAGCAGTCATTCTGTACCGGAGCTGCTGGGGTAACTACTTGTTCATTAAAGCCTTCAATTGGACTACAATCTCGCTTCAGTAGTGATTGATTGTGCATCAATTTAATGAACAAAATTGAAGAATGGCTGCTCTCCGCATCAAGCCAGAGTGTCTACAAATCAACGCCCACGCAGCAAATGCAGCAGCAACTTTTAAACATTGGCTGGCATGTTTCAACGGGTACATCAGGACGGCCCCAACTACCCCCACGGAGGAACAGAAAATGCAAGTCCTCCACTCAAGGGTGAGCCCAGAAATCTACATGCTTATCGAAGACGCGGACGGTTTCGAGGACGCAATGACTTTGTTAAAAGAGCACTACATCCGCACTGTGAATCAGGTATACGCTCAGCATCGTTTCGCTACCAGACGGCAGATCCCAGGGGAATCACTGGACGATTTTTACCGCGCATTGTTAGTGTTAGGTAGAAACTGTAACGGTCCACAAGTCTCAGCCAATGACCACACTGATCTCTTAATACGGGATGCTTTTGTTGTGGGCATGCTGTCCTCTAAAATCCACCAGCGACTGCTGGAAAAAGACACGCTTGGGCTTAAAGAGGCACGGAAACTTGCGCACTCCCTATATGTAGCCTCCCGCAATGCCCAGACCGCGCGGTACCCACATGGACAGGGTGGACCCCACCCGCGGCCGATTCCAACGCACCCCTAAATTCCCCACAAGCTTGTGCAGTGCGGCAGCTAGGAAACCCGGGATGGGGGGGGCCCGATGCTATTTTTGCAGGCAAAACAAACACCCCCGGCAACGCTGCCCGGCCCGATCCGCAATCTGCAAGAGCTGCGGGAAGAAGGGGCATCTCGTGGCAGTATGCCAGGCTCGGTCGGCCGCCGCTGTCTCCACAGGCAAACTGGGCCCGCTGCCATTCCTCTCCTCACAGGCCATGTGTGATTCATGGGGGCAGCCATCTTGGATGACGTCTCAGGACCCCGACTCGGGTGGCTGTGTATCGCCCGACGAGATCTCTTAGCTTCTGCCACAACTTGCCTCAGTGACACTGGACCAGTCTCGGCCCCAAATGCTTTCAACCGGTACTCATCAAGGGGCACAAGACATCCTGCTTGATTGACTCTGGGAGCATGGAGAGCTTCATCCATCCCAATACGGTAAGACACTGCTCCCTTGCTGTACACCCGATTAAACAAAAGATCTCCCTGGCCTCTGGGTCCCACTCTGTGGAGATCCGGGGGTACTGCATAGCCAATCTCATGGTCCAGGGTGTGGAGTTCAATAACTTCCGACTCTACGTCCTCCCCCATCTCTGCGCTGCCACACTCCTAGGACTGGACTTCCAGTGTAACCTGCAAAGTTTAACGTTCAAATTCGGCGAACCCATACCTTCCCCCCCTCACTGTCTGCAGCCTCGCGAACCTCAAGGTCGAGCCGCCTTCCCTGTTTGCAAACCTTACCCCCAATTGCAAACCCATCGCCACCAGGAGCAGACGGTACAGTGCCCAGGACCGGACCTTCATTAGGTCGGAAGTCCAACGGTTACTAAAGGAAGGCATTATCGAGGCCAGCAACAGCCCCTGGAGAGCTCAAGTGGTGGTTGTAAAGACCGGGGAGAAACATAGGATGGTCATAGACTACAGTCAGACCATCAACACATATCATCATCATAGATTATCATAGAATTTACAGTGCAGAAGGAGGCTATTCGGCCCATCGAGTCTGCACCGGCTCTTGGAAAGAGCATCCTACCCAAGGTCAACACCTCCACCCTATCCCCATAACCCAGTAACCCCACCCAACACTAAGGGCAATTTTGGACACTAAGGGCAATTTAGCATGGCCAATCCACCTAACCTGCACATCTTTGGACTGTGGGAGGAAACCGGAGCACCTGGAGGAAACCCACGCACACACGGGGAGGATGTGCAGAGTCCGCACAGACAGTGATCCAAGCCAGAATCGAACCTGGGACCGTGGAGCTGTGAAGCAATTGTGCTATCCACAATGCTACCGTGCTGCCCCTATACGCAGCGCAACGCGTACCCTCTCCCCCGCATATCTGAAATGGTCAACCAGGTAGCGCAATACAAGGTTTTCTCCACAGTAGACCTTAAATCAGCCTACCACCAGCTCCCCATTCGGCCGGACGACCGCAAATACACTGCATTCGAAGCAGATGGGCGGCTCAAGCACTTTCTAAGTGTTCCCTTTGGTGTCACAAATGGGGCTCGGTCTTCCAACGGGAGATGGACCGAATGGTTGACCGGTACAGTCTGCGGGCCATGTTCCCGTACCTCGACAATGTCACCATCTGCAGCCACGACCAGCAGGACCACGACACCAACCTCCCCAAATTCCTCCATACTGCAAAAATCCTTAACTTAACCTATAACAAGGACAAATGCATGTTTAGCACCGATCGCCTAGCCATCCTCGGCTATGCAGTGCATGATGGAATCATAGGCCCAGATCCCGAACGCATGTTTCCCCTCCCCCACTGCCCCAAGGCCCTGAAACGTTGTCTGGGCTTCTTTTCTTATTACGTCCAGTGGGTCCCCAATTATGCGGACAAGGCCCGCCCACTAATCCAGTCCACAGTTTTTCCCCTATCGGCAGAGGCCCGCCAGGCTTTCAGTCGCATCAAAGCAGACATCGCCAGGGCGATGATGCACGCAATCGATGAATCCCTCCCCTTCCAGGTTGAGAGCGACGCATCAGACGTAGCTCTGGCTGCCACCCTCAATCAGGCGGGCAGACCCGTGGCCTTCTTTTCACGCACCCTCCACGCCTCAGAAATCTGCCATTCCTCCGTCGAGAAGGAGGCCCAAGCCATCGTCAAAGCTGTGCGGCATTGGAGGCATTACCTGTCCGGCAGGAGATTCACTCTCCTCACTGACCAACGGTCGGTAGCCTTCATGTTTGACAATGCACAGCGGGGCAAAATTAAGAATGATAAGATCTTACGGTGGAGGATCGAGCTCTCCGCCTTTAATTACGAGATCTTGTATCATCCCGGGAAGCTCAACGAGCCTCCTGATGCCCTGTCCCACGGCACTTGTGCCAGTGTACAAGTAGACAGACTCCAGACCCTCCACGACAACCTCTGCCACCCGGGGGTCACCTGGTTCTTCCACTTTGTTAAAACCCACAATCTGCCCTACTCCATTGAGGAGGTCAGGGCCGTAACCAGAAACTGCCAAATCTGCGCGGAGTGCAAGCTGCACTTCTACAGGCCAGAGAAAGCACACCTGGTGAAGGCTTCCCGCCCCTTTGAACGCCTCAGCGTGTATTTCAAAGGGCCCCTTCCCTCCACCGACCGCAACACGTATTTCTTAAACATGATTGACGAGTACTCCCGGTTCCCTTTCGCTATCCCCTGTCCTGACATGACAGCTGCCACCGTCATTAAAGCCCTCCACAGCATCTTTACCCTGTTCAGTTTCCCCGCCTACATTCATACCTGAGCTGGCGAGGAGCCTGAATCTTCTCCGTGGTACATTTGCTGGTCGTCACGGAATGGACTGTGGTAAGCCACCTTAAATTAGTAGTCTCCTGGTATCAAGTCGTGTTCGGTACACTGGACTAACACTGGCTGCAACTGGATGCAGCTTTAACCAAAAGATACTCCAGACCTTGAAGTTAGTTCAATTAGGTTTATTGAACTAATAGCACAGTTAGCAGAGTTCTCTGTGAGTTCGACTCTCTGCTAACTTAAGTGTGGTTACTCTACCAGACTAGCTCTTAGCCACGTGGTGGAGGTGTGAGATTGTAATAACACCCTTGACTGACTCTCTAGATGTTCATCAGTGGAACGAGGCAGAGTGTGAGTGCCTCGTGTCTTTTATAGTCAGATCCCACCCCTGAGTGTCCTGCCTGCTTATTGGTCATGTCCTGTTCTCTGTGTCCATTAGCTGCTTGTCTGTATATCGTTATGTGTGTGTCTTCATATCATGACAATCTCCACTTTCTCCCATACGCCCTGTGGTCATCTTTACTGTGGGGTTCAACAATTTTTCTGATCTTCCCTGCCACCTGTCATCTATTGACCATCAAAATCCAAGACTGATGTTTCCTAATCAACCCTCTTGCTTTGCCCATCATTGATCTTCTTACCTCTGCTTTTCCAGCGCCCTGAATGTTGAGGCCGTCACTCAAGTTCCTTAAAGAACAATTATTCTGCTATAATCAGCTATTGATCATGACTGCATCACGGTGGTTATGTTTCATTGATTCTTTAGAGTGGATATTCTCATACAATGGTGTGTCGACTGCCAGGATCTGTCAGGAGAGGTGCAAATAGAAAATAGGCCCAAAATTGATTAGAATGACACCTATGAGTGCAGATGTATTACAAAGATAATGGCTAACTTGGAATTACATCAATACTGTAATACCTGCCCAAAGATCAAATTAAATTTCTAAACTGCTTTTGTGGTTAATGTCATTTGAATGGCTTGACGAGATGTCCTTTTTTGCTGTCCATTATTTATAATTGTAGACAGCTGAAATTCTTTTTTTCTGTGGAAATATTTTAATAATTTTTAACCATTTTATAACAGCCAAACAGTAAGAACCCCCCCCTTCCCCTTACAATGCAATAGCATCACCACTAAACACGCCCCACCCCACACACACCCTATCCCCTCCACCCCTAACAGCTAACAGTGACCAACTCATCTATTGTAAAACCCTTCCACCCACCCTCTCATGGTATACTTTACCTTCTCAAGGTGCAAAAACTCCAGCAGGTCACCCTGCCACGCCGAGACGCTTGGCGGTGTAGTGGACCTCCAGCCCAAGAGGATCTGCCTTTTGTCACAAGCGAGGCAAAGGCCAGGACATTTGCCCTGTCCGGGTTTCCGGCACATGCGAATCCCCAAAAATCGCTACAAGTGGGCAAAGCTCCAACCCAATGACCACGATTGCTGACACAGTAGTCTCGGATCGTGTTTTCAGGATCCTTGAGGAGGAGGGGGAGCAGCCCCAAGTCGTAGTCCACATAGGCACCAACGACATAGGTAGGAAAAGGGATGGGGATGTAAGGCAGATATTCAGGGAGCTAGGGTGGAATCTTAGAGCTAGAACAAACAGAGTTATGGGGTGGGATTCTCCGGGAATTAGCGGGGCAGGCAGAAACGGCGCAGTGGAGTGGCGGGAACCACTCCTGCATCGGGCCGCCCCAAAGTTGCGGAATCCTCCGCACCTTCAGGGGCTAGGATGGCGCCGGAGTGATTTGCGCCCCGCCTGCCGGCACCCCGCCAGCCGGGGCCGAAGGGACTCCGCCGGCCGGCGCGGGTCCGCGCATGCGCGGGAGCATCAGCGTCTGCTGACATCTTCCCCACGCATGCGCAGGGGGGGTTCACTTTCGCGCCGGCCAATGCGGAGGCCTACATGGCCAGCGGGTAGGAATAGAGTGCCCCCACGGCACAGGCCTGCCCGCGGATCAGTGGGCCCCGACTACGGGCCAGGCCACCGTGGGGGCAACTCCTGGGGCCAGATCCCCCCTAGACCCCCCATGAACCCCGGAGCCCGCCCGTGCTGCCAGGTCCCGCCGGTAAGGGATCAACTCCAATTTACGCCGGCGGGACCGGCACAGAACGGGCTGGACTTCGGCCCATCGCGGGCCGGAGAATCCGGACAGCCCAGGGGCCCATTGAGTCGCGCCGGACCCCGCCATTCTCCGAGGTGGGCGGCGCGACTCATGCCACGCCGATTTTTGGGGGGCGGGAGAATTGGGAGGACGGCGGGGGGAATTCATGCCGACCCCCGGCGATTCTCCCATCCGGCGGGGGGTCGGAGAGTCCTGCCCATTATCTCTGGGTTGTTACCCGTTCCACGTGCTAGCGAGATGAGGAACAGGGAGAGAGAACAGTTTAACACATGGCTACAGGGATGGTGCAGGAGGGAGGGATTCAGATACCTGGATAATTGGGGCTCATTCTGGGGTAGGTGGGACCTCTACAAACGGGATGGTCTACACCTGAACCAGAGGGGTACCAATAACCTGGGGGGGAAATTTGCTAATGCTTTTCGGGAGGGTTTAAACTAATTCAGCAGGGGGATGGGAACCTGAATTGTAGCTCCAGTGTACAGGAGGTTGAGAGAAGTGAGGCCATGAGTAAGGTTTCAAAGTTGCAGGAGTGTTGCAGGCAGGAAGGTGGTTTGAAGTGTGTCGACGTCAACGTCAGGAGCATCTGGAATAAGGTGGGTGAACTTGCAGCATGCGTTGGTACCTGGGACTTCGATGTTGTGGCCATTTCGGAGACATGGATAGAGCAGGGACAGGAATTGTTGTTGCAGGTTCCGGGGTTTAGATGTTTCAGTAAGCTCAGGGAAGGTGGTAAAAGAGGGGGAAGTGTGGCATTGTTAGTCAAGGACAGTATTACGGTGGCAGAAAGGACGTTTGATGAGGACTCATCTATTGAGATAGTATCGGCTGAGGTTAGAAACAGGAAAGGAGAGGTCACCCTGTTGGGAGTTTTCTATAGGCCTCTGAAAAGTTCCAGAGATGTAGAGGAAAAGATTGCAAAGATGATTCTGGATAGGAGCAAAAGTAACAGGGTAGCTGTTATGGGGGACTTTAACTTTCCAAATATTGCCTGGAAACGCTATAGTTGGAGTACTTTAGATGGGTCAGTTTTTGTCCAATGTGTGCAGGAGGGTTTCCTGACACAGTATGTAGATAGGCCAACAAGAGGCGAGGCCGTATTGGATTTGGTATTGGGTAATGAACCAGGCCAGGTGTTAGATTTGGAGGAAGGTGAGCACTTTGGTGATAGTGACCACAATTCGATTACGTTTACTTTAATGATGGAAAGGGATAGGTATATACCGCAGGGCAAGAGTTATATCTGGGAGAAAGGCAATTATGATGCGATGAGGCAAGACTTAGGATGCATAGGATGAGGAAGGAAACTGCAGGGGATAGGCACAATTGAAATCTGGAGCTTGTTCAAGGAACAGCTACTGCGTGTCCTTGTTAAGTATGTACCTGTCAGGCAGGGAGGAAGTGGTTGAGCGAGGGAACCGTGGTTTACTAAAGTAGTTGAATCACTTGTCAAGAGGAAGAAGGAGGCTTATATAAAGATGTGACGTGAAGGTTCAGTTAGGGCGCTCGAGCGTTACAAGTTAGCCAGCAAGGACCTAAAGAGAGAGCTAAGAAGACTCAGGAGGGAACATGAGAAGTCCTTGGCAGGTAGGATCAAGGAAAACCCTAAAGCTTTCTATAGGTATGTCAGGAATAAAAGAATGACTAGGGTAAGAGTAGGGCCAGTCAAGGACAGTAGTGGGAAGTTGTGCGTGGAGTCCGAGGAGATAGGAGAGGCGCTAAATGAATATTTTTCATTAGTATTCACACAGGAAAAAGGACAATGTTGTCAGGGAGAATACTGAGATATAGGCAACTAGACGAGACGGGATTGAGGTTCATAAGTAGGAGGTGTTAGCAATTCTGGAAAGTGTGAAAATAGATAAGTCTCCTGGGCCGGATGGGATTTATCCTAGGATTCTCTGGGAAGCTAGGGAGGCGATTGCAGAGCCTTTGGCTTTGATCTTTATGTTGTCATTGTCTACAGGAATAGTGCCAGAAGACTGGAGGATAGCAAATGTTGTCCCCTTGTTCAAGAAGGGGAGTAGAGACAATCCCCATAACGATAGACCAGTGAGCCTTACTTCTGTTGTAGGCAAAGTCTTGGAAAGGATTACAAGAGATAGGATTTATAATCTTCTAGAAAGGAATAACTTGATTAGGGATAGTCAACACGGTTTTGTGAAGGGTAGGTCGTGCCTCACAAACCTTATTGAGTTCTTTGAGAAGGTGACCAAATGGGTGGATGAAGGTAAAGCAGTTGACATGGTGTATATAGATTTCATTAAAGCGTTTGATAAGGTTCCCCACGGTATGCTATTGCAGAAAATACGGAGGCATGGGATTGAGGGTGATTTAGCGGTTTGGATCAGAAATTGGTTAGCTGTAAGAAGACAGAGGGTGGTGGTTGATTGGAAATGTTCAGCCTGGAGTTCAGTTACTAGTGGTGTACCACAAGGATCTGTTTTGGGGCCACTGTTGTTTGTTATTTTTATAAATGACCTGGAGGAGGGCGTAGAAGGATGGGTGAGTAAATTTGCAGATGGCACTAAAGTCGGTGGAGTTGTGGACAGTGCGGAAGGATGTTGCAGGTTACAGAGGGACATAGATAAGCTGCAGAGCTGGGCTGAGAAGTGGCAAATGGAGTTTAATGCAGAAAAGTTTGAGGTGATTCATTTTGGAAGGAGTAACAGGAATACAGAGTACTGGGCTAATGGTAAAATTCTTGGCAGTGTGGATGAGCAGAGAGATCTCGGTGTCCATGTACATAGATCCCTGAAAGTTGCCACCCAGGTTGATAGGGTTGTTAAGAAGGCGTACGGTGTGTTAGCTTTTATTGGTAGAGGGATTGAGTTTTGGAGCCATGAGGTCATGTTGCAGCTGTACAAAACTCTGGTGTGGCATTTGGAGTATTGCGTGCAATTCTGGTCGCTGCATTATAGAAAGGATGTGGAAGCATTGGAAAGGGTGCAGAGGAGATTTACCAGGATGTTGCCTGCTATGGAGGGAAGATCTTATGAGGAAAGGCTGATGGACTTGAGGTTGTTTTTGTTAGAGAGAAGAAGGTTAAGAGATGACTTAATAGAGGCATACAATATGATCAGAGGATTACATAGGGTGGACAGTGAGAGCCTTTTTCCTCAGATGGTGATGGCCAGCACAAGGCTACATAGCTTTAAATTGAGGGGAGATAGATATAGGACAGATGTCAGAGGTAGGTTCTTTACTCAGAGAGTAGTAGGGGTGTGGATTGCCCTGCCTGCACCAGTAGTGGACTCGCCAACATTAAGGGCATTTAAATGGTCATTGGATAAACATATGGATGATAATGGAATAGTGTAGATGGGCTTTAGATTGGTTTCACAGGTCGGCGCAACATCGAGGGCTGAAGGGCCTGTACTGCGCTGAAATGTTCTATTGTCTATTGCCTATTATAGTATCAAAAAAGGACCTCCAGAAGCCCACCAGCTTTTAGCATGACCAAAACATGTGCGCGTGGTGCGCCGGCCCCCTTGAACACTGATCACATCTGTCCTCCACCCGTCAAAAAGTCAACTCACTCTCTCCTTTGTGAGGTGTGCTTGAAACACTACCTTAAGCTGGCTGAGACTCAGCGTCGCACAAGATGAGGTTGCGTTCACCCCCCCTCAGTGTCTCGCTCCAAACCTCCTCTTCCAAGATCGGCTCCTGCTCCTCTGTCCACTTTGCCTTCACACCCTCAACCGAGCCCGTCTCCTCCCCCATTATCAGCTGGTATATCCCCGATGTATTGGCCACCCCTGACCCTGAGCAGGATAAAATCCACTCAAGCAAAGTGCTTCACCGGGAAGGCTGGAAAATGGCTGTTGACCCAGCTACGCACCTGGAGATACCTGAACTCATCAGTATCTGTGTACCCATTTTTCTCCTTCAGTTCCCCCAGACTAGCGGACTGAACCTCTACAAACAAATCTCCCACCTTCTCCAACTCCTTCCCTTTCACTCACTAAATTTTGCATCTGGGCTAGAAGATTATGGTTGACCTTTGATCTCAAGTTTACTTCGACAGCCAATCCCATGTCCCTTGATTCCATTACAGTGTAAAAATATACTCAACATTGGGCATCCATGTCACTCTAGCAAATTGGGAAGCTTCACAACTGTTACAAATACCAAGTGTCATGATATCCATATTAACATATCATGGCGCAATCACCCACACACACTGATGGACAGGTAGACGGACCAATCAACACACACACACAACATCGCAGCCAATCACCAGTGAGAGCACATGCACTATAAAACAGGGAACACCACAGTTCCTGCTCACTCTACCAGGAGATAGCTCAGAGCACAGAGCTCACAGCATGCCATTCAGACATACACCATGTGCTGAGTGCCTCTCTAAGATAGTGCTAGGGCTGGGTCCACAGGTTAGCTGGTGAAGTACGAACCACAGCCAGAAGTTAACAGTTGTTATTGTACAGAATAATAAAACAGAGTTGTACCATCTCCAGCCGTGTTGGTTCGTTTGTGTATCGGAACACCCAACACAACATGATACCTGGATTGGAAACTCGCCAGCGACTGTGAGACCTACCTGCACCTCTTCAGAGATCTGCCATCCTGCGCCATGGACACCATCAGCCCGCCGCAGCTGCTCCAAATCGCTGGAAATCTCGGCGTCAACTGGAAGTTGTTTAAACAGCGCTTCCAGCTCTTCTTAGAAACCACAGACAGGGAGAATGCATCGGACACCAGGAGGATCGCCCTCCTCCTCTCCACGGCGGGGCAACACGCCATCCACATCTACAACTCCCTGGCATTCACGGAAGGCGAGGACAAGATGAAGTACAAGCCGATCCTTCTAAAATTTGAGCAACACTTCAGCGTCGAAGTGAATGAGAGCTTCGAGAGGTACCTCTTCCAGCAGCGCCTGCGGGTAAGGATGAGCCTTTTCAATATTTTTTGATACACCTCCTTATCCTCGCGCAGTCCTGCGGCTATGAGGCCACCTCCGATTCCATGAATCGGGATCAGATAGTTTTTGGGGTCACCTCGGACACCCTACGCCAGCAGGTCCTCAAAATAAAGCGCCTCACATTAGCCACCGCCATCGAAACCTGCGTCCTCCACGAAAACGCGACCAGCCGGTACTCCCAATTCCAGGCAGCCGAATCGGCGAGGCAGGGGTCCTACGAGGCCGAGCGGGTCCAGTCAATCGAGTTCCCCCCCGGTCCGCGGCCCGGATGAGGGCGACCATTTCGCGCGCTTTCCGAGGCCTCCTGTGCTTGTACGCGCCAAAAAAGGGGACGTCGACGCAGAGGGACGTGATGTGCAGGCGCGCGCTACGCAGGACCGCACCACGCATGCGCAGTGGCGCAACGAACGCCATGACGTCACGACGTGCGGCAACTGTGGATCCGCACACTTAAAGCGGCAATGTCCAGCCAAAACTCGACAATGCCTCCGCTGTGGCAGGATGGGCCACTACGCTGCCTGCTGTCGAGCAGTTCAATCTGCCAACGCTCCGCAATTCCACCAGCCTCGCAGGGACGTGCGGACCATTCACCTCCATACACCGAGTCATACCCTGACGACGTACAGACCGGTGATACCGACGATTGGGAACCCTTCCGCGTTGCGGTAATAGACAGAAATCAGATGTCCCCACGTAGGACCCACCAGCCGATGCCAGTGCACAGCGTTAATCCAGGCAATGAATGGTGTGCCACCCTAACGGTCAACCCAAATTCGTCGCCCACCTACTAGACTGGACTTATGAGCCTGTTTGCACATTGGATTCACTGAATTGTTGTGCAATAATGTTAACGTGTTTCTTTTTTTTGTCGTTCCAGGAGTTCTCTTTCGCTATTTGATGATTGCACTTGTTTTGTTTGTGGTACAACCTCGTTGCTCTGTTGCACCTGACACCTTCCTATGTATATAGTTTAGCCTCATGTACATGTTGTAAATATTGCACACACATACTCAGCCGCATTCAGTACACACCAATATTTAGTACCATGTAGGCATATATCCTTGTGAAAAGGGGGGATGTCATGATATCCATATTAACATATCATGGTGCAATCACACACACACACTGATGGACAGGTAGACGGACCAATCAACACACACACAACATCACAGCCAATCACCAGTGAGAGCACACGCACTATAAAACAGGAAACACCACAGTTCCCGCTCATTCTACCAGGAGATAGCTCAAAGCACAGAGCTCACAGCAAGCCACTCAGACATACACCATGTGCTGAGTGCTTCTCTAAGATAGTGCTAGGGCTGGGTCCACAGATTAACTGGTGAAGTACGAGCCACAGCCAGAAGTTAACAGTTGTTATTGTACAGAATAATAAAACAGAGTTGTACCATCTACAGCCGTGTTGGTTTGTTTGTGTATCGGAACACCCAACACGACAGGCTCGAATAATTGATTTGCACAGATGGGAGCTAGTCTAGAGGCAGCATTCAATTTGAAATGTTGATGGAATTGCCTCCAAATTTTTAACATGGCTTCTACCACCAGGTTAGCCAAGCGTTTCCTTGGCAACACTGGGAGCAGAGCCGTTACCAACACCCCCAGACTCCCCCCTCACAGACTCCGCTTTCACCCGGACCCACAGCTCCTCCGAATCCCCGCACTACTCTAGCACATTTTCAGGATTGGCCGCCCAATAGTAACACTGAAAGTTTGGCAAGGCCAAGCCCCCTACTTGCCTCTCCCTCTGGAGCACCGTCCACCTGATCCTCGGGCCCTTACCCATCCAAATAAACCCATTCACAAGCCGGTCGATGTCTCTGAAGCATGCCTTAGGCAGGAACCCCGGGAGGCACTGAAATAAAAATAAAAACCTAGGCAAGATATTCAACTTCACCAATTGGACTCGGCTCGCCAAGGACAGTGGGAGACTGTCCCACCCTTGCAGATCTACTTTAATCTTCCCACCAGACTAGCGCAGTTCAAACTTCAGAGTTTTCCCCCAGTCCCTTGCTATCTGGACCCCTAAATACCAAAAGTGATTTGACAATTGAAATTCTAACCAACATCACATTTAGTAATTCAGGAAGCCGGACTTCTGGTGACGGCGGGCGGGAGGCAGCCACACATTGGAGGGCTCCTGTTCGAGAACTGCATTTTCGGGGAGTAACGCCCGGCCCTAGGGCCAGCGATGGCAGTAAAAGTCGGGAGACAGCGCAAGGAGAAGAAGGATGTTGAAAAACACCAAAGAAACGGCCTGGAAAAAAGCGGCTGAAAGTCCGTTGGAGAGGGGAAAGGTCACCGCGGGGTCAACAAAGAAAATGGAGGCTGGAGCACCAGGGGGGGCCGCAGTGCTTAAGGCTGAAGAAATAACTAAGGTGATGGCTGCGGAATTTGAAAAGCAGTTGGCGCAGATTGAGAAATGCATGGAGACGGTGAGGAAGGAGATGAGGGAGGTTTTGAATGTGCTGGTGGAGGAGGCGGTTTCCCCGGTGAAGACGGCGGTGGCGAGCGCAGTGGCGGAGATGCGAGAGCAAGGGGAGGCGCTGAAGGAAGTGGAGGAGACGGTATTGCAGCACGGTGATCAACTTGCCTCGATGGGGAAGGAGATGCGGAAGGTGATGGACATGAACAAGAATCTGTGAGGAAAAATGGAAGATCTGGAAAACAGATCCAGGCGACAGAATTTGAGGGTCGTGGGGCTGCCCGAAGGAGTTGAAGGACCGAAGCCGACTGAGTATTTTGCCGCGATGCTGGCAAAACTATTGGGGGAGGGGGAGGACCCCTCACGATATGAACTGGATCAGGCTCATCGGTCGTGGAGGCCTGTACCAAAGGCGAGTGAGCCGCCAAGGGCAGTGACTCTGTGCTTCCCTAGGTACAGGGTGAAGGAGAAGGTCCTGAGCTGGGCCAAGCAGAAGCGGGTGGTGCAGTGGGCTGGAGCTGGTATATGTGTATACCAGGACTTTACGGTGGAGCTGGCGAGGAGGCGGGCTGCCTTCAACCGGGTGAAGAGGGTACTGTACATTGGTAAGGTGCAGTGCGGCATTGTATATCCAGCGAAGCTGAGGGTGACTTATAAGCTCAGGGACTTTTATTTTGGAACGGCGGAAGCAGCGGAGGAGTTTGCGAAGGCAGAAGGACTGTGGCAGAACTGACAAATTGAGGAATGGTCATGTGCCGATGTAACCTTATGACTGTATTTTCTTCTTTTTTTGTGTCACTGCGCGCGGGTGTAGAGGCTAACGGAGCCAATGTTGCATATAATTGGACAAGGGAAGGGACGGGACTTTCACTCGAAAGGCGGGCTCTTTGGGGTGGAGGTGGATATGCGGGGTTTGTGTGCTAAAAGGGGATCTTTGAGCTTTCCTGGGGCCGGGCAAGGGGGAAAGGGACCCGGGCGGGGGCCTCCACGCTGGCCGGTTTAAGCCGGCCAGTGAACGGGAGTGAGGTGGGGGGAGGGGCTGCAGCCATCGGAGCCTGGCAGAACAGGGTCCAAGTGGTCTAGCCGGGGTGGAAAGTTGGGGGGAGGGAACCGAGGTTGGGGGAGGGAACCGAGGTTGGGAGGAGGGGTTTTACAAGAGGCAGTGGACGGGAGGAGCTGGAGATTTGGGGGGGGGGTACAACTTTGGGGTATCATGTACGGTACTCTCTTAGAGGCTGGATGGCGTTGGTTGGGGGGGGGGGGCGGGTGGGGGGGTGGGGGGGGTGGAGAGCCGTGTAGATTAAGGGTGACTACGGGTAATCCCTGATTCCTTTTTGTCATTTGTTTATGTAAACATGTGGGCTGATATTTGGGGGTTGGTGGGCAGATGGGATCGTTATTATTATGGGGATTGACATATCTTGTTGATTATTGTTTATTGTTGATGGGTGTAAATGTGGGAGAAAATGTGAAAAAGGAGGAGAATAAAAAAAATATTTTAAAAAAAAAGTAATTCAGGAAGTCTCAGAAAAGAAATGTAGACCATATTCTTATTTCCCTGTTTTACTGGCATTCCATTTTGAAGCATAGAAGACCATGGCCGGGATTCTCCCCCAATTGGCGGGATGGCCCGACGCCGGAGCCAAGAGTGGTGGGAACCACTCCGGCGTCGGGCTGCCCGGAAGTTGCGTAATCCTCCGCACTTCGCATTGCCAAGCGGCCGCTAGGCCGGTGCCGGAGGGGGTGTCGCCGTGCCAACCGGCGCCGAAGGGCCGCCGTGGTCCCATGCATGCGCAGAACTGCCGGCGTGTTCTTGCGCATGCGCAGGGGGCTCCTTCTCCGCGCCGGCCATGGCGGAGCCCTACAGCGGCTGGTGCGGAGGGGAAGAGTGCCCCCAGGGCACAGGCTGCCCCCAGGGCACAGGCCCGCCCGCAGATCGGTGGGCCCCGATCGCGGGTCAGGCCACTGTGGGGGCCCCCCCCCCCGGGGCCGGATCCCCCCGCAACCCACCCCCGCACCCCCCCCCCCCCCACCCCCGAGGACTCCCCTAGCCAACCTCCAAGCCAGGTCCCGCCGGGATGGACCATGTCCATTTCACGCTGGCAGGACTGTCCGAAAACGGGTGGCCGCTCGGCCCATCGGGGCCCGGAGAATCGCCGGGGGGGCCGCTGCCAACGGCCCCCGACCGGTGCAGCATGATCCCCACCTGAAAACCGCCGCCAGAGAATTCGGCAGCCGGCGTCGGAGTGGTAGGGCGGGATTCACGCTGCACCCCGCCGATTCTCCGACCCAGCAGGGTGTCGGAGAATCTCGTCCCATATTCTTTTTACCCGTTTTACAGTTTTTTCCCCCTTCTAGGTAAGCAGATGGTTACCCCCCATTCATCATGTTTTTTCTAAATGGACTGGAATTCCCTCCCCAAAATCCAACTTTCACCGATTGTCCTCTTGTCTTTGCCATCTTAATTGAGGTCTTGTGGCAGATTGGGTAGTGTCCCTGGACGAAATTCTC
This sequence comes from Scyliorhinus torazame, assembly GCF_047496885.1. NCBI lineage: Eukaryota > Metazoa > Chordata > Chondrichthyes > Carcharhiniformes > Scyliorhinidae > Scyliorhinus > Scyliorhinus torazame. The sequence goes on from NC_092707.1 coordinate 349,611,472, forward strand.
CGGAAACGGCACAATGTCCGCCGACTGCCGACAAAACGGCGCCAATCAGACGGGCATCGCGCCGCCCCAAAGGTGCGGAATGCTCCGCATCTTTGGGGGCCGAGCCCCAACATTGAGGGGCTAGGCCGACACCGGAGGAATTTCCGCCCTGCCAGCTGGCGAAAACGGCCTTTGTTGCCCCGCCAGCTGGCGCCGAAATGACATCTCCGGGCGGCACATGCGCGGGAGCGTCAGCGGCCGCTGACAGTTTCCCACGCATGCGCAGTGGAGGGAGTCTCTTCCACCTCCGCCATGGTGGAGACCGTGGCGGAGGCGGAAGGGAAAGAGTGCCCCCACGGCACAGGCCCGCCCGCAGATCGGTGGGCCCCGATAGTGGGCCAGGCCACCGTGGGGGCCCCCCCCGCGGTCAGATCGCCCCGCGCCCCCCCCCCCAGTGCCCGCCCAAGCCGCCTTGTCCCGCCGGTAAGGTAGATGATTTAATTTACGCCGGCGGGACAGGCAATTTATAGGCGGGAGAATCGAGCGGGGGGGGGCCCGCTAACCAGCGCGGTGCGATTCCCGCCCCCGCCGAATACCCGGTGCCGGAGACTTCGGCAACCGGCGGGGGCGGGATTCACACCAACCCCCGGCGATTCTCTGACCCGGCGGGGGGTCGGAGAATGTCGCCCCTTGTCTCTGACCTGGAAGCTCCAGCTTCAATTCCCAACCCAGAACTTGATAACCAAGGAAGGTTTGTTCATAATGTGGCCAAACAGGTTGAGTATAAATCTTTCCAGTGCATGCCAATAGCATGTGATAGAAAGAAAGTTGGAGCCTCTACCACCACTATCCATTGCTACAGGGTACAACATGCATGTGAAAATGCAGGTTGCCACAGCAACCTGGGTGAACTGCAACACCTCACCATTTAAATACAAATACTCATCTCTACAATTCTGCAGTACCTTGATTAGAAGGATAAAACAAAAAGCAAAGGAAATCCACACTACAGAATTGGACAGACAATTATGCAGTGTAACAGAAAGAGTGCGCTCGCTGCTAGCAGGTACTCAGCTTCAGATGTGGTGTTAAAATATAATTACTGTTAGTTCACATGAAAAAAACAACTTTCAAGTGGGACCATTCTCCAAAACATATTTGCTCTGAATTTCCTCAGAATTTCGACTGCTCTGCTGCTGTGACTAAGCAGAAAATACAGGAGAAAACCTGTTTACACAAAAGGTTTCCGCTGCACTTCCAATTATGGTAACAAACAAGTCCAAGGAAGTTCAGGGAAAATATCGTGGACGGGATTCTCTGTCACCCAACCGCAAAATCGGGATCGGCGATCAGGCGGAGAATGGATTCTGACACCGGAATTGGGGCCGGCTCTGGTTTAACGCCGGTCCACCTCCAAACCGGCATCATAAGGAAGCACGCCATTGGCTCGTCATTGGCCGGCCCACCCGCGATGCTTTGCCCCAGATAGGCCGAGTACCCGATGGCGCGGACCACATGTGGTCCCAACAGTCGGGAACCCGGCGTGTCAGTTGCGGACGGTGTCCAGCGCCGCCACACTTGTCCGGGATCCGTGCCACTGGCCAAAGGGGCTCCTGCTAGGGCTGCGTTGACTGGTGGGGGTGGCCAGGGGGTGGACTGTTTCAAGCACGGCCGGCGCCATGTTTTCCGGCATGACCGGTGCAGGTCGTCATCCCTGCGCATGCGCGGCCCGGGACCCGGCCATTCTCCATCCGTTTCCACGGGCGTTACGGTGAGGGCTTTGCGGCGATATTTGTATCGTGAAATTGCGCAATCTCTCCGTTCGAGTCGCCACTTAGCCTCTAGAACGGAGAAACAAGCCCCTTTTGTTTTAAATAATTCCAACTGCTCTGAGTTTCCACCTTACCTGTTTATTTTTCTGAGCCTGTTTTAGGACAACAGTGGATGACTACACAGATTTTATAACGCACATTCAGATCTCACTTTATGCTTTATATTGCCTACCAAATCATACACTGCAACCTTAATCTGCACAGCTCCCAGTTAGTTCATTTGAATCTCTCAGAATAAATAATGCAATAAACCCTTGTTTTACATCCCACTGATTTGTTTTTTGAATTCCTGTCTGACATCAGTCATCTCTGTCCATTTGTGTGCAGGGACTTCTATGCGCTTCGTGAAGCAGATGGTTTAGCAAAGAAAAAGCAGCCATATCTCAATTCTACAATTCTACAGCTGCAAGGAAATAGTGAGCAAAAGGAACTGTTGATGAATATTATATTAAATCATATTCTGGTGACTTCAGGAAAGATTAAAATATTTTCCATTCACTCTCCGTATGACAATAAGGAAATGACAGGCATGAAACAAATATTTTGTATCTGTCTTCACAGTAAAAGACACAAAACAAAACATCAGAAACAGGTGGGGGAACAAAGAGTCTAATGAGAGTGAGGGGAAAGTACTGGGGCTGAAATCCCTGGACCTGATGCCCAACCATCTCAAGGTTCTAAAAGAGGTGAATGCAGAAGTAGTTGAAGTGTTGGGTGCTCTGATGAACCAACACGGTTGCGATTGGTGCAACGCAGTTTTATTTCTTTAAACTATTTATATAACAAACTTGGTCCTCAGCACGTGGTGACTGTGTGAGTGTCTGGCTTTCAGGTCCTTGCCCTGTGCCATCTCCTGATGGACTGCCCAGGAAGTGTTGTGTTTCTTGTTTTGTACTGTGTATGCTCTTGTCTGTGATTGGCTGTCGTGTTATGTGTGCTAATTGGTCCGTTGATCTGTCTATCATTATGTATGTGTGTATGTGCTGTGATGTTCACTTGAATATCATGACATCCCCCCTTTTTTACAAGATTATGTGCCTATGTGGTTATAAATAGAAATGTGTACTGAGTGCAGCTAGATATGTGTGTGTAATATTTACAGCATGTACATGGGGCTTAACTATATACAAGGGGCGATGTTGGGTGTGACATACTAACGAGGTTGTACCATAACAACAAAAAAAGTGGAAATGTGGAACGATAAAACAAATTCCTGTAACGAGAAGAACATAGACATGTTAAAACAGTGGTTGCATGAGTTCAACGTGTAAACATCTCATAAGTCCAGTCCAGTAGGTGGGCGACAAATTCAGGTTGACCGCCTCAAGGGTGGGTCGGGAACCACCAGCTGAGGTGCGGGCCTGGCCATGGGCGGCGACGGAAGGGGCATGGTATATGGCAGCTCCACGAAGTCGCTATCAGGAACCACAGGAGGACACGCGTCAGTGTAAGGTCTCGTTGCGAGCGTGGAAGTAGGCGAAGAGCCCGGCGATTGTGCCTACGCACGGATCCATCAGGCATGCGTACCAGGAACGAGTGGGGAGCCACGCGTCGGAGAACTTCGGCAGGTGATGACCAGCCACCTTCTGGTAGGTGGATGCGGACGTCGTCTCCAGGGGCCAGGGCGGGAAGATCAGTTGCCCGTGTGTCATATGACCTCTTCTGGCGACCGCGCTGCAGTTGCATCCTATGCAGTACCGGAGCATGGTCTATTGTTGGTGCCAGGATGGAAGGCACAGTGGTCCTGAGGGCGCGACCCATCAGTAGCTGTGCTGGTGAGAGACCAGTGGCTAGTGGGGCCGAGCGATAGGCCAGCAGGGTGAGGCAGACGTCCGACCTGGCAGCAGGAGCCTTGCAGAGGAGCCGCTTGGCAATGTGAACGCCCTTCTCCGCCTTTCCATTTGACTGGGGGTGCAGAGGGCTGGATGTCACGTGTGTGAAGCCATTACGAGGCAGCAAACAATGACCATTCATGGCTGGCGAAACAGGGCCCATTGTCCGACATGACAGTCATCGGAATGCCGTGGCGAGCAAAGGTGTCTTTGCAGGCCCTGATGACAGCGGACGACATCAAATCGTGCAGGCGTATGACTTCTGGGTAGTTGGAGAAGTAGTCAACTATGATGTCATAGTCCCTGCCGGGCGCGTGAAACAGGTCCACACCCACCTTCGCCCAGGGGGACGTCACCAGCTCATGGGGCAGAAGCGTTTCAGGAGGTTGCACCGGCTGAAACCTTTGGCAGGTTGTACAGTTGAGCACCATGTTGGCAATATCGTCACTGATGCCCGGCCAGTATACCGCCTCTCGGGCCCTCCGTCTGCACTTCTCGACCCCCAAGTGGCCTTTGTGTAGTTGGTCGAGAACCAGCTTGTGCATGCTGTGCGGAATCACAATCCGGTCCAGCTTCAGAAGGACACCATCAATGACGGCCAGGTCGTCTCGGACATTGTAGAACTGCGGCCACTGCTCTTTGAGCCACCCTCCCATCATGTGGCACATCACACGCTGTAGAAGGGGGTCGGCCACAGTCTCTCGGCGAATACGGGCCAGACTGGAGTCGTCAGCTGGCAGATTTGCCAATGTGAAAGCCACCTGCGCCTCGACCTGACATACAAACCCCTCCGCATCTAGCGGCGTGCTCACTGCTCTGGGTAGGGCATCCGCAACGATGAGTTCCTTCCCTGGAGTGTATACCAGTAGAAGTCATACCTCCTGAGTTTAAGTAGGATGCGCTGGAGGCGAGGGGTCATCTCGTTCAGGTCCTTGTTTATTATGCTGACCAGGGGGCGGTGGTCAGTTTCAACAGTGAACCGGGGAAGACCATATACATAATCATGGAAATTGTCTCAACCAGTTAGCAAGCCCAGGCACTCCTTTTCGATCTGCGCGTGGCGCTGCTCTGTGGGGGTCATGACTCGCGATGCATAGGCAACTGGGGCCCATGATGCCGTGTCATCCCGTTGCAGGAGCACTTCTCCAATGCCGTATTGGCTGGCATCAGTCGAGATTTTGGTGGCGCGAGACGTGTCAAAAAACGCCAACACCGGTGCAGTGGTGAATTTGAGTTTGAGCTCCTCCCATTCCAGCTGGTGTGTGTGCTGCCACTGGAACTCTGTGGACTTTTTGACGAGGTGGCGCAGAGCTGTCGTGTGGGAGGCAAGGTTGGGAATGAACTTCCCCAGGAAGTTGACCATGCCAAGGAAGCGTAGCACTGCTTTCTTGCCGGCCGGCTCTGGCATGGCTGTGATGGCGCTCACCTTGTCAGCATCCGGACGGACCCCTGACTGGGGGATATGGTCCCCCAGGAACTTCAACTCGGTCTGGCCAAAGGAACACTTGGCTCGGTTGAGGCGCAGGCCGTTTTCCCGTATGCGGGCAAAAACGCGTTGGAGACGATGTATATGCTCCTGTGGTGTGGTGGACCAGATGATGACATCGTCCACATATACGCGCACCCCTTCGATGCCTTCCATCATCTGCTCCATGATCCTATGAAAGACCTCGGATGCCGAGGTGATGCCAAATAGCATCCGGTTGTAGCAGAACCTGCCGAAAGGGATGTTGAAAGTGCATAGCTTTCGGCTGGAGGGATCGAGTTGGATCTGCCAAAACCCCTCAGAAGCATCCAGTTTCGTAAATATTTTCGCCTGGGCCATTTCACTGGTGATCTCCTCTCGTTTGGGTGTGGGATAATGTTCCCTCATGATATTATTCTTGAGGTCTTTGGAGTCAATACAGATGCGGAGCTCGCCGGAGGGCTTCTTGACACACACCATGGAGCTGACCCACGGCGTGGGCTCCGTGACCCTGGATAGGACCCCTTGGTCCTGGAGATCCTGCAGCTGCTGCTTGAGGCGGTCTTTAACTGGCGCAGGAACCCTGCGAGGTGCGTGAATGACCGGGATGGCGTCCGGTTTGAGGTGAATTCGGTAGGTGTATGGCAGTGTTCCCATGCCCTCGAATGCCTCCTGGTTGCGGGCGAGGAGCGATTGGAGCTGTGTGTTAAACTCTGCATCCGGGAAGTCAGATGTGCCGTCTGGAGAGAGAGAGTGGACTCGTTGCACGAGGTGGAGAGCCTTGCATGACTGTGCGCCCAGCAGGGAGTCCTTCGATGAGCCGACTATCTCGAACGAGAGTGTGGCCGTGTGTGTGTTGTGTGTCACCTGGAGCTGGCAGGATCCCATAGCCGGGATAACATTCCCGTTGTAGTCGACCATCCTGCACCGGGACGGCCGGATTGGTGGTCTGACCTTCATGGCGCAGAAGGCTGACCATGCTATGAGGTTGGCGGAGGCGCCAGTGTCCAGGCGGAAAGTGATCGGCGATCGGTTGACTGTCAGGGTGGTACACCATTCATCGGCCGGATTGATGGTGTTGACCCGGTTCCCATCAATGACCGCAACCCGGAAGGCATCTTGGTCATCTGTGTCGTCGGTTTGGATGTCGTAATGTGGAGGCTGAATGGTCCGCACGTTCCTGCGAGGTTGTCGGAGATGCAGAAGATCATCAGGTTGAGCCGCTCGACAGTAGGCAGCGTAGTGGCCCACCATGCCACAGCGTAGGCATTGTCGGGTTTTTGCGGGACATTGCCCTTTTAAATGTGCAGCTCCACAGTTGCCGCACGTTGTGACACCATGGCGTTCGTTACGCCACTGCGCATTTGCAGTTCGGTCTTGCGTCGAGCGCACCTGCGCATCACGTCTCTCAGTGTTGCCGTAGGTTTTGGCGCGCACAAGCGCGGGAGGCCTCGAAAAGCGCGCGAAACGGCCGGGAGAAACTCGATCGCCTGGACCCGTTCGGCCTCGTGGGGCACCTGGCTTGCCGCTTCGATCGCGTGGGACCCCCTCCGCGCCGATTCGGTCGCCTGAAATTGGGCATAGCGGCTAGTCGCGTTCTCGTGCAGGACACAGGCTTCAACTGCAGATGCTAAGGTCAGGCCTTTTATTTTTAGAAGCTGCTGGCATAGACAACCCCAAAAACGATCTGGTCCCGGATCATGGACTCTGAGGTGGTGTCGTAACCGCAGGACTGCGCGAGTATGCGGAGATGTGTCAGGAAGGACTGAAAGAGCTCATCCTTACCTTGCAGGCACTGCTGGAAGACATACCTCTCAAAGCTTTCATTGACCTCAACGTTGAAGTGTTGGTCGAGCTTGAGGAGGACCGTGTCATATTTAGATTTGTCCTCGCCTTCCGGTAACACCAGGGAGTTGTATACATGGATGGCGTGCTGACCTGCGGTGGTGAGGAGGATGGCGATCTTCCTTTTGTCCGAGGCGCCCTGTTTTTCGTTGGCTTCCATAAAATGTTCGAAGCGCTGCTTGAACAGCGTCCAATTTATGCCAAGGTTCCCAGCGACTTGCAACGGCTGCGGTGTGTTGACGGTGTCCATGGCGCAGGATGGCAGATTTGTGGGTAGGTTTTGATTCACTTCTGGTACCATGAAGTGTTTGGTGCTCTGAGAAACAGACGAACCAACACGGTTGCGATTGGTACAACGCAGTTTTATTTCTTTAAACTATTTATATAACAAACTTGGTACTCAGCACGTGGTGACTGTGTGAGTGTCTGGCTTTGAGGTCCTTGCCCTGTGCCATCTCCTGATGGACTGCCCAGGATGTGTCGTGTTTCTTGTTTTGTACTGTGTATACCCTTGTCTGTGATTGGCTATCGTGTTATGTGTGCTAATTGGTCCGTTGATCTGTCTATCATTATGTATGTGTGTATGTGCTGTGATGTTCACTTGAATATCATGACAGTAGTTAATGCATAAGCTGCGATATTTTAAATCTCCTCGATTCTGGATTGGTCCCAATGATTTAGAAGGCAGTAAATGTCACACCACTATTCAACAAAGGAGAGACAAAGTAGAACTAAAGGCCAGCTAACCTGATATCTGGAAAAAGCTAAAAGCTATTATTAAGGAATTAAAACAGGTCACTTGGAAAATCATAATATGATTAGCCAGCGTCAACATTGCTTGATGAAAGAAAATCGTGTTTGACTAATCTATTTGAATATTTTGGGAATGTAACAAGCAGAGTAGATAAAGCGGGGCAATTTCAAAGCACATTGGATAAGGTGCCACACAAGAAGGCTCGTGGGGGAGGGGGGTTGTTTAAACATGGCTGGAGAATTGTCTAAAGGACGGAAATCAGAATAGAATAAAATTCACTATTGTCAGATTGGTAGGTTGCTACTCGCGAGGTGCCAGAAGGATTAATGCAGGAGCCTCTGCTAATTGCACCAATGACTTAGATAAAGGGACTGAGTGAGAGGTATTCAAGATTGCTGAGTGTACAAAGCTCAGTGGGAGAATAACCTGTTAGAAGATTTTTCCAAGGTCACCAGTAGCCTGGAATCTGGATTTTGTGCTGAGTTCTGACCCCACTGGATGTCGGAGTTCAACGTGAGTCAGCATTTCGTGGGAGGTGTGCAATTAATGGGTAGACTCTGCAATATTTGACTCGAACAGGAGATGGGAGATACACCTGATGTGTCCCATTGAAAGGGAACCAAAGTGAATACAACCTGAGAGTGTCAGGCCGGAGAAAAGGCTTTCAGAACATGGCAGTCTGTCATCATTGACCAACCCCATAGCTCAGTGTTGCCTTCTTAGAGGTCATGCTGGATGCAATGAAAGCCAGTTGGAGCATGTTATTTCCAGAGAGTGACTGCAGGGGGTCTGCCAAACTGAAAAAGGGAGCATACTTGTCACCACAGAGTTCAGCAACTGCAAAGTGGTTAGTAGGACTAGGGTCCAGTGCAGGGAGCAGTTCAGTTACGTCTTAGGTCTGGCAAGGTAAGTAATACGGTAATGTGATGTGCATGTACCTTTAAGAATATATATCCCCGAGCTTCCAGGTGCGGCGATGACCAGCTAAGTCGCACGTTTCAGCAGCTCCCGTTGGAACGGACTTTTGGGCTCTTGATAAGAGCCCCAACGGCAATTTTAAACGGCCAAAATCACTGTGCGGTGAAATAGAAGGGAATCCCCCCGGATATTGATGTAAAAAGGAGAGGATAGCGGCAGGATTGTAGTGGATCCTTTGGAGCAGCGGCAAGGAAGGGAAGCTCGAAGCAAGATGGCGTTGGAAGGTGGCCATTCGATATGGGGCCCGGAGCAACAAGAGTTCCTGCGGCGCTGTGTGGAAGAGCTGAAGAAGGAGGTGTTGGCCCCGATGCTACAGGCGATTGAAGGGCTAAAGGAGGCGCAGAGGACCCAGGAGCTGGAGCTTCGGGTCGTGAAGGCAAAGGCTGCTGAAAATGAAGATGAAATTCAGGGCCTGGTGGTGAAGACAGAGACGCACGAGGCGCAGCATAAGAGGTGTGTGGAGAGGTTGGAAGCCCTGGAGAATAATTCGAGGCGGAAGAATCTAAGAGTCTTGGGTCTTCCCGAGGGCGCAGAGGGGGCGGACGTCGGGGCATATGTGAGCACGATGCTTCACTCGCTAATGGGATCGGAGGCCCCGACGGGCCCGTTGGAGGTGGAGGGAGCTTATCGAGTTATGGCGCGAAGACCAAGGGCAGGAGAAATACCTCGAGCCATAGCGGTGAGGTTTCACCGCTACAATGACAGAGAGATGGTCCTAAGATGGGCGAAGAAAACTCGGAGCTGCAGGTGGGAGAACGCGGTGATCCACGTATACCAGGATTGGAGTGCGGAAGTGGCGAGAAGGAGGGCAAGTTTCAATCGGGCTAAGGCGGTGCTTCACAAAAAGAAGGTGAAATTTGGAATGCTGCAACCGGCGAGACTGTGGGTCACATACCAAGGGAAGCACCACTACTTTGAGACGGCAGAAGAGGCGTGGACATTCATAGTGGACGAGAAGCTGGAAGAGTCTGGCGAGAGAAAGAGCTTCTGGGACAAAGTGGTGGGGTGACTATGTGGGACGAGGAAGGGGGGGGGATGATTTCTTAATTGTTAGCTCTTTAATCCTGTAAATTTTCTCACTTCCCCTCGATTGGGGGGGGGGGGGGGAGTATGAGGAACTGCGGGCGCCGGTGGGTAGGACAGCGGGGCTGAGTGGGAAACGCGGGCCTCGTTCCCGCGCTATGGTAATTATGGCGGGAACAGGGACGCAGGAAGGTGGGGGCCTCGCACAGTGAGAGGCCGAGGGCAAACGGGGAAGCCGAGGTCAGCCAGAGTTCGCTGACTTCTGGGAGCAACATGGGGGGTGTAATTACGCTAGAGGGGGATCTAGCGGAGGGGGGGTGGGGGGGGAGGGTGCTAACTGTGTTGCTGCTGCTAAGGGGAAGGGGGAGCTGTTATGGGGCGGGGTGGTCGAGGCGGGAGGGCACCGTCGGTGGGATATACGGGTACGTGGGAAACGGGTGAGGAGCTGGGAAAAAAAAGGGGATGGCTAGTCGACAAGAGGGGGGGGGTAAAGAGCCCCCAACCCGGCTGATCACGTGGAACATGAGAGGGCTGAATGGGCCGATTAAAAGGGCGCGGGTACTCGCATACCTAAAGAAATTAAAGGCAGATGTGGTTATGTTGCAGGAGACGCACCTGAAATTGACAGATCAGGTCAGACTACGTAAAGGATGGGTGGGACAGGTGTTTCATTCGGGTTTGGATGCAAAGAATAGGGGGGTGGCTATTTTAGTGGGGAAACGGGTACCGTTTGAGGCAAAGACCATAGTGGCGGACAGTGGGGGTAGATACGTGATGGTGAGTGGCAGATTGCAAGGGGAGGCGGTGGTTCTGGTGAACGTGTACGCCCCGAACTGTGATGATGCAAACTTCATGAGGCGTATGTTGGGGCGTATCCCGGACCTGGCGGCGGGAAAGTTAGTAATGGGGGGAGATTTCAATACAGTGCTTGATCCAGGGCAGGGCCGGTCGAGGTCCAGGACCGGGAGGAGGCCGGCAGCGGCCAAGGTGCTTAAGGACTTCATGGAGCAGATGGGAGGAGTAGACCCTTGGAGATTTATCAGACCTAGGAGTAAGGAGTTCTCATTCTTCTCCCATACTCACAAGGTATATTCACGGATAGACTTTTTTGTCCTGGGAAGGGCACTGATTCCGAAGGTGACAGCGACGGAGTACACGGCCATAGCCATCTCGGACCATGCTCCACACTAGGTAGATCTGGAGGTGGGAGAGGAAAAGGAACAGCACCCACTCTGGAGAATGGATATGGGCCCGTTGGCGGATGAGGGGATATGTCTCAGGGTGAAGGGGTGTATCGAAAGGTACTTGGAGCTTAATGACAATGGAGAGGTTCAGGTGGGAGTGGTCTGGGAGGCGTTGAAGGCGGTGGTCAGAGGGGAACTGATATCCATAAGGGCACATAAAGGGAAGCAAGAGAGTAAAGAAAGGGAGCGATTGCTGAGAGAACTTCTGAGGGTGGACAGGCAATATGCAGAGGCACCGGAGGAAGGGACTGTACAGGGAAAGACAAAGGTTCCATGTGGAATTTGACCTGCTGACCACGGGTAAGGCAGAGGCACAGTGGAGGAGGGCACAGGGAGTGCAGTTTGAGTATGGAGAGAAGGCGAGTCGGTTACTGGCCCAACAGTTGAGGAAGAGGGGAGCAGCGAGGGAGATAGGTGGGGTGAGGGATGAGGAGGGATAGATGGAACGAGGAGCGGAGATAGTGAATGGGGTGTTTGAGACATTCTATGAGAGGCTGTATAAGGCTCAGCCCCCGGAAGGGAAGGAGGGAATGATGCATTTCCTGGATCAGCTGGAATTCCCGAAGGTGGAGGAGCAGGAGAGGGCGGGACTGGGAGCACAGATTGATGTGGAGGAGGTGGTAAAGGGGATTGGGAGCATGCAGGCGGCGAAGGCCCCGGGACCGGATGGGTTCCCGGTGGAATTTTATAGGAAATATATAGACCTACTGGCCCCGCTTTTGACGAGAACCTTTAATGAGGCCAGGGAAAGGGGGAAGTTGCCCCCGACTATGTCGGAGGCGACAATATCGTTACTTTTGAAGAAGGATAAAGACCCGCTGCAGTGTGGGTCCTACAGGCCCATTTCCCTTTTGAATATAGATGCTAAGCTCCTGGCCAAGGTAACGGCGACGTGGATAGAGGATTGTGTCCCGGGGGTGGTCCATGAGGATCAAACTGGGTTCGTTAAGGGGAGACAGCTGAACACGAACATATGGAGGCTGCTAGGGGTGATGATGATGCCCCCACCAGAGGGGGAGGCGAAGATAGTGGTGGCGATGGATGCTGAGAAAGCATTTGACAGGGTCGAGTGGGACTACCTGTGGGAAGTGTTGAAGAGATTTGGTTTTGGTGAAGGGGTCATTGGATGGGTACAGCTGCTATTTTGGGCCCCGGTGGCGAGTGTGGTCACGAACAGGCAGAGGTCTGACTACTTTCGTCTTTATAGAGGGACGAGGCAGGGGTGTCCCCTGTCTCCGTTACTGTTTGCATTGGTAATTGAGCCCCTGGCCATAGCACTGAGGGGCTCCAGGAAGTGGAGGGGAGTACTCAGGGGAGGAGAAGAACACCGGGTATCATTGTATGCAGATGATTTACTGCTGTATGTTGCGGACCCGGTGGAGGGGATGCCTGAGATAATGCAGACGCTCGGGGAGTTTGGGGAATTCTCGGGGTACAAATTGAACATGGGGAAGAGTGAGTTGTTTGTGGTACATTCGGGGGAGCAGAGCAGGGGAATAGAGGATTTACCACTGAGGAGGGTAACAAGGGATTTCCGGTACTTGGGGATCCAGATAGCCTGGAGTTGGGGAACTTTACATAGGCTTAATTTAACACGATTGGTAGAACAGATGGAGGAGGATTTTAGGAGATGGGACATGGTGCCCCTGTCACTGGTGGGGAGGGTGCAGGCGGTCAAAATGGTAGTCCTCCCGAGATTCCTTTTTGTGTTTCAGTGCCTCCCGGTGATGGTCACAAAGGCTTTTTTCAAGAAGATCGAGAAAAACGTTAAGAGTTTTGTGTGGGCTGGGAAGACCCCGAGAGTGAGGAGGGGGTTCTTGCAGCATAGCAGGGAGAGGGGGGGACTGGCACTACCGAGCTTAAGTGAGTACTATTGGGACGCCAATATTTCAATGGTGTGTAAGTGGATGGGAGAAGGGGAGGGAGCGACGTGGAAGTGATTGGAGATGGCGTCCTGTAAAGGAACCAGCCTACAAGCACTGGTGACGGCACCGCTGCCGTTCTCCCCGAAGAAATACACCACAAGTCCAGTGGTGGTAGCAACACTGAAAATTTGGGGGCAGTGGAGACGGCATAGGGGAACGACGGGAGCCTTGGTGCGGTCCCCGATAAGAAATAACCATAGGTTTGTCCCGGGGAGAATAGATGGGGGATTTGGAGCATGGCAGAGAGCAGGGATTGTGCAACTGAGGGATCTGTTCTTGGACGGGACGTTTGCGAGTCTGGGAACGCTGACGGAAAAATATGGGTTGCCCCAAGGGAATGAATTTCGATACATGCAACTGAGGGCTTTTGCGAGGCAACAGGTGGAGGAGTTCCCGCAGCTCCCGACGCAGGAGATTCAGGATAGAGTGATCTCAGGGACATGGGTGGGGGATGGTAGGGTGTCAGATATATACAGGGAAATGAGAGACGAGGGGGAGAACATGGTGGATAAGCTGAAGGGAAAATGGGAGGAAGAGCTGGGGGAAGAGATCGAAGAGGGGCTGTGGGCAGATGCCCTACGTAGGGTAAACTCTTCGTCCTCATGTGCCAGGCTTAGCCTGATACAATTTAAGGTTTTGCACAGGGCACATATGACCGGAGCAAGGCTCAGTAAATTTTTTGGGGTAGAGGATAGGTGTGGGAGATGCTCGAGAAGCCCAGCAAACCACACCCACATGTTTTGGTCATGCCCGGCACTGCAGGGGTTCTGGGTGGGGGTGGCGAAGGTGCTTTCAAAGGTGATGGGGGTCCGGGTCGAGCCAGGCTGGGGGCTGGCTATATTCGGGGTTGCAGAAGAGCCGGGAGTGCAGGAGGCGAGAGAGGCTGATGTTTTGGCCTTTGCGTCCCTAGTAGCCCGGCGAAGGATACTGCTTATGTGGAAGGAAGCCAAGCCTCCGGGCGTGGAGACCTGGATAGACGACATGGCAGGGTTTATAAAACTGGAACGGATAAAGTTTGCACTAAGGGGTTCGGCTCAGGGGTTCACCAGGCGGTGGCAACCGTTCATTAACTACCTCGCAGAACGATAAAGGAAATGGGAAGGTAGCAGCAGCAACCCAGGGGGGAAGGGGGGGGGGAGGGCTCAGGTGAGTCCTCAGGGGTGTTTTTGTAAAGATATTGGTACTTGGTTATGTATATTGAATTGAAGTGCTGATTTTATTATTTGGGAGAGCTATTATTTTTTTGTTATGGCAGTTGTCATTTAGTTTATATATTATTTATTTATTTGTTAAAATACGGTCACGGTTATTTATATTGTTTTGCTGTTGTAAAAAGGGGAAAAACCTTTGTATTGTTTTGTATGGCCGAAAAAGCTGAATAAAATATATATTTTTTAAAAAAGAATATATATCACGAAACCTCAACAGGAGGTGATGTATTAGTCCCAGGATTTGCGTTCTGTTTGCCAGCAGCAGCAGTAGAGTTCAGATGTGCCCAGTGAAGACTATTTCCATATCGTTAAATCTTCAAATAAAGAACCCACGTCATTGATTCACCAATTCTTATTGTATGACTACTATCAGATAGAAGGATGTAACAAGTAACATGCAAAGCAAAGCTGTCAGCCAGGAGGGCTCTAAAGGAACAGTACACCTCAGAGCAGGAGTGCTTGAAGGCAGCCAGTGTGTAGGAACACTGAGGACATGTGTGCCCAGTGCTAACCTCCGCCCAAGCTTTGTGGGTTTGGGAGGATGGCAATGTAGGCTTTGATTGCTGCAATGCCAGGCTTATCACAACTGATTGGGGATCCTGATGGTCAGATGGGATGGTTAACTAGCTAAATCTTCACCATCACACTGAAGGAAAAAAAAGACTGCACAATGCCCACGGGAGGAGTTCTTAGGGGGTGATATGGCCAACCTGGCAAATATTGATGCCCATGGAGGAGGAGTTCCTTCACCTTGGCAGGGTGGCAGCAGGGTAGGCAGTCAACAATGGTGAGATTGGAGTGTGTCAGTGAGAGGACGAAAGTGTAGCGAATGCTCCATGAATGGGCCTGGAGACTTCCAACTTTGAGGTTGTTTCCTGACCACGGTCTTGAGACCGCATGGTGTGTCTGCACACGCCACCTGCTGGTTGGAGGTCGCACACCATCCATCTGTGATATTACTCACAGGCATATCACCACAGGGGGGGAGGGGTGGGAAACCCTTAATTCGGCTGGTCTCCTGGAACACAGGGCGATTGGGTGACCCACTGAAGAGATCAAGAGTTTTTCTCACCTAGAGAACTTAAACACTGAAGTAGTGTTTTTACAGGAGACCCATTTGTGGTTGAGAGATCAGACCAGACTCCAGAAGGAGTGGGAGGGCACATGTTTCACTCGGGCACAGCAACTTTGATTAATACAAGACAGGGGTGTCACTGCTTCTTAGCACTGAGGGCTTCTGGGGGATTGATTGTGGTGGGGGGTAGGAAGGGAACATAGGGAGCGGGATGCTCCATCGCCAGACCCGTTTTCTGGTATGGTGCGCCCCCGCCAGCAGCGGGATCCTCCGTCCTGACAACTGGCCAATGGGGTTTCCCATTGTGACAACTCCCACGCTGCTGGGAAATCCGCAGGAGTGAGTGCACTGCTGACGAAGCAGAGGATCCTGCCGACAGAGAATCACGGCCAGATGCTGATGATCTGCTCCTATATGTCACAGATCCAGTCTCCTCTATAGTCAAGGTTATGAAATTGCTCCCTTCTTGGGCTATACATTAAACCGGAGGAAAAGTATAATAATAACAATAATAATAATCGTTATTGTCACAAGTAGGCTTACATTAACATTGCAATAACGTTAGTGTGAAAGGCCCCTAGCTGCCACATTCTGGCGCCTGTTCGGGTACACAGAGGGAGAATTCAGAATGTCCAAATTACCTCACAGCGGGGGTGGATTCTCCGCTTGCCGACGCTGAAATCGCGTTCGTCGACGGGGCGGAGAATCCGTTTTGGCGCCCATATTTTTGTATTCTCCTCCCCCTGAAAAGCGGTGTCCTCTAGGAGGACACCGCACCGATTATCCTGAGGCCTGCCCCACAATGCTCCGTCCCCGACCGGCCGAGTTCCCGACGGCGTGGGTTACGTGTGTTCACACCATTTGGGAACCTCGCGTGGGAAGAGGTGGGCCAATCCACAGGCAGGGGGGTTCATTCGAGGCTGGGGGCACTGTGGGCGGGCGGTCCGGGTCCGCGGGCTGAGCCCGCCATGGAGAATGCGCATGCGATTTCAGCATCGGCAAGCGGAGAATCCACCCCCGCTGTTAGGTAATTTGGACATTCTGAATTCTCCCTCTGTGTACCCGAGCAGGTGCCGGTGTGTGGCGGCTAGGGGCTTTTCACAGTAACTTAATTGCAGTGTTAACTTGTAAGTTAAAATTTACAGGTTTGTTGGGGAGGATGAGACTTGATTTGAAGGGATGGAGTAGCCTCCCAATATCCCTAGCGGGCAGAGTTCAAACAATCAAGATGTATGTTCTGCCGAGGTTCCTATTCATGTTCCAATGCCTTCCTATTTTTCTCACTAAATCGTTCTTTGCTAGGGTGAACAAGTTAGTGAATTCCTTTTAAGGACAGGTAGGGTGCCAAGAATACATAGGGTGTACGTCCAGAGGAGCTGACAGTTGTGGGGTCGAACACTACCTAATTTCCTGGGCGTTCCCCTGGGCACCACAGCTTTCCCTGTTGGAGGAAATCTTACAGTTGGAGAGGATTGGAGGGGGATCTCGAATATCTAAGAGCGGACCATCTCATTGGAACCTATGCTGCTTGACCGGGTGAAGGTGAAATGGGAGGAATTGGGACCCATCAAGATGAGGATGTGAGGAATGAGACCACCTGTTGAGTAAATTCTACTGCATTATGCGCATGGCTCAGCCTGATCCAGCTCAAGGTGGTTCACAGAGCTCATCTAACCAAAACTAGGATGAGCGGGATCTTTGATGGAATGGAGGACAGGTGTGAGCAGTGCTCTCGAGGGCTCGCCAACCATATCCACATGTTCAGATCTTGTTCAAAGCTGGTGAGCTTCTGGGTCCCATTTAGCTCCATGTCAGCGGTTCTTAATATCAATATGGAGCTTTGTCCGTTGGTGGCCATTTTTGAAGTCCGTTGATGGCCATATTGGGGGTATCGAACTTGCCAGGGGTGAAGGCGGATGCGCTCACCTTTGCCTCGCTGATATTCCAAAGGCGAGTTCTGCTGGGTTGGAGAGCGTCTGCTCCGCCTAGTGCCTCGGCCTGGTTGGGTGACGTTAAAGACTTTCTATACCTGGAAAAGGTCAAGTACACTGTTGCGGGATTGGTGGAGGGATTCCACCCAAGGTGGCAGCCATTTATCTCATGCTTCAAGGAGTTATTTACTGTCAGCTCTTGGGGGGGGGCGGGGGGGGGGGGGGGGGGGATAGGTAGGGTTTATTGTGGGATCAGGGGGGATACATGGCGGGAGGAGGTTTGGATGCAGCCTTTGTTGTGGGTTTTTCTATATGACTATATCCCTGATTCCTTGTGTTGTTAACATGACAATTGTACCATGGGCAGCATGGTAGTATAGTGGTTAGCACAGTTGCTTCACAGCTCCAGGGTCCCAGGTTCGATTCCCGGCTTGGGTCACTGTCTGTGCGGAGTCTGCACCTTCTCCCCGTGTGTGCGTGGGTTTCCTCCGGGTGCTCCGGTTTCCTCCCAGAGTTCAAAGATGTGCGGGTTAGGTGGATTGGCCATGATAAATTGCCCTTAGTGTCCAAAAAATGTTAAGTGGGGGTTACTGGGTTACGGGGATCGGGTAGATACATGGGCTTCAGTAGGGTGCTCTTTTTAAGGGCCGGTGCAGACTCGATGGGACGAATGGCCTCCTTCTGCACTGTAAATTCCATGATTCTATGATTACATTTCTTACGTTTGAACAATTTTCAGAATTGTTTTGAAGTTTAGATTAATTCTGAAATCTTTCATAAAATATTATTTTTTTAGACAGTGAAGTGTAGAGGAAATGTCGCATCTCTGGAAAGTTTATTTGGTGAGGATCACATTGACTGGCATCTAAAGTTATAGGACTGGTAGAATACTTGGGTAGGTAGAGCACTCGATCATGAATTTAATTGCAAATGTTAGTGGATTATTACAGTCATGATGGTTGGGGGAAACTCAATGGGACTGAAAATTTAAATTGTCCTATTTCTCCATAAATTCCCAGTCTTAGACCATTGAGACTTCAGAATAGTTTTGTTCCTTTCCAAAATGCCGACACACTGCACAAAGACACACAAAGACACACTGCACAAAGGCGCACAAAGACACACATCTAACATTTCTGATCGATCCACGTATTGGACTAGATTTTGTGCAGGAGGTAGAAGGCTCACCACCGGAGCTGACATGGGGAGGCAACCCTACTTCAGCTGGAGGCGGGACACAGGAACGCACATTGCCAGCAATGGTCAGAGGGCCAGAAGCTCAGCAGCCTCAGCAGTGTCATCGCTGGGGCTGCACTGGCAAAAAGAGCATGCCTACATGACCGCGTACCCTGAAAGAAGGCTAAGTGACGTTGCAAAAAGTCAAGCAAGGGTAAAGCAAGCAGGTCCTGATGATCAGGTGGGGGTGGAGCCATTGCCATGGGAGAGATCATTGCTGCCAGGAGAATCCTGAGTGGGTCTTAGAGTGCCCGTAAAGGAAGCTCTAGCCCCCGATGGAACTAACTGGCAGGTCAACAGGTTTTACTGAATGTAAAATGTCTGTGGAAACAGAATGTGGCCTGTAATTGGGCAGTGCGATGGCAGAGTGGTTAGCACTACTGCCTCACAGCGCCAGGGACCCAGGTTTGATTCCCACCTGGGATGATTGTGTGGAGTTTGTACTTTCTCCCCGTGTCTGAATGGGTTTCCTCCGGGTATGTCAAAGATGTGCAGGTTAGGTGGATTGGACATGCTAAATTTCCCCTTAGGGTGAGATTACAGATGGGGAATAGGACTGTGGTGATACACCACTGCACTTCCCTACCATTGTACATAGTATATAAAAGTTGTGTGTGACGTGGCCCTGTAATACTGTGTATTGTACTGTAGGTCTGTAGAGGTTCGGTCACCGGTAGGTAACCCGACCTGGCCACGGAGAGCTCCGCCTTAGCCACTCCCCCGGGAGTTACGTATAAGAACCCTCTTCTGGGACCGGCCCCATTTTGTCTGGGGTCGTCTGTGTCGGGTCAGCCTCCCATGTCGTATATTAAAGCCTTAGTTAAAGTCTCACATGTCTTTGTGGTTCTTGACGCTTAGTGCATCAAGGACCTAGATAGGGTGGTCTTTCCAAGGGTCGGTGCAGATTCAATGAGCCAAATGGGCCTCTTTCTTTACTGTAGAGATTCTAGGATTATTGGTGACTTAATGGCTCAATTGGGATCCCAGCTGGTGTCTAATTTGCCACGTACCGACAAATTACAAAAATGATGTGGCAGCTGGAAGCACCACTATGCCTTCCTGCGCCAATTGCCAGCCTTTATGCCTCACAGCCCAACGCTAAAGTTCTCATAAATCTATGGCCATTGTCTTGGTGAGAATGTACCTGTAGTGGTCACTGCTCTCCTGCTTATCATTTTCATTACCATCACTAACCCGAGGTTTGACCTGGAATGAAACAGTTCTTCTGATGTGCCTTCATAATTGTGGAATCCCCCATGAATTCCTCTTACAATGAGTCATTGCGGTATTATCAGGTATTTCAGTACCCTAGAGGTTGAAGACCATTGGTTAAACCTAGGAGTTTACCATTGGCTGTTTTGTATGTAGCTCCACCCTGACTGGAGGGGTATAAGAACCGGTGCCGTCCCAGCAGCCCTCATGGTGTACCGAAGCTGCTGGGGAACAGTTCTAGTCTATTAAAGCCTTCAGTTATGTTACTACCTCGTTTTAATAGTAATTGATTGTGCATCAATTTAATAGACTACTCCTTAAACTGAAAGGATGGATCTCCGAATCAAGCCGGTGTGTCTGCAACTCAGCCCCCACGCAGAGAACTCGGCGACGATCTTCAAGCACTGGCTGACGTGCTTTAAAGGCTACCTCGAGACGGCCGGAGGCCCCTCAGGAGAACAGAAACTGCATCTCCTGCACTCAAGGGTAAGCCCTGGGATCTACACCCTCATCGAGGAGGCAGAGGACTTCGATGCAGCGATCGAACTGTTAAAAGGACATTATATCCGTCCTGTAAATCAGGTCGACGCACGTCACCTGCTTGCAACAAGACGGCAAAGCCCCGGGGAATCGTTGGAGGAGTTCTACCGCGCGCTACTGGTGCTGGGCAGAAACTGTGGCTGCCCGCAAGTTTCGGGGAGCGAGCACATGGCACTCCTAATCCGGGCTGCCTTCATAGCAGGTATGAGTTCCTCAGAGATCCGCCAGCAGCTCTTAGAAAAAGACACCCTGGGACCTAAAGAGGCACGGGCCCTGGCAGGGTCCATGGACGTTGCCTCCAGAAATGCACAATCCTATGTGCCCGACTGCGCGGCAGCCCCCTGGGCAGTGTGGCATCCCACAGCAGCAGCCCCACAGACTTTCCCCGTGTCCTCGCAGGCCTGCGCTGTAAGACGGGCTGCTATCTCCGTCGGGCCCCGTTGTTTCTTCTGCGGGCAGGCGAAGCACCCCCGCCAGCGCTGCCCTGCCCACACCTCCACCTGCAAAGGGTGCGGCAAGAAGGGCCATTTTGTGGGGGTCTGCCAGGCACAAGCGGTGGCCGCGGTCGACAGCGGCGACTCCGGACCGCCGCAGCAATCTTCTCTTCGGGCACCAGGCGGCAGCATTCACCGCCACCCCCCTATCCTAGGGCCACATGCTGCCCACGGACGCTGCCATTTGTTCCTCGGGCACCACGCTGGACGGATGTGCGCCGTCATTTTGTCCATCCCCGACCACCATGTGCGACCCATGGGAGACGCCATCTTGGATGGGGCCCCAGGGCTCCAGCATGGCCGACTACATGCTGCCTGATCAAAACCAGCAACTACTTGATCTGGCCTCGGTGACTCTGGACCAAAATTGACCTCGGACACTCTCAACAGTCTTCATCAACGGCCACGAGACGTCCTGCGTGAATGACTCTGGGAGCACGGAGAGCTTTATACAGCCCGACACGGTAAGGCGCTGTTCACTTATTACCCACCCTGTAAACCTAAGAATCTCCCTGGCCTCTGGTTCACACTCAGTGGAGATAAAGGGGTTCTGCCTAGCAAACCTCACGGTTCAAGGCAGGAAATTCAACAATTTCCGCCTTTATGTCCTGCCGCACCTCTGCACGGCTACACTCCTGGGGTTGGATTTCCAATGTAACTTGCAAAGCCTGACCTTCAAATTCGGCGTCCCTATACCCCCCCTTACTGTCTGTGGCCTCGTGACCCTTAAGGTCGACCCGCCTTCCCTGTTTGTGAACGGCACCCCGGATTGCAAACCCATCGCCACCAGGAGCAGACGGTACAGTGCCCAGGACCGGACCTTCATCAGGTCAGAACTCCAAAGGCTACCGAGGGAAGGGGTTATTGAAGCTAGGAACAGTCCCTGGAGAGCTCAAGTAGTGGTGGTAAAGACCGGGGAGAAACATAGGATGCTCATTGACTACAGTCAGACCATCAATAGGTTTATGCAGCTGGACGCGTACCCTCTCCCCCGCATATCCGACCTGGTAAACAGGATCGCGCAATATAATGTCTTCTCCGCAGTGGATCTCAAGTCCGCCGACCACCAGCTACCCCTCCGCACTAGTGACCGCAAATACACTGCCTTCGAAGCAGATGGGCGGCTCTATCATTTTTTAAAGGTTCCCTTTGGTGTCACTAACGGGGTCTCGGTCTTCCAACGTGAGATGGACCGAATGGTTGACCGGTACCGCTTGCGCGCAACGTTTCCGTACCTTAATAACGTCACCATCTGCGGCCATGACCAGCAGGACCACGACACTAACCTCTGAAAATTTCTCCAGACCGATAAAATCCTTAACTTAACGTATAATAAGGATAAATGCGTATTTAGCAACGACCATCCAGCCATTCACGGCTACGTAGTGCGAAATGAAGTTATAGGCTCCGACCCTGAATGCATGCGCCCCCTCATGGAGTTCCCCCTCCCTCACTGCCCCAAGGCCCTGAAGCGCTGCCTCGGGTTTTTCAGTTATTACAGTGGGTCTCTAACTACGCAGCCAAAGCCCGTCCCCTAATCCAGTCCACAACCTTCCCCCTGTCGACGGAGGCCCGCCAGGTCTTCAGCCGCATCAAAGCAGACATTGCAAAGGCCACGATGCGCGCCATCGATGAGTCCCTCACCTTCCAGGTCGAGAGCGATGCGTCTGACGTAGCTCTGGCTGCCACCCTCAACCAAGCGAGCAGACCCGTGGCCTTCTTCTCCCGTACGCTCCATGCTTCCGAAATTTGCCATTCCTCGGTCGAAAAAGAGGCACAAGCCATAGTAGAAGCTGTGCGACATTGGAGGCATTACCTGGCCGGCAGGAGATTCGCTCTCCCCATTGACCAACGGTCAGTGTTTGAGAATGCACAGCGGGGCAAGATAGAAAACGACAAGATCTTGCGGTGGAGGATAGAACTCTCCACCTACAACTACGAGATCTTGTATCGTCCCTGGAAGCTAAACGAGACTCCTGATGCCCTGTCCCGCGGCACATGTGCCACCGCAAAAGTGGACCGCCTGCGAGCCCTCCACGAGGACCTCTGCCACCCGGGGGTCCCTCGCTTTTTCCACTTTGTTAAGATCCGCAACCTGCCCTTCTCCATCGAGGAGGTCAGGACAGCCACCAGGGACTGCCAAATCTGTGCGGAGTGCAAACCGCACTTCTACCAGCCAGAGAAAGCGCACCTGATAAAGGCTTCCCGTCCCTTTGAGCGCCTCAGCATGGACTTCAAAGGCCCCTCCCCTCCACCGACCGCAACACGTACTTCCCGAACGTGAGTGATGAGTACTCCCAGTTCCCATTCGCCATCCCCTGCCCAGACATGACCGCAACCACCGTCATCAAGGCCCTCCAGGGTATCTTTACACTGTTCGTTTACCCCGCGTACAACCACAGTGATAGAGGGTCCTCCTTTATGAGCGACGAACTGTGTCAATTCCTGCTCAACAGGGGCATCGCCTCAAGCATAGAACATAGAACATAGAACATTACAGCGCAGAACAGGCCCTTCGGCCCTCGATGTTGTGCCGACCTTCGAAAGCACTCTAAAGCCCATCTACACAATTCCCTTGTCGTCCATATGTTTATCCAATGACCAATTGAATACCCTTAGTGTTGGCGAGTCCACTACTGTTGCAGGCAGGGCATTCCACACCCTGACTACTCTCTGAGTAAAGAACCTACCTCTGACATCTGTCTTATATCTATCTCCCCTCAATTTAAAGCTATGTCCCCTCTTGCTAGACATCACCATCTGAGGAAAAAGGCTCTCACTGTCCACCCTATCCAATCCTCTGATCATCTTGTATGCCTCAATTAAGTCACCTCTTAACCTTCTTCTCTCTAACGAAAACAGCCTCAAGTCCCTCAGCCTTTCCTCATAAGATCTTCCCTCCATACCAGGCAACATTCTGGTAAATCTCCTCTGCACCCTTTCCAATGCTTCCACATCCTTCCTATAATGCGGCGACCAGAATTGCATGCAATACTCCAAATGCGGCCGCACCAGAGTTTTGTACAGCTGCAACATGACTTCATGGCTCCGAAACTCAATCCCTCTACCAATAAAAGCTGACACACCGTACGCCTTCTTAACAACCCTCTCGACCTGAGTGGCAACTTTCAGGGATCTATGTACATGGACACCGAGATCTCTCTGCTCATCCACACTGCCAAGAATCTTACCATTAGCCAGTACTCTGTCTTCCTGTTATTCCTTCCAAAATGAATTACCTCACACTTTTCTGCAAACTCCATTTGCCACCTCTCAGCCCAGCGCTGCAGCTTATCTATGACCCTCTGTAACTTGTAACATCCTTCCGCACTGTCCACAACTCCACCGACTTTAGTGTCATCTGCAAATTTACTCACCCATCCTTCTACGCCCTCCTCCAGGTCATTTATAAAAATGACAAATAGCAGTGGCCCCAAAACAGATCCTTGTGGTACAGCACTAGTAACTTGGCTCCAGTCTGAACATTTCCCATCAACCACCACCCTTTGTCTTCTTCCAACTAGCCAATTTCTGATCCAAACTGCTAAATCACCCTGAATCCCATGCCTCCGTATTTTCTGCAGTAGCCTACCGTGGGGTAGCTTATCAAACGCTTTACTGAAATTCATATACACCACATCAACTGCTTTACCCTCATCCACCTGTTTGGTCATCTTCTCAAAGAACTCAATAAGGTTTGTGAGGCACGACCTACCCTTCACGAAACCGTGTTGACTATGTCTAATCAAATTATTCCTTTCCAGATGATTATACACCCTATCTCTTATAAACCTTTCCAAGATTTTGCCCACAACAGAAGTAAGGCTCACTGGTCTATAGTTACCGGGATTGTCTCTTCTCCCCTTCTTGAACAAGGGGACAACATTTGCTATCCTCCAGTCTTCTGGCACTATTCCTGTTGACAAAGATGACTTAAAGATCAAAGCCAAAGGCTCAGCAATCTCCTCCCTAGCTTCCCAGAGAATCCTAGGATAAATCCCATCCAGCCCAGGGGACTTATCTATTTTCACCCTTTCCAGAATTGTTAACACCTCCTCCTTATGAACCTCAAGCCCTTCTAGTCTAGTAGCCTGAATCTCAGTAGACTCCTCGAAAACATTGTCTTTTCCTGTGTGAAAACTAACGAAAAATATTCATTTAGCACCTCTCCTATCTCCTCGGACTCCAAGCACAACTTCCCATTACTGTCCCTGACTGGCCCTACTCTTACCCTAGTTATTCTTTTATTCCTGACATATCTATAGAAAGCTTTAGGGTTATCCTTGAGCCTACCTGCCAAAGATTTCTCATGTCCCCTCCTGGCTCTTCTTAGCTCTCTCTTTAGGTCCTTCCTAGCTAACTTGTAATTCTCGAGCGCCCTTACTGAACCTCCATGTCTCATCTTTACATAAGCCTCCTTCTTCCTCTTGACGAGTGTTTCGACTGCCTTAGTAAACCACAGTTCCCTTGCTCGACCACTTCCTCCCTGCCTGACAGGCACATACTTATCAAGGACACGCAGTAGCTGTTCCTTGAACAAGCTCCACATTTCCATTGTGCCCATCCCCTGCAGTTTTCCTCTCCATCTGATGCACCCTAAGTCTTGCCTCATCGCATCATAATTGCCTTTCCCCCAGATATAACTCTTGCCCTGCGGTATATACCTATCCCTTTCCATCACTAAAGTAAACATAATCGAATTGTGGTCACTATCACCAAAGTGCTCACCTACCTCCAAATCTAACACCTGTCCTGGTTCATTACCCAGTACCAAATCCAGTACGGCCTCGCCTCTCGTTGGCCTATCTACATACTGTGTCAGGAAACCCTCCTGCACACATTGGACAAAAACGGACCCATCTAAAGTACTCGAACTATAATGTTTCCAGTCAATATTTGGAAAGATAAAATCCCCCTTAACAACTACCCTGTTGCTTTCGCTCCTATCCAGAATCATCTTTGCAATCCTTTCCTCTACATCTCTGGAACTTTTCGGAGGCCTATAGAAAACCCCTAACGGGGTGACCTCTCCTTTCCTGTTTCTAACCTCAGCCCATAATACCACAATCGACGAGTCCTCATCAAACGTCCTTTCTGCCACCGTAATACTGTACTTGACTAACAAAACAATGCTACCCCTCCCCCTCTTTTACCACCTTCCCTGAGCTTACTGAAATATCTAAACCCCGGCACCTGCAACAACCATTCCTGTCCCTGCTCTATCTATTTCTCCGAAATGGCCACAACATCAAAGTCCCAGGTACCAACCCATGCCACAAGTTCACCCACCTTATTCCGGATGCTCCTGGCATTGAAGAAGACACACTTTAAACCACCTTCCTACCTGCCGGTACACTCCTGCAACTTTAAAACCTTACTCATGACCTCATTACTCTCATTTTCCTGTATACTGGAGCTACAATTCAGGTTCCCACACCCCTGCTGAACTAGTTTAACCCCTCCCGAAGAGCATTAGCAAATTTCCCCCCCAGGATATTGGTACCCCTCTGGTCCAGGTGTAGGCCATCCCGTTTGTAGATGTCCCACCGACCCCAGAATGAGCCCCAATTATCCAGAAATCTGAAACCCTCCCTCCTGCACGATCCCTGTAGCCACGTGTTCAACACCTCTCTTTCCCTAGTCCTCGTCTCGCTATCACGTGGCATGGGTAACAACCCAGAGATAATAACTCTGTTTGTCCTAGCTCTAAGTTTCCACCCTAGCACCCTGAATTCCTGCCTTACATCCCTATCCCTTTTCCTACCTATGTCGTTGGTACCTATGTGGACCACGACTTGGGGCTGCTCCCCCTCCTCCTCCCCCTTAAGGATCCCGAAAACACGATCCGAGACATCACGCACCCTGGCACCTGGGAGGCAACACACCAACCGCGAGTCTCTCTCGTTCCCACAGAATCTCCTATCTATCCCCCTAACTATGGAGTCTCCAATGACTAATGCTCTACTCCTCTCCCCCCTTCCCTTCTGAGCAACAGGGACAGACTCTGTGCCAGAGACCTGCACCCCATGGCTTACCCCTGGTAATTTCCCCCCCCCCCCCCCAACAGTATCCAAAGCGGACGACCAGTTACAACCCCCAGGGAAATGGGCAGGTAGAGAGCGAGAACGAAACGGTCTGGAAGACCGTCCTACTGGCCCAACGGTCCAGGCCCTCCCAGTCTCCCGCTGGCAAGAAGTCCTCCTGGAGGCCCTCCACGCCATCCGGCCACTGCTCTCTACAACTACCAACCAGACACCTCACGAACATCTCCTTATTTTCCCCAGAAATTCCTCCTCCGGGACCTCGCTCCCGACTTGGCTAGCAACACCCGGACCCATCCTGCTCCGAAAATACGTGTGGGCGCACAAGTCGGACCCGTTGATCAAGAGGGTCCACCTGCTGCACGCTAACCCCCAGTACGCCTACATGGCATTCCCTGACAGCCGGCAATATATGGTCTCCCAATGGGACCTGCCGCCCGCCGGAATCCCACGTGCACCCGAACCACCCCCCCCCCCCTCCACAGCACCTCACAGGAGGGTCAGTCCTCCTGCCGCCCCTACCTAGGCCCTCCCACCCACCGACGCCCCCTACAGGCACCCCCCTCTCTTGTCAACCGTTTGCCCCACCAGCGCCGTCTAGGGGTGGCGAAGCTGCCATGGAGGCCAAAGCCACACTCCCAGAGTCGCAGATGCCCCGAACCCCACCAGAATCACCACCGAGGCTCAGACGATCCAGGAGGACGACCAGGCCACCCGACCGACTGATTGCTTCAGTATAACCGATCTGTAACTGTAAGTGAACACTGACTGTATATATCTTCCACGATTGTAAATATTGTCTAAAACCCTGTAAGGAGGTATCACGGTACCTCCATATCTGATCATACCACGTTAAATGCAATCGTAACCACTGGCCACCACCCCCGCCGGACTCTTTTTTAACAGGGGGTGAATGTGGTATTATCAGGTTTTGCAATACCCGAGAGGCTGAAGACCATTGGTTAAACCTAGGAGTTCACCATTGGCTGTTTTGTATGTAGCTCCGCCCTGATAGGTGGGGTATAAGGACCGGTGCCGTCCCAGCAGCCCTCACTCTGCACCGAAGCTGCTGGGGAACAGGTCTAGTCAATTAAAGCCTTCAGTTATGTTACTACCTGTGGTATTATCAGATATTACAGTACCCAAGAGGCCGAAGATCATTGGTTAAACCTAGGAGTTTACCATTGGCTGTCGGTATGTAGCTCCGCCTTGACAGGCGGGGTATAAGAACTGGTGCCGTCCCAGCAGCCCTCACTTTCTGTACCGAAGCTGCTGGGGAGCAGTTCTAGTCGATTAAAGCTTTCAGTTATGTTGCAACCTCGTCTTTGTGTGTAATTGATCGTGCATCACTACCTCATTTTAATAGTAATTGATCGTGCATCAGTCATCAAATTATTTTTTCCTCATTCTTTACTTGGGTTTGCTCTTGTATGTGCATTCTCTGGCAGCACTAAATATGGATGTTTACTTCATTCGTATTTTTTCCTGAAGTTCTATGTCCCACTGCTCAGGTAGACCTTGTCTCCAAGATGCACATCAGAATGTCATGTTAAAATTATTTCGTGGCTGCAAGTTTCCAAATTCCTTCCAAGGTTGGGTTGATATTATCCTGGCAAAATATTAATAACACAGGGTGTACATTATTCGTCTGCAAAATAATGATAAAACTGATCGCAGGTACTGAAATGATACAAAAAAAATCAGAGGGAAAATTCCCATTGTTGCTGAGATGATGTTGAAGCTGCAAAACTCAAATTCATGTGTATAACAAGATGACATCTTTCTCTGCATGCTGTTCACTTTTCAGAGATTTTGATGGTCCGTGATCAGTGTGTCTCAGCACATATGTCTATTGAAACAGAACTTCTAACTTTTGAAGTATTTTTGAAGAACATTGCCCTGCAAATTGAATTTATTTTTCACCTTTCAGTCCCCAATTATTTTGGTTGCCATGGCAGCGGAGAAATAACAATATCCTCAGCCGACAAAGCTTTTATTAGTGTCTATTTTAATTTTAAATGCCAAGGTACAAAATGCTTTTGTCAGTAAACAAATTACATATGTGCAATTAAAGTTCTGGTTCAATCCTTAGCCAAGTTCAAAGAGGTACATTTAAATCAAATGACATATTATTCCCTGTGAATTAGAAAAGAGACAAAAGAAAGAACTTGCCTTTGTCAAACATCTGCCGAACTCCCGAGTACACAAAATGCTTCACATTTTTGCGAAGGACAGGCACAATTGTTAGACAAGCAACAATTTGTGCACGACAAGGCTCCGCAAGCAGGGAATCAGTTAACCGGCTAATTAATCTGTCAGTGTGGTGTTGGTTGAGAAATCAGCATTGAACAGGATACAAGAGAACAACTCTCTTGCTGTTCTCTTAATAACATTTTGGGATTTTTCTTACATCCAATCTTAATAGACATGATTTCAAATGAACATCTTATTCAAAACACAGCCGCTCCAACAGTGCAGCACTCTCACAGTATTTCATTAGCAAGTCAGCCTGGAGTAGGACTTGAACCGACAACGAGGCAAGGCTTCAATGTTGATTTAAAATTGCTCAAACGTAGTTTGAATCATTTCAGTTTGAACCGGTTGTTCCCTTAAAAAAAAAGTCGGTTTTAAGTTCTGTGGTGAAATTTATCCCACAATTCTTTTTCTTTTAAAAGTTTAGAGTACCCAGTTCTTTTCTTTCCAATTATGGGGCAATTTAGCATGGCCACTCCACCTACCCTGTACATCTTTGGATTGTGGGGGCAAACCCATGCAAACAGGGAGAATGTGCAAACTCCACACGGATGGTGACCCGTGGCCAGGATCGAACCTGGGCCATCGGCGTTGTGAGGCAGTAAATGTATCCCACAATTAGGCTCCTTATCCTCATGATTGGTGGAGACTGGTTAAAAAACTACTTTAATATGGAGCAGGATTTCAGAAGAAAAGAGCACAAAATACTTATTTTTAAATTAGGAGGGTTCTCTTTACGCTGTACGCTGTGGAAAATACAGAGACAGTTGTGGGGCAGATTCTCACAAATCCTCCTGTGTTCAGAAAGGTTCCCAGTAGAGCCGGCTTCCACATTGCTGGAGGAGGTGCTGACGACAGGGGGACTGGCGAAGGGGGTAGTATCGGCGGTTTACGGCCTATTTTGGGAGAGGAGAAGGCGCCTCTAGAAAGGATCAAGGCAAAGTGGGAGGAAGAGTTGGGAGAGGGTATGGAGGAGAGGTTCTGATGTGAGATGCTCCAGAGTGTGTGGGGTTGGGGCTGATACAGTTGAAGGTTGTGTGTAGAGCGCACCTTACAAGGGTGAGAATGAGCCAGCTCTTTGAAGGGGTAGAAGATGTATGTGAACATTGCGGGGGGGGGGGGGGGGGGGGGGGGGGGGGGGGGGCGGGGGGGGCGCAAACCACATTCATATGTTTTGGTCCTGTCCAAAGCTGGAGGATTACTGGAAGGAGGTGTTTAGGATAATCTCTAAAGTGGTGCACGTGAAACTGGACCCGGGCCCCCGGGAGGACATATTTGGGGTGTCGGACCAGCCAGGGTTGGAAACGGGTGCGGAGGCAGGTGTTGTAGCCTTTGCCTCGTTGATCGCCCGAAGGCGGATTATGTTGGAGTGGAGATCAATTTCTCCACCCTGTGCCCTGGCGTGGCGGGGGGACCTGCTGGAATTCTTGAAAAAGTCAAATTTGAACTGAGGGGAAGGATGGAGGGATTCTACAATTCATGTGCGTTATTCATTATGCACTTTTGAGAATTGTATCACGTCGAACATTTGGGGGGTTGGGGGTTGGGGGCTGGGAGGGTTGAGGGAGGGGGGACTGAATGTGTTAATGGTGACTATGGGTGATTCCTGAATTCTCTTTGTCATTATTTTATGCTAACATGCGGGCAATTGTTTGGGGGTTTGGTGGGAGGATGGGATCATTGTTATTGTTATGGGGATTGACATTACATTCGTTACTGACTATTGTTTATTGTTGGGTGTAAATTTGGGAGAAAATGTGAAAAAGGAGGAGAATAAAAAACTAGTTAAAAAAAAAAATCCTCCTGTGTTACCTCCTACCCATCAGTAAAGACGTCATTCCGGAAACCCAATGTGGTTTCTGGCCATCCAGGGGAAGCTGGATTCTCCGCCTTGCGAGGCTGGAGATGCGAATCGCGATTGGGAAGGGAATCGGGCATTCGGCAAAAATTGAGGTTCACGCCCTGTGCCAGTGGGGGCATGCAAAACCGGCAATTGCATGTTTTCAAATGTGATTAGCAGCTTGGACACTTCATACTCTGCTCTTTGGCAATGTTCCGCACCTCTCAGGTGGAGGTCTCGCAGGCGCAAATTACCACAAGTATTTACAAACAGGGACTGGGCGACATGGCTGTGGAGGGGGGAGCAGGAAAATAAAACCATGGAAAACTGTCAGGCTTGTTGGGGGGCAGCAGCTGCCTGGCCGGGCTCAGTAGTGAGGAGCGACTTGGTGCTGAGTTTGTGGACTCGGGGTGTCCCCCTTGGGATAGGGTTGGATGAGCTCAGACCGCCGCCATTGCTGCAGTTTGTCCTTCAAACGCACCCCTTTGGTGCTACTTCCAGGCTCCTGGCTGCTCACACTGCTGAGTGCTGCATGTATCGCCTGTATGCTCAGAAGGCCTCTGGTCATCTGGAAGCCTACCCAGGCCACACCTCTAGACACCCTCATACCCCAACTGTATCATTACGAGGATGGGCATGGCCAAGCTCAATCAGAGGGCCACCAGGTGTTGGCAGTCCTCAGAAGCACTACCCCACTCCAGAGGAAATCATAGAATCTCCAAAATGCAGAAGGAAACCATTTGGCCCATCGAGTCTGCACCGACCCTTGGAAAGAGCACCGTATCTAGACCCATGCCCCACCTATCCCTGTAACCCAATACCCCACCTAATCATTTGGATACTAAAGGGCAATTTAGCAGATCTTTGGACTGTGGGAGGAAACCGGTGCACCCGGAGGAAACCCATGCAGATATGGGGAGAAAGTGCAAATTCCACACTGACAGTGACCCAAGTCCTGACAGACACCATCCTTGTTTTATGATGATGAAGGCTCACAATGAGTCAAAAGCCACTATGTTTAATGTAAGGATTAATTAATGTTTAATTAATAATCCAGAGAACTTCACAGTGTTCTGAATATTTAAAAATCTCAAAAGAAAATGATGATATTAATAAAAGTGCACATGAATCAGTTGAACTTTCGCAAAGCCCAGTCATTACTGTCCTTCAGCACAGAACCCAGTCTTTCTACCTGGCCTGCCCTGTATGTGATTCCAGTCTTAGAGTGGCATTCCATTCAATTATCACAGAATCATAGAATCCCTATAGTGCTGAAGGAGGCCATTCAACCCATCAAGTCTGCACCAACCCATTGAAAGTGCACCCTACCTAAGCCCATTCCTCGCAACCCTAAACTGCACATCTTTGGACATCAAGGGGAAATTTAGCAAGGCCAATCCATTTAAACTGCACATCTTTGGACTGTGGGAGGAAACCACCCAGAGGAAACCCACGCAGACCCCGGGAGAACATGCAAACTCCACACAGTCACCGAAGGTCGGAATCGAACTCGGTTTCCTGGCGATGTGAGGCAGCAGTGCTAACCACTGTGCCGCCGTGCCGACAATAAATATAAATCAGTTCACGAATTTGCATGTCATCCTTGCACATGGGTCAAGCTAATCTTCTCTATATCGTTCCAATTTTAGTATATGTGCTCGCTGAAGCGAGCAAAATAGTGAACTGCTACCAACGGTTCTAAAGGCAAGCGCATCACCATCTTCTCATGGCAACTGGGGTTGGGAAAACATGTCAATTTTGCCAGTGCTGAGTTTTTTCAAAAAAAGGGAAAAGTAGGGCTGCAATGCATTGACATTAACAATCTCTAAGGGTTAGTAACAGTGTAAAATTAGTGGGATGGCTTAGAGTTATAGGGCCACCGCAGGTGAATACGGAGGCCCCAGTGATACATGTCAATTATAATGTGCCAATTCCGGTGCCAGAATAGTTATCAGGGCAGGATGAGGGCAGGTGAGGAATGCCACTCTCATCCCAATTGATGTCAATTGAACAAGTTAAAAAGCCTCTTAAAAACTTGTTGAAGGGCATGGGTGGAGTATTTAAAGGGTGCACAGTATGAGAAGCTGTCAGCATCTGGAACAGCTGTAGGGAGGCGGATACACAGTGGGGAGCCAGTCAAGGGCATCATCCCAGTCTCATAAGAATGTCAAGTGGAACAAAAGGAAACTCGGCACTTGATACATAGGTGCTCTTGGAACTGTGCAGGTGGCAGGGAGAGTGGCATTCAGTGCTCACCATTAAATGGGGTCATCACGGTCACCCTCCCCCCTCCCACTCGTGGCAAAGATTCGGTCCAATCATAGGGCAATGGTGCCTACACAGCACAGAAGAAGGTCATTTGATCAAGTAGATGCTGGGTCTCTGTAGGACAATCCAGTCAGGCCAATTTCTGTCCTCTTCGTCCTCTCCGTTTACCTCTCTCAAGTGCCCACCCATGATATCTAATTCTGGCAAAATAATAATTCTGCTAGAAATAGACAGCCTCCCTATAGTTACAAATGTCACTGGCACTTTGCAATCAAAGGAAACCTTGCCCCATTATAACTAGCCATTCAAGTGGATTTTTAAATTTGTTTGCTGTTGCGTTGTGTGGAACATGAATGTGGTAGTACCAGGTATTGCGGTACCTAAGAGGCTGATGACCATTGGTTAGACCCAGGAGTCTACCATTGGCTGTTGTTACGTAGCTCCGCCTGTCAGATACGGTGCTGTCCCAGCAGCCTTCACTTTCTGTGCCAAAGCTGCTGGGGAACAAGTTCTAGTAGATTAAAGCCTTCAGTTATGAAATCACTTCGTCTTGAGTGTAATTGATCGCGCATCAATGAACAAAGCAGTGTTTATTACCCATGCAGACTGTGGAACTGGAGTCATGTGTAGCAGGTTCCATTATTCTTGGCAATAACCAAGCAGTCATTTAGCTGGTGCCAGCCCACAAACTACTAGATTTACTGAATTCAATTTCACAACTTGCTATACTGGCATTTGAACTCAAGACCTCTGAGTTACTCACCAGCACCATTACTGCTTGGCCAGAAGGCCCCACGGCATACATTGCAAAATATATCCATACCAGTCCTTCATCCACATATCAGCACTTATCACTGGAGCACTGGCCAACTGTCAACATTAGGCCAGATGAAATGTTGAGTCCTGTGAATGGTGGCAGAGTTATTCATCAGACACGAGTGAGGCACAGCCAAAATCCTGACAAAGAAATTCAGCTTGTGGATTTTCCAATGGTTTGCACGCTCAGCTCTTTTGACTTGACTGTTAGTTGCCGTACAATAACAAAGGCCAAAGCCTTTTTGTTTTATTCTCGTGGCGCAATATAACTATCAGTAAAAGCGGCTTGAATCAAAATTGTGCGTGACAGGATCTTCCCAAGCCAACACCAGCGAGCCTGGTAACGCTATTAAATGTTAATTTGTCCCCTCAACGAGCCTCACGGGCTCCTCGCCGCAAATGGAGGCTCGCCAGCCGATTAGCCGGCAGCGCGCTCGCCAGCCCCCCACTAACAAGGCCGGGCAGCACTTAAACAGCTCTTGCTCAGCCAACCCCAGCCAGCTCTCAACAATGGCACCCAGGAAACCAGCCCCAAGATTCGGGGATGCATACCTGGGGAGGTTGTTAGACGCCGTGGAGGCCAGGAGGGATGTCCTGTTCTCCTGAGGGTCCAGGAGAGTCAGCCACAAGGCAGCCAGTGCTGCCGGGGATGATGTGGCGGCAGCTGTCAGTTCGGGCAGTGCGATCATGAGGACTGGCCTCCAGTGCAGGAAGAAGGTCAATGACCTACACCGGGCAGCACAAGTGAGTAGACACCAATACCAGCCCCCGCCTCCCCCCCTACCCCCCCTCCCAGGGATCATCCACCCCCCCCCCAATTCCCCATGAAACTCCCAACATCCCCTCCATACCCTCCCCCTTCAATCCCCCCAACCCTCTCTTCACACCCCTCCTCCCACTACTGTGAACCATGCGTGTGACTAACGATGCCTCTCCTGTGTCTCCTCAGAAAAAGATCTCCCATAATCATCGGGAGAGGGTCCAGACTGGCGGAGTGCCGGAATTAAGAATCCTCACATCCTTCAAGGAGCGTGCCCTGGAGATGACTGGGGTGGCCGAGGACAGATTGGTATTGGTCACCCACAGGGAGGCTGGCGGACCCCGCAGGGGTGAGGAACCACCGGCTCCAACCAGAGGACCTTTCAAACGTGAATTGTTATTGCCGTACTGACTGACCCATCCCTCCCACTGACCACATGTCCATTCTCCCGTAAGTCCTCCAGCCAATAGCACTGGCCCATCCTGGGCGACCCCCTCTCCTAACTCCGAGGAGAGTACCTTGGAGGAGAGCACCAAGGATGCAACCATTATAGTCGCGGCACAGCTGTCATTCCCACCCTCCACCAGCGCAGATACAGACAACTCAGTGGGAAATGTTAGTGGTCAGGCTCCTGGGGCACAATCTGGTGAGCACCACACTGCTGCTGATTCACATCAGGTGGAGGCAGGAACCCTCAGGTGAGACAGCAGTCGGAGGGCTGCTGGATCCCAGCATCCAGCTGGGTCCCAACCTGATGCTGAGCCTCTGGGAGTGGAAATCCCGGAGTTGATAGAGACATTATGGAGCAACCGGGGCATTCAGAGGGAGATGTTAGTGTTACTCCAGCAGATCCATTGCCATTTGGAGGAGTCCCAGAGGCTGTGGACACAGGAGATGGCGCCTGCAATGCGTGGCACCGAGGCCAACACTGCTACGGTGGTGACCGCAGTGGAGAGCCTGGTGCACAACGTCAGCACCATGAGTGAAGGTCCGAGGCGGCGTGCAGTCGGTAACGGCCATGGCTGAGGGTCTCGGCAGAATGTCTGACCAGTTGGGGGATGTCACCCGGTACCAGGCTGACCTTGATGAGGTTCTGCGGGACATGTCCCACTCTCAGATGGGAATGGCCGAGGCACTGCTGAGCTTGTCCCAGTCACAGATGGGCATGGCTGAGGCACTGGTGAGCATGTCCCAGTCACTCAGGAGCATCGCCGAAAGCGTCAATACCATGGTGCAGACATTGGGGAGCCACTAGGGCTGGCAGAGCCAAATGATGCAGGAACAGCCGGGGCTCGAACCAGCTGCCCCTCTATCTCAAGGTGAATCCCAGGGCCCTATGGGTACCCACCGGGAGGAGAGGGCGTTGGGTGCCAACTCAGACCCGTCCCATGGAGTGGCAACGGTGGTGATCAGCTCCCCTGAGTTCCACTCCTCTGATGAGGCCGTGTCTCGCAGTCAGCACACGGGACATGGCTACATGGCTGTGCATGTGCCGCCGACAAGTGAGCCGGAGCCCTCCGGCCTCAGAATCCCCCGGAGGACGCCCGCCAGGGGCATCGAAGGCCACAGGACAATAGGACTGAGGTGGCTGCCTCCACCTCAGATGCGCATCCTGGGGACAAACGTAGATGTAGCGGTAGAGCTAGGAGGGCCAAGTACATCGAGGATCACTGAGAGCACCGGTAGGAGGAGGGCGGCACCATTGGGAGAATGGGGTTTGTAAAACAGATTAAACACCTTTTTGCTCAACCATTATGATACCTCTGTTACTTTCTTCCGCAATGCGGGCTGACATCCGTACCCTTGGCCCATCTCTCCAGACAGCCCCCCTCCCCGCGGCACCCCACCCTCCGGCTGTGTCCCATCCCCTGGGTGTTTCGTATGTTGGCTGCTGCGTGTGTGGCGTTGTCTCCCGCAGTGTTCAGGCACAGTGTCCAGGCATCAAGGTGTGATTGGGATTCTAGGCAATGACTCCCTCATGATACATGGTCCACTCACGCACAGGAATCCACTTGGGTTGTGTGAAGTGCTCACTTAACCACGATTGTCAATTCCCTATCAGCAATAGCCTTCAGCCTCAGCAGTCGGTGGGGGCTATGGTGGCTGGCGGGGCAGATGGCAGGGACAAGGGATGCCCCTCAGAATGGGTACACACGATACAGGGGTTGACATGATGGTGCCGTGAGCAGTTGCCTCCAGGTTTCCCCCCCTCCCCGCCCCCCCGCCCCCATCCTCCTATGACAGCCCACCCTGTGGAGGGTCCACCACCCAGCCAAGGGTCCTTCACCCCTCACCGTGCACTGGGGTGGCAAATCCAGCACCCCCAGCCTCTTTCCCTGTGTGCAAAGATGGCTACTCCCCTCCTCGGCTCCCCACAGAAGCCCTTTCGCCAGGTTCACGTTTTTCTAAAGGAGTACTAATCGGCGCCAGGGTGACCACTTGCTGGCGAGGCCGCTGAATGACAGGAGCTGTTGGATATGGGTGGCTCTCGGTAATTGTATGGAAATAGGGCTC
Source organism: Scyliorhinus torazame (assembly GCF_047496885.1). Classification (NCBI taxonomy): domain Eukaryota; kingdom Metazoa; phylum Chordata; class Chondrichthyes; order Carcharhiniformes; family Scyliorhinidae; genus Scyliorhinus; species Scyliorhinus torazame. The sequence continues at coordinate 349,648,540 of NC_092707.1, forward strand.
AAGTGGTGATAATTGGTTTCTTGCCATTCTACGACAAGGTCCCAATTTTGTCTCCGGGAGCGGGCCGGTTGCACCGCAAACTGTTTGGTGCCAGGCGCGATTCTCGTTTTTGGCCTCTCCCACGATTCATCGGCCTCGTTCTGCTTGAGCGAGAGCATGTCGAGGCCGAAGATTGCACCCATGGACTGCTGACAAGTTCAAGGAAATTGGTGCCTTTTGGTCTATGAGCCCAGCATTAATATCACACTCAAACTATTCAATTATCAGAAATATTTTGTCACTGTAAAGTCAACCCTAAACTACAAAAATAAATACTTCTAAATGATTTTCGGCTGAACAAAGGGGGCTGCAAATGATCGAGTACACTTCAAACTAATCCTATGAATGAAGAGTATGTTGACAAGTTAATTTACTTGCTGCATCCTGAGAATGTATCTGGGACTGAAGTTATCTTTCCTATGGGACATATTCCGATGGTCAGATGTTAATGCACCGACTAAGTACAAGGTAGAAAATAATAGTCTTGGTGTTAAAGTTTGTTTTGATGGCGGGGTCACCATGTGCCATTTTTTCTGAGGGATTCAACTTAATTGCAAAGGTTTAGCAATAGTGGACCAGAAGCACCAATTCATGAGGGACTATGTCAACTGTAATAAAGCTTGATGACATTTGTGCTGTAAGTCCAAATAAACCAGCATTTATTAACATGCGCCAATGAAATTTTGCCTCTGTGAAGATCAAAGTCTGAATAATTTCACAGGAACATATTTTCTGAGGCGCGGGATGACGAAAGGGTAGTACAGTCAAGAAGGAGGACAGCCCACATCAGATCATCATAACTTCACCAGAGATGCAGTGAAAATCTCATTTATGTGCGTAAACAGAGAATTGATTATGTTACGGTGGTGCAGTAGCAGAAAGGGTGAGGAAGGTCAGGGACATAATGTGCGAGGTGAAGCAGTAAAGATAGCTTTAAATCATTATAAATGTCATTCTGCTTCGACGGAAAGCAAGTACTGCAGATGGTAAACTGAAAAATGATGAAGATTCAGGAGTGTACATGTGGGAGATGAGTTATTAAAGAAGGGCTGGGAGTGGAAGGAAGAGGGACGACATGAGTGTCAATATTCATTTGAAGTCAACGTCTACATGGGGAAGCCCCAAAGACAACTGAGAAGATCCCGCCATTGCAAATGGTGAAATTTGCATTCAATAAAAACCTGGGGCTGGATTCTCCGCACCCCGACGGCGAAATCGTGCTCTGCAACGGGGCGGAGAATCTGTTTTCCCACATGAAATCGGGACCAGCTCCGGTTCCGCAATTCTCCGCGCCAAGTATCCACTGCCTCAGGCCATTGCCTGAGGCCCGCCCCGCTATTCACCGTCCCCGACCGGCCGAATTCCCGACGGTGTATTTGTAATGTGGTCCTGCCGTTCGGGAAACTTACGATGCGGCTGTGGTCTCAGTCCGTGGCTGCCGCAGTCGGGGGCGGGCCGATCGGATAGCAGGGGGGGCCTCATTCGGGACTGTGGGCTATGTGTGTGGGTGGTCCGGGTCGGGCGAGCGGCCGATGTGGGGCACTATTTCGGCGGTCCAGGTCCGCAAGCTGAGTCCGCCATGGAGCACAGTGCAGCCGCTGGAGGCCGTCACCGTGCGCATGCGCGGCCTCTGACCCGGAAGTGCGGGGGGGGCGTATCGTCAGCTGGAGCTGCGAGCTCCATAACAGCTGCCTGCTAGCCCTCTGCAAGGCTGTGAATCTGTGGCCTTTTGACACCAGTTTTCCTGGCGTTTTCACGACGGCATGGAGACATAGTCCCAAAAACGGAGAATCGAGCCCCTGGAATTAAAACTCTAATGTTGACCATGAAGCCATTGTTGTAAAAACCCGTCTGGTTCACTAAAGCCCTTTAGGGAAGGAAATCTGCCGTCCTTACCTGGTCTGGCCTACATGTGACTCCAGACCCACAGCAATGTGGTTGATTCTTAACTGCCCCCTCACGGGCAATTAGGGATGGGCAATAAATGCCGGCACAGCCTGCGACGCCCACATCCCATGAACAAATTTTTAAAAATTCTACCAATTAGTTTTGACATCCACACTTTGCATCTGAGTTGCACAATGAGTGTGATGAACATCTACCTGACACAATCTCAGCTGTTTTTGAAGAGACAGTCCACAAATTTAGAAAAATTGGTTGATGGGATGTGAGCATTGCTGGCGAGACTAATATTTATTGCCCCTCCCTAGCTACACTTGAGAAGGTGGTGGTTTGCTGTCTTCTTGAACCGCTGCAGTCCATGTGGTGTAGGCACACCCACTGTGCTGTTTGATTCACGATTTAAGATTTTGACAGTGAAGAGACAACAATACATTTCCATCAGGCGGTGATGTTCCCATGCAGATCTGTTGCCCTTGTCCTTCCAAGTGGTAGAGATGGCGGGTTGGGAAGGTGCTGTCAAAGGATACTTGCTGAGTTGCTGTAGTGCCTGGTGTAGATGGTACACACTGCTGCCATGTGCTTCGCTGTGGAGAAAGTGAATGTTGAAGGTAAATAGATGGGTGTCAAACATGCAGGGTGCTTTGTCCTGGATGATGTCGAGCTTCTTCACTGTTGGAGCTGCACTCATTGTCATAATATACATCTATGTATACAATGGAGTGCAGACAGGCCGTGATTGACACACAGGATGACCAGTAAGCACACAGAACAGAGCAGCCAATCACCAGACAGGACACGACCACTATAAAGCCAAAGGGCACCGGTTTTGCCGCTCTCTCGGGACCCAGCCTCTGAGACAGTCAGAGTTAGTGAGCTGGCCAGTGCAAACACCATGTGGTAGCTAGTAAGTCTGGTTAGGCTAGTATCAGGTCTCCAGTCAAGTCAGCATAGTGTCAACCCACAGTTGAACATGTATAATAGTTTAGATGTTAAATAAAATCGTGTTGCATCTTATCAAGTGTTGGAGGTCTGTCTCTCGCTACACTGCATCAAGTGCAGTCCACATCGACCCAGCCTACCCAACACATCATGGTCCTAGTGAGTGATGCTGAAAATTGACGGACCTACCTTTAGTGAATCAGCGTTTATAGCAAACAGACATCTGGTGACATGGAAAACATCTGACCTCCTCCGCAGCTCCGCATCGCCAACATCCTCGGTGCAAATTGGAAGACCTTCAAACAAAAGTTCCACCTCTATCTAGAAGCCACCGACCTCGAGGCCACATCGGATGCCAGGAAGATCGCACTATTCCTCTCCACAGCCGGGGACCACGCCATCCACATCTACAACTCCCTTACATTCGCTGAAGGCGAAGACAGGACGAAATTTAAAACAGTCCTACTGAAGTTCGACAGCCACTGCGACATTGAGGTGAATGAGAGCTTTGAACGGTACATTTTCCAGCAGAGGCTTCAGGGTCAGGATGAACCTTTTCAATCCTTTCTGACCCATCTCCGCGTCCTCGCGCAGTCATGTTAACTATGACTCGACCACTGATTCCATGATCCGGGATCAGATCGTTTTCGGAGTCCACTCCGATTCCCTTCGCCAGCAGTTCCTGAAAGTCAAGCAGCTCACCCTCACCATTGCCATGGAAACGTGCGTTCTCCACGAACATGCTAAAAATCGGTACTCCCTCATCAGGGTGGCAGAAACGGCAAAGCTAACCTCCCACGAGGCGGAACGGGTAGTGCAGGACATCGCACAAATGCATGGCCTAAGTATCGACGAGAGTGGCCATTCCGTGCGCTTTTCCCGGGCCCCTGCGCATGCGCGCCACGACCGAGGGGACGGCGAGGCCGACGACCAGACTGCGCAGGTGCGTACGTCGTTCAACCGCACTGCGCATGCGCGATGGCGCACTGAACATGCTGACATTGGCATCATGACGTGTCCGAATTGTGGCTCCGCCCATTTAAAGTAGCAATGTCCGGCAAAATCACGACGGTGTCTACAGTGTGGCAAGCCTGGCCACTACGCAGCCCTTTGCAGATCTGTTCCACTGCCCAGCATCCAGCGATGCTAGCCGCGGCGCAGAAGCATCCGTTCAATACAGCAGGCCATTCCAGACTCCGACCCCGATGGCCCAACAGATCCTGATGCTGCGTGCCCCAAATCTCCATACCGGGTGGGCATCGTTACGAAGCATGCGCTGCCTTTCTCCAAGACAGCGAAGCACCTCCCGATCCTCAGCGTGGATCCCGACGACGAGTGGTGTGCTGTCCTCACAGTCAACAAGGCTCGCATCCAGTTCAAACTGGACACCGGCGCATCGGCGAACCTCATCTCCAAATTCGATCTCGACACGATCCGCGTCAGACCAAACATTCTTCCACCGGCCTGCCAGCTCCTTGACTACAATGGCAATGCCATAGCTGCCAGTGGCTCATGCCAACTCGGAGTTTCCAATAAGTCATTTAAAGCGACACTGCGATTTGAGATCGTGGGACCTGACAGGGCATCCCTGCTCGGTGCTCGGGCCTGCAAACTCCTGAACTTGGTTCAGCGAGTCCACACCATGTCATCCTCACAGGCGACGGCCTCACCTGATGAGAACTTCCAGGCTGAAATTGATGACATCATCACGCAGTACCACAGCATGTTCGACAGAATGGGCACACTCCCATATCGATACAAAATCCTGCTCAAACCAAACGCCACCCTTGTGATCCACGCACCACGTTGGGTGCCAGCACCCCTCAAGGACCACCTCAAGCAGCAGTTACAGGACCTCCAGGACCAGGGCGTCATATCAAACGTCACAGAACCCACGGACTGGGTCAGCTCCATGGTCTGCGTCAAGAAGCCATCAGGGGAGCTTCGAATCTGCATCGACCCCAAGGATTTAAACCGAAACATCATGCAGGAACATTACCCGATACCAAAACGAGAGGAGTTGACCAGCGAGATGGCTCATGCCAAACTGTTTCCGAAGCTGGACGTCTCCAAGGGGTTCTGGCAAATACAGCTGGATACATCCAGTCGCAAGCTGGGCACATTCAATACCCCGTTCGGTCGCTACTGCTACAACCGGATGCCTTTTGGCATCATCTCTGCCTCAGAGGTATTTCACTGCATCATGGAACAGATGATGGAGGGTATCGAGGGGGTGCGCGTGTATGTTGACGATGTCATAATCTGGTCCACAACTCCTCAAGAACACATCGATCGCCTCAAGCAGGTATTCCACAGAATCCATGAGCATGGCCTCCGACTCAACAGAGCCAAGTGCTCGTTCGGTCAATCAGAAATCAAATTCCTTGGTGACCACATCTCGCAGCAAGGCGTGCGGCCAGATGCTGACAAGGTCTTGGCGATCAACGCCATGAAGTCGCCAGAGGACAAGAAGGCGGTCCTCCGCTTTCTAGGGATGGTCAACTTCCTCGGGAAGTTCATTCCCAACATGGCGGCACACACCACAGTCCTCCGCCATCTCGTCAAAAAGTCGACGGAATTCCAGTGGCTGCCCGCTCATGAGAACGAATGGCGTGAGCTGAGGGCAAAACTCACCACAGCCCCGGTTCTGGCGTTCTTCGACCCTACCAAAGAGACCAAAATATCCACTGACGCAAGCCAGGACGGTATTGGGGCGTTGGAGTCATCCTCCAACGGGATGACTCCTCCTCATGGGCCCCAGTTGCGTATGCTTCCAGAGCCATGACGCCCACTGAGCAACGGTACGCTCAGATCGAGAAGGAATGCCTGGGCCTCCTAACGGGAATTGACAAATTTCATGACTATGTGTATGGCCTCCCAAAATTCACGGTTGTGACGGACCACAGGCCACTAGTCCACATAATCCAGAAGGATTTGAATGACATGACTCCTCGGTTACAACAAATCCTTCTCAAGCTACGCCTCTATGACTTTGAACTTGTCTACACGCCAGGCAAAGGACTCATTGTTGCAGATGCCCTTTCCAGGTCTATCACCACACCTGTGAACAAACTGACTTTGCCTGCCAAATCGATGCGCAGGTGCAATTGTGTGTCTCCAACCTTCCGGCAACTGATGAGAGGGTCATCCAAATTCATGAGGAAACGACCAAGGATCCTCTGCTACAGCATGTGATGCAGCACCTCACGAATGGCTGGCAGAAGGGACAGTGTCCCCAGTTTTACAACGTCAAGGACGACCTGACAGTGGTGGACGGCATCCTCATGAAGCTCGATAGGATTGTGATTCCGCAGAGCTATGGTGCTCGGCCACCTCCATGAGGGTTACCTGGGGGTCGAGAAATGTCGACGCAGAGCTCGAGAGGCAGTCTATTGGTCGGGCATCAGCCAGGACGTTGCCAACACAGTCCTCAACTGCCCCACATGTCAGAAATTAAAGCCAGCTCAACCCAAAGAAACTCTGCAGCATCATGAGATAGTGACCTCCCCATGGTCCAAAGTCGGTGTCGACCTTTTCCATGCCAAGGGGCGTGACTATGTCCTCCTGGTCAACTACTTCTCCAATTACCCTGAAGTGGTGAAACTGTCCAACCTCACGTCGAAAGCGGTGATTAAAGCATGCAAAGAATCGTTTGCCAGGCATGGGATACCGCTCACGGTGATGAGTGACAACGGTCCCTGTTTTTACAGCCAGGAATGGCCTGATTTTGCCCACCTATACAACTTTCGTCACGTAACCTCCAGCCCCCACTACCCGCAGTCAAACGGGAATGCCGAAAAAGGGGTCCATATCGTCAAGAGGTTACTATGAAAGGCTGCAGACTCAGGCTCCGACTTCAACCTGGCGCTGCTGGCATACAGAGCATCCCCGCTGTCCACTGGGTTGTCTCCCGCGCAGGTGCTCAGGAATCGCACTCTGTGAACCACGGTTCCAGCCATCCATGTTCCAGACCTTGACCACCTCACGGTCATACAAAAGATGCAGCAGTCTCGGGCCCAACAGAAATCAGCATACGACGCTCAGGCCACGGATCTCCCCGAGCTGGTACCAACTGATCGTGTTCGTGTGCAGTTGCCTGACGGCAGCTGGTGGTCAAGCAAGTGGCCCCGAGATCGTTCCTCGTCCGCAAAAAGAGCAACTTGTAACTCACTCCCAGTGAGTTCTCCCAGTGAGACAGAGAAGACAGCCAGAGTGAGACAGCAAAGAGTGAGTTTGGGAATTTGAATCGAGGTGGGAATTCGAAGCTGGGTGGGGAGGAAGTGCTTTTTGTGACTGGTAAGTAGTGTTTCTGTTTTTCTGTTTCTTTTCATTGGTATATATATATATTTTTTTTTTTCTTCATTGTTTATTTATTTAGTTACATTTTTGGGGGGGAAATTGAAATTGTTCAAGTTAACCGAAGGTTTAAGACATGGCAGGAGATCTCAGACCCGTGTCATGCTCCTCGTGTGCGATGTGGGAGCTCAGGGACACGTCCACTGTCCCTGGCTCCTTCACGTGCAACAAGTGTGTCCAGTTGCAGCTCCTGTTAGACCGCTTGACGGCTCTGGAGCTGCGGATGGACTCACTTTGGAGCGTCCGCGATGCTGAGGACGTCGTGGATAGCACGTTTAGCGAGTTGGTCACACCGCAGGTGAAAGGTACTGAAGGAGATAGTAAATGGGTGACCAAAAGACAGAGCAAGAGTAGGAAGGCAGTGCAGGTGTCCTCTGCGGTCATCTCCCTGCAAAACAGATATACCGCTTTGGATACTGTTGAGGGAGATGGCTCACCAGGGGAAGGCGGCAGCAGCCAGGTTCATGGCACCGTGGCTGGCTCTGCTGCGCAGCTGGGCAGGAAGAAGAATGGCAGGGCTATAGTGATAGGGGACTCAATTGTAAGGGGAATAGACAGGCGGTTCTGCGGACGAAATTGAGACTCCAGGATGGTATGTTGCCTCCCTGGTGCAAGGGTCAAGGATGTCTCGGAGCGGCTGCAGGACATTCTGGGGGGGGAGGGTGAACAGCCAGCTGTCGTGGTACACGTAGGCACCAACGATATAGGTAAAAAACGGGACGAGGTCCTACAAGCTGAATTTAGGGAGCTAGGAGTTAAACTAAAAAGTAGGACCTCAAAGGTAGTAATCTCAGGATTGCTACCAGTGCCACGAGCTAGTCAGAGTAGGAATGTCAGGATAGAGAGGATGAATACGTGGCTCGAGAGATGGTGCAAGAGTGAGGGATTCAAATTCCTGGGACATTGGAACCGATTCTGGGGGAGGTGGGACCAGTACAAACCGGATGGTCTGCACCTGGGCAGGACTGGAACCGATGTCCTAGGGGGGGTGTTTGCTAGAGCTGTTGGGGAGAGATTAAACTAATGTGGCAGGGGGATGGGAACCGATGCAGGAAGTTGGAAGGTAGTAAAACAGGGACAGAAATAAAAGGCAGTAAGGGGGAAAGTGTAAGGCAGAGAAGCCATAGTCAAAAATCAAAAAGGGCGACAGTACAAGGTACAGTGACTGAGGGGAGCTCAGTGAATAGGACCAGGAATACGAAAAGAAATAAGACGGGAAGTGAAAACATTAATGGTAAGCGATGCGGCAGGTTGTTACAGGAAGATGTGGGTTCGACGACAAGGAAAATTAGGAGAAAGGTTAAGAGGAAATATAACTTAGGAGAGGTTACTGATCGAGGTGTTAAGATTAAGAACAGAGGTAAAAAAGCCAACATAAGTGTACTTTACCTGAATGCTCGTAGTATTCGGAATAAGGTAAATGAGTTGATGGCGCAAATCATCGTGAATGACTATGATTTAGTGGCCATTACTGAAACATGGTTAAAGGATGGTCACGACTGGGAGTTAAATATCCGAGGGTATCAAACTTTTCGGAAGGACAGAGTGGATGGTAAGGGAGGTGGTGTAGCTCTGTTATTTAAGGATGACATCCGGGCAACAGTAAGGGATGACATCGGTGCTATGGAGGATAAGGTTGAATCCATTTGTGTGGAAATCAGGAATAGTAAGGCAAAAAAGTCACTGATAGGAGTAATCTATAGGCCACCAAATAGTAACATTATGGTGGGGCAGGCTATAAACAAAGAAATGATGCATGTAGAAATGGTACAGCAGTTATCATGGGGGATTTTAATCTACATGTTGATTGGTTTAACCAGGTCGGTCAAGGCAGCCTTGAGGAGGAGTTTATAGAATGTATCCGCGATAGTTTCCTCGAACAGTATGTAATGGAACCTACGAGGGAACAAGCGGTCCGAGATCTGGTCCTGTGTAATGAGACAGGATTGATTCAGGATCTCATAGTTAGGGATCCTCTCGGAAGGAGCGATCACAATATGGTGGAATTTAAAATACAGATGGAGGGTGAGAAGGTAAAATCAAGCACTAGTGTTTTGTGCTTAAACAAAGGAGATTACAATGGGATGAGAGAAGAACTAGCTAAGGTAGACTGGGAGCAAAGACTTTATGGTGAAACAGTTGAGGAACAGTGGAGAACCTTCCAAGTGATTTTTCACAGTGCCCAGCAAAGGTTTATACCAACAAAAAGGAAGGACGGAAAAAAGAGGGAAAACCGACCGTGGATATCTAAGGAAATAAGGGAGAGTATCAAATTGAAGGAAAAAACATACAAAGTAGCAAAGATCAGTGGGAGACTAGAGGACTGGGAAATCTTTAGGGGGCAACAGAAAGCTACTAAAAAAGCTATAAAGAAGAGTAAGATAGATTATGAGAGTAAACTTGCTCAGAATATAAAAACAGATAGTAAAAGTTTCTACAAATACATAAAACAAAAAAGAGTGGCTAAGGTAAATATTGGTCCTTTAGAGGATGAGAAGGGAGATTTAATAGTGGGAGATGAGGAAATGGCTGAGGAACTGAACAGGTTTTTTGGGTCGGTCTTCACAGTGGAAGACACAAATAACATGCCAGTGACTGATGGAAATGAGGCTATGACAGGTGAGGACCTTGAGAGGATTGATATCACCAAGGAGGTAGTGATGGGCAAGCTAATGGGGCTAAAGGTAGACAAGTCTCCTGGCCCTGATGGAATGCATCCCAGAGTGCTAAAAGAGATGGCTAGGGAAATTGCAAATGCACTAGTGATAATTTACCAAACTCTGGGGTGGTCCCGGCGGATTGGAAATTAGCAAACGTGACATCACTGTTTAAAAAAGGAGGTAGGCAGAAAGTGGGTAATTATAGGCCAGTGAGCTTAACTTCGGTAGTAGGGAAGATGCTGGAATCTATCATCAAGGAAGAAATAGCGAGGCATCTGGATGGAAATTGTCCCATTGGACAGACACAGCATGGGTTCATAAAGGGCAGGTCGTGCCTAACTAATTTAGTGGAATTTTTTGAGGACATTAACAGTGCGGTAGATAACGGGGAGCCAATGGATGTGGTATATCTGGATTTCCAGAAAGCCTTTGACAAGGTGCCACACAAAAGGTTGTTGCATAAGATAAAGATGCATGGCATTAAGGGGAAAGTAGGAGCATGGATAGAGGATTGGTTAATTAATAGAAAGCAAAGAGTGGGGATTAATGGGTGTTTCTCTGGTTGGCAATCAGTAGCTAGTGGTGTCCCTCAGGGATCAGTGTTGGGCCCACAACTGTTCACAATTTACATAGATGATTTGGAGTTGGGGACCAAGGGCAATGTGTCCAAGTTTGCAGACGACACTAAGATAAGTGGTAAAGCAAAAAGTGCAGAGGATACTGGAAGTCTGCAGAGGGATTTGGACAGGCTAAGTGAATGGGCTAGGGTCTGGCAGATGGAATACAATGTTGACAAATGTGAGGTTATCCATTTTGGTAAGAATAACGGCAAAAGGGATTATTATTTAAATGATAAAATATCAAAACATGCTGCTGTGCACAGAGACCTGGGTGTGCTCGTGCATGAGTCGCAGAAAGTTGGTTTTCAGGTGCAACAGGTGATTAAGAAGGCAAATGGAATTTTGTCCTTCATTGCTAGAGGGATGGAGTTTAAGACTAGGGAGGTCATGCTGCAATTGTATAAGGTGTTAGTGAGGCCACACCTGGAGTATTGTGTTCAGTTTTGGTCTCCTTACTTGAGAAAGGATGTACTGGCACTGGAGGGTGTGCAGAGGAGCTTCACTAGGTTAATCCCAGAGCTGAAGGGGTTGGATTACGAGGAGAGGTTGAGTAGACTGGGACTGTACTCGTTGGAATTTAGAAGGATGAGGGGGGATCTTATAGAAACATATAAAATTATGAAGGGAATCGATAGGATAGATGCGGGCAGGTTGTTTCCACTGGCGGGTGAAAGCAGAACTAGGGGGCATAGCCTCAAAATAAGGGGAAGTAGATTTAGGACGGAGTTTAGGAGGAACTTCTTCACCCAAAGGGTTGTGAATCTATGGAATTCCTTGCCCAGTGAAGTAGTAGAGGCCCAGTGAAGTAGTAGAGGCTCCTTCATTAAATGTTTTTAAGATAAAGATAGATAGTTTTTTGAAGAATAAAGGGATTAAGGGTTATGGTGTTCGGGCCGGAGAGTGGAGCTGAGTCCACAAAAGATCAGCCATGATCTCATTGAATGGCGGAGCAGGCTCGAGGGGCCAGATGGCCTACTCCTGCTCCTAGTTCTTATGTTCTTATGCATGGCTGATGACTCCTTCCTACGACGTAACAGACGGGCGCTGCGCAGAGTTCCACGCCCGCCACCTAACCATGATGTCCCGCCTCACACAATGCTTCCTCCGGATGTGCCCTACCATGAGGCCACCGATCTACCGGCAATCCTGCCGACCTCTGCGACCTTGGCGGTGGTCCCGCCTATCCAAGTGCAGGCGGCCCCTGATCCACCCTTGAGGCGGGCAACCAGAATTTGTCGCCCGCCGCAGAGACTAAACTTATAGACTGAACTTTTGCACAACTGTATTACCTTATCGTTTTGACCTCTGTACATATCATTGTTACCGTTTCATCTGCCCTATATCTGCACTAGCGACACCTTTGTGTGTACATAAAGTTATTCACGCACATGCACCTTAATATTTATTATCTCAACACACACAATACAAAACAAACCAAAAGGGGGGAGATGTCATAATATACATCTATGTATATAATGGAGTGCAGACAGGCAGTGATTGACACACAGGATGACCAGTAAGCACACAGAACAGAGCAGCCAATCACCAGACAGGACACGACCACTATAAAGCCAGAGGGCACCAGTTTTCCCGCTCTCTCAGGACCCAGCCTCTGGGACAGTCAGAGTTAGTGAGCTGGCCAGTGCAAACACCATGTGGTAGCTAGTAAGTCTGGTTAGCCTCGTATCAGGTCTCCAGTCAAGTCAGCATAGTGTCAACCCAAAATTGAACATGTATAATAGTTTAGATGTTAAATAAAATCATGTTGCATCTTATCAAGTGTTGGAGGTCTGTCTCTCGCTACACTGCATCAAGTGCAGTCCACATCGACCCAGCCTAGCCAACACATCACTCATTTAGACATGTAGAGAATATTCCATCACAATCCTGACTTGTGCCTTGTAGATGGTGGGAAGACTATAAGGGATCAGGAGGTGAGTTATTCACCACAGAATTCCCAGTCTGTGACTTTCACTTGTATCCCCAGCGTTTACATGGCTAGTCCAGTTCAGTTTCTGGTTGATAGTCTGTTATTGTGATTTGGTCTCAGGATTCATTGGCTTCTTCCACCAGAACTTGCTGGAGGCAATAGTTTTTTGTTCACAACATCTTTATTTACATCACCATTTATAACATTATAGAAAATCAGGACATAGCCACAGATAATCTCAGAGCTGCTTCTCACTCATCTTCTCTCAGTGAGTGACATCACAATGACATAACTCCTTACGCACATGCTCAGTAGCTATCATTGGAGTTAACCCTTTACATCTCCCTTTGAGTCTATATGATTATATCCACATCCTCCTATACCTCGCCCCAAAGTCTTTGCTTCTAAAACGTAATTGTCGTGTTGGGTGCTCTCCTACACAGATGAACCAACACGGTTGCGGATGGTACAACTCAGTTTTATTACTAACAATATTTACAATGGTAAACTGGTTACTGTGATTCGTTCATTACCCTTGAATCTGTGGACCTATCTCTAACACTATCTTGGAGTGGCACTCAGCCCATCGTGGATGTCTGAGTGGCTTGCTGTGAGCTCTGTGCCCTGAGCTGTCTCCTGCTGGAATCGGCGGGAAGTGCCGTGTTCCCCATTTTATAGTGTGTATGCTCTTGCCTGTGATTGGCTGTGGTGTTGTGTGTGTATTGATTGGTCTGTTGATCTGTCCATCAGTATGTATGTATGTTTGCACCATGATGTTTACCTGAATATCATGACATCCCTCCTTTTTTACAAGAACATGTGCCTATGCGGTTATAAATAGAGATGTGTACTGAGTGCAGCTGAATGTGTGTGTGTGCAATATCTACAGCATGTACATGAGGCTAATCTATATACATGGGGCGATGTCAGGTGCGACATAGCAACGAGGTTGTACCATAAACAAAACACGTGGAAATGTTAAACGTCAAAACGAACTCCTGTAACGACAAGGAAAAAGAGAAACATATTAACACAGTGGTATGATACATCAGTGAGTTCAATGTTCAAACAGGCTCATAAGTCCAGCCTAGTAGGTGGGCGACGAATTCGGGTTGACCGCCTCAAGGGTGGGTCAGGATTCACCGGCTGAGGAATGGGCCTGGCCACGGGCGACGACGGAATGGGCATGGTGGCAGGAAACTCCACAAAGTCGACATCAGGAACAACAGGAGGGCGTGGCACCGGTGTAAGTTCCCGTAGCGAGCGCGGAAGCAGGCGAAGAGCCCGGCGATTGCGCCTGCGAATGGAGCCATCAGGCATGTGAACCAGGAACGAGCGGGGAGCCACGCGTCGGCGAACTTCTGCAGGTGCTAACCAGCCACATTCTGGTAGGTGGATGCGGACGTCGTCCCCAGGCGCCAGGGCGGGAAGATCAGTTGCCCGTGTGTCATGTGCCACCTTCTGGCGAACGCGCTGCTGTCGCATCCTGTGCACTACTGGAGCATGGTTGGTTGTGGGGACAAGAATGGACGGCACAGTGGTCCTGAGGGCGCGACCCATCAACAGCTGGGCTGGTGAGAGGCCAGTGGCTAGTGGGGCCGAGCGATAGGCTAGCAGGGCTAGGCAGAAATCCGATCCGGCAGCAGCAGCCTTGCAGAGGAGCCGCTTGACGATGTGAACGCCCTTCTCCGCCTTTCCATTGGACTGGGGATGCAGAGGGCTGGACGTCACGTGTGTGAAGGCATACGAAGCAGCAAAGGAAGACCATTCCTGGCTGGCAAAACAGGGCCCACTGTCCGACATGACAGTAATCGGAATGCCGTGGCGTGCCAAGGTGTCTTTGCAGGCCCTTATGACAGCGGACGATGTCAAATCGTGTAGGCGTATGACCTCTGGATAGTTTGAAAAGTAATCTATGATGATTACATAGTCCCTGCCGAGCGTGTGAGAAAGGTCCACATCCACCTTCGCCCAGGGGGACGTCACCAGCTCATGGGGCTGAAGCGTCTCAGGAGGTTGCGCCGGCTGAAACCTTTGGCAGGTGGGGCAGTTGAGCACCATATTGGCAATATCATCACTGATGCCCGGCCAGTATACCGCCTCTCGGGCCCTCCGTCTGCACTTCTCGACCCCCAGATGGCCTTTGTGTAGTTGGTCGAGGACCAGCTTGTGCATGCTGTGTGGAATCACAATCCGGTCCAGCTTTAGGAGGACACCGTCAATGACGGCCAAGTCGTCCCGGACATTGTAGAACTGCGGGCACTGTCCTTTGAGACATCCTCCCATCATGTGGCGCATCACACGTTGTAGAAGGGGGTCAGCCGCAGTCTCCCGGCGAATAAGGGCCAGACTGGAGTCATCGGCTGGCAGATTTGCCGATGTGAAGGCCACCGGTGCTTCGACCTGACAGACGAACCCCTCCGAGTCGGGCGGTGTGCTCACTGCTCTAGATAGGGCATCCGCAATGATAAGGTCCTTTCCCGGGGTGTAGACCAGTTGGAAGTCGTACCTCCTGAGTTTGAGCAGGATGCGCTGGGGGCGAGGGGTCATCTCGTTCAGGTCCTTATGTATGATGCTGACCAGGGGGCGATGGTCAGTCTCAACGGTAAACTGGGGGAGACCATACACGTAGTCATGGAACTTGTCTATTCCGGTTAGCAAACCCAGGCACTCTTTTTCGATCTGCGCGTAGCGTTGTTCTGTGGGGGTCAAGGCCCGCGAGGCATAGGCGCCCAGGGCCCATGACGCAGTGTCATCCCGCAGTAGGAGTACCGCCCCAATGCTGGACTGGCTGGCATCAGTCGAAATTTTAGTGTCACGAGATGTGTCGAAAAACGGCAACACCGGGGCTGTGCTGAAATTAATTTTGAGCTCCTCCCATTCCTTCTGGTGTGCGGGCAGCCACTGGAAGTCCGTGGACTTCTTGACTAGGTGGCGAAGAGCCGTCGTGTGAGAGGCAAGGTTGGGAATGAACTTCCCCAGGAAGTTGACCATGCCTAGGAAGCGTAGCACTGCTTTCTTGTCTGCCGGCTGCGGCATGGCTGTGATGGCGCTCACCTTGTCTGCATCCGGACGGACCCCTGACCGGGATATGTGGTCCCCCAGAAACTCCAGCTCAGTTTGGCCGAAAGAACACCTGGCTCGGTTGAGGCGCAGGCCGTTTTCCCGTATCCGCGCAAAGACGCGCTGGAGATGATTGATGTGCTCCTGTGGTGTGATGGACCAGATGATGACGTCGTCAACATAGACGCGCACCCCTTCGATGCCCTCCATCATCTGTTCCATGATCCTGTGAAAGACCTCAGATGCCGAGATGATGCCAAACGGCATTCTGTTATAGCAGAACCTGCCAAAAGGAGTGTTGAAGGTGCACAGCTTCCTGCTGGACTGGTCCAGTTGGATCTGCCAAAAACCCTTCGAGGCATCCAGTTTTGTGAAGATTTTAGCCCAGGCCATTTCGCTCGTGATCTCTTCCCGTTTGGGTATGGGGTAGTGTTCCCTCATTATGTTGTTGTTCAGGTCTTTCGGGTTAATGCAGATCCGGAGTTCGCCAGAGGGCTTCTTGACACACACCATGGAGCTGACCCACGGCGTGGGCTCCGTGACCCGGGATAGCACCCCTTGGTCCTGGAGATCCTGCAGCTGCTGCTTGAGGCGGTCTTTGAGTGGCGCTGGGACCCTGCGAGGTACGTGAATGACCGGGGTGGCGTCCGGTTTGAGTCGTATTCTGTAGGTATAGGGCAGTGTGCCCATGCCCTCGAAAGCCTACTGGTTGTGGGTGAGGAGCGATTGAAGCTGTGCCCTAAATTCTGCATCCGGGAAGTCTGATGTGCGTTCTGGAGACAGGCGTCCTGTGTCACTGGTTTGGATATCGTCTGGGCACGACGCGTAGTACGGAGGCTGAATGGTCCGCACATCCCTGCAAGGTTGTCAGAATTGGGGACCATGGGCAGGTTGAGCTGCTCGACAGCAGGCAGCGTAGTGGCCCATCTTGCCACAGCGGAGGCATTGTCGGTTTTTTGCCGGACATTGCTACTTTAAATGTGTGGCTCCGCAGTTGCTGCACGTCGTGACGTCATGGCGTTTGTTGCGCCACCGCGCATGCGCAGTTCGGTCTTGCGTCGAGCGCGCCTGCGCATCACGTCCCTCTGCGTCAACGTCTTTTTTGGTGCGCACAAAAGTGGGCAAAATGGCCGCCCTCGTCCGGGCCGCGGGCCGGGAGGAACTCGATTGCCTGGACCCGTTCGGCATTGTAGGATGCCTGCCTCACCGATCCGGCCACGTACGACCCCTGCCGCACCGATTCGGCTGCTTGAAATTGGGAGTAGCGGCTGGTCGCGTTTTCATGAAGGACACAGGCTTCGATTGCGGAGGCTAGGGTGAGGCCTTTAATTTTGAGGAGCTGCTGGCGTAGGGTGCCCGAGGTGACACCAAAAACAATCTGGTCCCGAATCATTGAATCGGAAGTGGTGTCGTAACCACAGGACTGCGCGAGGATATGGAGGTGTGTAAGGAAAGATTGAAAGGGCTCATCCTTACCCTGCAGGCGCTGCTGGAATAGATACCTCTCGAAACTCTCATTTCCCGCGACGCTGAAGTGTTGCTCGCGTTTGAGAAGGACCGTCTTGTACTTGGTCTTGTCCTCACCTTCCCCGACCAGGGAGTTGTAGACATGAATGGCGTGCTGCCCTGCCGTGGAGAGGAGGAGGGCGATTTTCCTGGTATCCGAAGCGCTCTCCCTTTCAGTGGCTTCCAGAAAGAACTGGAAGCGCTGTTTGAACAGCTTCCAATTGACGCCGAGGTTTCCAGCGATTTGTAATGGCTGCGGCGTGCTGACGGTGTCCATGGTGCAGGATGGCGGATTCCTGAGGATTCGTAGGTAGTTCTCACAGTTACCGGGTTCCAATCCTGGTACTATGTCGTGTTGGGTGCTCTCCTACACAGATGAACCAACACGGTTGCGGATGGTACAACTCAGTTTTATTACTAACAATATTTACAATGGTAAACTGGTTACTGTGGTTCGTTCATTACCCTTGAATCTGTGGACCTATCCCTAACACTATCTTGGAGTGGCACTCAGCACATGGTGGATGTCTGAGTGGCTTACTGTGAGCTCTGTGCCCTGAGCTGTCTCCTGCTGGAATCGGTGGGAAGTGTCGTGTTCCCCGTTTTATAGTGTGTATGCTCTTGCCTGTGATTGGCTGTGGTGACTCCGCAGACGGCCACCCCACCGGGGACCCCACTCAGCCAATCCTATGCCTGTACCACGCGCCAGCCAGCCAACCCTGGGGGCCCCAGATGTTACTTCTGTGGGCAGCAAAAACACCCCGCCAACGCTGCCTGGCCTGCAACGCCCTTTGCAAGGCCTGCGGCAAGAAGGGGCACTTTGCCGCGGTGTGCCAGGCCCGCTCAGTCGCTGCGATCGCCCCGACCCCCCCCCCCGCGTACGGACAGTGGCTGCCTCCATCTTCCCCTCCTCGGACCACGTGCGGCCCGTGAGCGCCGCCATCTTCTTCATCTCAGGATCTCCAGGTGCCTCCATCTTGTCTCCCCCACGGCAAATGGGCGCCACCATCGTACCAGGACCCGTGCCCCCCGGGCACCCTATCGTTCGACACCAGCGACGACCAGCCGCGACTCGCCTCGGTCACGATTGACCAGTCTCGCCCGCACAATCTAGCCGCCGCCTCGACAAGCATGAAGATCGATGGGCACGAGATCGCCTGTCTGCTGGACTCCGGGAGCACTGAAAGCTTCATCCATCCCGATACGGTAAGGCGCTGCTCCCTCGCTGTACACCCCGCCAATCAGAGAATCTCCCTGGCCTCCGGGTCCCACTCCGTGGCGATCCAGGGGTACTGTATAGCCACGCTCACGATCCAGGGCGTAGAATTCAGCGGCTACCGCCTCTACGTCCTCCCCAACCTCTGTGCTGCCCTGCTACTCGGCCTGGACTTCCAGTGTAACCTCCAGAGCCTAACATTGAATTTCGGCAGGCCCTTACCACCCCTTACTGTGTGCGGCCTCGTGACTCTAAAGGTCAACCCACCTTCCCTATCCGCAAACCTAACCCTGGATTGCAAACCCGCCGCCACCAGGAACAGACGGTACAGCACCAAGGACAGGACCTTCATCAGGTCCGAGGTCCAGCGGTTGCTTCGGGAAGGCGTCATCGAGGCCGGCAACAGCCCCTGGAGAGCCCAAGTGGTAGTGGTAAAAACTGGGGAGAAACACAGAATGGTCGTGGACTACAGCCAGACCATAAATCGGTACACGCAGCTCGACGCGTACCCCCTCCCACGCATATCTGATATGGTCAATCAGATTGCACAGTACCGGGTCTTCTCAACTGTGGACCTTATATCCGTCTACCACCATCTCCCCCCCATCTGTAAGGCGGACCGCCCATGACACTGCCTTCGAGGCAGATGGCCGCCTCTGCCATTTTCTTAGGGTTCCCTTCGGCGTCACCAACGGGGACTCGGTCTTCCAAAGGGAGATGGACCGAATGGTCGACCGGTACGGGCTGCGGGCCACTTTCCCGTACCTAGATAATGTCACCATCTGCGGCCACAATCAGCAGGACCATGGTGCCAACCGTGTCAAATTTCTCCACATCGCCACTCTCCTAAACCTCACCTATAACAAGGAGAAGTGCGTATTCAGCACGAACCGCTTAGCCATCCTCGGATATGTGGTCCAGAATGGAGTTCTGGGGCCTGACCCCGACCGCATGCGCCCCTTCATGGAACTCCCCCTTCCCCACTGCCCCATTCATGAGCGATGAGCTGCGTCAGTTCCTGCTCAGCAAGGGTATCGCCTCCAGCAGGACGACCAGCTATAACCCCCGGGGAAACGGGCAGGTGGAGAGGGAGAACGGGACATTCTGGGGGGCTTTCAGCTGGCCCTACGTTCCAGAAATCTCCCGGACTCCCGCTGGCAGGAGGTCCTCCCCGATGCACTGTACTCCATTTGCACTGCGACTAACGACACACCCCATGAACGTCTTTTTGCCTTCCCCAGGAAGTCCACATCCGGTGTGTCGCTCCCGACTTGGCTCGCAGCTCCAGGACCCGTACTCCTCCGTAAGCACGTATGGCTCCACAAGGCGGACCCGTTGGTTGAAAGGGTGCAGTTACTCCACGCTAACCCCCAGTATGCCTACGTAGCGTACCCCGACGGCCACCAGGATACTGTCTCCCTCAGGGACCTGGCACCAGCAGATTCCCTACACACACACCCCTCTGACCCGGCGCCACCCTCCCCTCCCCCGGCGCACCCAGCAGCAACCCCCCCGGAACCATCAGTCCTCCCCCTGCCCACGCCCGAGGATGAGGAGGATTTCGCCACGCTCCCGGAGTCACCGTGGACAGACCGGCACTGGAATCGTCGCCACCACTGCGTCGCTTCCAACATCAGATCAAGATCCTGGACCGGCTAAACGTATAATTGGCTTGGGACTGTTAAAGCACCATGTACGGGACTCCAAAATTGTTTTTGCCTCTGTATATTAAAACTTGTTCTGTATATAGTTCTCCGCCACCCCCGCCGGACTCAATTTAAACAGGGAGTGAATGTGGTAATCACCACTGTTGTATATATTAGGAGATGTGTGGTAAGACCCTGTACTACAGGTACGGGGGTAGTCCCTGCCTGTTGGCTCCGCCCAGTAGGCGGAGTATAAATATGTGTGCTCCCCATACAGCAGCCATTTCGCCAGCTGCTGTTGGAGGTCACACATCTTAGTGTAATAAAGCCTCAGTTGTATTCAACTCTCGTCTTTGTGCAATTGATCGTGCATCAAAGTGTAAATCTCTTTGGTGGTTTCACAAATCTTTCGGAACGAGTGCGGAACTCTTTCTAAGGTGATTTGGAATCTGCTCACTCCGAGGTCAGTTCCTGGGGATTGTCACTTGCTAGCTTGACCTGCTCTGTAAGCTTAATTCCTTTTTCTAGCCCAATCATGGCCTTCCACCATATCATTTGGCAGCAAGATGTGGGAAAGGAAAGGAACCAAAAGAGAAAATGCTGCAAAATCTCAGCAGGTCTGGCAGCATCTGTCAGGAGAGAAAAGAGTTAATGTTTCAAGTCCAGGTGACCCTTTGTCAAAGCTAAAAGGCATTGAAAATGGGAGATATTTATACTGTAGGGCGAGGGAATGAAAGGTGAGTCATAGCCACAGAAACCAAGGAAAAAGAGTCCTACTGGCAGTCCCCAGAGAGAATAAAAGATGTAAAAGGCCAAACAGCAGAGAAACTAAGATCTGAGGGTAAGCTATGACAGATGTAGATGTGGGGGGAGGGAGAACATGGGTGGGAGAGAGGTAAAATGAGAAAAAAGGGGGAAGGGAGAAGCAAAGGGGAGAAAAGGTAAGGAAAGGTGGGATAAGATGAGGGAAAGAGTGGGGGGGGGGGGGTGGAATATATATAAAGAAAGACAAAAAAGAAATAAAAGGTAAAAGACAGTTAAAATGGAATGAAAATAAAAGGGTCCTGCACCACTTATCTGTTTTATTGAACTATCTAGCAGTCACTCATTCTTTTTATTCCTCCTTACTCCTAGCCTGTGGTGTTCCCACCTCTCTAAACATGTTATCCTCACAGCCTCACAGATGTACCGCAGTAACTCCAGCTGCCGCTTGAGCTCCAAAAGCCTCAGCTCAAGTTTCTGCATCTGGCGACACGTGCTGCACATGTGTGACAGCATCTACAACTTCCCACATGTTACAGAAGATGCATTCCATGCAGTGCGCTTACTTGCCATATCTTACTTTGCTGACATTAACTTTATTTTACATTTGTTTACTTATATTAACCTTACTTTTCCTCAACTTATTAAACCTTACAACCATTGGTAAACCTTACTGAGTTGCAATAAACCTTACTCAAAGCACCAAATCCCCACATGAATCTAATTCAATATTCACTCAATCATAGTCTGCGACACCACCAGGCAGTTCCCTGTTTTGCAAGCTAATCTGACTTACTTGACGGTTTTCAGAGTTGAGTCTTAGGGTGGGATTTTCCGGTTCTTTCCACTGGCAGAATCTCCCAGTCCTGCTGAAGGCAACCCCCAAACCCAAAACGGTGTAAAGCTAACTTACCTCAGCAGGCAGAGCTCTGCCATTGCTGCAACCACAAAGCGGTAGGAAGTGTAAGTTGAAGAAATTGTAATTCACACGGGTGTGTTTGACAAAATGTTATTTCTATAGACTCCTGGGGCGGGATTCCCCCTGGGATTTCCCCCCCCCCCCCCCACCGCCGGGCCAGAGAATCGCCGGGGGCTGGCGTGAATCCCGCCCCCGCCCGTTGCCGAATTCTCCGGCACCGGAGATTCGGCGGGGGTGGGAATCCCGCCGCGCTGGTTGGCGGGCCCCCCCCCCGGCGATTCTCCAGCCCACGATGGGCCAAAGTCCCGTTGCTGGAATGCCTGTCCCGCCGGCGAGAATCAAACCATCTCTCTTACCGGCGGGACAAGGGGGCGCGGGCGGGCTCCGGGGTCCTGGGGGGGGGGGGGGCGCGGGGAGATCTGGCCCCGGGGGGTGCCCCCACAGTTGCCTGGCCCGCGATCGGGGCCCACCGATCCGCAGGCGGGCCTGTGCCGTGTGGGGCACTCTTTTCCTTCCGCCTTCGACATGGTCTCCACTATGGCGGAGGTGGAAGAGACCTCCTCCACTGTGCATGCGCGTGGATGCCGTGAACGGCCGCTGACGCTCCCGCGCATGCGCCGCACGGCAAAGTAATTTCCGCGCCAGCTGGCGGGGCACCAAAGGCCTTTCCCGCCAGCTGGCGGGGCGGAAATCAGTCCAACGCGGGCCGAGCCCTTCAAGGTGAGGGCTCGGCCCCTCAAGGTGCGGAGGATTCCGAACCTTTGGGGCGGCGCGATGCCGGACTGATTTGCGACGATTTTGGCGTCGGTCGGCGGACATCACGCCGATTGCGGAGAATCCCGCCCCTGGTGTCTGTTTCTGTTCCCATTGTTTCTGGTCGGTGTAAGCTTGGAGGGCCAAAGGGCCTGTTCCTGGGCTGTATTATTCTTTGTTCTTTGTTTTCCAGACTGTGTGGAGAAGCAATTATGTCCCACATTGTCCAGGTACAGGACCGATGGTGGCCTCCTCCTTCTTCCAATTCAGTTGAAAGTGCCATCCTTGGAGGCCTGATTCTATGCTGACACCTACAAAAACTTCCGCCAAGATTCTCTGAGGCTCTTTCGCCTCTTTAAATATCCTCTTGCTGCGACAACAACTGATTCTTCCATTTTGCCTCTTGGTAATAAATCCTGCCAGGAGCCCACGCTGCATGAGAACATGTAGGCAGATGTTCCAACCCACTGCCACTCTGCGAGAGGAAATCCTTGCCATGGAGTATCATTATTACATGTATGTAATAGTTAGCCAAGTCACTTTATTTCATCTAATAACATCTCACGCTGAAGTATCAACTTAGCAACTCCCATGAGATTGCTCACAGTCTTTTTACCCCGCCAAATAGGGTTGCCAACCCACTCGGAATGGCCAGGAGTCTACCAGAATCAGCATCAAGCTCCTGGTGGCCATGGAAGTAACCCAGCAGATTGAAAACAATACTGTAAGCAAATCAGTCACATGATTCGCACTGATGTGGCACACTGGACCAACCAGTCATCAGCAGCAGCCATCAGTAAGCGGAGGCACTACACCGATAGAAGGTTCTAGAGCCAAATTTGCAGACGACATAAAAATAGGTGGGATAGTAAGTTGCAATGAAGAAACAAATGGATATAGATAGTTTGGGAGAGTGGGCCAAAATTCTGCTTCTCTATCTTGTGAACTTATGAACTCCCATCATGAGGCATTACCATGCACTGCACCCATGCCGACTTAACCAGTGTCTAATTTTCTGGCCTTACGGGCCGTATTGCTACGCCTAGGTGGATCCCCAGATGGTACCTCAGG
Organism: Scyliorhinus torazame; assembly: GCF_047496885.1. Taxonomy (NCBI): domain Eukaryota; kingdom Metazoa; phylum Chordata; class Chondrichthyes; order Carcharhiniformes; family Scyliorhinidae; genus Scyliorhinus; species Scyliorhinus torazame. The sequence continues at coordinate 349,671,922 of NC_092707.1, forward strand.
AGTGGAGGCAGCCTCTTGTGAATCCCACCCTGTGACCTGGGTCCTCTGTGGCAGCCGTATTCTGGGGCGATCGGGCCTGGATGGGCCTGGCTTCTGCTCGGGTGTCCCAGGTGGCGTGATGCCACCCTGTTCTGCCCGCTGCCCATGTGAGGCGTCAGGGACAGGAGGCGGGGGGGGGGTGGGGGTGGGAGTCCGAGGTGCTGCAGTGTTCTGGCACCTCCCCTGCTGGAGTCACCGGCATGAGATTCAGCACCTCCTCCTCCCTCGGGGTGCCTGATGGGCCCCCAGGCTACTCCATGGGACAGGGTTGCGAGTGGAGATAACCCCTGAGGCTCTCCAACTACCTGGCACTGCCAGTCCTGGCTCACTGTCATCGCGGCCAGGGTCTGCATTCTTGTGGCCATGGAGCACAGGGAGTGGGCCATCGCCACCTAGGACTGCGCCACATCATGCTGCGGCTGTTCCACCACCTTCTGGGTCTGTGCCACATTGGCCAGTGACTGCACCATCTCCCTCTGGGACTGGACAACCTCCCTCTGTGTCTGTGCCACCTGGGCCAGCACCTGGGCAATGCTGCTGATGCTCTCAGCCATGGCACGCTGTGACTGGGCCAGGCTCAGGAGCAGCGCTGCAGTGTCCAGGTGGCTTGTCACATGGCTGCCTGTGAGAGGGCAGCCCTGTCCTGGGCCTCGGTCAACCCCCACACAGAGTGCCTCAGGCATTGGACATGCTGATCCATGGCTGAAACCCACGCCCCCAAAGCCTCCACCATGGATGCCACCCGTGCATTGTTTGCCTGGGTGGCATGCATGGTCGGCACCACCTCCTGCCCCTGCACGCGTTTGGACTTCTCCAACTGCACCTACAGGTGCTGGAAGCTCACCGACAACGCCTCCTGTAGTCCCTGGCTCTGCAATTGCATCTCCACAATCAATGGGAGTCCGTTCCAGAAGCCGGGAATGCGGCTGAACGGCAGCTTACTCCTTGGGTAGGCCTGCCCTCCGACCGGCTGCGCCTTTGGGGGTTCCTCCCTCCACCTGGTGTACCAGAGCGAGTGTGTGGTGCGCACCAAATAGTGCCCAGGAGCCACTTCACTAACATGCCCAACCGAGGTGAGTGGAGGGTGGGATGGTGGAGACTATTGGAGACAGCTGTGATGGGAAATCAGTGTTATCCATGACTCAAGCTCCGGGGTGTCCTGGGATACGGATCAGTGGCTCCCATCTGTGTCAGTATTGTCCTCGTCAGCACCTGGGGTTCTGGCTGTTGCTGTGGTTGGGGTCGGGGACAGGGGAAGCCAGCAGGGCCTGCCCCATCACCAGCAGCTATTGCAAGACACAAGACAAGAAGCATAATCGCGGGCCAAGGGGGAGTGGGGGTGGTGAGTGTTCTTGCGGAGGCGGGGGGAGGGATTGTGTTTGGGAGGGGGGAATAGGGGTGCTGGTGGAGCGAGGATGTGGGGGTGGTGTGGGTGTGAGGGTGGTTTTGGGCTGGTGTGGGTGTGAGGGTGGTGTGGGGTGGTGGTGGTGGGGGGGGGGTGCCACACGTGCCATGGCGAACCACAAATCAGCTGGGTCTCACTTCCTCGCCCTATGCCGACTTCCACCCCGGCGACTGCCCTTTCTTCGTGCCCGCCGATCATGTCCAGTGCCCTCTGCTCTGCTGTGGTGAGGGACCTCCAGTCTGGTGGTCCCCCTCCTGTCTTCTCCCGCTCCTAGCGGTTATGGGCGGCCTTCTCCTTGTGGGGGGGAGAAAACGACAGTGTTCGATAGTCCAACGCTTGCAGCCCAGTGGGTGGTTAGCTGGTGGCTTCAGTGACCAGGGAATCCAGCCATGATGGCCAGTGTGGGTGCCGACATGTGGTACATGGTGGGAGTTTGCCCACCCTCTGGGTGGGGGCTAGGGGTTACGGGTGTGTGAGACGGGGGTTGGTGCCATGGGCACAGTGCTGTTTACTCACGCTGGACACCCTTAGGAGGTGGTGCAGTTTTTTCCTGCACTGTTGGCCGGTCCGGACAGTGTTGCCCACGCCGCTGACCACCTGTGCCACTTGCGTCAATGCCCGGCGAACAGTGGCGGCCGGCAGCTTCCTTCCCGGCCCAGGGTACAGGGGTCACCCGCATCTCCTCCAAGTCATATAGCAGGGTCTCGAGCTCGGCGTCCGTGAAACGTGGGGCCGCTCTTCGTTGCCATCTTATTGACTGGGATGATGTGTGTGTGGGGAGTGAAGTGTGTATATGCGGCTGCAGCTTGTCAGCCTCCTGGGTTTCAATTGCAAATCTGGCGAAACCCGTACCGTTTCCCATTGGAATCGATTGTGTTCCACATGGCACAGGTGCTAGCCCCTTAAAGGTCGTTTCATCGGTCCAGGTGTGGCGCCAGTTTTGCTGTGGTAGAAGTCCACGAATCCTGTCCCGGCATCAACACTTGGTCTCAGGAACGGAGAATTCCACCGGGTGTGTTTTACTCAATTTCACCCACACCACCAGCTTTCCGTGCCATCACTTCTGCCAACATGTCCTGGAATCTGTTCAGCCAGAGTTAATAACCCTAGCACCAAAAAGCAGATATCTGTTCCTAATTGTGGTGTTCTTTGTGATTCTTATTATCAGGATGGATGTCGGAGTGTTCAGAAGCCTAGTTCAATAACAAAGCTTACATTTATTACACTACTTATTAAAGCTCGACCACTTATTCCTATAGCAAGCAATAATCTAGTAATCTACAGTCTACACTCGACTAACACTAGTCTCTACACTCTATCTATTACTGTACTCTGTACTCTCTTGACCGCTCCTCTGCACTCTCTCCAGCCCTCTCCCAGAGGCCCGAGAGTCAGTGCTTTATATAGTTCTGCATCTAGCTCCATTTAGTGGTCAATTATGATATTACTTCAACCCTTTATATTCTAGCCATTTTACAGAATGTCACACTGATGTCCATGAAAATTGGAATTTTGACTTTATGGAGTTATATATTTTAAAATAATTGTTAACCCAATGATGTTCTTAACAAGCAAGAGGTGGCGGATAATGGAAAGTAATTTTTTTTACATTGATGCCACAATCATTTTCATGTCAGACAGGACACTGCCAGATGGGAGTACAGTGAAGCTCCTGTGCTGCTCCACCTCTGTGCCTTAACTCCAATCTCAGGGGGGAAAAAGTGTTCTCTCCAGCTCTGTGTTTCCCCACCATGCATGCAATGTCATCTGTGGATGATCTTTTATTGTTGCAATTGTGATTCCCACGAGAAACAGTTAAAACTGTTTCAAATTCATTTCATGGCAGCTGACAAAGAGGTGATTTCCATTATGTCATTCTATCTGCTTTGAACCCAAACCTGAGAGCTAAAATGACTGTGCCCTAGCCCTGTGCACCACACAATCTCTATCAAGTTCTAAGTTTAAAAAACAAAATTCGATTTTGCTGAACCATACCGCAAATATATTGGAATATTAAATACATTTTCACAAGTGGCTATTGAAGCAGAATAAATTAGGACATTAAAAGAGACATACATTAACACTCGAGAAAGAAATACATCAAAGAGCAAAGAGAAAGATAAGCAGGAAAATAATATTAGCTCAGAGACCCACAATAGTGGGCTAGCATTAGCAGAGGACATAATGTCCTGAACTGCCTCCTGTTCTGAGATTTATTTCGTATTGAGACCAAGTAGTTTCGCACTTAACAAAAGCTAAGCTTTTGCTAATTATTTTCAAAACATTGTTTGTTTGTTTGTTATTTACAGCACAGAAGGAAGCCATTCGGCCCATCGTATCTGCACCTGCTCCCAAAAAAGGAACCTAGCTAATCCCATTCCCAGCCCGATCTCCGTAGCCCTCTAGATGCATCACTTTCAAATATGTATCCAGCTCTGTTTTGAAACCTCCTATGGAATCCGCCTCTAACACTTTCAGACAGCGCATTCCAAACCCCAAGAACTCTCTGAGTAAAGAAGTTTCTCCTCACCTCACTCCTAGCTCTCTAGCTGACCATCTTGAATTTGTGACCCCAGGTAACTGAATTACCAACTAGTAGAAACAAAATATCCTTCTTTACCATGTCTACATTGTTCAGAATTTTGAACACCTCAATAACGTCACCTCTTAATCTTCTCTGCTCCAAGGAGAACGAGTCCAATTTCTCCAATCTTTCTGATCTAAAATTCCTAATTCCTGGTGTCATTCTGGCAAATCTCCTCTGCACTTTCTCCTTTAACATCCTTCCTTAAATATGGTGCCCAGAACTGAACACAATATGTGGTCTGATGATTTGTAGAGATGTAGCATCACTTCCTTGCTTGTATACTCTATGCCTCTATTTATAAACACAAGAATACCACAAGCCTTCTTAACAACAGTTTCCACTCCCCTGGCCACCTTCAGAAAATTATGCATGTGAACTCAGAGGTCCCTCTGCTCCTGTACTCCCCCCAAAGTTGTACCATTGAGCCTATATGTCTCCCCATGTTCCTTCTGCCAAAATGCATTACGTCACATTACACTGCATTGAAGTTCATCTGCCAGGCGTCTGCCCATTTGGCCAACTTGTCAATGTCCCTCTGAAGTCGCTCAGTATCATCCTCACAATTCACGGTTCTCCTTAGCTAAGTATCATCTGAAAATTTAGAGATTTTGCCCTCAACACCCACCTCCAAATCATTTGTGTAAATCAGAAAAAGCAAGGGCCCAACACTGAGCCCTGGGGAGCACCACTTTCAACTTGTTTCCAGTATGAGAAATGCCCATCTATACCTACCCTCTATTCCCTATCTCTTAGCCAACTTCTAATCCATGCTGCTAAGGACCAAACAATCCCAAACATTTTTCATTTGCTAACTAACCTGTCATGTGGCACTGTATCAAATGCTTTCTGAAAGTGCATATATACAACATCCACAGCACTACCTTCATCCACTGCCTGTGTCACCTCGTCAAAGAACTCAATTAAATTTGCCAGACATGACCTGCTCTTGACAAAGCCATGTTGATGGTCTAGTATTACCTTATTTGTCTCTAAGTGTATATTTATCTCATCCTGTATTATGGCCTCCATTACTTTTCCCAGAAGTCTGTCGTTTCTGCGTTATCCTTTGCCCCTGTCTTAAACAGCGGTCTCACATTGGCAATCCTCCAGACCCCCGGGACTAATTCTGTGTTCAGGGAGGCCTGGAAAATGTCTGTCAATGGCTCAGCAATATGCTCCCTTACCTCTCTCAGCGATCTATGATGCATCCCATCCGGGCCTGGCAATTTCTCTACCTGGAGTGCAGCCAGCCTTTTTAGCATATTTTCTTTATTTATCACTATACTGCTCAGTTGCTCAACACCCACATTTTCAACTGGGCCATTGTCACCATCTTCTAATTTGGTAAAGACAGAAGCAAAGTACTCATTTAATACCAATGCCGTAACCTCTGCTTCAGTGAGCAGTTTACCCTGTTTGTCCCTTATGGGCCCCACTCTATCCTTCACTAATCTTTTACCATTAATATGCTTGAAGAACATTTTGCTATTCGTATTAAATCTGCTCTTTGTTATTGTTAAAATAATTCCTCACCATGCATTTGTAATTCACTTGATATCATTTTCAGGTAAGAGGGCATTCTTTCATGTTTTTATTAGTATTCAATTAAGTCATTGGGGAACTAAATTTCAGAGACTTGACGACCTGAGAGAAAGATTTTCTCCTCAACTCAGTCTTAAATGGGAGAGCCTTAATTTTTAAACTGTGTCCTTTAGTTCTAGACTCCCTCACAAGGGAAACATCCTCTCAATATGTTTCAATAAAATCACCTCTCATTCTTTTAAACTCCAATGGGTATAGGCCCAACCGGATTAATCTTTCTTCATGAGATAACAAACCTCTTCAAGCCAGGAATCAGTCAGGTGAACCTTCTCTGACCTCCTTTCAATGCAATTATATCTTTTTGTAAGTAAGTGTACAGAGTTGGGCTATTTACTTATGAAAAGACATAATTGCATTCAAAGCAGTTACTTGCTTACAAAAAGACATAATTGCATTCAGATGCGGCCTCATTCAGGCTCCATATAGCTGTAGCAACACTTCTATTCTTAATTCCCCTTGCAAAACACACCAACACTCCGTTTTCATCCCTAATCACTTGCTGTACCTGTGTACTCACATTTTGTGGGTCAAGTTCCAGGACACCCAGGTCCCTTTGTACCACCAAATTCTGCAGTCTCTTCATTTAAATATATCGCTTTTTTATTTTTCCTGCCAAACCGAGGAGGGATTTCTTTACTCTCAGTGGGCCGTTTATCTTTGAAATTCTTTTCCCAGAGAGCTGTGGCGGGTGAGACATTGAATATAGTCAAGGCTGATTTAGACAGACATTTGATCAACAGGGCAATCAAGGGCCTTCGGGATGCAGGCAGGTAAGTGGAGTTATAGCCACAATCAGGTCAGCTATGATTTTATTGAATGGCAGATGGGTCGAATGGCCCTCTCCTGCTCCTATTTCTTGTGATCTTTCCCAGCTAGAGCCCTTACTTTCCTCCTATTACACACTCCTCAAAATCCACCATTTTGATCAACGTTTGGCCACCTAATATCTCCTTGTGTGGCTCAGTATCATACTTCATTTTATAATGCTGCTTTGAAATACCTTAAAATGGTTTATTACATTGAAGGTGCTATTAAATTGTTATTGATCTGAAGTTGATGTGAAAATATTCACACAAAGGCTTGAGTATAAGTAAAAAAAGCAGTTTATTATATCAGAATTCTGGGAGAAAAGGCCTGAGGCTCCGCAGCCTATTGACAGCACCTTTTCTCACTTGAGCTAAGGCTTACATGGGTTAATATACAGATTCAAGGGGCGGAATTAGATGTATTCTTATTTACATACAATCAATCAACTATATTCGTGTCACACTTCATTACATGCAGTCAATCAATTTTCTTAGCACCCCAGTTATCACATATATGGATAAAGTGGGTGTTGTCTTACCCGTCCCTAACTTCATACAGAAGTCATTCAAAACTAACATAATGATGTCTTGTCTGCAGCTGGGGTCCTTGGGCTTATCAAGGACACATAGCATTTCTTGTTCTGTGAAGCTATTATCAATGGCTGTTAAAATACTCCCTAGGTTCTCATGAGGTAGTTTACACAATTTGTAACTTATTGTTCAGTAATGTGGCTGGTTCGGCCATTTTGTGTCTTTAGTATTGCTTTAATAGCTAACAGCCATTTTGTGTCCTTTCTGATATTAACAAGCATTGTGTGCACACTATCTATTTCTACAAATTGCTTCTTCTAACCAGGCATCTAAGCCGATGAGTACCTTTTGTCTCATCAGAACTATTCAAAAGTAATATAGGAGCACAAATGTAGTTACAGGGCCACCTATAATTTATATCATAGTCCAGTATCACAAAATGCCCTCCAACAAGGGAAAACATCAAATTCACTCCGCTTGCTGTGAGACACACAATTACAAAACAATCTGGGACATTAAGATTCACTGGTACCTAATTTGTCGATGTCCTGAGGAATTATGAGGCAATTAGTCCTGCACCTGGATTTATTGGATCGCCTAGGAATAGCGCATAGGGAAAAATTAGATAGGGCGTAGGTGGGGGTGGGGTGGGGGGGGGGGGGGCGGTGGTATGGCGTGTTGAGGGGAAGGCCACCCTATTCACCTCCAAGTGTTGTTCCCAAGTGATCGATCCAATTCAACCGGTTGCCTTGACAGAAATGTTTTGCTCCTGTGTAATATCAAGAATCAACACAATTTACACTCTCCCTTTCTCTTTTTTATCTGTATATACTTATATATGTATAATGAGCTCTTGGTAATGAATAAATTACATGCATAGGCATCAACAGAAATGACTTAAAAGCCAAATTAATTATCTTGGCATTAAGATTGGAAGCCTAGTCCATTCTCAGAACAGATTTGATTCAGTAGTTAATTTAGAAGCCGAATGTTTTACCAGTAAAGAGGATGTAATTCTTTGGTTTGCAAAAAATATAGGTCAGAACTTTAAGACAGCCATGATCGTGATGAATGGCGGAGCAGGCTCAAAGGGCCAAAAGGCCTCCTCCTGCTCCTATCTTCTATGTACGTATAACCCGCTGGGGTATGAGGGAGTTGGGGGGTGGGGCGGGGTGGAGAGCAGAGGCAGTGGGGGAGTGTAAAATAGCTTGGACGGGATTCCTTCAGAGATCCCGCCTGCCCATCCCAATGCGATTTTATGTGGGGGCTCAGACTGGAAGCCCGCCCATGCTAATTAAGGCCCTTAAGTGGTCATTTAAGGTCCTTTACTCACCCAGCCTCAGTTTTTGTGCTGGAGGTTGCTTGGAAAAACAGAAAGAGCCCTCCCCCTTGATCTTGGGTAGGAAGTGCAGGGGTGCATCTCTATTGGAAAGTCTCTTCAGACTGGGGACGCCCTCCCCTCACGGCCCAAAGACTTCCACCCCCAACAGCCAACAGCGGGATCGCCACCTCGCAACATCCAAGGGTATCCCCTCCCCTCCTCTCCCTGGGATTCCTGTGGTGGGATTCTCTGAGCCCGCACCGGGTTGGGCTCACAAATCCCGCCATGCCGCTCTGACGCCATGCCGCCGATTCTCCGGCGACCGGAGAATCGGCGGCAATCGCGCCGGCGTGGTTGACGTTGAAAACGGCCCCCGCAACGATTCTCCGTGCTCGATGGGCCAAGTGCCCACTGAGTTCCACCGAGTTCCACCGGCGTCGTTAGCGTAGGGTCCTACCCGGCGGGACCTCGCTGTTCTGGCTGCGGGGCCGTCATGGTGGGGTGCGGGGGAGCCGACTCCGGGGGGGGGGGGGGGGGCTCCACGGTAGCCAGGCCCGCGATCGGGGGCAACCGATCGGCGGGCACGCTCATTCCGTGGGTGTTGCCTATGTTCCTCTGTGCCGGGCCCCTGTAGGGCTCCGCCATGTTGCCTGCGGGCCGGCGTGGTGATGGCGGTGGCGCCCATGCGCGGACCCACGCCTGCCGTGTAGGGCCCAGTGCTGTGTGCTGCTCAAGCTCCGTGCTAGCCCCTGAGGAAGGGGGGAATGACTGGGCCTGGAGGCCCATTGACACCTGCGTCGCACGCGCCGGTTTTGATGCCAGCATCTACACTTGGCCGGGATTTCGGAGAATCCCGGCCCTGGTACATACCAGCACTACAGCTTCCAGGACATGGGCCGGGATTCTCCCCTACCCCGGCGAGGCGGGGGGTCTCGGAGGGATGGAGTGGCAGGAACCACTCCGGCATCGGGCCGCCCCAAAGGTGCGGATTTCATCTTGAGGGGCTAGGCCCACACCGGAGTGGTTGGCGTGCCAAAGTAAATGCTTTCTCTACAACATTTTTACAATAATACCCATTTTATAGGTCTCAGAAAGCCTTATGTAGATTCTATTCTGCTTAGATGATAATATGCATACTACAGCTGTATCCATGTTAAAATAATTGCAGCCTGCAGAATAATTAAACTAATTAAATAATTGATCAGATGTTCTTACATAAACCTAATTGAGAATAGCAATACCAAAGTGATTTTACCACAACCGTGTTTCCTTTAAATTGTTGCTACAGTTATTGTGAAGTAAAAAATAAAGGTGCACAGGGGACAGTTTAAACTGTTGCCATGAAAGAGTTCCGATAATTAAAGTGCCACAATTTTGCATGTGTGGAATATTATCATCATTCAGTTGCCTCAAGTAGCCTGAACTGACAGTAATCAGTCTTCAAGTATTTAACCACCCCGCTGTGCCATTGCCCCAGGCCCCGAGACATGGGCCAGCCGGGGCCGAAGGGACTGCGCCAGCCGGCAGAAGTCCGCGCATGCGCGGGAGCGTCAGTGGCTGCTGACGTCATCCCCACTCATGCGGAGGGAGGGGGTGTCACTTCCGCATCGGCCATCGCAGAGGCTTTGCCAAGGCGGAAGGAAAAGAGTGCCCCCACGGCACAGGCCCGCCCGCGGATCGGTGGGCCCTGATCCTGGGCCAGGCCACCATGGGGGCAACCCCCGGGGCCAGATCGCCCTGCGCCCCCGCCCACGACCCGGAGCCCTCCCGCGCCGTCAGCCCCACCGGTAAGGTGGGTGGTTTGATTCACGCCGACGGGATTGGCATGACAGCAGCCCGATTCCCGCCCCCGCCGAATTTCCGGTGCCGAAGAATTCGGCGGCCGGCGGGGGCATGATTCACGCCGCCCCCCGGCGATTCTCCGACCCGGTGGGGGGTCGGAGATTCCCGCCCCTGGCCTCAGGCATGGTGCTGTAGTACCTCTTCCAGCCACAGTGCTGTCCCTGGATGGGCTGGAAGGCCAATCTGTCCAGTCGACAGCTCTCCAAGGCAGGACTCCCATCCAAGTGAGGATAGAAGTCCCATCTGCTGCCATTCAGCACTCAATTGAGCATAAAATGGCAGAAAGCCTGCCAGAGTCAGTGGGGATGTGCCAAACACTCACCGTCCTAAAGATTCAGGCCACAGTTTTTTTAATTTGATCTTTTGATAGTTTGAAAGTAAAATTCTATTGAATCACATACCGCTATTTTTCATATTTCATTGTACTTTGTTGAGCCAAAGTAAATGCTTTCTCTACAACATTTTTACAATAATACCCATTTTATAGGTCTCAGAAAGCCTTATGTAGATTCTATTCTGCTTAGATGATAATATGCATACTACAGCTGTATCCATGTTAAAATAATTGCAGCCTGCAGAATAATTAAACTAATTAAATAATTGATCAGATGTTCTTACATAAACCTAATTGAGAATAGCAATACCAAAGTGATTTTACCACAACCGTGTTTCCTTTAAATTGTTGCTACAGTTATTGTGAAGTAAAAAATAAAGGTGCGCAGGGGACAGTTTAAACTGTTGCCATGAAAGAGTTCCGATAATTAAAGTGCCACAATTTTGCATGTGTAGAATATTATCATCATTCAGTTGCCTCAAGTAGCCTGAACTGACAGTAACCAGTCTTCAAGTATTTAACCACCCCGCTGTGCCATTGCCCCAGGCCTCGAGACATGGGTTTGGATTTTCCAGCCCCACCTTGGTGATACCCGTAGAAAGAGATGCGGTGGGCCAACTAAAGGTCTATTGAAGTCTGGCAGGGGCAAATGATCCTGGAAGTGGGCGGAGCTGAAAAATCCCAGACATCATCTCTGGCTATTTCATAATTAACTCCAGATGCTTCATAGAATTTACGGCACAGAAGGAGGCCATTCAGCCCATCAAATCTACACCGGCTCTTGGAAAGAGCACCCTGCTTAAGCCCACACCTCCACCCTATTCCCATAACCCAGTAACCCCACCCAACACTAAGGGCAATTTTGGATACTAAGGGCAATTTATCATGGCCAATCCACCTAGCCGGCACATCTTTGGACTGTGGGAGGAAACTGGCGCATCCGGAGGAAACCCACGCACACACGGGGAGAACGTACAGACTCCGCACAGACAGTGACCCAAGCCGGGAGAGCCAGGAGAATTCTGATTGGCTTGGAGTTTGGTGATGTTGAATCCGCAGTAGGCAGAATGCATAGGCGAAAGTAGAAATTACAGAACAAGGTTTATTTAATAATAATAATCTTTTTATTGTCACAAGTAGGCTGACATTAACACTGCAATGAAGTTACTGTGAATAGCCCCTAGTCGCCGCATTCCGGCACTTGTTCGGGTACACGGAGGGAGAATTCAAAATTCTCAGCACAGTACTGGAATTGAACCCGCACTGCTGGCCTTGTTCTGCATTACAAACCAGCTATCTAGCCCACTGAGCTAAACCAGCCCTTTGAGCCAATTACAATTCTCCTCCACTCCCCTAATGGTCTCCTTCCCCGACCTGCAGCCAGCCTGGGTTTTTATACAACGGAGGCTCTGCTTGTAAAGTGGAAACTCCGCCTCCTTAAAGGGGAAGGCCTGCCTGTCTTAAAGGGGAAGTTCATATTCCGAGGAGGTCACGGGAAATCATACAGTCCTGATCCGGGACCTCCATTGGGGTTTTAACAGATGGATGGCAATGGGATTGTTGGGGCTTGAATATTGAGGGATCAAGATGCGAGCAGTGAACGTTAGTCCGAGTGCAGCTGGCGTGAGCATCACTTCACCTCTGATTTTTTTTTTCATTAAAAGAACAGAGAGAAAAAAAATTATTTTCCCCTCAGTTTAAGCAGCTTTTTTAATATCCCAGTTTGAAACTTTAGATCTTGCTTTGAGGCCTTTTGGAGATATTCTTTCCTCTGAAGTTTGCTTGTTATTTCCCCCTCTGCAAATTTGTCTCAAGGCAGGGCGGGGACCAGTGCCATTTCTCCACTGCCTGAGTGACCGGCAAGAATGGGTAAGAATGTGGTCGTCGTGGGTGGCTGCCTCTCGTGATCGAATCAGGAGAGTAGTTATGAGTGGTATCTGTCGACAAACTAGTTCCTCTGAACGGTTGTCTGTCGACAAACTTGTTCCATTAATAGCATTGGGCATCAAAAGGGTGGTGGCGTGGGGCCATGAAAAACTTTCAAATACACAAACAACAAACATGTACATTAAACAAACAAACATACAACAAACATGGTGCAGGTTCCATTAGAAAGGACACCGTATCTCTCCATCGGTTTCTTTTTTCCATCGTGCGGACACCTCATTGTTCAGTAGCGAACAGGGTCGCAAAGGGATTTGTTTGGTGGGAGTCAGACTCTATGTCATCATCTTCTCCCAGCTGCCATACACTTGACTGGAGTAATTTGGCTAAAGCTGCTTGGGGTGAATTGGGGTCCATCTCATCATTCCGGATGAGCCTGAATGAATTGTCTCGGTGCCAGAATCGTATGTCGAGGTTGGAGCTGCTTGGTTGTAATCCTTAATCGTCGGGCGGTGGGTCTGGGTCAGGGGCTTTGATGTATGTGACTTCGAAGGGATCACTGGAATCATGCTCGGATTCACTGGGAGTGGGGCCTGGTGCAGGGGTGTAATCGTAACGTGGTGTGCTGTGGCTGTCGTCATTGCTGTCGCTATCACTGTCGCTGTCGCTGCTGGTTGAAGGAAGGGAGAGGCGGAGTCGTGCCTCTGGGGGTGGAGTTGAAGTTGTGTCTGAGGATGGGCTGGACTGGCTGGGGGAGGGTAGGAATACATCATCTGTGGGCGGGGCATGCTCATCTGCTGCTGCGAGCAAGATGTGGTGTGAATGGTTGTTCTGCGAGCCATAAGCCTTGAGCTGGTTGATGTGAAACCACACAGACTTGCCGTTGGGATATGTGATCTTGTATACAGAGGGCTTACTTTGTCCGAAATGGTGTACGGTCCGGAAAATTTTTGGGAAAGGAATGAACTGAGGTTGTATAGGGAAAGCATCACTTGCTGCCCTACTACAAACTTGGTGGCGTGTACCTTCTTATCAAAACAAGCCTTGCTTTGTTTCCTGCTGGTCCCAAGTCTCACAGCTGCTGCGAGTTGGGCTGCCTTTATGTTCTCAAATAACTGCTGTACAGCATTTTCATGCGTGAGGGTCGTGACTGCGGGGCTGGCCAAATCCAGTCCTAATAAATACTCTGTCCCTTTCATGGGGCGTCCGGTCATGAGGGTGTGGGGGGGGTACCCTGTGGACGTGGATACCGTGTTTCATAGGAACATTAAAGCAAATGGGAGAACTGAATCCCAGGTGCTGTTGGTCTGTTGTACCATTTTCCTGAGAGTGGATTTTAAAGTCCTGTTCATCCTCTCTACAATGCTGCTTGACTGGGGGTGGTATGCTATGTGAAATTTTTGCCTAATTCCGAAAATTGTGAGGACATTTTTCATTACTTGTCCTGTAAAATGGGAGCCTTGATCAGACTCTATACTGCGTGGGAGGCCCCATCTTGTAAAGATGTGCTATGTTAGTATTTTAGCTGTTGTCTTGGCCGTATTCGTTCTCGATGGAAAAACTTCCACCCATTTTGTGAAGGTGTCGATGACCACCAACACATACTTATAACCATTTCTGTAGGGGGTGGGTAGCGGTCCTGTGTAATCAATCTGCAAATTCGTCCAGGGGCCATTGACGGGGCAGGTGTGACTAAGCTGAGCCTTTCTTGCATATCTGTCCGGATTGTTCTGGGCACAGATCAAGCAATTTTCAATGTAGTGAGTAACATCGGCTTTTAAATCAGGCCACCAGCAGAGAGGTCTGAGGTGGGTTAGGGTGGGTTCAATGCCTTGGTGTCCATGATTGTCATGGAACTGACAAATAATCTGGTTCCTGCCCTGGCTGGGAACTACATAAATGCCTTCTTTCAAAATCACACCGTCGTGTGTGGTGATTGCATTCTTAAACTTGTCGTACGGGGCTGGGAAGGTTCCTTTTAAAACTTCCCTGAGTTTTTCATCTTCCTTCTGGGCCTTTGCTAGATCCTGAATGTTGGTCTGTGAGACCTGAACCACGTACTGGGGTGCTCTCGGGGGTGGGGGGGTTCCAAAAGTAACCATGCCTGGAACCTGCCTTCGCTAGGGCGTCTGCTTTAACGTGACCAGGGGGGGAAGAACAGTGATGACTGTGAACTTTAATTATGCCATATCTCCTATCTTTAGCTGTCTTTAGGGTATGTCGGAGTAATGGGGCTGAGGGTAGGGGCTTTCCGTCTGCGGAAACAAATCCTCTAGTTTCCCACAGGAGTAGGAGTTCCGTTAAGCTATTACAAACATATAAGCTGTCCGAATAGATGTCTGCTGGGGTCAGAAACGAGTCAGGGTGGTCTACAATGTAAGCTATGCCTGCCAGTTCTGCTGCCTGTGAGCCTAGATGTCCTGGCAACTTTAGTGAAATCTCATCTAGGGCGGGTCCCTGCGCGTCCTCTACATAAATGCCGCAACCGGTGATTCTCTTTTCATTCAAGATTGTGGAGGAGCCATCCACATAAATTTTCAGGGGTGCACACGTGTCTGTGGGCTGGGGTCTCCGGGGTGTATTTCCTGCTTTCCTGTGAGCTGACTTAGGCATCAATGGGCCTGCGTTGTGTTTTGTGGTGATGATCTCACACTCATGTGGGGTACCTGCATATTGCAAATTGTCGGCTAGGACAGTGTGGGTCTTGGTTCTCTTAACTGTGATGTCCCGTCCCTGTAAAAGAAGGGTCCAACGGGCTGCGCGGATTTGGCTGACTGTGCCATCCTTAAGTCGACCATCTAGTAGTAGCTGTGTTGGGGTGTGTTCTGTGAGTATGGAGATGGGGTTGAGTCCAGTAATGTAGGCGAAGTACTGTACTGCCCAAAAAACTGCGAGCAGGTGCCTTTCGCAGGCAGAAAATCTTTGCTCGACAGGATCTAACACTCGTGAGGCGTATGCCACGGGGCGTAATTGGTCATGGCGTTTCTGGAGAATTACGGCCGAAAGGGTCCGGTCGGTGCTTGCAACTTCTGTTGCGTACGGGGAAAGTGGATCTGGGACCTGTAATGCGGGGGCTGTGCTGAGGGCTCTCTTTAAAGTATCCACGGCATCCATGTGCTGTGGAAGCTATTCCCAAGGTGCCTGCTTCTTGAGATGTTTGGATAGAAGTTTTGTGACTAAACCGTCGATATGGTTTCGGCAGTAGCCAACCAGTCCAAAACATGACCGGAGGGCTGAGACATTATGGGGAAGGGGCAATTTGACGATCGAGTCAATTCTCTTTTGTTCGATCTCGCGTTTACCATATGTGATTACTGTACCCAAGTAAATCACATTTTCCTGAAAAATCGGGGCCTTCTTGGGGTTGACTTTACATTCGATTTCTTTTAGGAGTGCTAGAAATTCGGCGAGAAGCGAAATGTGCTCTACCTTTGTGTTTGTCTGTAGGAGCAAGTCATCTACACACTGGACCAGACAATCAGGTCGGGAAAATTTTGCTCGTCCATTTGCCAGCTGTCGGTGGAAAATGGAGGGGGAATTGTGGAAGCCTTGTGGAAGGCACGTCCATGTATATTGTTGTCCCTGGAATGTAAAGGCGAATTTGTACTGGCACGCTATATCCAATGGAATGGACCAAAAGCCATTGCTAATGTCCAAAATCGAAACAAAATTTGACTGGAGTCCCTGTTTGGACATGGTCTCGGGACTTGTGGCTACGGCGGGGGCTGCTACTTGGGTTACTTTGTTCAGTTCCCGGTAATCAATGGTCAGTCGCCATGATCCATCGAGTTTCCTGACGGGCCAAATTGGTGCGTTGTTTGTGGAGGCTACTGATCGGAGAACGCCTTGATCAAGCAAACTCTCTATTACTTTGGAGATTTCTCCCTCTGCCTCTTGGGGAAAACCATACTGCTTTTGGGGTCTGGGGTCGGGACCTGTAATGTTCACCAAGTCAGCTATTTTGCACAGTCGTGCTTGTGCTGTGCAAATGCTGCTTTGTGTTGCTGCAGGACTTCCCTAACCTGTTTGTCCTGACTAATGGCTCGAGGGTCGAACCAGAAGTCTCCTACTGAGCTAATCCTGTTTTCATAGTCTCCAACTGTGAGCGTGGCGGGGGCTTGTGCTGCCTTTGCCATTCTCCACACACATTACTTACCTAGATCAAATGAGAGGTTGTGGGAGCTCATTAAATCGATTCCTAGGATGTGTTCAGTGTCTGGGGTAGATCGGCCAAAACTACAGGGTGTTTAGTTGTAATGTTCCCTATTTTTATCGCTACAGGGGCTGTGATGTGTCCTTGTTGTAAATGACCTGTAAAGCTGCTGAGTGTGATGGTGTCTGTTGTGGGCCACGTGTCTTGCTGAAACATCGTGGAGGAATTGAGTGTGGTGCGGGACCCTCTTGTGTCCCAAAGAAATTCTACCGGGTGTCCCCGGACTTTGCCTGCTACGACCGGTCTACCGGACTTCTCCCAAAGCGTGTCGAAGACCCAAGTTGGTCTTCGTCAGTCGGTGCTGTTCATGTCTATGTTCTCTGAACGGGCACTGACGCTATGGATTGGCTTTGCCCTATTCTTATTTAGGATGCCTGTCTATTGGTTTCTCTGCTGCTTTTGGGGCACGTTGCACTCTTGTGCAAAGTGTCCTAATTGTCCACAGTTGAAACATTCCTGGGGTTTTGGCTGTGGTGGGTTGTTCCTGCCCTCATTTACCCATGCGGGGTTCTGGTGCGCTTTAACTGGATTCATGTCTGCCTGCTCTTCCTCTGGTTTTGCAAATGCGGTTTTGCCTTGGACTGATTGTTCCCAAGTGCGGGACAATCTCTTCAAAACCCATTTCTCGTTGTGGGCCTCGTCTGAGCGGTCGTAATTTGCACAAGCTCTCTGTCCTGCCTCAGTCGCATGAGAGACTAGGATACGAGTCCATTTGGTCATATTATCTGCGGACAAATGGGCGTGGGCTAATTCTCCGAAAACCGCTGTAAAATGTATCCACAAGTGTCCAGCAAACGCTGTGGGGTGCTCTCTTTTCTTTTGTTTACACTTGTTTAGGCCTTCTACGGGGTCTCCTCTGTTATAGCCGATCGCATCTAGGATCGCTGTGTGCATCTCTTGGAGTGTGCCTCCTCCTACATTCTGTAGGTCGGGAAGGGCTGCCACGACTGAAGGGTCGAGGCTTAAAACTGTGAGCTTCACTTGCTCCTTTTCATCCAGGCCGTACATGGTAGCCTGCTGTTTAACTCTAGCGAAAAACTGGTGGGGGTCTGATGTGGGAAGGAACGGTGTAATTTTTCCACACGCGTCACATAATTGGGTCACGGTTAACGGGGTTTTATACAGGAAATATGTGTTTCCTTCTGCTGCTGCCCTGTGGTGTGTGGTTACAGGGTTCATGGGGGTGTGCTCTGCCTGTTCAGTCGTGGGTTGGGGTGCTTTCCTCTTTAGGGGTTTTTCTTGCGTACATGTCCCATGTACGTATCTGTGGGCAGTTTCATTTAACTCCTGCCAATCGGGGTCGTTTTCCTGGTCTAATTGTGGTCCAAACGTACTTTGAAACCCATTCTGGACAGACAGCAGAGATTGCAATTCTGCAATTTGCTTCCAGCACTTTGCATGATCTACTGAGCTCTGCCTTTTTTCCATTGTGGAAGTGTGGAGCGTTTGATCAGTATCATTCTCATGCTTGTGGTTTCTCTGTTTCCAATTGGATTCCAATTCAAATTTCGGTTCTCTTGGAGTGGTTAGGCCACTTCTAAGTCAAGTCCTGGCGGAGTCGCCAGTAAATGTTGCTAATTGTGTTTCGCTTTATTTGGCTCTGAAGATGGCGGCCAAAATGGTCGCCTTCATTAATTCTAATTACGTTTTGCTCTAGAGTCGCCAGGTATATTTTGATACCGTCACAAGGTTCAAAACCGAATACTGATTAAAGACTCGATACACCAGTTAGTCAGTTCAAAATCAATGCTCATTTATTTACACACACAGTCAAATATACTCATGCACAAAACTCTACAGACTAAACTATCACTACTGCTGAAGTCTATACTTAGCTTCAGGCACCCACTCAGTCAGATGAACAATGGCTGTTGTTCGGTTCTGAGGCTGGTGGGGATTGAACTGGTATGGAATAACAGCTAAGAGCGTCTGTCTGGTAGCGTGCGTTGACCTTGGACTTACTTGTTCTGATGCAGCTTTGGCAGGTCTCTCCTTGGTGAGACCCGGAGCCACAAGAGCGATTCTCTCTTGGGGAATCCTTCTTATACCCAAGGAGCTTCGCGTGCTTTTGGGCGGGCCTTGAACTTGGCCCCAATTAATTGGGCCGTTTCTCAACCATTCCTATCGATTTCCTCCAATAAAGGGGTGGGTGCCCTGATGGCTGGGCGTGTCCTAGATGGCCATTGGCCTGCTTTGTTCTGGTCTCCCCTGGCGCCGGGGTGTCTGCCTTGGTATCGTTTTACTTAAATGTTAGTCTTTTGTCCCCGGAGATGGCTCATTAGTATGGTAATGGCTGAGCAGTTTTGGTCTTGTCTGGGACCTGCAGCTCCAATCAACAGACAAACCCTGCACCTGCTTGCTTTTTCAGTATTGTCCATTTTCCCTGCAATCTTTGCAAAGTGTCCATTTTGTAATCGGGAAGTGGCCATCCCAGATGGCTACACACCACGTCACCGGCTTTCTGTGACACCACTTCCACTGATATCCCCCAGAACATCTTCGGAGTCGGTAACCCTATTCTCCAGGATTTATTGAAGCCCCGGCTGCTCAAAGCTCTCTTTGTTGTTGATACCATTACTTTCTGCAGCAGTGATTAAATTCCCATCGGAAATACAGGCAGCAATTGAATCACTGAAGGCAGAAAAGTAGAAAATTCAATCGCACGCAAACAAATAATGCACCACTCTCATCCTGAGAATAGCAAATCAAAAGCTGTCAACAAAACTTGATCACTATCCATCTCAGCACGATCGAGCGACCAGTCTCTTTTCTGTGACAGGTATTTTGTATGGCAAGCATTGTCCAAGCTACATGGGCAGCTGGAACAAAAGAT
The DNA here is from genome assembly GCF_047496885.1 of Scyliorhinus torazame. Lineage (NCBI taxonomy): Eukaryota > Metazoa > Chordata > Chondrichthyes > Carcharhiniformes > Scyliorhinidae > Scyliorhinus > Scyliorhinus torazame. Next base: position 349,691,319 of record NC_092707.1, read on the forward strand.
GTAGAGAAAGGAATACGGCTTCAACAAATCCCCACCTATCACTAGTGCTCATGTTGTCCTGTCCAGTGCTGGAAAACTTCAGCTCTCGTTGGAGGAAGCAGCAGATACCCGAGCTAGATTTTTTTTTTCTAGAGTTATGTCACTGAGTCAAGGAACTTCCAATGAATTGCTTCAGAATCACCCCCTTGCTATGCACCATTTTGAGATTCGCCGGCAGGAAAATAGGAGAGTGCATATATTTCCACCCATATGGGAGGATGTGTAATGGGGCTTACAGTGAATTAAAATAATAGCCCTCTCGGTTGGCACTGTACTCACACTGTTGCCACTTTAATTGGCAATTCCCAGGCAGCATATGAAGCCCTCTCCAAAGGCTGGGTAAATTTGAGTTCCTACGAGGTAACGTTTGGAGCCCAATGCAATTTTAACACTCAGCTGAACAAAGAACAATATAGCAAAGGAACACGCACTTTGACCCTCCAAGCCTGTACCAGTCATGATGCCACCCTTGCTCAAAACCCTCAGCACTTCTTCGTGTCGTATCCCTCTATACCCATCCTATCCATATATTTGTCAAGATGCCTTTTGAATGCCGTTAATGTATCTACTTCCACAACCTCCCCTGGCAGCACGTTCCAGGCACTCACCACTCTCTTTGTAAAAGAACCTGCCCTGCACAAAAACTTTGCCCCACGGACCTTAAACCTATCCCCCCTAGTGACTGACCCCTTCACCCTGGGAAAGAGTGCGTGCCCATCCACTCTATCCATGCCACTCATAATCTTGTAGACCTCTATCAGGTCACCCCTCAACCTCCGTCATTCCAAAGAAAACAGTTTGAGTCTAATCAGTCTCTCCGCATAACTAACACGCTCCAGACCAGGCAGCACCCTGGTGAACCTCCTCTGCACCCTCTCCAAAGCCTCCACATCCTTCTGGTAGTGTGCCGACCAGAATTATGCACAATATTCCAAGTGCAGCCTTACCAAGGTTCTATACAACTGTAGCATGACTTGCCAATTTTTATACTCGATGCCCTATCCAATGAAGGCAAGCATTCCATATGCTTTCTTGATTATCTTGTCGACTTGTGTTGCCACTTTCAAAGATCTGTGGACCCATACGCCCAGATCTCTCTGACTTTCTATATTCCTAAGAGTTTTGCCATTTCCCCTCTATGTTAGACCTACCTAAATGCATTGCCTCACATTTGTCCAGATTAAACTCCATTTGCCATTTCTCTGAGCAAGTCTCTAACCTAGCTATGTCCTGCTGTATCCTCTGACAATCCTCAACACTATCTGCCACTCCACCAAACTTGGTGTCATCCGCGAACTTACTAATCAGACCGGCTACATTTTCCTCCAAATCGTTTATGTATACGAAAACAACAGAGGCCCCAGCACCAATTCCTGTGGAACATCACTAGTCACAACCTTCCATTCAGAAAAACACCCTTCTGCTGCTACCCTTTGCCTTCTGTGACTGAGCCAGTTGTGTATCCACCTTGCCACCTCACCTCTGATCCCGTGTGACTTCACCTTTTGTACCAGTCTGCCATGAGGGACCTTGGCAAAGGCTTTACTGAAGTCCATGTAAACATTATCCACCGCCCTCCCCATATCAATCATCTTTGTCACCCCCTCAAAAAACTCAATCAAGTTAGTGAGGCACGACCTCCCCTTCACAAAACCATGCTGTCTATTGCTTATGAATCCATTTGTTTCCAAATGGGTATAAATCCTGTCCCTGAGAATTCTCTCCAATAATTTATCTACTACCAACTTGAGACTCACCAGCCTATAGTTTCCAGAATTATCCCTGCTACCTTTCTTAAACAGCGATACCACAATAGCTATTCTCCAGTACTCTGGGATCTCACTTGTGGCCAATGAGGATACAGAGATGTCAGTCAAGGCCCCAGCAATTTCATCCCTTACTTCTCTCAGTATTCTGAGGTAAATCCCACCCGGCCCAGGAGACGTATCTGCTGTATTTAAAAATACCCAATACCTCTTCCTTTTCGATGTCAACATGATCCACTGTCCACACACCCTACCCAAGAATCATCTTCCACAAAGTCCTTTTCTTTGGTGAACATCAATGCAAAGTACTCATTTAGTACCTCGCCCATTTCCTCTGGCTCAACAATAGATCCCCCCCCCCAACCCCCTGTCCTTAAGTGGTCCAATCTTTTCTCTGGCCACTCTCTTGCTTGTTACATATGAATAAAAATCTTTGGGATTCACCTTAATCCTACTTGCCAAGGACTTTTCATGACCCCTCCTAGCCCTCCTAGTTTCCCGCTCAAGTACCCTCTTACTTTCTTTGTATTCCTCAAGGGTTTTGACTGTCCCCACCCTTCTAGACTGTCCAAAAGCCTCCTTTTCCTTTTTGACGAGGGATTCACAATATTCCACGTTATCCAAGGCTTCCTAAACTTCCCACACTTATCCTTCATTCTCTCAAGAACTTGACTTTCCAGAAGTAGCTGGTGACTGGAAGGAGCAGGTTCAGTGGAAGATCAAGAAGAAAATAATTTTCCGTTTTTCCTGTTAGTCAAGAGAAATCTCTGCAGTACTGCCCCATCCAGTCATGAACAGTGATGGGTAATAAAGCAACTAACTGGTGGAGTAGTGTTGAAAAATATCCCATCCTCAATTATGAGGAAGACCCACACATCAGCGTAAAAGGGAAGGCTGAAGCATTTGCAACAACCTTCAATCAGAATGGTCGGGATGTGATGGACGTATGCTGGAATACCCTCTACTTGTTAGATGTGTGCAGCTCCAACTGTGCTCAAGAAGCTTGACACCATCCAAGTCAAAGTAGCCTGCTCGAAGCAGCTGAAGATGGTTGGGCCGAGGACACTCCCTGAGGAACTCCTGCAGTGATGTCCTGGAGCTGTGATCACTGGTGCCCATCCACCACCTTAAACATTCATTCCCTTCACCAGTGACACACAGTTGCAAGCAACAAGATGCACTGCAGCAACTCACCAAGACTCCTTTGACAATACCTTTGAAACCAATAACCGCTACCACCTAGGACGGCAAAGGTAGCAAATGCATGGGAACACCACCACCTGCAAGTTCTCCTTCAACTACACAACATCCTGACTTGGAAATATATTGCTGTTCCTTCACTGTTGCTGGATCAAAATCCTGAAAGTCCCTTTCTAATAGCACTGCGGGTCTGCCTACAAAACATGGACTGCAGCGATTCAAGAAGGCAGCTCACCATTAACTTCACAAGGGCAATAAGTACTGGCCTAACCAGTGACATCCACGTCCCGTGAATAAATAAATTTATAAAAACATTGTCCCCAGGCTAATATTTTTGGGGATAGAGGGAGTTGCTTTTTGACATATGGGGTCACTCCCCTTACCAATGAAACCAGAAATGCTGGGCAAAACCTCTCAGTGTAGTGGGGCTGCTGGGTTTCTACCTCTCCACTCTGAAAGGTAAAGATGTCTGGATTGGGTGGATACTTTAACAATCAAATAAATTAAATTACTAATCTTCAGGGCACCAGTCATCTCAGTTCCAGGACACCACTGCAGGAGTTCCTCGGGGTATTATCCTCGTTCCAATCATCTTCAGCTGCTTCATCAATGATCTTCCATCCATCATAAGGTCAGAAGTGGGGATGTTTACTGATGATTGCACAATGTTCAGCACAATTCATCATTCCTCAGGTACTGAAACTGTCCATGTCCAAATGCAGTACGACTTGTATAAATATCCAGACTTGGGCTGACCAGTGGCAAGTAACATTTACACCACACAACTGCCAGGCAATGACCATCTCCAACAAGAGAGAATCTAACCATCAGCCCTTGAGAGTTAATGGCATTACCATCACAGAATCCCCAATTATCAACATCCTGGGGGTTACCATTGACCAGAAACCGAACTGGACTAGCCATGTATATACTGTGGCTACAAGAGCAGGTCAGAGGCTAGAAATCCTGCAGTGAGTAACTCACCATCTGACTCCCCAAAACCTATCCACAATCTACAAGGCGCAAGTCAGGAATGTGATGGAATACTCTCCCTTTTCTTGGATGAATGCAGCTCCAATAACACTTGCCACCACCAAGGACAAAGCTGCCTGCTCAAATGCATTCCTTCCACAAACAGTAGCAGCAGAGTGTACCATCAATAAGATGCTTGGCAGGAACTCACCAGGGTTCCTTAAACAGCACCTTCCAAACCCTCGACGACTACCATCTAGAAGGACAGATACATGGGAATACCACCACCTGGAAGTTCCCTCCACCACCAACAAACAGTAGCAGCAAGCAGCAATGTGTACCATCTACAGGATGTGCTGCAGGAACTCACCATAGGTGCCTTTGGTAGAACCTTCCAAATACATGATCACTACCACCTTGAAGGACAAGAGCAGCCGACACCTGAAAGTTCCCCTCCAAACCACTCACCATCCTGACTGAGATCACCGTTCTTTCACTGTCGCTGGGTCAAAATCCTAGAACCCTCTCTCTCACAGCATTGTGGGTGTACCTCCACGACATGGACTGCAGTGGTTCAAGAAGGCAGTTCACCACCTCAAGGGCAATTAATGATGGGCAATGAATGCTGTCCTAGCAAGTGAAGCCCACATCCCTTGAATGAATAAAAACAAAACGGGTCCCAATCCCAATTTATATCCCAAAGCGAGCCCACCACTATTTGTTGGCAAGACGTAACTGAACATGTATACTTCTGAAGGGTGGCCAGTACATAGCATCTTCCCATGGGAGGAACTTGAGATTTAAATATGCACATGTAGTGTCAAGACATAGCAAAGGCAATAATAATTGTACAGTGATGTTGCTGTCTTTTTATAAATGAACAACTGTTTGAAAAGAATGCTGACATTAACATAAAACCATTATAGGATGATGTATATTACACCCTGCAGTCATAACTTGTAGAATTATAATCACGAGTTTGATTGCAATGAAGCTGAGTAATGTGCATTCAAAAAATGTATAATTCGCTGATCGGGCAGCAAGTAACCAATGATATCCATCACAAAGATCTGTTGCCTAATTTCATGCACTTTTTATGCTTATTGGCAGTACAGCATCTTGCTGAGTTTTATTTTCCTGAGGTATGTCTGCGTTTAATTCATTACGCACATTGGAAGAGAGCCATTAGCGACCCTAAAATGGATATGCTGTGCTGGCTGCCCTCCTCCTGATTAGATCCTGTCCACTGCCATATTTTCCAGGGACTTTTCCTCTGGCAGCCATGGTATGTGCCTCAATCAGTTGGGAGTCTCATTACGATACGAAAACCAATGTCTTATGACATGCATAATCACCCATATGCAATTTTGATGAGGTAGAAAAGTCCTGTAAAGGTAAATTCCAGATTATTTTTGTGGGGTTAGGAGGAGCACGTTTGTGTAGGATCGTGGTATGCCATAATCATTCCATTTCCCACATGGGCTGCCAAGGCTCAAGAAGGCAGCTCACTACCACCTTCTTAAGAGCAATTAAGGATGGGAAATGAATGCTGGCCTAGCCAGCGTAGTCCATATCCCATGAATGAATTAAAAGTACAACTTATATCCCATTATAGGCCCACCACTGCTAATTGTTGGCAAGATATAACTGCTATGAATATGCATACTTCTGACGAGTGGCCATGAGACAGCATCTTCCCATTGAGAGGAACTTGAGATTTAAATATGCATATGTATTCTCAAGAGACAACAGATACAATAATAATTTAGCTGCCTGCTTATACTCCAGTATACCCGATACTGCGCCATCCCAGATGTGGCAAGCTGCAGCCAGATGCTCAAGGAGGGCGGGAAACTTGGCATCAGCATGGTACCATGGCTCAGCCATTGAAAATGTTTGCCCCCTGTCCCTGACACGAACTGGTGGGCATTCCATCTGCTCACTGCCAGTTCTGGGCCTGGAGCTAAAATCTGCCCCATTGATGTTTATTAAAATTGTTTAAAGAGGTGTTTGCAGGACTCTTTCGCTTCCACAGAGAGAGAAGCTGAAGTTAGGTCAGAATATTGGCAGAAAATATGACAATGTACACTTACATTAGATTTGTGAGAGTTGAAATTTAGAGGTATCAGTGTTTACAACATTTCTGTATTTCTCCAACTCGAGTTTCACGTGCATCCCCAATTTTCTTCGCTCCACCATTGGCAGCCATGCATACAGCTGCCTATGCATGACTAAGCTCATGAAACTTCCTCCATTAATCTACTTGCACTGTAATCTCTCCTTCTTTAAGGCACTCTTTAAAATGTACCTCTTTGGCCGAACCTTTAGCTATCAAATCCAATATCTCATTATGTAGTTCAATGTCAAATTTTGTTGGATAATTGCTCCTTCGAAGCATCCTGGGACATTCTACTACATTACAGGGGTGCTATGTAAGTGCAAATTGTTGTGGAACTCATTCTCCCTTACTGCCAAAAATAAATGTGACACGCTTCACCCTGTTCATTCCTAGCATTACTGTGTTCGTTCTGCCTACATTAACAAATGTTGACACTCTAAACTGTTAAATAACTCATTAGCTGTTGAGTCATGCTAAAGTATTATTGCTGCAGTTACATCATGATTGTCTGATTTTCTGTCTTGCTCCCCATGAAACCACATTCTTGGGTGTCATGCATTGCTGTGATTTCACTGTCAGTTCATTGATTTTGACGGAAACAGGCATTTGTCATTTCCAGAGAAAATAGAAATGTCAACCTCCAGGCCCATAAAATACTTCCACCGGTATTGCAATTACATGCTCAGACAGGGAATCCCTTCCTCTGCCTAATGTTGTTAGTATTCTTTCCTTGACTGTCATACAGAGGCTGCTGAGTGCTGTTTAGAGGAATTCATCAAGTATAATAATTACTAACAGCAACTAACTGTAAGCATATCACGTGGTGAAACTGGTGTTGTGTCAGATCCAACCATGTTGAGGCTGTGTTAAACTCCCATTAAACTGTGACACAAAGCAAGTTAGCGCAGCTTTTCCTCCTGTAGTTTACCTCCGAGTGGTTAGAAACTGATGATGTACTTAGTTGAAGTGAACAGTGGCGGATTTACAGTTAGCGGGGCCCTGTGCTCAGCTTTACGTTTGGCTCCCAATCAGTAGCAAATGCAGGGAGGAATCAGCCTGTGATTGGATGAGCAGCTTTACCGCATTTCTCAAGGGTCAATCAGATAAGTGGCATTCTGGGGCCTTCCTGTCCATGGGGTCCCATGCCAATGTGCTTCATTGTAAATCTGCTCCTGAACGTGAAGGGTGTCTTTTGCACCAGATATTACATGGCAAACTCATAGCAATGCAGGTGCATATATGGAATTGCGCCAAAAGCAGCAAACAATTGCATGCAGGTGAAATTTAAAAGTTATAGTGAAACATCATTGAAAAAAATATCCTATAGTCCATATCCTAATTGTACCTGGTCCCATTCACCATCACTTTTGGCACTTTGACCTATTTGGCTCTTGGTCCGGTAATCTATTAAATTTAAAATTCAAATCCTTGTGTTCAAATGCTTTCCCCTTAACCTCTGTGACCAAGTTCAGCCTCATAGCCTTCTGAAGCTCCTGTGCTCCTCCGGCGTAGCTCAGTTGACTGGACAGCTGGCTTCTGGGATCCTCTTCATATACCTCACTGCATCTCCAACTCTGCCTTCTCTTTAAAACTTATCTCTTTAATCTCCCTTTTGTGCTCATACCTCTTCATGTGGATCAATGTTACATTTTGTTTGATAGTGCCCCTGAGAAAAACTTTGACATATTTTACTGTGCTCAAGGTCTTAGATAAATGCAAATTGTTCCCGTAAAGACACATCATCAAAATAAAGCCACATTATCTTTTATGTCCATCTCGGATGGTATTTAACGTTTCATCCAAAAGCTTGCACCTCGGACCCTGCAGCACCCCCTCACTAGTACTTTAAAGTGACAGCGTACATTTTCTGCTCGAGATTTTGAAATAGACCTTTACACAAAAATGCCTGACTGAGAAACAAAAATACCACCTTGGAACCAATGTTGATATCTAACTCAATCAATTTGCACCTTCAAAGATGCTTCAAAAGGATCACAAGATATTAACTATTGACAGCTTTTTCCAAGATTATGTGGCAGACTTTTCTGAGGTGTGTCCTCCTGTCTTGGGCTGCGGACTTAGTTCTTAGACATATTAAGATTTCTACTTAACGGTTGTTCAGGATTACAGCATCTAAACTGGTTGAAGAGGGGACACGCTGCTCGGGGCATGATCCAAATATTTCTCTCTAGCGAGAGAGAGTCTAACACATGACTGATCAATTTCAGTGGTACATCATCATCTACATCATGGATTAGCATATCCCATCTATTAACCCCACCAAATATACAATTCTATTTTTTAACGACAACATGAAACTAGGTATTTAACTATTTACAGTATGGGGCAGCACGGTGGCACAGTGATTAGCATTGCTACTACTGCTTCTGTGCTGACCTCCAGCTCTGAAGAGAAGATGAATTTCAACTGGGATTGAGGTAGTGGTGCTAATTGACTTTCACCCTGGGAAGGTACCAGCTCCTGAGTTGTGTGATTCTCTACAATGGTCTCTAATCTGGATTCAGGCATTTTCTGTGGAAGACTCTTCATGAACAGGATATAAAGTCGGCAATACTTTAGTAGATTCAGTGGAACTAAGATCTGAATGTTGCTCAGCAATTAAAAACACAGCTGATTATTTCAAAAGGCAACAGCGGCTTCATAAGATGTGTTATTCAATCACTCTCTCGGGCCTCAACCTTCAAGAGATCATTCCATACTGCAAAGGATTCTTTCTGATCACTCACTAGAAAAAGCCAATTAAGGTGCAGGAGGTCTTCATGGGGATGGTCACTGTCTGCTGCAGTGCTTGCTGTACCCTTCACCTCTGGCCTTACTGCGTGAAGAACTGAGAAATCTATAACTTCAATCATTACCCTGGGTCTAGTGGATGGGATCTCTGTGAAAGAAAGGAAGTTACTGCTGAGTATATACACTTCCTCAGCTTCTGATGACTGAATTCCCATTGCTTCTAAGCACACAATTGAAGATAGTTGTGTGAAAGCCTGCAGGAAAGTTGAATGATCTTCAAAAAGTCAAATAGTTTTTTATCCCAAACATCCACGACAATGCAACCACAGATGATTTCATCCTTCAATGGTCCATATCCCCAAAACCTAGCTCGGCGATGTCAGTTGGATAGGAATGATTCAAGTGAATCTCCAGGTCATTGCAAATGCTGACTAAAACATGCTAATTCAATTACTGAACTTTTGCTTTGGGCTAAAATAGGTGCAGAAAGCTTTAAAATTAGTGTATGGATACCTGGCATACCAAGCGTTAATGTGCGTGGGAAACAACTGCCCAGAGCATGATGTGAAGAAACACATGACCTCTGGGATGCCATAGGTACTGAATGAGTGTCATAGCTTCTCAATGGTGGCCTTTGAAGTGATGGGGGGTGTTGTGGAAATTATAATAAAGACAAATTCTTCAAGGTTCGATATTAGGAAATTTATTTGTACAAATATATTTGCGGAGAGAGAGTGTTCTGGCTTTTTAACCAGTCCACAACACTCTGACATTCGACCGAAGGAAGCATATCTTTATAGTCTGAAATAACAGTTTGAAGTAAACAGCCATGTTTATATTAAATAGATCTTGGAAAGTACGTAAGATGAAATACGTAGTATGTATGTTCTTGCCCTTGGCTAAAAGCAACTCGAGTACACATTTTGTTATCTTTTGGAGGGCAATGTATTATCATAATAAGGCCGAGACCAAAATATTAAGCAGTAATTTGTTTACGTTACCTGACCTACTTATTTTAGTTCAAAGGCAGTGTTAAACTATATAGTCAAGCATATCCCAGCATGCTTCTAAGTTGGCAACTCATTAATTTCTCTTCCACAATTCCCTCCTTTTGATCCACACCTTTTATTACATTATCGTATCCTCTGTAGAGAAGGGTGGTTTACAATGTAAGGGGAACGGACGTATGACAGTTCCCTGCATGTTATGAGCCTGGTAGCAAGGAGGCAAGGCGGCTAGGGCTGTTCCCGTGTTAGTACAATAAAAATATCTTGCGCAACATTTAAACAGTAACCATACGACAATCAAGATTGCAATGGCGATTATAATCCAGAACACAATCCTCTGTCCCAACGATCCTAACCACTCAAAGCTAAAGTCCCATCCCTCATTTTCATGTAATCTTGTTACCTCTCTACGAATGTGATCCACCAGATTATCAATTTTCGCTGAGTCATCAGGGATGTATGTGCAACTGTCACTTCTAATCAGGGCACAAGTATCTCCCTTTTCAGCTGACAAGAAATCAAGGGCCATTCTATTCTGCAGGGCAACTGCTCTTATAGCAACGATTTCAGTTTCTATCTGGTTAACAGCTTCTGCAGTGTCATTAGGTACCTGCTCAAGGGTGTCTCGTAGTTTGTGTAGTTCGTATGCATTAGTGGCTATTCCTAATGGTGGTATCATGATTCCCAGCATTTGTGCCCATGTCATAATACTTTGTGTCATCCTATGATGGAGATGGTCCTGCAATTGCTGAACGTGTTGCACATAAGGGACTATGTATCCCAAATAGCATGAGCCGTCCCAATTTTCTGGTAACCAAGGGTACGCCTTATGGCCACAGATAAAATATGTGCCGTTATATGCGGTCAGGTTTTCCCTTACTATCAGTCATCAATAGTCTAATCGGATCCCCTTGCCATGAACCTCCACTCATTTGATGTTCAACTCCTGACCAATCAAAGATGAATAGTCCTTTAACTGGAAGGTGGAATATAGGGAGTTGCCAATTCAAGGTCTGATCACACTGACTCGTGCCTACTGAGTGGTCCCATATGTTTTATGATTCTTAAAGCATATACTTCCTTTTGTGACTCCAGTATAATTGGGAAGGATCAACCAGGGCGGTTGATGTATTACATTAAACCAAGGCCACCACCATTCCTCAAACCTATTTGGCAGCACGGTAGCACAAGTGGCTAGCACTGTGGCTTCACAACGCCAGGGTCCCAGGTTCGATTCATTGCTGGGTCACTGTCTGTGCGGAGTCTGTACGTTCTCCCCGTGTCTGTATGTGTTTCCTCCGGGTGCTCCGGTTTCCTCCCACAGTCCAAAGACGTGCAGGTTAGGTGGATTGGCCATGATAAATTGCCGATAGTCACCAGAAAGCTTAGTTGGGGTTATTGGGTTACGGGGATAGGGTGGAAGTGAGGGCTTAAGTGGGTCGGTGCAGATTCGATGGGCTGAATGGCCTCCTTCTGCACTGTATGTTCTATGTTCTATTCATATCGAATCCAGATAATCTCTAATCTAACATATTCTGTGTATCTTCACCACGTTCTATACTATTTTGTCTTAAAGCCCATTCTGCTATCTCTTTACTGGTGAATGGGATAGGTCGCACAGGGAAGCCCTCCCCCGAGCATCTAGGAATTTGTGTACAAACCCAACAACTGAATTTATGTACCCTCTCTGCATATGAGTGAGACATGTATATTAAGATGTTAGTATGCAGTTTACCCTCCACATGATGTTGGATTAATATGATAATACATGAGAACAGTAGCGCCGTCGTTCTCTTCAAGCCAGCGTTTCACTAGTACTCTCAAAGTTCCATATGATGTAGTTTACACCGAGTTGCGTGGATCCCATCTGGCTTTTCTTTTACTTTAATTGCTGTTTGGGGTGTTAGCAGCACTTGGTAGGGTACTTTCCACCTAGGAGAAAAATAATCTTTGTTTAGTGCTTTCACATATACTTGATCTCCAGGTTTAAAGGGTGTGTATTTCCCTCTTTTGGATGCATCTGAGCCTGTCGCACGTTTTCATGTTTTTTATTTCAGCGGTTGCGCACATGGCCTGGGCATATTTTAGTGATGCCTCATCTGCCCATATTAAGGCTACTGCCGCTGGAGTCATTGGAGAAATTCTCTGATTTCTCAGGGCATACATTACTATGGGTATGGCATCTGGCCATAGCAGCCCATTTTGTTGACACACTTTTGTAATTGCAGTTTTCATTATTCCATCTGCCCTTTCCACCATTCCTGAGGATTGTGGCTAATATGGTATATGCAATTTCCAATCAAATCCCATGGCTTCTGTTGGGGCTTTGGTCAATTTGCTAGTGAAATGAGTTCCCCTGTCACTGTTAATACCCATTGGTATCCCAAACCGAGGTATTATTTCCTTTAACAGAATATTTACCACTGTTCTAGCATCGTCTCTTTTGGTTGGAAAAGCCTCTACCCACCGTGAAAACATGTCCACTATCACCGATTATTCCTCTGACAAATCATACACGTGTGGGCTATTTTTTCAATGATTACCGTAATACCTCGAGCAAACCATTGTTGACATATGGCATGTGTCATTCCTCCTTTGCCCACATGAGCCTGCCCATGGGCAAGGCGACATAGTAGCAAAAACAGACTTCTGGGGCATACTGCGCGGGTATCTGGGTGGATCCAGATGAAGTGAAATGAAAATCGCTTATTGTCACAAGTAGGCTTCAAATGAAGTTACTGTGAAAAGCCCCTAGTCGCCACATTCCGGCACCTGTTCGGGGAAGCTGGTATGGGAATTGAACCATGCTGCTGGCCTGCCTTGGTCTGCTTTAAAAGCCAGCTATTTAGCCATGTGCTAAACCAGCCCCAGATTTGATGATTGTCTTGACAGCAACCTGCGTTTAGCCAAGAGCGATGCTCTTGTAGCGAGGCTTGCTTCTGTGCCTGTTTTAACTTTGGTTATGGTGGACGGAAGTTCAACTGCAGCCGCTTGCAGTTGTGGCTGCTGATTGAGAGCCATTTCCTTTGCTATTTTATCAGCAAATCTACTGTCGCATGAGACTTCATCGTCTGCGGTAATATGCGCTTCACACTTTAAAACGGCTATCTTGCTGGGCAGCTGAACAGCATCTAGTAAATTTAAAACCAATTTAGCATGTTTAATAGGTTGGTCGGAGGAAGTTATGAATCTCCTGTTTTTCCATAATTGGCCAAAATCGTGAGCTACCCCAAAAGCATATCAAGAATCAGTATTAATATTGACTGTTTTATTTTTAGCTAGAATACATGCTTTAGTAAGGACTGTGGGAGGAAACCGGAGCACCCGGAGGAAACCCACGCAGACACGGGGAGTCCGGTATCCACTGCTTGCAATAGCCCACCATACCAAGGAAGGTAAGGGTTTACTTTTCCGTGCGTGGACTTGGAACCCTTGCTACAGCCTGTACGCTTTCAGACCCAAGCCTCCGCTTTCCTTGCTGCAGCTGAAATCCCAAATACTGAACTGTCTCCTTGCAGAATTGCAGTTTGTCCATTGAGACTCTATGCCCTCTCTCTGGCCAGATGTGATAAGAACAAAAGGGTCTTCTGTTGACAAACTAGCCCTCCCTCTGAGGCTATCAATAAATCGTCATCATATTGAGGAAATATTGAGCCTGCAGGCAACTGGCACTCGTCCCAGTCTCTTTTAATACTGTTAATTCTGATATGTAAAGCAAATAGATATTGACTTTCCGGGTGCAATGGTATGGAGAAAAAGGCTGATAAAGTATTCGTTGTTGGTGGTACAGAAGACAAAATGACATTTGTGTCCGGCACCGAGGGAGCAATAGTGAGAACAATTTTATTGATGGTTCTGAGATCTTGTCCAAACCACTACTCGTTGGGTCTTCCTACCTTTGGAATGGTGAGTATAAGGGTGTTACGGGGCTTTGTGTTCTCTTCAGCACCCCTTGCTGTAATCACTCCCTCTCTCCCTTTTTCTGCTTCCGGTGCCAAGCTGTATAGTTTTAAGCAGGGCAGGGCAACGTTCTTCTGTAACTGTACCCGATGCACTGGGCAGAATGTACTTTTCCAACATGATATTTATGTTGGGCCCATAGATGTGCCAGTACCTGGGCCAGGACTGAAGGGAGTAAATGATGGCTCTCTCGGGGAGGTAGTTGTCTTTCAAATGTAGCGGGCCATTGCTCCTCTTTCCAGGTCGCTTTGCCCTCCTGTTTGCCATAAAATTCTATCAGGCAATTTTGTCCGTCCATTTCAATATAAATCCCATGTATTACTTTTTTCCTTTTGCCTACTTAGATACATAGATACATAATAGATAGGAGCAGGAGGAGGCCTTTTGGCCCTTCGAGCCTGCTCCGCCATTCATCACGATCATGGCTGATCATCCAACTCAATAGCCTAATCCTTCTTTCTCCCCTTGGCTTTGATCCCATTCTCCCCAAGTGCTATATCTAGCCGCCTCTTGAATATATTAATCGTTTTAGCATCAACTACTTCCTGTGGTAATGAATTCCACAGACTCGCCACTCTTTGTGTGAAGAAGTGTCTCCTTATCTCTGTCCGAAATGGTTTACCCTGAATCCTCAGGCTGTGACCCCTGGGGCGAAATTCTCCGTTATCGGTGGAAAGTCCGCCGATCGGCGCAAAAAACGGCGCAAATCTGACTTGCGTCACGTCGGAAAAATGGGTCGATAGTCTCCGGCCCGAAATGGGCTAGCAGCGACGTAACGGGATCCGCGCTTGCGCAGTGGTTCACGCCGTGCAGCGTCATACGCGCCGCACGGCGTGACGGCTCATAAGGCCGCGCTGCTCCCCCCCACCCGACCGGAACACCCGACCGCAACACCCAACTGGATGGCTGGCCGCCGCTCTGCCCCGAGGTTCGAGTCACGCGATGTGGAGGCGCTCCTGGACGCGGCGGAGCAGAGGAGGGACGCCCTGTATCCCTGGCACGGCCGCAGAGTTGCCCCACGCCACAGCCGGTGTCTGTGGAGGGAAGTGGCAGAGGCCGTCACCGCTGTGGCCCTGACACCACGGACAGGCACCCAGTGCCACAAGAAGGTGAACGACCTCGTCAGAGCAGGCAGGGTGAGCCTCCCCATATCCCCCCTCCCCATATCCCCCCTCCCCCATATCCCCCCTCCCCATATCCCCACCTCCCCCATATCTCCCCCTCCCCCATATCCCCCCTCCCCAAATCCCCCCTCCCCATATCCCCCCTCCCCCATATCCCCCTCCCCATATCCCCCTCCCCCATATCCCCCCCTCCCCCATATCCCCCCTCCCCCATATCCCCAAGTGAATCCAGCCCTAACCTTAACCTCTGCAATGCACGCGCAACCGATGGCGTGCATTCATATACCTGCCTAACAGTGTTGCCTTTTACCCCTGCCACCCCCCCCCCACAGGAGAAGCGCGCACACAACAATAGGGAGCATGTGAGGACTGGAGGAGGCCCCGCTGATGAGAGGCCACTGACCGTACATGAGGAAAGGGCCCTGGAACTGGCTGGTGGACCTGAGGACCGGGAGGTTGCTGATGCAGAGGTCGGGGGCGTAGTAGCAAGTGAGCCACCGACAGCCCGTCCCCATATCCCCCCTCCCCTATATCCCCCTCCCCGTATCACCTGATCACTGCCTGATGTCTAACCATGCATGCTTCATTGTGTATCGCAGGACCAAACGTCCAGGCACCCATCCCCGCAGATGCAGACCGCCCGCAGGATGCCCCTCAGAGGCCACGGGAGACGGAGAGACCCGGACCCTCCGGCATGCGACGCCCGCAGGATGCCCCTCGGAGGCCACGGGAGACGGAGAGACCCGGACCCTCCGGCATGCGACGCCCGCAGGATGCCCCTCGCACACCACGGGAGACGGAGAGACCCGCACCCTCCGGCATGCGACGCCCACAGGATGCCCCTCGGAGACCACGGGAGACAGAGAGACCCGCACCCTCCAGCATGCGACGCCCGCATGATGCCTCTCGCACACCACGGGAGACGGAGAGACCTGGAGCAACAGGGAGACGACACCCCCGTCACGTGCGGGAGCGACCACCCAGCGATGAGGGGGGCAGCCACAAGCCCCCGTCACATCCGAGCTAGGACACCACTACCCAGGACACCACTACCCAGGACACCACTACCCAGGACACCACGACCCGGGACACCACTACCCGGGACAGCACTACCCAGGAAGACGAAATACCGGACAATGACTCAGAGTGGATGGGTGGAGACGAACCCCCACCCCAAAGTGCCATGGACTCAGAGTGGGACGAAGAGCACGACACAACGCCACTGCTGTCACCAACACCCTCCACCATCGCAGAAACACTCACCTCGGTTGGGCACTTTAGTGATGAGGCATCTGGTACACTCACTGGTGCGCACAACACTGCCGTCCCGGTACAGCAGGTGGAGGTAGGAGCAGCAGAGGGGCCGGGCGGTCGGAGGGCAGCCCAGCCCAAGCTAACATCTGCCGCCCAGATGGATCCCGGGTTCCTGGAGTTACCACACCCACACATAGATCCGATGCAACCACCGACCCGGAGACAAGCGAAGAGGGTGACAGGCGGCTTGCGGCGGCTGCGGTCGCAGGTGGAGGAGTCCACCCGCGTCCAGGAGCTGGGAGTGGTGCCGGTCATGCGTGCCACCCAGGCTGACACCGCACGGGTGGCGTCCGCGGTGGAGGCAATGGTTGCGACGGTGTCAGACATGGGGAACGGTTTGCAAGGCCTGGGGCTTTCCGTGCAGGCGGCGTCTGTGGCCCAGGAAATGGCTGCCCTCTCACAGGAGGCCATGAGCCAGTGCCAGCGTCAGATGGCAGAGGCGCTCAACGCCATAGCCCAGTCTCAGCAGGCCATGGCCCAGTCTCAGCAGGCCATGGCCCAGTCTCTGCAGGCCATCGCTGAGGGCATCGGCGCCAGTGGCCATATGCGAGCCGGCGTCGCACTGTCACAGACAGGGTTTGCCAACCCCCTGGGCTCCATGGCTGCAAACCTGCAGACCCCTGTCGATACCAGCACGGGCCTCCAGGACTGGCAGCGCCAGATGTCGGGGGGGCGTCGGATGGCCAGTCCGTTCGCATCCCCCACCCATGTAGAGGCCTGGGGGCCATCGGGCACCCCGAGGGAGGAGGAGGTGGTGTGGTCCGTCCCGGCTCCCTCTGTAGGGGAGGTCCCGGTACACCGCGACACCTCGGACTCCCCCCCTTCCGTCCCAGCTGCATCGGGTGGGCAACGGGCAGGACAGGCTGGCAGCTCGCCATCCCAGTCGCCCGGGCCGCAGCCTGGCCCATCTAGGCCAGGACGCCCCAGGAAACGGCCGGCAAAGGGATCCAGTGTCAGAGGGCAGGAATCACAGGAGTCCACCTCCAGTTCTGCTGTACCGTCTGGGGAACCACGTAGACGTAGTCAAAGGGCCCGTAAGGCCAAACAATTAGACACTGAGTAAGTTGGCACGGTTGCAGGGCACAGATGAGTTTTAGGGGCTAGGGCACGTGCATGAACTCCTTTGGTTATTAAAGTCAATGTTACACCTACAGAAGCTGCCTTTGTGCTCTGTCCAAAGTGTGCGGGGGTGTCATGTACGTTGAGCGCAAGTGTGTGTGTGAGGGGTGGTCTTACTTCAGCCCCAGGTGAGTCTGCCCCCTTCCCCCTGGGCCGCCATCAACATCCCCCGGGCAGAGGACGGGACCGTGCGCTGCAGTGTCACAGCCGCATGCAGGGATGGTCCGGGTGGATGGTGGTACTGTGGCCATGGGTCAGACATAGTCCAACGATGTAGAGCCAGGAGCTCACCGCAGGGCGGGTTGTCATCATCCTCCATGGCCTGCGATAGACACGCGTCCACCCGCCACTGTGTGAGCCCGGCCCGTTGTGCCGCAGGTGGATCGGCAATGGGGGGGGGGGGGGGGGGGGGGGTGTGCATGCGGGTGGGGTGGGTGGGGTTGGGGATGGGGGTGCTGGGTGGGTGGATGGGTGGGGGGTGTGGGTGGTCAGCTGCTGCCATGGTGTGTGGTCTGTGGCCATACTACCCGATTCCCACGCCCATCTAGTCAGTGAAGCGGACGTCTATCAGTCTGTCCCGTGCCCGCTGGGCCAGCCGGTAACGGTGGACAGCCAGCCGCCTGTGTCTACCCCGTCTGCCCTGACCATTACCCCCATCCCCCTCATCTGGGGAGGACTGGGCCCCTTCCTGCTGCTCCTCCACTTCGCCCTCCTCTGCCTGCGGCACATCGCCCCTCTGTTGGGCTATGTTGTGCAGGACGCAGCACACCACAATGATGCGGCCGACCCTATCTGACCGATACTGGAGGGCGCCCCCAGAGAGGTCCAGGCACCTGAAACGCATCTTCAGCACGCCAAAGCACCTGTCTATCACTCCCCTTGTCGCCAAATGGACATCATTGTAGCGGTTCTCCGCCTCATTGCGTGGCCTCCGTACAGGCGTCATCAGCCACGATCGGTAGCCCCTGTCGCCCAGCAACCAGCCCCTCAGCCGGGGATGGCGTCCCTCGTACATGCCGGGGATGGATGACTGCGACAACACGAATGAGTCGTGTACACTGCCTGGGTGACGGGCGCAGACGTGCAGGATCATCATGCGGTGGTCGCAGACCACCTGTACGTTCATCGAATATGTCCCCTTCCTATTAGTGAACACGGCCCTGTTATCTGCAGGTGGCCGCACGGCGACGTGCATCCCATCGATCGCGCCCTGGACCATGGGGAACCCGGCCACGGCAGAGAAGCCCACGGCCCGGGCATCTTGGCTGGCCCGGTCCACGGGGAAGCGGATGTAGCGGTGCGCCATGGCATATAGGGCATCTGTCACTGCCCGGATGCACCGATGTCTGCGATATGCCTGACAGGTCCCCACTCGGTGCCTGGAATGACCCCGTTGCATAAAAGTTCAGGGCCACCGTAACCTTGACGGACATGGGGAGAGGGTGTCCTCCGCCAGTGCCACGTGGTGACAGGTATGCCAGCAGGTGGCAGATGTGTGCCACAGTTTCCCGGCTCATCCGGAGTCTCCTCCTGCATTCCCGGTCCGTGAGGTCCTGGTATGACTGCCAAGGCCGGTACACACGGGGCGTCCTCGGGTGCCTCCGTTGCCGTGGGGCCGCGACGTCCTCCTCCCCCTCCTCGTCCTGTCGGTCGGGTGTCCCTCCAGCCTGGGCGGCTGCCGCCTGCCCCTCTGCAGCAGCCTGCACCGCCTCTCTGGCACGCTCCTCCTCCTCCTCCTCATCCAGGGCAACATAGACATGAGCGGCTGCCGCCACGGCGGCCAGCATCGCTGGATGATCTGAAAACATGACGGCCTGGTGCGGGGAGGGGAACGACGACATGTCATCATTGCCCATATCCCCTCCTCCCCCCAGCCAGGTGGCATGGACTGCATGGGTCCAACTGTTGGAGGCTGGCAACTGGCCAGGTGGACCAACTCACTTGCCCCCCCATCCCCCTCCCCAGCACGGACCCCCCCCAACCTCCACCCCGGCACGGACCCCCCACCCCAACCTCCACCCCGGCACGGACCCCCCCGCCCCAACCTCCACCCCGCCACGGACACCCCCATCCCCCTCCCCGGCACGGACCCCCCCCCAACCTCCACCCCGGCACGGACACCCCCATCCCCCTCCCCGGCACGGACCCCCCCCCTCAACCTCCACCCCGGCACGGACACCCCCATCCCCCTGCCCGGCACGGACCCCCCCCCAACCTCCACCCCGGCACGGACACCCCCATCCCCCTCCCCGGCACAGACCCCCCCCAACCTCCACCCCGGCACGGACACCCCCATCCCCCTCCCCGGCACGGACCCCCCCCCAACCTCCACCCCGGCACGGACCCCCCCCCCCATCCCCCTCCCCGGCACGGACCCCCCCCCAACCTCCACCCCGGCACGGAGCCCCCCCCAACCTCCACCCCGGCACGGACCCCCCCCCAACCTCCACCCCGGCACGGACACCCCCATCCCCCTCCCCGGCACGGACCCCCCCCCAACCTCCACCCCGGCACGGACACCCCCATCCCCCTCCCCGGCACAGACCCCCCCCCAACCTCCACCCCGGCACGGAACCCCCCCCCCATCCCCCTCCCCGGCACGGACACCCCCCAACCTCCACCCCGGCACGGACCCCCCCAACCTCCACCCCGGCACGGACCCCCCCCAACCTCCACCCCGGCACGGACACCCCCATCCCCCTCCCCGGCACGGACCCCCCCCCATCCCCCTCCCCGGCACGTACCCCCCCCCAACCTTCACCCCGGCACGGACACCCCCATCCCCCTCCCCGGCACGGACCCCCCCCCTCCCCGGACCCCCCCCCCAACCTCCACCCCGGCACGGACCCCCCCCCCATCCCCCTCCCCGGCACGGACCCCCCCCAACCTCCACCCCGGCACGGACACCCCCCCCAACCTCCACCCCGGCATGGACCCCCCCCCGTCCAACCTCCACCCCGGTACGGACACCCCCATCCCCCTCCCCGGCACGGACCCCCCCCCAACCTCCACCCCGGCACGGACACCCCATCCCCCTCCCCGGCACGGACCCCTCCCCCCAACCTCCACCCCGGCACGGACACCCCCATCCCCCTCCCCGGCACGGACCCCCCCCCAACCTCCACCCCGGCACGGACACCCCCATCCCCCTCCCCGGCACGGACACCCCCAACCTCCACCCCGGCACGGACCCCCCCCCCATCCCCCTCCCCGGCACGGACCCCCCCCAACCACCACCCCGGCACGGACACCCCCATCCCCCTCCCCGGCACGGACCCCCTCCCGGCACTCCCCCGGAGCCCAGCCTACTCTAACCACCCCCCCCCCCCCCCCCCCCGCCGCACACACACAACCCGAGACACACCTCTCCTCACGCATTCAGACTGCGGCCACGCCATCGCCTGCCCAGAACCAACCCCCCAGGCCGTCACTCACCTCCATGCTGGTCGGCGTGAACCTGGAGCACAGGGTCACGCCGATGAAAAGGAGGTTTAATTTACGTCGACGTGAACGGTCATCACGTCGATGGGACTTCGGCCCATCCGGAAGGGAGAATATTGGCAGGCCGAAAATCGGCTGCCTTGCGCAGACCCGTGACATTCTCCGCGGCAGCGGCACCATTAACGCCCTGCCGACTTTTCTCCCTTCGGAGACTTCGGCAACCGGCGGGGGCGGGATTCACGGCGGCCAACGGCCATTCTCCGACCCTCTGGGGGTCGGAGAATGACGCCCCTGGTTCTGGACACACCGATCATTGGTAA
Organism: Scyliorhinus torazame; assembly: GCF_047496885.1. Taxonomy (NCBI): domain Eukaryota; kingdom Metazoa; phylum Chordata; class Chondrichthyes; order Carcharhiniformes; family Scyliorhinidae; genus Scyliorhinus; species Scyliorhinus torazame. Next base: position 349,712,451 of record NC_092707.1, read on the forward strand.
CACCCTCCCTGCATCTACCCTGTCTAGTCCTGTTATAATTTTATAAGCCTCTTTGAGCTCCCCCCTCATTCTTCTGAACTCCAGCGAGAACAATCCCAACCTAGTCAATCTCTCCTCATATGATAGTCCCGCCATCCATGGAATCAGTCTGGTAAACCTTCGCTGCACTCCCTCGAGAGCAAGACCATCCTTCCTCAGAGAAGGAGACCAAAACTGCATACAATACTCCAGGTGTGGCCTCACCAAGGCCCTGTACAACTGCTTCTATACTCGAAACCTCTCGCAATGAAGGCCAACATACCATTAGCCTTCTTTACCGCCTGCTGCACCTGCATGCTTACCTTCAGAGAATGGTGCACAAGGACACCCAGGTCCCGCTGCACACTCCCCTCTCCCAATTTACAACCATTCAGGTAGTAATCTGCCTTCCTGTTTTTCCTTCCAAAATGAATAACCTCACACTTATCCAAATTATACTGCATCTGCCATTGGTTTGACCATTTGCCCAACCTGTCCAGATCTTGCTGTAGGATCCGTGCATCCTCGGCACAATTCACCCTCCCACCTAATTTGGTATCATCTGCAAACTTTGAGATGTTACATTTTGTTCCCTCATCCAAATCATTAATATATATTGTGAATAGCTGGGGTCCCAGCACCGATCCCTGTGGTACCCCACTGTTTACTGCCTGCCAATTTGAAAAGGACCCATTAATCCCTACACTTTGTTTCCTCTCTGCCAACCAGTTTTCTATCCACCTCAATACATTTCCCCCAATCCCATGCGCTTTAATTTTGCACAATAATCTCTTCTGCGGGACTTTGTCAAATGCCTTCTGAAAGTCCAAATAACCCACATCGACTGGCTCCCCCTTGTCGACTGTACTGATTACCTCTTCAAAGAATTCCAACAGATTTGTCAAGCATGATTTTCCCTTCATAAATCCATGCTGACTCTGAATGATCCTGCCACTGCTTTCTCAATGTTGCGCTATAAAGTGGATTCAAGCATTTTCCCCATTACCGATGTTAGGCTTAGTGCTCTATAATTCCCTGCTTTCTCTTGACCTCCCTTTTTGAATATCGGAGTGACGTGAGCTACCCTCCTATCTGCAGGGACAGTTCCAGAGTCTATAGAATCCCAGAAGATGACCACCAATACATCCACTATTTCCGGAGCCACCTCCTTAAGCACTCTGGGATAAAGATTCTCAAGCCCTGGGGATTTATCCACCTTTAATCCCATCAGTTTTCCCAGCACCATTTCTCTACTAATGTTGATCTCCCTCAGTTCAGCCTCTCACTGAACCTTTCATTCTCCAACATTTCTGGGATCTGATTTGTGTCCTCATTTGTGAAGACAGAACCAAAGTATGTATTTAATTGCTCAGCCATTTCTTTGTCCCTTATTATGCATTCCCGTTTCTGTCTGCAGTGGGCCTATATTTCTCTTTACCAATCTCTTTCTCTTCACATATCTGTAGAAACTCAGTGTCAGTCTTTATGTTCCCTGCAAGATTCCTTTTGTACTGTACTTTGCCCTTCTTAATCAATCCCTTCGTCCTTCTTTGCTGAATTCTAAACTGCTCCCAATCCTCAGACCTATTATTTTTATTGGCCAATCTGTATGCTTCTTCCTTGGATCGGATACTATTTCTAATTTCCTTTGTAAGCCATGGATTGGCCCTCTTTCATAGATTTCATAGAATTTACAGTGCAGAAGGAGGCTCCTTGGAAAGAGCACCCTATCCGAGGTCCACACCTCTGCCCTATCCCCATAACCCAGTAACCCCACCCAACACTAATGGCAATTTTGGACACTAAGGGCAATTTATCATGGCCAATCCACCTAACCTGCACATCTTTGGACTGTGGGAGGAAACCGGAGCACCCGGAGGAAACCCACGCACACACGGGGAGGATGTGCAGACTCCGCACAGACAGTGACCCAAGCCGGAATCGAACCTGGGACCCTGGAGCTGTGAAGCAATTGTGCTATCCACAAGGCTACCGTGCTGCCCAGTACCGTCTTACCCCCTTTGCTTTTGTGCCAGACAGGAATGAACAGTTGCTGTAGTTCCTCCATGCGTTCCTTGAATGTTTGCCATTGTCTATCCACTGTCATCCCTTTAAGTAACTCTACCCAATCTACTAAGGCCAACTCACGCCTCATTTCCTCATAGTTCCCTTTATTATGATTCAGCACTCTAGTCTCCGAATCAACTACTTCACTCTCCATCTTGATAAAAAATTCCATCATGTTATGGTCGCTCATCCCCAAGGGGTCTCGTACAGCCAGATTGGCAATAATTCCCTTCTCATTACACAGTACCCAGTCTAAGATGGCCTGCTCTCTAGTTGGTTCCCCCACATATTGATCACATTTTGTCCGTGCTCTCTCTTTCTCTGACTCCTTGCGTAGGTTCCCATCCCTCTGGCATTTTAGTTTAAACTCTCCCCAACCGCTCTAACAAATAGCCCCCCACGGACATCAGGTCCAGTCCTGCCCAGGTGTAACCCGTCCAGTTTGTACAGGTCCCACCTCCCCCAGAACCGGTCCCAATGCCCCAGGAATCTGAAACCCTGCCCCTGACACCATCTCTTCAGCCATGTATTCATCCTATATATCCTGTCATTTCTACTCTGACTAGCAAGTGGCACTGGTAATAATCCTGAGATCACTACCTTTGAGGTCCGATTTCTTAACTTCCTTCCTAGCTCCCTGTATTCTGCCTTTAGGACCTCATCCCTTTTTTTACATATGTAATTTGTACCGATGTGTACCACAACCACTGGCTGTTTACCCCCCCCCCCCCCAGAATGTCCTGTACCCGCACCGAGGCATCCTTGACCCTAGCACCAAGGAGGCAACATACCATCCAGGAGTCTCGTTTGCAGCCACAAAAATGCCTGTCTATTCCCCTTACAATTGAATCCCCTAAAATGATTGCACTGTCACATTTATTACTCCTCCCCTCTGCAGCAGAACCAATCATGGTGCCATGGGTTTGGCTGTTGCTGTTTTCCCCTGAGAGGCCATTCCCCTCAACAGTATCCAAAACGGTATATCTGTTCTGCAGGGGAATGGCCACAGGAGATTCGTGCACTACCTGCCTCGCTCTTTTGCTCTGTCTGGTGGTCACCCATTCCTTTCCTGACTACGGAGTCTGAGCCTGCGGTGTGGCCACCTCTCTATACGTGCTATCCACGATACTCTCCGACTCGCGGATGCTCCACAGTGTCTCCAGCCGCCGCTCCAGCTCTGAAACTCAAGCTTCCAGGAGCAGAAAGAGGAGACACTTTCTGCACACATGCTGACCCTGGGGCCTGGAACTGTCCCCAGCCTGCCACATGGAGCAAGAGGAGCAGACTATGCCGTGGAGCTGTCCTGCCATGAGTTATTCCTTTAAATTAAGCCTTGAAATTAAACTTTAGAAAGATGTTTTTGTGTCAGATTAAATCCAATCCCTGACCTGTGAGTGGGCGTCAAGTTTATTGCTCATCGATCCTTCCGCAAAATACTTTAGAATATATATGTAACAATAGCAATGACCGCGGAAATCATTTACAAATATTACAGGGAGTCGGTGTTTATCTTTTCTCGAACCTCAAAGTCTTTTTTTAATTTAAAATGAATTTTAGTCTCTGTGGCACCTTTTTCTTCCCATGCAGCTATCGTTAATTTATTAATTAAGATAACTTATCCTTGCATGAGTCACTGACCAGTAATTAAGGCTGCCGAGCGCCGTCCTCCCCTTTCAGCTGGGGTCGCGTTATGGCTCTCTCCCTTTCAGCTGAGAGAGTCCTATTTATAGAGTCCTTTCGGGATTCACGTCCCGTTAAATTAGGGAAACTGCAACCACTATTTGTCGTGGTAATTATAATAAAGACAAATTCTTCGAGGTTCGATTTAAGGAAATTTATTTACACAAATATATTTGCGGAGAGTGTTCTGGCTTTTTAACCAGTCCACAACACTCTGACATTCGACCGAAGGAAGCATATCTTTATAGTCTGAAATAACAGCTTGAAGTAAACAGCCATGTTTATATTAAATAGACCTTGGAAAGTACGTAAGATGAAATACGTAGTACGTATGTTCTTGCCCTTGGCTGAAAACAACACGAGTACACATTTTGTTATCTTTCAGAGGACAATGTGTTATCATAATAAGGCAAGGACCAAAATATTAAGCAGTATTTTGTTTACGTTACCAGACCTACTTATTTTTGTTCAAAAGCAGTGTTAAACTATATTGTCAAGCATTTCCCAGCATGCTTCTAAGTTGGCAACTCATTAATTTCCTTTCCACAAAGGGAAGTCCAACAATTTGGAATGGGAGTCCATTATCAGCAAGAACATTGAGCCTTGAAAACGTCCGGCAGAATCTGCATGCAGGTTCACCCCAGGCTGGTCGGCCATTCCCATGGATGGAGGGATACGATTGTGGGGAACGTCTGATGTCCCTAGCATGTGGTACATTGCTGGACCAGTCGCTCAATGGCGCCATCCTGCCAGGCCACCATACATAGCTCCTGGCTAGCATTTTCATCTTTGACACCCCCGGGTGGCCATTTTCTAGATCTTGAATTATGGTCTGTCTACCCTGACATAGAATCAGAACACGGGCTCCCCACAGGAGGATGCCATCCTCCACGCTGAGCTCTTGCTGCTTGCTCTCAAAAACTCACAGTTCCTTTGGCAGTTTCCCTTGCTGATCCCTGTGTAAAACAGCATGGATTAACTTCGCCAAGACTGAACCCTTCTGTGTCCAATAGCGAACTTGTGCAGCGGTGACCAGCAACATATCCATACAGTTCAAGGTTAATAGCACCATGTCAGCCCTTGGTGGAAATAGGGGAAGTGGGGGGGTTATTGTCTCAGAGTGTCCGCATTTGCGATCTGCATGCACGGACGATACTCGTACTGCACATACTCATGTGCCGCTCATAATATGGCAGATGGTATTGGCAGAATTGCCTTGTCCTCTTTAAACAATTCTAGCAATGACTTGTGATCCATAATGATGGCGAACTGACGCCGTACACATACTGGTGGAATTTCTTCACTGCAGAAACGCCCTTCTTTCTCAATCTGAAAATAGTTGCACTCTGCAGCGACCAAAGTCCCCGGTGTGCAGGCTATTGGTCTTTCCGTTCCGTCATCCATGCGGTGGGATATCACCATCCCAATTCCGTATGGGGAGGCATCACAAGTGACACAAGGGGCTTTGAGGGGTCGTAGTGAGTCAACATCCCAGATGACAACAGTCGTTGCCTCTTCTTGGTGTAGGCTTCTTCTTGTGCCACTCTCCATGCCCATCTTTGGTGTTTCGCAATAGCGCATGCAGTACTGCGCGGTTGGTCGCCAAGTTAGGGTTACAGTTCCTGTAATAATTCATGAGTCCTAAGAATTACCGCAATTTGGTCACGTTCTCAGGTGTGGGGGTTTGTTTGATTGCTCGCACCTTGTCCTCTACTGGGTGCAGGCCGTCTCGGTTGACACGGTACCTTAAGTATGTGACCTCTTTTGTGCAAAAAACGCATTTTCCTCTCTTAAGGCAGACGCCTGTCTCAGAAAACCAGTGGAGGAATTCCAAGTTGCTCAGGTGTTCCTTTTTGGTGGCTCCAGTGACCAGGACGTCATCCAAGTAAACTGCCACTCACGGTAATCCTTGGAGGTTCTCCATGAGTCTCTGGGAAATAGCACAAGCCGATGACACCCCGAAAGACAACCTTGTATATTCGTAGATACCTCTGTGGATATTAATGTTCACAAATTTTCTGCAAGCTACGTCTGGCTCCAATTGGAGGTATGTGTGACGTATGTCGAGTTTAGAAAAGAGTGCCCTCTGCTGTACCTGTCGTGGCTAGTGGTTCTCCCATGCATATTGCCAACCTCACCTCAGTGTCCTTCAAGATCAAACCTGCATTCCCACCCTGATCTTTTCAATTAACTGCCATCCGATCACTGACACTGCAGCCAAGCCCCCATGTCCAGTTCTAATTGTCTGACCATTCACCTGGACAGTGTCTTTGATAGGGGCAACCTGCGGCGTGGTGATGCAATTCAACTGCATGCACACGTCTTCAACGTGCTGCTCTGGGGTGAAGGGTCCTGGCTGTAGGTGGGCATCTGCCTTGACCAGGGCGATGTTCTTGTTGGCTGACCTGGCGTTGCTGGTACCTGCGGTTTCTCCGGCCATAGGTGCCACACCTCTGTGAATCCTCCTGCAGTGCTTCAAGGGAGATGTCTCACCTGGCTGCAGCAGCCCTCAGCCAATGGGCCCGGCCTCAACAGTGTTCGGTCAAGAGCTGGTCCTAGAGGTTCTGTTCCTAGGGGGTGCCGCTCATCTGAATGATGGGGAGGGGGGGTGCGATCTATTCTATCAACCTCCATCTCTGCCGTACCCTAGAGCTACTGGACTCCCTTCTCTGCACTCTCCCATGAGAGGGAGATCTCAATGGCCCTTTATAGGTCCAGAAATTTCCACTACGTTGCCATGTTGTTAACTCCACCCACAAGATGGTGTCATAGCATCTCTGATAGGGATGGCCGGTAGACATAGTGCTCTGCCAGTTTGCGTAAGCGTGCCAGAAACTTAGTAACAGACTCTCCCAGGGTGTTCTTGGTGTATTGAATCAGTATCTTTGGACAATGACGAACAGCTTGTGGTCATAGTGGTTCATTACAAGCGCCACCAATTCATCAAACATCTTGGAGTCTGAGGCTGCAGGTAAGGTTAGGCTGTTAATGACTCTAAAGTGGGGACCCCACAGGCGGTCAAAAGAATCACCTTCTAACATACCTCCTCAGTAATAGCGTTGACCTGAAAAAATAATGCACACCCTCCGCGTACTGAGCCCAGTCTTCCACACTCGGGGCTGGATTCTTCGCAGCCCCATGCCGAAATCACGTTCGGCGCAGGGGCGGAGAATGGCCGTTTGCAAGGAAATTGGGACTGGCGCCGCTGAACCGGAGAATCGCTTGGGAATCGCTCGGGCGCGATCTACACAGCGCGGCTGGGGGGGGGGGGGCATTGACAGAGGCCCCACCCCGCGATTCTCCGCGCAAAATTGGTTGAGTTCCCGACGGCGTGGTTCTAACCACGTATCGGCCGTGGGGAACCTCAGGCGGAGGCTGCAGACTCAGTCTTCGGCCACCCTGGTGGGGGGATCGATCACGGGGTGGGGCGGGCCTCATGGACGGCCAGGGGAGTGATCGGGTGGCATGGATCTGCGGGCGCACGCGATCTCGGGGGGCTTACAGTTTGGATGACGGTCCGCGGTCTGAGTCCGCCATCGCGCACGGTGCAGCCGCTGCAGGCCGCCGCTGTGCGCATGCGCGGACTCCCGACCGGAAGCGCAGGGCCCCGTACCTGCAGCCAGAGCTCCGGGCCCTGCTAGACCCCTGCAGGTGGACGAATTGCCCATCACCTTTTTTATGCTGGTGTGGGGAAATAGCCCCATTTTTGGAGAATCCAGCTCCTTGAGTCTACTGAAGAGTGGTATTATTGAAACATTGCTAACCTTATTGTATTGAGATGCAGCCGTGGTCTGAGTTTCCGGCAGTGTCACCTGTAGTTCTATTTTACTTCGTCATCAATATTGGCGTCAATATGGAGCCCGAAAAGAAACGTTAAAAGTAGTTTATTTCCTAATCACAGTTAGGAAATACAGCACCTGAGCAACACTCCCAAGTCCCAGTTGGGACCATCCTGAGGTGGCGGCTTCCTCTTGAGCTGGTTTTTAGTTCAGGGAATTACTGCACCCAGTTGTTAGGCCGCCGCCCCCTCAGCGGGGGAACTGGTCTTCCACGAGCCCCATGGGCAGATCAGTTGGGTCGTGCCCCTGGGTCTCGTGGAGGTTATAACACCTCTGTTAATGGAGTTTCCTTGTTCGGTGATTGCGAGGCCTGAACGGTGTCTCTGATTTGGCTGGAGAGGAGTGAGGTCTGTTGTGTTGTGTGTCTTGGCATGCTGTAAGAATCCTTACATCCATTATGGATGCAGTATCTTGTGTAGCTCTGTTTCCGTTGTCCTGTGGAGCAGGGCGTCCACCATGGTGCCACCTGCTCATGGCTTTATCCTGTTACCCTATTTTCCTGAGATCCCCACTCTTTCTGGTATCCTTTCATTACCCGTATGATAGGAGACACCGACTACAATGACTAATAATTTGAACCCTTTGTGTGGGTACTTGTTGGTCTTTTTTGTACATGTGGAATAATGATTGCTCTGTACCGTACTAGATTTGGGGGATTCATTGTGTCTTATGGCAAAATGTAAAATAGAAAACCTTTAATAAAATTATTCTTAAAAAACATCCTGCTCAGCATTTAAAGGTGTACTCACCTGAAATTTTAAACCACGATGGGCAACAAATCAACACTGTCAGGCCAATTTGGATTGATCTAAGAGCTAGACCAAACACAAAATTGGGAGCTTTGGTTGAAAAAATTCAGACACACGACAGCTTCAGAATAGATAAAAAGACAGAAGCTGAAAAAGTGAATGCACTACTTTATTCATTAGGCCTGATTGCCGATGATATTATTGTGAGGCATGGAATAAACAAATCCTCAGATAAATTTGATGAAGTTCTAAACTTATTTGATCTGTGTTTTAATCTAAGAAGCAACCCAATTTTAGAGGGTGCAAAATTCAACAAATGTGTCCCATAGCCTGGAGAACCGTTTGACTGTTTTAATCAATAAATTATGCAGATTGGCTGAAGGCTGTGACTGCGGTGACCTCAGACATACTACAGGTCAAGGAAGGTCTGACTCTAGTAAAGGCCACCTAAATAGTCAGTCTGAAATATGTTAACAGCACCAATCCATTTTAAGCGACAAAAGCAAATCCTGACACAAAACAGCCCCAATTGTCCAGCTTTTAAAAACTACAAAGGGGCTGAGAGAACCCAGGCCAAGGAAGGTAATACCCAACCAGACTACAAGAGTTGTGATAAATGTAACAAACTGGTTTTTATATTGCATTATGTGCATCTGTTACAGCAATGGTTTTAAATGCCTGGGTTTGAATATACCTGCTGTAGTAATTTTTTTAAAATCCTGGTTTAAAAGGCAGACAGAGGGCGAAGGTCTCCATTTCAGAGACTGTTGACTCTGGGACTGAATTGGGAGAGGTTCCCGTTCCTATCGAGGGCACCAGTTGCGGAGCTATTCAGGACATAGAACTGCGCCCGCGCTCTGCCCGTGTGAAACTAGTGCAATTCTAATTCCCGCCGGTGCCGGAATTGGCACCGGAGAGCTTGATAAGCTGAGATGCTTCTCAAAACTCCAGTACCAACACACTCTCATTCCGGCCTGGAAGATGAGAAACTTCCCCTCGGTTCACAGACGGGGAGATGGACAGGATGCTGGATGCGGTGGAGGAGAGGCGGGACATCCTCATCCCTAGGGTGGGCAGGAGGCTCCCACCTGCCAACCTCAACCATGCCAGGGCGGAGGTGGCAGAGGCAGCGAGTGCTGTGGCCCTGGCCAATCAGACAGACCTGCAGTGCAGGAAGAAGAGGATCGACCTCCTTAGGTCAGCCGGGGTGAGTGACCACGGCTGTGCCCCTGACATCACCCCTGTCCCTCACCCACTCCCTAGAGGCCAACAAGGAACCACCTGCCAGCAGTTCCTTGGCATCCTCACCTTCATCAAACCCCGACAACTGTCCCATTCCCTATGGTCAGGTACATAATGGACACAGGCCAACAGCTACAGGACCTCACCCATATAACCCACATCCACATGTCTCACAATGCCCATTATCTGTCCCCCCCCAGGAGAAGACGGCCCATAACCGCCGAGAGCGGGAACAAGCTGGAGCGGGCGAACCCGATCTGAGGATACTGAGCGCTGCTGTGCAGAGGGTGATGGACCTAGCCAGGGAGGTGGGAGAGAGGGTTATCTCCCTATAGCAAGTAAGTCACCCCTATCCCCCACACCACCCCTTCCTGGGATCTTACCATGTATCATTCCTTTCATCTTGCAGGATCGTCCAATGAGGCTGCCCCCTCCGGAGTACCCCACCCGTAACTGCAACCCCAGAACACCCCAGAGAACCAGTCCGGAGAAGACACTGAGTTTTCGTCACTGTGGTCACTTGCACCCTCCATCATCCCTCAGTGGGGGTACATTAGCGAAGAAGCTCGCAGTACACTTTCTGGTGCGCATGTAACACATGCAACAGGGAGGAACCCCCGAGGGAACAGGCAGTTGAGGGCAGCCTGATCTCAGGAACTAGCTGCAGCCCTGACAGGTCTTGCAAAGAAGTATCTCACCAATGGTGGACATGCAGATGCAGATGCAGAGCCAGGCTCTAGAGGAGGGGATGTCAGCAACTGTCCAGCGCCTGCAGGCGCAGCTGGAGGAGTCCAACCGCCTTCAGGAGCAGGAGATTGAGCTGGTTTTGCTCAGTGGGCTAGACAGCTGGTTTGTAATGCCGAACAAGACCATCAGCACGGGTTCATTTCCCGTACCAGCTTACCTGAACAGGCGCCGGAATGTGGCGACTAGGGGCTTTTCACAGTAACTTCATACTTGTGACAATAAATATATATAGAAAAAGATTGTGCCGACCATGCGTGGTGCCCAGGCCAACATTGCATGGGTGGCTTCCATGGTAAATGTCTTGGGTCAAGACGTCCAAGGCCTGGGGCACACTACGTGGCCAATGGCTGGGGCCCAGGGGAGCTCAGTCACAGGCAACCATGGACTGGGTTCACATGGTCATTGCTGTGGCACACAAGAGAGTAACCCAATCACAAAGGCTCATGGCTGGAGGCGTTGAGAGCATTGGCCGGTCGCTGGCTGACCTGGGCCAGACACATAGAGGGACATGTCGCACTCGCTGAAGGACATGTCGCACCCACTGAGTGCCTCTGTGCTCCATGGCTGTCGGTATCGAGGCTCTGGTTGAGACGAGGCTGGCCTCCAGGACTAGCAGTGCGAGGTGATGGTCCAGAACTCACTCGGGCATCATCACAGTCCCAAAGAGTAGCCTGGGGGCCATCTAGCACCCCCAGGGGGTAGGAAGTGATGGGGCCCATGCAGTGCCTCCCACAGGGGTTTAGCTGGAACACCTCACCACTTCTGAATCCCCCCACCTGATACTGAAACATCTTTATACCAACAAAAAGGAAGGCTGCATACTTAGCCCCCTACTATACCCCCTGTACACACACGACTTTTTGTTGGCATAAACCTTTGCTGAGCACTGTGAAAAATCGCTTGGAAGGTTCTCTACTGTTCCTCAACTGTTTCACCATAAAGGCTTTGCTCCCAGTCTACCTTAGCTAGTTCGTCTCTCATCCCATTGTAATCTCCTTTGTTTAAGCACAAAACACTAGTGCTTGATTTTACCTTCTCACCCTCCATCTGTATTTTAAGTTCCACCATATTGTGATCGCTCCTTCCGAGAGGATCCCTAACTATGATATCCTGAATCAATCCTGTCTCATTACACAGGACCAGATCTAGGACCGCTTGTTCCCTCGTAGGTTCCATTACATACTGTTCTAGGAAACTATCGCGGATACATTCTATAAACTCCTCCTCAAGGCTGCCTTGACTGACCTGGTTAAACCAATCGACATGTAGATTAAAATCCCCCATGATAACTGCTGTACCATTTCTACATGCATCATTTCTTTGTTTATTGCCTGCCCCACCATAATGTTACTATTTGGTGGCCTATAGACTACTCCTATCAGTGACTTTTTCGCCTTACTATTCCTGATTTCCACCCAAATGGATTCAACCTTATCCTCCTTAGCACCGATGTCATCCCCTACTGTTGCCCGGATGTCATCCTTAAATAACAGAGCTACACCACCTCCCTTACCATCCACTCTGTCCTTCCGAATAGTTTGATACCCTCGGATATTTAACTCCCAGTCGTGACCATCCTTTAACCATGTTTCAGTAATGGCCACTAAATTATAGTCATTCACGATGATTTGCGCCATCAACTCATTTACCTTATTCCGAATACTTCGAGCATTCAGGTAAAGTATACTTATGTTGACTTTTTAGCCTCTGTTCTGAATCTTAACACCTCGATCAGTAACCTCTCCTAAGTTATATTTCCTTTTAACCATTCTCCTAATTTTCCTTGTCGTTGAACCCATATCTTCAAGTAACAACCTGTTTTCACTTCCCGTTTTATTCCTTTTAGTATTCCTGGTCCTATTCACTGAGCTCCCCTCAGTCACTGTACCTTGTACTGTCGCCCTTTTTGATTTTTGACTATGGCTTCTCTGCCTTACACTTTCCCCTTTACTGCCTTTTGTTTCTGTCCCTGTTTTACTACCTTCCAACTTCCTGCATCGATTCCCATCCCCCTGCCACATTAGTTTAAACTCTCCCCAACGGCTCCAGCAAACACCCCCCCAGGACATCGGTTCCAGTCCTGCCCAGGTGCAGACCATCCGGTTTGTACTGGTCCCACCTCCCCCAGAACCGGTTCCAATGCCCCAGGAATTTGAATCTCTCCCTCTTGCACCATCTCTCGAGCCACGCATTCATCCTATCTATCCAGACATTCCTACTCTGACTAGCTCGTGGCACTGGTAGCAATCCTGAGATTACTACCTTTGAGGCCCTACTTTTTAGATTAACTCCTAACTCCCTGAATTCAGCTTGTAGGACCTCGTCCCGTTTTTTACCTATATCGTTGGTGCCTATGTGCACCACAATAGCTGGCTGTTCACCCTCCCTCCCCAGAATGTCCTGCAGCCGCTCCGAGACATCCTTGACCCTTGCACCAGGGAAGTAAGGACAGTCACCAGGGACTGCCAGGTCTGTGTGGAGTGCGAGCCGCACTTCTACCGGCCAGACCGTGCGCGCCTGGTGAAGGCTTCCCGCCCCAACTCCACAAGGTGGGCCCCTTGGTGGACAGGGTTCACCTGCTCCACGCCAACCCTCAATATGCCTACGTTGAGTTCCCCGACGGCCACCAAGATGCTGTCTCACTCAGGGACCGTCAGGTTCCACCCCAACACACAGCCCCCCCCCCCCCCCACCTCCCACCGTGCCGCCAATATTGACCCCACCAGAGCCCCCCCCCTCCCCTTTTCCACACAAGAGGACGAAGAGGACTTCTGCACGCTTCCGGAGTTCCCCGATTACTGGCCAGCATCAGCACCACCACCACTGCCATCGGTGCCACCTCCACCACCGCCAGCACTGACTTTGCCGCCACCGTTACGCCGCTCCCAGCGAAGCACCAAAGCACCGGACCGGCTAAACCTTTGTCGGACTCCGGACCGTCAACATGGACTTTTCTTTCCCTACCACTGTACATAATTGCACTGATTGTACATAGTTTCACGTCACCCCCGTCGGACTCATTTTTAACAGGGGGTGAATGTGGTGAACCACTGTAATAGGAGATGTAAGGTAGGACCTGCACTACAGGTTCGCCGGTAGCTCCTGCCGGCTGGCTTCGCCCACGGAGAACTGTATAAATATGCATGACCTCCAGTGCCTTGCCATTTCGCCAGCTGCAGCAGGAGGCCACGCATCTGGCTGTAATGAAGCCACAGTTGTACCCAACTTTAGTCTTTGTGCAATTGATCGTGCATCACAGCACATGATCATGGCACCACATAGGCCTGCTCCAGTTTTCAAGGATGCCGACCCGGACAGACTGCTGGACGCATGGAGGCAAAACGGGACAGCCTGTTCCCCCGAGAAGGTCGGAGGACCAGCAACTGAGCTGCCAATGCCTTCTGGCGGGCCTTGACAACGGCCATCAGTTCGGGCAGTGTGACCAAGAGGACCACTGTATAATGTTGGAAGGAGACCAACAACCTCCACCGGACTGCAAGGGTAAGTTAACACCGGCCCCCTGGCATTAATCTCACCGCCGCCAAGTCCAATATCAAACACCCGTGATGCAGACCCCGTTCAGAAGCACGTTGTCAGCAGAAAGACAGGGCGTTGGCACAAACTGAGTGATCATCACTCTCCTGCCTTGTATAATGACCCGCTGACAATGCTGACACAGGCCCATCAACTTGGGGAGATGTTACACAGACTCGCGGAGGGAAGAATGTGGCAGTTGGGGGGGGGGGGGGGGGGGGGATGGGGTGGAAGGAGGGGATTGGGGGGAAAGGAAGGGAATGGGGAGGATGGAGGGAGATGAAGAGGAGGGTGGGGAATGGGGGGGCGAGGTGAGCTGACAGACAAAGCCTCATTCTATGAGAAGCGGGCAAGAATGAGGGTCTTCTGGGAATGCCGGACCCTTGCCACCTCCTGTCGCCCATCTTCTCGCTCCTCCTGGGGTTCCAGCCCGGGCTCATCCACCATCACCTCCTGGTCTGGTTCCTCAGATAAGGCCACTATTTAACCGGCATGCCCAGACCTGTGTCGGGAGCAACGCAGTGGTTAAAGCACGCACAGTAAGTCAATTATTTTCAGATTTTAAAAGAAAGCTAACCAATGGCATTTGTCTTCAGGGTCAGGTCATACCTGTTCTGGAGCCTAGAAGCTCCTCTGTTGAAGCAATTTGGAACAGATAAAATTAAATTGACAAGAACCATTATAATTCCATCTTACAATCAAGACCACCAGCATCAATGATCAGGTAATATTTATTCACCTTTAGTCCGTTGGGTAATTTGGCAACACAGGGGCACACTGATTAGCACTGCTGCCTCACAGCGCCACAGAACCGGGTTCAATTCCGGCCTTGGGTCACTGTCTGTGTGGAATCTGCACATCCTCCCCCTGTGTGCGTGGGTTTCCTCCGGGTGCTCCGGTTTCCTCCCACAGTCCAAAGATGTGCAGGTTAGGTGGATCAGCCATGCTAAATTGTCCCTTAATGTCCAGGAATGTGCAGATTAGATGCAGTTACAAGGATAGGGGTGATGGACATGGTACAGTGCTCATTCGAAGGGTCAGTGCAGACTCGATGGGCCGAATGGCCTCCTTCTGCACTGCAGGGATTCTATGATTTCGTATTCAATTTTAAAAAAAATTTAAAATATATTTATTAAAGTTTTTTAACACAATTTTTCTTCCTTACAAACAATAACCCCCCCACCTCCGTAACAAAATAACGAGAAATCGCGCAGAGCAAGATATATACATGGCTAAATGATATATTTACATGGCTTTGTACACCGGCCCTCTCCCATACGTGCCAGTTTCCCCAACCCTTCATGTTATCTCTTGCTCATCCACCCTCCCAGGCAGTCCCCCTTTCCCCCCCCCCCACTCCCAGGACATTCCCCCCCACCCCCCCCCCCCCCCCCCCCACCCCGGCCACCCCAGGTTGCTGCTGCTGCTGACCGATCTTCCTCTAACTCCGCGAGATAGTCTAGGAACGGTTGCCACCGCCTGTAGAACCCCTGCGCAGACCCTCTCAAGGCGAACTTAATCCAAATAGTGCTAGCCCCCAGCTTGGCTTGACCCGGACTTTCACCACCTGAGATATTGCTCCCGCCAGTCCTCTCCAGAACCCCTCCAGTGCCGGGCATGACCAAAACATATGGACATGGTTCGCCGGGCTCCCTGAGCACCTTCCACATCTGTCCTCTACCCCAAAGAACCTGCTCAACCTCGCCCCCGTCAGGTGAGCTCTGTGAACCACCTTAAATTGTATCAGGCTGAGCCTGGCACACGAGGAGGAGGAATTAACCCTACCTAGGGCATCCGCCCACAGACCTTCCTCGATCTCCTCCCCCAACTCCTCCTCCCATTTACCCTTCAACTCTTCTACCAGCGCTTCCCCTTCTTCTTTCATCTCCTGGTGTATTTCCGACACCTTGCCCTCCCCGACCCATACACCCGAGATCACTCTGTCTACAATTTCTTGTGCCGGGAGCAACGGGAATTCCCTCACCTGTCGCCTCACAAAAGCCCTCACCTGCATATATCTAAAGGCATTTCCCGGGGGTAACTCAAACTTCTCCTCCAGTGCCCCGAGGCTCGCAAACGTTCCGTCAATGAACAGGTCCCCCATTCTTCTAATCCCTGCCCAATGCCAGCTCTGGAACCCCCCAGTCCATCTTCCCCGGGACAAACCGATGGTTACCCCTGTTTGGGGACCACACCGATGCTCCCATTGCACCCCTGTGCCGTCTCCACTGGCCCCAGATCCTTAGCGTTGCTGCCACCACCGGGCTCGTGGTATACCTTGTCGGCGAGAGCGGCAGCGGTGCCGTCACCAACGTCCCCAGGCTCGTTCCTTTACAGGACGCCATCTCCATCCTCTTCCATGCCGCCCCCTCTCCCTCCATAACCCACTTGCGGATCATCGACACATTTGCTGCCCAGTAGTAGCTCCCCAGGTTTGGCAGCGCCAACCCTCCTCGGTCCCTACTGCGTTCCAGGATCCCTCTCCTTACCCTCGGGGTCTTATTCGCCCACACAAACCCCATAATGCTCCTACCTACTCTCTTAAAAAAGGCCTTAGTGATCACGATGGGAAGGCACTGAAACACAAACAAAAACCTCGGAAGGACCACCATTTTGACCGACTGCACTCTACCCGCCAGCGAGAGCGGTAACATGTCCCATCTTTTAAAATCCTCCTCCATTTGCTCCACCAACCTCGTCAGATTCAGTTTATGTAGGGCCCCCAACTCCTGGCTATCTGGATCCCCAGATACCGAAAGCTCCCCTCCGCCCTCCTCAGCGGTAGGTCCCCTATCCCTCTTTCTTGGTCCCCCGCCTGTAATACAAAGAGCTCACTCTTCCCTACATTGAGCTTATAGCCCTAAAACTCCCCAAACTCCCTCAGAGTTTGCATGACCTCCACCATCCCCTCCATTGGATCCGACACTGACAGCAACAGGTCATCCGCATATAGCGACACCCGATGCTCTTCTCCCCCTCGGACCACCCCCCTCCATTTATTAGACTCCCTCAATGACATGGCCAATGGTTCGATCGCCAATGCGAACAACAGGGGGGACAGGGGGCACCCCTGCCTCGTCCCTCGGTACAGTCGAAAGTACTCTGACCTCCGCCGGTTCGTCACTACACTCGCCACCGGGGCTCTGTAAAGGAGCTTAACCCAACTGATAAACCCTCCCCCGAACCCAAACCTACGCAGCACCTCCCAGAGGTACTCCCACTCTGCTCGGTCAAAGGCCTTCTCCGTGTCCATAGCTGCCACTATCTCCGCCTCTCCCTCCACCGATGGCATCATTATCATGTTTAAGAGCCACCGCACATTGGTGTTTAGCTGCCTACCCTTTACAAATCCTGTCTGGGCCTCATGAATCACCCCCGGGACACAGTCCTCGATCCTCGTGGCCAGCACTTTTGCCAGCAACTTTGCATCCACATTAAGGAGCAAGATTGGCCTGTACGATCCACATTGTAGTGGGTCCTTGTCCCGCTTTAAGATCAAAGAAATTGTCGCTTCCGACATTGTCGGAGGTAGGGTCCCCTCCTCTCTTGCCTCATTAAAGGTCCTCACTAGTAGCGGGGTCAACAGGTCTACGTACTTCCTGTAGAACTCCACCGGGGACCAGTCCGGTCCCGGGGCCTTCCCCGCCTACATGCTCCCCAAACCCTTGCTCAGCTCCTCCAACCCAATTGGTGCCCCCAAACCAGCCACCTCTTGCTCCTCCACCCTCGGGAATCTCAGTTGGTCTAGGAATTGTCTCATACCCTCTTCCCCCGCTGGGGGCTGGGATCTGTACAGCTCTTCATAGAAGGCCATAAATACCTCGTTTATTTTCGTCGCACTCCGAACCGTGGCTCCCCTTCCATCTTTGACTCCCCCTATTTCCCTCGCTGCCATCCTTTTACGGAGCTGGTGTGCCAGCATCCGACTAGCCTTTTCCCCATACTCGTAGGTCGCCCCCTGCGCTTTCCTCCACTGTGTCTCCGCCTTCCCTGTGGTCAACAGGTCAAACTCCGTCTGGAGCCGTCGTCTTTTCCCAAGTAATCTTTCCTCCGGGGCCTCTGCGTATCTCCTGTCCACTCTCAAAATCTCCCCCACTAACCTCTCCCTTTCCATGCCCTCTGTCTTCTCCCTATGAGCCCTAATGGAGATTAGTTCTCCCCTGATCACCGCCTTCAACGCCTCCCATACCACCCCTACCCGCACCTCCCCGTTGTCGTTGGCCTCCAAGTGTCTTTCGATACACCCCCTCACCTTCCCACACACCACCTCGTCCGCCAGCAGTCCCACATCCAGCCGCCACAGCGGGCGTTGGTCCCTCTCCTCTCCCAGCTTCAGTTCCACCCAGTGCGGGGCATGGTCCGAAACGGCTATGGCCGAATACTCCGTTCCCTCCACTTTCGGGATCAGGGCCCTGCCCAGAACAAAAACCTCTATCCGGCAGTAGGCTTTGTGCACGTGGGAGAAAAAAGAAAATTCCCTGGCCTGCGGCCTGGCAAACCTCTACGGATCCACTCCCCCCATCTGGTCCATAAACCCCCTAAGCACCTTGGCCGCAACGGGCCTCTTTCTGGTCCTAGATCTGGAGCGATCCAGTGCTGGGTCCAAAACCATATTAAAATCCCCACCCATTATCAAGCTTCCTACCTCCAGGTCCGGAATGCGCCCCAACATGCGCTTCATGAATCCTGCATCACCCCAGTTCGGGGCGTATAAGTTTACCAACACCACCCACGTCCCTTGCAGCCTACCGCTCACCATTACATATCGCCCTCCATTGTCCACCTCAATAGTCTTGGCCTCAAATGACACCCGCTTTCCCACTAATATTGCCACCCATCTATTCTTTGCGTCCAGTCCCGAGTGGAATACCTGTCCTACCCATTCCTTTCTTAACCTGACCTGGTCCGCCACCTTCAGGTGAGTCTCTTGGAGCATGACCACGTCCGCCTTCAGTCCCTTTAAGTGCGCGAACACTCGAGCCCTCTTCACCGGCCCATTCAGCCCCCTCACGTTCCACGCTATCAGCCGGATTGGAGGGGCTCTAATCCCCCCCCCTCTGTCCCCCGCCGACTAGCCATCTCCTTTTCTGGGCCAGTCCTGTGTCCACGCCTCCCTCTCCCCAGACGGGGGGCCCCCGACTCGACAACCTCCTCTGTGTCCCATTCCTTTTCGGCCAGTGCAGCAGCAACCCTTTTTCCCCCCCTTCCCCCCTCCCCTTCCCCCCGCTAGACCCCTGTCTAGCTTTTTTGCTCCCCCCCATGTCACTCCCGTAAGTCAGCTGACACCTGCTGACCCCGTCCCATTGACCTCCCCGTGTGGGAGTCTCCCAATCAATATGCGTTCCTTCATTCCCCTTCCCACCTTTCTTCCCGCGCGCGGGAGAAACCCTGCGCTTTCTAAAGCCCACTCCGCCCCCTCTGGCGCAGCTCCTGTCGTGGCCTTGTCTCTCTCCCCCAGCCCATATAACATTTCCTGCGCGTGATTGACCCCCTATATACAACAACCATCACACATGAAACCTCAAAGATCCCCCCCACCCTCACAAACCCTCAGTTAGAGTCCAACTTTTCGGTTTGTATAAAGGTCCACACCTCTTCAGGCGTTTCGAAGTAATAGTGTTGGCCCTTGTATGTGACCCACAGTCGCGCTGGCTGCAGCATTCCGAATTTCACTCCTTTCCGGTGCAACACCGCCTTGGCCCGGTTGAAACCCGCTCTCTGCTTTGCCACCTCTGTGCTCCAGTCCGGGTAGATTCGGATCTCTGCATTGTCCCACTTACTGCTCCGCTCCTTCTTGGCCCATTTCAGGACCAACTCTCTGTCCGTGAACCGGTGAAACCTCACCACCATCGCCCTTGGCGGCTCATTTGCCTGGGGCTTCCTCGCCAGCACCCGGTGTGCCCCGTCCAAATCCAGCGACCTCGAAGGGGCATCCGCGCCCATCATCGCCCCAAGCATCGTGCACGCGTATGCCCCGGCATCAGCCCCCTCCACTCCTTCAGGGAGACCCAGAATCCGCAGATTCTTTCTCCTCGACCTGTTCTCCAGGTCTTCGAGTCTTCCCGCCCACCTCTTGTGTAGCACCTCGTGCTGCTCCACTCTCACCGCCAGGCCCAAGAGCTCGTCCTCGTTCTGGCTGACTCTTTTCTCTACCTCCTGGAATCTTAACCTTGTGGACCTTCTGGGTGATCCCGAGTCCTTCAATTGCCGAAAGCATAGGCGCCAGCATCTCCTTGCGCATCTCCTCGCGCTGCTCTTCGAAGCAGCGCATGATGAACTCCTGCAGCTCCCCTTTGTCCCTGGCCGCCGCCATTTTGTTTTTTTTACCTCACTTCTCCCGTTGCTCCAGTGCCGCTTTTCTGGCCGTTGCACTTCGGGTCCGTTTCATAGGCGTTGGAGGGGGACCTCTCTCTTCCCTTCCCCACGGGTTTTTGTCAAAAAAAGTTCCATTGGGGCTCCTCTAGCGAGCCCGAAAGTCCGTCGAAGCGGGAGCTGCCGAATCGTGCGGCTTAGCTCCGCATCGCCGCACCCGGAAGTCTGATTTCGTATTCAAGAGTCATAGTTAGTGAAAAAGCCCGATTTCAATCTTGTGGCCCACTGAGGTGAAGGAGGCTCACTCATGCGGCCCATTCACAAGCCTAGGTTTCCCATCACTGATATAAGGTCTAAGAGTACTGGACTCTTACAGATATTAGGGCCTGTTGGGTTAATTGTTTGCTTTGTGTGCGTGGTTTTCGAACTATTGGAAACAACAGAAGTACTCAAGTGTATTTGAAGGCATTTTTCTAACTAACCCAGCTTTCCATACAGAATATTTTGATCATGCAGTTTGCACTGCCAATGAACCTGGCCTCCTCTCTTGCCTGTGAGATGAGTCAAGGGAACCATTATTATTTGACTGCTGGCCAAGTCCATTCATATTGATTCATACATTTAAATGAAAATATTCTGTTTATTTTCCTTTGCTGAAATTGCAACAATGTACAGCAATTAATGTTCACAATTGAAAGGACACAATGTGTGCACATAATGAAGCAAAGCGTAATTAAATCAAACTCGAAACCAAACCAACAAGTAAATAAACAATGATATATAATTGCTTAAAATTAACCAGTGTCTAGGAAAAGGCCACAAAGGACCCCATTTACTTTAACAGATTACTCAGAGTTATTTGCAATTGTTGAGGTTTGCTGTAAACAGGAATATTCTTCAACTTTAACTGCTAAACAAAGCCCCTGAGACACTACTCGTCTCTTCTCTGTCTACAAGATGAATTGGGAACAATTTCACTCACTTTCATAACCCATCACCTTTCAGGAAATGTCAACTGGTGAATATAGGTAACACAAAGTTATTTCTACATTGGGATGTCCGCTGACCGGCCCCAAAAACGGCGCGAATCAGTCCGGCATCGCGCCGCCCCAAAGGTGCGGAAGTCTCCGCATCTTGAGGGGCCGAGCCCACACCTTGAGGGGCTAGGCCCGCGCCGGACTGATTTCCGCCCCGCCAGCTGGCAGGAAAGGCCTTTGGTGCCCCGCCAGCTGGCGCGGAAATGACTTTGCCGTGCGGCGCATGCGCGGGAGCATCAGCGGCCGCTCACGGCATCCCCGTGCATGCGCAGTGGAGGGGGTCTCTTCCGCCTCCGCCATGGTGGAGACCATGGCGAAGGCGGAAGGAAAAGAGTGCCCCCACGGCACAGGCCCGCCCGCGGATCAGTGGGCCGCGATCGTGGGCCAGGCCACCGTGGGGGCACCCCCCGGGGCCAGATCGCCCCGCGCCCCCCCCCAGGACCCCGGAGCCCGCCCACGCCGCCTGGTCCCGCCGGTAAGAGAGGTGGTTTGATTCTCACCGGCAGGACAGGCATTCCAGCAGCGGGACTTCGGCCCATCACGGGCCGGAGAATCGCCGGGGGGGCCCGCCAACCGGCGCAGCGCGATTCCCACCCCCGCCGAATATCCGGTGCCGGAGAATTCGGCAACCGGTAGGGGCGGGATTCACGCCAGCCCCCGGCGATTCTCCGACCCGGCGGGGGGTCGGAGAATCCCACCCAAGAAGTCAAATGGATCACGGTGATATTTGTGGAAGATGAATAGCTTTCAAATGCTATTTTCAGCAGTTACTGTCCATCCTGCATGCTTCAGGAATTCCAAGGAGTGGTCACATCTCTCCTTCCTTCAAGGAAACCCAAGTGCTCCGAAGTGCTACAGAAGAGTAGATTGTATTTCTCTGACTAGATGGGACTACACAGAATGTATGACACAGAAAGTTCATTTGGCCTAACCAGTTCATGCAGGCATTTCTGCTCCACTTGAGCCTCCTCCCATTTTTCCTCGTCTCAATCTATCATTGCAATGGCCTGTTCCCTTCCCCCTCAAAGGCTTGCTTAGTTTCTCCTTTATTTCCTATGAATGACCATCTCCAGGTATCAGGGAAGTTACCTTAAAAAAGGCATGCAGGAGATAGGTAAAAGTAAATCCAGAATACTACTTTAAATTAAATTGCGAGTGTAGAATAAGGTGATCAGGGGTTCAAAGTCGCAAAAAAGTCATTCTAAGGCTGGCATCAAGGAAGTTCTTCATACAAAGAACAAAAAAGCTAACCCTCCTCAATTTCCTGGGCAACTCCTGAATGGTTCCGCGACGTATGATGCTTGACAAATCTGTTGGAATTCTTTGAAGAGGTAACCAGTACAGTCATCAAGGGAGAGCCAGTCGATGTGTTATATTTGGACTTTCAGAAGGCGTTTGACAAAGTCTCGCATAAGATTATTGTGCAAAATTAAAGCGCATGGGATTGGGGGAAATGTATTGAGGTGGATAGAAAACTGGTTGGCAGAGAGGGAACAAAGAGTAGGGATTAATGGGTCCTTTTCAAATTGGCAGGCAGTAGCCAGTGGGGTACTGCAGGGATCGGTGCTGGCGCCCCAGCTATTCACAATATCTTTTAATGATTTGAATGAGGGAACAAAATGTAACAGCTCAAAGTTTGCAGATGATACCAAATTAGGTGGGAGGGTGAATTGTGCCGAGGATGCACGGATCCTACAGCAAGATCTGGACAGGTTGGGCGAGTGGGCAAATCAATGGCAGATGCAGTATAATTTGGATAAGTGTGAGATTATTCACTTTGGAAGCAAAAACAGGAAGGCAGATTACTACCTGAATGGTTGTAAATTGGGAGAGGGAGTGTGCAGCGAGACCTGGGTGTCCTTGTGTACCAGTCGCTGAAGGTAAGCATGCAGGTGCAGCAGGCGGTAAAGAAGGCTAATGGTATGTTGGCCATCATTGCGAGAGGTTTCAAGTATAGAAGCAGGGATGTGTTGCTGCAATTGTACAGGGCCTTGGTGAGGCCACACTTGGAGTATTGTGTGCAGTTTTGTATATTTTCATTTGTATATTTATTTATTTTTTCTTTTGTTTTTTGGAATTGTAGTTGTAAACGTTAACCTAAGGTTTAAGACATGGCAGGAGATCCCAGACCCGTCTCATGCTCCTCGTGTGCGATGTGGGAGCTCAGGGACACGTCCACTGGCCCTGGCTCCTTCACGTGCAAGACGTGTGTCCAGTTGAAGCTCCTGTTAGACCGCTTGACGGCTCTGGAGCTGGGATGGACTCACTTTGGAGCATCCGCGATGCTGAGGATGACGAGGATAGCACGTTTAGCGAGTTGGTCACACCGCAGGTGAAATTTACTAAGGGAGATAGAAAATGGGTGACCAAAAGACAGAGCAAGAGTAGGAAGGCAGTGCAGGTGTCCCCTGAGGTCATCTCCCTGCAAAACAGATGTACCGCTTTGGATACTGTTGAGGGAGATGGCTCACCAGGGGAAGGCAGCAGCAGCCAGGTTCATGGCTGGCTCTGCTGCGCAGCACGGCAGGAAGAAGAATGGCAGGGCTGTAGTGATAGGGGACTCAATCGTAAGGGGAATAGACAGGCAGTTCTGCGGACGCAATCGAGACTCCAGGATGGTATGTTGCCTCCCTGGTGCAAGGATCAGGTATGTCTCGGAGCAGCTGCAGGACATACTGGTGGGGAGGGGGCGGGGGGGGGGGTGCACATAGGCACCAAGGATATAGGTAAAAAGCGGGATGAGGTCCTACAAGCTGAATTCAGGGAGTTAGGAGTTAAACTAAAAAGTAAGACCTCAAAGGTAGTAATCTCAGGATTGCTACCAGTGCCACAAGCTGGTCAGAGCAGGAATGTCAGGATAGATAGGATGAATGCATGGCTCGAGAGATGGTGCAAGAGGGAGGGATTCAAATTCCTGCGGCATTGGAACCGGTTCTGGGGGAGGTGGGATTAGTACATCCGGACGGTCTGCACCTGGGCAGGACTGGAACCGATGTCCTAGGGGGGGTGATTGCTAGAGCTGTTGGGGAGGGTTTAAATTAATGTGGCAGGGGGGTGGGATCCGATGTAGGAAGTTGTGGGGAAGTAAAACAGGGCCAGAAACAAAAAGCAGTAAAGGGGAAAGTGCAAAACAGAGCAGCCATTGTCAAAAATCAAAAAGGACCACAGTACAGGTTACAGTGACTGAGGAGAGTGTGAAAAGGGAGGTGGCCAATGCAGGATTGAGGGTGTTGTACCTAAATGAGCGAAGTATACGGAACAAGGTAAATGAGCATGTTACGCATGAAATTGGCCATAACAATATTGTGGGCATCACAGAGACGTGGCTGCAAGGGGATCAGGGCTGGGATCTAAATATCCAAGGACATATGTCCAATCGAAAGGACAGGCAGATGGGCAAAAGGGGCGGGGTTGCATTGGTAGTAAGGAATGAAGTTAAATCGATGGCAAGGAGCGATATAGGATCAGAAGGCAGAATCTCTGTGGGTAGAGTTGAGGAATCGCAAAGGTAAAAAGACCCTGATGGGAGTTATGTACAGGCTCCCTAGCAGTCGTCAGGATGTGGGGCAGAAAATAAATCAAGTGATAGAAAAGGCATGTAAAAAAGGCAATATTACAATAATCAAGGGGGACTTCAATATGCAGGTGGACTGGGAAAATCAGGTTGGTAATGGATCCCAAGAAATGGAATTTGTGGAATGTCTAAGAGATGGCTTTTTGGAGCAGCTTGTGACAGAGCCTACTAGGGAACAGTCAATTCGGGATTTGGTGATGTGTAATGAGGCAGTCTTGATTAGGGAACTTAAGGTGAAGGAACCCTTAGGGAGCAGTGACCACAGTATGATAGAATTTACCCTGCAGTTTGAGGGGGAGAAGCTGCAATCAAATGTAACAGTAATACAATTATATAAGGGTAACTACAAAGACATGAGGGAGGAGCTGGCCAGAGTTGATTGGAGAAGGAGCCTAGCAGGGAAGACAGTGGAACAGCAATGGCAGGAGTTTTGGGGGATTATTCGGGAGGCACAACAGAAATTCATCCCTAAGGGGAGGACAAGGCATCCATGGCTGGCAAGGAATGTCAAGGACAGCATAAAGGCTAAGGAAAAAGCATACGAAGTGGTGAGGATTAGTGCGAAACCAGAGGATTTGGAAGCCTTTAAAAGCGAGCAGAGGACAACTAAAAAAGCAATAAGGGGGGAGAAGATGAAGTACGAGTGCAAGCTAGCTAGTAATATAAAGGAAGATAGAAAGAGATTTTTTTCAATATATAAAAGGTAAGAGAGAGGCAAAAATAGACATTGGCCCACTAGAAAATGTGGCTGGAGAAGTAATAATAGGAAACAAAGAAATGGCAGAGGAACTGAATAGTTACTTTGCATCAGTCTTCACGGTGGACGACACCAGTGGGATGCCAGAGCTCCAGGAGAACCAGGGGGCAGAGGTGAGTGCAGTGACCATTACTAAGGAGAAGGTTCTGGGGAAACTGAAAGGTCTGAAGGTGGATAAGTCACCTGGACTGGATGGACTACCCCCCAGGGTCCTCAAAGAGATAGCTGAGGAAATTGTGGAGGCGTTAGTGATGATCTTTCAGGAATCACTGGAGGCAGGAAGGGTCCCAGAGGACTGGAAGGTGGCTAATGTAACACCACTGTTTAAGAAGGGAGGGAGGCAGAAGACGGGAAATTATAGGCCGGTTCGCCTGACTTCGGTCATTGGTAAGATTTTAGAGTCTGTTATTAAAGCTGAGATGGCAAAGCACTTGGAAGTGCATGGTAAAATAGGACTGAGTCAGCACGGCTTCGTCAAAGGGAGGTCGTGTCTGACAAATCTGTTAGAGTTCTTTGAGGAGATAACAAGCAAGTTAGACAAAGGAAAACCAGTGGACGTGATTTATTTAGATTTCCAGAAGGCCTTTGACAAGGCGCCGCATAGGAGACTGTTAAATAAGTTAAGAGCTCATGGTGTTCAGCGTAAGGTCCTGGCATGGATAGAGGATTGACTGACTGGCAGAAGGCAAAGAGTGGGATGAAGGGGTCTTTTTCAGGATGGCAGCCGGTGACTAGTGGTGTGCCTCAGGGGTCTGTGCTGGGACCACAACTTTTCACAATATACATTAATGATCTGGAAGAAGGTACTGAAGGCACCGTTGTTAAGTTTGCAGATGATACAAAGATCTGTAGAGGGACAGGTAGTATTGAGAAAGCAAGGGGGCTGCAGAAGGACTTGGACAAGCTAGGAGAGTGGGCAATGAAGTGGCAAATGAAATACAATGTGGAAAAGTGTGAGGTTTTGCACTTTGGAAGGAGGTATTTATGCATAGACTATTTTCTAAATGGGGAAATGCTTCGAAAAGCAGAAGCACAAAGGGACTTGGGGGGTCCTTGTTCACGATTCTCTTAAGGTTAATGTGCAGGTTCAGTCGGCAGTTAGGAAGGCAAATGCAATGTTAGCATTCATGTCAAGAGGGCTAGAATACAAGACCAGGGATGTACTTCTGAGGCTGTATAAGGCTCTGGTCAGAACCCATTTGGAGTATTGTGAGCAGTTTTGGGCCCCATATCTAAGGAAGGATGTGCTGACCTTGGAAAGGATCCAGAGGAGATTCACAAGAATGATCCCTGGAATGAAGAACTTGTCATATGAGGAACGTTTGAGGACTCTGGGTCTGTACTTGTTGGAGTTTAGAAGGATGAGAGGGGATCTTATTGAAACGTACAAGATACTGCGAGGCGTGGATAGAGTGGATGTGGAGAGGATGTTTCCACTTGTAGGAAAAACTAGAACCAGAGGACACAATCTCAGACGATCCTTTAAAATAGAGATGAGGAGGAATTTTTTCAGCCAGAGGGTGGTGGAATTCTTTGCCGCAGAAGGCTGTGGAGGCCAATTCACTGAGTGTCTTTAAGGCAGAGATAGATAAGTTCTTGATTAATAAGGGGATCAGGGGTTATGGGGAGAAGGTAGGAGAATGGGGATGAGAAAAATATCAGCCATGATTGAATGGCGGACCAGACTCGATGGGCCAAGTGGCTTAATTCTGTTCCTATATTTTATGGTCTTCTGGAGTGCAGCGAAAGTTTACCAGACTGGTTCCAGGAATGGCGGGACTGTCATATGAGGAGAGATTGACTAGGTTGGGATTGTTCTCGCTGGAGTTCAGAAGAATGAGGGGGGATCTCATAGAGACTTATAAAATTCTAACAGGACTAGACAGGATAGATGCAGGGAGGGTGTTACCAATGATGGGTGTGTCCAGAACCAGGGGTCACAGCCTGAGGATTCAGGGTAAACCATTTCGGACAGAGATAAGGAGACATTTCTTCACACAAAGAGTGGTGAGCCTGTGGAATTCATTACCACAGGAAGTAGTTGATGCTAAAACGATGAATATATTCAAGAGGCGGCTAGATATAGCACTTAGGGAGAATGGGATCAAAGGCTATGGGGAGAAAACAGGATTAGGCTATTGAGTTGGATGATCAGCCATGATCGTGATGAATGGCGGAGCAGGCTCGAAGGGCCAAAAGGCCTACTCCTGCTCCTATCTTCTATGTATCTATGTATTGGCCCAGAAAACCATCCCATATACACTCCAGTAACAATACGGTATTGTTACTAATTTGATTTGCCCAATTTATATGCAGATTAAAGTCATCCATAATCATAGATGTTCCTTTATTGCATGCGTCTCTAATTTCCTGTTTAATGTCATTCCCAACATCACCACTACAGTTTGGGTATCTATATGCAACCCCTACAAATGTTTTTTGTGATAATTAGCCGTGTCATTGAACAAGTGTTCAAGACACACTTCAGGTGCCTGGACAGATCTGGAGCTGCTCTTCAGAACTTGCCAAAGAACATTTCACCAGAATGATTATAGTGTGCTGCATTCTTCAGAACATTGCACACCAGCAAGGATTGCAACTGCAGGGGGAACAATGCACTGGGCGAACATTGCCTGAGGACGGATCAACTGCAGAGTACCAAGATGGGGACGGACCACAATGCAGCACCAGCTGCTCCCAGTTAATCGAGTCAGGTGCCTCAGATTACTGCTTTGAGATGCTCTTGGCCAATGACCTCTAGGATTTGGGTCCCATGAAGGTCACATCAAAGGCTCTTCCCTCTTCAGCTACACAGACTCAGCCATCGGGAAGTGAGGCGTTATATCAGGTACGGAGGTGGGAGGCATTGGGTGAGAAGTGGAAGTTGTTCCAATCCCAATTAATGTTATAACTGGATGGAAAGATCCCATAATGGAATCCTGGCTCAAAAAACCTTAACTTTTACTTTTTTATATAAGAAATGGAAGAACAGAGTCACAGGGCTGCTGATTAGTT
This sequence comes from Scyliorhinus torazame, assembly GCF_047496885.1. NCBI lineage: Eukaryota > Metazoa > Chordata > Chondrichthyes > Carcharhiniformes > Scyliorhinidae > Scyliorhinus > Scyliorhinus torazame. Next base: position 349,741,022 of record NC_092707.1, read on the forward strand.
TTAACAAGAAAAACATTTATTAAACATGAAAAAAATTGATTATTATACAATATGCCTTTACTCTCCTTTAGCTTAACACAGAAACACAGGTTTTAGGATTAACGCAAATTACATCCAAATCTACAGTGGTCTCATTAACACAAAGTCCCTTTTAAACACACAAGATGACTGTGAGCAAATACACTCACCACTCCAAACCCAAATGAATGTTTGTGAATTTTGCCTCAGAATATCCTCAGGTGATAGTCATGTGAGAGTTTCCAAACTCCACTCCAAAAACACACTTTTAACATCTTCTCTCATAATTATGCTTTCCCTTCGCAGTTTGCATTCTGAAATCAAGTCCAGGATTTCCAAATGACACTTTTAAACAAAGCTTCTGCGTCACATTTAACAGAAGTCCAGTCCAGGATTTTATACCAACCCCTTTTTAGGATGTCTTTGTCTTGATGGCTGTACAAGTTGTTCATGATTGCTTTAACTCTCGAATACATTAAAATTACCTTTAACGTTTCATCTACCTCTGAAGTCAGCTGTCCCCCACTTTAAATCTAGTTACTGAGATTCCCTCTGTAACTCAGCACATTTTGTTTGCTCTTCCTTGAATTCTTCTGAACAATACCTTGGTCTGTTCTCTTAGCTCCAGTCATCTTAAAAACTCTTTCTGTCTCAATTCCTTGGTTATCTGGACTGTAACTTGTACTTTAGGAACCCTGCCTCTTTGCAGCTTTCATCCTGGCCAGTCTTTCTCCTGGCAGAGTTGAGAAATGTTCACTCCCTGAGATTGTCATCAACTGCCCACAAATCCAGCTAAAACTAAAACTTTTAAGAGCTTGTTTTGTCTTTACAATAACCCCCAGTTGCTACGCACCCCCCACATGCTTTTTATCTATTCTTCACCCCGTAGCCCTCTCTAAGTAAAATCGAAATACAATTGGAACTGAACCAATTCCCACTCATACAAACACCTTTGTCCAGCATGTATCTAACTATAGGTGTTACCCTTCCATGCACAGCAATATTAAATTAAACCCACTTGAAACTATAGTTTATTTCTAATGTTTAATAATACAAATATAAAGACCTTAAAATTACCTTTGTTTACATAACAAAGTGGTTTGTATAGAACTCCCATTCCCTTCTCCCCTTTTCCCATTAATTTGATGGGCCGAATGGCCTCCTTCTGCAACATTTCACTCCGATATGTCTGCTCAGGAGCAGCTTGTGAAGATCAGTGGGGTTTAAAAGTTTAATGATCTGTCATCCTATAGAAAGCAGACTTGTTGGCATCCAGAAGCCTCACAGTGAAGCAAGGCCTGTATCAACTTGTTTATTTGCCACAATTGATGTTTCTTGGAGTAGGCCCCTCTAACCCTGGAATAAGGCATCATTGCAATGCTTTGCAACGTCAACCCATTTATTCTTAAATTGCAATTTTCTATTCTCGCTACAGTTATAAACACTGCACGCTGGATTCTCCATTCCTGTATCTAAGTGCTGATGCCAACGGAGGATTCGTGGTGTTTCACGACGGAAGAATCGGGTGCCACATCGGCACTGATTCCGCTACTGGTGAGGGGCTAGCACTAGCGCTGGGTGAAACACCCGCAGAACGCGCAAAAGACGGTGGGAGAATCACCAGGGCCATGCTGGACTTGCGCAGGGCTGACAAGCTGCAGCCTCGCGTACACCTACACCCCCTCACACATGCACTGATCGCACCAAAAAAGATAGCGCCGATTGTGCTGGACCACGTACTCGTCCTGACAGAACCAATGGTGGCTTTCTCCACCACATTGCTGGAATGTTAGTACATAAAAGTTAAAGGGGGGGGGGAGGGTTGGATGGTCATGCATAGAGGTCTGACAGTGGGATGCAAATTTATTATAATGGGGTTCCCGACGTTGAACATCGGGATTCCCATTGCATCACTCTTGTGGGGCTGGGAGAATCGCAACGTGACTTCCCACTGACGTGAAACACGATTTGGGCCTCTCACAAGATTTTCTGCTCCCGTCACCAAACCCACTTGAGAAGAACGGGAGCAGAAAGTCCCAGCCTATGTCTATATGTATAAAGTCCAGGATGCCATGCACCTTTCTAACCACTTTCTCAACTTTCCTTGTGCACATATATCCACCAAAGACCTCTTTCCCATCCGGGATTCGGTGTGGAGGGTGTTGCATGCAGGAGTCACATGCAGGTCAGGTGGATTGGCCATGATAATTTGCCCCTTGGTGTCCAAAAGGTTAGGTGGGTTACTGGGTTAGAGTGGAAGTGTGGGCTTAAATAGGGTGCTCTTTCCAAGCGCTGGTGCAGACTTGATGGGCCGAATGGCCTCCTTCTGCACTGTATGGATTCTATGAATTTAAGATTAATGTGGTTCAGACTCCCAGGCCGTCTGTATTTTCTGCGGCTTTGAGGAGTCTGTGTTCTGCGTATACATAGATTGTATGAGGTTGCAGCCCTTTTTTGTTTATTTGAAGGGGGCTGCTCCTCAAATGTTGGCTGCACTTTAGTCCCACGCTCCTTTGGCCACCCACGGACAGGGCGGAGGGCTGCCTTGTAAGCCTGTTCCTGGGCCTGGCCAGGGTCACCATTAACAGGTCCAGGCAGCAGGCGTTTGATGAGGTCATTCGACCTGATAGTCTGCTCCTCTCCCGTGGCTACATTCATCCCCTGAAGAGGGAGCACACAGTGCTGACCAGTATGCTTGAGGCCTTCTATGACTGGTGGGCACGGCAGGGGCAGGAGTGCAAGATCAGCCCTGGAAAAAACATTTTAATTTGACTTGTTTAGTTTCCTTTAAAAATGTGTCTATTTGTTACAGTGCTCATTGAAGGAGGAGCAGTCAATTAGTTATTTGTTTACTTCTTTTATTATTATTTTTAAGAGTTTGTCTCTTCCATGCGCACTTCTCCTGCAATGTGGCAAATAACAAATCTGTGAGTGACTGTTATGGTGCCTGACGGATGCAGGGTGTCATGAAATGGTTTCAGAGTCAGTCTGCTTGAAACAGAACCCCCCCCCCAAAAAAAATCCAGGTTTTTTATGGGAGGGGTTTCTTAATTGGTTTTGCCGGCAGTGGCATCACGCCTGAGAAGTGAACCTGTGCCCTCGGTTGCTAAGAAACGGAAGTCAATTTGAAAGACTAAGATGTGAAGATCAAATTTCAGCCTGTGGACAAATTCAGGAAAGGAAAAGCAAAAGTAGTTTTGACTTGGAGAGATCAGACAGACTTTGAAACAGTGAGTGTTAAGGCAGCTAAGGTGGGAGGGCATGGCACAGCTGGTGAAGTAGACCGAAAAGAGGTGATTCTGGGAGCAAGTGTTGTGAAGGATCCATAGATCAAGTTCTTCTGGGATTCCCAGCCAATATTGCCATCCGCTATCAAACTGCAAATGCAAAGCAGAATTATTATTACGAAGACCATTTGAATTAAAGTGGACCCAATATTTATAAGGTAAATTGCAATAACATTTGAAATTGTGTGTAAGCATTATGACGTCAGATGTCCTGGAATTAAAGCACCTTTTGCACTGAGATTTTGTGGTCAATGGCCCACAATTAAGTCATGTGATTAAATGTCATTGTGCTCAATCCTCTAGTAATACAACCAACGGTAGCTGGCGACCCTGACAAATGCTGCTCAGTGTGTGTAATAGATGTCCAGATACAGTCGTGGAGGGGGAACCCCTGAAATATTTCCAAATGAATTTGCAACTGCAATTATGGTATTTTTGGATGGATGATTTAAGAAAATTCAAATGGCTTTCCTCATCCATAATATCTTGATAAATGGTCAACCATTCATACGGTTTAAAACAGTGCCCAATTTTAATCTTGAATGGGTGATCAATTCTACCTCCTCCTGAGGACGTCTGTATCACAGATGTCAGTCTTCATTCAATTTGAATTACTCCACGTGATATCAAAAAACAGCTGAAGACACTAGCACTGCAAAGGCCACGGGCCCTGACAACATCCCGGCAGCAGTACAGAAGAATTGTGCTCCTGAACTTGCCACGCCCCAAGCCACGCTGTTCCAGTAAAACTACAACACTGCCATCTAACCAACAACGTGGAAAATTGCCCAGGAACATCCAGTCTACAAAAAGCAGAACAAATCCAATCCACCCATTATCACCCCATCAATCTACTCTTGGTCATCAGCAAAGTGGGAGAAGGTGTCATTAATAATGCCATCAAGCAGCACTTGCACACCAATAACATGCTTCCTGATGCCCGGTTTGGGTTCAACCAAAGCCACTTAGCTGCAGAATTCATTACAACATTGGCCCAAACACGGACAAAAGAGATGAACTCAAGATGAGGTGACAGTAGCTACACTTGACACCAAGGCAGTATATGACCGAGTGCGACATCAAGCACACCCAGCAAAATCAAAGTTAACGGGGATCAGGAGGAACTCTCTGCTGGTTGGAGTCATACCTGACACAAAGGAACATGGTTCTAGGTGTTGGAGGCCGATTTTCTCAACCCAGGGAGATTGCTCCAGGAGTTCCTCAGGATAGTGTCCTAGGCCCAACCGTATTCAGCTGCTGTATCAAAGAACAAAGAACAAAGAAAAGTACAGCACAGGAACAGGCCCTTCGGCCCTTCAAGCCTGCGCCGACCATGCTGCCCGTCTAAACTAAAATCTTCAACATTTCCTGGGTCCATATCCCTCTATTCCCATCCTATTCATGATTTTGTCAAGATGCCCCTTAAATGTCACGATCATCCCTGCTTCTACCACTTCCTCCGGCAGCAAGTTCCAGGCACCCACTAACCTCTGTGTAAAAGACCTGCCTCGTACATCTCCTCTAAATCTTGCCCCTCGAACCTTAAACCTATGCCCCCTAATAATTGACCCCTCTATCTTGGGAAAAAGCCTCTGACTATCCACTCTGTCTATGCCCCTCATAATTTTGTCGACCTCTATCAGGTCACCCCTCAACTTCCGTCGTTCCAGTGAGAACAAACCGAGTTTATTCAACCGCTCCTCATAGCTAATGCCCTCCATACCAGGCAACATCCTGGTAAATCTCTTCTGCATCCTCTCTAAAGCCTCCACATCCTTCTGGTAGTGTGGCGACTAGAATTGAACACTATAGTCCTAGTGTGGCCTAACTAAGGTCCTATACAACTGCAACATGACTTGCCAATTCTTATACTCAATGCCCCGGCCAATGAAGGCAAGCATGCCGTATGCCTTCTTGACTACCTTCTCCACCTGTGTTGCCCCTTTCAGTGACCTGTGGACTTGTACATCTAGATCTCTCTGACTTTCAATACTCTTGACGGTTCTACCATTCACTGTATAGTCCCTACCTGCATTAGACCTTCCAAAATGCATTACCTCACATTTGCCTGGATTAAACTCCATCTGCCATCTCTCCGCCCAAGTCTCCAAACAATCTAAATCCTGCTGTATCCTCTGACATTCCTTTCATCATAAGGTTGAAATTCACTGATGATTGCACAATGTTTAGCACATCCAACCTCCTCCGTGTCCATATGCAGCAAGACCTGTATAATATTCAGTCTTCGACTAATATGTCAGAAATAAAATTTATTATATTTTGGCCATCTCCAACGAGAGAGAAAAGCCATCTCCCTAAGACATTCAATGGCATTACCATTGCTGAATCCCCCACTGGAGGCAGTTATATAAATAGTTTGGCTACAAGAGCAGGTCAAAGGCTTGGAGTTCTGCAGAAAATAACTCTGGAACACTCTCCACTTGGCCGGATGAGTGCAACTCCAACAACATTCAAGAAGTTTAACACCATCCAGGACAAAGCAGCCAGCTTGATTGCCACCCTATCCACAACCTTAAACATTCACTCCCTCTATCACTGATGCACAATGGCAACTGTATGCATCATGTACCTTCCAAACCTGCAGCCTTTCGCACCTAATAATAGTAATCTTTATTGCAGAAGAGACAAGGGCAGCAGAGGCATGGGAACATCATCACTTGCACGTTTCTCTCCATGCCACACATTATATTGGAACTACATTGACGTTCCTTCATCATTACTGGATCAAAAACCTGGAACTCCAATCCCAACAGTACTGTGGTTGTGCCTGTACCAGATGGACTGCAGGACTTCAAGAAAGCAATTCACCAGCACCTTCCCTGGCCTAGGCAACACCACATCCCATGAAAGAATTTTTTTTAATTGCCCATATCGCAAGAGCCCCCTGGCACATGGGGAGACTGTTCAGTAAACCCTGACAGCCTCCCCATGGGTTCTGCAGATAGAACTCTAAATAACTCCTTATGTGTTTCACACTGCTCCAGCTCTGCACACTCACCCCACTGTGCTCGATCATCTCCTGGGTATCAGGAGGAGGAAGACATGTTCAAAGACGCAGCTTCGCATCAAACCACCCCACAATCTGCCAACTCTTATCTGCTCTTGTCTTAAATCTGTAGAAATTACTATAATGTGGGACGATTTCTTCAGTGTGCATCAGGTAGCAAAATTGTAAATGTGTGCGTTATAAAAGAATTGACATTTTCATCACATATCGCTCATGGAAGAAATTTTCTGTTTATATGATTCTTGGGCGAATAATCTTCTGCTATACATTCGGAGCGCGTGTTGGGAAAGTACACATCTCAGATTTCAGATGAGAGAATAAATAGGCTTAGTGGTTTGATTTATACTTCTGAGAAATCGCCCTAATTCCGTATATGGATTCCTGGGCACAATTCTCCGGCCTCGTTACGCTCTCGCTCGATTGAAATTAGGCCGGTGAGTAGCGGGAGAGACCGAAAACGACAACCGTTCCAGGTGCCAAACAATTTGCGGTGCAACCGACCCGCTCCCATAGACAAAATCAGGATCTCGCCGTAGTGTGGCAGGAAACCAATTATCACCACTTAAGCCCTCTTTCCATACAATTAACGAGGTGGTCTCCTGGGAGGCTGGAGAGGGGGCCACCTGGGATGGGCCGGCGCCGTTGGCTGGAGGACCTGCAGGAGAATGGACATCTGGTCAGTGGGAGGGAGGGTCAGTCAATAAGGCAATAACAACTCATGTTTGACAGGTCTTCTGTGCAGAGCCTGGTGGTTCCTCACCTCTGCTGCGCCTGCCAGCTTCCGCGTTGGTGACCGCCCTGTCCTCAGCCACACCAGTCACCTCCACGGCCCATTCCTCAAAGGAGATGAAGATTCTTATGCCCAGCACCCCACCGCCAGTCTGAGCCCTCTCCCGGCGATTGTGGGAGAGCTTTTCCTGAGGAGACACAGAGTGAGCATCATTGGCCACACGCGTGGTTCGCAGTGGTGGGAGCGGGGTTGTGAAAGAAGGGTTGGGGGGGGGGGGTTTGAAAGGAGAGGGGTTGGAGGGACGGTTTGGGGTTGCATGGAGAGTTGGGGAGTGGATGCTTGTGTGGGGGAGGAAAGGTCTCGGGTGGGGTCTGTTGGAGTCGACTCACTCATGCTGCCCGGTGTAGGTCATTGACCTTTTTCCGGCACTGGAGGTCAGTCCTCTTGGTCACACTCCCTGAGCTCACAGCTGTCGCTACCTCGTCTCAGGCAGCACTGGCTGCCCTATGGCTCTCTGGCACCTGCGCAGGAACAGGACATCCCTCGTGGCCTCGACTGCATCACGGAGTATCACCATACCTGCATCCCTGAATCTTGGGACAGGCTTCCTAGGTGGCATTGTTGCAAGCTGGCTGGGGCTGGCTGAGCAAGTGCTGCTTAAGTGCTACTCGACCTTGTTAGTGGGGGGCTGGCAAGCGCGGCGCTGGTGAATCGGCTGGCGAGCCTACATTTGCACCGAAAAGCCCATGAGGCCTCATTAAGTGGACCAATTAACGTTGAATAGTATTGCTGGGAAGTTCATGGCAGTTCCCGCTCACTACAACACTTAGAAATCTTTCCGGAGAATCATGCCCCTGATGTGCAAAGCACTGAACCAGGTTGTGAGGATTCCCCACACATTTCCTGAGCGAAAACCAATTTCCTTTATATAAAATAAAAACAGAAAATGCTGGATAAACTCAGCAGGTCTGGCAGCAATGTGGGAGAAAGAAATAGTGTTAACGTTTCAAGCCCATTTGCCTCTTCTACAGAACTAAATTTTGCTTTTTTCCCATTTTCTTTATAATTTTTTTATCTGAAATTTCTTATGTTTTTATTTTACTTCATATTTTCTCATTAACTTGCATAAAACTTTTAGCTGTTTTCATTATGTTATTGATCCATCATCCTCATGGTGTTTAATCCCTACACAGAGTTCTATTTATTTTTCGTTGGTTTCTTTTGGAATTAACTGCATTACATGCTCTATTTAATTGAACCTCACGGTTGTCCCATCCATTAAAAATGTTAATCATTCACTGGCACAAGTGTTTGTTTCTGATGAGCCACTTGTAAAACAGTCATAATTCTTCATTACTTTTGCAAAGAGCTCTCCTGCTGTAAAACTGGACTAAATGCCCACATTTCGACAAAAATAAATAGTTTTGTGTGAAATGTTCAGCCACAGGAAATGTCTCGCAAGACCAAAACTAAAAGTCAAAATGTAATTCCTTTCACGTTTTCAAATTGAAACTGAGAGAAAATACGTGGATCTCCCCATATCAGTTGAAATGAGGAAAGTAAATAGTCCGACTGCTCTGGCAACAGCAGAGACTCATTTTCCTGAGTCCCGGAAATTACCAAGACCAAGATGGAAATGGGGGGGGCGGGGGCAAAGTTTGTCAGTGGAGGCCAGAGCAGCAATTAGCTCTCCAGATACAGGTTTGAATCATGCTCAAATGGACAATTACATTTCTGAGTGCAAATCAACATCTTCGAGCACAAGTTTGAGTGAGATCTGAATTGAGGTTAAATCAAAACATGACTCCAGGCCTACAAGCAATTTACTCTCAGGCTAATAATACTGGTCTTGCATTCACTGCCATATGTGTGGTAGCAGTGTGGGTTGCCTTGCTGTCCACATTTACCCTCATTTGATCTTCCTAAATCCTAGGCAGGATATGCATTACTATCTCACATGGGGACAATGGGTGTGAGACAAAAATACAAACCTCTAAGTGAGAATTGGATTGGGGGAGGGGCACAGAAAGATGGAATGGGGTGACGATGGGGCAGGTGGGTGGGAGCACAAACCCCTGGCTTTGCCAGCATGAGATCTGGGTTTCATTTTAATATCATTGTTGGATCGCCTACTCGATTGCACGAGGAAATAATTTTCATTACGTTGGTCAGCTGTAGCCTTGTTGACATGTGAATGTATCTTTTTGTACAAGGTGACATTCTCATTGCCTGATTTTGTTGAGCAGTGTTATTTGAGGGGGTGATGCTTCCTCAGGGGCCCTGGTAGAGGGGAGCAGAGCTAGAAGGGAGGTACTGGATCCTTTTCCTCATAGCCACAGGAACATCCCAAGCTTGAATGTGTAAAAGGCTTGGACAGGGTGTCAGTCCATCAGTGGAATCACCCAGGACTTGAATTCAATGTATGCAGACATTCAATTACTTTACAAATTCAGCAAATGTGAGTACAATGCTTCATCTCTCCACTTTAACATTCCCTCTCACCCCAGAACACCCCCTCCATCATATCCTTCATCATACAATCATAAGTATACACTGCAACCTATCATTCAAAACATGGTCACCTCTTCATTTCCTCCCTTCATACTACACACTAACTGATGCGACCATCAATTCACTCGAAGACACGTGGAGAAGTAAACCGTGGTTTTAATCAGCTTAGAACTGAGCCTGCCTGTGACCGGTACAACACTGAAGGCGGCCCCGCAGGTCAGCAGCTCTTATACTTCCTGTAAAGGGGGTGGAGCCATGGGCGGAGCCCGTACATGCCCCAACATATCCCCTGTGGGTGAAGCCACACAATTGCCCATAGGTAGAGCCCACAGGGTTAATAACATAACACAGTGCACTGGTGAATTATCAGTAATTATACATTCACCACACTAACTCCATTCTCTTCTCACATATAGCACTCATGAAAGTTATTACTCCTCCCAGCACTCTGTCCTCACTTCACATTCCAAACATTTGTTTTTATAATCAGTCCTGTGGTGTTGGGTGTTCTGACACACAGATGAGCCAACACGGTTGTATATGGTACAACGCTATTTTATTTAAACTTACTATGTACAGTTTTGTCTTGACACTCTGCACGTGGGGATTCCCTGTTTGTGATTTTGTAACAGCTCTTCTCCGTGTCTTTGTCCCCAGACCTACTGACCACCAGGTGTCGTGCTCGTGCTTTTTATGTGGTTGGTGTTCTTGTGTGTGATTGGTTGTGGTGTTGTGTGCTCTGATTTGCCTGTTGGTGTGTCCATCATGATGTGTGTGTTTGAATATCATGACATCCCCCCTTTTTACAAAGATATGTGCCTACGTGGTAATAAATATGATCGCGTCGTGAGTGCATCTAAGAGTGTGTGTGTGTCGTGTACAGCATGTGCATATGACGGAACTATTTACATGGGGCGATGTCGGGTGCGTCACATGAACCAAGTTGTACCATAACATAACATGAATGCGAACGAGAGAAAAAAAAAACTTGAACAGTTGTCCAGTCAGACGATATCTGGAACGATAAACAACAACAGGTTATCATGTAAAATTGTGCAACTTGTTAGACATATGAACGGTATTATAAGTCCAGTCTAATGGGCTTGTGACGAGTTCGGGTTGACCGCCTCAAGGGTGGATCAAGAACCACCGGCTGCTGTGCAGGCATGGCCATGGGTGGCGATGGAAAGGGCGTGATGTGCGGCAGCTCCACAAAGTCATCCTCGGAAGCCTATTGAGGATCTGGCGTGTGCGTACTGTGTGGCTGTGAGCGTGGAAGTCGGCGAAGGGCGCGCCGATTGCGGCGACGCACTGAACCATCCGGCATGCGAACCAGGAACGAGCGGGGAGCCACTTGTCGGAGGACTTCGGCCGATGCTGACCAGCCACCATACGGTTGATGGACGCGTACTTTGTCTCCGGAGGACAGGGGGGGCAGGTCCGTCGCTCGTGTGTCGTACCGACTTTTCTGGCGATCACGCTGCATTTGCATGTTCCGAAGAACCGTCTCATGGTCTGTTGTTGGTGCCAGGATGGAAGGTACCGTCGTCCTGAGGGAGCGACCCATTAGTAGCTGCGCTGGCGAGAGACCCGTGGATAGCGGGGCCGATCGATAGGCCAGCAAGGCGAGGTTAAAGTCCGATCCGGCAGCAGCCGCCTTGCACAGGAGCCGCTTGGCGATGTGGACACCCTTTTCAGCCTTCCCGTTCGATTGTGGATGTAGAGGGCTGGATGTCACATGAGTGAAACCATATGCTGCGGCAAAGGACGACCATTCACGGCTGGCGAAACAGGGTCCATTGTCTGACATGACAGTCCTTGGAATGCCATGGCGAGCAAATGTTTCCTTGCAGGCCCCAATGACTGCGGACGACGTCAGATCATGGAGAGGCATGACTTCCGGGTAGTTTGAGAAGTAGTCTATAATAACGATGTAATCTCTGCCGAGCGCGTGAAATAGGTCAACACCCACCTTCGCCCAGGGGGACGTCACCATCTCGTGTGGTAGAAGCGTCTCCGGAGGATGCGCCGGCTGAAACCTCTGACAGGTTGTGCAGTTGAGCACCATGTTGGCTATGTCTTCATTAATACCCGGCCAATATACCGCCTCTCGGGCCCTTCGTCTGCATTTTTCGACGCCCAAGTGGCCTTCGTGTAGTTGATGAAGAATCATCTGGCGCATGCTGTGCGGAATAACGATCCTGTCTAATTTCATAAGGACCCCGTCTATGTTGGTAAGGTCATCTCGCACATTATAAAACTGGGGGCACTGCCCTTTGAGCCACCCTTCCGTCATGTGGCGCATCACTCGCTGCAGAAGGGGGTCAGTCGCCGTCTCTGCGCGTATGTGGGCCAGACTAGGATCATCAGCTGGCAGATTTGCTGCTGTCAGAGTTACGTGTGCCTCAATTTGACGCACGAACCCCTCCGCATCTGGTGGTGTGCTCACTGCTCGGGAGAGAGTGTCCGCCACGATGAGATCCTTCCCCGGAGTGTAGATCAGTTCGAAATCATACCTCCTGAGTTTAAGTAAGATGCGCTGGGGGCGAGGGGTCATGTCGTTCAGGTCTTTGTTAATGATGTTGACCAGGGGGCGGTGGTCAGTTTCAACCGTAAATCGTGGCAGGCCATACACATAGTCGTGGAACTTGTCCAGTCCAGTTAACAAGCCCAGGCATTCTTTTTCTATTTGCGCGTAGCGCTGTTCGGTAGGGGTCATGGCTCGTGAAGCATATGCAACCGGGGCCCATGACGACGTGCTGTCTTTTTGCAGGAGTACCGCTCCAATACCAGATTGGCTGGCATCTGTTGAGATCTTTGTAGGGCGAGTCGTGTCAAAGAACGCCAGCACTGGTGCCGTGACCAGTTTGTGCTTGAGCTCCTCCCATTCCCGCTGATGCGATTGGTGCCAGTTGAATTCTGTCGATTTTTTTACGAGATGGCGCATATTCGTTGTATGAGAAGCCAGGTTGGGAATGAACTTCCCAAGGAAGTTGACCATGCCCAGGAATCTTAGGACAGCCTTCTTGTCAGCCGGCCGTGGCATGGCTGTGATGGCGCTAACATTGTCTGCATCGGGACGGACCCCTGACCGTGAGATGTGGTCCCCGAGGAATTTCAGCTCCGTCTGGCCGAAGGCACACTTCGCACGGTTGAGACGCAGGCCATTTTGTCGTATGCGGGTGAAGACACGTCGTAGACGATGCATGTGTTCCTGCGGAGTGGTGGACCAAATGATGATATCGTCCACATATACACGTACCCCTTCGATGCCTTCCATCATCTGCTCCATAATGCGGTGGAAAACTTCAGATGCTGAAATGATGCCGAATGGCATCCGGTTGTAGCAGAATCTGCCAAAAGGGGTGTTGAATGTGCATAGTCTTCGGCTGGCCGGGTCCAATTGGATCTGCCAAAATCCTTTGGACGCATCCAATTTGGTGAATATTTTGGCTTGCGCCATCTCGCTGGTGAGGTCCTCTCGTTTCGGGATGGGATAGTGTTCCCGCATGATGTTGTTATTCAGATCTTTAGGATCTATACATATGCGGAGCTCGCCAGAGGGCTTCTTTACACAGACCATGGAGCTGACCCATGGCGTGGGCTCCGTGACCCTGGATAGGACCCCTTGGTCCTGAAGATCCTGCAGTTGTAACTTGAGGCGGTCTTTGAGTGGCGCAGGAACCCTGCGAGGTGCGTGAACGACAGGGATGGCGTCCGGTTTGAGTCGAATCTTGTACGTGTATGGCAATGTCCCCATGCCTTCAAAAACCTCCTGGTTGTGAGCAAGGAGGGAATGGAGATTTGCGTGGAACTCAGCATCCGGGAAGTCGGATATCTCATCTGGAGAGAGAGACATAATGCGCTGTACCAGGTGAAGGACCTTACACGCCTGTGTGCCCAGTAACGAGTCTTTTGATGAGCCGACAACTTCGAAGGGGAGTGTGGCCATGTGCATCTTGTGAGTTATCTGTAGCTGGCAAGATCCTATGGACGGGATGACGTTCCCGTTATAGTCAACCACCTTGAGCCGGGATGGCGTGATGGGTGGTTTGACCTTCATGGCCTGGACTGCAGAATATGCAATCAGGTTGGCGGATGCGCCGGTGTCCAGACGGAAGGTGACGCGCGATCGGTTGACCGTCAGGGTGGCACACCACTCATCGGCTGGATTGATGGCATTGGCCTTGTTGACATCGATGACGGAAACGCGGAAGGCATCCTGGTCATCTGCATCACTTAACTGGAAGTCTTGATGCGTGGGCTGGACGGTCCTGACTTGTCTGCGAGATTGTCGGGGATGTGCCGGATCCATGGGTTGAGCCGAACGACAGTGGGCAGCGTAGTGGCCCATCTTGCCACATCTGAGGCACTGTCGGTTTTTTGCAGGACATTGCCCTTTTAAATGTAGAGCTCCACAATTGCCGCACGTCATGACGTCACGGCGTTCGTTGTGCCACTGCGCATGCGCAGTGCGATCTTGCGGTGGGCGCGCCTGCGCAGTGCGTCCCTCGATGTGGCCGTTATTTTTGGCGCGCACTAGCGCGGGAGACCGCGAAAAGCGCGGGAAGCGGCCGCTGTCGTCCGGGCCGTGGGTCGGGAAGTAATCGACGGCCTGGATGCGTTCGACGTCGTGGGCGGCCTGGCTTGCCGATTCGACGGCTGGGGACCCCCTCCGTGCCAACTCGGACGCCTGAAATCGGGCAAAACGGCAGGTAGCATTTTCGTGGAGGACACAGGCTTCCACAGCAGATGCTAAGGTGAGGCTTTTTATTTTAAGAAGCTGCTGGCGTAGGCCACTAGAGGCAACGCCAAAAACAATCTGGTCCCTGATCATGGACTCTGTGGTGGTGCCGTAACCGCAGGACTGCGCTAGAATCCGGAGGTGCGTCAAAAAGGGTTGAAAAAGCTCCTCCTTACCTTGCAGGCGTTGCTGAAAGAGGTATCTTTCAAAACTTTCATTTACTTCAACTTTAAAGTGCTGGTCCAGTTTGAGGATGACCGTGTCATATTTGGATTGGTTTTCGCCTTCTCCGAACACCAGTGAGTTGAAGACGTCGAGGGCGTGCTGACCTGCGTAGAAGAGGAGCATTGCAATCTTCGTTTCATCCGAGGCACTCTGTTTTTTTTTCGGTGGCACGGATGTACAGGTCAAATCGCTGTCTGAAGAGCTTCCAATTGGTACCTAGGTTCCCCGCGACTTGCAACGGCTGCGGTTTGTCGGTGCGGTCCATGTCCAGAATGGCAGGTTAGTTGGCAGGTATCGATCCACTCCTGTACCATGTGGTGTTGGGTGTTCTGACACACAGATGAGCCAACACGGTTGTATATGGTACAACGCTATTTTATTTAAACTTACTATGTACAGTTTTGTCTTGACACTCTGCACGTGGGGATTCCCTGTTTGTGATTTTGTAACAGCTCTTCTCCGTGTCTTTGTCCCCAGACCTACTGACCACCAGGTGTCGTGCTCGTGCTTTTTATGTGGTTGGTGTTCTTGTGTGTGATTGGTTGTGGTGTTGTGTGCTCTGATTTGCCTGTTGGTGTGTCCATCATGATGTGTGTGTTTGAATATCATGACAAGTCCATCTAGCTTCTTCTCCATCGCACAGCAGATGGACTATAACCTAAAACCCCAGACATCTCCATTTGTCCATGAAACCAGGGGGAGGAACAAGGTTCAGGAAAAGTATCTGACAACATAGCTCTCACCCAGAAAGCTGGGGATTAGAAACCTGGCAAAGCGCACACACAATGCAAGGGAGATTGAAACTGGGAAGCTTATCTGGGAAAGATGTCTGCAGGTTACTTTGTTTAAGGAACCCGCTCATAATAATAATCTTTATTATTGTTACAAATAAACTTACATTAACACTGCAATGAAATTACTGTGAAAATCCTCTAGTCGCCGCACTCTGGCGCCTGTTCGGGTACATGTAGCACAATCAATCACTCACGAGACGAGATGAGGAAGGTGTCAATCGATGCTTTATTACACAGACTTGTTCCCCAGCAGCACAGTTACAGAATGTGGCTGCTGGGAGAACCCGGGCTCTTATACTCCGCCTTACTGGGTGGAGCCAGTAGGCGGCTGATCCAATCGGGACCCAGCGTCTATCCACCAATAGCCTCTCGGCATCACAGGGTACTGTAATACCCCTAATACATACCACCACATTCACCCCTTGTTAAAAGAACCCGGCGGGGGTAGTGGGCCGCATGGTGGTAGGGGTTTACAGAGTCGGTACCTAGGATGCCGCTAACACGGCGGCTATGCTCCGATATTCACTACCAGCACTATTTACAATGCCACTTTTACTGGGCAACTGAATTATTTACAGAGGCATTTCTTGCTTTGTTATACGGATTCGATGAGTCGAATGGGTGCCCTGGTCATCCTCGCCGATTGTCTCAGCCCCGGTGGTGATACAGGTGCTGGTTCGGGCACCGTCGTCTCTGGGAGCGTAGCGATGCCTCTTCCTGCTCCACTACCCCTAGGCGGGGCTGGGGGAAGGACCGATCCACCCGGGAAGGGGGCGGCTGTGGGGTGCGCCAGTGGGAGGGAGGGGGTGCTTGGTGTTGGGGGGGGTGTGGAGCTCCGGCGGGCGCCAGGTCCTGCAGGGAGACCAAGTCCTGTCGGCCATCGGGGTATGCCACGTAGGCGTATTGAGGGTTCACGTGGAGGAGATGAACCCTCTCGACCAATGGGTCCGATTTGTGCGTCCGCACATGCTTTCGGAGCAAGATGGGTCCCGGGGCGGCCAGCCAGGTTGGAAATGACGTTCCGGAGGAGGACCTCCTAGGGAAGACAAGGAGGCGTTCGTGAGGTGTTTGATTCATTGTTGTACAGAGCAGCGACCGGATGGAGTGGAGGGCGTCTTGGAGGACTTCCTGCCAGTGGGAAATTGGGAGACCTCTGGACCGTAGGGCCAGCAGAACGGTCTTCCAGACCGTTCCGTTCTCCCTCTCTACCTGACCGTTCCCCCGGGGGTTGTAACTGGTCGTCCTGCTCGAGGCGATGCCTTTGCTGAGCAGGAATTGACGCAGTTCGTCGCTCATGAAGGAGGACCCCCTATCGCTATGTATGTAGGCGGGGAAACCGAACAGTGTAAAGATGGTGCCGAGGGCTCTAATGACCGTGGCCGCGGTCATGTCGGGGCAGGGAAAGGCGAAAGGGAACGGGGAGTATTTGTCAATCACGTTCAGGAAGTACGTGTTGCAATCGGTGGAGTGGAGGGGGCCTTTGAAGTCCAGACTGAGGAGCTCAAAGGGACGGGAAGCCTTTATCAGGTGCGCTTTGTCTGGCCTGTAGAACTGCGGCTTGCACTCTGCGCAGATTTGGCAGTTCCTGGTGGCTGTCCTGACCTCCTCGTGGAGTAGGGCAGGTTGCAGGTCTTTATGAAGTGATGGAACCGAGTGACCCCCGGGTGGCAGAGGTCCTCGTGGAGGGTTCGGAAACGGTCCACTTGTGCGTTGGCACATGTGGCGCGGGATAGCACATCGGAAGGCTCGTTCAGCTTTCCAGGACGATACATGATCTCATAGTTATAGGTGGAGAGTTTGGTCCTCCACCGCAAGATCTTGTCGTTCTTGATCTTGCCCTGCTGTGCATTATCGAACCTGAAGGCAACCGACCGTTGGTCAGTGAGGAGAGTGAATCTCCTACCGGCGAGGTAATGCCTCCAATGTCGCACAGCTTCCACTATGACCTGGGCCTCCTTTTCCACTGAGGAGTGGCGGATTTCTGAAGCGTGGAGGGTGCGTGAAAAAAAGGCCACGGGTATGCCTGTTTGGTTGAGGGTGGCCGCCAAAGCTACGTCGGACGCGTCGCTCTCGACTTGGAAGGGGAGGGACTCGTCGATCGCGTGCATCGTGGCCTTTGCGATATCCGCTTTGATGCGGCTGAAGGCCTGGCATGCCTCTGTCGACAGGGGAAAGACCATGGACTGAATTAGCGGACGGGCCTTGTCTGCATAGTTGGGGACCCACTGGGTGTAATAAGAGAAAAATCCCAGGCAGCGTTTCAGGGCCTTGGAGCAGTGAGGGAGGGGGAACTCCATGAAGGGGCGCGCGCGTTCAGGGTCTGGGCCTATAACTCCATTTCGCACTACGTAGCCGAGGATGGCTAGGCGGTCAGTGCTAAACACGCATTTCTCCCTGTTGTATGTGAGATTCAGGGCGTTTGCGGGCTGGAGGAATTTGCGGAGGTTGGCGTCGTGGTCCTGCTGGTTGAGGCCGCAGATGGTGACGTTATCGAGGTATGGAAACGTGGCCCGCAAACTGTACCGGTCAACCATTCGGTCCATCTCCCGTTGGAAGACCAAGACCCAGTTAGTGACGCCGAACGGAACCCTTAAAAAGTGATAAAGCCGTCCACCTACTTCAAAAGCAGTGTATTTGCGGTTGCTCGGGCGGATGGGGAGCTGGTGATAGGCGGACTTAAGGTCCACGGTGGAAAAGACCTTGTACTGTGCAATCCGATTGACCATGTCGGATATGCAGGGGAGAGGGTACGCATCCAGCTGCGTGTACCTATTGATGGTTTGACTATTGACTATGACCATCCTCTGCTTCTCCCCGGTCTTTACAACTACCACCTGAGCTCTCCAGGGACTATAGCTGGCCTGGATTATGCCTTCCCTCAGCAGCCGCTGGACTTCTGACCGGATAAAAGTTCGGTCCTGGGTACTGTACCGTCTGCTCCTAGTGGCGATGGGTTTGCAATCCGGGGTGAGGTTCGCAAACAGGGAAGGCGGGTTGACCTTGAGGGTCGGAGGCTTCAGATAGTGAGTGGGGGTATCGGGCCGCCAAATTTAAACGTTAAACCCTGGACGTTGCACTGAAAATCCAACCCGAGGAGTGTGGCAGCGCAGAGGTGGGGGAGGACGTAAAGCCGGTAGCTCTTGAATTCCCTCCCCTGCACCGTGAGGTTCGCGATGTGGAACCCTTTGATCTCTACAGAATGGGACCCTGCCGCCAGAAAAATGTTTTGATTACTCGGGTGGATCGGAACGGAACAGCATCTTACCGTATTGGGATGTATAAAACTCTCCGTGCTCCCAGAGTTGATCAGGCAGGGCGTCTCGTACCCGTTCATGAATACCGTTGTTGTTGCCGTTTGGAGCGTTCGGGGCCGCGACTGGTCCAGGGTCACCGAAGCCAGTCGCAGTTGTTGCATCGGGGCATTTTCTTCAGGCCCCGTGGGTCCGTCCATCCCGGGGTCCTTAGCCGTCAGCCAAGATGGCGGCGTCCATGGGTCACACACGGTCGGGGGTAGACAAGATGGTGCCACCAATTGATCGCGCATGGCCGAAGGAGCACAAAATGGCGGCGCCCATCCCTCCCGCATGAAGTCCGGGACCCAAGATAACGGCGCCCGATGGCCGCACATGGATCGTTGGGAGGTTGAGGTTGAGGTCCTGGTTCTCCCCCGGAGATTGCGGCGACCCCCCGGGCCTGGCACACTGCTATAAAGTGCCCATTTTTGCCGCACCCTTTACAGAGGGATGAGTGGGCCGGGCAGCGCAGTCGGGGGTGTTTCGCTTGCCCACAAAAGTAGCAGCGGGGCCCACCCGGGTGATCTGGTGCTCTGGCAGCACAGGCCTGCGGGGGGGTGACGGGGGTTCGGTCGCGGCGGGGTTCCACGGTGCCCAAGGGGCTGCCGCGCGGTCGGGGGCGTAGGCACGGGCGTTCTGCGATGCCACATCGAACGAGGCAGCGAGGGCCCGTGCCTCCTTGAGGCCTAGTGAGTCTCTTTCCAGCAATCGCTGGCAAATTTGGGACAAAAGCATACCTGCCACGAAAGCATCCCGAATCAGTAGCTCCATATGTTCATTAGCCGGAACCGGTGGGCATTTGCAATTTCTCACCAGTATTAGCAGCGCACTGTAGAATTTGTCCAGCAATTCCCCGGGGATTTGCCGTCTCGTCGCGAGCTGGTGGCGTGCATAAATCTGGTTGACGGGCCGAAAATAGAGCCCTCTCAGCATGGCGAGCGCCGCCTGGTAATCGTCCGCGTCCTCTATGAGAGTGTAGATTTCCGGGCTCACTCTGGAATGGCAGGACCAGCATTTTCTGGTCTTCTGTAGGTACGCAGGTGGCCGTTCGGAGGTATCCTTCAAAACACGCTAACCAGGGTTTAAAAATGGCCGCTGAATTTGCCACGTGGGGGCTGATTCGCAGACACTCCGGAGTGATTCGGAGCTCCATGCCCTTTAAAGTCTGCGTAATAAATTGTAGCACAATCAATCACTCACGAGACGAGATGAGAAGGAGTCAATCGATGGCTTTATTACGCAGACTTGTTCCCCAGCAGCACAGTTACACAATGCGGCTGCTGGGAGAACCCGGGCTCTTATACTCCGCCTTACTGGGTGGAGCCAGTAGGCGGCTGATACAATCGGGACCCAGCATCTATACACCAATAGCCTCGCGTGATCACAGGGTACCGTAATACCCCTAATACATACCACCACAGTATACTAAGGGAGAATTCACAATGTCCAGTTCACCTAACAAGCACACCTTTTGGGACTTGTGGGAGGAAGCCGGAACACCCGGAAGAAACTCTCGCAGACAGAGGGAGAACTTGCAGACTCCGCACAGACAGTGACCCAAGCTGGGAATCGAATCTGGGACCCTGACGCTGTGAAGTAACAGTGCTAACCACTGTGCTACCGTGCCATCCTAATGATCCCGGGAGGCCCATGGCTTTGATTAAACCTTGATGCTCAGGACTTGGTGGGGGGATTGTGGAGATGTTTCATATGTTTACAGGTTATCTTTGTCCCCTAGTAGCCATTCTGTAATGTTTTTGGATGTGATGCATTTTGGGGGCATGCCACAGGTTAAAAGCATCATGTCAGTTGCCAGGGAACCTTGCAGAAACATGCATTATCTTGTTTCTGCATTCAGCGATGAGCTGCACATTAATTCTTCTTCGGTGATCACTGACTAACGAGTATGATTGTCGACCTAAGAAGCTCCGTGCTACTGGTCATTGGATCTGTGGGTTCCTGCATGGCTGACAAACCCAATCCTAGAGCTGCATCTATGACCACACACTTGGCAGGTGTTTCCGGGAAGTGAGATCGGTGCTTGGACGCTAAGTCGTGGGTATTCCTATCTCCGGCTACTTCTCAGGGCCACCTCTTGCAGTCGGGTGTCCTCGAAGAATTGTGTCCCTTCAATCAGGAAGTTCCTCCAATAGGCCTCTTCTGAGTAAGGGTCTCCCAGGTGTTGATGTTGATGTTGCATCTCTTGAGCTAAGCCTTCAGGGTGTCTTTGACGTGCATCCTTTGTCCTCCTCTTGTACATTCCAGGTTCTGAAATTCAGTTTAACTTTAATTTTCTGACCGCAGGTAAATGAGCCTGCTGGATGGGGTTTACCAGCCAGTGCGGAGATGGAACAGATATTTTTAGGGCACCTTTACCAGCCCTTTTCCCATGAGAGTGGATCCTGAAGAGGGCTGTTCAAGCATAAAAAAATCATGAAGAAATGTTCTCCTGTTCCTATTCCAAGCATGCAACGATTGAATCAAACTCCACCGCATACGTGTCGGTCCGAAGCTAGTCACTTCCAGACCTCACAGTCTCGTCCCCATCACTTCTTGTCAATTGCTGCAGGCTTGTCTGTGTGGGGGGTGTGCTTGTTTCCTTTAGATCGGCGCCAGATGCGGGATATCTTTTACCGTGGGTACGCCATTGCACATCAGCAGATACACATTTACACGTTCCTTGACAGAGGGTAGGTCTAGTTCCTGTGGCAAGGGAACCTCGCCGACTGGGGATCTCCCTACTGCTGCAGCCTTCATCTGCCATCGCAGCTGTTGATACCATACGAGTATCTTATGCCTGATTCGCCATTGAAGACTTATTTTGTTTTTTTTGTATAAATTTAAAATACCCAATTCAATTCTTTTCCAATTAAAGAGCAATTTACCACGGTCAATCACCTACCCTGCCCATCTTTGGGTTGCGGGGGATCGAACCCGGGTCCTCGGCTACATGAGGCAGCAGTGCTAACCACTGTGCCACTGTGCAGCCCTTAAGAAGAGTTGTTTTCGATTGCGCTTTGTCTGGTTCCTCCCCTCCAACCTTATGGCCATCGGCGATCATGCCAGGAGCTTAAGATTCCTGATGGCATTGCCCTTGGCATCAATGGGACGTTCAAGCCTCTCCACCATGGCGGCAATCCAAGGAAAAGATCAGTCATGTATATATGTATAGATAACATAATGATGTAATGTAAGGAATATTTAGTTGGATCTGTTGTTTAAGTGTTTAAAGGAAAGGTCATTGGCACTAAAGGAGTAAAGACAGAAGGGTGCATTCAAATAACATTGCGTACTGGTGGAATACCACGTGATCTGTAGTGACATTGACGGAGTGTATGCACGGGCTTTGGGGAGTCCACTATCTTACGCTGTAGAAGTAACATCTCTTAATAAACCCTGCACTATGCTTTCACAAATTTAGAGCTTGGCACCTCTAATTCTTTTTCTCTTTGCGGCTAACAGCAAGAATATAATAATCCTAAAATCTGATGCCCATGTCCTTACTTGCACCAAGCCCCATTCACACATCACCCCTATGCACTGGCTCCAGTTGAGCAACACTTTGGTTTTAAAATTCTAGTCCTTGTTTTCCAGTTCCTCCATGGACTCAGCCCTCCCTATCCCTGTAATCATTAGCGCCACAAGAGACAGGTGTAGGCAAGTCTAGGATAATCCCTGGACGTATTTCTTCATACAAAGCCTGATCAATGGCCGAGATGGGAAGACAGTAGGATTGCTAGTCTGGAAGAATGCATCATAATCAGCTAAAGAGCCTTCTTCATTACGGATGACCTTGTGTGCGTGTTAAGTACTGTGAAGTACTCTGAACGCCCACTGGCTAACCATCATACAAATTTCTCACATCTACAAAGAAACCTTTTGCAATTCAGCAGGTCAGCTTAAGGGATTGAACAGAAATATTTTATAAGCTTAAAATGAAACAAATGACTTATGAAGGAATTAACGTTCCACATTGACAGTGATTATGAAACCCATTAATCAGCCGAAGCTTTGGAATCGCACAAGTATCCCATTTGTTTTAATTCTGAGTTTTGTTTTGTGGACGGAGAAGTATAAAATGAATGGGCTGTGTTTTCATCTTCACTGCATGGATGGGAACCTGGCTGAGCAGGTTATTAGTCTGTTACAGAACTCACTTCCTTCCTTCCTTCATTTCAAGGGAATAAAAATTGGGCAAGTTCTACAATGAGCAGGCAATTTGCTCCTCCAGATTATTGCCTGTGTTGCAAAGATGAAGATTTAGCCCAATTTGAACTTTGAAAAATTCAACATAATTCCTGGTCACCTGCTACCAAAGCAAAATGTTTAGAATACAGTAAATCCCCATTTCAAGTGTCCCCTTTTAAAGTTGTTTGTTTCAAGGTTTTAAAAAAATCTCTGGTTTCCATTTAAAGTGCAGTATTCCTCGTTTTAAAGTGTGCAAGCAGTGGAATGATGTCATCTCCTCCTGAGTCTGGCCTGTGATCAGCACCAATTTGTCCTTTCTGTACATTCGAGGAACAGCCCTAAGTGCTGACGCCAGCGTGGGAACAGTGGCGTTTTACGCCAGAACGAACGGTGCAATAACTGCACCGATTTTGGGACCGTTGGGGGGGCTAGCAGCCACGCTGGGTAAAGCTCCCGGCTTCCATGCCAAAAATGGCTGGAGAATGGCCGGATCCCTGTCTGCGCATGTGCACAGCGGCGACCTGCGGTGACTGCACCGTGCAATATGGCACCGGCCACCAGCGGAACCGGCCTGCCAAATAATGACACGCAGTAAACCCCCCTCGCCGCCGCCTGACCGCTTCCCATCAGTCCCCCCAGCCCTCACCAAAGACCCCTGGCAAGCGGCACGGCTCCCCCCCCCCCCCCCCCCGACTGTGGTGGCACTGGACACAGCCTGCAGCCGCCACACGGGATCGACGAAACAAAATAGCAGAAGTGTAGAAGTGTTCCGCGCCATCGGGAACTCAGCCCATCGGGGGCGGAGCATGGGGGGGGACAGCCTCAGTTGATTTCCTGAGACCGTGCCGGCAGCGTCAGGACTGAGGCGCTCCCCCGATGCTCTGCCCATTTTTGAGGGGGCGGAGCATTGCAAAAACGGCGGCGCCCCCGATTTTGGCACGAGCGGGGATTCTCTGGCCAATCGCCAAACGCGATTTCGGCGTAGGCGATTGGAGAATGCCGGCCATAATTTTTTTGACCACCTGTAATAAAGCAAACTTCTCGTGTAAACTGTTTTTGTTTACCGTACCTTGTATTAGTTGAGGAACACTGAACGTTGTTCTTTGAAATAATTCTCCACTATATTTTACTGTAAACTTTCTTTTTCAAATTTCTTTGCTGCTGGTGCTGTATGTTCCTCTACGTTACACCCATGGCAGAACTGGGTGAGCCGGTTAGACCGCGGGAGAGGCTGAAATTGGGATCTGCACCGGGCACTAATCGGTTACCGGCCGAACCGGACTGTTCCCATTCGTGATCCGAATCCTGCCCAAACATGGCAAGAAACCAATAATCACCAATTAAGGACAATCTCCATCTTATTAACGGGACAGACGCCCTATCTAATGGCCTCCCGTGATCTAACCAGCTCCCCAGTGAGCGGTTACGCGGACGCCCTTTAACACACCCATTTAATAACATGAATCTAGCAAAATGGCTGCTGTGGGGCTCGGAGGAGGTGAGTAGCCAACTTTGAAGTGGGGCAATCAGTCCGGGGCTGCTGTCCCAGTGCTCATGGCAGGTGAGGGAGCCGCCGCCCCGCTCGGATAGTGTATACTCATACCAGGGGCAACTTCAGCTGCAGCCTGTCTGTCACGCCGAACATACCCAGGACAGAGCCCTGTCTGTGGTAATATAGTGCAGGTCACTTTAACTCCCTCTGACCGTGGCAGCCTCTGGTTGCACAGTTGAAGGCTATCGCTAATTGGGAATAGGCACTGCTAGTTACATTAGCACTTCACAGCTCCCAAGTGGATTCCCGTGGGTAGACGTGCCATGTCCTGGGCGAGTGTTATTGCCTGGCTTCCCAATCAGACTGCGAGGCCTGTACACTTTGCCTGAACACTGGAGGCATCAACTTCACAGAGGCAGCAGCCAACAATGAAACACCAAAGTGTTAGGCCTCAACACTGGCGATATCCCCGCGACCAGGGGGTGGGTATGTGGATTCGGAGGGAACCTGCGCCTGGTCCAAATAATGTTCCCAGCGGGGGTCTGAGGTCCGGTGCCCAGGGGCCCCTGCTGTGTGGATCCCCAGCACAGTAAGTAAGTAAAGTAAGTCTCTATCATCCCAGATGACAACAGGCTGTTTTCCCCTTTGGGGGGGGAAGAGTTAACTGGTGGTGATTTAACTTGAGGATCACCACACCTCAGGCGAGGGGCAATGTTGAGAAGGCCGGGCCTTCATGAATAACCTCAGCTGGTACGGAAATTGAACCCGAGCTGCTGGTCTTGTTCTGTATCACAAACCAGATGTTCGACAGCATGTGCCACAGGAGGCTCAGCCTCAACAAGGTGATGGTGCGGTACCTGTACCATGTCCTTGCAGACTTGGGACCAGGAGGAGAAGGCTACCCGCAGCCTTAAACCTTTACACCTTGAGTTCATTCCAGGGCTCAAGCAGGAACTTGTGCGGCATATCCCAACCCACAGCCCGCAAGTGTGCCCGTGAAGTTATGGATGCCCTGTTTGCCCAGGCAGCAGACTGTATAAATCTTGACCTATTCCCTTTAAGGTCGCAATCCTGTTCCACGATATTGAAATGAGGTGACGGCGACAAGGATATAATCCTTCCAAGTCCATCCATCTCCATTTTCAGTCCCAACTAATTGCTGCCACTGTATTAGTTTAGGCCAAGAGCTGCTCTAAATATCCCTACGGAGCCCATTTTGTGCTGCTATGGAAACCTACAGAGTGATTTTGTGGGTGTGCATTTAAACTCATTGCCGAATACTTACGTCAACAGCTTATATTTATATAGCACCTTTAATATGATGGAACATCCCAAGGTGCTTCACAGAACATTATAAAGCGAAATTAAACACTGAGCCACGTAAGGTGATATTCGGGCCATTGGTGAAAAGCTTGGTGAAAGTGGTGTGTTTTAATAAGCATCGTAAAGGGAGAAAAAGAGGCAGAGAGTTGGGAAGGTTTAACAAGAAAATTCCTTAGTGGGGCAGCTGAAGGCACTACTAATAGAGGTGTAATGCTCAAGATGTCAGAATTAGATGGAAGCAGATATTTTGGTGGGTCAAGGAGCTGTGATGAATCTGTGCCCTCTTATACTGTTGCTTGGCAGATTTATAAATATTATTCATCTTAGAGAATTCAATAGCTCCCAAGTGAATGTAGTGCACTGTTCAGCTTGACTGGATTTGGGCATTAACATTTTTTGGGTTTAACACTATCGCAGAATTCCCTTCATTTGTAACTACCTCCTCATGTGTTAGTGGTGTTGCAAGTATATTGGTGAAGATACCCCCTGTCACTCCGAGCAAAATCTTGATGCCAATGAAACACACTTATGGTTATGTTAGAAGGTCCCTGGGCGAGCACTCAGAGCCTGCGCAGACCAGCTGGCGAGTGTATTCACAGATATCTTCACCACCTCACTCCTCTGCTCTGAGGTCCCCTCCTCCTTCAAGAAGGCCACCATAATACCAGTACCAAAGAAGAACAAGGTATGTGCCTCAACGACTACCGACCGGTGGCCATAACGTCTGTTATCATGAAATGCTTCGAGCGGCTGGTCATAAGACGGATCAGTGCCAGTCTCCCAGACTGTCTCGATCCACTGCAGTTTGCCTATCACCGCAACCGGTCCACAGCAGACGCTACCTCACTGGCTCTGCAATCAACACTAGAACACCTCGACAACAAGGACACATATGTAAGACTGCTGTTCATAGACTACAGCTCCACCTTCAACACCATTATCCCCACAAGACTAATAACCAAACTGCAATCTTGGACTTGACCCCTCCCTGTGCAGCTGGATCCTCGACTTCCTCACCAACAGACCGCAATCTGTCAGGATAGGCAACAGCACTTCCTCCACAGTAGTCCTCAACACCAGGGCCACACAAGGATGTGTGCTCATTCCTCTACTGTACTCCCTATACACCCATGACTGTGTGGCAAGATGTAACTCCAACTCAATCTCTAAGGTTGTGGATGATACGACCGTGGTGGGCCGTATCTCAAACAACGACGAATCAGACTACAGGAGGGAGATAAATCACTTGGTTGCATGGAGCACCGAAAACAACCTCTCTCTAAATGTTGGAAAGACCAAGGAATTGATCATCGACATCAGGAAGCGCAGCACGACACACACTCCCGTCTGCATCAATAGCTCCGAAGTGGAGATGGTCGATAGCTTTAAGTTCCTGGGGGTCACCATCACCAACAGTCTGTCCTGGTCCACTCACGTTGATGCAACAGTCAAGAAAACCCAACAACATCTCTACTTCCTGCGGAAACTAAAGAAATTTGGCATGTCTGCATCGACTCTCATAAACTTCTACAGATGTGCCATAGAGAGCATCCTATCCAGTGCATCACAGCTTGGTATGGCAACTGCTCGGTCCAAGATCGCAAGAAGTTGCAGAGTGTGGTAAACTCAGCCCAACACATCACACAAGCTTGCCACCCTCACATTGATTCTGTATACACCACCCACTGCCTCAGGAAGGCAGACAGCATTATCAGAGACCCCTCCCACCCAGGCATTGCCTTCTTCCAGACCCTTCCATCAGGCAGACGGTACAGAAGTCTGAAGACTCGCACATCCAGGCATAGGAACAGTTTCTTCCCCACAGCTACAAGACTCCTCAACGATTCCCCCTCAGACTGATCTGTTCCCTGTAAGAACACTATTCACCACGCCCTATGCTGCTCTTGCTCATGTATTTGCTTTGTTTGGTCCCTTGTTCCGCACTGTAACCAATCACTGTATGTCGATGTACCATTTGTCAATGTTCTCTGTTGATTATTCTTGTGTCTACTGTGTACGTACTGTGTACATTCCTCGGCCGCAGAAAAATACTTTTCACTGTACTTCCGTACGTGTGACAATGAATCAAATCAAAATCAAATTGCAATCTGAGGCCAGGACGTTCCATTCCCATCCCCGCCAGGAGTGTTTGGTGGCGGGAGCGGAAAATATCACGACAAGGCTAAAGCCACGTTTCACATTGATGCAAAAGCTGGAAGTGATTACCCCCTCCCCCCATCAGTGGTGGACGGTGTTCATTGTAATGAATTACATATCACTATCATGGCCCACATGTCAGAGTCATTCCCCCATGTCTAAAAATGCATCCACAGCGGTGTGACGTCAGAACAGCGTGAAGCATAGCTGGTCTCAGAAGGCGTGCACCTCGCAGGTAGTTCTCCCAGGGGAACTCAGGAGTGAGAGTAGCACTCGAGAGGAGAGGGTCATGCAGGGTAATGCCAATGGGTGTCAGGGTAATGCTAGGGGCTGCACCTGCGTGAAGATTGTTTCCTGGTTTGCTCACCGTGCATAGGTCAGCTTTCATAAATGGCTCCCAGATCATCAATTCACTGATTTAATGGCGCAGTGGACAAATCAGACTGCAGCAATACGATGTGGCGCCGGCCTTTGTTTTGCACTAAGACCCCCACTGTATGATAGGAAAAGCCGCCACTACTGTCGGAGGCCTCAGCGTCGCTTTTCCCCGCCTGACATTGGCCTTTGCCGATATCGGAGAATATCTCGTCAAGAGGAGAGATTTAGGATATGTTGTAAATTTCACCATCGTTTAGACATGGCTAGCAGCCCCACATCCCTGTACGTCTTTCAATTCCCATGGCAAGTGTCCCAATTGTAAGCTTCTCTGTCGGCTCCTCCGCTTTGCTGGTAGTGCACCCATGCTCCCAGGTTTCCTGATGGCGTGGGGGTGTCCACAATGGGAAACCCCATTGGCCGGCTGTGGGAACGGAGAATCCCGCTGCCTGCAGGGGCGTACCGCGTCAGAAAACGGGTCTGGTGGGACGAAGAAGCCTGCCCATTATGTTTAGAGAGTGTGGGCGCGATCTATCAGCTGCGTGTGCCCGAATGGTGGCACAGCATGGCCGGCAGATGCTCTTTTCTGGAATCCACCCAGCTTCCCACGCCTCACGAGACCCAACGCGATCTAACAAGACGTCACGATCTGAATCCTGCCCATTGTGAGCGGGATCATTCCCTGGCAAATCTGCATATTAGAATGAGACAGCTAGATTCATTCGAATATGCGCTCACCTGATCTACCAAGGCCCTGGAGTCTAACCCATTTGCCTTCGAGACCTTAGGCAAGCACCGTTCAGTGCTAGTCCTCACAAATGGTGACTAGACGGAACGGAACGGCACTTGGGGGTTTCCAAGGTGTAAGCGGCCCCCAGGTGGTTGCTGTCTGGGCAGGGTGGCACCCTGGCACTGGTGCCACCTGGACACTTGGGCACTGACACCAGGGCACTGCCAGCCTGGCATCCTGGCAGTGCCACCTGGGTGTCAGCCTGTCACTGCCGAGGTGCCCAGGTGGCACTTCCAGCTGGCAGAAACAGCAGCAGGGCCAAGGTGCCATGCTGGCATTTTCCCTGCACCAGCGATCTGACTCGGGGTGCCCTGCCCATGTGAGGTGTTGTGCAGGAGGGCCCGAGGACCCCCTTATAGGTTGGGGCTTCGGGAGTCACGTCGAGGGGTGGAGAGATTGGGACACCATTTAAAAATGGCTTCCCGATCTCGTCCTGCACTGAGGTGTTTCAGCGAGTGGAGCTCCTCAGTGCAGGAAACAGGACTAAATACGGCCTCGGCAGGGCATTCCCCACTGAGGCCCCAGAGTGCAACAAAGTCCCGATCGGTAATGTGGTGCTTCTCGGCACTGCAAGTGCCAGGAAACACCCGGCTGTACGGCATCAGCACGGGACTTTGTTGCAATTTAGTTACATCATGCCCTGTGTCTTTAAGTTTAGGGTAAATGAAGGCAGTCATGTGATTGTATTCAACTCTGACTGACAACAGGTCTGGGTGATGGGGCAGTTAAAAAAGGAAAAGGAGCAGAAGTAGGCCATTCATCTACTTAAGCCTCCTCCATATTCAATCATATCATGGCTGATCGTCTACCTCAATGCCATATTTCCACACTATCCCCATATCCGTTAATGATTTTACTGTCTAGGAATCTATCGACCAGTGCCTTGACTATATTCAATGACTGAGCCACCGCAGCAATCCGGGTTGGAAAAGTCTAAAGATTTACCACCCTTTGAGTGAAGAGGCTCCTCCTCACCTCATCGTAAATAG
Source organism: Scyliorhinus torazame (assembly GCF_047496885.1). NCBI lineage: Eukaryota > Metazoa > Chordata > Chondrichthyes > Carcharhiniformes > Scyliorhinidae > Scyliorhinus > Scyliorhinus torazame. The sequence continues at coordinate 349,770,966 of NC_092707.1, forward strand.
CCTACCCCTTATTATGAGATTTAGGGCCCCCCCAACCAGGGAAAACCTCCTTCCTCCATCTACCCTTTTGAGCCCGGTTAGAATTTTGTACACATCAATAAGCTCACTTCTCATTCTTCTAACATCGAGATAATACAGACTCAGATTCCATAATCTCTCCTCATAGGACAATCCTGCTCTTCCAGGGATCAGTCAGGTCAACGTTCGTTGCAATCCTCCATGGAAAGCATATCCTTCCTTAGGCAAGGAAATCAAAATTGTAGACAATACCCCAGGAGTGGTCTCTCCAAAGTTCTGTACAGTTGCAGTAAACTTGTACTAAAATCTTCTTGCCATAAAGACCAACATACCATTTTCCTTTCTAATTGTTTGCTACATCTGCATGCTAGCTTTCAGTGACTCGTTAACATGGACACCAAGGTCCCTTTGGATATCAACACTTCCCAATCTCTCGGCATCTAAAAAGTACTCTGTATTTCTGTTTTCTTACCAAGGTGGATAATTTCACATTTATTAGTGCATTATTCCATCTGTCATATGTTGATACCCACCCGCTTAACCTCTAAGTTCCCTTGAAGCCTTTTTGTACCCTCCTCACACTTAGATTCCTACCTGGTTTTCTGTCATCAGCAAACATGGAAATATTACCTTTGATTCCCTTATCCAAATCAACTGTGAATAGCTGGGGCCCAAGCACTGACCCTTCCGGTACTCCACAATAGTCACATGCTGCAAGCTTGAGAATGGCCCATTTATTATTTTCTGCCGATTAGCCAATCTATGCCAATATATTACCCACAATCACATGCACTCTAATTTTATTTACTAGCCTCTTGTGTGGAACCTTATCGAAAGCCTTCTGAAAATGTGAATATACATCCATTAGTTCCCCCCTTATCTACTCTGGTAGTCTCATCCTCACAACACTCCAATAGATTTGTCAAATATGATTTCCCTTTCATAAATCCATGTTAATTCTGACAATCATTATTTTCTAAGTAAGCAATTATCACATCCTTTATAACATATTCTATCATTTTCCCTACTACTGATGTCAGGTTAATTGTTTTCGCTCTCCCTCATTTCTTAAATAGTGGGGTTACACCCGCTGCCTTCCAATCTGCAGGAACCATTCCAGAATCTATACAATTTTGGAAGATGACCATCAATGCTGGTGGGCAAATATAGTTCTACGACACTACTTTGAAGAACATTGATGTTCTTGGTGACAAAGCCAATATTTATCCTTCAATCAACATCACAAAAGCTGGTCATTGTGGTATTATCATAACTATCAGCATTGCAAGGGTTAATGTAGTGTTGAGAGTAGCCACTAGAGGGAGCTGAAGATACAACTATATAAGGCAATGATGCTGCCCTTAGGGAGGAGTGTGTGCAGGAGCTAGCTAGTGAAGGTCATAAGGGCAGATAGTGTGAGTAAGGCTATAGTTTATACCAGTAGTGAGATTAGCAGTAGATGAGTGTAGTTGGATGTAATTGGTCAGTTGGAATTCTTAAGGACTAAGGGTCAAATCGCAGTTTAGTAGTGTAAAGAAAATCATACCTTTGTTTAAGTTAAAGCTATTTTGTGGCCTTTGTGAACACTGCACCAACCATCCTGAAATAAGCAACACAAATAACACCACAGTCATTATCAAACTGTTAGTTCTGAGAACTTGCCCCAAATATTACCCCAAATTCAATGAGCCCAATTTTGTATAATAATCTTCTGTGTTGTACTATAGCATAACCCAAGGGTGTAATAATAATATCCCCTTCAACACGATCTGGATAATCATGTATTTTGCGTGTGTGTGCTTCTTGAGTCTCTCCAAATGCTGACCTAGTTTTTAGTATTTGTGGCACAGTTTAGTTTGGCAGATTTATTCTACATCAGGTAAGATGATTAGAGCTGCAGAGATGATCAGTCATTTTATTCAATTATCACAATCTGTGCTCATGTATAAAAGACAAAATAAAGAATACACAAAACTGAATAATGTTTCTGTATTCTGTGCCACGGAGGTCTGGTGGTGCAATGCGTCGCTTCCTTACCTCTGAGCCAGAAGCTCTGGGTTCAAGTCCCACCTCAGGACTTCTTGATAGCCAAGGAAGGTGTGTTCATTTCATCATCAAACAGGTTGAATGTGTCAATCTGTGAATCCTTCCAAACACACCACTGGCTGGTGGTAAGAGCAGGAGGGAGTCCTGAACAGCCACATTTGATGTGCAGTTGCTCAAGCTCAAGCTACTAGCGATCTGTTCTGGGAATTACTGGCTACTTTGATTGCGCAAGCTACTAGCGATCTGTTCTGGGAATTACTGGCTACTTTGATTGCGCAAGCTACTAGCGATCTGTTCTGGGAATTACTAGCTATGGAAACAGACAAAAGTCTGCTTGAGTGCACCCCACTAGATGTGGAAGAGAATTGGAATTTGAATTCTGTGCCAAAGTTCAGGGAAGAACTTTCATTCAGCCTCCTGTCCTTTTAAATCTTCCACCAGCACCATGCTACCTGATGATGCACGATCAATGACCACTAAAGCGAGGTTGTAGTCCAACTGAATGCTTTAATAAGCTAGATGTTTCCCCCAGCAGCTCAGGTACAGAATGAAGGCTGCTGGGGCGGCACGGGCTCTTATACCCTGCCTAGCAGGGTGGACCAACAAAAATCTTAACCAATAGAAAGCATACAGTTTCCACCAATGGTGCACCAGCATACCAGGTACCGTAATACCTCTACTACCACATTCACCCCCTGTTAAAAAAGAGTCCGGCGGGAGTGGTGGCCTGATACTACAAACATGGCAACGTGGTAGAATTAGTTATGGAGGTACCGTAATACCTCCGTACAGCGTTTTGTAACTATTTACAATTCTAATAACTATTTACAATTGATGATTTAAATTTACAGTTTACAATTTAAAATGAAGCAATCAGTCGATCGGAGGCCCTGGTCGTCCTCTGTGATCGTCGGAGCTTCGGTGGTGACTCCGGTGGAGGCTCGGACGTCTGTGACTCCGGGGGGCTTGGCCTCGATCTCCGTGACAGCTTCGACACCTCTAGTCGGCGCTGGTGGGGAAAACGGTTGACCTGGGAACGGAGCGCCTGCGGAGTGCGTCGGTGGGTGGGGGGGCCTAGACGGGGCCGGCGGAAGGACCGATCCTCCTGTAAGGTGCCCTGGTGGAGGGGAGGGTGGGACTGGTGGCTGGGGTGTGCGTGGGGATCCGGCGGGTGACAGGTCTCGTAGGGAGACTGTATGTTGTCGGCCATCGGGGTACGCCACGTAGGCATACTGGGGTTAGCGTGGAGAAGATGGACCCTCTCGACCAACGGGTCCGACTTGTGCGCCCGCACGTGTTTTCGGACCAGGAGGGGTCCGGGTGCTGCCAGCCAGGTCGGGAGCGAGGTCCCGAGGAGGACTTCCTGAGGAAGACAAGGAGACGTTCATGAGGTGTCTGGTTGGTGGTGGTACAAAGCAGTGACCAAATGGAGTGGAGGGCATCCGGGAGGACTTCCTGCCAGCGGGAGACTGGGAGAGTCCTGGACCGTAGGGCCAGTAGGACGGTCTTCCAGACCGTTCCGTTCTCCCTCTCTACCTGTCCGTTACCCCGGGGGTTGTAACTGGTCGTCCTGCTCGAGGCAATGCCCTTGCTGAGCAGGAATTGACGCAGTTCGCCGCTCATAAAGGAGGACCCCCTATCTCTATGTATGTAAGCAGGGAATCCAAACAGCGCAAAGGTGCTATGGAGGGCCTTGATGACGGTGGTTGTGGTCATGTCGGGGCAGGGGATGGGGAATGGGAACCGGGAGTACTCGTCAATCACGTTCAGGAAGTACGTGTTGCAGTCGGTGGAGTGGAGGGGGCCTTTGAAGTCCATGCTGAGGCGTTCAAAGGGACGGGAAGCCTTTATCAGATGCGCTTTCTCTTGCCGGTAGAAGTGTGGTTTGCACTCCGTGCAGATTTGGCAATTCCTGGTGGCTGTCCTGACCTCCTCGATGGAGTAGGGCAGGTTGCGGGTCTCGATAAAATGGAAAAAGCGAGTGACTCCCGGTTGGCAGAGGTCCTCGTGGAGGGCTCGGAGGCGGTCCACTTTTGCGGTGGCACAAGGAGGCTCGTTCAGCTTCCCGGGTCGATACAAGATCTCGTAGTTGTAGGTGGAGAGTTCGATCCTCCATCGCAAGATCTTATCGTTTTTTATCTTGCTCCGCTGTGCATTATCGAACATGAAAACAACCGACTGTTGGTCAGTGAGGAGAGTGAATGTCCTGCCGGCCAGGTAATGCCTCCAATGTCGCACAGCTTCTACTATGGCCTGGGCCTCCTTTCGACTGTGGAGTGGCGGATTTCGGAAGCATGGAGGGTACGTGAGAAGAAGGCCACGGGTCTGCCCGCTTGGTTGAGGGTGGCCGCCAGAGCTACGTCAGACCCGTCGCTCTCGACCTGGAAGGGGAGGGACTCGTCGATGGCGTGCATCGTGGCCTTTGCAATGTCTGCTTTGATGCGGCTGAAGGCCTGGCGGGCCTCTATCGACTGGGGAAAAGCTGTGGATTGGATCAGGGGACGGGCCTTGTCCGCATTGTTGGGGACCCATTGGGCGTAGTAACTGAAAAACCCTAGGCAGCGCTTCAGGGCCTTGGAGCAGTGAGGGAGGGGGAACCATAAGGGGGCGCATGCGTTCAGGGTCAGGGCCCATAACTCCATTTCGCACTACGTAGCCGAGGATGGCTAGGCGATCCGTGCTAAACACACATTTATCCTTGTTGTATGTAAGGTTAAGGATTTTTGCGGTCTGGAGGAATTTTCGGAGTTTGGTGTCATGGTCCTGCTGGTCGTGGCCGCAGATAGTGACACTATCGAGATACGGGAATATTGCCCGTAAACCGTACCAGTCAACCATTCGGTCCATCTCGTGCTGGAAGACCGAGGCCCCGTTGGTGACACCGAAGGGAACCCTGAAGAAGTGGTAGAGCCGCCCATCTGCCTCGAAGGCAGTATATTTGCGGTCACCAGTGCGGATGGGGAGCTGGTGGTTGTCGGACTTAAGATCCACCGTGAAGACCTTGTAATGCGCGATCCTGTTTCCCAGGTCGGATATGCGGGGGAGAGGGTTCGCGTCCAGCTGAGTAAACCTGTTGATGGTCTGACTGTAGTCGATGACCATCCTATGCTTCTCCCCGGTCTTTACCACCACTACTTGAGCTCTCCAGGGACTGTTGCTGGCTTCAATGACTCCTTCCCTCAGTAGTCTTTGGACCTCTGACCTAATAAAGATTGGTCCTGGGCACTGTACCGTCTGCTCCTGGTGGCGACGGGGTTGCAATCCGGGGTTCAGTTTGCAAACAGGGAAGGCGGGTCGACCATAAGGGTCGCGAGGCCGCAGACAGTGAGGGGGGTATAGGGCCGCCGAATTTGAAGGTTAGACTTTGGAGGTTACACTGGAAGTCTAAACCTAGGACTGTGGCCACGCAGAGCTGAGGAAGGACGTAGAGACGGAAGTTTTTGAACTCCCTTCCCTGGGCTGTGAGGTTTGCTACACAAAACCCCTTTATCTCCACTGAGTGGGAACCGGAGGCCAGGGAGATTTTTTGATTAACGGGATGGACGAGGAGAGAACAGCGCCTTACCGTGTCGGTGTGTATGAAGCTCTCCGTGCTCCCAGAGTCGATTAGGCAGGACGTCTCGTGCCCGTTGATAAATACAGTCATTGTAGCAGTTGAGAGTGTTCGAGGCCGGGACTGATCCAGAGTCACCGATGCTAATCGCACCAGTTGAGTGTTCTCTTCGGGCAGTGTGTGGTCAGCCAAGCTGGGGTCCTGGGGGTCCATCCAAGATGGCGGCACCCATTGGTCGCACATGGCTGGGGGATGCACAAAATGGCAGCGCCCATCACTCTAACGTGGCATCCGCAGGACAAGATGGCGGCACTTGGGGGCCGCACGTGGCCCTGGCGTAGGAAGATGGTGGCGACCGCTGGCCGCACGGGTACCGTGGAGAAGTTTGTGGTGGCGGTCCGCATTCGCCTCCGGAGACCGTGGCAACCGCACGGGCCTCGCATAACCCCACGAAATGGCCCTTTTTGCCGCATCCCTTGCAGGTGGATGCGGGGGCCGGGCAGCGTTGGCGGGGGTGCTTGGCCTGCCCGCAAAAGTAGCAGCGGGGCCCCCCGGGGTTGCCAGGCTGCCTTGCAGCACAGGCTTGTGGGGGGATGGGGGATGTCTCGGGGTCGGCTGCGGAGGGGTTCCACGCTGCCCAGGGGGCTGCCGCGCGGTCGGGAACGTAAGCGATGGCGTTTCTGGAGGCCACATCCAGGGAGCCTGCAAGGGCCCTTGCCTCCTTGAGACCTAGAGTGTCTTTTCCTAGCAGTCGCTGGCGGATTTGTGAGTATAGCATACCTGCCACGAAAGTGTCCTGGACCAAGAGTTCAGTGTGTTCGCTCGCCGAAACTTACGGGCAGATGCAGTTTCTCCCCAACACCAGGAGGGCACGGTAGAATTCTTCCAGCGATTCCCCAGAGATTTGTCGCCTCGTTGCCAGCAGGTGCCGGGCGTAGACCTGGTTTACTTGGCGAATATAATGTCCTTTTAGCAGCTCTATTGCTGCATCGAAGTCTTCTGCTTCCTCGATGAGGGTGTAAATCTCCGGGCTCACCCTCGAGTGCAGGACTTGCAGTTTCTGTTCTCCTGTGGGTGTGTTTTCGGCCGTTCTGAGATACCCTTTAAAGCACGCCAGCCAGTGCTTGAAGATTGCCGCTGAGTTTGCCGCGGGGGGCTGAGTTGCAGACAGTCCGGCTTGATTCGGAGCTCCATCCTTTTTAAAATTAGCCTATTAAATTGATGCACGATCAATTACCACTAAAGCGAGGTTGTAGTCCAACTGAAGGCTTTAATAAGCCAGATGTTTCCCGCAGCAGCTCAGGTACAGAATGAAGGCTGCTGGGGCGGCACGGAATCTTATAGCCTGCCTAGCAGGGCGGAGCTACCATACATACTAACCAATAGAAAGCATACAGTTTTCACCAATGGTGCTCCAGCATACCAGGTACCGTTATACCTCTCCCACCACACCTGACTGTTGCGCACTTCCCTGAAGCCTCACTGCCTTCCTTGATGGCTGCATTCTGTTCTTCAAGGATTCACATTTAAATTCAAAAGATTTGTTCCTCTTGTGTATTAGAAAATGCAGACCTATCAACTTTCACAAAAGGAATAATGAAAATCTTGAACACAAAAAGATAGTACAATTGAGAATCTCAGAACTGTGATTGATAGATATAATAACCCCCATGACGTCCACAGGGATACCCTGATCGATTACCCCATGGGACTCGTGGAATATGAGTTCCCCCGCTGGTGAGCAGAAGCCCTCCCACATGGGGCTCATAAGAACTCAGAGACCAGCATGTTGGTTGTCCCAATGCACTGTACTCTGTAAATATATTCGCTGCTGTGGGCAGGCTTTTTGTGACCTTAAATAAATATGCGTTCACCTTACCTGGATCTTAATACTAGTGACGAGGTAAAAGAAACCGGGGGCTGGATTCTCCGTTCCTGCGTCTAAGTGCTGATGCTAACGGAGGTTCCATAGAGTTCCACGGTAGAAATATTGGCGCCACACCCGCACCAATTCCGCTACCGGTGAGGGGCTAGCACCAGCGCCGTGTGAAGCACCCGCAGGATATGTGACCAATGGTGGGGAATCGCCGGGTCCGTGATCAACATGCGCAGGGCTGATCAGCTGCAGCTGCGTGTACACTTATACCACCCACACACGCACCGGTCGTGCACAAAAATATGCCGCCAGTTGTGCTGGACAGTCCACACTGACCCACAGCCCACCCCACCCCCCAGTACTCCCCCCAGCCCTGGTTAAAGCCCCTCGGCCAGCGGCTCAACTGTCGGCGAAGCATGGCAGTGCTGGACACTGTCCATACACCCCCTCTCTCTCTCTCTCTGCAGCCACCACACCATGCTCACCACTGTTGAGAACACACGTGAACCACGCCGTCGGGAATTCGGTCCATCGGAGGTGGAGCATCATGGATGGGCCAAATAATGAGATGCGAACGCGATTGCAACTGCGCGCGGCGTGCGTCGCGATGATGCCGATTTGAAGCGGGCAGAGCTTTGCAACCCAGCGTCAAACCGGCGTCTGCCGCGATTTTGGCGTCGGATACTATTCTTCGCCCGATTGCCGTTCCCAATTTCAGCGTCAGGCAACGGAGAATCGTGTCCCTGAACTCCGAATCCGGGCGCCCCAACCACTCCAGGGGATTGCTGTGCAGCAACGTTTTGAGCTGACTTTTAAATATGCCGTTCTTGGTGAAATTAGTGGCCTTCGACGCAGGACTGGAAGATTGGGCTCAGTACGCAAAGAGCATGAGGTACATTTTCTAGGCCAACAGTGTCGTTGGAGAGGACCGACAAAAGGTAGTCTGTCTGCGGGTCTCAACCTTCAGCATTATCAAAAGCTTTGCGTACCCAGCTGCTCCGAGTTGATAGAGTTGATGTCCAACCATTACAACCCAAAACCATCTATAATCATACAACAGTACCATTTCAACACTGCTGTGCAAATTCCGGGAGAGTCACTTACGGATTTCTTGACTCGACACCGAAGGCTGGCTGAGCATTGGGAGTTTGGGCCATCCCTTTCCGAGATGGTGAGGGATCGGTTGGTGTGCGGAATTAATAACATGGCCACGCAGAGGAATTGTTGGCGGAACATATGCTTGATTGAGCTGTCTCGTGAAAACGCAGAAAAAGGGGTTCAATAACTCCAATGATCCATGGACTACAGTATCCATGGAGTTGCTCGACCCCCTTACTGGAATCCAGTGGTGCACCAGGGCAGTGATCGAATGACCAGGTTACCACCAAAATTACGAACAAGAGCACAACACCACGCCCAGGCTCAACATTTGATAGCCAACACGGACCAGCGGGACACTTCCTCAGAGGACGAGGGTGAATTGGCAACATTGCCAGTCTTACGGGCATGGAATGCACGGCAACCAAGGCCGGCAGAATCAGCAGGGAACGCGCCGCCCTGGCCAGTCGATGAGGTTGTCTCAAGCCACAGCCTTGCACTTGGCCCAACCTGAGGAGGTAAACATAATGCAGTCTAAGTGGTGCTGATTCGAGTTAAGCTCCACGTAAATGGACACCCCTCGTGATGGAGATAACAGGGGCAGTCATCTTCATTGTCAGTCAACAGACCTCTTGCCAGCTTTGCAAAGGAATCCTGCCATTGAATCTTCACGACACCAAGGCCTGATTGGCGACGTATATGGGGGAACCATTGCACAACACTAGAACCACCGACACCCTGGTGACCCACAGGCAGCAAACAGCCAGGCTGCCTTTGATAGTGGTGGAAGGGCCAAGACCATTACAACCCAAAACCATCTGTAATCATACAACAGTACCATTTCAACACTGCTGTGCAAATTCCGGGAGAGTCAGTTATGGATTTCTTGACTCGACACCGAAGGCTGGCTGAGCATTGGGAGTTTGGGCCATCCCTTTCCGAGATGGTGAGGGATCGGTTGGTGTGTGGAATTAATAACAAGGTAGGCTGAAATTGGCTGCAAATACTCCGCTTCAATTGGCAGCAGACATTCCAGATGGGCAACGGAAGCCTATATGAGGTCCTCAGAAAGTATCTGAAGGTGTTCCAGGAGGGTCTGGTCAAGATAAAAGGAGCCAAAGCACGCATTTACGTGGACCCAGAGGCTCAGCCCAGATAACTTTTTTTAAAAAAATTTAGAGTACCCAATTCATTTTTTCCAATTAAGAGCCAATTTAGCGTGGCAAATCCACCTACCTTGCGTATCTTTGTGTTGTGGGGGCAAAACCCAAGCAAACATGGGGAGAATGTGCAAACGCCACACGGCCAGTGACCCAGAGCCGGGATCGAACCTGGGACCTCGGCGCCGTGAGGCAGAAGTGCTAACCACTACGCCACCACGCTGCCCCAGTCCAGGTATTTAAGGGCATGACCGGTCCCCTGTGCCTTGCTCACAAAGGTGGATACTGAGTTGCAGTGCTTGGAGAGTTTGGGCATCATTTGTGAAATGGTCTGCACCAGTGGTCCCGGTGAAGAAGCCAGACAAGTTGCTTCGGCCCTGTGGGATTATAAACTGACTGTAAACAGGGCATCCCAACTGGACTGTTGCCCCATGCCATGCGTGGAGGACCTGTATGTGGAATTGGCTGGGGGGTGTTCATTCACCAAACAGGATATGAGTCACGCATATATTCAGTTGGACGTATGTGACTATAAATACCCACAGAAGACTGTTTGAATACATTTGCCTTCCCTTCAGGGTGTCTTCCACCTGTGCAATTTTCAGAGGGGAACAGAAGGCATCCACCAGGGGTACCCAAAATGGCCGTATGTTTAGATAATGTACTTATCACAGGGACCACTGAAAAAGAACCATTGACAATCTAGAAGATGTCCTCAGATGCTTTTCCGAAGTAGGCATCTGCCTGAAGAGAGGCAAGTGAATCTTCCAAGCAAAGGCTATGACATACTTGGGTTAATGGGTGGACAAGGCTGGTTTGCGCCCAAGTTCAGGCCACAAAATGCCACGGAATTGAGATAACTTCTGGAACTTGGAAATTATCATGGAAAGTTTATTCCAAACTTGGCCACCCTGTTGGCACCTCTTCATGTCTTGTTGAAAAAGAACCAGAAGTGGGCTTGGGGAGCTCCATTGGATAAGGCATTCGCAGGAATTAAGAGAAAGCTGTCATCCTCCCAGCTGCTGGCCCACTATGATCCTTCCAGCTCCTCGTTCTTACCTGTGATGCCTCTCCATACGGCATCGGGGCAGTGCAATCCCATAGGTGAGTCGATGGCATGCAGCGCCCCTTCGCATATGCTTCCAGAACCCGGCAGATGCAGAACACTGCTGCACCCAGATCGAAGAAGAAGCCTTGGCTGTCTCATACACTGAAAATAAATTCCATCGATATGTCTACGCGTTCTTTATTATGACAGATCTCTTTAAGGAAGACAAGGGGATTCCCCCCATAGCCTCGGCATGGATTCAGCGCTGGGCTCTATTGCTGACAGTATACGTATACACTTTGCACTTTTCAGCATCACCCAGGGTTCCAGATATCACATTCTACACCCTCAGCTATCGTCCACTGCCTGTGAGCACCCCCTCTCCACCAAGGGCGGATGAAGTTGTGGCGACTTTAAACTTCATGGATCCTCTGCCGGTGACAGGCGTACAGATACATATGTGGACGCAGAGATACCCCACATTGCCAAAGTTTGCCACATTTTACTGCATGGCAGATTACAGGGGACCGACGCTACCCCACCCCCACCCCCCTCTCTCCCCAGCAGCCAGATAGCCCTGTTTCGAAACAGCAGGAGCTGAGAGTCGAAGACGGCACTCTGCTGTGGGGAGCATGTGTGGTCAAACCGCAGCCAGGCTAGGAATTGACTCTGTACAACCTGCGTTGTAGTCACTGAGGGGCTTCGACGATGAAGATGTTGACAAGGAGTTATGTCTGGTGGCAAGGGATCGATGGTGACATTGATTGGGTCGCGAAAAGGGGCGGGATTCTCCCGTACCCGGGGGGGTGAGAGGTCACGGCGGGACGGAGTGGCGTGAACCACTCCGGCGTCAGGCTGCCCCAAAGGAGCGGAATCCTCCGCACCTTCAGGGGCTAGGCCGGCGCCGGAGTGGTTTGCGCCGTGCCAGCTGACATGGAAGGCCTTTGGCGCCGCGCCAATCGGGGCCGAACGGACTCCGCCGGCCGGCACGGGTCCACGCATGCGCAAGAGCGTCAGCGGCTGCTTATGTCATCCCCGCGCATGCGCGGGGGGGTTTACCTTCGTGTCGGCCTTCACGGAGGCCTACACGGCTGGCGCATAGGAAAAGAGTGTCCCCTGGGCACAGGCTCGCCCGCGGATCAGTGGGCCCCGATCACGGGCCAGGCCACCGGGGGGACACCCCCCCGGGGCCAGGACCACAAGATGTCGGGGAGAAGGTTTCAAATGGGAGACGCTCCAAAACTTTGGAGAGGATGCGTTTTGATTCCCAGGGATTGTATTGGAGAAAACACGGACCATATTTTATAAGGACAAGACCCAAGGGAAGACCTTGCGTAAACACATCGACCATCTTAAGAGACCTCCACCGCCTCATGGACCACTCCTTAGCCAAGGCGTACAACCCGCTGTGGTCAAAATCCCAGACCACCTCCCCATGGGACTCAAGGAATATGAGCTTCCCCGTTAGTGGGCAGAGTCCTGCCCTACTGGGGCTCGTAATAACTCAGTCTGAAGGCTGGCCCAGACAGGGATCAGCAAGTTAGTTGTCCTACGAGACTGTACTCTGTAACTATGTTCTCTGTCGTGGGCAGACTTTCTGAGACTGTAAATAAATCTGCATTTACCTTACCACTCAGCTTTCTGGGTCTGAATAATAGATTTCTACATATCGGGTATTAATAATAATAATCTTTATTGTCACAAGTAGGCCTACATTAACACTGCAATGAAGTTACTGTGAAAAGCCCCTAGTCACCACATTCCGGCGTCTGTTTGGGTACACAGAGAGAGAATTCAGAATGTCCAAATTACCTAACAAGTACGTCTTTCTGGACTTGTGGGAGGAAACCGGAGGAAACCCATGCAGACACAGGGAGAACGTGCAGACTCCACACAGACAGTGACCCAAGCCGGGAATCAAACCTGGGACCATGGAGCTGTGAAGCAACAGTGCCACCGTGGGTTATAGACCAAGACAGATAGATGGAGTTAACTTGAAGATCATCCATGAGCTAGTTGAGTGGCAGAATGGAGTTGACAGACTGAATGGCCTACTTCCCATATTTCTATATTAAGAGCATGATGTTCAAGCCTGGTGTTTAGTACGGAGTTAACTTGGCAGCACATTTGCCCACCAGAGACTCCCTACAAGTTAAAATTCACTCTTGGTCTTTCTACAAGCATCCTTCAAATCATCAGCACCTTTCAAATAAGGACTGTGATTATTGTAAAATTGAAATATGCATCTCTTTGTTGATCAGTGTTAAAAGTAATGCAATTGTTGGTCCTGCTAAATCATGTAATTATGATGTTCTGAAATTCTTATGAACATAAAGCAGATATTCCAAGACTTGACAAATTAGGTATTCTCCCTATTAGCTTGAAAGGGCTGCAATGCACAAAAGTGAGGGCCACACTAAACTTCACAGCACTGGCAGTACCGTGTGGGTGTTACATGTTCTGCAGAGGACAACTGAAATCTGAGCTTCCCTGTCAAATCACAGCCTCCTTAATCACATCTCCCTGTCATTATCAGTGCTTAGAACAAGCGACTCACAGCTTAACCAACTAATTAGGCTTTGACAGTATACTCTGTGCCAACCGACATGATGGCTCTTTTCTGCTTTTGCTGGTTCAGCTTTGCCAAGTCCAGTGCTGGAGTACTGAACCACAATCGCCCTAGTGGCCAACCATCTAGAAATTTGGCACAAACTGACCGACTTTAAAAAACGGCTGTCCCGCAACGATATTACACAATGGGCGATGTGAACATAGAAACATCGAATATAGGAGCAGGAGGAGGCCATTCAGCCCTTCGAGCCTGCTCCGCCATTCATTATGATCTTGGTTGATCATTCAACTCAATAGCCTAATCCCCCGCTCCCCCCATATCCTTTGACTCACTTCGCCCCAAGTGCTATATCTAACTGCTTGAAAACATACATGGCCTCAACTACTTCCTGTGGTAACAGATTCCACAGACTCACCACTCTCTGGGTGAAGAGATTTCTCCTCATCTTGTCTCAAATGGTCTACCCCGTAACATCAGGCTGTGACCCCTGGTTCTGGACACATCCATCATTGGGAACATCCTTCTTGCATCTACCCTGTCCAGTCCTGTTTGTGGTAGTCACCACTAGCTGTATTATATGTATTACGGTAAGACACATATACTAGAGGTACATGGGTAAATCCCTGCCTGCTGGCTCCGCCCAGTAGGCGGCGTATAAATGTGAGTGCTCGCCGGTGCTGCAGCCATTCTGGTTCCAGCTACAGGGGGCACAACATCTTTGCTCAATAAAGCCTCGATTATTCCACTACTCTCGTCTTTGTGGTAATTGATAGCGCATCACTGTTATAATGTTATAGGTTTCTATGAGATCCCCCCCTCATTCTTCTTAACTCCAGCGAATACAATCGTAACCGACTCAATCTTTCCTCAAACATCCAACCTGCCATCCCAGGAATCAGTCTGCTAAACCTTTGCTGCACTCCCTCGAGAGCAAGAACATCCTTCCTCAGATAAGGAGACCAAAATAGCACACAATACTTCAGCTGTGGCCTCACCAAGGCCCTGTATAAATGCAGCAAGTCATCCCTGCTCCTATACTCGAATCCTCTCGCTATGAAGACCAACATACCATTTGACTTCTTTACTGCCTGCTGCACCTGCATGTTTACCTTCAGTGACTGGTGTACAAGGACACCCAGGTCTCTTTGCACATTCCCCTCTCCTAACGTGCAAAGAGTGAGACCTTTGCTCCTCCGCGGAAGACAGCCCTGCATTTGAGATCTGCTTGCCAATTTGATTGGCTGGCAGTTATTTCAGTCCTGGCAACACCAGTACTCAGTACTACAAGTAGGCCCATGAAGAAGATCGATGAAAAAAAATAAAAAATAATAAAAATAAAAAAAAGAAGAAAAAGAAGAAGAATTTTTTTTTTTTTAAATGAAGAAGATCGATGGTGGATGGATGCAGGGAAATCTCAGGCTTTTTGGGATGGGAGGTATTGAGAACCCTAGGAGGCCAGATGGGGAGGCACAAAAGTGGCGTACGTTCTTGGGGGGTGATGCTCCTAATATACCCAGGACACCACCCAAGGCTTGCACCACCCCAACCCACCGCCTTCATCCCGCTCGTTCACCAACTTTGGTGCAAAGCAGCTTTCCCGCTCTTGCCCACCTTCCACTGCCCAGCGTATTGTGGCCTAAGGGTGGTTTGGAAAGCACTGCCTGGGAGGGTGGTAGAGGTGGGTTGCCTCACGTCCTTTAAGAAGTTCCTGGATGAGCCCTTGGCACATCATAACATTCAAGGCTATGAGCCATGTGTTAGCAAATGGGATTAGATAGGCAGATAGATCAGGTGTTTTTCATGGGTCAGGTTAGGTTCAATGGTCCAAAGGGCCTGTTAAGCACTGTCTTATTCTGTAATTACGATTCTGGGCGGCCTAGTGAGCTCCTTACCCACCATCCATATTATGGGGATTGGGTCGGAGTGGGCAAGAAGATTTTGGGCTACCCTCATGGCCTATTTTATGTGTCCCCAACCCCCTGCTGAAAACACACACGGGGGTAGAGATAATCCAGGCCTTAAAGTGGGAGGAGTGGGGAAGAGACATCAGATACTTTTGCTTCTTTACTGCAATGCCTTTTACAGCTGTTCCATGAGGACAGCACATTTGACCGCTAATTTCAAGCTCCAACATTATTTGCCAGCATTGCTGCAAAGTTTTACATCAGCAGCAAGTTCTGAGCTCAATAAATTACTTAAAGTTTGTTCTTTGCTCCTCAGAATGTCATCTCACCTCCTGAAATGTTAACACTCTCAGCCTATGTGTCATCTTATACATATTGATCTTATTTAACTCGAAATTTAACTTGCGGAATAGACTATCAAGTAGGCGTAGCTAATGAACCCGCTGGCTGGTATTAAAAGAGAGATGCTTCATGAATCAGTTACCTCCCTAATGTAACATTTCTGCCTTGGAGAAAGCCTGATATTAATGAAGTCGCAACTGAAGTATTTTTTGAAAAGCATCAAGTGCCAGGAAGATTATTTTTCTTTGCAGCTAAATCATATTCCAACAGTGCTCCTTGTCCCAATTTCAGAAGAATGCCTTCATCGACACCACTGTGTTTGTGGCCGAGCTCCGTGACACTGCCACATCAGTGCTGAATTCTGAGGAGTTACCTGCTACAGACTTACCCTCACTCGAGTGGCCACAGTCAGCATTTTTAAGCGTAGAGATCAAGAACAATGTCAGATCATCTGCCGGTTTACTGAAGAGTGCCAACATTTTCTAGTGCAGCAACAGCACTGCGGAAAGTCAGGGCCAATATACGTCACGGAAGTATAGTGGGTCCAAGGAATTTCCCAGGCCTTGAATTCTGTGTTCCATTTTATTTCTAGCAAGGTATGGACAAAAGGAGACACAAAACAGGAGGTAATTACTCTTATTTGATGAATGCACCTTTTATTTTCTCGCGCTGCGGGATTAGCTCTCTGAATCAAACAGGCTGCCACTGACTGAGCTGCAGAGTTACCTTTCTCAAGGGGCAGGTGCATGTGGTGCGAGGCTGTCAGCTGTCTGAGAGACATGGGGAGATGGCAGATTCAAAACATAAAAAACCTTCAAAGGAAGTACATCTGCTGCAGTAGAAAGCTACGACTTAAAAGCTATAGTTAAATATCAGATGATGAAAGCAGTAGGAACTTAAAGGGTCTCAGTGTTGCTCTGATAAATGTTCTTTTGAATTTCTTAAAGAAAATACAAAATTCTAAAATTTAAAATGAAGTGATTCATTTTTTAGAGTTGCATTGACAGGTTAAGAAATAATGATTAGCCAAAGCATTTTGTAAGCCATACATTGATGCTGTTTACGCTGCTCCTGTATGTCAATTGTGACTCAGCCGGTAACACTCTCGCCTCTGAGTCAGTAGGTTGTGGATTTGAGTCCCACTCCAGGCCTTCAGAACAAAAACCAACACCAGAACTACAGAGCAGCACTGACAGCACGCTGCACTATCCCATATACTGTTGTTTGGAAGAGATGCTAAACTGAGGTCCTGTCTTCCCTCTGATGTGGGCAGAAAAGGTCCCATGGCAGTATTTCGGCAAAGAGCAGGGAAGTTATCCTTGGCGTTCTGGCCAATATCTATCTCTGAATCGACATCACAAAATACGGATTATCTGATCAATATGACACTGATGTTGTGGGAATGTAAATTTACTGTTGCATTTCCCATATTATAACAGTGACTGTATTGCAAAAGTACTCCACTGGCTGTAAAGTACTTTGGGAAATCCTGTGGTCATGAATGGTGCAATATAAATGCAAGCCTTTCTTTTTTTTTACATTAAAGCTAAGAGTTTGAAATTCAACATCAGCAGGGACACATAAACCTGCCCATAGACAGTTATATGGGTAAGATGAGTACAGAGGGATATGGGCCAAATGCGGGCAATTGGGATTAGCTTAGTGATAAAAACTGGGCGGCATGGACAGGTTGGGCCGAACAGCCTGTTGTCATGCTGTAACCTCTTTGCCTCTATGTCTCTATTATACACCCATCTAATTAACCTTTCTATTCAAGTGTAACTGGTGGCTAATCCACTGCTGTCCATTTTGAGACTGCAGAAATAAAATGTCACCCCTAATGCCATTCAAATGCCCCAAAGGCCATTAAAGTGCAAAGGGTGGAGTTTCAAAAGCAGTAAATAGTTGAGCAATTCACATTATTTGATGCAACCTACTTAATCCATACACTCAATTGAGTCTTATCATTGTCACTGATCCCAGTTAGGATCTGTGCACCACTATATTATTAGTGCTGCTTTAGTCCTCAGGGTAGCATAGTGGTTAGCACTGCTGCTCACAGCGCCAGGGTCCCAGGTTCAATTCCGGCTTTTGGTAACTGTCTGTGTGGAGTTTGCACTTTCTCCCAAGTCTGCGTGGGTTTCCTCTGGGTGCTCCGGTTTTCTCCCACAGTCCACAGATGTGCAGGTTAGGTGGATTGGCCATGCTAAGTTGCCTTAGTATACAGGATGTGTACTGTTGCCTCATGGCGCCGAGGACCCAGGTTCAATCCCAACCCCTGGTCACTGTCCGTGTGGAGTTTGCACATTCTCCACCCCCCCCCCCCGCCCCCCCCCCCCGGCCCCCCCGCCCCCACACAACCCAAAGAATTGCAGGATAGGTAAATTGGCCATGCTAAAATTGACCTTTAATTGGGGAAAAAAAAGAATTAGGTACTCTAAATTTTAAAAATGCATCCAAGGATGTGGCCTAAGTAGGGTGCTCATTCAGAGGGTTGGAGCAGACTTAATGGGCTGAATGGCCTCCTTCTACACTGTAGGAATTATTTGGTTCTAAATCAAAAGTCGATATCTCATAGAATCATAATTTACAGTACAGAAGGAGGCCATTCAACCCATCGAGTCTGCATTGGTCCTTCAAAAGATCATGCTTCCACCCTATCCCCGTAACCTAGTAACCCCACCGAATTTATTTGGAAATAAGGGGCAATTTAGCCCTACCAATCCACCTAATAGGGTTAAGGAAAATCCCAAGGCTTTTTACACGTACATAAAAAGCAAGAGGGTAGCCAGGGAAAGGGTTGGCCCACTGAAGGATAGGCAAGGGAATCTATGTGTGGAGCCAGAGGAAATAGGCGAGGTACTAAATGAATACTTTGCATCAGTAGTCACCAAAGAGAAGAAATTGGTAGATGTTGAGTCTGGAGAAGGGTGTGTAGATAGCCTGGGTCATATTGAGATCCAAAAAGACGAGGTGTTGGGTGTCTTAAAAAATATTAAGGTAGATAAGTCCCCAGGGCCTGATGGGATCTACCCCAGAATACTGAAGGAGGCTGGAGAGGAAATTGCTGAGGCCTTGACAGAAATCTTTGGATCCTCACTGTCTTCATGGGATGTCCCGGAGGACTGGAGAATAGCCAATGTTGTTCCTCTGTTTAAGAAGGGTAGCAAGGATAATCCCGGGAACTACAGGCCGGTGAGCCTTACTTCAGTGGTAGGGAAATTACTGGAGAGAATTCTTCGAGACAGGATCTACTCCCATTTGGAAGCAAATGGACGTATTAGTGAGAGGCAGCACAGTTTTGTGAAGGGGAGGTTGTGTCTCACTAACTTGATAAAGTTTTTCGAGGAGGTCACTAAGATGATTGATGCAGGTAGGGCAGTGGATGTTGTCTATATGGACTTCAGTAAGGCCTTTGACAAGGTCCCTCATGGTAGACTAGTACAAAAGGTGAAGTCACACGGGATCAGGGGTGAGCTGGCAAGGTGGATACAGAACTGGCTAGGTCATAGAAGGCAGAGAGTAGCAATGGAAGGATGCTTTTCTAATTGGAGGGCTGTGACCAGTGGTGTTCCACAGGGATCAGTGCTGGGACCTTTGCTCTTTGTAGTATATATAAATGATTTGGAGGAAAATGTAACTGGTCTGATTAGTAAGTTTGCAGACGACACAAAGGTTGGTGGAATTGCGGATAGCGATGAGGACTGTCAGAGGATACAGCAGGATTTAGATTGTTTGGAGACTTGGGCAGAGAGATGGCAGATGGAGTTTTATCCAGACAAATGTGAGGTAATGCATTTTGGAAGGTCTAATGCAGGTAGGGAATATACAGTGAATGGTAGAACCCTCGAGAGTATTGAAAGTCAAAGAGATCTAGGAGTACAGGTCCACAGGTCATTGAAAGGGGCAACACAGGTGGAGAAGGTAGTCAAGAAGGCATACGGCATGCTTGCCTTCATTGGCCGGGGCATTGAGTATAAGAATTGGCAAGTCATGTTGCAGCTGTATACAACCTTAGTTAGGCCACACTTGGAGTATAGCATCCAATTCTGGTCGCCACACTACCAGAAGGATGTGGAGGCTTTAGAGAGGGTGCAGAAGAGATTTACCAGAATGTTGCCTGGTATGGAGGGCATTAGCTATGAGGAGCGGTTGAATAAACTTGGTTTGTTCTCACTGGAACGAAGGAGGTTGAGGGGAGACCTGATAGAGGTATACAAAATTATGTGGGGCATAGACAGAGTGGATAGTCAGAGGCTTTTCCCCAGGGTAGAGGGGTAAATTACTAGGGGGCATAGGTTTAAGGTGAGAGGGGCAAGGTTTAGAGTAGATGTACGAGGCAAGTGTTTTACGCAGAGGGTAGTGGGTGCCTGGAACTCACTACCGGAGGAGGTGGTGGAAGCAGGGACGATAGTGACGTTTAAGGGGCATCTTGACAAATACATGAATAGGATGGGAATAGAGGGATACGGACCCAGGAAGTGTAGAATATTGTAGTTTAGTCGGGCAGCATGGTCGGCACGGGCTTGGAGGGCCGAAGGGCCTGTTCCTGTGCTGTACATTTCTTTGTTCTTTGTTCTAACAGCACGTCTTTGGATTGTGGGAGGAAACCTGAGCACCCGGAGGAAACCCACGCAGACACAGGGAGAAAGTGCAGACTCCTCACAGTCACCCGGGGCCAGAATAGAACCCGGGTCCCTGGAGCTGTGAGGCAGCAGTGCTAACCACTATGCCTCCGTGCCGCTTGGTACCAGCAAAAGGTCAATCCATCCCAAACTCATCCAAGCTTAATGAATCAAGCCTCAAGTATTCTAATAAAATTTGTATTCCTTCCTTTGTTTTAGTGGTAACAGAAAAACTTCAAACTTAACACAACTGAGTTCTGCCAACATTGCATTGTGAAAATGTGTATAGCTGCAAAGGAGTTTTATTAATTACTATTACACCGCCCAGCTGTCGAGATTATTTTAACACAGAAATGTAATATAAATCCAAATTTCATATTTGAAACTCCGTCTTCAAATGTCTCAGCTGTGAATCCCTCATCGTTTGCCCGTTTTTTAGCTTCAAGTATTTTCTCCAGCTCGACCAGCTCAGAACGCCGACAAAAGGCGGAGGAACAAAGGCGATGACTTCAGAAAGGTTCTGACAGATCTGATTTTTTGCAGAATTTCCCAAACGAGGGTGCTTTTCCCCTCAGAGGAAATCTTATTCCGACCATTCTTAAAAGCTGCTTCTACCAACAAGTGTAGTTTTTCAACATCAAAAAAACAGTGAGGGTAATTGTTGGTTGAAGTGGCAATTAAAATTCTCCAGTTATTGTTCTCGCAGTGTTTTCAATTTTAATTAATCCTCTCGAGATTTTTGGTTTGGAGTAAAAGGTTGTCAGGGCGTTTCTATCACATGCTAAAAGCACGGCATCAACAGCTCTGCAATTCAGCGTTTTGCTGCTTTAACAACACGACTGTGATCCAGGAATTTCCTCTGACAGCAATTACTTCACGTCAGATCTTTGGAACAGTTCTGACAGAGGGTAGAAGTTTTAACTCAGATGTTATAGACCTGCTGTGTACCTCCGGCACTTTCAGCTTTTATTTCAGGTCTCTGAATGAGGTTCATTTAGAAGCTTTGATTGAGCTGTATGGGGGAAACCAATCATAGCGTTACGATTAATTTTATATTCTCCAGCTTCAATAATGGGAAATCAGATTTAATAAAAAGCCTGTAATTAAAACTCGACGAGAAAAAGACTCATTGCCAAAATTAAAATCTCTTATCGGTCCAATCCTACTATTCAGAACAGGCTACTGTATGAACACAAAAACGACATTGCCGTGCGGGGTACTCCCACAGAAATTTCATGCCGCAGCTTTGATGCCATTATGGATTTGCAATGCTTCGTACAGTCGAAATGGTGTAAATGGTGCTCCTGCAATGTTATGTCCCGTGCAGGTGATACATACGAGGTTCCATATTCAATGAGTGGGTCACAATTCTAGGCGGGCAGCACAATTTGGGGCAGGATCCAGGACTGTCACGTTTCCACCCTTCCTAAATGTTCTTTTTAAACATACGCTGGAGGGGCTCAAGGTATCCTTGGGCCCACCCCACAATGTTGCAAAGTCATTTTCAAGGGGTGCCTGGGACGGAGGGTGGGGGGGGGTTGGGAGAATGCATTTCCAGATTACCATGGGAATCCACTCAGCTCCTTTGATTATTTACCCAAAAGAACCCTTCCTAAAAGCAGGTATAGGCCGGGACAATCCATTCCGGAGTCTAAGTGCTCCCGCCAGCGGAGAATAGTGACAGTTTCCACTGCTGCTAGGAGCGCCGGCAAAGAGCAACTCACGGTGTGTTCATGGGCCAGCACGCTGGCAGCGTGCATCCAGCCCCGAGTCCCCAAACTCCAGGCATCTGCTGGGGTCCGAAAGCCTGTTGAAAGGCTGACATGGTGGAGCAGCTTTTAAAAGCTCCACGCAGCCCACACTCTCCTTGCAGCCAACAGGATGGCAGCTAAAAGACCTGCTCCCAAGTTTCTGGATGTCCACATCAACAAGATGCTGGACACCGCCAAGGAGAGCAGAGGACATGCTCCCGCTATCTCTAGCCGGGAGGGTGCAGACGGTTAAGATGACGGTTCTCCCCAGATTTCTGTTCGTCTTCCAGTGCCTTCCCATCTTCATCCCTAAGTCCTTCTTTAAGCGGGTGAACAAGATCATCTCGGGATTTGTATGGGCAAATAAGACCTCGCGAGTAAAGAGACTGTACCTGGAGCGCAGTTGGGGGGGGGCTGGCGCTGCCGAACCTTTGCAGCTACTATTGGGCGGCTAATATAGCCATGATTCGGAAATGGGTATTGGGGAGGGGTCGACGTGGGAGCGGTTACAGGCAGTCTCATGCAAAGGCACCAGCCTAGGGGCACTTGCAACGGTACCTCTGCCATTCTCGCCGGCCCGCTACTCCTCTAGTCCGGTGGTGGTGGCAGCATTAAAGATCTGGGGTCAGTGGAGAAGACACAGGGGGGTAAAGGGAGCCTCAGTGTGGACCCCGATATGCAACAATCACAGATTTGTCCCGAGCAGGATAGATGGAGGGTTTCAAAGCTGGCATAGGGCGGGCATTAAAAGGATGGGGGACCTGTTCATAGACAGGACCTTCCCCAGCCTGAAAACGCTGGATGAGAAATTCAGTTTGCCGCCTGGAAACCGTTTCAGATATCTTCAGGTACGCGCCTTTCTGAAAAAGCAGGTGGTATCATTTCCGCTGCTACCCCCCACACAGGATACAGGGTAGGGTGGTCTCCAGCACCTGGGTAGGGGAGGGGAAGGTTTCGGACATTTACCGGGAACTTCAGGAGGCGGAGGAAGCCCCAATGGAGGAGCTTAAGGGCAAATGGGAGGAGGAGCTAGGTGGGAGCTGGATGCGGACCTGTGGGCGGACGCCCTAAACAGGATCAATTCCTCCTGATCATGTGCCAGGCTTAGCTTAATCCAGTATAAGGTGGTCCACCGGGCACACATGACTGCAACCAGGATGATCAAGTCCTTTGGGGTTGAGGATAAATGTGTGAAGTGTGCGGGAAGCCCTGCAGATCATGTCCATATGTTCTGGGCATGCCCGGCTGATAACGGATTCTGGCAGGGATTTGCGAAGGCAATGTCCAAGATCTTGGCCCCGCGGTGGTGCCGAGTCCAGAGATAGCGATCTTTGGTGTGTCAGATGATCCGGGAGTTCAGGAAGCGAAAGAGGCCGACGTATTGGCCTTTGTGTCCCTGGTAGCCCGGAGACGGATCCTTTTGATGTGGAGGGACTCGAAGCCCCCGAGTGTAGAGACCTGGGTTAGTGAGATGGCTGGGTTTCTCAGTCTTGAGAAATTAAAGTTTTCCTTGAGAGGGTCAATGGTCAGGTTCACCCGGAGGTGGCAGCAGTTCCTCGACTTTCTAGGAGAGCAGTAAAGGTCAGCAGCAGCATCCCGGGGGGGGCGGTAATAGTTACGTTGTATTGTTCCTTTCTTTGTACATACGGTTAACATTTTTTTTCCACTTTGTTCTGTTAATTGTTACATTCGGTTATGCAAACATTATGTTTTTTGGCAAGAATCTGAATCAAAATAATTTTTTTTTAAAAAGGAGAGGAGAGACACCCTCTTCGCCAGGGTGAGGTGCAGACAGCATCAGATAAAATAAACAAAGCCGGGGAGGAGTGAGTGCTGGCAGTCTCACCAAGAGGACCAACATGCAATGTAGGAAAAAGATGACCAACCTCCTTCAAGCAGTAGGATGAGTAACCACGGGTGAGCGAGGGAAGTGTGCGCCTGCTGGGAGCTTAACTGCAGTGTGCTATGGGTCCTGGTTGTGACACACAGGTTGTGACAACCTGATCGGGGGCAGGATGGTTGGGAGCAGGGGCGCGGTGCACAGGCAGAGCTTGGAGACAGCTGGTGGTCCTGCGGAGTGGGTCACGTGGGCGCGAATTGGTGCAAGTATTTACAAGCAGAGCCTGGGTGCTGAGGGGGAGCGAGTAGGCAAGAAAACTCTTAAAGTCTCTCTCAAATTGTCGGGCCTGATAGTGTCACTAGTGAGGCCTCTTCCCTGAGAGTGGCAGTGTGCCAGGGAGGGTGCCAAAAGCCACAGTGCATGTGTCCTTTGTTTGGGCTGAGCTCTGCTATTCCCCTGCAGTGGGCCTGGGCTTCTGATGAGTGAGCTGAGGAGTGCCAGCACCGGGTGTGTTACTGATTGAGCTTGGCCACGCTCATCCTGTTGATAGGTCAGTTGGGATAGAGTTTCCAGAGTGGTAGCCAGGGGGGGTTCTCAGATGACCGGGGGCTCTCTGAACATTTCCAGGACACACTGAGCAGTCAGCAGAATGGACAGCCAAGGACCTGTAAATAGCACCAAAGGGGTGTGTTGAATACACATACTGCAAAAATGACAGACTGAGCCAGGCCACCCCCCTCCCGAGGGGGCACCCCGTCCACAGACGTGGCACCAAGCCATTCCTCACTACTCCCCAAGGGTACCCCGCAGCAGGCCCAACTATTTTGGAGAGTCTTTAAGAGTTTTCTTGCCTACTCGCTCCCCCTCAGCATCCAGGCTCTGCTTGTAAATACTTGCACCAATTTGCACCCACGTGACTGTCGGGGGGGATAGCCTAGCAGGGGAAAACAGCAGCAGCCAGAGCAGTGGCACCACGGCTGGCTCTGATGTTCAGAAGGGAGGGTCAAAGCGCAGAAGAGCAATGGTAATAGGGGACTCTATAGTCAGGGGCACAGATAAGCGCTTCTGTGGACGTGAAAGAGACTCCAGGATGGTATGTTGCCTCCCTGGTGCCAGGGTCCAGGATATCTCCGAACGGGTAGAGGGCATCCTGAACGGGGAGGGCAAACAGGCAGAGGTCGTTGTACATATTAGTACTAACGACATAGGCAGGAAGGGGCATGAGGTCCTGCAGCAGGAGTTCAGGGAGCTAGGCAGAAAGTTAAAAGACAGGACCTCGAGGGTTGTAATCTCGGGATTACTCCCTATGCCACGTGCCAGTGAGGCTAGAAATAGTAAGATAGAACAGCTAAACACTTGGCTAAACAGCTGGTGTAGGAGGGAGGGTTTCCGTTATCTGGACCACTGGGAGATCTTCCGGGGCAGGTGTGACCTATATAAGAAGGACGGGTTGCATCTAAACTGGAGAGGCATAAATATCCTGGCCGCGAGGTTTGCTAGACAGAAATCTTTGGATCCTCACTGTCTTCAGGTGATGGCCCGGAGGACTGGAGAATAGCCAATGTTGTTCCTCTGTTTAAGAAGGGTAGCAAGGATAATCCAGGGAACTACAGGCTGGTGAGCCTTACTTCAGTGGTAGGGAAATTACTGGAGAGAATTCTTCGAGACAGGATCTACTCCCATTTGGAAGCAAATGGACGTATTAGTGAGAGGCAGCACGGTTTTGTGAAGGGGAGGTCGTGTCTCACTAACTTGATAGAGTTTTTCGAGGAGGTCACAAAGATGATTGATGCAGGTAGGGCAGTGGATGTTGTCTATATGGACTTCAGTAAGGCCTTTGACAAGGTCCCTCATGGTAGACTGGTACAAAAGGTGAAGTCACACGGGATCAGGGGTGAGCTGACAAGGTGGATACAGAACTGGCTAGGTCATAGAAGGCAGAGAGTAGCAATGGAAGGATGATTTTCTAATTGGAGGGCTGTGACCAGTGGTGTACCGCAGGGATCAGTGCTGGGACCTTTGCTCTTTGTAGTATATATAAATGATTTGGAGGAAAATGTAACTGGTCTGATTAGTAAGTTTGCAGACGACACAAAGGTTAGTGGAACTGAGGATAGCGATGAGGACTGTCAGAGGATACAGCAGGATTTAGATTGTTTGGAGACTTGGGCGGAGAGATGGCAGATGGAGTTTAATCCGGACAAATGTGAGGTAATGCATTTTGGAAGGTCTAATGCAGGTAGGGAATATACAGTGAATGGTAGAAGCCTCAAGAGTATTGAAAGTCAGAGAGATCTAGGAGTACAGGTCCACAGGTCACTGAAAGGGGAAAAACACAGGTGGAGAAGGTAGTCAAGAAGGCATACGGCATGCTTGCCTTCATTGGCCGGGGCATTGAGTATAAGAATTGGCAAGTCATGTTGCAGCTGTATACAACCTTAGTTAGGCCACACTTGGAGTATAGAGTCCAATTCTGGTCGCCACACTACCAGAAGGATGTGGAGGCTTTAGAGAGGTAGCAGACGAGATTTACCAGAATGTTGCCTGGTATGGAGGGCATTAGCTATGAGGAGCGGTTGAATAAACTTGGTTTGTTCTCACTGGAACGAAGGAGGTTGAGGGGAGACCTGATAGAGGTATACAAAATTATGAGGGGCATAGACAGAGTGGATAGTCAGAGGCTTTTCCCCAGGGTAGAGGGGTCAATTACTAGGGGGCATAGGTTTAAGGTGAGAGGGGCAAGGTTTAGAGTAGATGTACGAGGCAAGTTTTTTAGGCAGAGGGTAGTGGGTGCCTGGAACTCGCTACCGGAGGAGGTGGTGGAAGCAGGGACGATAGTGACGTTTCAGGGGCATCTTGACAAATACATGAATAGGATGGGAATAGAGGGATACGGACCCAGGAAGAGTAGAATATTGTAGTTTAGTCGGGCAGCATGGTCGGCACGGGCTTGGAGGGCCGAAGGGCCTGTTCCTGTGCTTTGAAAGCAAGGAACAAGAATTGTCCAACCTGCTAATGAGATTTAATTATCATTTGCATGGACCCGCTGGCGGCACAAACTTTGATTCCACCACAAGAGAGGGCCCAGAGCATGGCATCAGAATCAGCGCCAGGCACAAACTTCGATTTATGGATTACATGAGATTCTCCGCTCGATTGCGTTTATGATGATAGATACGCGGAGGTCTTTGGAAGTTTTAACATAGAACATACATTGCAGAAGGAGGCCATTCGGCCCATCTAGTCTGCACCGACCCACTTTAAGCACTCACGTCCACCCTATCCCTGTAACCCAATAACCCCTCCTAACCTTTTTGGACACTCAGGGCAATTTAGCATGGCCAATCCACCTAACCTGCACATCTTTGGACTGTGGGAGGAAACCGGTGCACCCGGAGGGAACCCATGCAGACACGGGGAGAACGTGCAGACTCCGCACAGACAGTGACCCAGCGGGGAATCGAACCTGTGACCCTGGCGCTGTGAAGCCACAGTGCTGTCCACTGTGCTACCATGCCGATCTCATTGAATGGTGGTGTAACTGACTCAAGGGGCTAAATGGTTTACTCCTATTCTGATGCTACTATGATGTCTTTTTCACTGTTGGCTCCCAGCTCCTCTCCAAGTTGCAGCTCTCCCTATAGTCAACAGATGGGCCAAAAATACTCAATTCACAATGCAGAATTATCACATCAACCATTCACAACTTACCCTCTCTCGTATCATACACGGATCATTTCCCATGCCATCTAAGTGCTGAGCCCATCAATTTGTTTTTAGCTAACTCTACAATTTTAGGATAATAAAAACATACAGATGCATTCTTAATCCACATGGTTTGTCAAGCTGCCCCATTTCTCAACCAGCAGCGGTGACCCCTGAATCTGAAGCTTGCTTTGTGCATCATGCTCCTCAGAGATGTACTTCCTCTCGCCTTTCAATTAACCCGGATTCTTGTCCTCTCTCCCTGTGACCTCAATCCGGAGGATACAGAGCAGTGAGCTCCAATATGCATAAACCTCTTATATTTGCCATGCCACATTTAGGATAAAACCTTGGATTAGTAATGATAAAATGTCAAATGTCATTAAACTGACAAATCTCACAAACATTTGTCCAAACTAATCTACCTTTATTTTGCTGCATTCTCTCTCTCGGCCCTTCCACTTCTGTTTCTCTCTGTTTTATTTAATTTCTGTTTCATCCTCTTGCTACGGATGAATCTGCAACCTGGTGATCCCACCGGAAAATGGAGCTCACATGGAATGCACCTTGGGAAATCAATGGCAGCGTGACCATGATTTCCCAAGATGCACATCTTGCCAGCACTATTTCCCACTTGGTGCATCAGGTTGTGGGAAATAGTGCTGGCAAGGTTCCTTGACTCTATTTTCTTCACTCTTAATTCTTAAAAAATAATATCCCACACAAAATTCAGAGGTGAATGCTGGAGATATTACAACCCGACAAAATTTTATAGTTTATTCTTTACACAGACCAAGGATTCGGGATTTCTGGAAAATTAAGGTTGACTATTTTTTTTCACCTTTGTGATGGCAGGAGATAGTAAAGGTTACACTATCCCAGTGATGAGGAGATTCGCCCAGACTCTCAGAGGCTAGAATGAATGCCAACATGTTTCTATCATACAGTTGGGATTGCAAACACATTTTAAAATTGCTAAACTGTTACATTGCCAAGTCCACAAGAAATACAATTTTTATGTTTGTGTTGCAGCCCCATCATGGGAGCTCTCTCAACATAATGACTGCAGCGTTCAAGGAAAATGGCCATCGCCACCACCCACTCAGGGCAGCACTGGATGGACAATAACTGCAGCTTTGCCACTGCCACCCACATTCTGAGGACAAATACAAAGAAGGATAATCCTGAGGCTGGCAGTGAATTCATGAAAATGACCATCGCCCCCACACTCGCTGACGCGTGGTAATATTGCAATAATAAAGCTGCTCAAATATCAGGAGTAATCCATTACTGTAAAATGAGGCATGAATCGTAAAATGAACTTACCCTCCAATTAAATTGACATTTTGCTTCTCAATTCTTTGGCAGTTTTTCCTACTTTCTTATCTAAAACCATTTACCCCATTCTAATACATTCCTACTTCCCACTCTGCATCTTGGAGGTCAGGCCAACTTTAAATTGATCATCTGAGTGCATTAAAAATCTTCCTTCACTTTAGATGTTGAGTTTGTGACACACACATTACAGCAAGGGCCTCTACTCGGCAAGGAACCTGATCAGCAGCCTCCGAACCCACATGTGGCTTGCTACAGGTTAAAATGTAACCTTTCAGCCCAGTTTATCTGTAAATCTTCTTCAAAACAAGTTACTAATTATAGCAATTAAAGCAATCCCATCTTCTTGCACACATCAATCAGATATTATCCACAGATTAAGTGCAGGAAAACATACATGAGTTACAGCAGGTGCTGGAGTGCTTAGTCTTTGGAGGTACGAGTGTAACAGAATCTTTCAGCTACTAACTGAAGTGTAGTGCCTCTTACCATTAACAAATTAGAATGCCTAGTTTCATATCAGAAACATATAATAGTTATTTTCTGCTGTGTACCATATTTTTCAATGCAGAAACACTTTGCCCTGACTGATTTTCCTCAAAAAATTATTTTCTTACACTTTTACACTCATTTGTCTGAAGCCTGCACAAACTTTTTTTCCAGAAATAAATGATCACAAACTTTCCTGAATAAGTGTAATTCTTCGGGTTCGGCCCATTAACCTAAAGATTGATTGAATCCCTGTTACTCGATCCTTTATTTTTTAATTAAATTTTAATAATGTTTATTGTCACAAGTAGGCTTACATTAACACCGCAATGAAGTTACTGTGAAAAGCCCCTAGTCGCCACATTCCGGCGCCTGTTCGGGTACACGGAGGGAGAAATCAGAATGTCCAATTTACCTAACTGTACGTCTTTTGGGACTTGTGGAAGGAAACCGGAGCACCCGGAGGAAACCCACGCAGACACAGGGAGAACGTGCAGACTCCGCACAGACAGTGACCCAAGCCGGGAATCGAACCTGGGACCCAGGAGCTGTGAAGCAACAGTGATAAGCACTGTGCCACCATGCCACCCCACTGTAGCCATCTGGGATGGCCACTTCCAACTAGGTACAGGGAAACACGCAAAGCCTGGCGGGTAAAATGGACAAGCCAAGACTCAGGAAGGCTCAGAGCCTGAAATGCATATTTGTCAGCAAAAAGTCGAGACGGTATCGAAACTGCATCCAATTAACATTTCAATGGGGCCGATTAACATTTGATGGCCCATCTTCACCAAAACAAAGGACTGGTACTCAAGCAACCGGGACAGTCCCAGACATTTTGCCGCCACTCCTTGTACAAGGGAAACACAAACAACGGGGTCAGTGACCGCTTGGGACACGCCCAGCCATCCAGATCCCTGCCCACTTATTGGCTAAGGAATCGAATGGAGTGATCAGGGATCACCCAATTAGTAAGGCCCAAATAGAAGGACTGCCCAAAAGAGCGCAAAAAAACCCCGAGTATAAGAAGAAGAGTTCGCCATATGTTCGCTCTCTCTTGGCGCCCTCTTGGCCTTGGTACCCCAGTCACGGCCATCGCCAATTGCAGCAACACCAGAAGCCAGTCCAAGTTCAACGCCCACTACCAGACGGATGAGCCCAGCTGAGCAGCAGATACTCATTCGAACCCGTGAGATGCAGAATTGAACAGCGGCCACTGTTTTCTGACCTAAGCCGGGTGCCCGAAGTTAAGTACAGGTTGTCTTAGTTGATAGGTGTAGTTAAATGGTAGTGTTTATGTTTCATAGAATTTACAGTGCAGAAGGAGGCCATTCGGCCCATCGAGTCTGCACCGGCTCTTGGAAAGAGCACCCTACCCAAGGTCAACACCTCCACCCTATCCCCATAACCCAGTAACCCCACCCGACACTAAGGGCAATTTTGGACACTAAGGGCAATTTATCATGGCCAATCCACCTAACCTGCACATCTTTGGACTGTTGGAGGAAACCGGAGCACCTGGAGGAAACCCACGCACACACGGGGAGGATGTGCAGACTCCGCACAGACAGTGACCCAAGCTGGAATCGAACCTGGGACCCTGGAGCTGTGAGGCAATTGTGCTATCCACAATGCTACCGTGCTGCCATCGGCTTACGAACCTTAGTCAAACTCTTTTTATGGATCTTGGTTAGGCTATTCCACCAAGTCTGTCCTATGCTGTCAGGACCTATCTCTTCATTCGCGCATTAGTCATGTTGCATGACTAATTGTGTGTAAATAAAGTACCCTTGACCTTGAACTAACTAACTGGTGTTTGGCTCTTTGATCGATAGCCGGTTGAAACTTGTGGTGGTATCATTCGATACCTGGCGACTCTAAGCATTCGGACATAGATGACATTAAAAGAAGGGCCAACTCACTGATTGCCATGATTGGAACAGAGCCACAGAAAAGTAAAAGTAAAAGAAATGCGCAACAGTTATTGGCGACTCTGGTGGGACTCGACCCAGAAGTGACCGTGTCACTCCGAGAGAACCCACAAAAGCATTTGAATTAGAATCCAAATTGGCAAAGTAAAAGAAACCACAAGCGAAACCAGTATCGATCAAACCTCCAGAATTCGGAAGTGTGTAATTGCATGCGTACTAACAAAGGGATATGAGGTGAACTCGATAGATTTTGTTGCATGAAACTTTTGAGAGTTGCGAAAACCGGAAAATAGTTTGAGCCGTACCCGTGTTTGCACCACCGCTTTATTCCCCCTTGTTCCAAATTTCCGGGAGACAGAAGTATTTGTAGGGATGGCCATGAAGGCAATGGAACGCCTTATGTATCCACAAGAGCTCGAGGTCGCAGTGACCAATAGATCAGAACAGTGTCCCGTATGGGAAGAGGAGATCAGGAAGTACCTAAAGGGGAAAGGATGTCCCCTATGGTCTGAGTTTTGCGCGAATGAAGAAACAGGTTCTGGCAGCATAGGACAGACTTGGTGGGATAGCCTAACCGAGATCCATAAAAAGAGTTTGACTAAGGTTCGCAAGCCAATAGCAATCGTGTCCTGTCTGCCACAATTGTGAGGCACAGAGGTGGTCGTGAGGATGCTCCACAAGCAGCTAGAGGAGAAGGAGAAAAGTAGAGAGGAAGATTTAAGTGAAAGCGAGAGATTAAATGTACAGCCCCAGGAGCAGTTAGCAGCGAAGGACAAGGAAATGGATGATGTCAAGAAGGCACATCAATCCTGTCTCGCCCACCTTAGCAGCTTCCAAATCCAGTACGATAAGGCCTACCAGGACACACAGCGTGCTGTAATGGTAAGAGAAGAGACTGAGAATCAGGTACAGCAGTTAAAGAAACAGTGCGATGATCTAAAAGCAGCCCTCCGAGCACTCCACAGTTCCACCACAGAACAGAGGCAGAGTTCGGTGGATCATGCCAAATGCAGGCAGCAAATTGCAAGGTTGCAATCCCTGCTATCAGTTCAAAATGAGTTTAGAGACACCTTTGGCTCACAGCTCGACCAGGAAGATGGCCCCGATTGGTAGGAACTCAGTGAAACGGCCCAAAGGTCCGTAAGTGAGACCGAGAATCAAAATAGAGCCCCCCAGGCCCCGAAAGGAAAAGCACCCGCACCACTGGCAGCACAGGCAGCACCCAACCCAATGAACCTCATTACCACACAGCGCAGGGTTACCACGGAAGACCAACCCAATTTCGTGTACACCACCCCATTATCGATCACCCAGTTACGAGATGCCCGCGAGAAGATAGATACCTTCCACCCCACATCAGACCCACATCATTTTTCGAGTTAGTAAAACAACAAACCCTCATGTATGGTTTAGACGAGCCGGAGCAGGTCAAGCTCATAGTTATGTGCTTAGACCCCTCAGTTAGTTTAGCCCTTCCTGACCCACAAAGTAGCCTCCAAGAAATGAAAACGGCCATTTTAGATGCCATTGGATATAACAGAGGAGATCCGGTAGACGGACTCAACCGGTGCAGGCAGAAAAAGGGAGAGCATCCAACAGCGTTTGCTGGACGCCTTTCGATCCATTTTACTGCTGTATTTGGTGAGATAGCCCGCGCCCATTTATCAGAAGACAATATGGCCAAATGGACCTGTACGTTGGTATCCCATGCCACAGAGGCAGGACAGAAGGCATGCGCCAGTTCCGACCCCTCAGACCCAGCACACAATGAAGTGTGTGTTCTGAAACGATTGTCCAGAGCTTGGGATCAGTCTGTACAGAGAAAAACAGAGCATGAGAGAGTAGACGCCACAGTGAATCCAGTAAGGGCACACCAAGGCCCCGCATGGGTGAATGAAGGCAGAGGTACAGCACAAGACACAGGAATGCTATAATTGTGGACAGAAAGGACATTACGCCCGAGAATGTCAAGCCCCCCCGAAGCAGCAAAGGAATCAGCACCCAAACGCCCCCCCACAGAACCAATACCCGACCCATTCACAACGATAGCGCACAACCAGATAATTCGGCCATGAGTGGCACCGATTGACAGTGTTGGGGCTCCCCAACTTGGGTCTGCGATACCATTTGGGATAAGTCCAGAAGACCGGTCGTTGCAGACACAGTCTGGGGACACACCATAGAGGTCCTTTGAGACACAGGAGGGTCCCAAACCAAGTTAAACTCCTCCACCATGTACCAGAAGGAGATATGGCCCACTACAGATACCATTACCCTTAGTGGCTTTACAGGTCACCTCCAGGAGGGACACATCACAGCCCCTGTGGACGAACAGATCGGTAATATTAGGACAAAACATTTGGTTGTTTTAGTAGACTTGCCCCAGGCAGCAGAACACATCCTAGGCATCGAGTTCATGAGCGCACACAACCTTTCATTCGACCCAGTCAACCGATGCATATGGAAAATGGCTAGAGCAGCGCGAGCCCCCGCCACGCTCACAGTAGGAGATGATGCCCATAGAATCAGCTCAGTAGGAAAGTACTGGTTTGATCCACAAACCATTACTACAGACAAAGCGGTTAGAGAGGTCTTGAAAGGGCATAAGACAGCATTTGCCCAGCACAAGCACGACTGCGTATTTGTAAACATTACAGCTCCCGATCCCAAGCCCCAGAAACAGTACGGCTTCCCCCAGCAAGCCGAGGGAGAGACAGCCAAGGTAATTCAAAGTTTATTGAATCAAGGCGTGATTCGACCTGTTGCATCGACAAATAATGGCCTGATTTGGTCAGTAAGAAAACCCGATGGACCATGGCGACTGACCATCGACTACAGAGAATTGAACAGAGTGACTCCCCTAGCAGCCCCCACCATTGCCACAAGTCCCGAGATCATGTTGAGACAGGGACTCCAGTCAAAATATTTTTCGGTATTAGGTATCAGTATTTGGTCCATACCACTGGACAAAGCATGCCAGTATAAATTTGCGTTTACCTTCCAGGGACAGCAGTACACGTGGATGTGCCTTCCACAAGGCTTCCACAACTCCCCCTCCAGTTTTCACAGACAATTGGCAAAAGGATTATCTAAATTTTCCTGCCCTGAATGCCTTGTTCAGTATGTGGACGACTTGCTCCTACAGACTGACACCAAGGAAGAGCACATCTCGCTTCTTTCTGAATTACTAGAACTCTTTACAATGATTGGATATAAAATTAACCCCAAGAAAGCCCAAATCCGTCAGGAAAAAGTCACATATTTAGGTACGGTCATCACGCATGGGGAGTGTGAAATAGAACTCAAAAGCATTGATTCCATTGTAAATTTGCCCTTGCCCCAAAACATTACAGCACTCCGGTTATTTTTAGGACTGGTTGGATATTGTCGGAATCATATAGACGGATTTGCCACAAAAGCAGCCCCACTTTCCGAGCTACTAAAGAAACAGGCCCCATGGAAATGGCTTCCACTGCACACGGATGCCGTGAACGCATTGAAACGCGCCCTGAGCAAGCTCCAGATCCCCACTCCCCATACGCGATAGAGGTAGCGATACAGACCGAACCCTTTCAGCCGTACTCCTGCAGGAAAGGCACGATTGTCTAGGACCCGTAGCCTATGCCTCACAAGTAATAGATTCGGTGGAACAAGGATTTTCAGCCTGCGAAAGGCACTTGTTAGCAGTTTTCTGGGCGGTACAGTACTTCTCTTACATAACCAGACTCAACCCCGTAACCATTCTGACCGAGCACACCCCGACACAGCTTTTATTGGACGGCAGACTAAAGGACGGCACAGTAAGCCAAATTCGAGCAGCGCGGTGGACCCTACTCCTACAGGGACGCGACATCACTGTAAAACGGACAAAAACGCACACGTTTCTGGACGATAATTTGAATTATGCAGGAACCCCACATGAGTGCGAGATCATAGCCCCAACGCACAGCACAGGCCCCTTTGTTCCCAAGTCGGTACCAAGAAAGACAGGTATCGGACCCCAGCCCACAGACAAAGCACTGAGAATTTACGTAGATGGCTCCTCCACAGTCCTTGAGTGAAAAAGGATAACAGGCTGTGGTATTTATGTAGAGGACCCGCAAGGACGCCCTTTAGAAGAGATTGCTTTAAAGTTGCCTGGACACTTAGGTTCGCAGGCAGCCGAGTTAGCGGCCATTGCTTACATTGTCCAGCACCCCGATTCGTTCCCGACCCCTGCAGTCATATATTCAGACAGTTTGTACATCTGCAACAGCCTAACGGAATTCCTACCCCTGTGGGAATCGAGAGGATTTATTTCTGCCGGCGGAAAACCTCTACCATCAGCCCCACTGCTCAAACATATCCTTCAGACAACTAAAGGCAGGAAATATGGCATCGTCAAAGTAAGAAGTCACCATCGTTCCTCCCCACCCGGTATCGTGAAAGCTGACGCCCTAGCGAAGGCAGGCTCACGACATGGCCACTTTTGGCAACCCCCCGAGAGTGCCCAAGTACACGCAGTTCAGGTCTCACAGACCAACATCCAAGACCTAGCCCAGGCACAGAAAGAAGATGAAGCTTAAAAGACATTTTAAAAGGGAACTTCCCAGCTCCCTATGAAAAGTTTAGGAATTCTTTGACGGTCCATGAGGGAATCGTTTTAAAAGATGGAGTTAATGTATTCCCCACTCAGGACAGGAATGAGACAATTTGTAAGTTCCGTGACGGACATGGACACCAAGGGATTGAATCCACCCTTGCCCACCTCAGGCCCCTCTGCTGGTGGCCTGATTTGAAAACCGACGTGTCCTATTACGTCGAAAACTGTTTAATTTGTGCTCAAAACAACCCCGATAGGTACGCGAAAAAAGCCGAGCTACGCCACACCCGCCCTGTAAATGACCCGTGGACAAACCTTCAATTGGATTATATTGGCCCCCTCCCCCCCTGCAGAAATGGATACAAGTACGTGTTAGTGGTGATAGACACATTTACGAAATGGGTCGAAGCGTTTCCCTCGAGAACAAACACAGCCAAGTCCACGGCGAAGATCTTAACAGAGCAAGTTTTTACGAGATGGGGACTGCCCCGTAGTATTGAGTCAGACCAAGGTTCCCACTTTACGGGAAGGGTCATGAAAAATGTGATGACGATATTTGGTGTCAGGCAAAAGTTCCACATTGCCTATCACCCGCAGTCCAACGGCATTGTGGAGCGCATGAATCGGCCACTAAAGGCCACACTTAGAAAAATGGTGCAGCAGCACAACACAGCATGGGACACAGTGCTCCCATTCACACTGATGTTTATTAGGATCACAGTGTCGAGCTCAACAGGATATACCCCCCATACCCTCATGACCGGACGGCCCATGAAGGGTACCGAATACTTATTCGGACTTGATTTGGCCAGACCCTCAGTCACCGCCCTGACCCATGAGAAAGCAGTCCAGTACATGGTAGAGAATATTAAAGCAGCACAGCTCACTGCAGCTGTTCAACTAGGCACTAAACAAAAGCAGAGTAAGGCCTGCTTTGACAAAACAGTACACCCGACAGAGTATGCAGTCGGACAGCAAGTAATGATCACCTTATACAACCCCAGCTCATTCCTCTCCCCTAAATTTGCAGGACCCTATTCAATCTCGGACAAAGTAAGCCCCTCAGTTTATAAAATCACGTATCCAAATGGAAAATCAGGATGGTTCCATGTAAATCAGCTGAAGGTTTATGGAACACAGTGCAGCCTCTCGTACCCCCTCTCATTGGTGATGGCAGACAATGAGGACCCGCCCATTGACAACCCAATTTCCCCCTCCCCCAGCAGCAGCAGCGCGTCCACAGACATGATCTTGACCACGCCCCCAGAATCAGATTTCACCCTGACGCTTGATTCGGCTGCTAGCGACAGTGACAATACTACTGAAGCCCCTGAGAGACCCGAATGAAGATCCCACGAACCGCTCAGCCTTTTTGAAATGATTTATTTGCTCACACCGGAACCTGACCCGCCACCCGATGATAGCGACAGCCCCTTTGCGACTGCTCTACGGAACATGAAGCACTGGCACCGTGACAATTCCTGTCGCCTGACGAGGAATGATGAAATGGACCCCACATCAGCACACGCCGCGTTAGCATGCAAACTCCATGAACGAGTTTGGCACCCGGGAGATGGTGACAACTCCGAGTCTGATTCCCACCATGGTAACCCCTTTGCAAATCTTTTTGAAATGGAACCTTGAGGTGTCCAGATGATGAGAGTCAGGAACCGATCAAGATTTACGGTGTCCTGTACTCTGATGGAGCCTGCCCGCTTTTCTTTCTTTAATTTGTTACTTTAAATGTTGAATGTTTGTTATTTGTGCGACTATTTGTGTCGATCTCACTAAAATTTTTGATGCAGTTTATTCTTTCGGTCTCACACCAAATTTTTTGATGCAGACATAAGTTTGTCTGGAGCCCATACAGTTACAAATTCTTACCGCTCTTGGAAGGTCACTCAGGCAGTGGAGTAACGGCACTTACCCCCGCCCTGCCTGAGGACCCCCTATACATTTGGTCAGCCAACCTCGGGTAGTGGATCAACAGCACTGGTCACCGCCCTACCCGGGGATCCCACCCATTCTTGCCCTGCCACGGATCATACGCATCACCCCATTCGGATACTTGTTTTTGAAACTCTTTTGCTGTTCTTTTCTAGTCCTGTGGTTTAAAGAATGCTTTTTGCCACAACTTTTGCCCTTTCCGGCAACCCTTCGGTTGCCCCACATACTACTTACATGTCAGAAACACTTGGTTGGAAAAACAAGTTTGCAGAGGACGGAGAAATTGTCCGCCCACTCAGCCCATCGACCACAGGCTGCGAGAGTGCTCGCACTGTGACACAGAATTTGGACAAGCCAAGACTCAGGCAGGCTCAGAGCCTGAAATGCATATTTGTCAGCAAAAAGTCCAGACGGTATCGAAACTCCATCCAATTAGCATTTTAATGAGGCTGATTAACATTTAATGGCCCATCTTCACCAAAACAAAGGACTGGTACTCAAGCAACCAGGATAGTCCCAGACATTTTGGCGCCACTCCCTGTTCAAGGGAAACGCAAACAACAGGGTCAGTGACCGCTTGGGACATGCCCAGCCATCCAGATCCGCGCCCACTTATTGGCTATGGAATCGAACGGAGTGATCAGGGATCACCCAATTAGTAAGGCCCAAATCGAAGGACAGCCCAAAAGAGCGCGAAAAAACCCCGAGTATAAGAAGAAGAGTTCGCCATATGTTCGCTCTCTCTTGACGCCCTCTTGGCCTTGGTACCCCGGTCACGGCCATCGCCAATTGCAGCAACACCAGAAGCGAGTCCAAGTTCAACGCCCGCTACCAGGCGGATGAGCCCAGCTGAGCAGCAGCAATTCCTTCGAACCCGAGAGATCCAGAATTGAACAGCGGCCACTGTTTTCTGACCTAAGCCGGGTGCCCGAAGTTAAGTACAGGTTGTCTTAGTTGATAGGTGTAGTTAACTAGTAGTATTTATGTTGCATGACTAATTGTGTGTAAATAAAGTACCCTTGACCTTGAACTAACTAGCTGGTGTTTGGATCTTTGATCGATCGCCGGTTGACTCTAAGCATTCGGACATAGATGACATAAAAAGAAGGGCCAACTCACTGATTGCCATATTTGGAACAGAGCCACAGAAAAGACAGAGTAAAAGAAACGCGCAACACCACTGACACCCACAATTGCTAATGGGTTCTTTACTGGCCTATAAACAGACCATAGGATTTAGAGACTGACTTCCCAATGGCTTCCTAATTTTCCAAATTGTCCTGGATTCAATAATCGCATGAACACATTCTACGATTAATATATATTTTTTAATTTTAGAGTACCCAATTCATTTTTTCCAATTAAGGGGCAATTTAGCATGGTCAATCCACCTAGCCTGCACATCTTTGGGTTGTGGGGGTGAAACCCACGCAAACACGGGGAGAATGTGCAAACTCCACACGGACAATGACCCAGAGCCGGGATCGAACCTGGGACCTCAGCACCATGAGGCAGCAGTGCTAACCACTGCACCACCGTGCTGCCCTTTCTACGCTTAATATAATAAAAAGAAATGCAAGATTTCAGTGACGTGAATGAAAAGAAGGAGTTGCACTGCAATAATAACTGGTTTACGATTGGTACAGGGTTAGCACTGCAACATCTGATCAAATCTTTCATTTCAAATCAAATAGTTTGAATGTGGGAGTTGCTGTGGAACTTTACCGAAAGCAGAATAAAGCTGCTTGTCTGAAGAGTAACAGCAAAAATCACCCATTGTAATGATTGACATAATCTGGATCAGATTTAAAGAATGCAACGTAGTTTGGAATTCGAATAATGACAATAAACCGCTTTGAGGTTCAGCCTGGTGGTTTATGAAATAATTTGACTTCAGTGTATCATACAGAATCTATGTATGAATTCAGTACAATTCACATATTCCATAATTTTAATTCACATGAATGGAGAATTTATGAGGCGTTACAGTTGTTTAATTTTACTTTGCAATGTGCATTGTAGTCAAATGGTTAAACTGTAATCTTGCTAGCTGTTCCAGTCTATAAAAGGAAGATAACAGCCTTCTAAAAGCCCTTGCTTTAAAACTCATTTTGAATTTTTTTAAAAACTCACCAGACATTACTCCCAGCTGCGTTAATGATTGAACTGAAATGGGAACATCGCTCAGTGCATTCTCGAGAATAGGTTTATTAGAGATTGAAAGGAGCAGCTGACTGTTCATTCTGGTTCTGACATAAATTTTCACATACAAATAGATAAAATAAAAACAGCTACAGACCCACAAAGTATCCTATAATGAACTGGCAAGATGTAGGTTTCTTTTGAGAGGAAGTGTTATTAAGGGAGCTCTCGTTGCCAAGCAGCCAGCAGCTCACTTGCAGTGCAGGGGCAAAGTGTGGGTGCGGGGCGGGGGGGGGGGGGGGGGGGGTGTAATGGATGTTTGGAGCAGGATGAAAGAGGGCACAAACCTGCATTCACTGCTGGTGAGTATGTACCAGTTGCACATCAATGAGCTGGTAGCTGTTGTGATTCATGAAGGCAGAATGTAGTCATCTGCAAAAGCAAACAAGAGTGTTATGTGTACTGTCCATGAAGCCCTAGACCTGGGGGAAGCCTGCAATGAACACAAACCTACAACCACATCCTACTGCTTTCTATTGTCCCTTGGAAGTGATGGCATCAGTCACCTGCTCAATACAAGCAGGAATTGAAAACTGAATGGTGTTGCTGATATTGCCTGCTCCAACCTTGAAGGAGCTGAGGGCAAAGACGTTGAGGACCATACAGAAAGTGTCAACAATAGCATAAGCTATATAGTGAGTTGCAGATTTTGTAACATGAGGCAGTGCAATTCCGTAATACTCTCCCTGGAGAAGCACCTTATGCTTCTGGGGGGGGGGGGGGGGGGAGGGGGGTATACCACCAACTAGGGGGGTTGACGGGGGGGGGGAGAACAGAGGGGGGGGACAACAGTAGGTGAGGCACGATCAATTGAACAAAGACTAGAGTTGGATACAACTGAGGCTTTATTGCTCTAAGATGTGTGGCCTCCCACAACAGCTGGCGAAATGGCTGCTGAATGGAGGACACGCATATTTATACTCCGCCTACTGGGCGGAGCCAGCAGGCAGGGACTACCGGCGAACCTGTAGTACAGGTCCTACCTTACATCACCTAATACAGGTGCAACATTGGTTTACCACAGTAGGGAAGGGGGGTAACAGAAGGAGAGAGAAGCAGAACTATAAAGGGAACAAAGGGGCAAGTGGGGGAAGGGCTTTAGGCTGGCTACAATAGGCCACACAAGGGGCTGGTTTAGCACACTGGGCTAAATAGCTGGCTTTTAATGCAGAACAAGGTGCAGGTTCAATTCCCGTATTGGCCTCCCTGAACAGGCGCCGGAATGTGACGACTAGGGGCTTTTCACAGTAACTTCATTGAAGCCACCTTGTGACAATAAGCTATTATTATAGGAGCAGCACGGTACATTGTGGATAGCACAATTGCTTCACAGCTCCAGGGTCCCAGGTTCAATTCCGGCTTGGGTCACTGTCTGTGCGGAGTCTGCACATCCTCCCCGTGTGTGCGTGGGTTTCCTCCGGGTGCTCCGGTTTCCTCCCACAAGTCCTGAAAGAAGTGCTATTAGGTGAATTGGACATTCTGAATTCTCCACCTGTATACCCGAACAGGCGCCGGAATGTGTTGACGAGGGGCTTTTCACAGTAACTTTATTGCAGTGTTAATGTAAGCCTCCTTGTGACAATAATAAAGATTATTATTATGCACTGCTCTTCTGAGAAGTACAGACGTGCAACTCTGAGCCTACACACCCAGGAACAGATTTTGAAGTCTGGGATCCAGGATAGCAGCATCTGAAAAATGGTGGGATGTAACTTACTGGCCTGTGGCAACCAATGGTGTGTCTGTCACCGTATAATCAAGGGCCTACTGTTGCACAGGGTCTTATTATGTACATCATAATTGCCATTTAATGAGTCTGCTGAACATGCTAGACACATTTTCAGCTGCCGGTCCAGCAAAGAGGAACCCAGAAGGTAAGTTTATATTTATTCTTGAAGGGCTGGGAGAAGCATTCGTGCTGCTCCTAGCTCTGTGTGTAACATACATTGTTTCACTGATTTCCTCTCTTGCCCAATGACAGATGCCTGAATCAATTTTTAATCAGAAGGTTGGCATGATTGCCGTCGAGGCAGAAATTTTCCATCCGCCGCCACTGGCTGCATGTTAATCAAACCAAACTTTCAAAATAAACCAGCCGCCCCCGGCACCAGTTGGCTACCCAGAATTCCACTGGATTTATAGGCAGGTTGAGGAGGGGCGGCGGCACCACACTAGTGAGAATGCTAGCCCCAGTGAGGCGGTGGGCGTGGCATACCCCCCACCAGGGACAGAGCGCCTGCA
The DNA here is from genome assembly GCF_047496885.1 of Scyliorhinus torazame. Lineage (NCBI taxonomy): Eukaryota > Metazoa > Chordata > Chondrichthyes > Carcharhiniformes > Scyliorhinidae > Scyliorhinus > Scyliorhinus torazame. The sequence goes on from NC_092707.1 coordinate 349,813,231, forward strand.
ACGGGGGTGGGGGGCTGCACACCACCAACTAGGGGGGGTAAACGTGGGGGCGGGGGAGGCAGGAGAACAGAGGGGGGGACAACAGTATGAAAGGGGGGGTAACAGAAAGAGAGAGAAGCAGAACCACAGGGGCAACAAAAGGACAAGGGGGGGGAAGGGCTGTAGGCTGGCTACAACAGGCCACACAAGGTAGCGGGGAACAAACTGGCACCACAAGCTGCCACTTTGGAGGGTCTCCAAACCAAGGGAAACCCCGGAGTACAAGGTCCACCTGGCATACATATAGTTGGCGGCCACGTTGAGTGGCCCCTGGACACAGTGAAAGCCTGGAGCACAGAGGCTCGGCCTCGTGGTGAATACGGTGACCGTGGCCAGTTTGGATGGCCCTTTAACAACGGGAAACCCCGGGGTACAGGGGCACATCCACCAAGTAAGTATGGTTAATCCCACAGGAGGGGAGGGACAGAAACCCCTCATCAGAATAATCACCTGAAACATCAGGGGACTTAACAGCTGAGTGGAAAGATCCAGAGTCTTTGCCCACCTGAAACGTATGAAAGCTGACATAGATAGAGAGAGAGAGAGAGAGAGAGGCAGTTTTGAACAGTTACAAAGAGAAAAGGCTTTGGAAATCGAGCAGCGAGGTCATGAAAGTCGCCACGGAGGCAGGCTTTGGAAAAGGGTTCTGAACAAATGTCCCGAGCAGGGAGGCAGCATAGAGCTCCCAGCTCGAGCTGCTGATAGGGCCCGGAGCATTGCCGGGTCCATGGCCGCGCATGCGCACAGCGGCGACCGTGCCGTGCTTCATGGCGGACACAGCCCGCAGACCCGGACCGCAAATATAGTCCCCCCCTTCGGCCGCTCGCGCATCCCGGACCGCACGCCCGCAGTGCCCCAACCCCGATTCGGAACGGCCCTCTCCCGACTGTGGCGGCCCTGGACTGAGTCCGCAGCCGCCACGCTGAGTTCACGACGGGTGAAACCACAGGTGCCCCACACCATCGGGAACTCGGCCGGTCGGGGACGGAGCATGGCGGGGCGGGCCTTAGGCAATGAGGCCCGTACTCCTAGAGTACACCGCTTTTCAGGGTGCAGCGCATCGTGAAAGCGGGGCCGCCCCCAATTTGGGCATCATCATCCTAGCCAAAAGGCTAGAAGACTGCATACCAGAGATGGTCGCAGAGGACCAGACGGGCTTTGTCAAAGGTAGATAGCTTACCTCGAACATCAGGCGCTTGCTGAACATGATAATGACCCCCTCCGGGGAGAGTACCAGAGGTGATCGTCTCTGTCGTGCGAGAGTGCCTTTAAGAACTGGATGTTTTAGCAATGTACCTTTAAGAAAACAGTGATGTCATAGGGTGGATGGAGCTCAGCTCAGTTCAGCCATTTTGCAGGGTGGTTTTGCAGTTTGAAAAGTGCCTGGCTGGTTTTGCTGAAAGCAGCTAAAAGGTGCCTGGCTGGTTTTGCTGAGAGCAGTTTAAAAGTAGAAAGCCAGTTTGAGACAGCAGCTTGAGAAGTTCTGTTTTGCTGTGATCTGCTTGAAGGGAGAAAGCCAGGTTTGAGAAAGCAGCGTGGGTGTGTCTGTGGGTTTCCAGAGAGCAGCATGAAGAAAGCAAGGTGCTGAAGCTGAAGTCACCCAAGCTAATATATCTCTGCCATTCTACAGAAAATATATATATGCTTTAACCTGATGTGATACTGTTTAAAGGTGTTAAGTCTCTTGGGAGTTTGAAGGAACATTTTAAGGAGTTATTTACTGTTGCAATATTTTCTGAGTTATCTATGAAGTAAGGGGTGTTAAGAGATCGAATGCTTATTTAAGATGTTAAGTTGAGTTCATGGAATAAACAGTGTTTTGTGTTTAAAAACCCACGTGCCCATAATTGTAATCCCACACCTAGGGAAAAGCCGCGTGCTCGGAAAAGAAACAAATCCATTAAAGGGAGAGGTTGGTTGAACTCCATGATACATTTTGGGGTTCTAAAAACGCCTTGCCCATAACAGTCTCCGTAGATGCAGAAAAGGCCTTCGACAGAGTCGAATGGAAATACCTCTGTGGTAGTCACCACTGTTTGTATATATTGCACATATGAGAAGTAATACGGTAAGGCTCCTGTACTACAGGTACGGGGATAGATCCCTGCCTGCTGGCTCCGCCCAGTAGTCGGAGTATAAATGTGTGTGCTCACCAAGCTGCAGCCATTTCGGCAGCAGCTGTAGGAGGCAACACATCTCTGTGTAATAAAGCCTCGATTACTCTCTACTCTCGTCACCACGAGGCCGAGATCCAGAGCAGAGAACAGTTTTAAATGGCGGCCATCTTTCTAAAGGGACAGCACTTGCACAGTTGCACGAGAAGCGCACAGAACGGGAAGGTCCGTTTGCGCATGCGCAATCACGAGAACGGCCATCAGTACAGGAACCGCGATCTGTGCATGCGCAATCGCTTCCTACGCGCTACGTCACATGCGTCATGATGTCAGAGGCCCCAGATCACGCCCATTTAAAGGGGAAACGTCCCAAATCAAAGAAAAAATCTTTTAAAGCCGTAAAACAACCTTCCTTCACCTGGAATGACAGTTCAATGCCTCAGATTGAACCAGGAAATTAAATTAACGTCCGAAAAAACTCTGCTACAAGCAGTTACCTACACCCAAACCGATGATTCCGACCTTGAAGACTTCGATACCGACCTTTACATTTTCTCTGCACCTCGCGAGCCCAATGCCAGCTCCGACGCAAACAGTGGTGATATGGTCCTAGAAGACTACGACTCGGACGAACCTTTCACCTTAGGAGGTTACCTCAGTACCAAATCTGAACCGCAACGAGACGTGTTGCACTTTGGCGACCCCCGTATTGAATCCGACGCAGACGCGGATTCGTTCTTCGGATTTGAGGATCTTCAGCCCAGCAGATATGACATCCCAACTCGTGAGTGCAGGATGATGCTGCAGCCTGAAACCAAGAGACAGAGAGCGGTACAAGCCCACAGAGAGCGGCCTGCTGCCACACAGAGTGTGGTCCACGCACCGCTCAGGGTTCCCGACTCTACGAAAGAAGACACGCAAGACTCCACACCACAGTCCGTGCATGAACAAGAAGTGAATCCAGTGTCACAAGCCTCCACAGCAAGCTCGTGGACACGCTCCACAATTGCAGAAACGCAAGACTCCAGAGCGCAGTCCTTGCACGAACAAGAAGTGACTCCAGTGTCACAAGTCTCCACAGCGAGCTTGTGGACAGTCTCCACGATAGAAGAAACGCAAGACTCCAGAGCGCAGTCCTTGCACACACAAGACGTGACTCCAGTGTCACAAGCCTCTGCAGCGAGCTCGTGCACAGCCTCCACGATAGAAGCAATGCAAGACTCCGACGCGCAGTCCTTGCAGGAACAAGACCATGAGGGTCTAGCAACCTTCTCTGACCAACTAGCGGAAGACGATGCAAGTCTGCCATGCTCAAGTAAACAGCAAGAAGACTATGACAGTCCACCACGCTCCAGTGCACAGCAGGACGACCATGACGGTCTATCATGCTACAGTGAAGAACAAAGCGACGATGACAGTCCAAGCCCAAATGAAGGACGACAGCAAGACAATGACAGTCCACCCACATTGTTTGCGCCACCAGATGAAGACTCTGACAATTTACCCAACCCAAATGAACAACAAGCAGCTACTGAGGATCTACCCACGGTATGTGAGACGAGTGATGACAGCATCCCACTTCCAATGTAAGATGTGCAAAGTGACAGACCTCAGCTAGTGTGTACAGAGGCACTCGCGATCACTGTGAGACCACTGGTGACTCCGGTGACACCATGATACTTCCACCCTCATTCGCTCGAACCTCTCCACAAGTCAATGCATTCCTGCATGTTCCGACTCCAGACGTGCAGCTTCAAGAAATCTCAGCTGACTCCAGTGACCCTGTATGACTCAGTTAAAACAGACCAGACTCCAGATGGGGAGCAACCAAACGCCGACTCTGATTCACGTAAGCCGAACTTTACTCCAGACAGGGAGTGCCACAACCTCAGTGATGGCACGCTCTGGGTGACAGCAGATGCCACAACGACAGGAGATGGATCACTTAACAATTACACTGGGTCAGTAATAACAAGCAGCGGCTACAGTCCAAGAGGAATACACCAATATTCACCACAGCTATATCCACACATTTTTTCCACACCAGCAGTGCAGCCAATGACAGCTCATGCTGGACAAACCCAGTATTCAGGCATGCAGCAGCCAGCAGTTATGCAGCATATTCTCAAACAGGCCAGCGCTACAGATTGCCCACTATTGGAATCAAGACCGAAGGAGGACGACCGCAAGCGCAATCTGCACTACAGACTGGATGCCTTAGTTACAGCCCAGGATTTGCTGCACCCCAGCCTAGCCATACGGCATATTCCTATCAGATGCAAGGTTCTAGTTTCACACCATCACCAGGTATTTATGTGAGCAGCAATTCTGTTTCCAATTCGACAAGCTTCAACGGTTCTCAGCAGGATCACCCTTCCTGCACAGCATGTGGCCAGAACCAGTATGTATAGTCTTATCCAACTTCACCATATGGCACATCCATGACCTTGAATGATACTGTTGATGGTACCTCTTCAACGTCAACACCTTATCAGCTACAAGATGCCATCCAACAGCATCATCACAAACATCGAAAAAAAGAAAGGGACTCCAAATCAGACAGCGAAGTGATTTGACCACTTCTTGGTTCCTGTGGCTCGGAAACGTTGATGGCGTTCATAACCAAGAGAGACATTTGACCATGATGATTGATGGTTTTTGGACTCACACGAATGATTTGGACTTATTATTTAATCACTGTTCCCATGACTTGTCCACACCTTAACGTATCTACCTGTTTTTTGTTCAATTTTCTTAAAGTGTCCAGAAAATATGTAACATATAAAAAAGGGGGAATGTGGTGATGTGCATCAATGTAAATGCATGTAGGCTAGCTAGACACTAGAGGGAGCACCAAAGACATCACACACACACACTCAACCAATAGATCAGGTAGATAGGGCATGACCAATGGACATTCACGATACACACGGAGGTGACACAACCACAGGGGGGCATTACACCAACCCATATATAAAGGACACCACACACATGATCTGCCTCTTTCCAGTGGAGACAGTCAGTGAATACAGACACAGGGTTGATTCAATGTTACACCCACCACGTGGATTGCAGCAACTGGTTAGTCAGGCTGGGTAGCTATAGTAGGATTAGCAGTAGTGTCGAAACCGAGTAATAGAAGTGTAAATAGTTTAATCAACGTGTTGAAGTTATCTCCACGTCTGAACCTTCCTTTGTCAAGTGCACCACAAGGAAGCCGCTTATGTTACACCTACAAATCACACAGGATGGTCATTGACTACAGTCAGACTATCAATCGGTACACGCAGCTCGACGCGTACCCCCTCCCACGGATATCTGATATCATAGATTATCATAGAATTTACAGTGCAGAAGGAGGCCATTCGGCCCATCAAGTCTGTACCGGCTCTTGGAAAGAGCACCCTATCCAAGGTCAACACCTCCACCCTATCCCCATAACCCAGTAACCCCACCCAACACTAAGGGCAATTTTGGACACTAAGGGCAATTTATCATGGCCAATCCACCTAACCTGCACATCTTTGGACTGTGGGAGAAAACCGGAGCACCCGGAGGAAACCCACGCAGACATGGGGAGGATGTGCAGACTCCGCACAGACAGTGACCCAAGCCGGAATCGAACCTGGGACCCTGGAGCTGTGAAACAATTGTGCTATCCACAATGCTACCGTGCTGCCCAATCAATCAGATTGCACAGTACCGGGTCTTCTCCACAGTGGCCCTGAAACCGGCCTACCACCAGCTCCCCATCCGCAAGGCAGACCACCAATACACTGTGTTTGAAGCAGATGGCCGCCTTTACCACTTCCTTAGGGTTCCCTTCGGCGTCACTAATGGGGTCTCGGTCTTCCAACGGGTGATGGACCGAATGGTTGACCGGTACGGACTGCGGGCCACCTTCCCGTACCTGGATAACGTCACCATCTGCGGCCACGACCAGCAGGACCTCGACGCTAACCTTTTCAAATTTCTCCACACCACCAAACTCCTGAACCTAACGTATAACGTGACTGAACAGGTAGACGAGGGTAGAGCAGTTGATGTGGTGTATATGGATTTCAGCAAAGCGTTTGATAAGGTTCCCCACGGTAGGCTATTGTAGAAAATACGGAGGCTGGGGATTGAGGGTGATTTAGAGATGTGGATCAGAAATTGGCTAGCTGAAAGAAGACAGAGGGTGGTGGTTGATGGGAAATGTTCAGAATGGAGTTCAGTCACAAGTGGAGTACCACAAGGATCTGTTCTGGGGCCGTTGCTGTTTGTCATTTTTATCAATGATCTAGAGGAAGGCGCAGAAGGGTGGGTGAGTAAATTTGCAGACGATACTAAAGTTGGTGGTGTTGTCGATAGTGTGGAAGGAAGTAGCAGGTTACAGAGGGATATAGATAAGCTGCAGAGCTGGGCTGAGAGGTGGCAAATGGAGTTTAATGTAGAGAAGTGTGAGGTGATTCACTTTGGAAGGAATAACAGGAATGTGGAATATTTGGCTAATGGAAAAGTTCTTGAAAGTGTGGATGAGCAGAGGGATCTAGGTGTCCATGTACATAGATCCCTGAAAGTTGCCACCCAGGTTGATAGGGTGGTGAAGAAGGCCTATGGAGTGTTGGCCTTTATTGGTAGAGGGATTGAGTTCCGGAGTCAGGAGGTCATGTTGCAGCTGTACAGAACTCTGGTACGGCCGCATTTGGAGTATTGCGTACAGTCCTGGTCACCGCATTATAGGAGGGACGTGGAGGCTTTGGAGCGGGTGCAGAGGAGATTTACCAGGATGTTGCCTGGTATGGAGGGAAAATCTTATGAGGAAAGGCTGATGGACTTGAGGTTGTTTTCGTTGGAGAGAAGAAGGTTAAGAGGAGACTTAATAGAGGCATACAAAATGATCAGGGGGTTCGATAGGGTGGACAGTGAGAGCCTTCTACCGCGGATGGAAATGGCTGGCACGAGGGGACATAACTTTAAACTGAGGGGTAATAGATATAGGACAGAGGTCAGAGGTAGGTTCTTTACGCAAAGAGTAGTGAGGCCGTGGAATGCCCTACCTGCTACAGTAGTGAACTCGCCAACATTGAGGGCATTTAAACGTTTATTGGATAAACATATGGATGATAATGGTATAGTGTAGGTTAGATGGCTTTTGTTTCAGTGCAACATCGTGGGCCGAAGGGCCTGTACTGCGCTGTATTGTTCTATGTTCTATGTTCTATAACAAGGAGAAGTGCGTGTTCAGCACCAACCGCTTAGCCATTCTTGGCTATGTGGTGCAAAATGGAGTTCTAGGGCCTGACCCCGACCACATGTGCCCCCTCATGGAAGTCCCCCTCCCCCACTGCCCCAAGGCCCTCAAACGATGCCTGGGGTTCTTCTCATACGATGCCCAGTGGGTCCCTAACTATGCGGACAAGGCCCGCCCACTCATTCACTCCACCGTTTTCCCCCTCACGGCCGAGGCTCACCAGGCCTTCGACCGTATCAAGGCCGACATCGTCAAGGCCGCAATGCATGCGGTCGACGAGACCCTCCCCTTTCAAGTCGAGAGCGATGCATCAGATGTCGCTCTGGCCGCCACCCTCAGCCAGGCAGACAGACCCGTGGCATTAATTCCCCGCATCCTCCATGCCTCCGAAATTCGGCACTCCTCCGTCGAAAAGGAGGCTCAAGCCATCGTTGAAGCTGTGCGGCATTGGAGGCATTACCTGGCCGGTAAGAGATTCACTCTCCTTACGGACCAACAGTCGGTTGCCTTCATGTTCAATACCACACAGCGGGGCAAGATCAAAAATTATAAAATCTTGAGGTGGAGGATTGAGCTCTCCACCTACAATTACGAGATTTTGTATCGCCCCGGTAAGCTCAACGAGCCCCCCCTGATGCCCTATCCCGAGGTACATGTGCCAGCGCACAAGTGGACCGACTCCGGACCCTACACGATGGTCTCTGTCACCCAGGGGTCACCCGGTTCTTTCACTTCATAAAGGCCCGCAACCTACCCTACTCCATTGCGGAAGTCAGGACAGCCACCAGAGACTGCCAGGTCTGCGCGGAGTGCAAACCGCACTTCTACCGGCCAGACCGGGCACACCTGGTGAAGGCCTCCCATCCCTTTGAACGCCTCAGCATCGACTTCAAAGGGCTCCTCCCCTCCTCCGACCGAAACACGTACTTCCTTAACGTGGTCGACGAATACTCCAGATTCCCCTTCGCAATTCCATGCCCCGATATGTCGTCCTCCACAGTCATCAAAGCCCTCAATAGCATCTTCACTCTGTTCGGTTTCCCCGCTTACGTCTCCAGCGACTGGGGATCCTCGTTTATGAGTGATGAGCTGCGTCAATTCCTGCTCAGCAAGGGCATTGCCTCGAGCAGGACGCCCAGCTATAACCCCCGGGGAAATGGGCAGGTGGAGAGGGAGAACGGGACGGTCTGGAAGGCCGTCCTGCTGGGCCTGCGGTCTAAAAATCTCCCGGTCTCCCGCTGGCAGGAAGTCCTCCCCGACGCCCTCCACGCCATCCGTTCGCTATTTTGCACTGCGACTAATACAACCCCCCATTAATGTCTCCTTGCCTTCCCGAGGAAGTCCACCTCCGGGGTTTCGCTCCCAACGTGGCTGGCAGCTCCAGGACCCGTTCTCCTCCGCAAACACGTGCAGCTCCACAAGGCGGACTCGTTGGTCGAGAGGGTAAAGCTACTCCATGCAAACCCGCAGAACACCTGGCACCATCGACGAGACCCTTGGGGCATCATCAGGGATTCTTCGCCCTGTCGCTGAACGCGATTTCGGTGTCGGGGATCGGAGACTCCAGCTCTGTGTTCTTTTCTTATTTTAATAAAGATCGTTCATAAAATAACCAAGCACTATTTCTTATATCATCATTCCTGGAACAAATCGATCTTTCCGCACCATCTTAAAACTTTAACAAATTATGGCCCTGGTTCAGTCTCTTAGCCACTGTTGAGAGCTGGCCAGGCATCCATAACAATATGCAGGATGACAGAACTTTAATCTGATTGATTGGGGGTGGGATTGTGTAGCTCTGTCTGTAGCATGTCACTTCCACTGTTTAGCATGCATGTAGCTTTGTTTTGTAAATTCATTAATTGATATCTCATTTTAGGGATGCCTGGTGCTGGTTCTGGCATACTCTGCTGCACTCCTCATTCAACCAGGGTTAGTCCACTGCCTTGATGTTAATGGCAAGGTGAGGAACATTCCTGGCCATGAAGTTACAGCTTGCAATAGAATACATTTCTGCTGCTGCTGATGTCCTATAGACCTAGTTTTAAGTTACTAGGTCTGTTCTCAATCTTTGCCACTGAGCATTGTGGTAGGGCAGACAATATGATGGAGGATGGCCAATTGTGAAGACAAGACTTCATCTCCACAAAGACTGTGCAGCAGTCACACCTATCAACAATATCAAGGACAAATGTATCTATGACAGGTAACATGGTGGTGCCAAAGTCAAGTAGAGATTTTCACCACCTGTCATTGATTCCCGCTGTCAGGTTTAGAATCATAGAATCTACAGTGCAGAAGGACGCCATTCAACCCATCGAGCTTGCACCGGCCCTTTGAAAGAGCACCCTACCTAAGCCCACACCTCCACCCTATCCCCGTAACCCAGTAACCCCACCTAACCTTTTTGGACACTAAGGGCAATTTAGCATGGTCAGCCCATCTAACCGGCACATCTTTGGACTGTGGCAGGAAACCGGAGCACACGGAGGAAACCCACGCAGACACGGGAGAACTTGCAGACTCCGCACAGGCAGTGACCCAAGCCAGGAATCAAACCTGGGACCCTAGAGCTGTGAAGCAACTGTGCGAACCACGTGCTACCATGCCACGCATATATTTCAGTACCAGACAAGACCTCAAAAGTTGCGAGAATACTGGAAAGAAATGCTAATATTTTATTTAATTTGTAAGACTATGAGGAAAGGATACTTTGCCCAGGAGTGATTCCATGCACAAATCGTGATATGGTATATTAAAGCAAACTTTATTACTAACACAGGGTTAAAATAACTTTAACCTCATACAAATACCCAGCTTACAATTACCCATTAAACAATGCTAAACAATGAAACAATAATTCCTAACTGCTATCTTTTATCTCCACTCAAGCAAATCCCATCTCAGGTCAAAATCCACTTTGAAGTACAGTTAGCAGAACCAGGAATATTTGCTTAATAGAGATCCTTTTAAAAGATTGATTGGAAAGAGGAAATCCAATAAGGAAACAGCCTACAGATTCTTGCCTGTCTCAGAGTACTGTTTAACCCATCAGCCTTTAAGAAGCTGCTCTTGTCCTGTTCACAGGCAAGTTTTTAACTCACTGTTTTGAGAGCAGCTGCTGGTCTGGCCACAATCAAGACAAACTGAATTTCAAAACTGAATACTCAACGCCTGACTGCTTCAGCCCCTGGCTCTTCCTGTTAACTATATCATCTTACTAAGCTAAGCACAATGTCTCTAATTATCTACTCCCCAGGGAACCCTCTTTATTTCAACAAAATGCCATTAGCCCAACTTTTACGATGGTTTAATTGTATCTCTGTCTCCAAAACGCCTGCCGCCTTTCAAACCATGAGTTTTAAAAAACATGACTGGAGTAGTCACACACTAACCCATGCTTTTCACCCTTATTGCACCTTCTACATGGAATAAAATACATCTGAAATTCCCAAATTCATCACAGCTCTGTCCTACAGGATGCGGCCAATTTGGTCAATACTTGCGTTATCAATCCATCCTTTGTGTTGAACACTGAAGTATACACTGTTCCCTAGCTATGTCCAGTGCTGTATTACGGGGATAGGGTGGAGGTTTGGCCTTAGTGTTCTTTTCAAAATCCAGTGCAGGCTCGATGGGCCAAATGGCCTCCTTCTGCACTGTAAATTCTAGGATTCTATTCTATGATTCTATTCCAAGTTTTCAACATGGAGGAATACTGAAATATGGGGGTTGGATATCTCAGTTGGCCGGACGTCTGATTCTTGATGCAACGCCAACAGTGCGGGTTAGATTCCCGTACCTGCTGAGGTTATTCAACCTTCTTAACTTTGCCCCTCGCCTGAGGTGCAGTGACCTTCGGGTTAAATCACCACCAGTCAGCTCTCAAACAGGAGAGCAGCCTATGGTACTCAAGGATCGTGGCAACATTTACATTACTGAAATTTCAATTGGGCGAGGGTGGCAGGTAGCAATCAGGAGGCGGTTTCTTTGCCAGTGTTTGGCTGAACAAAGCTTCAGACTTCATGTAACTGGAGGTCAATGTTGACAACTTTCAGGCCATATCCGTTTGATTGTATACCGCTGTGCTGACACTTCCGGGGGACATACCCAGGGATGGAATTAAAGAAGCTAATGACATTGGCTGAAAGGTAGAATTCTTTGAGATGATGTCACGTTATTGCTTGATTAGTCCATGGGACAGCTCTCTCAATATGAAAAGCCCACAGATGTTAGTGAGGAAGACATAGCAGGACTCCTGGGTTGGTCGTGTGCCTTTGCCATGTCCAATGCCTCGGTTGATGTTGAGTGGTCCATCCAGTTTTATTCTTAATATCATTTTCCGTATAAGTTTCCTCCAATTAAATGGTCTTTGGTGGGGTCTCTGCTATGGGGAGGGTCTCTGGTGGAGCTTGCTTACGCGGGGTCTCTGGAGAGCAGGATTTGCATTGTGGGGGGAGGGGGTCCCTCCGATGGACTTTGGGGGCACCCACCTTGAAGTCTTATCCCCTTGGTCCATCATGCCAGGGCCACACCAATATCTGCACCCATCCACCGTACCTGAATTCCGGTCCAGAGGGCCGGAAGTATGGAGAATCCAGTGTCAGGCCCATTAATATGACTCAAATGGGTCAATGTGACCTGTTTGCATCCTCCCGCTGGCCTGGACATGAACCTTGTTGCCGCCTGCGGGGGACCAGAAAACAGGACGCCAATTCCTTTTTCTCCGCCTCATCAGAAACCCCGCTACTGGCAGCAGGCATCGAAGAATGCACCCCCCTACACGCTCACAAATTATTGGAAAATTCGGCCTAGACACGGTAACCATAACAAAATGGAAAGCATCAAGCAGGAATAAATCAAGGAGGTCCATTTTCCTAAGTTTTTGAAAGGAGTATCTCAGGGCTGGTTTAGCTCAGTGGGCTAAACAGCTGGTTTGTGATGCAGAACAAGGCCAGCAGCGTGGGTTCAATTCCCATACCAGCCTCCCCGAACAGGCGCCGGAATGTGGCGACTAGGGGCTTTTCACAGTAACTTCATACTTGTGACAATAAAAGATTGTTATTATTAGTATTAAGTGGAAAGGCTGAATGGTTTAGGGTGACACAGTTACTTAATGTGGTGCAATAATTGAAGTTTCAGCTGCCAAAGGCAAAGCAGAGAGCAGGAAATGAGCAGTAAGCTGGAGATAGACAAGCAGAGTATGCATGTTGGATATACAGCTTGACATATCTCAGATACAGAGATGCTAGGCCGTAAGGAAATTTGAGAATGAGGATACGAATCTTTAAATTGCTAATCTCTGGAGAAGGGAGCAGTGAAGTACAGCAAAGGTTGTGTGTAACACTTCAACCTCTATTTGAGTTATTTTTATTCAGGTTCACTGCAAACAGACACTTTCAGAAGCCAGCAGACACTTCCTATCAACTCAAGCAAGGTCCTCTACCTGAAATGTTAGGGGCGCTTTGCGCCTGGCACATATCCCATTATTCCAGGAGAATAGCAGAAGACCCCTAAACGGGCTCTGCGCCGGGACCTGATGTAATCTGGTTCGTGCTGATTCGTATATTTAAATAAGCATTTAAATATTCTGGGCTGGATTCTCCACCACCCGTGTCAGAGTTCCTGATGTGGCGGAGAATCCCTCGTTGAGTAAAAAATGGGATCAGGATCCTTCCGACGCTCCGGTCCTCCTCTGATAGCGGCGGCAAGCTACACACCCTGTGCTGAAGGGAGGATGTATATTGGATGGTCAATTGAACTCATTTGCATCCGATTAACGGGCTGAACACTGGATTCTCCACACCTCCATGATGCGCCGCCATTCTCGGCCGGGATTCACGTGGGCATCAATTGATGCAAGCATGTTCCAGCGTGACTCTGACCCGGTGGTGGACCAAGGGGATAAGTATATAATATAGATGCCCCCAAAATCTATCGGAAGGTCATCCTCCCCCCACAGCATAAATGCGGACGTCACCCGTGCGGTGTTGGCATGGTTAGGACTACCTCCTGTCCCTGCAGGTGGTTGGACTCCTCCAACTGCTCCTGCAGGTGCTCGATGGCCACTGCCACCCATTCAGGCAGTCCCATACTCTGTGACTGCATCTCCACTATCGATAGGACCACCCTTTCCAGAAGTCTGAAATCCTTCTGGACGGCAGTTAGTCCCTGGGGTAGGGCCGCCCTCCGACCATCAGTCCCCTCGGGGGTTCCTACCTCCACTTGATGTACCACAGCCAGTGTGTGATGCGCACCAGATTGTGCCCATCATTGTTTTCCTCCTTATGCCCCGCTGCGCTTTTGTTTGTTTTGTTGAGTCGTTTTTGAAGTGTACTAACTTGATTTTTGCAATAAAACTCAATCTTGCACAACCACTGGGCCCTCATCTCTTAAATAAGAGATCCTACAGATGATTATTTGAAGGGACACAACCTGCAGGATGAGGTGAAAAGGCAGAAGAATGGCACTGAATTACAAGGTTCGTTTGGAGAGCCGGTGCTGACACGATGGGCCAAATGGCCCCTGTGCCATGACAATGTGGCAGCACGGTAGCACAAGTGATTAGCACTGTGGCTTCACAGCGCCAGGGTCCCAGGTTCGATTCCCCGCTGGGTCACTGTCTGTGCGGAGTTTGCACGTTCTCCCCGTGTGTGCGTGGGTTTCCTCCGGGTGCTCCGGTTTCCTCCCACAGTCCAAAGACGTGCAGGTTAGGTGGATTGGCCATGCTAAATTACCCGTAGTGTCCATAAGGGTTGGGAGGGGTTTTTGGGTTGCGGGGATAAGGTGGAAGTGAGGGATTAATGTGGGTCGGTGCAGACTCGATGGGCCGAATGGCCTCCTTCTGCACTGTATGTTCTATGTAATCTATGTAATTCTGGATTCCTGTGATTGGAATAAGGAGACCAATACTGATAACACCATACAACACTCCAGATGTGGTTTCACCCTTTACAACTGAAACATAATCTCCCTGCTTTTATATTCAATTCCCCTTGCAGTAAGCAATAACATTCCATTATCGTTCCTGATGACTTGGCTGTACCTGCATACTAACCTTCTGTGATTCATGCACTAGGACGCACAGTTTCCTCTGCATCACAGTGCTCTACAATGGCTCACTCTCAGCAATCGCTTCTTTTTTATTCCTCCTGCCAAAATGGACAACTTCACATTTCCCATACTATACTCCATTTGCCAGATCTTTGTCCACTTGCTTAACCCACAGTTTTTCAAAATTTGTTTCCCAGCTCCCACTTTTGCAAATCGGTCGATCTTCAGGAACCGATCTTCGTGACCCACTCCGACCGACCTTCATGACCATCGCCATGTGAAAGGGGAACAGCTTGGTCCTCACAATCTCACTTGAATCAGGTGCAATGGAGGAGAGGGCAATGTGCATATCAGGTGCAGACTTCAGCCAGTTCCCTTGTGCCATCTTCACCTTTACGAAAACAAAAAATCCAACCTCGCACATGTAGGTCCTCATGAAGGGCAAAATCATGGGCTGGATTCTCCGTTTCAGGGACTATGTCCCCACACTGTCATGAAAACTGTGGCCTTTTACGCCAGGAAAACTGGCGTCCAAAGGCCACATATTCACAGCCCTGCAGGGGGCCGCAGGCAGCTGTCATGGAGCTAGCAGCTCCAACTGCAGATACGGCCTCCCGCACTTCCGGGTCAGAGGCTGCGCATGGCGGCCTCCAGCGGCAGCGCCTTACTCCATGGCGGACTCAGACCACGGACCTGGACCGCGGTAATAGTGATCCAATCGACCACGCACCCGACTCGGACCGCCCGCACAAAAATAACCCGGTCCCGAATGAGGCCTCCCGTGCCCTCCGATCGGCCCGCCACCACTATGGCGGACTGAGTCTGCAGCCGCCACGTGAGTATCCCGAACGGCAGGACTAGATTAGAGTCACTCCGTTGGGAATTCGGCCGGTCGGGTGCGGAGAATAGCGGGGCGGGCCTCTGGCAATGGTCTCCGGTGGTGGATACTGTGCGCGGCGTACTCCCCAGATACACCACTTTTCAGGGACCAGAGAATCAAGGAACCGGCGCCGGGCGCGATTTCGACATCGGGGTGCAGAGAATCCAGCCCCATAACTCAAGAAATCATCTTTAAACTGCTTTGTTCCCGAGCTTCTTCTTTGTCGGCTGTTAACCAGATGCCAAGGAGCTCTGTACAGAGCTAACACTAGCACCGCTCTGCCTGCCCTGGACTCTTCTCAGCAGCTCTGCTGAGCAAATTCTGTTGTGGGATCCTGTCCAATAGGTGAACTGCCTATGTGAGTCTCTGGTCATCCCTTTCTTTTAAGAAAACTATTCACCTTCACAGTTCACTTGCCTTGCTTGCCAGCAGCTGGAAAATGGAAGCAACACTACTCTGTGATTTAGCTCCAAAAGCACGTACCTGGAGGGTGCGTAAAGTCAGGTGTGCGTGCAGGACACTTGACCGGCTCTCTGCTGGCGCTTCTTTCTGGGAAACACAGCCTCATCTGTTTTCATTTGAAAGGTGACAGCCCTTAATATTCAGGTCCCGATCTATGTCAACCTGCAGTCGTATTTACGCAATAGCAATCAGATCACAATTAATTATTTTTATTCGCACAATCAGTTATCTGTTTTGTTTTGAATGCTATGTGCATTCAGATACAACCGGTGGGATTTTCCGTTTCAGAGACTAAGTGTTGATGACGGGACAGAATCAGTGGATATCTATGACAGCAAAATCGAAGCCGGTCCCGGAGCAATTCAACAATCGTTAATGGGCTAGTACTGGCACCATGTGCAACACGAGCGATTACAATGAAAAATGGTGTCCGATTCGCCAGGGTCGAGATTGACACTCGAGAGTCTGACAAGCTGCAGCCGCATATTGCCCCTACATTCCCCACACACACTCAAACCAGCCAACAAGATGGCAGCACAGAGAGCTGCACCCCGGTTTGCGGACGCAGAGTTGGAGACCTTGCTGGGCGCCGTGGAGGAGCCTGTACCCCGAGGTGAGAAGGAGGCTCCCACCCAGCACCTTATGCCAGGCCTGAGCACAGGTGGCAGAGGCTGTGAGTGGCCATCTGCCCCAACGTCAGGACCAGACAGCAGTGCAGAAAGAAGCTGCAAAATCTCCTCAGAGTGGTCAGGGTGAGTAGGCAGCACTGTGCCCCTGGCACCAACCCCCGTCGCACACACCCGCAACCCCACCCCCCCATCCGGAGGACGACCGGACTCCATCTGCCGGTGGTGTGCACGCACCTCACCCTGCACCACATGCCAGCACCCATACCAGCCGCCACAGCCAGGTGCCCTGGCCACGAAGGCCTTCAGCTACCCACATCTGTGCTACATGCGTCCGACTGCCAAACACTGTGCGTTTTCTGTCTTCACCACTATCCATCACCCCCACACGCCCTACCACCACCCCCACACACCCCTCACCACCCGCCCCATCCCCTCACCACCCCTACATGCATAACACCCAAACGTGAATAACACACTAGGCGGCTTAAATGTGATAACATTCCCAAACTATCGGAATATTCTCAATTTGAGTTGCTGTCCAAAAATTAATTGACTGATTGGCAGATGTATCACTGCAAATTTGAAGTTTCTCTCTTATATGGATTTGCTTATTAGTAACGAGGCACATTCATGTTGAGCCTTATATTTAATTGCAGCCAGCAGGCAGAATTTGAGCACTTGGTCTATTTTTCTGAGATACTAGAGGTTTGTTATGTAAGAAAGCCTGTGTGAATATGGAATTGGCTGCAAACATCATTCATAGCCTCAGAGATGTGTGTTTCACAGAGGTCTCGAAACCTAACCATTGGGATTTGTGCACATGCAGGATGGCGTGAGATTCTGAAATAAGATCAGATGTAATAAGGAGAAGGAAAATAAATCTCTGTTTTGGCAAGCTGTCACAATCAAAACATGAGTGATCCATAATAGATCATCCCAGGTGATGTTGTTCCATTCCCACCCTCAAAGCCATTGATATGAAACTCCTTCGTTAAACAGTTTCTGAGAATTTTGTTGGCAAATTAATCAGCAATTCTTCCGAATTGGAACTGAAAACCGATTGATGATTTGCTCGTGGCATATATTGAAATCATTCACCCAAACCCACTCGCCCCCTTGTCTCACTTAATTTTTAAACATTAATTTGTTGTTCCCTGCCTCCAGATTTTCAACCGATTGTACAATATCTTGAAGGTGTCGGTGTGTTCCGACAGATGTGAAAATAGACTATGGACAAAAGCCTTTATTCATGCTCAGTTCAAAGACTTTACCACATTAATATTGCTGTGCAGTCCCGTTTCAATTATCATGTGGCCTTATTGTTGACAGCTAATAAAAGACTTGGTACTCCCTCCAAAAACAAATTAATCTTTCCATTCACATTTTCACCTCCTCTTGCTGCATTTGCTGCAGAACTGTTTGATTTGACTTTAATTTCCCACCTATTTACATTGAGACTATTGTGTTGAGAATTTTATCTTCCATGGGATACAGTTTAGATTCCTAGATGCAATATTTTAATAATGTATTCATAAAGGGAAATATAGAGATCCAATCTCACAGCATCAAAAGATACCTCAGCGAACACAGACATAATCCCCGATTCCCTTTATTCGCCATCATGAGAAATAGATGAATATTCATCTTAACTTATTGAAGTCCCTCTTTGTCCAGCTGACTGACATTTCATTTTACTGCTCGTTCAATTCTGGAGTTGGTGACCACAAGTGTGGTTGCAATCAGTGTCAATCATTTGTTAGTTCACAAAAATGTTATTCGCCTAGAGACAAACATGTATTTTAATTGATCTTTTGTTACAGTCCCAGTTGATGTTCTAACGGGACTGGATGATTCCAAAATAGAACCCTGGATGAAAAGACCGTAACGTTTACATTTTTTTATACATTGTGGAGGAACAGAGTCACAGGACCGCTAATTACTTTTAGCAACAAGTTTTTAAAAATGTATTGAACAGGAAAAGATGGATTATTGTACAATACTCCTTTACTTCTCTTTAGTCTAGCAATTACACACAAATGTTAAGATTAACATGGATTACAAAATCCATGTAAAGTTACAATGGTCTCATTAACACATAAAGTCCTTTTTAAGCACACAAGGTGACTGTGGTAAGATACACTCCTCTCTGAACCCAAGTGAATGTCTGTGGCTCTCTCCTCAAATTTCCCCCAGCTGATTCTTATACCATGTGCCACCCTGTCTCACTGAACTCCAGTTTCCACTCAAGTGATTTCGAATTCCGCTTTCAAAAGTCACACTTACAAATTTTCTTTTAAATTATCCTTTCCCTCCGTTGCTTCCATCAAAGTTTAGCTTTCAGGTTCCTCTTCCTTCAGGTTTCTTTTGCCTAAAAAGCTTTTACACAAACTGCAAGGTCCAGCTACCGATTTCCATAATTATTTCAAATGGCTCCTAAACTGTAGTAATTTCTCACAGGCCTTAGCACTACTGCAGATATACTTCTGGCCTCTCCGTTCCAATGCCTTTTCAACTCGCTGTGACTTTTCTGAACTGGTTCCCAGTTTTGTCTATTCCGCAAACTTCAGCATCCTTGGAAACGTGTCCTAATTTCTCTAGTTTCCTTACCTCGCTGGACTTTAGATTTCCGGCATCTGTTTACTTAACCATTACTGCAGAGATTGTTTTTTTTCTTCCAGTATGGCTGAGAGAGATGTTCCCTCTTTAGCCTTCTAAAACCAACTGCTTCTAATGATCTCACTACCTATCTCCAACTGCAATCAGATTAGCTAACGTAAAACTGAAAAGCTTCTCTACTTTACAAGGCTGCAGATGCTGAGCAACCACTGCTGGTCTATTTGCTCTTCACACCATAGCCCTCTCTAAGCACAATAGAATCACAGTTGGAATTGAAACCAACCACCACACATACAAATACCATTGTCCAGCATGAATTTAACTATAGGTTTTACCTTTCCAGGCACAGCAACATTAAATTAAACTGACTTAAAACTCTGGGTAAGATTCTCTGGCCTCCCCGTGGCATGTTTTTCAGTAACGTGAGGCGACTCGGCATTGCCCGGCGGCAGGACCTTCTGGTTACACCACTGTTAATGGAATTTCCCATTGAATCCTCCCCAAGCTGCCGGGAAACCTGTGGTGAGGGTGCGCTATCAGTGGGGTCCGGGAGATCCCGCCAGCATGAATAGCCAGAAGATCTTCCCCTATATATTTTTTCTAATGTTTATCAATACAAATATAAACGTCTTAAAACTACATTTATTTTCCTAAAACCTTGTTGTTTCACCACTCCATGATGATATAGTGAGCAACATCTTCAAATTACCGAATTAAGTTTTGACTAAATATCGCATTCATCTAAACAATCTTCCATTCATTTTACACAATTATTATGTTAGACATCATTGCGCTGTGACATCATCGCCATTCAGGTAAATGGAAGTTTCCTCGGTTTGCCTCATGCTTTGGATTAGCACAATTTTACATCCTGAAAAATACTAGGCTGATAAGTATCACTTTAGACCAGGGCAAGTGAGGAGTTGGTGAACTGAAGGAAAGGCCAACCTTACACACTGATTGCAAGATTCCGAGGAATGTTTATAACAGCGTTCTTCACACTTTTCATGGCTACCACTTGCACTTCATTTTACAGTTCTGATTTCCCCTCTGTCCAACAAAAAGATTTGAAATGTCCAACCTCCCTCCACTCTCCACACTTAGGATAGTAGATAGCCGACCCCCACGAGGGCTATTACTCAATGCTGCTATAATGGAAGAAGATTTGTAGCAGTAGAATTCCCAGAGAAACCCAGGCAAAATGACCTGGGACACAAACCCACAAGCTAATGTGTCAACCCCTTGCCAATGTGTCAATAGGCCACCATCATCCTATGATGACCAATGCCAGGTGTTATATCTTTCTGCCAACTTCATCACATAGATTGGAAGACATGTTTCGCCACCACAACTGCTCCGCTTTTAGCAAGTAAAGTGACAGAAGCCCTCAAAATTTACAGTTCCACATCTTCTCGGCTGCCACAAGCCTGTGCAACATTAGTCGGGGAACTGTCAGGTCGTCTACCACAAGTGTGACAGATGAAGTGTTTCATAGATGAATTCCTCCTTTTGGGTATCAATCCAAGGCAGAAAACGCAGGAACATCTGCAAGATAGCACAACATGAGGCAGTGAATGCTCCAACTAAGCATCGACTGGCATATGCGAATAGCCAGAGATTCCAGGTTCCAAATGTCTTGATGTGGAGATGACAGCGTTGGACTGGGGTGAGCACAGTAAGTAGTCTTACAACACCAGGTTAAAGTCCAAAAGGTTTGTTTCAAATTGCAGCATTTCGAATTGAAGAAGGAGCTGCACTCCGAAAGGTAGTGATTCAAAACAAACCTGTTGGACTTTAACCTGATGTTGTAAGACTTCTTACTGTGTCCAAATGTCTTGTTCACGGCACAGCGGTCAGCACTGCTGCCTCGCAGCGCCAGGGTCCCAGGTTCGATTCTGGCCTTGAGTGGCTGGAGTTTGCACATTCTCCCAATCTCTGAGTGGGTTTCCTCCAGGTGCTCCGGTTTCCTCTGTCACGTGAGAGTACCTTTAAGAAATGGGTGTTTATAAATGTGTGTGTATATAAATATCTGTAGTGAGAGTACCTTTAAGAAATGGGTGTTTACCACTGCAGTGATGTCAGAGAGTGGGTGGAGCTGGGCTGTCTGTCAGCTTTTTAATTTTGTTTTAGGCTGTTTGCTGCAGGGTGTGTTTTAGTTTCGTTTTCAGTGTTGGAGCTGAAGCCAGACCAAGCAGGTGTACTGCTGTTCTCTCTGCCATCAAAAGACTATCTCTTGATCATTTGGTGAATTCAGAATTATAAATGTTTTCAGTAATGACTTTAACCTGATGTGCTTCTGATAAAGGTTTTGTTTTTAAGTTGTATGGATGTTAAAAAGGAAAGCTTAAAGGTTTACTTAGTGCTGTAGCCTTTGGGGGTTGTATTTGAATTAATGGTTGTGAAGATGTTCCCTGTATGTTTTAAAAAGGTTAACTTGAGTTCATAAAATAAACATTGTTTTACTTTAAAAAAATACTTTTCCATTTCTGCTGTACCACACCTGTAGAGTGGGCCGTGTGCTCCCCATACCACAATCTATTAAAAGTTGTGGTTCAGGTGAACTCCATGATACACTTTGGGGTTCTCTAAACCCTGGCCCATAACACCTCCCACAGCCCAAAGATGTGCAGGTTAGGCAAATTGGCCATGCTAAATCGCCCCTTAGTGTCCAAAGATGTGCAGGTTGGCTGGGTTGACCACGATCAATCCGCTAGGGTACGGTGATAGGGTGTAGGCCTACAAGAGTGCCCTCTCAGTGGGTCGGTGCAGATCGCTGGGTCGACTGGCCTCTTTCTGCACTTTAGGGATACAATGGATTTGTCATACAAACTAGGTTGTGTCCTCGCTCATTAAGGAACAGTGCATTAGAGGACAGATTCTGCAGGAACTTCATGGACTGATTGACTATAGAAACTGCACCTCAGAATTACCTTCTTCATCTCACACTACTATAGACCAGTGACATGGCCAAAGTAACAATGCACAGCATAGCTGCACAGTGTATTTCAAACAAGGCAGTTGTTTTATTTACAGAACAATTTAATTTTTCACAAATTATGCAACTCTCTACTCTTTAATAGCAAAATCCACAACCTCAGATTCAATACTGCCTTCCGGATTGCTGGGCTCCTTACGGGACAGTTGTGCGAGAGGTGGTTGCTCAAACTGCACCCAAGAGTCATGATATTGAGATAACCTAAAATCTTAGCAACTACATTTGCAGTGGCCCTGCTCTGGAAGCTGCAATTAATACTGTGCTCTAATCTGCCAGAGCTGTGTTTCCATGGATGTGGACACCAGACGCCTTCTCTGACCATGGCCGGCAACGCAATTCAATATTAATTGGTCCACTTAACGAGGCTTCACGGACTTCTCGTTGCAAATGGTAGCTCACCAGCTGATTCACCGGCACTGCCCTCGCCAGCCCCCCACTAACAAGGTCGAGCAGAACTTAAGCTGCACTTGCTCAGCCAGCCCAGCCAGCTTCCAATAATAGCACCGAGGAGAGTGGCCCCAAGATTTGGGGATGCTGACCAGGGGAGGCTACTAGACTTGGTGGAGACCAGGCGGGATGTCCTGTTCTCCCGAGGGTCCCGGGGAGTCAGCCACAAGGCAGCCAGTGCTGCCTGGGGTGAGGTGGCGGCAGCTGTGAGCTCGGGGACTGTGACCAGGAGGGCTGGCCTCCAGTGTCGGGAAAAGGTCAACGACCTGCACCGGGTGGCACAAATGAGTAGACACCAACGCACCCCACCACCCCCATCCCCCCTCCCCAAGGGAGCATCCACTGCCCAACTCCCCATGTGACCCCAGCCCTTCCTCCACCCCTCCTCCCTTCAACTCCACCCCAACCCCTCCTTCACACCCTCCCCCCCCCACCACTGTGAAGCACACATGTAGTTAACGATGCCCCCTCTGTGTCTCCTCAGGAAAAGCTCTCCCGTAACCATTGGAAGAGGGCCCAGATCGGCGGAGGGGTGCCGGACATAGGAATCCTCACCTCCATCGAGGAGCGGGCACTGGAGGTGACTGGGGTGGCTGAGGAAAGATCGGTCACCGCGGGAGGTTGGCGGATGCTGCAGAGGTGAGAGACCACCAGGCTCCCCCTGGAGGACCTGTCAAACACGAGTTGTTATTGCCTTACTGACTGACCCATCATTCCCACTGACCACGTGTCCATTCTCCCACAGGTCCTCCAGCCGACGGTGCCAGCCCATCCCGGGCGATCCTCTTTCCTGACTCCGAGGAGAACACCTCGGAGGAGAGATCCGAGGTTGCAACTGCTATAGTCGCGGTACAGCTATCATCCCCACCCTCCGCCAGCGCAGATACACACACGTTTTTAAAAAGGAGTACTAATCGGCACCAGGGTGACCACTTGCTGGGGAGGCCGCTGAATGACAGGAGGCTGTTGGATATGGGGTGGCTTTTGTTAATTGTATGGAAATGGGGCTTAAGTAGTGATTATTGGTTTCTTGCCACGCTACGATGAGATCCCGATTTCGCCTACGGGAGCGGACTGATGGATCTCAAACTGTTTGCCGCCTGCCGCAGATCTTGTTTGTGGCCTTTCCCGCTATTCACCGGCCTAGTTTCACTTGACTGAGAACGTAATGAGGCCAGAGAATCGTGCTCAATAGTTACTCTTGCCAATGGTCACCTGTGCTGAAAAATTGTTTGCAGAGATTGCATAAATGTTTAGTGTTCCTTCTTTTTTATGCCTGAATTCTGGTTTCACTGCTCTGCCATCATTGGAAAATTTGTACTCCACCTGAATGGGGAAGGGAGCACACCTTGCCTACCACCCACCTGGCTGGTTCCTACATGCTCCGAGACTTCACCTGGTGACAATTTTTCACTATCGCTATCAAAATTCCTTTATGTTGAAGCTGGTGTCTGACCATGGCAAGGTGATACTGATCATTTCTCCTGGTACAACTACACTAAATTGCATCCCTATGAGGGAAACTACCTCCTTAACATGGGAGTGAAGGGTCGCAGTATAGGGCCCCTATCAGGAGCCTGCCCCTGCTTGTCTTCTTGACCAATAGTGACACGAGTAAATAACATGGAGGCGTGTACAGCAAGTGTGATGGGAGAGGTAAAGGGAATGAGGTGGATCTGAAAATGTTAGATCAGAGGAAGCTATTTTGGGAGTTGTGCAAGTGTTCTTTTTCTTGTTAGGGAATGTGTACACAGTAAATGTTAAGAAGGTACTAAAGTGTGAAGGGTTAGTATTGTGAGTATTTCTGTGACAGTGAAGAGTGTGCTCAGGCTCAGGATGAAAAAGTAAGATAGAAAACTCATGTGACTGCTTTACCTTGCCACATCTGGTGAGGTCATTGCATTTTTTCTGCGCTGCCATGCTGTTCTGGGCATGAAGGAGTTAGTTGAGAGCACTCATGCCAACCCCATCTCGGTGGCGTTGGTGGCTGTTCTACCAAGTTTGGAGGAGTCACAAGAGATTGTGCCTCTTTTCCTCTATCTTGTTTAAGAAGGCACAGTATCGGTGTTGGGCAGCACGGTAGCATAGTGGTTAGCACAGCTGCTTCACAGCTCCAGGGTCCCAGGTCCGATTCCTGGCTTGGGTCACTGTCAGTGTGGAGACTGCACGTTCTCCCCGTGTCTGCGTGGGTTTCCTCTGGGTGCTCCGGTTTCCTCCCACAGTCCAAAGATGTGCGGGTTAGATGGATTGGCCATGCTAAATTGCCCTTAAGTGTCTAAAAAAGGTTAATTGGGGTTATTGGGTGAAGAGGATGGGGTGGAGGAGGTGTGTGCTTGAGTGGGGTGCTCTTTCCAAGAGCCGGTGCAGACCCGATAGGCCGATTGGCCTCCTTCTGCACTGTAAATTCTATAAGGCATTGAGGACCTGCTCCAGGGCGTTCACTGTTTTTCCCACACCTCTTAGGTCCACTTGTTTTGAGGGTTCAGATGATACTTGCATTGTGGGCTATCGATGCCATGGAGCAATTTGAGCAGAACTGATAGAAAACATTCCAGGAAAACTAGAGTCTTGCAAGTGCTTAAAATGTTAACCATTACTGATGTTTTCTGGGGTTTGAGCTGCATGCTTTCACCCTCTCTAAACAAAAGCATACTAAAACTCTACTGTCTATATCCTAGCTTGCACCAAGTGCCTTTCTCCCTTCATCCCCATGCTCACTGAGCTATAAATTGTTCTTGATCCGGAAGTACCTCGATTTTAAAACTCTCATCCTTGTTTTCAAATCCCTTTACTTCTATTACATCTCCCAGCCCTGTTACCCTGCAAGATTTCTGCACTCTTCCAGGTCTGGTCTCTGGCAGAGGCAATGATAGGCATGCCTTTAGTAGCCTAGTTTTAAGCTCTGGAATTCCATCACAAGTGTCTCTACCTCTGTACCTCTCTCTTCCCTCCTTTATGAGACTGCTACCCATCTCTATACCAAGCGTCTGTTCTAATATCTCTTTAAGCAGCTTGATGTCAAATTTTCCAAAAATAAAATACTGCAGATGCTGAAAATCTGAAATGGAAACAGAAAATGCTGGACATCCTCAGCAGGTCAGGCAGCATCTGTGGAGAGAGAAGCGGGACTCTCTCCTCAGTTTCCTTCTCCTCAGTCCTTTTGAGTTTTTTCAGCATTTTGTTTTTTTACTGGTGTCAACTTTTGTTTGATAATCGCTCCTGTGAAGCACCTGAGGATGATTCCGTACATTAAGGACATTCAAGTTGTTACTTTGCTTGTGAACCACTACTTCAATACTTACACCTATACTTACAGCTGCTCGTTTGTTCATGAACTTACCCAGGATATTCGCATGTAACTCCCTCTGCTGGTGAATGGCATAACTGGCATTGAGGAAATTCAGGGCCGAATTCTGCCTTGGGTATATTTACATTGCAGAGTCAAAAGATGTGCAGGTTAGGTGGATTGACCGTGCTAAATTACTCCTAAGTGTCCAAAGGTTAGGTGGGATTACAGAGATAGAGCAGGGATTGGGCCTGTGTAGGGTGGACTTTTGAATGGTTGGTGCACTCAATGGGCTGAATGGCCTCCTGCTGCACTATAGGGATTCTATAAAACCTGCCTGTATTCTTCTAAAAATATTTCTCCACTGGAAGCAAGCTCCTGTTCTATACCACTCTCAGTACAACAACAGAGTAAAGTGCATTTTTAAACTCAAAACATTCACAAAAGGAATGATTTTCAGCTTTTTCCACAAACAGTATATAATTTGTAGCATGGACAGGTGTCATTCATGCCACTCATGTGTGAGTCTCTCATAACAAGACTGATGATTGTTTCTTCTAGAATTAAGTGATTGAAATTTCAAACAGCAAGAAATTATGATTCCTCGCTAAGTCAGTGGGAGGCTGTGATAGTTGAGTTACTTATTGCATTTTCAGTTCTTGGTGCAGAACTCACTGTCAATTTTTGCATATTCATCAATTACTCTTGTAATTCCATGTGTAATTTACTGAAGCAACATTTATATATTTGAAACAGCTCAGCATGATTGCAATCATCTCACAGAGAACATTTTCTTTCTTGCAGTTAAAGTATTAAACTATATATAACTTTCCTTGCTCAATATAAGTTTTGAAAAGTTAATTTTAGGTGGTTGTGGAAGCTTGCAAGTTCTAGAATTTGTATATGATCACAGACTTTGAAAGAGACAAAAAGTATCAATTCAATCATTTGTAGGTTAGATTCAATGAGTTCCTAGTAAGCAATCAAGTAATCATTACATCAATAGGCTGAATCTTCCAAGAAGTGGCAATCGCCATCAGATTGCAAAGGCTCTTCTATTTACTTATGTTGCACTGGAGCTCTGCATTTCTTGCCCAGATTTCTGAACTGGGCTTCCTCAGAAATGCAGGACATCACTGTTCTTGGAGTCCTTCCTCGGGCTAGAACGAAAAACAGTAAAATCTGGCAACAAGAACATCGATCCAAACCGAGAAATAAAAACAGAAATACGAATACTTGTCCCAATTGATTATTCCTATTGAGCCATTGGCTGCTGTAGCAAGTTTAAAAGTCCCAAAGCCACTTTGAGAAGCGGGTAGCTGAGGTGTCCAGTAGGGAGTCAGGGGTGTCAGTAGTATAGTACCCTGGGGGTTAGATCCCCCTCATGAAAGTGGCCCTCATGCATATGTGCGACAGACTAGAAGCAATGAACCCATTGCTCTTTGGTTAAAGACCATTGAGAGGGAGAGAAATTCAGTGATGCAACAGTATTTAAAATAGTGATGCATTAGTTAATCTACTTGTAGAAATGAATATATGAGAGTTCCTCAGGACATGCAGATTGTTCATGTCAATTGTATATTAATGATGTTTAATCATATGCAGGCATTGGGCAATAACTGGTTTCCTTCTGCCCTACATGTTCCTTTTATTAGAAAGCTGATCTGTTAAATGCCTATGAGGCATGGTCAGACTTTGGTAGATTTCAGAAGCTGATGAAATAATACATTATGGATTTCAACAGGTTATAGAAAAGATTGACAAATTTCAATTTGGGGAGCTCAGGATTACTTAAATGATTGGATTATGTGAGGTGTTTCATATAGATATGCCACTGTTTATCAGTAGTCTTCAGTTCTCCGAGCAGGAGATTCTCTTGCATCAGATGTTTGCTGCCCTGAAAATATTCCTGGGGAACAGTCATTTCCATGGAGAATGTGGGGCATTCAGAATTCAAAAGAATAGAGAGTATATAAGTGCAGGAGGCCCGAGAAGGTAAGTTAAACAGGATTCAATAAACCAACACAAAGTAAAGGCTGCAACATGGCTTACAGTTCAAAGGTCCCAACCAGAACTACTGACCACTACAGTCCAGCAGCTTTTATGAGGCAGATTTAAGAGCTCCAGCTGGGAAGGCCTCTGCCCAATGGTGAGGGAGCTCGTATTCCACGAGTCCCACCGGGAGATCACGTGAGGTGTCCCCGTGAGACTCCTGAGGGTTTTCATGTGAGGTGTCCCCGTTGGTCTCCTGATGGTTATTACAGAGAACTCAATGATTAAGGGGAGATGGTGGCATAGTGGTCGTGTCACTGGATGAGTAATCCAGAGACCCAGGCTAATGGTCTGGGGACATGGGTTCAAAACCCATGAGAGCAACTGGTGGAATTTAAATTCAATTAATAAATCTGGAATTAAAAAGTTAGTCTTTGTTGATTGTCGTTAAAACCCATCTGGTTCACTAATGCCCTTTAGGGAGGGAAAATATGCCCTCCTTACCTGGGCTGGAGTACATGTGACTGCAGACCCACAGCAACTTGGTAGTGTTGTAACCACCATGAGGACCATGGGGAAACAATCATTGATCTCCCAGTGGGACTCAGAATACAAGCTCCCTAGGTACGGGGCGGTGACCAACTACGTGGAGCTTATTAAGGCAGGGCATAAAAGCAGGCCCAAATCTGGGCCTGATCAGATCTACCCTCCAGCGAAATCTGCACTAGGGAGTGTGATGCTGTTCTAAGCATAGAATTATGATAGAATTTACAGTGCAGAAGGAGGCCATTCAGTCCATCGAGTCTGCACCGGCCCTTGGAAAGAGCACCCTACCAGGTCCACACCTCCACCCTAACCCCACGGGCGGTATTCTCCACACACACCCCCGGCCGGGTGGGAGAATCGCCGGGGCGGCGCCCGAATTGCGCCACGCTGCCCCAACCCCCGCACGCGATTCTCCCACCCCCACGAAACCAGCGCCGCGCGAATCACACCGGGCCGCTCGGAGAATCGGCGCAAACGGCGAGCGGCGATTCTCCGGCCCGGATGGGCCGAGCAGCTGCTCCGACATGACAGGTCCCGCCGCCGCCGTCCACCCCTGGTCGCTGCCAGCGGGAACTCTGCAGGAACGCTCGGGGGGGGGAGCGGGGGCGGCCTGTGGGGGGGTAGTGGGGCTCCTTCACCGGGGGGGGCCTCCGAAGGGGTCTGGCCCGTGATCGGGTCCACCGATCGGCGGCCCGGCCTCTTTTCCCTCCGGGCCTGCATTCCGCCGTGGCCGGCCCCTGAACACCCACGCCATATTGCGTCGGGGCCGGCGCATGTAAGAAGTTCCCCGCGCATACGCAGGATGGCGTGGCCCAACTGCGCATGCGCGGGTTGGCAAGGCGCCCATTTGGCACCGCGTACAGAGGCTGGAGCAGCGGACGTGCCCGGGCCCTGTTTGGGCCGTCATAAAACGCGACGGCGTTCACGACGGTGCGAACACTTGGCCGCCATATCGGAGAATCGCCCCCCACATCTTCACCCTATCCCATAACCCCACCTACCCTTTTTTGGACACTAGGGGTAATTTAGCATGGCCAATCCATCTAACCTGCACATCTTTGGACTGTGGGAGGAAACTGGAGCACCCGGAGGAAACCCACGCACACACGCAGCATGTAATTGTAAATATGTAAATAAATTTACCTTCATTACTGACAGTTTCTTTATGAGTTATTATATTGGTGATGAGGATTTACAGAAGCCCTGGGCTCACCCGTCGATTTGCCTATCCGCCGGAAGTTCGTATTGAGTACGGTATATCATTTCATTACAAATGCCGTTGTTGGGTAAATTGGATGCCTTTGATGCTGGGCAGGAGGATTGGAATCAGTGTGTAGAGCGAATGCAGAACTTCTTCCGAGAAAATGGTATATTGGGGGATGATCGACAAAATTTTCTCCTCTGGCCACCTGTGGGGCCAAAACATTTGGAATCATCGAATGTTACATCTACCCGGCTGCACCAGATTCTAGGTCATTCGATGAATTCATGGCAATGGTTATGGACGACTATGATCCTAAACCATCTGTGATTATGCAAACTACCGGTTTAACACAGCAATAGGCTCCCAGGTGAATGAGTTACGGACTTTATAACTCGTTGCGGCACTTGGCTGAACACGGCGAGTTTAGGTCGTCCCCCTCAGAAATGTTACAGGGCAGAACCGTGTATGGCATTGATAATTCGGCCACTCAGCAGAAGCGGTTAGCGGAAACTACGTTGGATTTAAAGCGTGCCACTGAACTTTCCTTCGCTCGTGAAGATGCGGAGAAGGGTGCCCAGGAATTACAAAGGTATGTAGATTATGCATAGTTTGGGTCACCCTTCCTTTTAGACTCCATAACGGTCACGGGACGGGGCAGGTCCAGCTAAAATTCCTCCAGCGGAGCAACCTCCGAGGCAGGTTTGTGGCAGAGTTTGCTTTGCGGGCGCTGTCGCAGCCCACTGGGATACTTCACCTGAGGAGGACGGTGGGAACCGGCCGCCGTGCCGCCATTATGGTCAAAGTGGCCGTCTACTTAGATGAGGCGCGGGATTCTCCCTTTGGGGGACTAAGTCCCCACGCCCGCCAGAAAATGGGCGTAAATCACTCCGGACTTTTTCCTCGAAAGTCCGGGATGATTCCCTGTTCTCCAGGGGGCTAGCAGGCCTCCGGAGTGCATCCTGCAGCTCTGGCTGCCGGCGAGGCCCTGCTGGACAGACCGAGTGGCCACGCATGCACACGGCGGCCCACCTCGGTGCGGGCACCGCCGACATGGCGGAGCCACACAGCGGGCCCGCGCGGAGGAAGATAGGTCGCTCCCGGATTGCGGTGGCCCCCGATCGCGAGCTTGCCCATCATCGAGGCCCCTCCCCCAGTGTCCAATCCCGACCCCCACCCCCACCATAACGCCACATCAGCCGCGACTCCGAGTTACCGCCGAGTGGAACCACATTAGAACCACGCCAGCGGGAACACGGCCGGTCAATCGCGGAGAATTGCCGGGGCGGGGGCCTTTTCCAACAGCCCCCGACCGGTGCCACGTCGATCGCGCACGCACGAATGGCGGCAATTCTCCGGTCGCTGGAGAATCGCGTGCCGGTGTGGGGGCCAATTTTGGGTAATTATCCACCCCCGCGCCAAGCGTGATTTCGGTGCAGAGGGTCGGAGAATCCCACCCGATGTTCTTATCACCAGGACCACGGAGCAGGAGCACCTGGCAAATCTCCAGGAGGTACTCAAAGTAAATGTGTTTTCCGTACCAAGGCAGTGACCTACCTCTGATACCGCGTGGATAGTGATAGGCTGCACACAGTTGAGACCCATATCTTCGAAACAACTCTTGACACATTGACTAGCCCTGATTTTAATGTGCGCGGTTTCCCCTTATGGCATCGTGGCGGTGTTGGCCCATGTGTGGGGTGTTGGCACGGAAAGCCCCATTGCGTTTGCCTCAAGAACCTTGGCAGAATCCAAGCGCCGGTCCACAATAATTGAGAAGGAAGATCTGGCTGTTATCATTGGAATTAAGAAATTCCATCAATATGTCAATGGTCGGCATTTCATTATCATAACAGACCACAAGCCATTCCTTGGCCTATTCGAAAGGACAAGAGCATCCTTCCTATTGGATTAGCCAGGATCCAGCGGTGGTCACTCCTGCTTGCTGCTACCAGTGCACTTTTCATCATTGTTGGGGTACCAGGATCACCCATGTGGATGCCCTCAGCCAGTTGCCATTGTCCGCAAGCGCCCCTTTAGTCTTTCATGTAATAAGACATAGTAATGACAAAAGGGTTATTTCTGACAAAATAATGGAGAAATGAATAGGGACCAATCTTGAGATACCAAACAAAGTTCAGACTCACAATGGTTAAATCAGAGACATGGGTCAAGAACCTTCAGGTAGTGGCATTTCCCCGCTGCCATCCAAGGAGTTGGCAAGAAGCATTAATTGGCTGGAGGGGGACTTCCATCCCTCCATTGGGAGGAAGCCAGTTGCTAGCCAATCTGATTGACCGGCAGCTCTTGTCCAGGTAGCACCAGAAGTTGTAGTGGCCAGGATTGGGATTGCAAGAAGGCCACTCGAGTATATTTCCAGGGAGTCCGGGACCAGGTAGGCTTTGGGGGTCTCAGATTGGAGGTGAGGTCGGGAGGAATGGACAGAGGGTGGTAGAGGTGTTAATAGAGAGGCCAGGAGGGGAAGAAGCACCCGGGTTGGCCCGAACCTTTGGTCTGGATATCGCGAAATGTCGATAGCGGGCAGGAAAAATGGCAGTCAAGGCCCAAGAGGCAACAGCAGCTATCTCCGCCGCACTGTTCGGCACTTAGGCTCAAAAACCTCAAGGGTGGGTCATACGATGAAACACTGGTATAGCCAGACATGCCAGCAAGTTAGTTTCTTGAAGATTGGCATGCCATTTTTAAAGGCTGTCCCAGCTCACAATAGTTCACCAGGAACCCCACCACCCACCACTACCATGCACCCCGCTGGTATTGCCCCCGACACTTAACCTGGCATTGCCCTGGCACTTCAGTGCCCGAACAGTGCTAGGGTGCAGTGCCCAGGCAGCTCCAGGGGCAATGCAGGGTTCAGTGCCTGGGCACTGCCTGGGGGTAGTGTCTGGAGGTAATGCCAGGGGCACATCCTGGGCATGACCCTCTCCCCCTTGAGTGACACACTCACCTGAGCTCCTGTGCAAGGTCTGCTCACCAGGTACAGCCTTGGGAGACCAGTTGTCACGTCAGTATGCCACACGGCAATTGAATGGAATTTCTTACGGGAACGGGCATGATTCTGATGTAGAGGCCTAACAATCATATGCTAACGTATGAAAATTACATTCCCGATGTTAGCATGCTATGTCACAGGTGGGGCGGTGGGGAGAATCACGCCTCGTGTTTATGTCGGCATGAAACATGATTTGGACTTCTCGCGAGATTTTCTATTCCCGTCATCAAACCTAAGTATGAAAAACAGGAGCTGAAAATCCTGGAAGTAGTCTTTAGTGTCCTATTCTTTCCTCTGTGCATTCAGCAGGGGAGCAACTTACATTTCATCTTTAAGATCAGCTGCATGTAAATGCAATAATTAGCCCAGCTTCCAAAGTATTGTTTGTTTCTACCTAAATAAAATGACAAATGTGACTAACACAAAAGAAGATGAAAAATTGAAAGTAGTAAAAAGCACAGCAGGTTCATCAGCAAATGAAGAAAGAAAATGTTTTGAATAAGGACTTCTTCGATCCTCTCCCAATCTATCTTATATTTTGCTCATGCTGATAGATCTGCATGAATATAATTCAATGTTTTCCATTTTCATTTTCGATTTCCAGCATTCACAGTTTTAAAGATTTTCCACAAAAAGAGATAGTTTTGCTATATATAGCAGTTCAACCTAACAGCACTTTAATTCTGGTTAGCGGCGTGATAGGGGCTGGTTTAGCACACCGGGCTAAATCGCTGTCTTTTAAAGCAGACCAAGGCAGGCCAGCAGCACGGTTCAATTCCCGTACCAGCCACCCTGGACAGGCGCCGGAACCTGGCGACTAGGGGCTTTTCACAGTAACTTAATTGAAGCCTACTTGTGACAATAAGCGATTTTCATTTCAATTCACAAAGCAAATGGATAGCATAGCTATCAAGATCATGGGACTTGTCATGAATAAGATCAAAAAGGGGCAGCACTAATCATAATCCCATTTAAACGTATGGAGCTATCTTTATTTCTGAGTCAGATGGCATTACCTGCAGGCTAGGTATGAGAACACATAATCTGGAGAAACACATGGCTTGGGCTGATAAGCAGCAAATAACAGTCATGCCACACAAGTTCCAGGCCATGACCATCCCCAACAAGAAAGAATCCAACACGTCCCCTTGACATACAATGACATTATCATCGCTGAATCTCCCAACAGCAACATCCTGAGGCATCCCAATGAGCAGAAACAGAACTGGTACAGCCATATAAATACTGTGGCCACAAGAATCGGCCAGAGGCTCGGAATGCTGGTAGGATAACTCTCCTCCTGTCTCCCCAAAGCCTGCCCACCATCTAAAAGGCACAAGTCAGGAGTGTGATGGAATACTCTCCACTTGCCTGGATGCATGCAGCTCCATCAACACTCAAGAAGCTCATCAGCATCTGGGACAAAGTATCTCACTTGATTTGTACCCCATTCACCATGAAATGTCAGTTAAAATATTTTATGTTGATAAAATTGGGTTTGAACCATAAAGAAATCCGACTGGCGTATATTGGAAGTTGTGTGTACCATTTACAAGATGCACTGCAGATTCTCACCAAGGCTCCTTAAGCAGCACCTTCCAATCCCAAACTCTGCCACATAGGAGGACAAGGGCAGCAGATGCATGGGAGCACCACCACCTACAAGTATCTAGTTCAAGCCACATATTATCCTGACTTGGAACTATATTGCCATTCCTTCACTGCCACTGGGTAAAAATCCTTGAACTCCCATCCTAACAACACTATGGGTGTACCTACATTTCATGGACTGCAGTGGGCAAGAAGACAGCTCCCCACCACCTTCTCAAGGGCAATTAACGATAGGCAATAAATGCTGATCTAACCAACGATGCCCACATCCCATCAAAGTATAAAAATAAACATGCCCATATATTCAAAGTTCAGTCTTAATCCTATCATAATGAAAGCTCAAATTTACATTTATATAGGTTTTTTCATGCCCTGAGCACTTCACAAATAATTTCACGGTAGCACAGTGGTTAGCACTGTTGCTTCAAAGCGCCAGGGATCGCGTTGGATTCCCAGCTTGGGTCACTGTCTGTGCGGGGTCTGCACCTTCGCCCCGTGTCTGCGTGGGTTTCCTCTGGGTGCTCCGGTTTCCTCCTACAAGTCCTGAAAGACCTGCTTGTTAGATGAATTGAACATTCTGAATTCTCCCTCAGTATACCCGAACAGGTGCCGGAGTGTGACAACTAGGGGATTTTCAAAGTAACTTCATTGCAGTGTTTGTAAGCCTACTTGTGACACTAAAAAAGATTATTATTATTATGAAGTGCTTTTGAGTATCGTTTGGTAGTACACAACTTGAGTATTGCTGAAAGGAGACATGCTGTTGAAGCTTTTCACTTTGCACTCATCAGGACAGAATTGCAAGAATACCAAATATCAAAGGGAACACCAATTTATACTGTATGAGAAAAGGGAACAATGAGCACCAATAAAAACGGTGTGAGAAACTCCAAAGTAAGTTACATTATTGAATTAAAATGGAGGTAACAAATGTATACCATAAGAAATAAAACGTGGGAATGTTGCTAAATGAAATTCGATCAGAACTCAGCAGCACTGCCAGTATGATTGCTTGGAGCTTGCTAATCTTTAACACAGCAATAGCAGGCTCACTGTTGGTTGTCAGAATGCAGCCTGTTGATACATTCACAAAGTCATAGAGGAGACTCACATCAAGCTTTGAGTTGTTTTTCGTGCACTGGGACTGGTAAGACACAGTGTAAAGCTCTTGTGTTCTGATGCAGCAGTCACTCTTAATCCCAACCTGAGAAATATGCCCTTGCTGCATCAATATGAATGATTCGAGTTTAGTCGTGGGATTTATTGCTCCTATTAATTGAGTTAAGACTGACAATCTCCTTTCATATGGGGCTCTTAGAAGCCTAGAGATGAAATACACTGTGTTTTCACCTCTGGAGGATAGATTTAATCCAGATAACAGTCTGAGCTGGATTTAATCAAATCCCCAGTGATCAAAACAGCAGAGGGATCATTTCAGGACCTGGAATTACAGCAGGAATAATTTCCAAACGGCATTCTCTGTAACTACTGCTTATGGCTGAAAGCATCCCTCATGTTCTGATCCATAAGTTTATGAACTGGAGTTCCTGGACTTTCAGAGGCATGCCACGGGAATAGCAGGGTGTGGCGTCATCAAATTTGTACTTGATCATGGGGCTGGATTTTCAACGAATCGCGGAGATTCCCAGATTCCCGATCTCAATCCCGTGGTTTGAAATTTTTACCAACGCAAACATGGTGTGGGCTGGCTCATGTCACGAGCCCCCATACTGAGCTCCTGACCTGTCTGGCTAAACTGTGGGCATAGGCATGTTCTAGTGCTTTGCAATTTTCATGGAATCATGAAATGCAACTTTCAAAAGATTTGTGGTTCACCTCACCTCAGATATGTCATGAGCAATAGTCAGGATGAAGAAACCTTTTAAAAGGTAAGTCGTAATGATCTTACCCATGCCTCCATGCCAAACTATATGCTCACCCAACCCCTGCAGCCCCCCATACTCTCTATGCTGAGCGATGACATCTTTATGCCCAGTCATCCACTGTGCACTCTGTATAGAACCAATGAACCATAAAGTGACAATAAGCTTCAAAAAAAGATTCATAAAAACTTACTTTTGCTAAAGTTTAATAAAAACATCAACAATCCAGACCCTTTAATGTGTCAATAACAGAAACTGCAAGCACTTGAAATCTATTTACCTTGTGAAAATTGACAGAATAGATCAGAGAGAAAGAGTTGCCAATCAAGCAATATATTCCCTGGGGTGCAGTTGTTTCAGCAGTCCTATGGATGTCTGGGCTTTCAGTCAGGAATACACAAATGGGCTGTAACTTCAACAGAGTGATAATCTCCATTGGATTGCACTCTCACCAGACTTGCCAGCACTAACTCCTAAGCGTCTGTCTCGCCCAACCTTCTTCACTCAGGCTGGATGAGACCGGAACAGCGAAGCAGGAGCGACCGCAAAGGGGAGGCTTAAAGGGACAATTTACAGGGAGCAAGTAAGTTATAAAACTTAGGGAAATCGGGGGACATTGGGTCAGACCCAGGGGATGTGGGTCAGACCTGGGGGTGGGGGGGAGTCGGTTGGACATGGGTGGGAGGGCAAAATAGGTCAGACCCTGTGGGAGAGGTGTGTTGAACTCCTGGAGGGTGTTGGTGAACCCCAAGGAGAGGTGTCAGTCGTACCCCAGGGGAGTGATGGTCAAAAACAGGGGTAGCGTCGGTCGAATCGCAGGGGCTGATGATTTCTGCTTGGACCTGCGTCCCATCGCTCTAGCCATGGGTGTGTTTCAGCAGTGATAGGTGAGGGGGGAGTGGCACCTCAACCTCCCTCCTGGTACCCGTTCTCCTCAAGGAATCAGAGAGGGGGTCTCAGGCACCCAAATAGATGGGAAGCACCAGCCACAGACCCTGGGGGCACCATCTAGGTTGTCCAAATACAGTGACTCCATCAACCAGGTCATCCAGTACCATGAGCATTCATTCCTCCCTGCAGCTTGCTATTGTCTCCACATTTAAGGCTGAATATTGTTCATTTCTTAGTTTCCACTCTCCCAATGGATGATGCCAAACAATGGAAGTTAATAATAATAACCTTTTATTGTCAGAAGTATGAGGTGACTGTGAAAAGCCCCTAGTCGCCACATTCCGGCGCCTATTCGGGTAAGCTGGTCCGAGAATTGACCCCGCGCTGCTGGCCTTGTTCTGCATCACAAACCAGCTGTCTAGCCCACTGAGCTAAACCAACCATAGTTCCACTCAATGACATTAGAAATGTCTGCGAGAGGGGAGTGAGTGTGTGATGTCAGAGATGTATGCTAATCCTGATGAACCTATCTGCTTACCTGTGAGGATCATACTTTGCTCCTGAATGGCTGCCTGGCAGTGCTTCTGATGATTGTTGTGTACTGGCACAGTTCAGAACTCGACATAGGATTCATTGCATGACTGTGCGTTCATTGACTGAGGGTATATAGAAAGGATTGGCCTTTGTGAGCTGGACAATGTTGAGTAGCATCATACTATGAAAACTTGTTTGCACACCTCCTGAGTGCTCAGCAGTGTCTGTGAAGGAAAGAAGTTGTCATTGACTACTGTGTCATTACTGACTGGGCCACATTTACCTCTAATGCCAAGACCATCCAGGTGAATGCAGG
The DNA here is from genome assembly GCF_047496885.1 of Scyliorhinus torazame. Classification (NCBI taxonomy): domain Eukaryota; kingdom Metazoa; phylum Chordata; class Chondrichthyes; order Carcharhiniformes; family Scyliorhinidae; genus Scyliorhinus; species Scyliorhinus torazame. The sequence continues at coordinate 349,850,972 of NC_092707.1, forward strand.
TCAAGAGTGCTTGCAAAACCAAATATGGACTTGCTGAGCCACTCGCTGTGTGGACAATACGAACAAAACGCACAGATTTTAGTACATGCTGCAGAGTAACAGATCACTGCATCCTGATTTCTGAAAGCATATTGGGATTCAGTAGCAAGATGAGACATCTGGATTATTCATCCATGAGAGCTAGCGACTGGAGAGAGTGGTTGCTCGGCTGCTGCTCCAGCTTGAGATGGTCAAGCGCTAACCATTGACAAATGTTTTTCCTGTTAGCACTGCCTTGCTAAGCTGCTGTCATACAGATATGAGTGCATCCATGTGTGCAATAGTGTTTTTGCTGCCTGAAAGATGCCATGCCCACTGATTTATTGATGCAATGGTTAAAAGGACTGCACTATGTGTGGTTGCTTAAGGAAGTGAGCTAATGGAGTGTGAATCACATTCCACAGAGATCTCGGGCGTCATTCTCCGACCCCCCCGCAGCGGGTCGGAGAATGGGCGTTGGCCGCCGTGAATCCCGCCCCGGCCGGTTGCCGAAGTCTCCGGTACCGGAGATTTAGCGGGGGCGGGAATCGGGCCACGCCGGTTGGCGGGCCCCTCCACCCGATTCTCCGGCCCGGATGGGCCGAAGTCCCGCCGAGAAATTGCCTGTCCTGCCGGCGTAAATTAGAGTTGCTATTTACCAGCGGGACGAGGCGGCGCGGGCGGGCTCCAGGGTCCTGGGGGGGGGGGGGGGGCGCAGGGTGATCTGACCCCGGGGGGTGCCCCCACGGTGGCCTGGCCCGCGATCGGGGCCCACCGATCCGCGGGCGGGCCTGTGCCGTGGGGGCACTCTTTCCCTTTCGCCTCCGCAACGGCCTCCACCATGGCGGAGGCGGAAGAGACTCTCCCCACTGCGCATGCGCGGGAAACTGTCAGCGGCCGCTGACGCTCCCACGCATGCGCCGCCCGAATGTCATTTCCGCGCCAGCTGGCGGGGCAACAAAGGCCGTTTCCGCCTGCTGGCGGGGCGGAAATCCCTCCGACGCCGGCCTAGCCCCTCAATGTTGGGGCTCGGCCCCCAAAGATGCGGAGCATTCCGTACCTTTGGGGCGGCACGATGCCCGTCTGATTGGTGCCGTTTTGGGTGCCAGTCGGCGGACATCGCGCCGTTGGGGGAGAATTTCGCCCCTCATGTTTCGAAAACTACTCCTTCCAAGGATGACCCCATCGTTAAGGTAGAAGGTCACTTATGATACTTCCTCCATGATTATTGTTACAATGATGGCCTTTCTTGATTTGTTAACATTGAGGATTAAGGTTTGTTGTGTCCCCTGCATTGAAACCTGAAGAAAACTTTGATTGTGAAAACTTGTCTTCACCTTATTCCTCCTGGAATTGTGCAGCTATGGTGTTGTCACGGTCACATCTGCCATATCACGTCCATGCAATGGCATCCTCATTTGGCTTGTCTGAATCCTCACCCTTTTCAGAGTCATCGTATTCCAAGCCCCCTCATTCTCAATGTCTCCCTATGGTAACACACCCACCTTTTCAGAGGGCATCAGATGATTATTTGAATATTGGATTGGATTTGTTTATTGTCACGTGTACCGAGGTACAGTGAAAAGTATTTTTCTGCGAGCAGCTCAACAGATCAATAAGTACATGGGAAGAAAAGTGAATAAAAGAAAATACATAATAGGGCAACACAACATATACAATGTAACTACATAAGCACTGACATCGGATGAAGCATACAGGGTGTAGTGTTAATGAGGTCAGTCCATAAGAGGGTCATTTAGGAGTCTGGTGACAGTGGGGAAGAAGCTGTTTTTGAGTCTGTTTGTGCGTGTTCTCAGACTTCTGTATCTCCTGCCCGATGGAAGAAGTTGGAAGAGTGAGTAAGCCGGGTGGGAGGGGTCTTTGATTATGCTGCTCGCTTTCCCTAGGCAGCGGGAGGTGTAAATGGAGTCAATGGATGGGAGGCAGGTTTGTGTGATGGACTGGGCGGTGTTCACGACTCTCTGAAGTTTCTTGCGGTCCTGGGTCGAGCAGTTGCCATACCAGGCTGTGATGCAACCAGATAGGATGCTTTCTATGGTGCATCTGTAAAAGTTGGTAAGAGTCAATGTGGACATGCCGAATTTCCTTAGTTTCCTGAGGAAGTATAGGCGCTGTTGTGTTTTCTTGGTGGTAGCATCGACATGGGTGGACCAGGACAGATTTTTGGAGATGTGCACCCCTAGGAATTTGAAACTGATAACCATCTCCAACTCGGCCCCGTTGATGCTGACAGGGATGTGTACAGTACTTTGCTTCCTGAAGTCAATGACCAGCTCTTTAGTTTTGCTGGCATTGAGGAAGAGACTGTTGTCGCTGCACCACTCCACTAGGCTCTCTATCTCCCTCCTGTATTCTGACTCGTCGTTATTCGAGATCCGGCCCACTATGGTCGTATCGTCAGCAAACTTGTAGATGGAGTTGGAACCAAATTTTGCCACGCAGTCGTGTGTGTACAGGGAGTAGAGTAAGGGGCTAAGTATGCAGCCTTGCGGGGCCCTGGTATTGAGGACTATTGTGGAGGAGGTGTTGTTGTTCATTCTTACTGATTGTGGTCTGTTGGTCAGAAAATCGAGAATCCAGTTGCAAAGTGGGGAACCAAGTCCTAGGTTTTGGAGCTTTGATATGAGCTTGGCTGGGATTATGGTGTTGAAGGCGGAGCTGTAGTCAATAAATAGGAGTCGGATGTAGAAGTCCTTGTTGTCGAGATGCTCTGGGGATGAGTGTAGGGCCAGGGAAATGGTGTCTGTTGTGAACCGGTTGTGACGGTATGCGAATTGCAGTGGATCAAGGTGTTCTGGGAGTATAGAGGTGATGCGCTTCATGATCAACCTCTCGAAGCACTTCATTACGACTGAAGTCAGGACCACGTTGCCTGGTTCTTCTTTGGCACCGGTATAATGGTGGTCTTGAAGCAGGTGGGGACCTCGGAGTGGAGTAGGGACAGGTTAAAGATGTCCGCGAATACCTCTGCCAGCTGGTCCGCGCAGGCTCTGAGTGCACGACCAGGGATCCCGTCCGGGCCCGTCGCCTTCCGAGGGTTCACTTTCAGGAAGGCCGATCTGACTTAGGAAGCTGTGATGGTGGATATGGGTGAGTTATGGGCTGCTGGGGCACTCGACAGCGGATTGTTGGTTACCTGCTCGAACCGAGCATAGAATGCATTGAGATCATCGGGGAGGGGTGCGCTGCTGCCAGAGATACTGCTCGGCTTTGCTTTGTAGCCCGCTATGTTGTTTAGTCTTTGCCACAATCGCCGAGGGTCTGTCTGTGACTCTAGCTTGGTTTGATATTCTCTCTTGGCATCTCGGATGGCTTTGCAGAGGTCGTACCTGGATTTCTTGTATAGGTCAGGGTCGTCTGACCTGAACTCCTCAGATCTGTCCTTCAGTAGGGAGTCAATCTCGTGATTGAGCCATGGTTTTGTGAAGGGTAGGTCGTGCCTCACAAGCCTTATAGAGTTCTTTGAGAAGGTGACCAAACAGGTGGATGAGGGTAAAGCAGTTGATGTGGTGTATATGGATTTCAGTAAAGCGTTTGATAAGGTTCCCCATGGTAGGCTACTGCAGGAAATACGGAGGCATTGGATTCAGGGTGATTTAGCAGTTTGGATCAGAAATTGGCTAGCTGGAAGAAGACAAAGGGTGGTGGTTGATGGGAAATGTTCAGACTGGAGTCCAGTTACTAGTGGTGTACCACAAGGATCTGTTTTGGGGCCACTGCTGTTTGTCATTTTTATAAATGACCTGGAGGAGGGCGTAGAAGGATGGGTGAGTAGATTTGCTGATGACACTAAAGTCGGTGGAGTTGTGGACAGTGCGGAAGGATGTTACAAGTTACAGAGGGACATAGATAAGCTGCAGCGCTGGGATGAGAGGTGGCAAATGGAGTTTAATGCAGAAAAGTGTGAGGTGATTCATTTTGGAAGGAATAACAGGAAGACAGAGTACTGGGCTAATGGTAAGATTCTTGGCAGTGTGGATGAGCAGAGAGATCTCGGGTCCATGTACATAGATCCCTGAAAGTTGCCACCCAGGTTGAGAGGGTTGTTAAGAAGGCGTACGGTGTGTTAGCTTTTATTGGTAGAGGGATTGAGTTTAGGAGCCATGAGGTCATGTTGCAGCTGTACAAAACTCTGGTGCGGCCGCATTTGGAGTATTGCGTGTAATTCTGGTCGCCGCATTATCGGAAGGATGTGGAAGCATTGGAAAGGGTACAGAGGAGATTTACTAGATTGTTGCCTGGTATGGAGGGAAGATCTTATGAGGAAAGGCTGAGGGACTTGAGGCTGTTTTCGTTAGAGAGAAGAAGGTTAAGAGGTGACTTAATTGAGACATACAAGATGATCAGAGGATTGGATAGGGTGGACAGTGAGAGCTTTTTTCCTCGGATGGTGATGTCTAGCATGAGGGGACATACCTTTAAATTGAGGGGAGATAGATATAAGACAGATGTCAGAGGTAGGTTCTTTACTCAGAGAGTAGTAAGGGCGTGGAATGCCCTGCCTGCAACAGTAGTGGACTTGCCAACACTGAGGACATTCAAATGGCCATTGGATAGACATATGGACAATAAGGGAATAGTGTAGATGGGCTTTAGAGTGGTTTCACAGGTCGGCGCAACATCGAGGGCCGAAGGGCCTGTACTGCGCTGTAATGTTCTATGTTCTATGTTTCCGGTTGGGGAAACAAAGTGCAGGGTTATGGGGAAAAGGCTGGAGAATGGTAATAAGTCATAATGCTCATTCGGATGGGTGATGCAGACCTGATGGGCCGAATGGTCTCCTTCTGCACCAAACAGCATTGTGGGTGCACCTACACATCGGGGACTGCAGAAGGCAGCTCAGCACCACTTTCTGAAGGGCAACTAGGGATGGGTAATAAATGCTGGCCTAACCAGAAATGCCCATATCCCATAAAAATACATTTAAGAAAACAATTCTGTAATTCTGCTAGGTTGTGCAGGGCACAGTTTTACTGAAAAGGGCATCTGTCTGTCACCGATTGTGTGAATCTACAAAAGTCCCCAGTGGAACCCTGGGCGAATCCATTGGCAAAAACATTCAGTGCAGTGGTAAGCTTCAAAAGCAACAGCACGGGATGCCCTCCAGGGCTGTGTGGCATGGGTTCCTCCTGGGGAATGTGGCCAATATCACATTGCTGGACAAGCCAAGGTATCTACGCCACTGTCTTTCACTCATCTCCATGTATAATCTGCATCTTCTGTGGATCCTCGGTGTCACCAAACACCTTTGTGGATTTTGCCCCTTCTCAGCAGCATCTGGGTCTTCCTACTGCCCCACTGGCTCTTAATCCTCAGGGTGATGGTCTTCCAGAGCTGTGTCAATCAGTGATAGGCTCCATTTCTCTTCGTTCTGATCATTTAAAAAAATTATTAATTCATGGGAGCCAGCATTTACTGCCCTTCCCTAATTGTTCTCAAGAAGGTGGTGCTGAGCTCCCTCCTTGAATTGCTTCAGTCCACCCTACAATTTATAGCTCTCAACAAGGCAGCATTGCCTGCAGTCTCCACTCCTCCTTTTATCTGTGAACAGCTAGGCAATCAATGGTAGTTCCCCTTGAATGGTCTCCCTCCATACCCAAGGCAGGAATCAAGCCTCTAGCCTTTGACATGCCCTCAGTCTTTACATGGCATAGCAAGGAGGGCAACGGGTGGCTGAGCATTCCCCTCAGACATGACTGTTTATTTACAACAGTGGTCTTAATTAGGCTCAAAAGACCCATGTCCTATAATCTTCAGTCAGGTTTCTAGTAATTGTACCCCAGTAGCCTTCACAACTACTATCAATACCTAGCCCTCACATCACCACTGAAAGCATGGTGCCCAGTACACTGGGAATATTAAGGCTTGTGGAGCCCATTTTACCTCGATGCAGTGACCTTTGATTGTTTGATCCTACATCCATTCTCAGATGCTAATTAAGACCAAATGCACCGCAGCATCTAAATTTAATGGATTTTCACCTGCACGTGCACCATTAGTAATGGAGCAAAGTTCATTCAGTTTATGCATTAGATCTTTGAGTCCAGCATTCAGCTGAGCCATGCTCTCCATGGGTTGAGCAGGAAATTTATAGTGTGCCCCTTCAATCGGCTCAAAATTGTTTTCTCTTTGTTTCTCATTTGTCCTGGGCTGCTCCCCAATTGTTTTTTTCTAGCTTGTTTTTCAAACTGCATCATCATTCTTCGGTAAATGTTAAAACGGTGCTCTTGACTTTTGTGTGTGAGACCAGCATCCAACTTGCCCCTCCTACCCACTGAAATACCTATCCAGCCTCCACCAGTTAACCATGACACCATCATTGTTCATGTGGATATCCCTGGTCTCCCTACTGAACCTTATGGTGACTTCCCGATACCGTTTTCTGAGGCCTCCCCTTCAAGCATACTTTTCAGGATTTCCCCCATGAAACCATCCAATACCCACCCCCTTACCAACTACCAAAATCCAGATCCCTCTGCTGAATGTCAGTGTGCCCTCTGTGTCATTCGTAGTGGCATTCCTCAAACCCCAGGACCAAATCCATAGTGACAGACCACGCCTTACATAGCATACTACGCATGACTGTATTTGCACAGAGAGGCCTTCCCTTGCCCAAACCAAAGACATGGTTACCATGCAGAGCCCTCTAATAAGGCCCCTATAGTCCCAGGATCGTCTTTTCAATACACATCCAACAGCATGACATGAGCCCTAGGACTATCTCTTCAATATGCCCCCGATAGCAGGGCCCCTGGACAGTCTCTTCAATATGTCTCCTCCGAAAGTCGGGCCTCAGCCCCAGTACGGCCTCTGCAATATGCCCAAAACAGTCTCTGACATTTCCATGGACAGTCTTATAACTCTTGCCCTTGGTCAGTCTTTCACTACTCTACTTTGCTCCTTGGCCCAGCCCCTAGTCCTGCCTCTGCCTCACCAGTCATCCCTAGTGTTCCCCCATGAACTCCAGTCCTGATTGCATTACCACTGTCCTCTCATATGCTACCCCTCCCCCCCCCCCCCCCCCCCCCCGCCCCCCCATATCCTGCCTCCCTCACATTCCTTCCCCATTGGTCCTGCCTCCCGGGTAGGATCGTTCTAATTATCCAATGGTGGGGCACTTAATTCCAGCGAGTTGGCCTTTTAATTAAGATTCATGCGATGCAAATGAATGCAAATGTGGTTCCTGACATAGATCAGGGAAACCCGACCTGCTTTAACCTGATATTAAAGGTGGGAGAACCAAACTCCAAAATAATTTTCTTTAAGCAATTAACAGACATCTTCAATCACGCCAAACCTAATTGCTGTCACAATTTCCACCACCAGCAGAAGTGGAAAATTCCACCCATGGATACTGTAAAAATCGCCATGAGCCACGAGGATGACCTAGTTGATCCCCCGGTGGGGCTTGTAGAATTAGAGCGCCCACGCTGAGGGGCGATGGCCTAACAGTGGGGCTCGTTAAAAAGTACCGATAAAAGTATTCCAGAATGGGAACCGGCATCTTAGGATGGTACTAGCTGGGAACTATATGTACTCTCCGCCACTTTGCGGACTTGCATTTACTTGGTGAATAAACCTCTCTGTTTAAATCCTACTCGGGATTCCTATGATTGTAATACTGGCCATGAGGAAAAACAGAACTACAGGCTGCAAATCTGGATGTCTCGGACACCGCTGAATCTCGCTACGGGGCGCAAGGTCAGGATAAGTTTTAAAAAGCCGCTCTTCAGGAGGCTAGATGCTTTTGATGCGAGCATAGAAGACTGGACCCAGTATATTAAACAGATGCGTTACATTTATAGGGCGGACGCCATTATAGGAGATGACCGCCCGAAGGTGATCCGACTGCCTGTGGGACCCCTACCGTTAGCTTCATCAAAATATTGACCTACCCTGAGGCAGAGTATGGAGGTGACTAGCGTAAGATGTTCCCATTCAGATGAACAATAGCCACTAAGAGAGAGCCTTGGGACCCAGCCAATGCCCGAGCATTGTCGATGTCAGACCCATTGACCAAGAGCCTCTACAGCTTGGTGAGATGCCTCCCCTGAACCCCAGGAGGAGAACTCACAGCAGGTTGAAGGAATCATGGGGACCAGGAACCCCAGATCTGCCAACAAGCGCTCTGCCCTTAGCGTGGGACACATCCACTTGGAGCCATGGCTTTACACCTGACACAACCCGACGAGTATGAGTACATGCAGCTAAACTGCGTCGCCTCACCAAGAGTGGCCCCCATCAAAATCATTGTCCAGGTTCACGGCTACCCGCTTGAAATGGAGATTGACAGTGGGGCTGCTGTGTTTGCAGCAAACTGCCCAGTCTTCAGAACAGTGACCACGACATCACACAACCCTGCCATGGCAATCTCGGCAAGACATGCCAGATCATCGACATGGATACCATTATTACACATGAGAACACCACCCACCAGGTACGCGGTACATACTCGTGCGACTCGGCCAACGTTGTCTACCTCATACGCTGCAGGAAAGGATGTCCCGAAGCGAGACCATGCAGACGCTGCGACAACGAATGAACGGACATCGTGCAACAATCACCAGGCAGGAATGTTCCCTTCCAGTCGGGGAACACTTCAGCAGTCAAGGGCATTCAGTCTCTGATCTCCGGGTAAGCGTTCTCCAAGGCGGCCTTCAGGACGCGCGACAGCGCAGAATCGCCGAGCAGAAACCTATAGCCAAGTTCCGCACACATGAGTGCGGCCTCAACCGGGACCTGGGATTCATGTCGCATTACATTCATCCCCCACCATCTGGCCTGCGAAATCCTACCAACTGTCCTGGCTTGACACAATTCACACCTCTTTAACCTGGGGTTACCCCATCTCTGGATCTGTAAAGATTTAATCACCTGCTAATGCTCGCATTCCAAGCATTGTCTGGCATCTTTGAATTTGTCTATATATGTGTTTCTGGAACATACCTCTTCATTCACCTGAGGAAGGAGCAGCGCTCCGAAAGCTAGTGACATCGAAACAAACCTGTTGGACTTTAACCTGGTGTTGAAAGACTTCTTACTGTGCTCACCCCAGTCCAACGCCGGCATCTCCACATCATCGGTCATAGGATGACAGAGGTACCAGAAAGTCTGGACAAGAACGCCAACGCCTGGACCTGAGGGACACTGAGGCACATTTGGCAATGTCCACGGGAGAATCGTTGGCCCTTGCGGGCATGGCGATGACTCCAGTTCCTACAGGCAGCAGTCTGTCTGTTTGCCATTGATAGTGATACAAGGGCCCAGGCCCAGTCAGTTGGGCTACGACTGGCTGCAGAGGCACCACCTGGACTGGCAGCAGATTTTCAAGATGGGCACTGGGGAATTGGCAAAGTCCTCGGGAAATATCCGGAGGTTTTCCAGGAAGACCAGGGAAAAATAAAGGGTGCCATGGCTAAAATCTAAGTAGACCCAGAAGCCCAACCAAGGTATTTTAGGGCCTGCCCAGTTCCCTATACCTTGTTGGACAAGGTAGATGACAAGCTCAACTGGCTGGAAAGCTTGGGAATCATTTGTCCTGGATAGTTCACAGAGTGAGCAGCGCCTGTAGTCCCGGTGCTGAAATCGGATAAAACCGCCTACCTGTGTGGTGATTACAACTTGACGGTGAACAAGGCCTCTCGGCTGGACGTGTACCCGTGCATGGAGGATCGCTATGCGAATTTGACTGTCTGGCACTCCTTCTCAAAATTAGATATAAGCCATGCATACCTTCAATTGGAGCTAAATGCAGCATCCAGAAGGTTTGTGACAATCAATACCCATAGAGGTATTTATGAATATACCTGACTTCCATTCGGGGTGTCGTCCAACTGTGCGACTTTTCAGTGGGCCATGGAAAGCATCCTCCAAAGGTGGCAGTTTACTTGGATAATGTCCTAATCGCCGCAGCCACTGAAAAGGAACACCTGAAGAATTTAGAGGAAATCATCCGCTGATTCTGAGGCATAAAAAGGGGCAAGTGTGTATTTCACGTGAAAGAGGTCATATACCTGGGGTACGTTGTCAACAATGATGGCTTGCACCCAACGGAGGGAAACATATGGGCCATCAAACTGGCCCCCACGCCTGAGAATACGATTGAACAATGGTCGTTCCTCAGACTTGATAAATGTTAGGGCAAATTCATCCCGAACTTGGCAATCATTCTAGCACCACTGCATCACTTCTTAAAAAAACACCAGGACTAGGCATGGAGGGCCGCAAGAAGGGGTGTTGCCAAAGTAAAGTGGCAACTATTGTCCTCAAGGCTGCTGACACACTACGATCCTTCCAGGTCACTTTTGATCACATACGATGCCTCCCCATATGGCATTAGGGCCTCTCTCTTCAACAGCTCCTCATATATATCTGGGAGCTTGCCCTCTCCTGTTTCCTCCTTGGACAGGAGTTTTGTCCTGCAGCACCAGGGGTGGTAGCGCCAGAAACAAAGGTACTTCCTTTCTCATAAAATCCCTCACATGCGGATATCTGAACATATTCCCCTTCGGCAACTGATATGTCCCCTCCAGCTCCTCCAGGTCTGAAAACTTCCCTCCAACAAACAAATCCCGAAAGTATTCTATCCCCACCTTCCGCCACCCCCGGAACCTCGCATCACTGGGGCAAACGTATGATTGTCGCAAATCAGCGCCCATAGCGATATGTTTTCCATTCTAAAATGCTGCCCGCGCTGGTTCTACACCCTCAATGCTGATACCACCACTAAGTTTGTGGAGCACCTGGCTGGTGAGAATGGATAGGGCGTCAGAAATAGTACCCTCAAACTGGTCCCTTTGCACGGCACCGCTTCCAACCGCCCCCACACCGACTGCTCCTCCACCACCCATTTATAATGGCCAATCCACCTAATCTTCACATCTTTGGACTGTGGGACTGTGTCGGTCTGGGGCCTCCTTGCAGGCAATACTCGCCATGATCCCAGCAGTTAAGCAGCCCTGAGAGCTAACCCCTCACCCAAGGGAGCGCCTTGAAGGCGCCGGGAACTGACATGCGCCATGATATTGCATGACGTGCAACTGGTGGTCGCACACCAACTGCACATACATGGAGTGGAAGCCCTTCCTATTTATGAAGGGAACTCCCTGATGAGCCGGTGCCAATAGGGGAACAAGCATGCGATTGATCCTCCCCTGGACCAGGAGCATGCCAGCGACGACAGCTAATCTAGCTGTTTGGTAATCTTGTTGGGCCGGTCCAGGTTGAAGGTGATATAATCCTATGCCCGGGCACATAGGTATGTCACCATCTGGCACAGGTGGCATACAGTTTTCCTGGTGTCGGCACGGACGGTGCGGCAGCTCCTCGAAAGAGAGGCACTGACAGTATATACGTGCCCTGATGCTGCGCCTCCTCCTCGGCCTGTTGAAGGCCGGTACTTGAGCCTCACCGACTGGCCCCTGCTCTTCTGGGGCAGGGTCCTCTTATGCAGGGTCCTCCCTGGGCTGGCCCTGGCGCACTTGCTGCTCTGCATCCGCAACAGCAGCAGTGGCCAGAATCTGGTGAGGCCTTTACTCTGAGAGAATGCCGGCCAATGTCTTTTATAAGTTAAAATCAAGGCACGCTTCAGTATTTACAGGAGGTCCCCCACACAGTTCAGTTTGGAGACCATTACTCTCATTCATTAATGGTAATTTTAAATTTGAGTGATAATATAAAATGGCTGATTTTGGGTTATTAGACACCGTACCCATTTTAGTTTCAACGGAAAGGGCAATTGGACATCTAACTCCCATTCTTTCATCCAGGACCGCTAGCACTAAATTTGCACATGTCACATATAATTGGTGTTCTTTTATTAACAAATCTGCTTCTGATTGGCATCAAGTTAGAAAGAATTCTGAAAACCAGCATTCCTGTTTGGTCAACATTACCAATCCACGTTATCATTTCTAAAAGTCTGGCCAATGTCAGCTTCTCTAACCAGGCAGCTGAAGAAGTGTGTAATGAAGGTACAGTACTCAGTGCTAATTTAAATAACATTTTTGTTCCAAATCAATAAATTATAGTAACATTTCAAAACTCAGAATGGCCGGAATTTCCTGGCACCCCTGGTAGCAGTTTTTCCAGCTGAGAGGCAATTCGCCATTGGTTACTGGCGGGACCTTCTGGCCATTTGCATTGCTTACAGTCGTGCCATCGGGCGACCTATCACAAGGCGTAGTCTTCGGCAGGGCAGGAAGATCCCACCAGATGGAAGGACTGGAAAATCCCGGCCTCGTGTTTTTGAGATTATGGGGATAGACATAGTGGTGTTCTTTGTGTTGCTACTACTCAGGATGGATTCGTAGTATACACAAAGACAACAAAAAGCTAAGTTAAATAAACAAAGCTAAAATTTATTACACTACTTATTATACAGTTCGATCACTATTCCTAAAATAAGCAAAATTACAACTAAACTACAATCTACATTATGCTAACACTTGTCTCATGCACACTATCTTAAATTGTTCTCTGCTCTGCTCCTTGTCTCTCTAGCCTTGTCTCGCCTTCTCTACACTCTCGCCTAGATGTCTGAGAGGCATTCCTTTTCCTTGGTATGTTCCCAGCTCGGGGTCAGCTAGAGTATTACATTAATCCTTAATGTGCTAGACATTGTACATAATGTCACAGTTTTCACTTGTGGGGAAATCCAATAGCAAGATACATGAACATAAGATAGTCATTAATAACTTTTATATGGAATTCAAGAAAAACATTTTTACCCAGAGAGTGGGGCGACTGTGGACTGTGGTGGTTGTTGCCAATAGCATTTAGCGGGAGCTAGATCAGTTTGTGAGGGTGAAAACACTAGAAGAATATGTTGATGGAGTGAGGTGCAGTAGGATGTGAGGAGGTTCACAGGAAGCTTAACCACCAGCATAGATCTGATGGGCCCAATGGCCTCTTTCTGTGTTGTAAATCATGTTTTTAAAAAAACACATGCACGTAATGAAAACAGGTTACTCATCCTTTAAATTTAGGGACATGCTAATTTATTCTTTGGAAGCATATGCCTTCCTTATTCAGATGGTGACAGTTGGGCAATGCCCACATAAATTATATAGGGACAAACTAAAACAATTTTGTACGTGGTGCATTTTTTAAAAGCAGAATCGAATTTTACAACCATATGGGTCGCTCAAAAGATTTATAGCATGCCACAGTCATATCCAATTATTTTACTGATTTTAATTTGACATATTAATATATCAAGGAGTTGGCTTCAAGAACGCAGAAAACTAGGTCTGGAAAATGAAGGATTCTTACAGTGAAAAATGTGTTAATAACTTGCACGAACTACATTATCAATTCAGAAAATGACATATTAGGTCAAAGTCATAAAAGGAATTGTAAAGTTCCCACTTCACACAACATATCAAATTATGAAGCTAATTAACTCAAAGAGTTGACTGCTCCGTTAATTACCATTTATATGCTGTGAAAATATAAGCCAGCACTATATTACAGAAGTATGTTATGAATTATAAAATTAAGGTCAGATTTTAATGGGGAACAGCTAACAAAATGCCAAGGGCTGGATTCGAACAATTCAATCGTGCAAACACAAATGTGAAAACAAAGGATTGTGAAGTCATTTTTACTTTGTCAATTTTCTGAATGTTTTGGACTAAATATATGTCTAATAACTGCTTTTGATGTAGATTAGACACAAGGAAAGTATTTTCCAAATCCCCCAGCCATTGCTTGCAGAGCAAGACCTATGAACATGCAAATTAAGAGCCACAAAGCCCCTTGAGCCTGCCATTTAATAAGATCATGGCTGATCTAATTTTAATCTCAATTTCACATTCCTGCCTACCACCAAGAAACTTTCACCCTCTTATCAAGAATCTGTCTAATTCTGTCTTAAAGGTATTCAAGGATTCTCCCTCAACCACCCTTTGAGGAAGAGAATTCCAAAGTCTCACAACTTTCTGAGAGAGAAAAATAATCCTCATCTTAAATGAGCAGCTCCTTGGGCGTCATTCTCCGACCCCCCGCTGGGTCGGAGAATGGCCGTTGGCCGCCGTGAATCCCGCCCCCGCCCCCGCCGATGCCAGCTCCGAAACCCCCCGTCCATCCTTCCTGGGATGAGCCGATGGTTCTCCCGGATCGGGGACCACACCAAGGCTCCCATCTCACCCCTATGTCATCTCCATTGCCCCCAAATCTTTAGCGTTGCCGTCACCACCGGACTCGTGGTGTACCTTGTCGGCGAGAGCGGCAGCGGGGCCGTCACCAGCGCCCTCAGGCTTGTTCCTTTGCAGGACGCCATCTCCAACCTCTTCCATGCCGTCCCCTCTCCCTCCATTTCCCACTTATGGATCATCCATTATTGGCTGCCCAATAATAGCTACCCAGATTCGGCAACGCCAGCCCTCCCTGTCCCTACTACGCTCCAGAAACCCCCTCCTTACCCTCGGGGTCTTGTTTGCCCACACAAAACCCATGATGCTCCTACCTACCCGCTTAAAAAAGGCCTTGGTAATCACAATAGGAAGGCACTGGAACACAAAAAGAAACCTCGGGAGGACCATCATTTTAATCTACTGTACCCTGCCCGCTAGCGAGAGTGGCAACACATCCCATCTTTTGAAGTCCTCCTCCATCTGCTCCACCAGCCGCGTCAAATTAAATTTATGCAGGGCCCCCCAGCTCCTAGCTACCTGGATCCCCAAGTACCGAAAGCTCTTTTCCGCCCTCCTCAACGGTAGGTCGTCTATCCCTCTTCCCTGGTCCCCTGGATGCACCACAAAGAGCTCACTTTTCCCTACATTGAGCTTATAGTTCCAATGAACTTGACAGTAATGCGTTTATGCACTTTTTACACACATTTATGTCTAATTTTAACACTTACAAAGGACATCTGGCTTCCACCAAAGGTGTCCTGGGACTAGATCCAAAGGGGAACCATACCTGCCAAAGGGGTAACCTGGCTATCCAAATCAATCCACAAAGTTCAAACCTGCTCTTACCTGGTCACATTTTCACACGTTCGGCAATAATTTCTGACCAGCGGTGTAAAATCATGGCCCGCTGGAATTACAAGAGTTTAAAGCACACTCTGGAGAACTTTGTTCAAATCTCCCCTGGCTGGAGTTCCTTGAAGTCTGCCGTGAAAGTGTCACCGAGTGCCACACGCAGAGAGGAACGCCAGCGAGGTCAGTGAGGTCACGTACTCTTTACAGCACTGGCGGCCGGAAATCCGATACGTTTAAAGGTCACAGTGTAACTCAGAAGTCAGGGAGACGGTAAATGGATGGGATTGGGGTGGTTGGGAGAATTGCGTTGAGAAGGGCAGAGTCTGAGGGGGTCAGGTGGGGAAGGGGACAGACATCGGAGAGGGGGTGTTGGACATTCGGTGCGGGGGCAGGGGGGCAGTTGACATCGGATGGAAGGCTGTCGGACATCGGGTAATGTGGGTCAGGTTAGGGTAGTGGGGCCGGGTCGGGGTGGGGGGGGGGGGGGGGTGTTGGAGGGATCATTTAGGTCTGGGAGTCTGGATCGAGGGGGACAGTGGGGAATCCCGTGTGGGTAAGAAATACCATGGGGATTTATTTGGGGTGGGAGTGTGTATGTGTGTGTGGAGGGGGGGTGGAGGGGGGGGGGGTCTCCCATGCGGGGCTCGGTCTGGGTCTTTAAAATAGTTACTATGAAGTGCTTCTATGTTCTAACTCTTTCAGAGTAATTATTAGCATAACACTGGCAGAACCATCCGAAGTTAACAATTTAAATCGCTTAGTTAGATGGGTCCCAGCACAGTGCAATTGTCCAGGAGAAGTTAGCGCTTCTTGACAATTACTGAGTAAACCTTTACCTCGGAACTTCCTCGAGGGATTCCCCACTGCACCTTTGAGGTATCCCCCAAATTTGACGCTGGGGTGCCAGGAAGTTTCGGGCAGTTGTGATTCACATTCCTGGTCTACCAAAATCCCACTACAGTGGAGGCAGCTGATGTCCTTATTGGCCAGCAGCCCAGTCCATCACACGAACCCGCCTCCCATCCACTGACTCTGTCTGCACCTCCCGCTGCCTTGAGAAAGCAGACAGCATAATCAAAGACCCCTCCCACCCGGGTTATTCACTCTTCCAACCTCTTCCATTGACCAGGAGCTACAAAAGTCTGAGAACACGCACTAACAGATTAAAAAACAGCTTCTTCCCCGCTGTTACCAGACTCCTAAACGACCCTCTGACCTCTTCATACATCTTCTCTACTGAGTAGAACTACTCCGTATGCTTCACCCGATGCCTGTGTCTACATATTTACATTGTGTATTTATGTTTGCCCTATTATGTATTTTTTTAATGTATGGAATGATCTGTCAAAACTGTACGCAGAACAATACTTTTCACTGTACCTCGGTAGACGTGACAATAAACAAATCCAATCCAAAGGCTTCACAAAACACGTCCAGCCCCCATTCCTGTCCCATCCCTTACCCCCAATGAAAATGAGAAGTGCCATGTTTGGTGCTGGGACTTTTAATTTTAGGTTATGTCAGAAAATTTTTGCTCCGATGGACAGGCTCTCCAGCAGGGCAAAACGTCCAAGCCACAGTTTTGGAATCAAAATGCGTCAGTTAAAATAGTCAACTCACTGTCAAATCAGGCACAGAAAGCAAAATAAAAAGAAGGAAAGAAAGATTAGATTAAGAGGGAAAGCTAAAAGAGGCAGGTAGGAAAGTTTTTTTTTAAAAGTCGTTACTCTTTTTTTTTTCAAACTCCAATAACAATACAGAGGTGAAAGAATGAAACTTCACATTTGTAATCATTCATTTCCAGTGTCAGAGAGCTTGTTTGTAGTAATGATGATGAATCATGTTGATAGAAACAGCTTTTAGACTGAAAGAGAGAAGACTTCATTTTCTGTGGTGAATTTAGTTTGTATCTGCCATGCCAGTACAACAATTTCACACTGTTCAATGCATGTCATTACGTGAGGCTGACAGCAAGACGTTTCCTTCACAAAGCTCGTGGTAAAGTGACACATCTCAGTCAGCAATATCCAAATTTTCCAGTTTAACAACACCCACCCTGAAAGGTTTTTACATCATTTGCATTCAAGAGCATTCACTTACGCTAATTTGATATCAATTCCACTCAAAAGTTAGCATTTGCTATCATTTAACATCAACTGTACTCAAAAACAATCATTTAGTTCTCATTTACCATCCCAAGTACCGTAACTGACATCAATATCATCAATTGCCCCAAACCACAGTGCGCAAATATTTGTGATTGACATCACTTAAGCACTCGGGCACCAAAATATTATTTTTCATATTTGTAAAACTCGATAGCTTCAAACATCATCAAGCTGAGCTAACTTTAGAATAATCAGACCCAGTTTTGATGAGATACTTTTGTGTTTCTCTTTATAACTAACAGCACAAACCTGCCCCCTATCCCCACCTCAACCCCCCAAAATTCAGGGAAATTCATGGACCACTCTCCCCATAGTGGAAGCTTCAGATCCCTATTTAACATTGATGTTGGGATCCTGTGAGAAAACCCTGCCTGGGTGTTTGAAATGGAGGGTGGGATTTTCTGGTTCTGCCAACAGTGGGCCTTCCTGCTGGCTGGACTGGAAAATGCTGGCAGCAAGGTTTTCCAGTCCCTTGCATTTATCTTAAGTGTAAAAACTTAAACCAGAAAACACACTCATTCCCTCGCCCAAAATTCCAGCAGTTTTCTTCCTCCCTCCCCCAAACTCTTTCTCGCTCCCCGCTCCCCACCCCTCTCTCTTTCACCTCTACCCTCAATCCTCTCTCTCCTCCTCACCCCCTCTCTCTCCCCCCTCTGCCACACACTCTCTCTCACCTCCCCATCCCCTCTCTCTCCCCTCGCCACCCGCTCCCTCTCCCTCCACCCCCAGCCACACACTCTCCCCCCTCTTCCTCTCACTAGCTCTCCCCTCCCCACCCCCTTTCTCTCCCCACCCCCAGCCACTCTCTCTCCTCCCTCTGCCGCACATTCTCTCTCCCTACCCCACCTCCTCTCTTTAGCCCTCCTATCCCATCCCTATCTCATTCCCCCACCCTTCCTCGCCACCTCCCCACACCCTCTCTCTCCCCAACTCCTACATCCCCTTTCTCTCCTCTCCATCACTCCCTCTCTTTCCCCCCCCCGCCCCGCCCACGACTCCCTTTCTTCCCACCACCACCGCGATCTCAACCCTGACCCAACTCTCCCTCTGTCACTCCACATCCCCCACCCCGCTCTCACCCCCCCCCCCCCACATCCCTACTCCTCATGCCCCTTTATTACCTTTCCCTTTTCCCGCACCGTTATTTCCCTCACCTTTTCCCCTCCCTTCATTTCCTTCCTTCCTCCCCTTCCCTCCCTCCCTCTCTCTCCTCCCTCTCACTCCCAACTCCACACTTCACCTCTCCCATTCTCTACCCTCCCACCCTCTCTTTCCATTCACCCTGATGCACGATCAATTGCACAAAGACTAAAGCTGGGGACAACTGTGGCTTTATTACAGTCAGATGTGTGGCCTCCTGCTGCAGCTGGCGAAATGGCAGGGTCCGGTGCTTCGTTGCTTCGTTGGGAGCGGCGTAACGGTGGCGGCGAAGTCGGTGCTGGCGGTGGTGGAGGTGGCACCAATGGCGGTGGTGGCGGTGCTGATGCTGGCCAGTCATCGGGGAACTCCGGGAGCGTGCCGTAGTCCTCTTCGTCCTCTAGTGCGGAAAAGGCAAGGGGGGTTGGTCTGGTGGGGTCAATATTGGCGGCGCGGTGGGAGGTGGGGGGGTGCATTGGTGCGGGTGTGTGTTGGGGTGGAACCTGACGGTGCCAGGTCCCTGAGTGAGACAGTATCTTGGCGGCTGTCGGGGAACTCAACGTAGGCATATTGAGGGTTGGCGTGGAGCAGGTGAACCCTGTCCACCAAGGGTTCCACCTTGTGGAGTCGGACGTGCCTACGGAGAAGGACCGGTCCTGGAGCAGCGAGCCAAGTCGGGAGCGACACCCTGGATGTGGACTTCCTGGGGAAGGTAAAAACACGTTCATGGGGTGTGTTATTAGTGGCGGTGCACAATAGTGACTGGATGGAGTGCAGAGCGTCAGGGAAGACTTCCTGCCAGCGAGAGGCTGGGAGGTTCCTGGACTATAGGGCCAGCTGGCCTACCCTCCAAACCTTCCCATTCTCCCGCTCTACTTGCCCGTTTCCCCGGGGGTTGTATCTGGTCGTCCTGCTGGAGGCTATACCCCTGCTGAGCAGGAACTGACGCAGCTCATCGCTCATGAATGAGGATCCCCTGTCACTGTGGATGTAGGCGGGGAAACTGAACAGAGCGAAGATGGTGCTGAGGGCCTTGATGACGGTGGCAGACGTTATATCGGGCTGGCATGGGATGGCGAAGGGGAATCTGGAGTACGCATCGACCACACTAGGAATGTACGTGTTACGGTCGGTGGAGGGAGGGGTCCTTTGAAATCCACGCTGAGGCGTTCAAAGGGGCGGGAAGCCTTCACCAGGCGCGCACGGTCCGACCGGTAGAAGTGCGGCTTGCACTCCGCACAGACCTGGCAGTCCCTGGTGACTGTCCTTACTTCCTCGACGGAGTAGGGCAGATTGCGAGCTTTGACCAGATGGTACAATCGAGTGATCCCCGGGTGACAAAGACTGTTGTGTAGGGCCCGGAGTTGGTCCACTTGTGCGCTGGCACATGTACCTCGGGAGAGGGCGTCTGGGGGCTTGTTGAGTGTACCGGGGCGATACAAGATCTCGTAATTATAGGTGGAGAGCTCGATTCTCCACCGCAAGATTTAATCATTTTTGATCTTGCCCCGTTGTGTGTTACTGAACGTGAAGGCTACCGACGGTTGGTCCATAAGGAGACTGATTCTCTTAACGGCCAGGTAATGCCTTCAATGCCGCACCTCTTCAACGACAGCTTGAGCCTCCTTCTCGATGGATCAGTGTCGAATTTCAGAGGCATGAAGGGTGCGGGGAAAGAATGCCACGGGCCTGCCTGCCTGGTTTAGAGTGGCGGCAAGGGCGACGTCTGAAGCGTCGCTTTCTACTTGGAAAGGCAGTGACTCATCCACTGTGCGCATCCCGGCCTTGGCGATGTCTGCTCTGATGCGTGCGAAAGCATGTTGTGCCTCGGCCGCAAGGGGGAATTGGGTGGACTGAATGAGTGGGCGGGCCTTGTCCGCATAGTTTGGGACCCACTGAGCGTAGTAGGAAAAGAACCCCAGGCAACGTTTGAGGGCCTTAGGGCAGTAGGGGAGGGGAAGTTCCATAGGGGGCGCATGCGCTCGGGGTCGGGCCCGAGAAGTCCGTTTTGGACTATATAGCCGAGAATGGCTAACCAGGTTGTGCTGAACACACACTTCTCTTTGTTGTAGGTCAGGTTGAGAAGAGTGGCAGTGCGGAGGAATTTATCGAGGTTGGCATCATGGCCGCAGATGGTGACATTATCTAAGTACAGAAAGGTGGCCCGCAATCCGTACTGGTCGACCATTCGGTCCATCTCTCTTTGGAAGACCGAGACCCCATTTGTGACACCGAAAGGGACCCTAAGGAAGTAGTAGAGGCGACCGTCCGCCTCGATGGCCATGTATGGACGGTCCGACGTCCGGATGGGGAGCTGGTGGTAAGAGGATTTCAGATCAATTGTTGAGAAGACCCGGTACTGCGCAGCCTGATTGACCATATCAGATACGCGTGGGAGGGGGTACACGTCGAGCTGCTTGTATCGATTGATGGTCTGGCTGTAGTCCACCACCATCTTGTGTTTCTCCCCAGTTTTAACCACTACCACTTGGGCTCGCCAGGGGCTGTTGCTGGCCTCGATAATACCCTCCTTAAACAGCCGCTGGACTTCGGACCTGATGAAAGTCTTGTCCTGGGTGCTGTACCTTCTGCTCCTAGTGGCAACGGGCTTGCAATCCACAGTTAGATTGGCAAAAAGGGAGGGGGGATCGACCTTGAGGGTCGCGAGGCCGCAAACAGTAAGGGGGGGTAAGCCCACCGAATTTGAGGGTGAGGCTCTGGAGGTTGCACTGGAAGTCCAGGCCCAACAGGAGTGCAGCGCAGAGATCAGGAAGCACATAGAGGTGGAAGTTACTAAATTCTACGCCCTGGACCGTGAGTGTGACTGTACAAAATCCTTGGATCGGGACGGAGTGGGATCCGGAGGCAAGGGAGATCCTTTGATTGGCAGTGTGGACCGCGAGGGAGCAGCGCCTTACCGTATCTGGGTGAACAAAGCTTTCGGTGATCCCGGAGTCCAGCAGGCACGAGGTAGCGTGGCCGTTGATTTTAACCGTTGTCGACACGGTGGCCAGGTTGTGCAGGCGAGATTGGTCCAGCGTCATCGAAGCGAGCTGCCTGTAGCCTCGGATGCTTTGGGTGGCGAGCGCGTGCGGTTCCGATGTCGGGATGTCCGGAGACCCTGTGGGGGACAAGATGGCGGCGCCCATGGTGCGCACATTGTGGTGTCGGGACAAGATGGCGGCGCACATGGTGCGCACATTGCGGGGCCGGGACAAGATGGCGGCGCCCATTGGTCGCAAATGGACCCGGGAGGAGAAGATGGCGGCTCCCATTGTGCGTCTGGCGTGAGGGAGCGGGCGATAGCGGGCACGATCGCAGTGACTGCGCGGGCCTGGCACACCGCTGCGAAGTGGCCCTTTTTACTGCAGGCTTTACAAACAGCAGTGCGGGCCGGGCAGTGTTGGCGGGGGTGCTTCTGCTGGCCGCAGAAGTAGCAGCGGGGACCCCCGGGGATGCACGGATCGCTGTGCGGCGCAGGCGTATTGCGAAGGCAGGGCCCCGGCTGAGCAGATCGTCGGCGGGGTCCAGGAGGGGTAGGAAGGGGTAGAAGGGTGGGCAGCGCGGCGGGAGAGGTACGATTGTACGTTATGGGATGCGACCGGGATGGAGAGCGCCAAGGTTTTCGTCTCCGCCAGTTTGAGCGTTGCCCCTTCCAGCAATCGTTCTCGGATGCGGTCCGACGCAATCCCCGTCACGAACGCATCGCGTATGAGGAGATTCGAGTGTTCGGCGGCCGTGACGGCCTGACAGTCACAGTACCGGACGAGTGGGATTAGGGCCCGCCAGAAGTCTTCGATGGACTCACCAGGTAGTTGCGAGCGGATGGCAAGTACCTGCCTGGCGAAGAGCGTGTTTGTCTTCTGTGTGTAGTGCTCTTTGAGGATTTCCACTGCTTTTGTGTAATTCGTGGCGTCTTGGATCAATGGGAACACGCTGGAGCTCAGTCTGGAGTACAGGACATTTATCTTCTGAGCCTCCGTTGGCGCGGGGTCCGCCGCATTGATGTAGGCCTCGAAACATGCTAGCCAGTGAGTAAAGTCTTTCCTGGCGTCGGGCGAGTGCGGATCCAGCTGCAGGATCCCTCCCTTCTCCCTTCCTGCACACCTTAACCCTGTCCTTCCCTCTTTTCCCTTCCCTCACCCCTTCCCCTCCCCAATCCCCCCACTCCTTCTCCCTCTCCTCTCCCTCCCTTCCCCATTTTTCCTCATCTACTCCCTCCCTGCACCTGCCTTCTCTCCAATCCCTCAGCCGTTCCGCACTGCCTAACTCCCCTCTTCCTCCTCCTTCTCCCCCTCCTGCCATCCGCTCCCTCCCCTCCACCCTCCTCCCTACCCCACTCCTCTCTTCCTTTCCCCCCTCCGCCCCCTCTCTTTTGGAGGGAGTGATTGCAGGAAAAGAGGGTGGAGGTTTGGGGAGTGGGGGAGAGAGAGTTCGGGAGAAGGGTGGGAGGTTAAGAGAGAGTGAAAGTGATGGGGGGACGGGCATAGGTCAGGAGGCTCTGGAACATCCTGCCATCCCTCTCCCCTTTCCCTATTCCCAATGCCCCACCCTATTCCTCAATCCTCCCCCCTTATCTTCCCCTTTCCCTCCCCCTTTCTCCTCCTCCACTCACTCCCTCTCCCCTCCTATTCCAATCCCCACCCTATTCCCTCACTCCCGCTCTGCCACTTCCCCCTTCTCCCTCTCCCTCCTCCTTTCTGCTGCCATCCCCTCCTATGCCTCCACCTTCCGCCTTCTTCCCCTCCTCTCTGCCCCTCCTCCCTCTCTCTCCCCCCTCCCCCTCCTCCTCCTGCCCCTCTCTCCTTCCCCTCCCTTTCCCCTTCCTGCCATCCCTTCCCCCTCCATCCTCCTCTCTTTCTCCCTCCTTTCTTCCCTCACCATCAGCCCTCCTCCCTCCCCCTCATCTTTCCCTTCCCATCCCACTCTCCCTTTCTCCCTCCCCTCCCTCCATCCGCCTCTCACCTCCCCATCCACCCCTCCTTCCTCTCTCCCTTCCCTCCATCCTCCCTCCCCCTCTCTCCACCCTTCGTCCACCATTTTCCCAGCCCCATCTCCTAGGGAGCCCCATCTCCTAGGGCCAAGTGCTGTAAAATGGGATTGGAATAGATAGGTGCTTGATGGCCGGCACAGATACGATGGCTGTAAAACTATGTGACACTAACCGGAGATCTTCATTTACAAGGCCGCCTGGAAACCTGACCTTTTACAGCTGGCCCAGCTACAGATTTGAATTGACTGCGGCTTCGGAACCATTAGTAGTAATGGGGAGGTCTGAGAGGTTGTGAGGTGGTGGGGACGAGAGATTTTGGGTGGGGGAGAGATTTCAGAAAAAGAGCGTGGAGATTTGTGGGGTGGGGAGAGAAGGTTCAGGGGGAGAGTGGGATTTTTAAAAGAGAGGGGAAGGGAGGGAACAGGAATAGGTCAGGAAGTCCCAGTGGGGCCTAAGACCTGGAAACCTGACAAAGGGAGGAGAGGAGTATTTGGATGCTGGAAGGAGAGGAGAGAGTTTGGAGGCTGGATAGCTTTGAGTGTGCTGGATAATTTTGAGCTGTTGTATATCTTTGAGCATACCAGATAGCTTTGGGAGTGCTGGACAGTTTTGAGCTGCTGGATATCTTTGAGTACACCAGATAGCTTTGGGTGTGCTAGATGTCTTTGAACACACCAGATAGCTTTGGGTGTGCTAGATGTCTTTGAACACACCAGATAGCTTTGGGTGTGCTGGATATCTTTGAGCACACCAGATAGCTTTGGGTGTGCTAGATGTCTTTGAGCACATCAGATAGCTTTGGGTGTGCTGGATATCTTTGAGCACGCCAGATAGCTTTGGGTGTGCTGGATGTCTTTGAACACACCAGATAGCTTTTGGTGTGCTAGATGCCTTTGAGCACACCAGATAGCTTTGGGTGTGCTGGATATCTTGTTTGCCAGGGCGATACTTAATCTCGTAATTATAGGTGGAGAGCTCGATTCTCCACTGCAAGATTTTATAATTTTTGATCTTGCCCTGCTGCGTGTTGTTGAACATGAAGGCTACCGACCATTGGTCAGTGAGGAGAGTGAATCTCCTGCCGGCCAGGTAATGCCTCCAATGTCGCACAGCCTCAACGATAGCCTGGGCCTCTTTTTCAACGGATGAGTGCTGAATTTCAGAGGCATGGAGGGTGTGGGAAAAGAATGCCACGGGCCTGCCTGCCTGGTTGAGGGTGGCGGCAAGGGCGACGTCCGATGCGTCGCTTTCTTCTTGCAAAGGAAGTGTTTCGTCTACAGCGTGCAATCCAGCTTTGGCAATATCAGCTCTGATCCGGGCGAAACCCTTTTGGGCCTCGGCCGTCAGAGGGAAATGAGTGGACTGTATGAGTGGGCGGGCCTTGTCCGCATAGTTTGGGACCTACTGCCGTAATATGAGAAGAACCCCAGGCAGCGTTTCAGGGCCTTGGGGCAGTGGGGGAGGGGAAGCTCCATGGGGGGGCGCATGCAGTCGGGATCGAGCCCCAGAACTCCGTTCTGGACCACGGAACCGAGGATGGCTAAACGGTTTGTGCGGAACACACACTTCTCCTTGTTATACGTGGGGTTGAGAAGAGTGGCGGAGAAATTTAGCGAGGTTGGCGTCGTGGTCCTGCTGATCATGGCCGCAGATGGTCACATTGTCGAGGTACGGAAACGTGGCCAGCAAGCCGTACTGGTCGACCATTCGGTCTATCTCCCTTTGGAAGACCGAAACCCCATTAGTGATGCCGAAAGGGACCCAAAGGAAGTGATATAGCCGGCCGTCTGCCTCGAAGACGGTGTATGGCCGGTCCGATTTACGGATGGGGAGCTGGTGGGAAGGGGATTTCAGGTCCACCATTGAGAAGACCTGGTACTGTGCAATCTGGTTAACCATGTCAGATATGCATGGGAGGGGGTACGTGTCGAGCTGCGTGTACCTGTTGATGGTCTGGCTGTAGTCCATGACCATTCGTTTTTTCTCCCCAGACTTAACCACTACCACTTGAGCTCTCCAGGGGCTGTTGCTGGCCTCGATGACGCCCTCCCGAAGCAACCGCTGGAGCTCGGACCTGATGAAGGCCTTATCCTGGGTGCTGTACCGTCTGCTCCTGGTGGCGATGGGTTTGCAATCTGGAGTTAGATTGGCAAAGAGGGAAGGAGGATCAACCTTTCGGGTCACGAGGCCGCTCATGCTGAGGGGTGGTAAGAGTCTGCCAAATTTAAGGGTCAGGCTCTGGAGGTTGCACTGGAAGTTCAGGCCAAGGATAAGTGCAGCGCAGAGGTTAGGGAGGACGTAGAGGCGAAAGCCATGGAACTCTACGCCTTGGACTGTGAGCGTGACCGTGCAGTACCCCCGGATCGCTACACGATGGGATCCGGAGGCCAGGGAGATACTTTAATTGGTAGGGTGTATCTTAAGGGAGCAGCGCCTTACCGTATTTGGGTGTACAAAGCTCTCGGTGCTCCCGGAGTCCAGTAGGCAGGAGGTCACATGGCCGTTGACTTTCACGCTGGTGGATGCGTTGGTCAGATTATGTGGTCGGGACTGGTCGATTTCCATGGAGGCGAGCCGTGGTTGATCGTCGGGTAGTGAGGCGGTCGTTGTGTTGAGTTCCTGGAACGCCATTGGTGTCTATGTGCTGCGGGGTGGACAAGATAGCGGCGCCCGGAGATCCTGGGGATTACAAAATGGTGACGTCCATGGAACGCACGTTGCGGGGGTGGAGCAAGATGGCGGCGCCCATGAAACGCACGTGTTGTGGGGGGGAGAAGATAGCGGCGCCCATTGGTCGCACATGGCCTGGGGAGGAGAGGAGGATGGTGGCGCCCATTGTCCGTGACTGGGGGGGTTGGGGGCGACCACAGCCGCTGAACGGGCCTGGCACACCGCAGCGAAGTGGCCCTTCTTCCCGCAGGCCTTACAAAAGGCAGCGCGGGCCAGGCAGCGTTGGCGGGGGTGTTCTTGCTGGCCGCAAAAATAGCATCGGGGCCCCCCGGAGATCACTTGCTGGTGCGTAGCGCAGGCGTATTGGGTGGGTAGCTGCCTGTGGGGCCCATGAAGCGTAGGAGGAGTGGGCCACGCAGTTGGGGGCGTAGGACTGGACATTGCGCACGGCGACCGTCATGGAGAGCGCTAGTGTTTTAGTCTCTACGAGGTCGCGCGTGGCCCCTTCTAGGAGCCGCTGCCTGATAACATCAGAACCAATCCCAGTTACAAAAGCGTCCCGCACAAGGAGATCTGAGTGCTCCTTAGCTGTAACGTCCTGGCAGTCGCAGTCCCGAACTAGTGGAATCAGGGCCCTCCAGAAGTCCTCGATTGACTCACCCGGTAGTTGAGTACGTGTTGCGAGTGCGTGTCTGGCGAAGAGCGTGTTCGTCTTCTGTTCATTATTTTCTTTGCGTCGAGTCATGGCATCAGCGTAATTGGGCGCATCCTGGATCAGCGGGAAGACTTTGGAGCTGAGTCTGGAGTACAATATTTGGATCTTCTGAGCCTCTGGAACAGGGGTCGGCGCCGCGTTGATATACGCTTCAAAACAAGCTAGCCAGTGCTGGAAGTCCTTTCTGGCGTCGTTTGCATGTGGATCCAACTGCAGGCGATCTGGTTTAATCCGGAGGTCTATCTTCTGAATCTAATACGAATAAATTGAGGCACGATCAATTTGACTGGAGATGAAGTTGAATCCAAACTGAGGCTTTATTAGTACCAGATGTGAGGCCTCCCACAGCAGCTGGTGAAATGGCTGCGAGCTGGAGGCCACACATATTTATAACCCGCCACCTGGGCGGAGCTGGCATGCAGGGGCCACAGGTGAACCTGTAGTGCAGGTTCTACCGTACAACCTCTAATATCAGAACACTGTGGTTTACCACACACACCAGCTAGCTTTGGGTATGCTAGATGTCTTTGAGTATGCATGGATGGCTTTGAGCACGCTATCGAACATGATATCAAACTTATCCTAAGTTAGAACTTTTGATGTCAAATTATAATTGAGTCCATTGAGCACACTTGAAAGCAAAAGTGATGTTAACATTTTGGAGTAGGAACATCTGTTCTTGCCTGAATTTGTGTGACAGCTCTCTGGGATTTCTGCACTCCATTACCTCCGCCCTCGTGAACATTCACTGTTTTAACCACTCCACTATTGGCGACTATTCCTTCAGCTGCCTTGGTAATAAGCTGTGGAATTATATCACTAAACCTCTCCGACCAAACCTTTCCTACGTCTTGGTCCCTATTGTCCTCCTTTAAAACACTCTTTAAAATCTGCATCTTTTGCCTTAATGTGACTCAGTGTCATTTGTTTGATAATGCTTGTAAAGCACCTTGGGATGTTTTTTTCTGTTAAAGGTACTATATAAATTCAGGTTGTTGTGATTTGTACATAAATAATGGTAACTCTTTAGCTTCACCATTATTCTGATGCCCTATATCCCAAACATGATTAATAGCTGTATGAGTATGGATCCAACTACAGTCAATAAACTATTGCCTTCAGCAGGCGAGGAAAGAAACGGGAAGAAAGAGAAGAAATAATAAATATGTAAGAAAATAACTGAATCAAAGATGTCTGCATCAACTAAAAATAACGTTTTTGTTAATGATGAGTGAAACCCATGAAATTGGACACCAAGATCCAAGCTTTGCTACACTATTGGGGCTGTTCAGCACAGGGCTAAATTGCTGGCTTTTGTAAAGCAGACCAAGGCAGGCCAGCAGCATGATTCAATTCCGGTGCCAGCCTCCCTGAACAGGCACCGCAATGTGGTGACTAGGGGCTTTTCACAGTAACTTCATTTGAAGCCTACTTATGACAATAAGTGATTTTCATTTCATTATTGCTGTTGAATTAATAAATAACAAAACTTCTCAAAGTTAAATTAGTGTAAAATTAAAAGTTGAAGATTGTCCCAGAGAACAGGGAGTTGGAAGTCTGTTTTATCACAGTAATCCATGATATAAATTTCTTACGTTGAACCAAGATAATTTGCATATATACTAATTCTATATTTACTTCCTTTCTTTTCCCCTCTCTTAAATGGTCAGTAATCTATACTGCATACTAAAGATAGCTCCCCCAATACCTCACCAAAGTGACTGCTTTGCATGTTCGAACCTTAACAGTGAATGCCAGTGGGTCATTAGTATGTGGAAGCGCATAGTTGCACCCAATTCTGTTCACACCTGACTTCCACATCTGTATTTTCCAGCAGGAACCAATTAAAATTTCACGAGTGCCCCCTTCCTGAAGCACAGTATATTGAATCCAATTGTTAGACAGGCCTGATGCTCCAAATGTTGGGTTGGGGTTTGAGTCCAGTGGTGAAGCAACATAGTGAAATGCTCACACTGACATTGAAGAGAACAAAGATCTAGTGGCCTCTTCAATGAAGACGTCTCCTTTCCCAATCTCAGTTTGTTTTTGACAACATGTTAAAGGGGCCTCCAGGGATCCAGCAACAGCAATGCTATGAAGCAAGGGAAGTAGCCAGTCACACTGAGAAATTCTCACAGACAGCAAACTACAAGAATAAAAAACACTGAAACCCATGCTTTGCATCTTTTAATTTCACAGATAGCAAAATAATTTGCTTTTATTCATTTGATGTGGGCATCACCGGCTGGGCCGGCATTTATTCCCCTTGAACTGAGGCCATTTAAGAGTCAACCACAATGCTGCGGATCTGGACTCACATATAAGACAGATGGGGTAAGGATGACAGATTTCCTTCCCGAAAGGACATTAGTGAACCAGATGGGTCTTTACAACAAACATTCATGGTCATTGTTAGACTTTTAAAAATCTTGTTATTAAATTCAAATTTCACCATCTGCCTTGTCGGAATTTTAACTCAGGTTGCCAGAGTGCTAAATTAGTCTCTGGATTACTAATCCAGTGACAATGCCATTTCACTTAGGGGGAGGGGGCAGGGGAGGGGGGGGGGGGGGTTGCATCTACATGAGATTAAGGTGTAAAATAAAAATATCATAAACAAATATGCAATTTATTACATAGAAGAAATCTGACTTGCAAAGAAAAGATAGAATGATGCTTTCAGGGCCAGTGAGGCTGTTTAGTAGTAATAATGAACTTGGTATCCTGTTAAAAATCAAGTTAGATCTTATTGAACAAGACATTAATTTTTCACAGGTTTTCAAAAACTTGGCATTGAGAGTGAAGTTTCCACCAGTTCAATAATTTGCTTGACTCTAAGTGTGGGAAGCTCAACAACGCGCCAGCTGGAGAAGTGTAGAATCACTGACAGAAACTTCTGGATTTCTGCATTTAATTGTGCATGTTTAGACTCCATCAGTTTCAGAGGAGTAATGACGATGAACACTTAACAGTTTCGCTGCTGCCATTACTATCACAGGTTTAGAAATCATAATGTACAAGCAAACAACTTAGTTTTAATTGAAATTTGTTTTAATCCAATACATCACTTTAATTGTGCACCATAATCAAGCTCGATATAAATCCAATGATTTATAACATCACTGGAGAAGGGATTATTCTACACCACATTTTTAACGTTGGCTATTGTTGACCATCACTTTTATAACATAAAACACTGAATAACACTAAAGCAAACAAAGATTGAGTCCACAGTAAACCGTTACTTTCTAGCACAGCATGCAGTACACTATGTACTGTCAGCAATTACAGTTAATATTAATATCGCATTATAATATATTAACACATGGACCTAATGGTAACAAAGGCAGAAAAAATCAAACTGAACTCTCCCCACAGACTGCAATTCTCATGTGCTTCTTCAGAAAGCTTTCGTTCAAATGACTGAGTCTCTCCATGAGCTTTCTATTATCTCTGTGGGATTCTGCAAGAAACACAATGATGATCATAAACTGCAGGAGGCTTGCTCAGTGTCAACAATTTCAGAGTTTACTCCGGCACTGAAGGAAGTAAGGCAGAAAGGCAGCAATGGATTCTTTGCTTTGTGTCTAAAGCAAACTTTATTCCCCCCACCCGCTTCTCCCTCCCCACAAAGTAGCTATCTTCTATTTGGCTCATTGATGGAATGATGGTGTCTAGTTGCAGTTACATTCTGTGGGCCAAAAGTCACAGGTCGGGATTCTCCGAGCCCCCGCCGGGTCGGAGAATCCCCGTGGGGAGGCGCGCATCCTGCCCCACCGCCCCGACGCCGGCTGCCCTATTGTCCGGCGCCATTTTTCGGGGGCCGGCGGGATTCCCGCCACGCCGGTCGGGGGCCGTTGAAAGCGACCCCCTGGCGATTCTCCGGGCCCCAAGGGGCTGAGTGGCCGTCCAGTTTGGCCAGTCGCGCCGGTGTGAATTACTCACCTCACGCACAGCGGGACCTGGCAGGTAAGTGTGCGGGGGCGGTCCTGGGGGAGGCACGGGGGGATCCGACCCGGGGGGGGGGGCCCCACGGTGGCCTGGCCTGGCCCGACATCGGTGCCTACCGATCCTGCAGGCGGGCTGTTTCCATGGGAACTTTCTGTCCTCCACGCCAGGCCCCTGTAGGGCTCCGCCATATTGCCCGGGGGCCAGTGCGGAGAAGAGAAACTCCGCGAATGTGAAAAATATGCCAGCCATTCTACACATGCGCGAAACCCGTGCCGGCCCTTCAGCACCGGCTGGTGTGGTGCCAACCACTCCAGCATCAAACTAGCCCCCGAAAACCTGGAGAATTCCTCACTTTCGGGGGCTGTTGGTGCAGAAGTGGTTGGCGCCGGTTTTCCCGCCGGAGTGGCTATTTCGTCCCCAGAAGTGCCCACAATCTCAGGACATAATCGTAATCCTCATAGCATGTGGTCAGATACATCTGTGACAGGTAGGTTGATGAGAAGCCCTTACCCAGAGTGTAATGTAAAGACTTAGAAGCGATTTTCATAAGATGAAGAATGTGGTGGTACCCAGGGTGAGCAAGAAGGAAAGGGAAAGTGCGGTGACATGCTACCCTTTGCTGCCCTCATGCAGTGTTTTTCATTTCTTCCTACACTGTTGAGCAGTTCTCGGCATAAGTTAGTCAGTGTCAACACAAGAGTCGTATAGTTATTGTTTTGGTCGGTGACAGAAAGATCCAGGAATGTGAGACTGGTGGGTGGATTGCTTGGGAGTATTCATCACTGAAACATGGTGTGCTGTCCTGTGGCATCTAGCGAGCACAGCTGGCACTTAAGTGGGAATGGTGGGACCCATCGAGACTAATGCCATTTAGTGATTTGTTCAGATTACCAGAGGGACCACCTTCTGGCTGGTATCTTGCTGTTGTACAGTGTTCTGGAGGTGCCAGGAGTCTGTAGATTTCTTTTTGAAGAGTTACTCCAAAGTTGCATGGTAATTTTGAGGGAAAACAACTTACACAATTTGTGCACAAAGCCTCTGCTTCAGTTATGTTGGCATCACAGATTAATATCCATATTCCGGCAACATGTATATGGATAATGCTGGCCAAATCAGGCGTGACCTGCTGAAAAGATACTCCTTGTAATTAAAAAGTTTAAATGGAAACAATCTAAACTTGAAAATGTCAAGTGATAGCACTGTGACTATTTCCTTTGGCAGCTTGCTCCATTCTGGGGTTGGTCTTGGGAAGAAAGTTGTTGATGCACAGTTTTGAGGAAAAAAATATTTTTTTGCATTTTGTGTGGATGACTACCTCATGTTTTGTCATTGCCGATGGCACCAAGTACTTGCTTCTGTCAATTTCCATCATATTTTATAGAACTCGGTCAATCTATTTCCCTCCCTCCTCTACTATAGTTATTCCCGTTCAAATTCCATTATCAAGGATGTGACACTGGTGTATATCCCACACTGATTCATGCAGAATAGTGCAGTATATCTTTGGATCGCTTCATTCTTGTTTATATCACTCACTGTACAAGGTTCCCACACACAGCTTGAAAATTCCAGAATTGGATGAGCAGAATTAAACCAATAATATTTAAACTAAAGTTCCCCAATGAAACACCTGTAAAGTTCTACCTGCTGCGGAACAGCATAACGTTCCAACTATAATACATACATTTATTTATGTAGAAGCACACTGGCTGGAATATCCCCAGAGCAACTCGCACTCCTCCAGTTACTCTGCGGTAAACCTATGAGTTTCCACATGTCTTTGGCCAAGTAACACCAGTGCAACGAGTGCACCTCTGTGGAATTTCCTTGCCATACATTTCTTGGCTGCATTTTATTTCATGCAATTTTACACAAGTCCTCCATTTTGAAAAAAAATACAGACACCTGGGGCAGTATGGATTGTATGTGCATCATCCGACTGTCGATTCTTCATATGTTATATCATGAGTATGAGTGTGGGCAGACTATTCTTCCACACCAGGCATCACAACTTACTTAATCCTATCTTTACCCAACATATATACAGTTAGCAGCAGGAATTATTGGATAGTGATCAGGAGCCATTTTCACAGGGATTGATTGCTCAGCTTATTCGCCATAATCATAGATTATCATAGAATTTACAGTGCAGAAGGAGGCCATTCGGCCCATCGAGTCTGCACCCGCTCTTGGAAAGAGCACCCCACCCAAGGTCAACACCTCCACCCTATCCCCATAACCCAGTAACCCCACCCAACACTAAGGGCAATTTTGGACACTAAGGGCAATTTATCATGGCCAATCCACCTAACCTGCACATCTTTGGACTGTGGGAGGAAACCGGAGCACCCGGAGGAAACCCACGCACACACGGGGAGGATGTGCAGACGCCGCACAGACAGTGACCCAAGCCGAAATCGAACCTGGGACCCTGGAGCTGTGAAGCAATTGTGCTATCCACAATGCTACCGTGCTGCCCCAGTTACTCCAGTTACATCATTTATACAAAGTTTCAACAAATGAAAAAAACATGGATTACATTTAAAATTTACTATTTACAATCATCAGATGTCTCAAAGTGCTTCAGAGCCAATGATGTAGTTAGTCACTGTTATAATACAGGAAATACAGCAGGCAATTTGCACACAGCAAGCCCACTCAAACAGTAATGTGCTAATGACCAGATAATGTGCTTTTGTGATGTCGATGAAGAAATAAATATTGACCAGGGACTTAAACCACTTAAAAGGATGACAGGGCACACGGTTTAACATCTCACCCTGAAAGATGGCACTTCAAACAGTGCAGCACTCCCTCAGTACTGCACTGGAGTGTCAGCATTGAGTTTTGCGCACATGTCCTGGAGTGCGTCTTGGCCTCGGAACTTCAGGGCTCAGAGGCAAGCGCGCTATCGACTGAATCACAGCTGTCAGACTCACAGGAGCAGTACATTCTTCCATGGATATTCACAACTTGGCTTTTTGTCCTTTCCTTAAACCACAGAATCTGTGGAGAGTTGTCTTTTACCACTACCTCAGCTAATCCAACACAGTGCTGGTCTGAATTGTTCAAATACCAATCAAATCATCATAGCGCTCGTTGACCTGAATAAAACTTCAATTCCAATGTTACTTACTACATTAAAGTCAATCAAAGAAAGTAGGGCACTGCTAGTCTGTTGCAATCGCCTCTCCCCGATTATTTCAGTAAATTTTTATTACTGAAAAATTGAGATAAATGGCCAAGGTTCTTGACACGACAAAGGTTGAAAGGATTTGGGGAGAAGATAAATCAAGAAAGTTTGGTTTTAAACGACTAGTATAGAGAAAGGAGTTCCACTGATTTGAAGTCTTGGGGAAGAATGGCAATGTGGTAAGGTTTCATAAAAGAGAAAAATTGCACAAAATCTAACAATTGTAGCTCATCAAGGACAAAAGGGAGCGTTTGACCAATTTAGTGAAAGACATTTTTAACAGTACTTGGGCCCACGCTGACGGACAATTTGTCCCTTAATGCAGAACTTGATACATGAATAGAGAAGGCAGTTTCCACCTTTGGTCGACTCTTGAAATGTACATGGAAAAACACCATGCTGACCCTCAGGATGAAGCTGATGGTTCATAAGACTTGTGTCTCAGCACCTTGTTATATGATTGTGAAACATAGACAACTTACAGTTATCAAAAAAGGAAGCTCCACCTTTGCTGCCCGGGACACATTATGGGCAATATCCTGGCAGAACAAAATAATAAATGCAGCAGTCTTCTCAGCAGCAGAGCTTCCAAGTTTAGACGGGGCTTTTTTGACTCAGGGCACATCCGCAGAATGGAGGACTGTCATAGACCCAAATACTTTCCATATGATGAGGTAACTGGAGCCAGACAACCAATGAGACACCCACAGTTCCACTTCAAGGATGCCTACAAGCATGTTATGTAGGCCCCAAGCATTGACTATTGCACCTAGTGCCACTAACTGATGACAGAATAAAATAACAGCAGCTCCTATGCGCTGGTGTGCACCACCACAATGACAAGTGGCTTGGCAACAGACAGCAACATTCAAAATAACAACCCACCGTGAAATTTGGAAAATTCACGTGTGACACTTCTGGCAGAGCCTGCCTCCCAAGGATTGGCCTCTTCAGTCATCAGTATAGGTGCCGCATATTAAGTCACCCCATTTCAAATGGTTGAAAGATTAGACAGGCTCGGCTTGTATCAGATGCAGTTTAGAATACGAGGCAACTTGTTAAAACATATAAGATCCTGTGAGGTCTTGACACAGTGGATGTGGAAAGGATGTTTCATCTTTTGGGAAAATTTAGTACCAGCTGTTACTTTTTAAAAATAAGGGTCTGGATTCTTGTTCCTGAGGCTAAGTGCCGGCACAAACGGAGAACCCTGACCGATTCCAGTACCAATGAGGGGCTAGTACCGGCGCTGCATGAAACGGCCACAGATTGTGCGGAAAACCGCCAGAGAATTGCAGGGTCCCGGGCCACAACCTGCACCGGTCCCGCCAGAAAACATGTCGCCGGCCATGCTCAAACCCTAACCCGCCAACCCCGACCCCACAGACCACCCCCTGTCCACCCCCACCATTCCCCCCAGCCCTAGCAGAAGCCCCCCCCCCCGGCCAGCAGTGCTGGACACTGTCCGCAGCCGACATGCCAGGCTCCCAATCACCGGCACCACACGTGGCCCACACCGTCGGGAGCTCAGCCCATTGGGGGCAGAGCACTGCAGGTAGGCTGGCCGTTGACAACCCAATGGCGATGCAACGGCGCGCAGCGCGCATCCTGATGATGTCGGTTTGGGGGGGGCGGAGCATGGCGGAGCGGCGTCAAACCAGCGCTTGCCCTGATTTCGTCGTCGGAATTCATTCTCCGCTCGATTGCCGATCCCGATTTCAGCATCAGGCTACGGAGAATCCAGCCTAAGGGGTTTCCCATTTAGGACAGAGATGAGGACATTTTTTTTCTTTAGAGGGTTGTGAGTATTTGGAATTCTCTTCCTCAAAAAGCGGTTGAAGCAATATTTTTAAGGCAGAGGTAAATAGATTCTTGATAATCAAGTAGATGAAAGGTCATCAAGGATAGGAAGAAATGTGGGGTGTAGGTTACAATCAAATCAGCCATGATCTTATTGAATGGCAGAACAGGCTTGAAGAGCCAAGTCGGCCAATTCCTGCTCCTTATTTGCATGATCTTTAATACAACTTCCTTTAGAGAAGGAAATCTGTTGCCCTTACCTGGTCTGGCCTACATGTGACTCGAGACACGCAGCAAAGTGATAGACTTTCCCTCAGCAATGGGCAACAGGTGACACCCACATCCCATGAACAAAAAACATGCTGCATTTTATTGTGAGATTTTGATAATTCTACTAATTTTTAGGATTTGTTCTTAGTTGGTAACCATCCATAAATCTATGGATTTTATTCTTTAAATTAAGTGATTCAGTTTGAATTTGTGTCAGTGAGACAATGGACAGTCAAGGCAGTGGGGATTCATTACTGGAAGGCTGTTGTTTGTGAAAACCCAGGCAGTGACTCAGGCCGTGCCCAGGGGATGCCAGGGCTGTGCCTGACAGTGCCGGGGTAGTGCCCAGACACTCCCTGCTGAGCCAATCACTCACCTGAACTCCTCTGGCAGATTCTGCTCATCAGGTGCACAATGTAGGAGATCTGTCGTGATTCAGGGCATGCCAACATGAATGGGTAATCTACCAAGGAGGCACTATCAGGCGTAGAGGCCTGATAATTACATTTACATGTATTCTAATGAGAATCCCGATGTTGAACATCGGGATTCCGTTATGTCATCGTTGGTGGGGGTCAGGGATAATCGGTACGGGAATTTCCGTTGGCATAAGTCGCGTTTTTGGACTCCTATAGGATTTTCCACTTCCCCCACCAATCCCTCCCTGCAACATCGCCCCCCACACCCCCGCCCACCCCGGCCCTCCCCGATAATGTGAAACGAAAATCCCCCTGAAGTGTTTTTAACATTTGTTCTTAATAGTTTTAGTATTTATAGGGATAGGTTAGAGTATGTTCATGTGAATGGTTACAATAGATGCCTTTTTGACAAGAGCATGTGAGTTTGTTTGTGGCAGTTCTGTATCTAAAGGAAATGTGTTATTTGTTTGCAACGGAATGTAAACACTGGAGACCAGGGATGAACATTTTTGCTTTAGTTCTCTCATTACAGGCGTGACTCATGGGCTAAATCGATGGAAGTGATGAACTTAGACTATTTCCGAATAAAGGATTCTGGAATAATGAGAAGTTACGATAAAAGTTGGAAAGTTGTTGTTAGCACAGTGTTACAATGGCTTCTGGGATATGACTCTTCTGGATATCGTTCAACATCACTTCACAGAGAAAGACATCCTCGCCTCTGCTGGGTATTCTAGGAACTTGAGGGACAAGGAATTTAAGATTACGTTTCTTGTGAAGTATATGTAAATCTTGCTTCATTAATTCTATTTGATGCATAAATACTAGTTACTTGTACCTTGTTAGCTCAAGCAAAACCCTAGTGTTAGAAATTAAGCATTTGAACTTAGACACTTTAATTAGAAATGTTTTACACCTGGAAACTCTAAATCCTTACACTTTGACAAATAACTAAATGATACTTAAATAAGCTCAGAGTTGGAATTACCTGTGTGCACAGCAACTGAACATGAGTACTATTGGCTGTCAAGGTCAAGCCAACTCTCAGATTCTGAGCTGATCTATTCACAACGCAAGGATTCAATAAATGGGGAGATACTGACCAAAATGCATGGGCCGTCTTAAAAAGCCGCACTGAAAGGTTTCCAACCTCCAATAATTGTGTGATCAGGTTGTCAGGCAACAGCAGCAGTTTTCAAAGTGATTGCAATTGGGCTTCAAAAAAAACCCAGAGGTTATGACTGACTGATTAAAATAAAAATGCACAGCCAATATCCCAAGTGAGGAAATGAAATGAAAAACAAAAGCCAATATCAAGTGCTTCATAACTCCGTGATTGTGGTCATGGATTGGCTAACCACAGGAGCAGAATATGATTTATGAATACGAAAATGAAAAACTGGTATTAGAGGTAATATCTAGTGGCAAAGTATTCTCATCATTGTTTAGACAAAAGGAGCCAGCAATACATAGATGTAATATACTGACATGTACCAATGTATTATTCCTTAATATGAATCAGTTATTCTTTACAACATTAAAATCTGACTGAAATAAGCCATTTAGTCCCCTCACCTCTAATTGAAAACATAGATTTGTTGGCTTAATTTATTCCATCTCCAATCTGCCCACTTTCAAAGCCTGTCGCCCTTCCTCGAGCCCAAAATCTGCATCTCTGTGCCCAGCTTCAAAGCCCATGGTCCTCTCCTCAGTCCCAAGACCTGGAATTACCCAGTTCACCTTTTAACATGAATTTCAAACTCCCTCCTTAAAGTCATCGATATTTGTTTATGTGTGAAAACCAGCGGCATTAATAGGGTTTGAAAACTACTAATTTAATAGCTGAGAGATAAAGCTCTTTTGTTCTCAGGGGAGAAAATAAGAGAAATGAGAAAATCAGCCAGATGTACCTTTCAGCAGTAGTTAAAAGGAAAATTATAATGTTGGTGTGATCCCCGCAGAGATCAATAACCTGAAAATAAATCAATCCCCAAATCACGCCAATGAATGGAATCAAGGGAAGGGGGATGGTGGAGAAAGGAGTTTTACAACTAATGCCAGAATTTTACACAGGTGGACATGCGCCTGGTCCGGATGTGCAAGAGGCCACTTGAGATGAAGTAGGGGATGCGTCACAATGCCATCGCCCCGTATCACGATATTTCAGTCGGTGAGATCAAGCGGGAGGCAGCTCTGTGCCCGCCAACACTTAAAACGCTGATTAAACCTATTGAAGGGGCAATGGAGTAAAATTGTACATTGTCCGTGCAGATTTTCGTCCACACATGGACAATACTGTCAGATGCCCAATCAATTTTTGGCGAATTGTCATCTAAGGGTGGGATAAAAGGAGGCAGGAGCAAAGGCAGGGTGAGTTGGAAGCAGTGAGTTTAGTGTAGTGATATTGTACAGATTTCTAACAGTTGCAGTGCTTTCTTGTGAGCTTTTTGTGGAGTTTAACTTGTCCTTCGGGCTCTTCAGTTTTGTCAGATATTTCTGAGCATTTCAAACCATTGGCACCTACAGTGCAAGGGGCAGCCCTACCTGCAGTCAGCAGATGGGTATTGTTTACTCAGCAGGGGGCACCACCTCTGAGGAGGAAGAGAGAGCTGAAGGGAGAGGAGGTCAGGTGTCTGCAGGCATCAGCTCAGGGAGACACGTCTGGGAGGAGAGGCACAGTGTGTGTAGGGCCAGCAGGGAGGATAAAGAGGACAAGGAAGATGGGCCCCAAGTAGACACCACGATCCAGTTGCCAGGATATATAGGCAGCGATCCAGCTACCACAACATGACAGAGATCCAGTGCTGCAGGAGGCTCTGCATTGGGCAGCACAGTAGCATAGCACTATGGCTTCACAGCGCCAGGATCCCAGGTTCAATTCCGGCTTGGGTCACTGTCTGTGTGGAGTCTGCACGTTCTCCCCGTGTCTGCGTGGTTTTCTCCGGGTGCTCCGGTTTCCTCCCACAAGTCCCAAAAGATGTGCTGTTAGGTGAATTGGACATTCTGAATTCTCCCTCTGTGCACCTGAACAGGCGCCGGAATGTGGTGACTAGGGGCTTTTCACAGTAACTTCATTGCATTGTTAATTCTGTCTCCGAATTACTTCCAATTGTTTCTGCAATGCTTTGCTCCTCTCAGGCGGATGTCTCGTGGGTGTGAAATATTACAAGTATTTACAAATGTGAACTGGGTGCCATGGCTGCGGAGGTGGAGTGGGTAGCTAAAAAAACACAGAAAAACCATTGAAAACTCCTGGGCTTGCTGGGAGTTGCTGCTCGGGCTGGGGGGAGTAGCGCTCAGTGACTTGGTGCCAAGTCGGTGGACTTGGGGTGTCCCCCTCCGAATTGGGGTAGCCTGGCTCAAACCGCCATTGCTGAATGCTGTTGTTCAAATACTCCAGGCTGCTCACACTGCTGATTGCAGCCTGTGCCCTTTGAATGCTCAGAAGGCCTCTGGTCATTTGGGAGCACACCCAGGCCACCCCTCTGGACACCCTCATACCCCAGATATATCATCAAGGGCCAAGCTCAATCAGGGGCCCACCAGGTTGACACTCCTCAGAAGCACTGCCCCATTGAAGAGGAAGCAGGGAATCAGCAGAGTTCACCTCAACCAGAGGACAGCTACACCGCAGCCTTTGGAACCCTTCCTGGTTCTCTGCCCCTTCTCAGGAAAGCAGACTCACCAGTGACCTCCACCCCTCCGGATCACCAACTGTCTCCTCCTGGTGAGACTGGCAGCGCTGGCTGCCTCTACCATCACCTCTCAGGCAGTGTTCAAGAGGGGAGGCTAGAGTCTGCGGCCATACTGGAGGAGTGGGTCTCCCTCTGTTCCTCACTGGCATGGAGCTGTGGGTCCATCTCGAACTTCCAACCTTGGGGAGCAGGTCTTCTCTGAGCTACTTGGTGTCTGTAGTGAGTGTGTGGTAAGTGGAGCTCTTAAAAACATCTCCAGCTGCCAGGCTATGGCACTAACTCTGGCCCCAATGATAAAACGCCTGCTGAGCCTGCAATTGCCCAGAATTTGCACCAGCAGAGTGCTGGCCCATTAACATGTCCTGAATTGCACCACAAATTGCGCCCAACAGGAACACGATCCGCACACAATTCAGTCCTGATATCAACACTTAGTCTCCCAAACGGAGAATTTTGCTCACTGCTTACACTAAGAGTTTCAAATCTCTCCCAGCCCTGTCAGTAACAATTCTATTCAGTTGAAGAACTAAATGCTTTTGAAAAATTTCTGTCCATCGACCTCAGACAAAAGCTCTTCTCATAGTCATTCAAATAATTTTTAAATTATTTATCTCTATCTGGAGGGCTGCCACATGTAGAGACGACCCGGTGAAACCTAGCAGCCTCCCAGTAGGTTCTGAGGTTTGGCGGGGCGTGGAGGGCGGAATTTCCTTTCGGAAACTCCATAGCCTGCTGAGGCATCCCCCGCCCCACCGAACCCACCCAACAGTAGCAACAACTGCTCTTAGAACATAGAACATAGAAAAATACAGCACAGAACAGGCCCTTCGGCCCACGATGTTGTGCCGAACCTTTGTCCTAGATTAATCATAGATTATCATTGAATTTACAGTGCAGAAGGAGGCCATTCGGCCCTTTGAGTCTGCACCGGCTCTTGGAAAGAGCACCATACCCAAACTCAACACCTCCACCCAACACCAAGGGCAATTTGGACATTAAGGGCAATTTATCATTGGCCAATTCACCTAACCCGCACATCTTTGGACTGTGGGAGGAAACCGGAGCACCCGGAGGAAACCCACGCAGACACGGGGAGGACGTGCCGACTCCGCACAGACAATGACCCAAGCCGGAATCGAACTTGGGACCATGGAGCTGTGAAGCAATTGCGCTATCCACAATGCTACCGTGCTGCCCTTAAGAACAAATAAATCTACACTATATAATTTTACCGTCATCCATGTGCCTATCCAATAGCTGCTTGAAGGTCCCTAATGTTTCCGACTCAACTACTTCCACAGGCAGTGCATTCCATGCCCCCACTACTCTCTGGGTAAAGAACCTACCTCTGATATCCCTCCTATATCTTCCACCTTTCACCTTAAATTTATGTCCCCTTGTAATGGTGTGTTCCACCCGGGGAAAAAGTCTCTGACTGTCTACTCTATCTATTCCCCTGATCATCTTATAAACCTCTATCAAGTCGCCCCTCATCCTTCTCCGCTCTAATGAGAAAAGGCCTAGCACCCTCAACCTTTCCTCGTAAGACCTACTCTCCATTCCAGGCAACATCCTGGTAAATCTTCTTTGCACCTTTTCCAGAGCTTCCACATCCTTCCTAAAATGAGGCGTCCAGAACTGTACACAGTACTCCAAATGTGGCCTTACCAAAGTTTTGTACAGCTGCATCATCACCTCACGGCTCTTAAATTCAATCCCTCTGTTAATGAACGCGAGCACACCATAGGCCTTCTTCACAGCTCTATCCACTTGAGTGGCAACTTTCAAAGATGTATGAACATAGACCCCAAGATCTCTCTGCTCCTCCACATTGCCAAGAACTCTACCGTTAACCCTATATTCCGCATTCATATTTGTCCTTCCAAAATGGACAACCTCACACTTTTCAGGGTTAAACTCCATCTGCCACTTCTCAGCCCAGCTCTGCATCCTATCTATGTCTCTTTGCAGCCGACAACAGCCCTCCTTACTATCCACAACTCCACCAATCCCTCTTGTGGCCAATGCACCACCAGCACACAGCAACCCACTCCCTAGTCACCAAGACCTGTTTGTCAGGCCCCACCACCCCCAACCCCATTTACCTATCTATGAGGTTGCCTCAGCCATCGAGGCACTTTCTCTCTGCAGCTGCAGTCCCAACAAAGGCTCGTGGTGACACTGCTGATGCTGCTGAGTTGCTGGTCCATTGATTGGGCCAACAACTCGAGTAGGGCAGGCTTCTGCCCCAAATTGGACAGCTGCCAGAAATATTCTTCCCTGGGTCCCACTGACAACTGAAGCAGGGTCAACTCATGCTTTCAGCTTCGACAGCAGCACATGTTTTGCCCTCACACATCTCAGCCTCGTGTATGAGAGAGAGTGAGTGAACAAGGAGTGAGACAGTGCGAACGAAAGCCAAAGCAATATAGTTAGAAAAAGTGAGATTGCGAACGATCGAGTCAGTGAGTGAGAAAAGACTGAGAGGAGAGTGAAAGGAGAATAAATGTCAAAGTGAGCATTTGAGGCCTAAATGAGAGAGGGGTTATGGAACTGTTCAGCCCAAGACCGCAAGACACTATAGAGAGTCGTGAACACCGCCTCCCATCCATTGACTCCGTGTACACTTGCTGTTGCCTTGGGAAAGTGGGCAGCATAATCAAAGAGACACCCCCCACCCCCTCCCCCCACCTGGGTTATTCACTCTTCCAACTTCTTCCATCGGGCAGAAGATACAACGTCTGAGAACACACACCAGCAGGTTCAAAAACAGCTTCTTCGTTGCTGTTACCAGACTCCTGAATGACCCTCTTATGGTCTGAATTGATCTCTCCACACATCTTCTCTACTGAGTAGTACTACACTCCGTATGCTTCACCCGATGCCTGGGCCTATGTATTTACATTGTGTAGTGATCGTATGTCCTATGTGTTTTATGTATGGAACGATCTTCCTGGACTGTACGCAGAACAACACTTTTCACTGTACCTCGGTACACGTGATAATAAATCAAATCCAATCCAAAATAGGACGCTTTCGAATGAGAGTTCCTGCACCACTCTTGCGCAATTTACAGCAGCAAGTTTCAAGGTATTATTTATCTAGGACGAGTGAAGATCACCTGCTTTTTGGCCTCTTAACTTCACAGCTGTTACTGAAGTCAATCAATAAGTGACCGATCAGAGGCACACCTAGCATTATGGGAAAAGTATAAATGTCAATGTTTATTTTCGATCACAATAAATGGCTTTGCATTTGAGAACTGACAGAACTCCTCCTTGAAATGTGGAGAGACTCGAGTGTTATGTGATCCAGCGGTTGGAATTCAGGCATTTCAGTGGGGATTCTGCAGCACCAGAATGCAGGCTGCTTGATCAGTGATCCAGTTACAATTAATGAACTTTTCGGAGAATATACAGAAACTGTAATTCACCAGATTTAGCAAAAAGTAAAATGTAGGCTGTATCATTATGTTGTTAGTGCATTTGAAAACAACATTGTACAAGCTCATTGTTCCTAAATCTATTCCTACGTACGTAAGGAATAGGAGTCAAAGTAGGCCATATGGCCCCTGGAGCCTGCACTGCCAGTCAATACAATTGTGGATGATCTTCTGCTTCAATCCCTGCCCCACCCCTCTGTCCCTTGACTTCCTTAGCGTGTCTAAAAAAATCTATTGATTGCACTCTTAAATTTTTCATCTTGTCCTCCCACCCCAAATATTGCAAAATAAATCATGTTGGGCACTTCCGTGTAATTTAAACTGTTCCTTTAAGCATTGTAGCATTTTTTTTGTTTTGCAAGGGTAGTTAGACAGAATTGTTTCCTTCCCAAGGTCATCCTATTCAGTCGTTCCAGTAAGTTTCCAAGGTAACCATTTTTTTGAGAGGTTTCGAACTTCACATTCATTGACTGCTACATTCATGATCAATTTGTATCCTCCAGTGAAGTCAATGGCCTCCTCTCTGCGGGTTCTATACCTGGCTCGGAATCAAATAATCGCACCATGCCCTGAAATAATTGCCACTAACTCACTGCTGACATTGCCACTTGAGGAAAAAATAGGATTGATGAGATTCATTGATTCGTCCTTCACTATATTCTATGACAATTAAGTAGGATGAGGTCAGAAGATTCGGACGGTTTAATTTTGTGGGCTCGTTGTTCAAGCTCCATTCCGAGTTTTCCATTTTACTTTCCTTAATTTTCCAGATCAGTGATTTTTGTGCTCGGAGACATTGGGTAGGGTTTTCCAGTCCAGCCCATGGCAGGGCCAGAAATAACTGCCCGAAGTCGACGGACCTTCTGCTGGTCCGTCAAATTTTCTGTCCCACCCGCAACAATTCCCACAGCAGGCGGCACCCAATAAAAGTGACGTGTACCTATCAGCGCCCTTACTGAAAACATTTGTGATTTTATAGTTTGTTGATTTTAAAATACTGGCATTTTTGTCAAGTTTTGCTTCATTTTTTCATGTTAAACCCAGCATTGCTCCTAAATAAGTAATAATTTAGGGATTTGTTTTTTAACTGTAAAATCTGTTCATTTTAAATCCCATGGTAGCTGGCCTGGAAAATTCGCAGGATGTATTCCAGCAGAAATTCATCTGATTCTGCCAATGTTTACATGGCCAGGTGCAGAGCTTCGAGGCCTTTGACAGTGATGGAGAACGTCTGTGACACTATTTGGCAAAGACTTTGGAAATGCCTACAGTAGCCTTCTCGCCGAGAAGAACATCACTCATTCAAAGCGAAATGCTTCAATCCAAATTGTTTTTTTTTAATTTAGAGTACCCAATTCATTTTTTCCAATTTAGGGGCAATTTAGCATGGCCAATCCACCTACCCTGCACATCTGTGGGTTGTGGGGGCGAAACCCACG
This sequence comes from Scyliorhinus torazame, assembly GCF_047496885.1. Lineage (NCBI taxonomy): Eukaryota > Metazoa > Chordata > Chondrichthyes > Carcharhiniformes > Scyliorhinidae > Scyliorhinus > Scyliorhinus torazame. The sequence continues at coordinate 349,895,890 of NC_092707.1, forward strand.
CAAACACAGGGAGAATGTGCAAACTCCACATGGACAGTGACCCAGAGCCGGGATCGAACGTGGGACCTCGGCGCCGTGAGGCAGCAGGGCTAACCCACTGCGCCACCGTGCTGCCCTCAATCCAATTTTGTGGGGGCTCCTTATAGTCGGGGGTCCAGGCCCCAACCTCTACCGGGCCTACAGTTGGGGCTTACTTAGGTCACAGTTTGGCAGATGGAGCCATATCTGGAACTATTGGACATCAGATGCCATTAGCCATGGGTGCAAATCCCGTCAAGGCCGCAAAATAGCGCATGAGGCCAAAAACAGGATTTCTGCCAGCGGGATTTCCAGTCTCGGTGTTCCTGCGCCCTCCCAGATGATGCAATCAGGTTCAAGCCCAGGAAGGGCATGAACCCGATTTGAATGAATTTGAATCCATTTCAATATCATTAGCGAGGTAATAGTCGCTTCTTCAGACCTCGATGAATTTTCCCACCCACCAGCGAGAATTTTCCCACCCACGTGGGTGCAATTCAAACTTACTTTTTTAAAATGGGAAACAGGTGCCATGACCTCTGAGAGGTAGGAAAGAGGTCAACACCACTGTCTCCACCTAGAACCAGGATGTACGGGAGACAGTATCCACTGTCCAGCTGTAGGGTGGAAGGGTGTTGCGGTGGGGAATGTTGGGGACAAGGGGCGTGGGAGGTTCGGGGTCCATCTCTGGGATGGGGGTCATGACTGGGGTGTGCTGTCCTGGAGCCTTCAGCCTGTGTCTTTTAGAAAGTGTTCACAGCCCTGAATGCGTCTGGAGCCTGGCTGTATTATTAAAATGGATACAGCCCTGAATGAGGCTCCTGCCTGTGTGGTCAAGAGGTGAAAGTGATTGGTTAGTTTCCAGCTGTTAGTGGCATGGGGGTATAGGATGTCTGAGGGTGTGGGCTCATGAGGTGGGGGGAATAGTGCAATGAGACTGAAGAAGGCCAGCCTAAGGGGCTGGTTGGATGAGACCCCGACACAGAAAGTGGGACAGTAATCAAACTGAGAGGGGGGGGGGGCGCTCACTAGAAATGACCCAGATGTCTGCCTGCTAGGTTCGTCCACCAAAGTGCGTGTCTCTGCGATGGTGGATGGTGTGGGTGATAGCTGTGACACGTCATCCATGTCCTCCTCGGAGATCTCCTCCAAGGTACTGTCAAGGGTGGAAGAAGGGGCTCTGCTTATTGACATGTTTCATCAGTTGATATTGTTGTAAGGTAAGGGACATGGTTTAATACATGGCCCGGTGAAGGGTTTGGACAACAAATACTTTACTTGAAACTGGTCATCTGGATGAAGGTGCAGTGGCTCCTCACTTTTCTGTCATAGGCCAATCTTGTTCTCTGTGCAGGCCCAATCCTGGTTCTCCCCTGTGAGTTCCATGTCCCTCGCTCCCAAAGGAGTCATGATCCTTAGTTCGGGCATACCTCCACCCCTCTTCTTCCTCTCTCTCCAGTGTGGGTAATCTTCTCCTCAGGGACACAAAAAGGGACACTGTAAGCTGGACACATGGCAGGTCAGAGGTCGAGGACAACTGGCATGTGTGGGCACTGTGCTGAAGCTGGGAAGGGTTCTCATGAGGATTGTCGAGGGGGGGGGGGTTGCAGTGTGAGGATGATGAGGTTCAGGAGGGTACCCTGACTCGATTGCTCGATGCTCAATTTACCCAGGGGTTAGCATGAGGCACTCCCACAAGGTCACCAATCCAGCCCCACCAAGAGGGCGGGGGGGTTTAGTGTCGGAAAAAGTGAATGACCTCCTGAAATCTGCAAGGATGTGTGCTTCCATCTCCCCGTGGCATTCGACCGTGCCCACCACCGTGTCCAACCCGGTGCCCACTGTTTTAATTCACCGGGTCTGCCTATCTTTGCACAGTTTCTCGCAGTGAAGCTGCTCTCTCTTTCCTGCTTTTTTACTCACCAGGCCTGTCCCTCTCGCTCTGTTCTTGTCCCTTTGCTTCACTCTTGCCCCATGGAAGTCGGTCCTCCCCCAATTATTTATTTTTGCTCTTGGTTGCCTATTTTCCTTTCGTATTGTCATCCTAAACCTTACGATGCAATCATCACTGTCTTCTAAATGTTTCCCCACTGACACTTGCTTCACTTGGCGCACCTCATTTCCAAGAACCAGTTCCTACAGTGCATCCTTTCTTGTTAGGCAGGACATATACTGCTATATAGAATTGTCCTGACAAATAGGAACACTTGCCCCTCTCTGCCCTTTACACTATCACTATCCCAGTCTACATTTGTCCCCCATTATGACTACTTTATAATGTTAGCATTTATGTCAAGAGGGCTAGAATACAAGACCAGGGATGTACTTCTGAGGCTGAAAAAGGCTCTGGTCAGACCCCATTTGGAATATTGTGAGCAGTTTCGGGCCCCGTATCTAAGGAAGGATATGCTGGCCTTGGAAAGGGTCCAGAGGAGGTTCTCAAGAATGATCCCTGGAATGAACAGCTTGTCGTATGCGGAACGGTTGAGGACTCTGGGTCTGCACCCGTTGGAGTTTAGAAGGATGAGGGGAGATTTTATTGAAACTTACAGAATACTGCGAGGCCTGAATAGAGTGGACATGGAGAGGATGTTTCCACTTGTATGAGAAACTAGAACCAGAGGACACCATCTCGTATTAAAGGAACGATCCTTTAAAACAGAGATGAGGAGGAATTTCTTCAGCCAGAGGGTGGTGAATCTGTGGAACTCTTTGCCGCAGAAGGCTGTGGAGGCCAAATCATTGAGTGACTTTAAAACAGAGATAGATAGGTTTGTGATCAATAAGGGGATCAGGGGTTATGGGGAGAAGGCAGGAGAACTTTGGGGATGAGAAAAATATCAGTCATGATTGAATGACGCAGCAGACTCGATGGGCCGAGTGGCCTAATTCTGCTCCTATGTCTTATGGTCTTATCTCTCTGTATTTCCTTGCAGGTTTATTCCTATCCACCTTGCCACTAGCTGGTGGCCTATAGGCTACATCAAGCAATGTAATTGCACCCTTTTGTTCCTTAGCTCTAGCCAAACTGATTCTGTCCTTGAGCCCTCTGGGACACCCTTTTTCTTCAGCACTGCAATGCTCTCTCAATACCACCACTCCTCCTTTCCTATCTTTCCTGAACACCTTGTACCCAGGAATATTTAACATCCAGCCCTGCCCTTCCTTGAGTCAGGTCTCTATTATTGCCACAACATCATATTTGCACATTGCAATTTGCGCTTGTAAATATATCTTATTTATTATACTCCGTGCATTCATATGCAAGCACATTATGCCTGATTTGGACATAATTTATTTTGCCTTTATTCCTACTTCACCTATTAACTTACTATTCTCTATTCTAATGCTCTCTGTTGCTCTCAGTATTTTGTACACCCTGATATTCCTCTTTAATATTCTTTGCTGGTGCCCACACCCCTGCCAGGTTAGTTTAAAGCCCTCTAAACAACACTAGTAAAATGCCCCACAAAGGGATTCACGCCCAGTTCTGTTCAGGTGCAACCGGCCCAGCTTGTACAGTTGCCAACTTCCCCAGAGCCAGCCCCAGTGTCCCAGGGATCCAAAAGCCTTCCGCCTGCAACACATTTTCTGCCACACATTCACCTGTCTTATCCTTCTATTTCTGTATTCACTTGCACATGGTGCTGGGGGTAATATAGAGATTATGACATTTGAGGAACTGCCTACTAATTTTCTATCTTTCTCCCTAAATTCTCATTGCAGGGCTATATCCCCCTTTCTACATACTCAGTTGATACCAATATGGTCCATGACCACTGGCTGTTCACCTTCGCCCAGAAAAATGTCCTGCAGCAACTCTATGACATCCTTGACCCTAGCACCAGAGAGACAACATACCATCCGGGAGTCACATCTATTCCACAGGAATGTTTGTCTGTTTCCCTAACTAATGAATCCTCTATTGTTATTGCTTTTTGGCTGGTTTAGTTCAGTGGGCTAGACAGCTGGTTTGTGATGCAGAACAAGGCCAGCAGCGTAGGTTCAATTCCCGTATCAACTTACCCGAACAGGCGTCGGAATGTGGCGACAAGGGACTTTTCACAGTAACTTCATACTTGTGACAATAAAAGGTTATTATTATTATTTATTCTTCCGCCCTTTCTGTACCGCCGATCTGCTCGTGGTAACTGCAGTGCACTGAGCAAACAGTGCCCTCACCAGCTTACAAAACCTATTTGTGAGCAGGACCCCAGGGAATTCCTGCATTACCTGTCTAGTTCTCTTGGACTGCCTGGCGGTTGCCCATTCCCTTTCTGCCTCATACTCCTAACTCTCCGTAGGTCCACCTCTCTGATTGTGCTATCCACATGCTCTCAGCCTTGTGGCCACAGTGACTCCAAACACTGCTCAAGTTCTGAAACCCAGAGCTTACATTTCTGAAGCTGGTAGTATTTCCTGTGCATGTGATTGTCTAGACCACTGGTAGTATCTGTGACCTCCCACATAGTACAGGACAAGCATTGCACATAACCAAGTGCCCTGCCATGCCTCCATTTCACATCCCTAAGCTAAAGCTATTTTATTTTGCATTACTTAAATTACTTTATTATTCTGGTTCTGACTTTCCTTTATTCCTGGGGTTTCCCACTTAAACCCAAGTAAAGCTACTTTTTTTAAAAATGCACTTTTTTAACTTACAGCAATTTAAAGACAGTCCCGAACAGCAGTTTCTTACCAGCCAATTAACTTATGATTTTCCTTTGAGTTCACTATTTGTTTTTTCTCACTCTCCTTTTTAACTCAGTGTGGACAGCTGACTCCCAAGCTTCAGTCCCAATTTATACTTTCCCATGCTGGGTTGCTCCCTCAAAGGTCCACCACTCTCCAACTTCAAGGTAAGCAATGTAAGCCTTGGCCTCAATTTATACTCTGTCACTCTGGGTTGTTCCCTCAAAGATTCACCACTCTCCAACCCCAAGGCAAGTGATGTAGGCCTCGAGCCTTGGCCTCAATTTATACTCTGTAACTCTGGGTTGTTCCCTCAAAGATCCACCACTCTCCAACTCCAAGGTTAGTGATGTAGGCTTCGTGCCTTGGCCTCAATTTATACTCTGCCACTCTGGGTTGCTCCCTTGCAGCTCCGGCCCCTCTCCGACTCCCAGGTAAGTGCTGCTGAAGTATAACTTCCTCCCTGCAAACAATTACCCTCTCAATGTCTTCCATATGCGCTAAAAAGAGTGACATTTTTCAAAATGTTGTACCTTCTCGTTTTCTTACAACGGTGTGAATTTCTACAGACCTGATTAACCATTTTTCATATTGCCAAAAATGAATTCAGATTCATGCTGGTCTTCTGTTTGATGGGGTCAGCCACCTTCCAATAACTTGCCCTGATGACCATTCTTCACATGGAAGCCGAGACAGTCAGGAGTTTTTTTTTTCTTATTGCTACCAACATGGTAATCTGAAAGAACGTCACCCATCTTTCATAGAAGCCACCAAACCTTTAAACCAATGGAATGCAAATGGGCAGACATCCATTCTACCAGATCACTGTCTGTGCACTGAAAATGTGAATAACTCCCAAATGCCAACTACGCCCAACAGTGCCTTATCTGCAATCCGTGTGCATGTGCTTTCCAGCATGGGTTCCTCGAACCAAGAGTGCCCTGGAATTCTTTTCAACACTCAGTACGGCATCATTCATGCTTACAAAATATTCTGTTCAGCTGCCAGCTTGTTTGTTGGTATTCCTGTGCATGAAATACAGGACATCGCAAAGCAAATGTTGCTCATTCGCCTCACTGTTCACTGTGACTGCAGAAACAAAGGATCCCACATCCAGTCCCTCTACTATTAACTTAATAGTAAGGCATTTATGTTAAAGGGTGTGAAGGGTAATTTTTCAAACTTGGTGCTTAGGCTATGGAACCAGTGAATTTTGCTCTTCAGGGGAAACACTGTGTGAATACTTACATCCATGATATGGAGGTCCTGAGGATCCAATCTCCTATCTTCAAGAGGCTTCCTTAAAATGCTGAGGGATAGGTGAAGAGATGAAGAGGAAAAGAAAGCTCAGCAAACACTCACTGCTGCCCAGAAATCTGTTTCAACACTGAAGGAGTGTCCTGAAGGGGGACTTGGTTAGAGGTTACTGTTGCAGCCAATTACAGTTAATTTGGATCAATGAGCAACTCCGTGCACCCATATGGCAATCCACCCCCACTTGTGCTACCGTGCTGCCCAAATCATGAGGCACGGCCCTCCTACCTCTGATATCATGGCCTGAGAGGGATAAATGAGAACGGAGAGAGACAAATTGAGCTTTGCCGCTGCTACGTCCTTTGTGTAATTAACACCTTCTTTCAGAACACACCATGCCATAAGGTGTTCTGGAGACATTGAAGATCAGAGCATTGGCACCAGCTGGACCTGATCATCATCAGATGTGACGCTCAGAACAGCATTCTCAACACATACAGCTACCACACCATTGGCTGCGACACACATCACCACCTGCTATGCACCGGGCTTCGGATGCAATCCTTGATGTTTTTTCATTCAAAGCAGAAACGCTTTCCGCATATCAGCATCAGCCATACTGCCTCCCAGATAAACTTAATGATTCTGTCACTCAATTCAGCAGGCACTCTCGCATCCCTACACATTGTGCAGAATTGAAATGGAACATACCTCTACAATGCTGCACTGTCAACGTATGAAAAGCAAGAGTGGGAAGAAATTGATTGGTCCAAGGCTAACATCACAGCGATGGAACCTGCCATTGAAGCCAAGCGGTCTGCTCTCTTTAATTATAAGTGAGATCCAAGTGGGGAAACTCTGAATACACTAAAAGTCACTCGAAGTAAAGTCAAACTAGGCGGTGTGCCAGTGACGACTGGTTAGAACTCTGCCAGAATACCCAGATGTTCTTTGACAGGGATGTCAGGGTTCATGTATGAAGGGGTCAAAGAAGACAACAGCTCATCAACAAAGGAAACCGTTACATTGAAAGCAAAAGCCAGGTCATCACTGACCGCGCTAAACAGTTGGCGAGATAGGTGAAACACTTCATTGAGTTGGTACTCTAGGGAGAGCACTGTCAATGAGGAAGTTAGGTACCATAGAAGGCCTGCCTGTCATGGCAGAGCTGGATGTCAAGCTCATAGTGAAGAAGCTTAGCAAAGCCATTGACTCACCTGTCCTGGGTAAAACTCCAGGTACTGACGCTATACCTACTGAACTTATTAAGTATGAGAAACTCAGACTCCTGCAGCTTCTGCACAAACTTCTCTGCCTCTGCTAGAGGGAGGGGCATTGCCTCGGGTTTGTGTGATGGAAAGATTCTGACCCTGTACAAGAATCAAGGGCGAGTGCAGTGATTGCAACAACTATCGAGGCATCTCCCTGTTGAGCATTGTGGGAAATGTATTTGCCCATGATACCTAGTTAGACAGATCCTGGCTGAATCTTGAATCCCAATGTGATTGCGGAACTGTAAGATCTATAACTGACATTATCTTCAGCTGCAAGATGTTGCTCGTTAACTTTAGCCTTAGTTTAAAGTTCTGTTCCATCACCTTTGCTCTTGAGTCGCCAGGTGTCTTTCTGATACCGCCACGTGGTTCAAGTCCGAGTAATGATCAATAATCCACCACACCGCTTAGTAAGAGTTAAATCAACGCACATTTATTATATACAGTAATCAATACTTATACATTAATTCTACTTCTAAGCTACTTCCTACAACTAACAGGCCAATACTTAACTTTGGAAATGGCCCACCAGGCCAGGGAAACAAATGGCCTTTCGTATGGGTTCTGAGCCTGCAGGATTCAAAGCTGGTACAGGTCGATAGCCAGGAGCGCCTATCTCGTAGCGAGCGTTGAAGTAAGACTTACGATTTTAGCGGCTGTTGCAGAAGGTCAGCAGAAGGGTCTCGAAGGATGGAGAGAGGAGCAGAAAGGCCGATTTGAACTTGGACTCTATACTTATAGTCCCCAGGGGCTTCACGCCTTTCGGGGCGGACCCTGTACGTGGTTCCAAGTGATGGGACTTTGTCCCAATCACTTGGTTCGATATTCTCCAATGCTGGAGCGATTCCTTGATCGTTGGGCGGTTTTGGGGTGGTCGTTCACCTCGCTTTGTGTAGGCTCCTGCTGGCGCCGAAAAGTCTGGGTTGGCTTTGTGTGTCTAATTTGTTGCACATTGTTCTCGGGGATTGCTACTTAATATTCAGGTGGCTGGTGTGTTGTTATGCTGATCGCTGCAGGTATCGATTCTGTCTGGCCTCCCCAGAGGCGAATACACAGTTTTACCTACAGCTGCCTGGTTGAGTCCTGTTGGCTGATTTTCCCATCAGCCTTTTCCATTTGCCATTTTAAATCGGGGTTTGGCCATTCTAATCGGGAGTTAGCCATTTTAACTGGCTACAAAGAGAACAATGGAGACCACTATCTATTGCCTTCTTCAATCTCACCAAAGCATTTGACCACCTGTGCAGAGGTGGTCTATTAAACATGCCGGGGAAATTGGCTGCTTACTGAAGCTAGTCACTGTGATCTCCTCTTTCCATGACAACATGATGGGTAAGGCCAGTTAAGACAGGGAAGCATCAGAACCTTTTGAGATCTGCAGTGGAGTCAAATAGAGTTATGTTTTGACACTGGCTCTCTTTGGCATATTCTTCACTTTACTACTGTCTTCAGCCTTCTGCATCTACAGAGGGAGTCTACTACATACCACAACTGATGGAAAGCTGTTCAGCTTTGAACGCTAAGATCCAAAACAACAGTGCACCAAGTCTTCATCAGAGAGTTGCTCTACATTGACAATTGCATCAGCATTCCATACTGAGGGACATCTGCAGTGGCAAATGGACAGACTCTCTCATGCCTTTGGTTTGACCATCAACTTCAGGAAAACAAATGTCATGGCCCAGGATGTTGCCGTACCATTATCCATGAACACTGACAATGCATCCTCAGCACACTCCTCTACTGTGTTGAAACTAAACTAGGCAGGAGAAAAGGCTGAACAGTGTCCACTGCTGTGATCTCAGAAATATCCTCCACATCTTTGGCTGGACAAGGTCACCAACTCAGAAGTCCTGCAGACTGCCAATTCCATCTGCACACGCCCATTACAAAGACAACGATGCCTGTGCTGGCTTGACCATGTTAAACAGATGGATATTCGATATTTAAACATTTGCATACTCCACAGACCCTCTGAACGGTGAATTGGCCATTGAATCAAACTTCCTGAGTGTCTATACCTGTGCTTCATGGACACCTGCAAGTGAGATATGAAGATGATGGATATTGACACTGACAACGGGGAGACAGTCATTGACAGTTGCGATCTCTGGAGGATGACTGTTTGGAAGGACATTGGGAGAGGCGAGCAGAACAAAAACTCAGTTAATTGAGAAGTGGACCTTGATATAACAGGCCAGTGAATCCTGCACCTTCTCAGCCCACTGTTTTCCTCTGCAGCAAATGCAGCAGAGACAGCTGTTTTATTACACTTCTGCTAGTATGTTATGTTGTACTACTGAACGTAACACATGTTATTCAATACTGTTGTTGATGAGGTTTTCTGAATCTTGATGAGAAAGGCTCGAAGTTATCCAGTAATAACAAAAGATTTATTGAGTAACTAAAACAATAATATCCTGAGTTCTTTACTTTAATATTTATACTAGCAATAAGGTTAACAAGACCTAAATACAGTAACTATGGTTATCTACTGTAATGACCTCCAATTGGCATTATTGGTTGGCCAATTGGAGTATGAGCTCCCTCAATGATAGCTCATTGAGGGGGCCCATATAAGCACCTGTGTAGGTTTTGTGAACCAATCTTAAGTTGACTGGAATGCTCGCAGCATTGTTTGGAGCTGCTCTTGGATATAGTTATTGCAAATAAATACTGGTGTGGTGACGGAACCCCTGCCTCCTGTGGATTATTACAGTGGTGATGAGGTAAACAAAGAACCTTGCGGAGACCAGCTGCCGCACTCGGAGGGTAAGTCTTGCTCTTTCAAAAATGCCGTTTTGGGGGAAGTTAGATGCATTCGACCCGACTATTGAGGACTGGTCCCAGTACTGTGGAGAGAATGTGTTACTTCTTCCAGGCCAATGAGATAATGAAAGACGAAAGGAAACGGGTTATACTGCTGTTGGCGTGCGGACTCTCAGCCTTCGCCATTATACGTAGTCTAACTAATCCCGATACGCCGGACACGATACCTTTCCAAGAATTAACAAAATTGGTGGAAGAGCACTATGACCCAAAACCACCCCTCATTTTGCCTAGGTACAGATTGTACACAATGAAGCAGGAAGACAGAGAGTCCGTCACAAATTTCTTGACCCGCCTGAGAAAGCTGGCGGAAAAATGTGAGTTTGGCCCGACGCTAAATATAATGCTTCGGGACCGGTTAGTGTGTGGCATAAATTACCTCACAATACAGGAGCGCCTGTTGGCGGAAACGCAGCTAGACTGCAGGCGGGCGTTACAGCTCGCATTGTCCCTAGAAAAGGCAGAAATTGGGGCGCAGGAACTACAGGGCACGCCAATGGAGGTAGATACCTGTGAGAAGGACTATCACAATGGGTCCAGCTATCAGGTAGCCACCCTCAGGAAAAGCCTGAGGAATAGAGGGCCAAAGAAAAACCCCAGAACTGCCCCCAAGTCTGCTAGGACTAACTGGAGACAGAGGGAACTACCGGCTGAGGCTCCCCCAACACAGAAGGACCGTTTCTGGCACCAGACAGAGTGGGGTAACAGCGACAGAAACCCTAGAAGGAGGTGGCAAAAGAGGAATAGCAGGTGGGGATGCAGGGAAGTACACAACCTAGATGCCCCATCCTCCTCCGAAGGGGAACAGTTATATAATATTGCGACGAAGAAAGCAGAGCCTATTAAGATTGCCCCACGGGTGAACGGTCGGCCGACAATAATGGAAATAGGCACGGGTGCAGCCGTATCAGTAATGGGAGTGGCAGCATTTTAAAAAATCAAAGATGGACTCCAGCCACTAACCCTTACAAAAACATTGACAAAACTTAAAACCTACACGGGGGAACACCTGGAAATTCTAGGCATGACTCAGGTACCCGTGGAATATGACAAACAATTGCTCAGATTACCGTTGACGATAGTAGAGGGCTCCGGACCGAACTTAATAGGGTGGAACTGGCTGAAAGACCTAAAATTAGATTGGATGAAAATTTTCCAGAGTGGAAGCGGGCAGTTGAGTGGAGTACTCCAAAAATACCCGGAGGTCTTCCAAGAAGGTTTGGGGGGAATTATAGGCGCCAAAGCAACTTTGCACGTGGACCCAGAAGCCCTTCTGAAATTTTGTAAGGCCAGGCCGGTACCTTTTGCATTAAGGAAGAAAGTAGATGACGAAATTGAAAGGTTACGGCGCGACGGCATTATCAGACCAGTACAGTTCTCGGAATGGACAGCGCCGGTGGTACCAATTTTGAAGCCAGATGGCTCGATATGTCTCTGTGGAGATTTCAAACAGACGGTAAACAAATACGCATTGCTGGACAAATACCCGATCCCGAAAATAGACGACCGATATGCCTAATTGGCAGGTGAGCTTTTGTTCACGAAACTGGACATGAGCCACGCCTACCTGCAGTTAAAACTGGACAAGGACTCCCAGAAGTTCGCTATGATCAACACCCTGAAGGGACTTTTTCGTTATACTAGGCTATTCTTCGGAGTGTCATCAGCCTGCGCTATATTCCAGCGTACGATGGCAAATATTCTGCAGGGACTACCACAGGTGGCGATTTATTTGGACGATGTCTTAATCACGGGTAGGACAAACAGGGAACACTTAAGGAACCTGGAGGAAGTGCTCAGGCATTTCGCAAAGGCAGGCGTACGGCTGAAAAGAGAAAAATGTGTTTTTCTGGCCCCATAAGTGACGTACCTGGGATATAAAGTAGACCAGTCGGGCTTCCACCCATTGGAAGACAGAGTAAGGGCAATAAAAGAAGCCCCAGCTCCCACCACGGTCCAGGAGCTATGATAATTTCTAGGGTTGGTAACCTATTATGGCAAATTTATTGAAAATAGGGCGTCCATCCTAGAACCCCTTCACCAGCTAGTAAAAAAGGGCCAAGAATGGAAATGGTCCACCCGCCAAAACCGAGCATTTAGGGACGTTAAGGAACAGCTGTCATCCGAAAATGTCCTAGAGCATTATGACCCAAGGAAGGAGTTGGTGGTCACGTGTGACGCATCACCTTATGGGGTAGGAGCTGTCTTAGCTCATAGAGGAAGGAATGGGGAAGAACGGCCAATAGCCTATGCTTCAAGGACCTTGGCGATGGCTGAGAGAAAGTACGCCCAAATTGAGAAGAAAGGACTGGCGGTGATATTTGCAGTAAAAAAATTTCACCAGTATCTGTACGGGCGGAAATTCACCATAGTGACGGACCATAAGCCGTTATTAGGGTTATTAAAAGAAGACCAGTCAATACCCCCGATTGCATCAACTAGAGTCCAATGCTGGGCGTTGCTACTGGCGGCGTATAGATACGTTCTGGAGCACAGACCGGGAACGCGAGTAGCAAATGCAGATGCTTTGAGCAGACTTCCCCTCCCAGACACCCTGCCGCTAATACCGAAAGTAGAGGAGACAGTAATGACTCTAAATTTTTTGGACACCCTACCAGTGGACGCACAACATATTCGGTTGTGGACGCAAAAAGACCCAGTTGTAGCCAAGATGAAGCATTTATTGCCAACAGGGGAACTGGAGAGACCAGTGGAACCCAGCAGAAGGGACCAAATAACCATAGAAGACGGTATCCTATTATGGGGAGCCTGGGTAATAGTCCCAGCTCAGGGCCGTCGGGCAATCTTAACCGAGTTACATCACGGACACCCAGGGGTGTCTAAAATGAAGATGCTAGCTCGGAGCTACGTTTGGTGGCCAGGATTGGACACCGACATAGCAGCCTTGGTACTAGGTGCCAGGAGTGCCAACAGGGGCAAAGAGTGCCACCAGCTGCGCCATTGCACCCGTGGGAATGGCCAGGCAGACCGTGGACCCACCTGCATATTGACCATGCCGGCCCTTTCATGGGCTCAATGTTTTTGGTGATAGTGGACGCCAACTCCAAATGGTTGGACGTCCACCGGGTAAACGCGGCAAGCACAGCATCGACAATTGAAAAGCTCAGGGCCTCATTTGCAACACATGGACTTCCGGAGGTATTGGTGTAGGACAACGGAACAGCATTCACAAGTGGGGAATTTAGAAAATTCCTAAAGGGAAACGGAGTCCGCCACATCAAAACGGCCCCTTACCATCCAGCGTCCAACAGCCCAGCAAAAAGAGTGGTCCAGATACTAAAAGCGGGACTCAAGAAGCAGCCGGCAGCGTCAATGGACACAAAGCTCTCCCGCTGGCTGTTTGATTACAGGACCACACCGCATTCCACAACGGGCATACCGCCAGCTGAACTCTTAATGGGAAGGCGGCTGCGAACGAGGCTGAGTCTCCTTTTCCCAAATTTAACGGGGAAAGTGGAGAAACAACAGGAGGTCCAACGCAGGGGGCATTATAATAGTCGGCAGCAGAGACATTTCCAGGTGGGGGCACCGGTTTGGGTCAAGAATTATGGGAATGGACCAACGTGGGTCAAAGGCACGGTAAAGTCCCAAACAGGACCCATATCCTATGAAGTTTCGATAGGAGGTAAGGTGCTGAAGATACACCTAGACCAAATAAGGGCAGCGGAGCCACACCTGGAGGCAGGCGAAGCAGGACAGTCTCAAGCGGGCATAGCCCAGACGGAAAAGATACGCACACCCCAGCCCCGAGCAATTTCTCCAGACCTTGTCATCCAGTCGTCAGAGTCGGAGAGGGACACGTTCGACGAGGCCGCCGCGACACCTCTCCCCGAGAAGGAGGAAGAACAACTTCCAAGGAGGTTGTCAAGGAAACGACGGGCCCCTATAAGTTACACCCCACCCACGTCGGAGAACGACCCGGCGGACGACACAGAGGTGACAGACCCGGACATGAGGAGCAGGAAGAAGCTCAGAGGAATGCTATCTGGCAGGAATTCCTCGGACCTTGGGGGGGGAGGGGTGTAATGACCTCCAATTGGTATTATTGGTTGGCCAATTGGAGTATGAGCTCCCTCAATGATAGCTCATTGAGGGGACCCATATAAGCACCTGTGTAGGCTTTGTGAACCAGTCTTAAGTTGACTGGAATGCTAGCAGCACTGTTTGGAGCTGCTCTTGGATATAGTTATTACAAATAAATACTGGTGTAGTGACAGTACTCCTGCCTCCTGTGAATTATTACATCTACACTAACACTCTGAGCTAATCTACATTTCTATCCTCTAGTCACAATGCACCCAAAAGAGGCCGAGGAGCAGAATGAGCTTGCTTTTATACCCCTGTTAGTACTTCCCTCTCGTAATCATCTGATTTTACCGATTACACATTAACCCCTTTTATACATGCACATACAGAGATCACTACATCCCCCTTTTTTTGTTACATATTTTCTGTATGTTGTAAAGAAAATTGAACAAACATAATTGATGCAGTTTGCAAATGCATTACATAAAATCAATGAGTTAATCAGTCCAATGGTCACAAGTTCAAATGATTAAGTTTGCGTCTTCTTCTACTTGATCTCCTAAGTGGACATGGAGTCACTGAAGTTTTAATGTCCTTCTGTTCACTGTCAGATGGTTTATAGCATTGTTGAGTGAGTGAATCATGTAGATGCAACGTTGGAAAGACAGGTTTAGGAAGTTGAACCTTTAGTAAGTCTCGTCAATTATGTCTAAACAGCACACCCTCATCAGACTTTACAATATAGGAGCGTGGAGAGCTGCTTGTCGTATTACCGTTGCCGTGGGCGACCATCCTCCATCCAGATGTCGCAAGCGAACCATGTCATTAACTTTCAATGGTTGCAGTGGTTTTGCATGCTGATCATAATGCTGCTTTTGTTTAAGACATTGGTGTCTTAACTTGTCAAGCTTTTGAATGATCCGGATTACTGAACAGTATGGCTTGTAATGGAATGAAAAATGAAACGAAAATCGCTTATTGTCACAAGTAGGCTTCAAATGAAGTTACTATGAGAAGCCCCTAGTCGCCACATTCCTGTTCGGGGAGGCTGGTGCGGGGAGGCTATTCTCGCATCTCGGTTGAAAAGCATTTGAGCCGGCAATAGCCCTGAGCTTAACGTTGAGGATCTATATGACAATAGAGCCAAGTGAATGTCGGAATGAGAGTCATTCGCCTTGCTTATAAGCTGTTTAACAATGTGCACACCTTTCTCAACTTTGCCATCTGATTGCAGACAGTGTGGACTTGATGTTATGTGTTTAAAATTATTCTGATTGGAGAACTCCACCCACTCCCAGCTCGCAAAACAAGGACCATTATCGAACATGACGTTTTGTGGAATTACATGCCTCGAGAATACTTCCTTACAAGCCTTGATTACTGACGCAGAAGTGAGATCCGGAAGTTTCATCACTTCAGGAAAATTTGAGTTGTAATCTATGATGAGAACATAGTCTCGACCCGTGGAATGAAACAACTTTAGTCCACGGTGACGTAGTTACCTCATGCTGCTGAGGTGGCTCCTGACATTGTGCCGGTTGATGCTTTTGACATGTGGCACATTTCATCTAAAACCAGGTTGGGGGGAGGGGCGGGGGGAGTCAACTCAGGCCAATTTAAAAAGAGCAACTTTAACTCACTCCCAGTGAGTTCTCCCAGTGAGCCAGAGAAGACACAGACAGAGTGAGGCACAGCGAAGAGTGATTTGGGGGATTTGAAGCCAGGTGGGAATTCGAAGCTGGGTGGGGAGGAGGTGCTTTTTATCCTTGGTAAGTGACTGGAAAGTAGTTTTTCTTTTCTTTTGTTTATTTTTTATTTTTTCTTTCGTTTTATGGAATTGTAGTTGTAAACGTTAACCTAAGGTTTAAGACATGGCAGGAGATCCCAGACCCATATCATGCTCCTCGTGTGCGATGTGGGAGCTCAGGGACACGTCCACTGTCCCTGGCTCCTTCACGTGCAAGACGTGTGTCCAATTGCAGCACCTGTTAGACCGTTTGACGGCCCTGGATCTGCGGATGGACTCACTTTGGAGCATCCACGATGCTGAGGGCGTCGTGGATAGCACGTTTAGCGAGTTGGTCACACCGCAGGTGAAAGTTACTGAGGGAGATAGAAAATGGGTGACCAAATGACAGAGCAAGAGTAGGAAGGCAGGGCAGGTGTCCCCTGAGGTCATCTCCCTGCAAAACAGATATACCGCTTTGGATACTGTTGAGAGAGATGGCTCACCAGGCGAAAGCAGCAACAGCCAGGTTCATGGCACCGTGGCTAGCTCTGCTGCGCAGGAGGGTAGGAAGAAGAATGGCAGGGCTATAGTGATAGGGGACTCAATCATAAGGAGAATAGACTGGCGGTTCTGCGGACGCAACCAAGACTCCAGGATGGTATGTTGCCTCCCTGGTGCAAGGGTCAAGGATGCCTCAGAGCGGCTGCAGGACATTCTGGGGAGGGGAGGGTGAACAGCCAACTGTCGTGGTGCACATAGGCACCAACGATATAGGTTTAAAAAATGGGATGAGGTCCTATAAGCTGAATTCAGGGAGTTAGGAGTTAAACTAAAAAGTAGGACCTCAAAGGTAGTAATCTCAGGATTGCTACCAGTGCCATGAACTAGTCAGAGTAGGAATGTCAGGATAGATGGGATGAATGTGTGGCTCGAGAGATGGTGCAAGAGGGAGGGATTCAAATTCCTGGGGCATTGGAATCGGTTCTGGGGGAGGTTGGACCAGTACAAACCGGACGGTCTGCACCTAGGCAGGAATGGAACCGATGTCCTGTTTAAACTAATGTGGCAGGGGGATGGGATCCGATATAGGAAGTCCTGGGGAAGTAAAATGGGGCCAGAAACAAAAAGCAGTAAGGTGGAAAGTGTAAGGCAGAGAAGCTATAGTCAAAAATCAACAAGGGCCACAGTACAGAATACAATGACTGAGGAGAGTGTGAAAAGGGAGGTGGCCAATGCAGGATTGAGGATGCTGTGCCTAAATGCGTGCAGTATACGGGACAAATGAGCTTGTTGCGCACATTAAAATTGGCCGGTACGATGTTGTGGGCATCACAGAGACGTGGCTGCAACGGGATCAGGGCTGGGATCTACATATCCAAGGACATATGTCCTATCAAAAGGACAGGCAGATGGGCAAAGGGGGCGGGTTGCATTGTTAGTAAGGAATGAAGTTAAATCGATAGCAAGGAGCGATATAGGATCAGAAGGCATAGAATCTCTGTGGGTAGAGTTGAGGAATCGCAAAGGTAAAAAGACCCTGATGGGAGTTATGTACAGGCCCCCTAGCAGTAGTCAGGATGTGGGGCAGAAAATAAATCAGGAGATAGAAACGGCATGTAAAAAAGTCAATGTTACAATAATCATGGGGGACTTCAATATGCAGGTGGACTGGGAGAATCAGGTTGGTAGTGGATCCCAAGAAAAGGAATTTGTGGAATGTCTAAGAGATGGTTTTTTGGAGCAGCTTGTGACAGAGCCTACTAGGGAACAGGCAATTCTGGATTTGGTGATGTGTAATGAGCCAGACTTGATTAGGGAACTTAAGGTGAATGAACCCTTAGGGTGCAGTGACCACAATATGATAGAATTTACCCTGCAGTTTGAGAGGGAGAAGCTACAATCAGATGTAATGGTATTACAATTATATAAGGGTAACTACAAAGACATGAGGGAGGAGCTGGCCAGAGTTGATTGGAGAAGGAGCCTAGCAGGGAAGACAGTGGAACAGCAATGGCAGGAGTTTTGGGGGGTTATTAGGGAGGCACAACAGAAATTCATCCCAAGGAGGAGGAAACATGCTAAGGGGAGGATAAGGCATCCATGGCTGATGAGGGATGTCAAGGTCAGCATAAAGGCTAAAGAAAAAGCATACAAAGTGGCGGGTATTAGTGGGAAACCAGAGGTTCGGGAAGCCTTTAAAAGCAAGCAGAGGACAACTAAAAAAGCAATAAGGGGGGAGAAGATGAAGTACGAGTGCAAGCTAGCTAGTAATGTAAAGGAAGATAGGAAGAGATTTTTTTCAATATATTAAAGGTAAGAGAGAGGAAAAAATAGACATGGACCACTAGAAAATGTGGCTGGAGAAGTAATAATAGGAAACAAAGAAATGGCAGACGAACTGAATAGTTACTTTGCATCAGTCTTCACGGTGGAAGACACCAGTAGGATCCAGAGCTCCAGTAGAACCAGGGGGCAGAGATGAGTGCAGTGACCATTACTAAGGAGAAGGTTCTGGGGAAACTGAAAGGTCTGAAGTGGATAAGTCACCTGGACCAGATGGACTACACCCCAGGGTCCTAAAAGAGATAGCTGAGGAAATTGTGGAGGCATTGGTGATCATCTTTCAGGAATCACTGGAGGCAGGAAGGGTCCCAGAGGACGGGAAAGTGGCTAATGTAACACCACTGTTTAAGAAGGGAGGGAGGCAGAAGACTGGAAATTATAGGCCAGATAGCCTGACTTCGGTCATTGGTAAGATTTTAGAGTCTGTTATTAAAGATGAGATTGCGAAGCACTTGGAAGTGCATGGTAAAATAGGACTGAGTCAGCACGGCTTCGTCAAAGGGAGGTCGTGTCTGACAAATCTGTTGGAGTTCTTTGAGGAGGTAACAAGCAAGTTAGACAAAGGAGAACCAGTGGATGTGATTTATTTAGATTTCCAGAAGGCCTTTGACAAGGTGCCGCATAGGAGACTGTTAAATACGTTAAGAGCTCATGGTGTTCAGCGAAAGGTCCTGGCATGGATAGAGGATTGGCTGACTGGCAGAAGGCAAAGAGTGGGATGAAGGGGTCTTTTTCAGGATGGCAGCTGGTGACTAGTGGTGTGCCTCAGGGGTCTGTGCTGGGACCACAACTTTTTACAATATACATTAATGATCTGGAAGAAGGTACTGAAGGCACTGTTGCATGTTTTGCGGATGATACAAAGATTTGTCGAGGGACAGGTAGTATTGAGGAAGCAAGGGGGCTTCAGAAGGACTTGGACAGGCTAGGAGAGTGGGCAATGAAGTGGCAAATGAAATACAATGTGGAAAAGTGAGGTTATGCACTTTGGAAGGAGGAATCTAGGCATAGACTATTTTCTAAATGGGGAAATGCTTCGGAAAGCAGAAGCACAAAGGGATTTGGGGGTCCTTGTTCACGATTCTCTTCAGGCTAATGTGCAGGTTCAGTCGGCAGTTAAGAAGGCAAATGCAATGTTAGCATTAATGTCAAGAGGGCTAGAATACAAGACCAGGGATGTACTTCTGAGGCTGTATAAGGCTCTGGTCAGACCCCATTTGGAGTATTGTGAGCAGTTTTTGGCCCCATATCTAAGGAAGTTACCCGTACAAGCCTCCCCGAACAGGCGCTGGAAAGTGGCGACTAGGGGCTTTTCACAGTAACTTCATTTGAAACCTACTTGTGACAATAAGCGATTTTCATTTCATTTTCATTTTTCATTTTCAAGATTGTGCTGGCCTTGGAAAGGGTCCAGAGGAGGTTCACAAGAATGATCCCTGGAATGAAGAACTTGTCATATGAGGAATGTTTGAGGACTCTGGGTCTGTACTCATTGGAGTTTAGAAGGATGAGAGGGGATCTTATTGAAACGTACAAGATACTACGAGGTCTGGTTCGAGTGGACGTGGAGAGGATGTTTCCACTTGTAGGAAAAACTAGAACCAGAGGACACCATCTCATATTAAAGGAACAATCCTTTAAAACAGAGATGAGGAGGAATTTCTTCAGCCAGAGGGTGGTGAATCTGTGGAAATCTTTGCCGCAGAAGGCTGTGGAGGCCAATTCACTGAGTGTCTTTAAGACAGAGATAGATGGGTTCTTGATTAATAAGGGGATCAGGGGTTATGGGGAGAAGGCAGGAGAATGGGGATGAGAAAATATCAGCCATGATTGAATGGCGGAGCAGACTCGATGGGCCAAGTGGCCTAATTCTGCTCCTATGTCTTATGGTCAGTATCATGTCTGTATTGTCATCATTAATCCCAGGCCAATACACAGATTGCCTTGCTCTTTTTTTGCAGTTTTCGTTCCCGTGATGTCCCTCGTGAATCCTATAGAGCATCTCTGACCTGAGAGTTAGTAGAATGGTGATTCTGTCATTTCTCAGTAGTAGTCCATCCACTACTGTCAATTCAGTTTGAATATTTTGAAACTGCGGACACCGCCCTTTCGGCCAGCCATGCTGAAGGTTATGAATTACCTGGAGCAAGGTCGCATCTTTTTGTATCGCAAGATGAATTTGCTGGAGCTTCTTGTCAGCGGCTAGGAGAGTGTCCTTGCACAACTGCACTTGAGCTTCAATGTCGTCAATGGACGTAGGAGGTGAGCTGCCAGTATCAATGGATCTGGATAGTGTGTCGGCTATGATGAGGTCTCTACCAGGAGTGTAGACTAGTGTGAAGTCATACCTCCTCAACTTCATCATCATGCGTTGTAGGCAAGGAGTCATGTCATTGATGTTTTTTTTAATGATGTTGACCAACCGTCTATGATCAGTTTCTACGATGAACGGAGGAAGCCCGTACACATAGTGGTGAAATTTTGTGATACCTGTGATCAATCCAAGACACTCCTTCTCTATCTGTGCATACCTGCACTCTATGGCGGTCATCGCTCTAGACACGTATGTAACTGGAACCCAGTCTGATTGGTTATCTTGTTGAAGAAGCACCGCACCGATTCCATCTTGACTGGCGTCGATGGAGGTCTTTGTAGGTCTATTGGGTCGAAGAAAGTCAGAATTGGAGCTGCTATCAATTGATGCTTGAGATCCACCCATTCTCCTTGTTGGCGTGGAATCCATTCAAACTCTGTGCTCTTCCTTATCAAGTTTCATAGTGCCGACGTCCTCGTCGACAAGTTAGATATAAACTTTCCAAACAAGTTTACGAATCCAAGAAATCTGATCACAGCTTTTTTGTTTTTTGGCTGCTGCATTACCTGGATTGCAGAAATCTTTTCATTATCTGGCCTTACACCTGAGCGGAAATTGTATCACCCAAGAAGTTCAAAGATGAGCGTGGAAACGTGCACTTGGATTGGTTGAGTTTTAATCCAAACTGATGAATCTTTTAAAAAAACTTTCTTAGTCGAGCAATGTGGTCATCCTCTGTCGTTGACCAAATGGCAATGTCATCAACATATACTCTAACACCTTCAATGCCCTCAGTCATCTGCTCCATGACTCTATGAAAGATTTTGGAGGCGGAGATGATCCCGAAAGGCATGCGGTTATAACAGTATCGTCCAAAAGACGCGTTGAACGTACAAAGCAATTTACTTGAATCATCAAGCTGTATCTGCCAGAAACCTTGAGAAACATCAAGCTTGGTAAAAATGTGAGCATTTGCCATCTCACATGTTATCTCCTCTCACTTAGGGATAGGGTAGTGTTCCCTATGAATGGTCTTGTTCAGATCTTTGGGATCTATACAGATTCTGAGAACACCTGATGGCTTCTTGGCACAGACCAATGAGCTGACCCAGTCAGTCGGCTGTGTGACTTTTGAGATTATGCCTTGAGATTGTAGCCATTGCAACTCTAATTTTAACCTTTCACGCAAAGGAGCTGGTACCCTCCTAGGCGGATGAATAACAGGTTTTGCATCTTTCTTGAGCAAAATTTTGTATTGGTAAAGTAACATACCCATACCACGAAATACGTCAGGATATTCACTGAGCAGTTGCTGGATGTCATCATCCATTCATGATGTGTCATTTGTATTCATGAAGATTCTCTGGAAAAGCCACAAGTCTACAGGCTTGAGCATCTAACAGCAAAGATTTCTGGTCATCCACGATCTCAAACCATAGTACTTTCTTGACCTTCTTACTGACTACTCTTAAATGGCATGATCCTCTTGAAGTGATCTGGTTACCATTGTAGTCTTTTAACTTGCATGCAGCAGATATCATCTCGTGGTTTCCAGGGATGGATGCTTGTCATCAGGTTTGCGGATGCTCCCGTGTCAAGCTTGAACAAATTGGGAAGTTGTTCACTTGCACCGTTGAGATCCATTCACTGTTAGAGTCAATGACATTGACTTTGCAACATTGGTCTTGGTCGGTGCTTGAAGTTCCTCTGCTGAATCTATTATTCCAACGAAGAATGTGTTCTCCAAGGAATAAAAATCTTCATCGTCAGAAAAACTTTCTTTGGGTGTTTGATGCTCCATTGTATCAACAGTGCGAACCTTGAAGTTTACTTGTTTCTGTGTTGAAGAGGGATATTTTGCTGTTGACTTGCACTGGAGGCAAAATGATTAAGTGTGGAACACTTTAAACATCTTTTCCCTTGAGCAGGACATTTCCCTTTTAAATGGGCGTTGCCACAGCGGTAGCAGGTCATGACGTCGACTCTTTGACGCACGTAGCACGTTCGCGCATGCGCAGACTTCATTTCTCGTGTCTCGCATTTTGGAGCGAACAGTGCATGTCCCGGGCTGGAATGTGCATGCGCAAGGTAGCTGCCGTTTTGAGGATGTTTTGCTGTCTGCGACACCATTTTAACATCCTCAACCTAGTGGAGGATTTTAGCATCGTTCTTTTGTTGTAAAAAGTCAAGGTACTGATTTTTTTTTTGTTCTTGCGATGCGCACTTTTCTACCTCGGTTTTTAGAGTTAGATCATTTTGTTGTAAAAGTGATTCCCTTAAACTTTCATCACATAGTTCATAAACTAATTGATCCCTAATTATTGAGTCTCATAAATCAGCAAAATTACAGGCTTGTGCTAGTAACTTGAGGTCTGTAACAAAATTAGTAATTGGCCCGCCGTTTCTCTGGAACCTACTGCGAAATGTAAATCTTTCCAGGATCTCATTAGTCTGCATTTTGCAGTGGTCTTCACATTTTGCGATTATCACATTAAATTTAGTTTTGTCTTCACCTTCCAAATAATTAAAGGAGTTATGGATCTCTAAAGCTTGCTGACCTGCCAGGGACAGTAGCAGTGCTATTCTTCTTGCTCCAGAGGCTCTGTTTAAGTCATTAGCTGCCATATATATTTGGAACTGTTGTTTAAACATTCTCCAGTTACTACTTAAGTTACCAGTGGTTTACAGCTGCCGTGGAGCTTGAACAGTGTCCATCAAATCGGTTGGTCGTCAAGGATCCGAATGTTGCAAAGTCGTCCACAGTTGAGCAGTTGGTACTTTATTTTCTTTCTTTTTTTCTAACCTAATCTGACTGGTACTGTTTTTTTAAAGCCAATTATCCTTGTACCATGTTTTATTACACTTCTGCTAGTATGTTATGCTATACTACTGAATGTAATAGATGTTACTCAATACTGTTGTTGATGAGATTTTCTGAATTTTGATGAGAAAGACTCAAAGTCGTCCAGTAATAACAAAAGGTTTATTGAGTAACGAAAACAATAATATCGTGAGTTCTTTACTTTAATATTTATACTAGCAATAAGGTTAATAAGATCTAAATGCTGTAACTATGGTTATCTACGCAAATACTCTGAGCTGATCTACACTTCTATCCTCGAGTCACAATACAACCATAAGAGAGCGGGAAACAGAATGAGCTTGCTTCTATACACCTGTTAGTGCTGCCCTCTAGTGATCATCTGATTCTACTCATTACACATTAACCCCTCGTGTACATGCACATACAGAGATCACTACAACAGCCATTCCAGACTGGAACCCCTGAGTCATACCTGATGATGCTTAACACCGATTTGACCACTATGCCCACAACCGAGCGGTCTTCAGTGACAGAAAGCTGCCACAAACGTCCAGAGAGGTTTCTTTTGAATAGGGCAGCAACAAATCGAATGTTTGGTAGACACAGTATATGAGGTCATGCAGAGGAATGCCTGATTGTCAGGCTTCTAATCTGCAATTGTGTGTGGGTGGGCATCCTTCATCTGTTCCAAGGCTAGGTATCACTGGGGGCTGATGTTCTGCAGTATGCAATAGACAGTTACAATTCTGGGCAGCTTAGCGCCATGCAGAAAGATGATATAATATGCTTACAGCAACCTTATAAAATCTTAAGAAATGTATTGAATATATTGAATCTCTCTCTCTCACTGTCTCTCATGACAGCTTGCTGGGTTAACAAACTCAGGACAGTTTATGCCTGGTTTCTCTGGCAAGCACATAACTCTTGCATAGGCCCGGAAACAACATTCTTAAACTGGATAAGGTTGGACCCCGTGATCCATTTGTAAACCAACTGTGTGAGTAAAAGCTAAACAGGATGTCCTAACAAGCAGTAAGTCACCACCCTGACTTGGAAATATATTGCCGCTCCTTCACTGCCACTGGGGCAACATCCTGGAACTCCCTCCCCGTTATGGGCCAGGGTTTAGAGAACCCCAAATTGTATCATGGAGTTCACCTGACCCACAACTTTTAATAGATTGTGGTATGGGGAGCACACGGCCCACTCTACAGGTGTGGTACAGCGGAAATGGAAAAGTATTTTTTAAAGCAAAACAATGTTTATTCTATGAACTCAAGTTAACCTTTTTAAAACATACCGTGAACATCTTAGCAACCATTAATTCAAATACAACCCCCAAAGAATACAACATTTAGTAATGCTTAATAACTTCCCAAACAACATCCAGAAGACAAAAGAAACACCTTTCAACAGAAGCACATTAGGTTAAAGTCATTACTTAGTTTTAAATCACCAGGATCGATTTACAGTCTTTAGATTACAGAGAGAAACTCATACACCTTCTGGCTGTGACTTCAGCTATCCAGCTCTGAAAATGAAACTAAAACACACCCTGCAGCCTGCTCAAAAACGAAAGTAAAAAGCTGATAGGACAGCCCAGCTCCACCCACACTCTAACATCACTGCAGTAATATGAGCAGCCAAACATTTCTTAAAGCGACATTCTCATGACACTCCCTAACAGCACAGTGGGTGCACCTACAGCTCAAGGACTGCCCCGGTTCAAGAAGGCAACTCACCACCACCTTTTGTAGGGCAACTAGGAATAGGCAATTAATCCTGGCCTGGGGCAGCACTGTGTCGCAGTGGTTAGGACTGCTACCTCACGGCGCCGAGGTCCCAGGTTTGTTCCTGGCTCTGGGTCGCTGTTCAGGTGGCGTTTGCACTTTCTCCCTGTGTTTGCGTGTGTTTTGCCCCCACAACCCAAAGATGTGCAGGGTAGGCGGATTGGCTATGCTAAATTGCCCCTTAATTGGAAATGAATTGGGCATTCTAAAATAAAAAATAAAATAAATGCTGGCCTAACCACCTACGCCCACATCCTGTATATTAATTTTAAAGAAGGTGACTTCAGGAGCGTAGTGATAGGCAAAAGAAGGGCTAACTTTGAGTAACTGCCTGTGAGTAATTGGATAAATGGGATTGAACAAGTGATTTACCAACCAGCCTCTGGAAATAAGGGGCGGGATTCTGTATCAGCTGGCACCGGAATCATGAAACGTGATTGGACGGAGAATAGGTCGTGAAGCCAAAATTGTGGCAGGTGCCCGGTGCACGCCAGAATACCATGCTCTGATGCATCAACAGCGGCGTCAATGCGTTCCACTCTGCATGTACAGTAAACGCCGTTGGCATATCATTAGTAGACCTGACCCGGTATTCTCCGGGGCATCCTTGACGCTATGCCTCGGCTGGGGGGAATTACCGATGGCGTGTTTCATCCTGTGGTTTTAAAAATTGGGAACAGGCGTGGTGGCTGATAAGGGAGAGAGGGACTTGCAGAGACGCGACTGTGGGCTCCCGGCCCTGCTGCTGGCAGGGCTTCAGCGGAATGGGTGCGCTCCAGCGCAACCAGCGCCATCTTGTAGTCTGGGATGGTGTGTGTGGGGAGAGAAGTGTGTATATGCGGCTGCAGTTCATCAGCTTCCTGAGTGTCAATCACAAACCTGACAAATCGTGCACCATTTCTCATTGGAATCGATTGTGTTCCATGTGCTGCCGGTGCTAGCCCCTCAGCGGTCACTGAATCGGTCCAGGCGCGGTGCCAGCTTTGCTGTCGTAAAATTCCACAAATCCTGCCCTGGTTAGTCTCAGGAACAGAGAATTCGGCCATATGCATCAGGGTCCTGCCTGACTGATATCACTGATAGCCCTGACTCAGCTTAGAATGAAGCTGAGGCATAAAAGTATAGAGATATGATTACCTTTGCAGTCCCTGTCAATTCCATCCCTGAGTGAATGATGCCTGCAGATTATTCTAACAGATAGCTCAATTCCTTCTCTGCCTCTCTGGTGAAGTAGAGGATGTGAATACAATTATCTTCAGACAATTTTCAGATGCATACCTCGGTCTGAATGCAAGGAAGTATAGGAAAGGGCAAATAGGTCAATCCAGCTCTGGTGCAGCTGAACCTGAATCCCTCCTTTCATTCACAATGAAGAGGAACATCCACAAGAACTTGTGTATTCTGATCCGTGATTGTTAGAAAGTCAGCAGAAAAACTCCAGCGTCTGAAATTTAGCAATCAAAAATCCAAGCACAAATAACATCATTCATGATCATGAAAATATAAAATAATCACTGCACTAGGTATTTTCTTCTAAGTATCAAAAAAATTAAGTCTTGAGGTTATTGCCATGAATGGATAATACTTGTGACAGTAAATTTAAGTGATTTATGTCGGTAGTTAATCATCGTACCACAGAAAATAATGTCTTTTTTTTAAACCCGCCAATTTCGCTCATTTTTAATTAAGTATAAACAACACAACTAAATTATTTCAGAAATCCAGGTTTTTTTCCCAAACATACCATGCATGGCTATTTTGTCTTGTCATGGGAGTTTTCACAGATCTTTTTATTATTCAAATCCTTTGCATACGTTACCTGAAGTTTGTTAAAATTATGTTAGTGTCTTTTTAAATAAAAATAATAATAATTGTCTGATGTGAAAATCAAATTACTTTTAAAAATTGGAACACATCTCAAATGTTATGTGACTGCTCATTCCTTACACAAAGCAAACATACTGTATAATCCGTGTACAGATTAGGATTTTAGAATTTACCTCAATAACTAAAAGGGAATCTCCAAAATAATTGTATTTAAAATAATTTATTTTAAAGATGGCAGTTATTATTTAAGGGCATTGAATCTGGTACAGTGAGTGGCTCAAAGAGGATAATTCTTTCCATTAAGCTAAGTCCATAGTCCATTTCATACCCATATTTTTGAATATTTTTAAGCAGTGTTTCAGCACATTAAGTTGTTTCTGGTAAACCCAAATGTACATAAATGATTTCAAAACAACGATAGTTCAGTGGAATAAAAACATAAAATGCTGGAAATGCTCAGCAGGTCAAGGAGCATCTGTGGAGAGAGAGAGAGAGATAGAATTAACAGGTTTCGGGCTGCCAGCAACGTGACCAAATGGGGATCTCAACCACCGCCATCCCCCCCCCCCCCCCCCCCCCCCCCCCCACCCCGCCCCACTTTCCGACAGCAGGTCTGGCACAAGAATATTCCCGGAGGTAGCCTCCTAGAGTCCATCATCCAATTAATGACAGCATCAGGCTGGTGATGCTACCAGGCCTACCTGAAGGCCGGTAGCTCCAAAGCCTTGGCACACCCACTGGTAGAGTTAGGCACTGCAAAGGTAGGCATGGAATCAAAAGATTACCTCAATGTGGAGATGGGCTTAGGCCGAAAAATTAATAATTAATGTTGCGGAGAGCCAAGCAGGCAGTCCCTGGGACGACTGTTCCAACCTGCAGCTCTCTCTTTGAATCATGGGACTCCTGGTTCCCATGGCTCCCCCAGCCTGCTGCCCAGAGGCCGTTTCCATGGAGCTGACAGTTTCCCCTGCTGTCAGGGTCCACTCTGCCACTTTTAAAATGCTGGCAAGCCTCTAATTGGAAAAGTGACCTCTAATTGGAATCTTAAAATAATGCTCATTGGCTGCCCACCTCCAGCCAATCCAGGTCGCTGCGCACCACTGGAAACTTGCCTGGTGGGCCGAATGCGTTAGGGAGCCTTCCTGACATGGTTCCCCATTATTTTCCTAGCACATTCCCCAAATCCACTTCCGTCTGACCAAGGCCAGGAAAATTCTGCCCATTAGCTCTGCCTCCATAAATGTTGGCTTGCTGACCTGCTGAATTTTCCTGTTCCTATTTTAGATTTGCAGCACCTACAGTGCTTTGCTCGTGTGATAGCTTAATGGAAGCATTTTCAAATTGTGCACACTCTTAATTCTCAGATGATTTAAAGTGACCTCCAAATAAAGTAGAGAATGGGCTTTGTAACTTCTCCCTGTTCCTGGTTTGCAACACCACATTTACAGATCCCTTTCGCTACAAATTGCCAATCTTTCACAATCCAATCCTGGCATCACAACATTTCCTCAATCACTTTGCCTTCTTACCTATTTTTAAACCTTGTTGTGTCGTGCAGTGTCGGTCATATCCCTTCATCTGGTCCTTCAGTTGCAAAAATCTAGAAAATGAAGAATGTTTCAAATATATGCCAATAAACTAATAACAATAAACTCGTCAGTATTCACACAGGAAAAAGACAATGTTGTCGAGGAGAATACTGAGATTCAGGCTACTAGACTAGAAGGGCTTGAGGTTCATAAGGAGGAAGTGTTAGCAATTCTGGAAAGTGTGAAAATAGATAAGTCCCCTGGGCCGGATGGGATTTATCCTAGGATTCTCTGGGAAGCTAGGGAGGAGATTGCTGAGCCTTTGGCTTTGATCTTTAAGTCATCTTTGTCTACAGGAATAGTGCCAGAAGACTGGAGGATAGCAAATGTTGTCCCCTTGTTCAAGAAGGGGAATAGAAACAACCCCGGTAACTATAGACCAGTGAGCCTTACTTCTGTTGTGGGCAAAATCTTGGAAAGGTTTATAAGAGATAGGGGGCAAAATTCTCTGGAAACAGCACGATGTCTGCCGACTGGTGCACAAAACGACGCAAATCAGACGGGCATCGCGCCGCCCCAAAGGTGCGGAATGCTCCGCATCTTTGGGGGCTGAGCCCCAACCTTAAGGGACTAGGTCGGCGCCGGACGAATTTCCGCCCCGCCAGCTGGCGGAAAAGGCCTTTGGTGCCCCGCCAGCTGGCGCGGAAATGACATATCCGGGCGGTGCATGCGCGGGAGCGTCAGCGGCCGCTGACAACTTCCCACGCATGCGCAGTGGGGAGAGTCTCTTCTGCCTCTGCCATGGTGGAGACCGTGGCGGAGGCGGAAGGGAAAGAGTGCCCCCACGGCACAGGCCTGCCCGCGGATCGGTGGGTCCCGATCGCGGGCCAGGCCACCGTTGGGGCACCCCCCCGGGGCCAGATCGCCCCGCGCCCCCCCCAGGACCCCGGAGCCCGCCCACGCCGCCTTGTCCCGCCGGTAAGGTAGGTGGTTTAATTTACGCTGGCGGGACAGGCATTTTAGCGGCGGGACTTCGGCCCAGCCGGGCCGGAGAATCGAGCGGGGGTGCCCGCCAACGGTCGCGGCGCAATTCCCGCCCCCGCCGAATCTCCGGTGCCGGAGACTTCGGCAACCGGCGGGGGTGGGATTCACGCCAGCCCCCAGCGATTCTCCGACCAGGCGGGGGGTCGGAGAATCTCGCCCAGGATGTATAATCATCTGGAAAGGAATAATTTGATTAGAGATAGTCAACACGGTTTTGTGAAGGGTAGGTCGTGCCTCACAAACCTTATTGAGTTCTTTGAGAAGGTGACCAAACAGGTGGATGAGGGTAAAGCAGTTGATGTGGTGTATATGGATTTCAGCAAAGCGTTTGATAAGGTTCCCCACGGTAGGCTACTGTAGAAAAAACAGAGGCATGGGATTCAGGGTGATTTAGCAGTTTGGATCAGAAATTGGCTAGCTGGAAGAAGACAAAGGATGGTGGTTGATGGGAAATGTTCAGACTGGAGTCCAGTTACTGGTGGTGTACCACAAGGATCTGTTTTGGGGCCACTGCTGTTTGTCATTTTTATAACGACCTGGAGGAGGGCATAGAAGGATGGGTGAGTAAATTTGCAGATGACACTAAAGTCGGTGGAGTTGTGGACAGTGCGGAAGGATGTTACAAGTTACAGAGGGACATAGATAAGCTGCAGCACTGGGCTGAGAGGTGGCAAATGGAGTTTAATGCAGAAAAATGTGAGGTTACTCATTTTGGAAGGAATAACAGGAAGACAGAATACTGGGCTAATGGTAAGATTCTTGGAAATGTGGATGAGCAGAGAGATCTCGGTGTCCATGTACATAGATCCCTGAAAGTTGCCACCCAGGTTGAGAGGGTTGTTAAGAAGGCGTATGGTGTGTTAGCTTTTATTGGTAGAGGGATTGAGTTTCGGAGCCATGAGGTCATGTTGCAGCTGTACAAAACTCTGGTGCGGCCGCATTTGGAATATTGCGTGCAATTCTGGTCGCCGCATTATAGGAAGGATGTGGAAGCATTGGAAAGGGTGCAGAGGAGATTTACCAGAATGTTGCCTGGTATGGAGGGAAGATCTTATAAGGAAAGGCTGAGGGACTTGAGGCTGTTTTCGTTAGAGAGAAGGTTAAGAGGTGACTTAATTGAGGCATACAAGAAAATGAAATGAAAATGAAAATCGCTTATTGTCACGAGTAGGCTTCAATGAAGTTACTGTGAAAAGCCCCTAGTTGCCACATTCCGGCGCCTGTTCGGGGAGGCTGGTGCGGGAAGATGATCAGAGGATTGGATAGGGTGGACTGTGAGAGCCTTTTTCCTCGGATGGTGATGTCTAGCACGAGGGGACATAGCTTTAAATTGAGGGGAGATAGATATAGGACAGATGTCAGAGGTAGGTTCTTTACTCAGAGAGTAGTAAGGGCATGGAATGCCCTGCCTGCAACAGTAGTGGGATCGCCAACACTAAGGGCATCCAAATGGTCATTGGATAGACATATGGATGATAAGGGAATAGTGTAGATGGGCTTTAGAGTGGTTTCATAGGTCGGCGCAACATCGAGGGCCGAAGGGCCTGTACTGCGCTGTAATGTTCTATGTTCTATTAAAAGAATTCCACGTGTGACAACACACAGTTGTACAGTCAAGTGGGATAGGTAGTGGTTAAGGCAGGAGGCACTCTGTCCTGACCTCAGGAGCACTAGGTCCAGGAGATTTTAACGCCCTCTAGTTGCCTAGGGTCAGTTTCCTGTCCAAAGTCATCAGAAAGCAGCAACTGGTCAACCAGCAGGAGTCTCTGTCTGAGATCAACCAAACAGTGCCCAGAGCCCAGGTAAATCACAAGGTGGGGTTTTCAGAAGGGGTTGGCGATCAGAGCTGGAGTGAGGTTTGGACAGCTGGGTCAGGGGAGGTATCAGCTTTTCTTCTAGGATGCAGAGGAGCAAGACTGCCCCACAAGAAATGAAAAAGTTTCACCTCTTTGGGCCTCTTCAAGCTTCAACTTCCTGTTGATTTGATCTGATGAGAAGTCACAGTTCCACAACATGCTGCTTTTTTATTCACGCAGGGTAGGTCAGGAGTCCTATCCGACAACAGCTTTCGCCTTTGGGTTTCATGGGTATGATTATCATCAACAAGGCATACTTTTCTTAATCCTCCCTTCCTCACAACAGTCCTGAAGGTGTCACAATTCCAGAGTTCCTTTATAACCAATCAATAACACCCCATTCACGGTTTGGTTATTCCTTGGAAAACATTTAGCTTGTTAGCATCTCTGAGCTAGTCTCACAGCTTCCCAGGTTTTATACATTTTTTAGCCAGCATGCATAGTATCTCCAAAAGTTCCTATCTCTTTTTCTGCTTAAACAAAAAACTGACACCTTCCTGTGTGATTTGTTTCTTCATTACAATAATCCTCTGTATCCCTCTTTCTGTCTCTGCCTGCTTTCACTTTATGTCTGCATCTATGTGCTGATCATCTTCACCCTCTAGTTTCTCTTCTTGTTGCTCTCTTTTATGTCTGCAGCTCTCCTTTGTGTCCACCAGCCATATGGCATCTTTCTTAACTTCGTCCCTCTTGGCACTAATGTCCAACTTTGGAGACCAACTTGGTCACATGGACCAGTATCTCTTATTATCCCAGAAAAATGCAATTAGTCCCTTTGCAACTGATGCAAACTCTTACACATTCTTTCAGGCATTCTTAAAAACAATTACAACTTACATAGGCATTTTAAAGAAATTACAATCTTTCCTTACTGCATTGTTTCTGGTCGAAGGTCGTCGCAGTGAAGGCATTGGAGAGGGTGCAGAAAATATTGACAAGCGTTCCTAATAGTTAACCTCTACTGAAAATTCTGTATCATGGAAATATCCCTGACATCTCTTAACATCTTGGGCGGGATTCACCGACCCCGCGCCGGGTCGGAGAATCGCCGGGGGGAGGGGGCGCGATTCACGTGACGCTGCTCTGACGCCCGTCCGCCGATTTTCTGGTCACCGGAGAATCGCCGTCATCGGCTTGGTCAGCATGGTGCTGGTCGGGGCTGCTCAACACGCCCCCCCCGGCGATTCTCCCCACGCGATGGGCCGAGTGCCCACCAAGTTAGGCCAAGTCCCGCCGGCACCGTTCTCGTATGGCCGTACCCAGCGGGGCCTCAGTGTTCATGTTGCGGGTGGCGGCCTGGTGATGGGGAAGGGGGACCCGACCCCAGGGGGAGGCCTCCACGGTGGCCTGGCCCGCGATCGAGGCCTACCAATCGGTGGGCGGGCCTATCCTCTGTGCCGGGCTCCTGTAGCTCTCCGCCATGTTGCGTCGTGGCCGGCGCAGAGAAGGCAACCCATGCCCATGCGCGAATCCGTGCCAGCCGTAGCACGCATATGCGGACCCGTGGCGCCCGTTCTGACACCCGGATCGGCAGCTGGAGCACATGAGGATCTCCAGTGCTGTGCTGGTCCCCTGTGCGGCGCAGGATCGCTGACCCTAGGGGCCAGATGACGCCGTTGTAAAACACTCCGGCATTTAGGACGGCGTCAACACTTAGCCCCAGGATCAGAGAAACCCCCCTTGTTTTCAAAGCATTTATTACCTTTCAGACCCCTCAATTAAACAGATCCATGTCTTCCTTGAGCAATGGACTGGACTTTACTGGATTCGCTCGTTTAGTTCCAGTTTAGTTTTCATACATCCTTTGGCTCTAGATTTCCCGCCAATGTACCTTTTCCAATTCATTTATTTGGTTAAGCATTTCAGTCACCTATTAATCTCTTTCTCTCCAGGGTACCTAACCCAATTTGTTTCATCAGAGCTATATTTCATCATCCCAATCTCTTCCTGATGCTTGGTTGCTAGACTTTGTCAAAGGCCAAAATATCCATTTTAAGCTGAGGCACTGAAAACTGCATACAAACCTCCAAGGGGGTGATTTTCCTTGGGGCTTCTCACGCTCTGCCGACATTACTTCTGTATTTATTTATTTTTATATTCTACACCTCTTGTGATGAAGTCTGAGGAGAGATGCTGGAACTTTCTTTATTAGAACTTTGCCACAGGCATTTTGCTGAGGCATAAAACACTGCAGGCTGGATTCTCCACTATTGGGACTATAT
This sequence comes from Scyliorhinus torazame, assembly GCF_047496885.1. Taxonomy (NCBI): domain Eukaryota; kingdom Metazoa; phylum Chordata; class Chondrichthyes; order Carcharhiniformes; family Scyliorhinidae; genus Scyliorhinus; species Scyliorhinus torazame. Next base: position 349,929,482 of record NC_092707.1, read on the forward strand.
CCCCACACCGGCTTCAAAACGGTAGTGTTTTAGGCAGCCCTGCAGGAAGCTAGCAGGGAACCGGAGTAGATCTCGCAGCTTTTGCTACAGATACGGGCCCCTGCACTTCCGGGTCGGAGGCCGCGCCATGATCCATGGTGGACGTGGACCGCGGAGCTAGACGCAAAAAAGAGACCCCTCGATCGGCTGCGCGTCCGACCCTCAACCCCCGCACAAGCATTCCCCAGCCGTCTATAAAGCCAGCCTTGGTCTCCGATTGGCCCTACCGGGCCAGGGAGCCCGCGGACTGAGTCCGCAGCCGCCACGTGAGTATCCCGACCAGCTGGAGCATATTAGTTCCATGCTGTCGGTACTTCGACCGGTCAGGGGCGGAGAATGGCGGAGCAGGCCTCTGGCAATGGCCCCAGGTAGGTCTCAGGCAGTGCGGTGTACTCCCCGAGTAAGCCGCTTTTCGGGGCCTGAAGAATCGATGAACCTGAGGGAACATGGATTCTCCGCCCCTGCGCCAGCCGCGATTTCAGCGTGAGGGTGCGGAGAACCAATCCCATAAAGTATAATAGGAGAACTATACGAAGCAGAGAGTTATAGGGAAAGAACAGGACAGTGAGGCTAGTTTGGGACTGATCCAATAGAGAGGCTGCACAGACACTAAATCTCCCTTTCTGTGCCATAAACTTCTATGCTTCCAGAGTTTTAATGACCGATTTATCTGAACATCCAAATTCTGATGTCCACCGAGTGCTTCCCTAATTAGACTGAATAACTGTCTGCCCATTCTCCCCCCATTGCACATGACTAGATTACAAGTTGAAACAGAAAGGGAGCAAGTCTTCCAAGCCCAAAGGTATGGGTGTGAGGATGATTAACCTACAGCTGTTGCCTCACACTGCCTGTTCATTAACATGATAGCTCGCTAAACATGCTGTTCAGTGACTGCAGACTACAGCAGGGAGCCAAATGTTGTGCCAGGTTAACACCACTTAAAGATAGCCTGCGCAGCCTAAAGTCAGTCTGCGTCACTTAAGGGAGAGGTGCATTCTGGCTGGAAGGGGCGCTGCAACTATTTGTGGATGAGACAGAGTAGGAAAAGAATCAATTATGGCACAATAGGGGAGAGAGTATGCTTTCCATTTCTCCAACACTGATGTAAAGATTCAGAATAGAGATCTCTCCATAGGGGATCAGGGTGTTTTCCAGGTAAACTCTGTGAAGGCAGCTGGAATCAGATAGGTCAATGCAATAAGAATCATCCCAAGGACCAGGATGCAGTCCCACAAAATTTGAGTGGTCAAGGTCAGTGACTGCATCTTCAAATGTCATTTCCCAGATGTTGGACACCATCCAGGAGAAAAACAGCATGCTTGATTGGCACTCCATCAACCACCTTAAACAGTTTAGGCCATCTACAAGATGCATTGCACCAAGGCAAATGAGACATGGCAGGGGTGCAAGATATCCAGATTGCCTAAATCTCTGACATCAAGAATTTGGGAAAAATGGGGCAGTAGGAACATTGTTAATGTTATTATATTTATAATGAAATGGCATAGAGTTAGTGTAACAGGGTGTCATTTTGCGTACAGAGTGTTCTTATAAGCCTTTCTCCTATGTAATTGTTTTATTGGCTTGTATCACTCTCTCCAGCCCACCTGCCTTCACCAGGTTATGCAGGATGTCAGCAATCCAGAAAAAAGGCTAGCAGCCTCGAGAAAATGTCTGCTCCTTGATTCAACAACCCTCCCCCCGGGCCCATCACCAGCGAGGTGCCCATGCCCCACTTGGACATCTACCCATCGCATCTGGAGTCTTTGTGCATCCCCTTCCAGTAAACGATGTGGCATCCCTTTGACCCTCTTGTTTGTGAGCTTTACATGCAGCATTGTCAGGGTTCAGCTTTCCTCCCCTCAGTCTTCCATTGTCCATCTTCTTCATCCACATCCTTGCACCTCACTCTGCCACCATGAGCCCTCACCCTCCCCCCATTTGCTTGCACAGTCCGCTTTCCACATTGTTGCAGAGTCCCTTGGAACAGTGCAGTCCAGATAGCACCAAGGACAAGGAGACCCCTTAACTTCCCAACACCAGATACACTACTTCTCCAAGGCGGTGATATAGGAGGGTCCATGGGTCCAGCAGCATGATTTTATCCATGAAGACGAGCTCAGCATGGAGATGGAGGGCAGGAACCAGTCTGCCCTGGCAGAGTAGTGGTGACAGCATATCAGGAGAAGCGCTGCAATATGGCAGAAAGGCTTTGTTGCACTCACCTCAAAGTCTCTTGTGAACTGAGGACCGCCTTGTGCAAGCCACTCTTTATCAGTCAGATTTTAGACGGATGTAATTTCACACAGGGGTGAGGCAAGATTGGAAGGCCTGACAGGATTCCAGTGGGCGACTGTTTTAATAAGCATTCATGAGACCCAAATGAATGCAAATGGCATTCACACCACCAACCAGAGGGAAGACCGACCAACCATTAACCCGCCATTGGGAGAATTACAAGATTTTGTGGCGGTGGTTTTCTGACTTTTTGGCTCCCGTTACATTCTCCATTCCCGCCCCCACCAAACCCACCATGGGGAGGATGGGAGAATTCCGGCCCTAGATTTCAGCCCTCTCCATACCTACTGTAGATATATACATAGTTCAGTGCTGTTAATAAAGTCTCCCTTGTAACTTATACAAGATGTTGTCCAAGCAGTATCCTTCAAGTGCAGCGACTACAGAATATGTCATGGTTCACACAGTAGCATCCATCAGTGATATCAGAGCTTCCTCTTGCCATTGTCTCTGGCTGTTTGCCACTGGGGGTGCAGGTGCAGCTGCCTCAATGAGAAGGAATGGGACACAGCAGGGTAAGGCTGCCAGGGAGAGCATATAGGCAGCACCAGCCGACCCACCCAGGCTTAGCAGTGGTGAGATTGGGAGGAGACTGGAGAGGAGAGAGAGCTACAGCAAAGGGACTAATCCTGATGACACCGAGGCTCTCCCAACCAACTGAAAATGCCTATTGCACAATTTGATCCTCCAGCCATTGAGTTGACTGTTTGGCCCAGATCTCTGAACAAATGCAGGAAGATTCTGCTGCTGGTGTTTTTACCTTGCAAAGAGTTAATCCTCTCAGAAATTTTTGAAAACAGTGGTCTCCCACTGCTATGTCAGCCATTTGTGACAAGTGGGGTATCAATTACTGAGTCCACAATCAGCCTTTAGGGGCCCAATCCAGTCCTGCACAGTGATTGCTAGCTTTGGATCAAATTCTACATGGTCTCACCTCACTTGCCTTCAAGATCTTCGGAATCTCTGCTTCCCAAGGGTGTCTGTCCCACCTAAAGAAATATGTGTTTTGTAAGGAATGTGTTATAATCCCAATGGAGGTCCCGGGATCAGGACCAAACGATTTCCCATGACTTACCCAGAATGAGCTGCCCCTTTAAGGGGGCGGGGCTTCCCCTTAACAAGGAGAGCCCCAACTCACATAAAAACCACGGTCTGGGTGCAGGTCAGGGAAGGAGACCCTTAGGGGAGTGGCTGAGTTTGGACTTGTATCATAAGAAACCTTGTTCGTTCATATCTACCCATCGTCTATGCATCCTGCTAACCGCGGATTCAACAGAATGGCTTCAGGATTTGGATTATAGTGCTGGCTAAAATCCTACACTGGAAATGAACATGAAACATACACCAAGATGTGTTCCAAATGTTTCCCAAAAGGCCACGATGGGCCTAAAACAGCACACTGCAAGACAGCAACATGGGGCGAAAGTAAGGGCAGCTGCTAGTTTAGGGCAAGGAATCTTCTTTCCCCAACAAAATTCTTCGGAGGCAGAAAATATATCACTTATTGAAGTGACAAGTGCATACCATACAGTAAAACATGGTGACTCAGATCATACAAGGGTCTATTCCTTGAAACGTGGACCTCAGCTATACCCTGATTCCTCCTCCCCTGATAAAAAAAAAAGTATGTGGATGGACAAAGGCAGAGCAAATTGTCACAAATGTTCTTAGCAAGTTGAACGTTTGGGTTGCTAGCTGAGCTGGAAGGTTCTGAGTCATTCCACCATGCCCCTCCCTTTTGTTCAACCACAACAGACACCTCTAATAAAGGAAATTGGAAGATGTACCCTATTTGTGCATGTCCTGCATTGCCAAAGATGGACATGGTGTCTACTCCTGATTCTGTTTTCCATGTTTCTAACAAGTGTCAGCTTCTTCAGTTGATAATAACAATGCCAATTTTGGGATTCATCGCTCTGCACACAAAAATTTTCTGAAAAAATCCCAAAGCTTCTCAAAGCCAGTAACTTGGCTCACATTGTCAGCAATGCATTCAAAGTAGGACAATGCAAGTTAGATTTTGACATTGTTCCTGTGGTGATGAAAATATCTGGTCACTTCTCTTCAATGGCAGTGTAACATGAAAAGAGATTGTAGAGTTTGTTGATCTGGAGTGCACTGAGCTCATAAAGCATTTATACACTGGTTGGCATTGGGAAAAGCTAGGGATCTTATTTTGAAAGCGTGGCCTACATTGTTCCCATACTTCAGAAGCACGGATTGTTCAAAGCATTTGCAGAGGCTCCTAATGATAGATGAAGAGCAGCGTGAAATTGATAATGAATGTGCCGCTGTAAAATTTTGATAATTCTACTAATTTTTAGAATCTGAAGGGCGGCACGGTGGCACAGTGGTTAGCACCGCTGCCTCACGGAGCTGAGGACCCGGTTTCGATCCCAGCCCTGGGTCACTGTCCCTATGGAGTTTGCACATTCTTCCCATGTCTGCGTGGGTCTCACTCCCCACAACCCAAAGATGTGCAGGGTAGATGGATTGGCCACACTAAATTGCCCCTTAAAAAAAACTTTAATCTGTAATACCTATGAATTTTAGGTTGTAACCACAGTTTAAAATTAAATAGTTCAGTTTTGACTTGTGTAATGATATCCAGATCAGCATATCATGGTGCAATCACACACACACTGATGGACAGGCAGTTGGACCAACCAACACACACACAACATCGCAGCCAATCACCAGTGAGAGCACACGCACTATAAAACAGGGAACACCACAGTTCCCGCTCATTCTACCAGGAGATAGCTCAGAACACAGAGCTCACAGCATTCCACTCAGACATAGATCATGTGCTGAGTGCCTCACTAAGATAGTGATAGGGCTGGGTCCACAGGTTAGCTGGTGAAGCACGTACCCAAGCCAGTAGTTAGTTGTTACCGTTGATTAGACAATAAAACAGAGTTCTACCAGCTAGAGCCGTGTCGGATCATTTGTGCAACAGAACACCCAACACGACAACTTGTTGGGCAATTAACAGTCAAAACAGTTGGAGAAACAGGAAAAATAGATGTTTGTGAAGAAACAAACTTGTTTTATTTTTTTATGACGGAGCTCATTTGAATCGAGCTGAAGCTGTCTTAGTGGCCAAGATATGATTCAAGTGTTTGTTTTTAAGTTGGTTTGAAGGAATGACGAAAACAGTGCGAACTTAAGATGACACCTTGGGCTGGATCCTCCAGCTCCTCAGCAGCATGTTTTTCAGCAGCGAGTTGTTCGCTGGCGGCGGGATTCTATACTCCTGCCACTTGTCAATGGGACTTTCCATTTAAACTACCCCACACCTCCAGGAAACCCATGGGCGGGGGTGTGCTGCCGGCAGGAAAAGCAACTCGCAACGGCCGGAGAATTCCAGCCCTTACGTTTAAACAAACCATGCATTGCTTTAATGGATCGGTACCAGAGAGGAAACCCGTATTCGCTGATATTATGATAAGAAGTGGTCTTAACTGTTGATTTCAACAGCTTTAGTGTGGGGCTTGGGTTAAGATATGTTGTCAAGGAAATGTAACTATTTATGACTTCTCTGTCGCTGGAAGGAGATGTGCATTTGTTTGTGATGGAATGTAAACTTCTGGGGGCGGGATTCTCCGGGAATCGGCGGGGCGGGCAGAAACGGCGCAGTGGAGTGGTGGGAACTAATCCGGCGTTGGGCCGCCCTAGCACCTTCAGGAGCTAGGACGGCGCCGGAGTGGTTTGCGCCCCGTGGGCCGGCGTGGAAGGCCTTTGGCGCCTAATATATACAAATCACCTAATATATACATCACCCTCTGTTAAAATTGAGTCCGGCGGGGGTGGTGGAGAACTATATACAAGTACATATTTTAATTACAGAGAAGAAAATGGAGTCCAGATCAAGTTACAGGTTCAGTCGGTCCGAAGACTTGATCTGCCGTCAGGAGCGCCGCAGTGGTGGCGGCGATCCCAGTGTCGGTCTGGTCCTCGATGACTCCGGGAGCGTGCCAAAATCCTCGTCATCCTCGAGCATGGGCAGGGGAGGATAGATTGTCCTGGGGCGGGGGCTGCGGTGGGGTGCGCCGGGGAAGGGGAGGGTGGCGCTAGGTCGGAGGGGTGTGTGTGTGTGTGTGGAACCAGCTGGTGCCAGGTCCCTGAGGGAGACAGTATCTTGGCGGCCATCAGGGTACGCTACGTAGGCGTACTGCGGGTTGGCGTGGAGTAGCTGTCCCATTTCAACCAGTTGGTCCGCCTTGTGGAGTCGTACGTGCTTACGGATGAGCAGGGGTCCTGGAGCTGTGAGCCAAGTCGGGAGCGACACCCCGGAGGTGGACTTCCTGGGGAAGGCGAAGAGATGTTCATGGGGTGTGTCATTAGTCGCAGTGCATAGGAGCGACCGAATGGAGTGCAGTGCGTCGGGGAGGACCTCCTGCCAGCGGAAGACCAGGAGATGTCTGGACCATAGGGCCAGCTGGACGGCCCTCCAGACCGTCCCATTCTCACTCTCCACCTGCCCATTTCCCCGGGGGTTATAGCTGGTCGTCCTGCTCGAGGCAATACCCCTGCTGAGCAGGAACTGACGCAGCTCATCGCTCATGAATGAGGATCCCCTGTCGCTGTGGACGTAGGCGGGGAAGCCGAACAGAGCGAAGATGGCATTGAGGGCTTTGATGACGGTGGCAGACGTAATATCGGGGCATGGGATGGCGAAGGGGAATCTGGAGTACTCATCGACCACACTGAGGAAGTACGTGTTACGGTCGGTGGAGGGGAGGGACCCTTTGAGGTTCACGCTGAGGCGTTCAAAGGGGCGGGAGGCCTTCACCAGGCACGCACGATCTGTCTGGTAGAAGTGCGGTTTGCACTCCGCACAGACCTGGCAGTCTCTGGTGATTGCCCTGACTTGCTCGACGGAGTAGGGCAGATTGCGGGTCTTGATGAAGTGGTACAAACGTGTGACTCCCGGGTGACAAAGGTTGATGTGCTGGGTCCGGAGATGGTCCACCTGTGCGCTGGCACATGTACCTCGGGATAGGGCATTAGGGGGCTCGTTCAGCTTACCGGGGCGATACAAAATCTCGTAATTGTAGGTGGAGAGCTCGATCCTCCACCTCAAGATTTTATCGTTTTTGATCTTGCCTCGCTGTGTCGCTGTTGAACATAAAGGCAACCGACCATTGGTCGGTGAGGAGAGTGAATCTCCTGCTGGCCAGGTAATGCCTCCAATGCCGCACAGCTTCAACGGTAGCTTGGGCCTCTTTTTACGGAGGAGTGCCAAATTTCGGAGGCATGGAGGGTTCGTGAAAAGAATGCCATGGGCCTGCCTGCCTGGTTGAGGGTAGTGGCCAGAGCGACGTCTGATGCATCGCTCTCGACTTGGAAGGGGAGTGTCTCGTTGACTGCGTGCATCGCGGCCTTGGCGATGGCAGCCTTAATACGGTTGAAGGCCTGGTGAGCCTCGGCCGTTAGGGGAAAAAGAGTGGATTGGATGAATGGGCGGGCCTTGTCCGCATTATTTGGGACCCACTGGGCGTAGTAAGGAAAGAACCCCAGGCAATGTTTGAGGGCCTTGGGGCAGTGGGGGAGGGGGAGCTCCATGAGGAGGCGCATGCAGTTGGGATCGGGCCCCAGAACTCTGTTTTGGACCACATAGCCGAGGATGGCTAAGCAGTTTGGCTGAACACACACTTCTCCTTGTTGTAAGTGAGGTTGAGGAGAGTGGCGGTGTGGAGAAATTTGGCAAGGTTGGCGTCATGGTCCTGCTGATTGTGGCCGCAGATGGTGACATTATCTAGGTACGGGAAAGTGGCCCGCAGCCCGTACCAGTCGACCATTCGGTCCATCTCCCGTTGGAAAACCGAGACCCCGTTGGTGACGCTGAAAGGAACCCTGGGAAAGTGTTAAAGGCGGCCATCTGCCTCAAAGGCAATGTATTGGCGGTCTGCCTTACGGATGGGGAGCTGGTGGTCGGCGGATTTAAGTCCCACAGTTGAGAAGACCCGGTACTGTGCAATCTGATTGACCATATCAGATATTTGTGGGAGGGGGTACGCCTCGAGTTGCATGTACCAATTGATGGTCTGACTGTAGTCCACGACCATTCTGTGTTTCTCCCCAGTTTTCACCACTACCACCTGGGCTCTCCAGGGGCTGTTGCTGACCTCGATGATGCCTTCCCGAAGCAGTCGTTGGACTTCGGACCTGATGAAGGTCCTGTCCTGGGCGCTGTACCGTCTGCTCCTGGTGGCGATGGGTTTGCAACCTGGGGTTAAGTTTGCAAATAGGGAAGGTGGGTCGACCTTTAGAGTCATGAGGCTGCACACAGTAAGGGGTGGTAGGGGCCCGCCGAATTTCAATGTTAGGCTCTGGAGGTTGCACTGGAAGTCCAGGCCGAGTAGTAAGGCAGCGCAGAGGTTGGGGAGGACGTAGAGGCGGAAGCCATTAAACTCCATGCCCTGGACAGTGAGAGTGGCTATGCAGTACCCCCGGATCGCCACAGAGTGGGACCCAGAGGCCAGGGAGATTCTTTGATTGGCGGGGTGTACCGCGAGGGAGCAACGCCTTACCGTATCGGGATGAATGAAGCTCTCGGTGCTCCAGGAGTCCAGCAGGCAGGAGATCTCGTGCCCATCGATTTTCACGTTTGTAGAGGCGGTTGCTAGGTTGTGTGGGCGAGACTGATTAATCGTGACCGAGGCGAGACGTGGCTGATCGTCAATGGTGGCAGACGATGGGGTGCCCAGGGGGCATGGATCCTGGTAAGATAGCAGCGCCCACGGGCCGCAGGAGCCTAAGGGGAGACAAGATGACGGCGCTTGATGTTCCTGGGGAGGACAAGATGGCGGCACCCATGGGCCGCATGTGGTGGGGGTTGAACAAGATGGCGGCGGCCACGGGCCGCACGTTGTCTGAGGAGGGCAAGATGGCGGCGCCCACTGGCCGTGCGTGGTCCGAGGAGTGGAAGATGGCGCGCCCACTGGCCGTACGGGGGGGGGAACGGAACAATCGCGGCAACTGAACGGGCCTGGCACACCGCCGCAAAGTGCCCCTTCTTGCCGCAGGCCTTGCAAAGGGCGCTCCGGGCTGAGCAGCGTTGTCGGGGGTGTTTTGGCTGTCCACAGAAGTAACATTTGGGGCCCCCGGGGTTGGTTGGCTGCCGCGCGGCTCAGAAGTGGGGTTGGCTGAGTGGAGTCCCCGATGGGGCGGCCGTCTGCGGACTCCACGATGTGTAGGAGGGGTGGGCCGCACGGCCAGGAGTGTAGGCCTGGACGTTGCGCGAGGCGACCGTCAGCGAGAGCGCAAGCTTTTTGATTGCCGCGAGGTCGAGCGTGGCCCCTTCTAAAAGGCATTGGCGGATGTAATCTGACCCTATCCCCATAACAAAAGCGTCCCGCATAAGCAGGTTCGAGTGTTCCGTGGCCGTGACGGCCTGACAGTCACAGTCTCTGACTCTGAATTAGAGCACGCCAGAAATCCTATACTGACTCACCAGGGAGTTGACGGCGCATGGAGAGGATGTGTCTGGCGTAAAGTGTGTTAGTCCGGTGAGCGTAGTTTTCTTTCAGTAACGCCATGGCTTTGTCATAGTTCGGCGCGTCCTGGATAAGCGGAAAGACGTTGGAGCTCAGCCGCGTGTAGAGGATCTGAATCTCCTGAGCTTCCGGAATTGGGTCTGGTGCAGACCTGGTGTAAGCTTTGAAACAGGCTAGCCAATGTTCAAAGTCCTTTTTGGCGTTGCCTGACTGCGGATCCAGCTGCAGGCGATCCGGCTTAATGTGGAGCTCCATCTTCTGAAAACATTAGTGTAATAAATTGATGCACGATCAGTTACACAAAGACGAGAGTTGAATGCAACGGAGGCTTTATCACACTGAGATGTGTGGCCTCCTACAGCAGCTGGCGAAATGGCTGCTGTATGGGGAGCACACATATTTATATTCCGCCTACTGGGCGGAGCCAGCAGGCAGGGACCTATCCCCGTACCTGTAGTACAGGGCCTTACCACACATCTCCTAATATATACATCAGTGGTGACTACCACAGTTATTTTAACAAAAGACCCTGCTCCCATGCCCACATGTCTGTCCTTGGCCTGCTGCAATGTTCCAGTGAAGCTCAACGCAAACTGGAGGAATAACATCTCATCTTCCGGTTTGGCATGCTACAGCCTTCCGATCTCAACATCGAATTCAACAACTTCAGATGATTAGCTCAACCCCACCCCGACCCATTTCTTTTCATCCCATTTAATTTTAACTGTCTTTTCCCATTTCTTTCTTTCTTGTCTTTCTTAATATTTATTAACCCCCCCCACCCCCCCATCTTATTCACCTTTCCTTACCCTTTCTCCTCTTTGCAAGAAAGAAAGAAATGGGAAAAGACAGTTAAAATGAAATGGGATGAAAACAAATGGGTCGAGGTGGGGTAGAGCTGATCATCTGAAGTTGTTGAATTCGATGTTGAGACCGGAAGGCTGTAGCGTGCCTAACCGGAAGATGAAATGTTGTTCCTCCAGTTTGCGTTGAGCTTCACTGGAACGTTGCAGCAGGCCAAGAACAGACATGTAGGCATGGGAGCAGGGTCTTTTGTTAAAATGGCAAGCAACAGGAAGGTCAGGGTCCTGAATGCGCACAGACCGAAGATGCTTCCCCTCCCTCCACATCTACAGTTCACCCTCTGATGTTAGTTTCTCTGCTGTTTGGTCTTTCACATCTTTTGTTCTCTCTGGGGACTGCCATTAGCACTCTTTGCCCTTGGTTTCTGTGGCCATTAGCACCCGATTTCCCTGGGTTTCTGTGGCTCTGACTCATCTTTCATTCTCACTCCACAGTATAAATATTTCCCACTTTCTCTGTCTGTTAGCTTTGACAAAGAGTCATCGGTCTCGAAACGTTCGCTCTTTTCTCTCCCTACAGATGCTGCCAGACTTTCTGAGAGTTTCCAGCATTTTCTCTTTCGAAGGCAGACATTGCCTGTGCTGACAACACCAAGAGCTCCTGGGGTCTTGAGAAATCGGAAACTTCTATGGTGCCTTCACTGCTTCTTGTTAAGTATATGTAAAATCGTGCTTAATAAATTCCACTTGATTGTTGGTTATTCCTTGTAGGTCAAGCACAATGGAGGACCCTAGAGTTAGAAATTGAAAATCGGACTGTACGAGTTTGTTTTAATTAGAAGGGTTTTATGCCTCACAATCCTAAACCTTGCACCGCCATCTACCTAAAGTTCGATATCAACTTGTTCCCTTTGTTTGAAGCCAAACTAAAGCCATACTCCATGGAAACATCGACTCCTGAGCTGGATGATGTCATTCAGCAATTATGTCCTAAGCTCTGCAGAAGATCAATGGATTGGTTCTTTTGCTTCAAGCATGCACTGGCTCAGCTCCCTGATCATCAAAAGGAAGAAATGTCAAGCAACTTCATTCCTTGCATCTAGGCAACAAGCTTGTATCTTGAAAAGTGATCTTACCGTTGACTGCAAGGTTTCACATTTACATCAAGTTTTTATTGGGATCAGTTTCAGTCGGAATTGTATGAATAAACACAATTTTTTTTTTCCAATTCTCTTTCCGCACCTGATGTGTTGGGTGTTCTGGATCACAAACAGGTCACCAACACTGGAAGTGGTGCAACTCTATTTTATTATAAGGTTAACTATATTAACACACTTGAACTGTGGGTAAATGCAATACCAGCTTTAACTGTTGACCCTTGCCTAGTCCTAACCAGGTGATGCACTCAGCACATGGTGAATGTCTGTGTTGCAGGCTGTGAGCTCTGTGCTCTGAGCTGGCTGCTACTAGAATGACTCCTGTCCCCTGTCTTTATAGTGCATGTGCTCTCACTGGTGATTGGCTGCGGTGTTGTGTGTGCTGATTGGTCCAACTGCATGTCCATCAGTGTGTGTGTGTCTGCACCATAATATACTGGTGCATATTATGACATCCCCCTTTTATATAAAGAACATGTGCCTGTGTGACAATAAACATCGTGTAGTGAATGTACCTGACTATGTGTGTGCGTGTTATTTACATGACTATGTACATGAGGCTAATCTATTTACACGGGAAGGTGCCTGGTGCAGAGAAATAGGGTGTCACACCAACAACGAAATGAACATTATATACAAACTACTGGAACGATGAAACAGGATAACAGAACAGATCAAAGAGTCCAACATTGTAAAACTCATAAATCAAGTCTCTGAGGTGGGCGACGAATTCTGGTTGACTGCCTCAAGGGTGGATCAGGAGCCACCGGCTGAGGATCGGGCTGGGCCACGGCAGAGTGAGGAGGATGCAGAGTATTCGGAATCTCCATATAGTCCAGGTTGGGGACAACAGGAGGGCGTGGCACCGGTGGAGGATCACGTAGCGAGCGTGGAACGAGACGAAGGGCACGCCGATTGCGGCGGCGAATGGAACCATCTGGCAGATGAACCAGGAACGAGCGGGGAGACACCTGCTGAAGAACCACAGCAGTTGCAGACCAGCCACCCTCCGGAAGATGGATGCGGACATTGTCTTCCGGCGCCAGAGCAGGGAGATCAGTCGCCCGAGCGTCATGCGCCGCCTTGTGTTGTGCACGAGACTGTTGCATCCGCTGAAGGACCGGAACGTGGTCGAGGTCTGGGACGTGAATGGACGGCACCGTGGTCCTGAAGGTGCGACCCATGAGCAGCTGGGCTGGCGACAGGCCCGTGGAGAGTGGGGCCGAACGATAGGCCAGCAAGGCGAGGTAGAAGTCGGATCCTGCATCGGCAGCCTTGCAGAGGAGAAGTTTGGCGATGTGGACGCCCTTTTCCGCTTTGCCATTGGATTGGGGGTGCAGGGGACTGGATGTCGCATGCACAAAGTTGTACCTGCTGACAAAGTTGGACCATTCCTGGCTCACGAAGCAGGGTCCATTGTCCGACATCACAGTGAGTGGGATGCCGTGACGAGCAAAGGTCTCCTTTGCAGGCACGGATGACTGCCGATGATGTGATGTCGTGCAGGCGTATGACCTCCGGGTAGTTCGAAAAATAGTCTACAATCAGAACATAGTCCCTGCCGAGCGCATGGAACAGGTCAACGCCTACCTTAGACCAAGGGGACGTGACCAACTCATGGGGCTGTAGGGTCTCACGTGGTTCGGCCGTCTGGAACCGCTGACAGGTGGGGCAGTTGAGCACTGTTTTGGCGATGTCCTCATTGATGCCGGGCCAGTACACAGCCTCTCGGGCCCTCCGTCGGCACTTCTCCACGCCAAAATGGCCCTCGTGTAGCTGTTCCAAAACGAGCTGGCGCATGCTGTGCGGGATCACGATGCGGTCCAGCTTCAGGAGGCCACCATCGACTACTGCCAGATCGTCCCTGATATTGTAGAACAGCGGGCATTGGCCCTTGAGCCATCCGTCCGTCATGTGGCGCATGACACGCTGTAGTAGGGGTTCAGCTGCAGTCTCGCGGCGAATGTGGATAAGGCGTTCATCCGTGGCCAGCAGATTGGAGGCCGTGAAGGCCACATGGGCGTCAACCTGGCAGACGAACCCCTCTGGGTCACACGGGGTGTTGACTGCCCTGGACAGAGCGTCGGCTATGATCAGGTCCTTGCCCGGGGTGTATAGGAGCTGGAAATCGTACCGCCGGAGTTTAAGCAGAATGCGCTGGAGGCGAGGGGTCATATCATTCAGGTCTTTTTGTACAATGTTGACCAGCGGGCGATGGTCGGTCTCGAATTGGGGGAGGCCGTACACGTAATCATGAAATTTGTTGACCCCAGTCAACAGGCCCAAGCACTCCTTTTCGATCTGCACGTGGCACTATTCCGTGGGCGTCATGGCACGTGATGCATATGCAACGGGGCCCCATGATGAGGCCTCATCGCGTTGCAGGAGCACCGCCCAATGCCGGATTGGCTGGCATCCGTTGAAATTTTTGTTTCCTTCGTGGGATCAAAAAATGCCAATACCGGGGCCGTGGTAAGCTTGGTCTTAAGCTCCTCCCATTCACGCTCGTGGGCGGGAAGCCATTGGAAGTCTGTCGTTTTCCTGACCAGGTTCCGGAGAGCTGTGGTATGGGAGGCGAGGTTGGGGATGAACTTCCCCAGGAAGTTGACCATGCCCAAAAATCGGAGGACCGCCTTCTTATCCGCTGGCTTCCGCATGGCCGTGATGGCTGCCACCTTGTCCGCATCCGGCCGCACACCCAACCGGGATATGTTGTCCCCTAGGAACTTAAGTTCCGTCTGGCCGAAGGAACATTTGGCTCTGTCGAGGCGAAGGCCTTGGTCCCGTATTCGTTTGAAAACGCGCTGGAGGCGACTGATATGCTCCTGCGGGGTGGTGGACCAAATGATGATGTCGTCAACATAGACGCGCACACCCTCAATGCCCTCCATCATTTGCTCCATGATCCGGTGGAATACTTCTGATGCCGATATAATCCCAAACGGCATCCTGTTGTAGCAGTATCTGCCAAACGGGGTATTAAAGGTACACAGCTTTCTGCTGGACCTGTCTAGTTGAATTTGCCAGAATCCTTTTGAGGCGTCATGTTTGGTGAAGATGTTGGCCCGAGCCATCTCGCATGTGATCTCCTCGCACTTGGGGATAGGGTAATGCTCCCTCATTATGTTGCGATTCAGATCCTTTGGGTCAATGCAGATCCGGAGCTCGCCAGAAGGCTTCTTTACACATACCATGGAACTGACCCAGTCGGTTGGTTCCGTCACTCTGGAGAGCACTCCTTGGTCCTGGAGGTCCTGCAGCTGCTGCTTGAGGCAGTCCTTGAGGAGTGCTGGGACTCTGCGAGGTGCATGAACCACAGGCATGGCGTCTTGTTTGAGCAGGATTTTGTAAGTGTATGGAAGCGTGCCCATGCCTTCGAAAACGCCGCAGTGCTGGTCGATGATGACATTGAGTTGCGCCCTGATGTCCGCATCCTGGAAGGCAGACGTGTCCTCTGGAGTGAGAGAGTGTACTCGTTGAACGAGGTTTTGGAGTTTGCATGCCTGTGCGCCTAGCAGAGAGTCCTTCGAGGAGCCCACGATCTCGAAGGGAAGGATGGCTTTTCTCGAGTTGTGCGTCACTTCGAGTTGGCATGAACCGGTAGCAGGAATGACGTTGTCATTGTAGTCCACTAGTTGGCAGGTCGACGGAAGAATGGTTGGTTTAACCCCAAGGGTCTGAAAGTCTGACCACGCTAGGAGATTAGCGGAAGCACCAGTGTCCAGGCGGAATCGTATCTGGGATCGGTTGACCGTCAGGGTGGCACACCACTCGTCGTCTGGATCAATGCTGTGCACCGACAGCGGCTGCTGGTTTTGATTCGGGGGCAGCCTGTTCTTTGTTATAACAGCGACTCGAAAAGGCTCCCGCGGGTCCTCGGTGTCACTGATCTGCGGAAAGTCGGAATTGGACTCGGTGAACGTGGGTTGAATTGCCCGAACGTTCCTGCGAGGCTGGCTGAAGCGATGCGAATTGGCAGGCTGAGCTGCTCGACAGCAGGCAGCATAGTGGCCAAGTCTGCCACATCGTGGCATTTTCGCGATTTTGCAGGACATTGAAATGAAATGAAATGAAAATCGCTTATTGTCACAAGTAGGCTTCAAATGAAGTTACTGTGAAAAGCCCCTACTCGCCACATTCCGGCGCCTGTTCGGGGAGGCTGTTACGGGAAACAAACCGTGCTGCTGGCCTGCCTTGGTCTGCTTTCAAAGCCAGCGATTTAGCCCTGTGCTAAACAGCCCTTTTCTGCTGGACCTGTCTAGTTGAATTTGGCAGAATTCTTTTGAGGCGTCAAGTTTGGTGAAGGTGTTGGCCCGAGCCATCTCGCACGTGATCTCCTCGTACTTGGGGATAGGGTAATGCCGCTTTAAATGGGCGGAGCCACAGTTGCCGCACGTCGTGACGTCAGTACATTCGTTGCGCCACCGCGCATGCGTGTTGCGGTCCTGCGTGGTGCGCGCCTGCGCATCACGTTCCTCCACGTCACCGTCCCCTCGTTTGGCGCGTACAAGCGCGAGAGGCCGTGAAAAGCGCACGAAATGGCCGCCCTCATCCAGGCTGCAGCCTTGGAGGTGTTCCATTGTTTGGACCCATTCCACCTCGTGGGGACCATTTCAGCTGCCTGTATGTGGGAGTACCGGCTGGTGGCAATTTCATGCAGGGCACAGGTCTCGATGGCAGTCGCTAGGGCGAGTTGCTTAATTTTGAGGAGCTGCTGACGCAGGGGGTCCGACAGAACACCAAATATGATCTGGTCGCGTATCATGGAGTCGGAGGTGGGCCCGTAGCTGCAGGACTGCGCAAGGATGCGGAGGTGTGTTAAAAAGGATTGGAAAGGCTCGTCCTTACCCTGCGAGCGCTGCTGGAACAGGTATCTTTCGAAGCTTTCATTGACCTCTATGCTGAAGTGGGTATCGAATTTGAGGAGAACCGTCTTGTACTTTGTCGTGTCCTCGTCGTCTGCGAATGTGAAGGAGTTGAAGATGTGGATGGCGTGTTGCCCGGCCGTGGAGAGGAGCAGAGCAATCTTCCTGGTGTCCGAGGCGTTCTCCCTGTCCGTGGCTTCGAGGAAGAGCTGGAAGCGCTGTTTAAAAATCTTCCAATTGACCCCGAGATTGCCGGCGATGCGGAGCGGCGGCAGCGGGTTGATGTTCTCCATATTTCAGGATGCCAAAATGCTGATTAGTTGCAGGTGGGTCTCAGAAGTGCTAGTATGCAACCACTCCTTGTACCATGATGCGTTTGGTGTTCTGGATCACAAACAGGTCACCAACACTGGAAGTGGTGCAACTCTATTTTATTATAAGGTTAACTATATTAACATACTTGAACTGTGGGTAAATGCAATACCAGCTTTAACTGATGACCCTTGCCTAGTCCTAACCAGGTGATGCACTCAGCACATGGTGAATGTCTGTGTTGCAGGCTGTGAGCTCTGTGCTCCGAGCTGGCTGCTACTAGAATGAGCGGGAACTCTCCTGTCCCCTGTCTTTATAGTGTGTGTGCTCTCACTGGTGATTGGCTGCGGTGTTGTGTGTGCTGATTGGTCCCACTGCATGTCCATCAGTGTGTGTGTGTGTGTCTGCACCATAATATACTGGTGTATATTATGACAGCACCTAGTGATGCGCCAAGGCAGACTTTTTATCGGTTTCTATTGCCATTAATTCCTGGAACAGGTTGCTAGCCTGTCACCAGGATTTTATAGCTTGAGAGGCGCCACTTCACATCAAGCGTGGCTAAACAGGAGTCTCCCCCACACACTCAACCTGTTCAGCCGTGTTATGAAAGCACCTTCCTTGGCCATCAGGTCCTGGGGTGGGACAGAAACGTAGATCTTCTGGCTCAGAGGCGGGGACGCTACCCATTGCGCCACAAGACCTCCGAATGTAAATTATGCACATGTGAAAAAGTAATCAACTTTCAAACCTATTTCAATACCTTTGAATCATGATTTAGGTGGGAAGTGGGTATCTTTTACATATTTTCAAATTTTGACTGAATCTTTATTTTCAATGCAAATAGGGAAAAATAATGCACTGAACAACACCATTTCAAAGTGAAAAATGTGAAAGCTGCTCATGGTGGGAGAAAATGCAGCAGAGAAATTGCCTGTGATTGCAGGAGCATCTCCTTTCAGATCTGCTACTTCCACTGAGCCTTTGAACAGTGAGTCCATGGGCTGGATAAAGTATGGGATTGTGGCCTGACATTCCTAAGTTGGACAACCCTGGTATACCTAGTGGCAAGGAAGTGGAAGCATGGTTTCAGCACCCCAGCAACCTGCTCTATCACATTTCCTGTGGCAACATGGCTTTCATTGTACCCAGCTAGCCCACGTGAGTGGACTGTGCACCATCAGCCGTTTTGTGAGCGGTAAGCCCTTCTTTCCCAGCGGTCGCCCTTTGGTTTGCCATGGTGCCTGAAATGCAGATGGCACATCAGGCTGCTGAAGGATGAAGGCATCATGGGTTCTGTCAGGATACCAGGCATTAACCTGCATGCTGCATACACCAACCTCAATGTTGAGAATGTGGTTTGGTTGATGCATGTCTCAGCAGTGCCCACAAAGTGTCAATGGCCCCCACACCACGAGAAAGCTGAAATCCTCACAAAGCCACGTGCTCACTCAGCCTGCTTCTCTCTGTCAAGAGAGAATAAAACGTGCTCGGCCCTCTTGAAATACAGACCCTCAGCAGCCTCCTGTATGCCATTTTTGGATGGCAAACTGGAGATATTACCTGCTTCAGTCTAGAAAGAACCAGATGCATTACCATTTATCTCCATGGACACCTTCGCAGCTACTGATGCTGCCATTCCCACCCTGGGTTGTAGTAACTGACAGATTTCAGGCAAGAGCATTGCTTCCTGAACATCCTAGGTGAATCTGGCTTCCAGCTGAGAGCTCTTATTCTCTTCCTCTTTCTTCTAACAACTTGTCCTCCCCAGTCACCTCTACTCATTTCCTTCCCAAAAGATAATGCAGACAACTGCACCCATGTTGAGAAGAAAGTGTGCAGAATTCTTGAAATCAGAACAACATCCTTCAGCATGTGTTACACCACACCTTGTACACTTCAGCAACTATTAAAAAACACTCCAGAAACCACCAAACACTTCTACAGTCTTAGCAACAGCCAATACAATCATTTAGTAACTCCCCTGAAAGTGGCTGATGATCCCTTTAAATAGCACTGGTACCGGGTCCTTCCTGTTGCTAGGCATATCCAGTGTCCAAGTTTTTAAAAAAATATATATTTTATTAAAATTTTTCAAACAAAACTTTTTCCATTTTTACAACTCAACAAGGTATTATACATTAACTGGTAAGTAACATAATTTAAATAATATAGTGAACTAACAACGACAACTAAAAAAGAAAAAACAAATAGCAAAAACACAAAATAGTGCTCCCCCCCCTCTCCCCCCTGGATGCTGCTGCTGTCATTTCTATCTATTCATTATCGTTCCGCGAGATAGTCAAGGAACGGTTGCCACCGCCTGGAGAACCCCTGAGCCGATCCTCTCAACGCAAATTTTATTCGTTCCAATCTTATGAACCCTGCCATGTCGTTTATCCAGGCCTCCACGCCTGGGGGTTTCGCTTCCTTCGACATGAGTAGAATCCTGCGCCGGGCTACTAGGGACGCAAAGGCCAAAATATCGGCCTCTTTCGCCTCCTGCACTCCCGGCTCTTCCGCAACCCCAAATATAGCTAACCCCCAGCCTTGCTTGACCCGGATCTTCACCACCTTTGAAATGACCCTTGCCACGCCCCCCCAGAACTCATGCAGTGCCAGACATGACCAGAACATGTGTGTGTGGTTCGCCGAGCTTCCCGAGCACCTCCCACACCTGTCCTCCACCCTGAAAAACCTGCTCAGTCTTGCACCTGTCATATGTGCTCTATGTAGATCCTTAAATTGAATTAGGCTAAGCCTGGCACATGAGGATGAGGAATTTACCCTACTTAGGGCATCAGCCCATAGCCCCTCCTCAATCTCTTCCCCCAGCTCTTCTTCCCATTTCCCCTTCAGCTCCTCTATCATCGCCTCCCCCTCGTCCCTCATCTCCCGGTATATTTCGGACACTTTGCCCTCTCCGACCCATACCCCAGAAATCACTCTGTCTTGGATCCCCTGCGTCGGGAGCTGCGGAAATTCCCTCACCGGTTGCCTTGCACATGCCCTCACTTGCATGTATCGGAAAGCATTCCCTGGTGGCAACTTATATTTTTCTTCTAGCGCTCCCAGACTTGCAAACGTCCCGTCTATAAACAGGTCCCTCAGCTTCCTAATTCCTGCTCGTTGCCAACACTGGAACCCCCCATCCATCTTCCCTGGGACAAACCTGTGGTTATTCCTTATCGGGGACCACACCGAGGCACCCGTCACTCCCCTGTGTCGCCTCAACTGCCCCCAGATCCTCAAGGTTGCCACCACCACTGGGTTTGTGGTGTACCTTTTCGGGGAGGACGGCAGCGGCGCCGTCACCAGCGCTTTTAGGCTCGTTCCCTTACAGGACGCCATCTCCAGCTTCTTCCACGCTGCTCCCTCTTCCTCCCTCATCCACTTACAGACCATCGACACATTGGCGGCCCAGTAGTAGTCGCTCAAACTCGGCAGCGCCACTCCCCCTCTGTCCCGACTACGCTGCAGGAACCCCCTCTTTACTCTCGGGGTCTTTCCTACCCACACAAAGCTCGTAATGCTCCTGTCTATTTTTTTTTTAAAAGGCCTTTGTGATCAGAATGGGGAGGCACTGAAACACGAAAAGAAACCTCGGGAGGACCACCATTTTTACTGCCTGCACTCTGCCCGCCAACGATAGCGGCACCATATCCCACCTCTTAAAGTCCTCCTCCATCTGCTCCACCAGTCGCGTCAGGTTAAGTCTATGCAGTGTTCCCCAGTTCCTGGCCACCTGGATCCCCAGGTATCGGAAATTCCTTACCACTCTCCTCAGCGGAAGAGCATCTATCCCCCTTCCCTGTTCCCCGGGGTGCATTACAAAAAGCTCGCTCTTCCCCATATTTAGTTTGTATCCCGAGAACTTTCCAAACTCCCTAAGTATCTGCATTACTTCTGGCATCCCCTCTACCGGGTCCGCAACGTATAACAGTAGATCACCTGCGTAGAGCGACACTCAGTGCTCCTCTCCCCCTCTAAGCACACCCCTCCACTTGTTAGAATCCCTCAGCGCTATGGCCAGTGGTTCAATTGCCAACGCGAACAGTAACGGGGACAGAGGACGCCCTTGTCTTGTACCCCTATGTAGCCGCAAATACCCCGATCTTTGCCGGTTTGTGACTACGCTTGCCACCGGGGCCCTATATAAGAGTCTGACCCATCTAATAAACCCCTCACCGAACCTGAACCTTTTCAGCACCTCCCACAGATAGTCCCACTCCACCCTATCGAATGCCTTCTCTGCATCCATCGCCGCCACTATCTATGCCTCCCCCTCCGGTGGGGGCGTCATCATCACCCCCAGCAACTTTCGTACATTAACATTCAGTTGTCTCCCCTTTACAAACCCTGTCTGGTCGTCATGCACCACCCCTGGGACGCAATCCTCTATCCTTGTCACCATCACTTTTGCCAGCAATTTGGTATCTACATTTAGGAGTGAGATAGGCCTGTATGACCCGCATTGCAGCGGGTCCTTATCTCGTTTCAGGATTAGCGATATCGTCACCTCCGACATTGTCGGGGCAGCATCCCCCTTTCCTTAGCCTCATTAAAGGTTCTCGCCAAGAGCGGGGCCAACAGATCCATATACTTCCTGTAGAATTCCACCGGAAACCCGTCTGGTCCCGGGGCCTTCCCTGCCTGCATGTTCCCCAGTCCTTTAATCACCTCATCCACCTCGATTGGTGCCCCCAGACCTGCCACCTCCTGCCCCTTCACCTTCGGGAACCTTAGCTGGTCCAGAAAGTGTAACATTCCTTCTTTTCCCCCCGGGGGTTGGGACTTATATAGCCTCTCATAAAAGGTCTTGAACACCTCGTTCACTTGCCCTGCTCTCTGCTCCATATTTCCCGTTTCGTCCCTAACTCCCCGATCTCTCTCGCCGCCATCCTCTTCCGAAGTTGGTGGGCCAACTGCCGGCTCGCCTTTTCCCCATACTCATATTGCATCCCATGTGCCTTCCTCCACTGTGCCTCTGCCTTTCCCGTGGTCAGCAGGTCAAACTCCGTCTGTAGTCTTCGTCTTTCTCTGTATAGCCCTTCGTCTGGGGCCTCCGCATATTTTTTATTCCACCCTCAAACTTTCCCCCACTAATCTCTCTCTTTCTTTGCCCTCTTGTTTCGCCTTGTGGGCTCTGATGGAGATCAGCTCTCCTCTAACCACCGCCTTCAGCACTTCCCATACTACCCCCACCTGAACCTCCCCATCGTCGTTGACGTCCAAGTATCGCTCAATACACCCCCTCACCCTTCCGCAGATCCCCTCATCCGCCAGTAGTCCCATATCTAGTCGCCAGAGTGGGCGCTGCTCCCTTTCCTCTCCTAGTTCCAAATCCACCCAATGCGGGGCGTGGTCTGAAATGGCTATGGCCGAGTACTCCGTTCCTGTCACTTATGGGATCAGTGCCCTTCACAAAACGGAAAAGTCTATCCGGGAGTATACCTTATGGACATGGGAGAAGAAAGAGAACTCTTTAGCCATCGGCCTGGCGAATCTCCACGGATTCACTCCCCCCATTTGTTCCATCAATCCCTTAAGCACCTTGGCCGCTGCCAGCCTTCTCCCGGTCCTGGATCTGGGTCGGTCTAGCCCTGGATCCAGCACTGTGTTAAAATCCCCCCCCATTACCAAGCTTCCCACCTCCAGGTCCGGGATACGTCCCAGCATTCGCTTCATGAATCCTGCGTCATCCCAGTTCGGGGCATATACATTCACCAGCACAACCGCCTCTCCCTGCAGTCTGCCACTCGCCATCACATATCTGCCCCCACTGTCCACCACTATATTCTTAGCCTCGAATGATACACGTTTCCCCACCAATATTGCCACCCCTCTGCTTTTCACGTCCAACCCTGAGTGGAATACCTGTCCCACCCATCCTTTTCTTAATCTAACCTGATCCGCCACCTTCAGGTGCGTCTCCTGGAGCATGACTACGTCCGCCTTCAGTCTCTTTAAGTGCGCAAACACCTGTGCCCTCTTAATCGGCCCATTTAAGCCTCTCACATTCCACGTGATCAGTCGGATTGGGGGGCCATTCACCCCCCCCCCCCCCCCCCCCCCCCCCCCCCCCCCGTCGACTAGCCATCCCCTTTTTTAGGCCATCTCCTCATCCAGGTCCCGCTCACCCGTCTGTCCCCCAGGCAGCGCCTTCCCGCCCCGATCACCTCATCTCTTACCAGCTCCCCCTTGCCCTCAGCAGCAGCAACCCAGTTAATTCCCCCCCCCCACCCCCCGCTAGATCCCTCTCGAGCTTGGTTATTCCCCCCATATTGCTTCCGGAAGTCAGCTAACTCTGGCTGATCTCGGCTTCCCCCGTTCACTCTTTGACCTCCCTGCATGTGGGGCTCCCTTCCTTCCTGCGCCCGTTTTCCCGCTATAATTTCCATAGCGCGGGAAAATACCCGCGCATTCCTCTCGGCCCCGCCCCCTATGGCGCAGTTCCCTCCTTCCCCTTCCCTGTCCCTTTTTCCACCGGCGCCCACATTTCTTCGTGTCCCCCCATCGGGGGGAGAAAAATTCCCCGTCCAACATTACTGTACAATAGCCCTCCCTTTCCCCACTTTACATTCCTGTACCACCACCTCGCTGCTTCTCTCCAAACATCAGACTCTCAAATCTAGTCCAGTTTCTCTTCTTGGATGAATGTCCATGCCTCATCCGCTGTCTCGAAGTAGTGGTGCTTGCCCTGATGCGTGACACACAATCGCGCCGGCTGTATCATTCCAAATTTTATTTTCTTCCTATGGAGCACAGCCTTGGCCCGGTTAAAGCTCGCCCTCCTTCTCGCCACCTCCGCACTCCAGTCCTGATATACCCGTATCACCGCATTCTCCCATTTGCTACTCCGTGCCTTCTTGGCCCAGCTCAGGACCATCTCTCTGTCCATATAGCGATGGAACTTCACCACTATTGCTCTTGGTGTTTCACCTGCCTTTGGTCTTCTCACGAGGACCCGGTATGCTCTCTCCACTTCCAGGGGGCCCGTTGGGGCCTCAGCTCCCATTAGCGCGTGGAGCATCGTGCTCACATAAGCCCCAACATCAGCTCCCTCTGCTTCTTCGGGGAGACCTAGAATCCGTAGGTTTTTCCTCCTCGAGCTGTTCTCCAGGGCTTCCAGCCTTTCTATGCACCTCTTGTGTAGTGCCTCGTGTGTCTCCGTTTTTACCACCAGGCCCTGTATCTCATCTTCATTCTCGGCTGCCTTTGCCTTCACTCCATGGAGCTCCATCGCCTGGACCTTTTGTGTTTCCTTCAGTCCCTCGATCGCCAGTAGCATCGGCGCCAGCACCTCTTTCTTAAGCTCCTCCACACATCGTTGGAGAAACTCCTGCTGGTCCGGGCCCCATACCATCTGGGCTCCATCCGCCGCCATCTTGCTTCTCCCTTCTCTTCTCTGCCGCTGCTCCAAAGGGTCCTTCGCAATCTGGCCACTACCGCCGCTCCTTTCCATACACACCCGGGGGGACTTCATCCTTCGTCACCCCACACTGGGTTAGGTCGAAAAAAAATTCCGTTGGGGCTCCCGATAAGAGCCCAAAAGTCCGTTAGCACGGGAGCTGCCGAAACGTGCGGCTTACAGTGCATCACCGCAACCTGAAGTCTCCAGTGTGCAAGGTTAAGAATGGTCATTAGCATAGACTCCAAAATGGCAGTGCTGACATCAAATCAATGTTACTCATGAATTCATGTCACAATCTCCCACTCTGCATGTTAACACCTTGTAGTGAGGATGTATTTTAACCACAATAACCCTGAGTAAAGCCACACAACAGTAGCCGCGAAGGTCAGTCCCCCTTTGAGCTTGATGAGTTGTCATCTCTCAGACTCATTCATGACCATTTATTTGTCCAGGGGTATCCTGCTCCTCTGTTACAGTCATTGAAATATTGGATTTGAACTTCAGTAGGTGGGACCTGAAAAGTCAGATGAACCAATACTTTCCCATCCCTAATATGATAGTGGTGGAATGTGTGTTTTACCAGGTCGGTGCTATGATTCTGGAGCACAGTAAGAAGTCTTACAACACCAGGTTAAAGTCCAACAGGTTTGTTTCGATGTCACTAGCTTTTGGAGCGCTGCTCCTTCCTCAGGTGAATGAAGAGGTATGTTCCAGAAACATATATATAGACAGATTCAAAGATGCCAGACATTGCTTGGAATGCGAGCATTAGCAGGTGATTAAATCTTTACAGATCCAGAGATGGGGTAACCCCAGTTTAAGGAGTGCGAATTGTGTCAAGCCAGGACAGTTGGTAGGATTTCGCAAGCCAGATGATGGGGGATGAATGTAATGCGACATGAATCCCAGGTCCCGTTTGAGGCCACACTCGTGTGCGGAACTTGGCTACAAGCTTCTGCTCGGCGATTCTGCGTTGTCGCGCGTCCTGAAGGCCGCCTTGGAGAACGCAAACCCGTAAATCAGAGGCTGAATGCCCTTGACTGCTGAAGTGTTCCCCGACTGGAAGGGAACATTCCTGCCTGGTGATTGTCGCGCGATGTCCGTTCATTTGTTGTCGCAGCGTCTGCATGGTCTCGCCAATGTACCATGCTTCGGGACATCCTTTCCGGCAGCGTATGAGGTAGACAACGTTGGCCGAGTCACACGAGTATGTACCGCGTACCTGGTGGGTGGTGTTCTCACGTGTAATGGTGGTATCCATGTCGATGATCTGGCACGTCTTGCAGAGATTGCCATGGCAGGGTTGTGTGGTGTCATGGTCACTGTTCTGAAGGCTGGGTAGTTTGCTGCAAACAATGGTTTGTTTGAGGTTGCGCGGTTGTTTGAAGGCAAGTAGTGAGGGTGTGGGGTGACCTTGGCAAGATGTTCATCTTCATCGATGACGTGTTGAAGGCTGTGAAGAAGATGTTGTAGTTTCTCCGTTCCGGGAAAGTACTGGACGACGAAGGGTATTCTGTCGGTTGTGTCCCATGTTTGTCTCCTGAGGAGGTCGATGCGGTTTTTTGCTGTGGCGCGTTGGAACTGTCGATCGATGAGTCGAGTGCCATATCCCGTTCGTACGAGGGCATCTTTCATCGTCTGTAGATGTCTGTTACGTTCCTCCTCGTCTGAGCTATCCTGTGTATATGGAGAGCTTGTCCATAGGGGATGGCTTCTTTAATGTGGTTAGGGTGGAAGCTGGAGAAGTGGAGCATCATGAGGTTATCTGTGGGTTTGTGGTAAAGTGAAGTGCTGAGGTGACCGTCCTTGATGGAGACGAGTGTGTCCAAGAATGCAACTGATTTTGGAGAGTAGTCCATGGTGAGTCTGATGGTTGGATGGAACTTATTGATGTCATCGTATAGTCGTTACAGCGATTCTTCACCGTGGGTCCAAAGGAAAAAAATATCATCAATGTATCTGGTGTATAACGTCGGTTGAAGGTCCTGTGCGGTGAGTAGGTCTTGTTCAAACCTGTGCATGAAGATGTTGGGGTATTGGGGTGCGAATCTGGTCCCCATGGCTGTTCCGGCGTCTGGATGAAGAACTTGTTGTCGAAGGTGAAGACGTTGTGATCCAGAATGAAGCGGATGAGTTGCAGAATTGCGTCTGGAGATTGGCAGTTGTCGGTGTTGAGTACTGAGGCTGTTGCAGCAATGCCGTCGTCATGGGGGATGCTGGTGTAGAGTGCCGAGACGTCCATTGTGACGAGGAATGTTCCTGGTTCAACTGGTCCGTGGGTGCTGAGTTTCTGTAGGAAGTCCGTCGTGTCGCGACAGAATCTGGGTGTACCTTGTGCGATGGGTTTCAAGATGCCCTCGATGTAGCCAGGGTGGTTCTCACACAGGGTCCCATTGCCTGATACGATAGGACGGCCTGGTGTGCTGGCCTTGTGTATTTTCGGGAGGCAGTAGAGATCTCCAATGTGGGGAGTACGTGGGATGAGAGCACATAGGGTGCTCTGGTGATCTGGATCCAAGGTCTTGATCAGTCTGTTAAGTTGGCGGATGTGTTCCTTGGTCGGATCTGCGGGTAACTGTCTGTAGTGTTTTTGGTTGTTCAGTTGACGGTATAATTCTTTGCAGTAGTCCGTTCTGTTCAGTATGACAGTGGCCCCTCCTTTGTCTGCTGGTTTGATGACGATGCTGCGGTTGGTTTTGAGAGCGTGGATGGCATTGCGTTGTGCTTGGGTGACGTTCGGGGCTGTCTTGTGAATGCGACTGATGAATCTGGCATTGACGCGACTCCTGCCGGCTTGAGCATACATGTCGAGTCTAGGGCAGCGGCCTTCCTGAGGGGTCCAATTCGACTCTTTCCTCTTCGATTGCCGCACCGCAGATCTCTCGGTCTGCTGTTCCGGTTCATTGGTAGTCTGCTTGGGTTCACTGTTGGCCTCTGGGGGTCTGTGGAAGAATTCCCGGAGCCTCATTCGCCTGATGAATTCCTCCGTGTCTGCCGTGAGACTGATGGGGTCCATTTTGGTGGTGGTGCAGAAATTGAGCCCTCTGCTGAGGACTTCGATTTCATCTGGTTGAAGGGTGTTGTCTGACAAGTTGACAATAGATTTTCCTGTATTGTTTTCTACTGTGGTACCGGGGGTGGCTTGGTTGCTGCTGGTGGTGATGCCGAGTTTCTCAAGCTTGTACGATGGGTTTCAAGATGCCCTCAATGTCGTCAGAGAGGTTCTCACACAGGGTCCCATTGCCTGATACGATAGAACGTCACCCAAGCACATCGAAACAAACCTGTTGGACTTTAACCTTGTGTTGTAAGACTTCTTACTGTGCTCACCCCAGTCCAACGCTGGCATCTCCACATCATGGCTACCATCGACACCGCAAACTGCCGGCTCAAAGTGGGAGGATCTCCAGGAAGATCGCGCATATAGACACTGACATTAAGTTTCTACAAAGATGCAAAAAAGCAGACAAGATCCCGAAAGGGCTGCAGATCACAAACCCACTCAAGTCGACCTACAACACAGACTATGCTGAGAGACTCTGCCGTCGCACCTCTCTCACACTCCTCAACCACCTCGTCCGCCAGCTCTACAGCAGACGACGCAACCTGGAAACCAAGATAGAGGCCATATTCTCAACTTGCGCTCAGGACGCAGCAGACCAGCTGCGGAACACCGCCAAACAGATGAGACAACAATACTATGCCACCTATATGCACACCAAGAACAGAAAGCTTGAGAAACTCGGCATCACCACCAGCAGCAATCAAGCCACCCCCGGTACCACAGTAGAAAACAATACAGGGAAATCTATTGTCAACTTGTCAGACTACACCCTTCAACCAGACTAAATCGAAGTCCTCAGCAGAGGGCTCAATTTCTGCACCAGCACCAAAATGGACCCCATCAGTCTCGCGGCAGACTCGGAGGAATTCATCAGGCGAATGAGGCTCCGGGAATTCTTCCACAGACCTCAAGAGACCAACAGCGAACCCAAGCAGACTACCAATGAACCGGAACAACAGACCGAGAGATCTGCGGTGTGGCAACCGAAGAGGAAAGAGTCGAATTGGACCCCTCCTGGGGGCCGCTTCCCTAGACTCGACGTGTATGCTCAAGCCGTCAGGAGTCGTGTCAATGCCAGATTCACCAGTCGCATTCACAAGACAGCACCGAAGGTCACCCAAGCACAACGCAATGCCATCCGCGCTTTCAGGACCAACCGCAGCATCGTCATCAAACCAGCAGACAAAGGAGGGGTCACTGTCATACTGAACAGAACGGACAACTGCAAAGAAGTATACCGACAACTGAACAACCAAGAACATTACAGACAGTTACCCGCAGATCCGACCAAGGAACACATCCGCCAACTTAACAGACTGATCAAGACCTTGGATCTAGATCTTCAGAGCACCCTACGTGCTCTCATACCATGTACTCTCCGCATTGGAGATCTCTACTGTCTCCCGAAAATACACAAGGCCAACACACCAGGCCGTCCTATCGCATCAGGCAGTGGGACTCTCTGGCTACATCGAGGGCATCTTGAAACCCATCGTACAAGGTACACCCAGCTTCTGTCGCGACACGACGGACTTCCTACAGAAACTCAGCACCCATGGACCAGTTGAACCAGGAACATTCCTCGTCACAATGGACGTCTCGGCACTCTATACCAGCATCCCCCATGACGACGGCATTGCTGCAACAGCCTCAGCACTCAACACCGACAACTGCCAATCTCCAGACGCAATTCTGCAACTCATCCGCTTCATTCTGGATCACAACGTCTTCACCTTCGACAACAAGTTCTTCATCCAGACGCACGGAACAGCCATGGGGACCAAATTCGCACCCCAATACGCCAACATCTTCATGCACAACATCTTCATCGACTGTTCCAACGCGCCACAGTAAAAAACCGCACCGACCTCCTCAGGAGACAAACATGGGACACAACCGACAGAATACCCTTCGTCGTCCAGTACTTTCTCGGAGTGGAGAAAATACGACATCTTCTTCACAGCCTTCAACATGTCATCGATGAAGATGAACATCTTGCCAAGGTCATCCCCACACCCCCACTACTTTCCTTCAAACACCCGCGCAACCTCAAACAAACCATTGTTTGCAGCAAACTACCCAGTCTTCAGAACAGTGACCACGACACCACACAACCCTGCCATGGCAATCTCTGCAAGACGTGCCAGATCATCGACATGGATACCACCATTACACGTGAGAACACCACCCACCAGGTACGCGGTACATACTCGTGCGACTCGGCCAACGTTGTCTACCTCATACGTTGCAGGAAAGGATGTCCCGAAGCGTGGTACATTGGCGAGACCATGCAGACGCTGCGACAACGAATGAACGGACATCGCGCGACAATCACCAGGCAGGAATGTTCCCTTCCAGTCGGGGAACACTTCAGCAGTCAAGGGCATTCAGCCTCTGATCTACGGGTTAGCGTTCTCCAAGGCGGCCTTCAGGACGCGCGACAACGCAGAATCGCCGAGCAGAAGCTTGTAGCCAAGTTCCGTACACATGAGTGCGGCCTCAACCGGGACCTGGGATTCATGTCGCATTACATTCATCCCCCAACATCTGGTCTGCAAAATCCTACCAACTGTCCTGGATTGACACAATTCACACCTCTTTAACCAGGGGTTACCCCATCAC
Organism: Scyliorhinus torazame; assembly: GCF_047496885.1. Taxonomy (NCBI): domain Eukaryota; kingdom Metazoa; phylum Chordata; class Chondrichthyes; order Carcharhiniformes; family Scyliorhinidae; genus Scyliorhinus; species Scyliorhinus torazame. The sequence goes on from NC_092707.1 coordinate 349,959,561, forward strand.
TTGATCTGTAAAGATGTAATCACCTGCTAATGCTCGCATTCCAAGCATTGTCTGGCATCTTTGAATCTGTCTATATATATGTTTCTGGAACATACCTCTTCATTCACCTGAGGAAGGAGCAGCGCTCCGAAAGCTAGTGACATCGAAACAAACCTGTTGGACTTTAACCTGGTGTTGTAAGACTTCTTACTGTGCTCACCCCAGTCCAACGCCAGCATCTCCACATCATGATTCTGGAGGGCAGTGGCGACAATTCCTCTTGTACAGGGTCAAAGCACAGAAGTTATTTTTAGTCGCCAGTGATTGCAAGAAATGTTCTGCTATCCAACTTTAGCACAGTGAAAGGGATCATGCAAAAGCAATACTTCAAATAATCTTTCCTATTTTATGTTAATCCCATGCTTGAAGGACTTCCAAAACGTGTGCACTAAGGTGAGTGTGTGAATCTTTATCTTTAATGTGATCTAACTAAACCTCTTCATCATTTGACTCCAGCCAGAAGGAGTCAAGGTCACTACAATTACTTAGCTGATGACCTCCACCCATGTATCTTGCAACTGAACTTTCCCGAGAGGTGCCCTTCAGCTCTAAATAGAGCCAACCTCCTTTGGTGCATCCCCTGCAGCATCAGCTCCAGTTCTTCAATATTAAAGAGAACATTTCTTCTTTCTGCCATATTGAGCAAGTATTCGGCTTTTCTGCTATCATTACAAACTCGCTTTAAAAGCCCTTCAAAGGCTGCTGACTTGCCAGATTTTGTGGCTTTCTTTCCGATTCACACCTAGCTCGACGAACATATGCTCCACGTGTGGCAACATGATCTTGCATCACAAGAGTCAACCAGGTGTGCCCTCTGAGCTGACAGCGCAGTTGAACCATGCAGTGCCATGGGTCAGCTTCACTTTGTCCTGCCTTCCACTTTGGGATTTCATACATGCAAGGTAGGGATTAGTAGATGTAGCCCAATAAACTTTCTAATGCCGCTACATTGAACCTAAACAGTGAATGTAAATTTACATACCAAAGAAACATTTTCTTTTCAGCATAAATATTAAAACTGTTGACTGCTTCATTGACCCAAGACCCAATCCTAGGATTTGGGCGGCACGGTAGCACAGTGGTTAGCACTGTTGCTTCACAGCGCCAAGATCCCAGGTTCGATTCCCGGCTTGGGTCTACACGTTCTCCCCGTGTCTGCGTGGGTTTCCTCCGGGCGCTCCAGTTTCCTCCCACAAGTACCAAAAGACGTGCTGTTAGGTGAATTGGACATTCTGAATTCTCCCGCTGTGTACCCGAACAGGCGCCGGAGTATGGCAACTAGGGGCTTTTCACGGTAACTTCATTGCAGTGCTAATGTAAGCCTACTTGTGCCAATAAAGATTATTATTAAATATTCGCTTCCCATCGAAGCATTTGAATATGATCGACGAAATGGCCTTCTTCTTTGCTGTAATCATTCCTGTCAGATATGTCTAGCTTTTTAATGTAATGATTAAGAGACATGCTTGTAAATCATCTATCTCTTTCAACAGATTTTTCTATTTGAAAGCAAGACACTATTCAGAGCTTGTCAAAGTCATATTCAATATTGTTTGAAAGGGCAATGTGGTAATTAGACACAAGAAAGGAATAAAAAGGATTCTTTGCTCAAAATTAGGAGGATGTTTTACGAACATATGAAGCAGAGCAGGTGTAGGCCATTCGGCCCCTCAGGCTGCTGCGCCATTCAATAAGATCATAGCTGATTTGACTGTTCCCCCAACTGTACATCCCCTCCTAGCCCCGATAACCTTTGAGTTCCTTGTTGGTTAAGAATCTATGTACTGTTACGACACTCTGGGCTAGTGCGTGGTCAATTCCAGACCCACTTGACCTGGAGTGGCAACATGGCTGAAATTAATTTCTATTTTAAAATACTTGAGGTCTTTGGCTGCCCAATAACTACAGTCACTGGGTTTGTAAATTTAAACACAATTAACTGTTTGATCAGTCACACTAACTATAATGAAATAGGTAACAAATAAAACTGGTTAACTACCATCTAATCTCTAGCTCCCCTCCCTTTTAACTCTCCCCATCCTCTATACACACACACACACACACACACAGACAAACAAACACACAGACAAACAAACACAGAGGGGAAAGAGGGGTGTAAAATAATGATGAAACTAAAAGGATAAGGGTCAGATGGACGTCTTCCAGATAATTTCTTCTTCAGTCTAGGTCTTGTTATCTTGTTTTTCAGCTTTTAAGGTTTTCACTGTAAACTCACAGAAATAGCAGGCAGCCAGCATTCGAGAGAGAGAGACAACATCTTCTTTCAGGGTCTAGAGCTTCTGCCTTCAGACAGTAGACAACAGAGTAGCGAGAAAGAGAGCTGCCTCCACCTTGTGGGTCCAGAGGTTTCTCCTGGGTCCTGTCCGAATACCTAACCTGACAGCAACCAATCGCTGTTGGTTGCCAGGCAGAATACTGTCCCTGGCCAAACCATTGGCCACCAGCCAACAAATCAAAATGAACCCCTCCAATCTCTTGGGTGCCATAAAGTCTGTGTTCTTCTGCCCAAAATGCAAAACTTTATAACATGGTGTAATATATTGACAGCTTGAGTTCCTTACTTCCTCTGCTTAACTTAAAGGTATGCCTCCATTAAAGATCCTTGGACCAAAAATGATAAAGACAAATTAAAGAAATTGGAACTAAGGGAATCAACATAAGGGCCCCACACTACTTTGGCCATAAAAGTATTCAATGACCCTGCCTCCATTGCTCTCTGGGAAGAGACTTCCAAAGACCCATGGATCTCCAGAGAAAAAATGTCTTCTCGGGCGGGATTCTCCGACCCCCCGCCGGGTCGGGGAATCGCGCGGGGGGGGGGGGGCGGCGTGAATCCCGCCCCTGCCGGCCGCCGAATTCTCAGGCACCGAAAATTCAGCGGGGGTGGGAATCGCGCCGGTCGGCGGGCTCCCCCCAACGATTCTCCGGCCCGCGATCAAAGTCCCGCTGCTGTCATGCCAGTCCCGCTGCTGTCATGCCAGTCCCGCCGACCTGAATCAAACCACCTACCTTACCGGCGGGACTGGCGGCGCGAGTGAGCTCCGGGGTCCTGGGGGGGCGCAGGGCGATCTGGCCCCGGGGGGTGCCCCCATGGTGGCCTGGCCTGCGATCAGGGCCCACCGATCTGCGGGCGGGCCTGTGCCGTGGGGGCACTCTTTTCCTTCCGCCTCGGCCACACCCTCCGCGATAGCCAATGCGGAAGTGACCCCCCCCCCCCCCCGCGCATGCGCGGGGATGACTTCAGCAGCCACTGACACTCTTGCGCATGTGCGGACTTCCGCCGACCGGCGGAATCCCTTCGACCCCGACTGGCGTGGTGCCAAAGACCTTTCCCACCGGCCGGCGGCGCGCCAACCACTCCGGCGCGGACCTAGCCCCTCAAGGTGAGGGCTTGGCCCCTAATGGTGCGGAGAAATCCGCACCTTTGGGGCGGCCCGACGCCGGAGTGGTTCACGCCACTCCATCCCGACGGGACCCCCCGCCCCACCGGGTAAGGGAGAATCCCGGCCCTCATCTCTGTCTTAAATAGGAGACCCCTTATTTTTACAATGTGTATCCTTGTTCTAGTTTCTCACAAGAGGGGAAACATCCTTTCAGAATCCTGGCAAGTCCCCTCACGATCTTATATATTTCAGTAAGTTCACATCTCATTCTTCCAACTTACAGATTGTTTAAAACACTTAATACATTTTCGTTTTGAAACCCTCAGCAACAAAGGGCAGGACTGTCTGAATTGAGAGGCGGACCTGGCACAGAGGCCAAGTAGGGGCCACGTAGCTACAAGGGCGGGTGATGAGACATCCTCTTGGATTTGCCCATCTGCAGTCAATTAATGGCTGTCAGGGAAGGAAGCCAGCCAGTAACAGATGGCGGCTGGGTGGAAAATCAACAAAGGAAGGCACAATATTTAAGGGAGTATCAGCTGCCTTCATAGAGTCTGCACACACCAAGGGCATTGGAAGGGGTGTTGGCCATGCAGGAATGGCTGGTGTCAGAAGCTAGGTGACGCTAAGGTTCAGTGAAGCCTCACAGGAGCTGAGGGATTGGTGAGAGGTGTTCTCCCCTGTGGAGGAAAGGAGGAAACCATCAAACCTCAGAAGGAAGGCATGGCTGGACATGGCTGAGGAAGTCAGCAGTCATGGAGTAGTCACACAAACATTAGTGCAATGTCAGGAGTGATTTAATGACCTGCTATAGTCTGGCAAAGTGAGCGGCATCCATAATAGCAAACTCACAACCCTACATGTCCTAAAAGGTGCTCATGAGATATGATATGAGATGGCTGGTCCATCTATCAGACCAGGGACCAGTGTCTACAGTGAGATGCAGAGTCGACTCAAACTGGGCACCCACGGTCAGTCAAAGAGAATTATTGTATTGCTACAGTCTGAATAGCCGCTTGCAGTAGGTCTCCCAGTGGCATGATGCTGGACATGGAAAATGGCTCAGGCTGACAAGCACAGCTGGGCAATGAAACATGTGTCAATTTGTATGCATGCAGTTGAAGGAAGTGTTCTCACAATGTTGGGAGCAGAGATGAACAGGAGTTGGGGTCCCCTTCAGAATTCAAATCTCAGGATGCATTATGTGCATTTCTGTCCCTGTTCCCAGGGGCCATTTGTACCAATCTGCATGCGATGGAGGAGTCCATCCATGCCATGCATAGTGCCATGTTCCTGGTGTGTGAGCACATACGAACATGCAAACAAGGAGCAAGAGTAGACCAATCAGCCCCTCGAGCCTGCTCTGCTATTTAATCAGTTCATGGCTGATCTGACAGTAACCTCAGAACTGCAGCCCACCGACCCCCAATAACCTCTTACCCCCCTGTTTACTGAGAATCATTCCATCTCTCCCTTAAAAAGATTCAAATACTTTGGTCACCACCTTTTCAGGAAGAGAGGTCCAAAGACTCACAACTTCTAAGAGAAAAAATTCCACCTCATCTCCATTTTAAATGGATGACCCCTTATTTTTAGACAGTGACACCTAGTTCTAGATTCTCCCACATCTTGTCCACATCCACCCTGTCAAGACCCCTCAGGATCTTGTATGTTTCAATCAAGTTGCCTCTTACTCTTCTAAACTCCAGTCGATACAAGCCTACCCTGTCCACCCTTTCCTCCTAAGACAATCCACCCATTCCAGGTATTAGACTGGTAAACCTTCTGAGAACTGTTTCCAATGCATTCCACCCTTCCTTAAATAAGATGGTCAATACTGTACACAGTTCTCCAAATGTGGTCTCATGAGTGCCCTTTACAACTGAAGCATAACATCCCTATATTTTTATTCAATTCCCCTCACAATAAACAATAACATTCTATTAGCGTTCCTAATGTATTACTGTACTTGCATACTAGCCTTTTGTGATTCATGCACTAGGACACCCAGATCCCTCTGCACCTCAGAGCTCTGCAATCTCTCACCATTTAGATAATATGTTTCTCTTTTATTCTTCCTGCTAAAATGGGCAATTTCACATGGTCACCCCCATTGAGAGTGGTGAGCCTCGTGGAGATCCAAGTGCAACATCAACATACAACTTAGTGAATGCAAAGAGGTGTGCACTAGCCTCCATAGTAAGGGCTCTCCAAAAGTAGTGTTGAAATACAGGTAGGTAAGATGGCCCTAAAATGCCTTAACCTGAGGTCAGATGTCCAGCCACTCCTGGGAAAGAGGGAAGAGAAGGCCAGGTTGAAATTATGGAGGACTGGATGCTATAGGCCCATGGGGGCTTTTCTCAAGGCATTATTTGCAATATGTTATGGGTCAGGGTTTAGAGAATCCCAAAGTGTATCATGGAGTTCACCTGACCCACAACTTTTAATAGATTGTGGTATGGGGAGCACACGGCCCACTCTACAAGTGTGGTACTTCAGAAAGGGAAAAGTTATTTTTTAAAGCAAAACAATGTTTATTCTATGAACTCAAGTTAACCTTTTTAAAACAAACAGTGAATACCTTAGCAACCATTAATTCAAAGATAACCCACAAAGAATACAACACTAAGTAACCTGTATGCTGTCCTTTTACACCCAAAAGACTTAACAAACCTTTAAACAGAAGCACATCAGAGTTTACATTCAATACTGAAAACTTTTATAATTCTGAATTCACCAAATGATTAAGAGATAGTCCTTCATGGCAGAGAGCTCAACAATACAGCTGCTTTGGCTGACTTCAGCTGCAACACACTGAAAAACGAAACCAAAAAGACAGATATACCCAAGCTTTTCTCAAAGTGAAACTAAAAAGCAGAACCAGAGCTCAGCTCCACCCACACTCTGACATCACTGCAGTAACATGAGCAGCTAACCATTTCTTAAAGCGACATTCTCATGACACCTCCCCCCAAAGAAAAAAAACCCCATCAACTTCAAGATGGTTTCATTTTTCACCTTTTCACCATCCTTTAAGAAAGGTACACAGTAAATTTACTTTATCGTTTCAAAAAACAACACACGCAAACAGGTATAATAATATAGTCCATTTCTTTTTTTTCCTTCTTCCTCCAACTGAAATCCTTCTCGATTAACAGTCGCTTTGAACAAGGAGGTCTCTGCACGATCCGTCCATTGATCTCTACGCCTCGGCATTTCTCTTTAAAGTCAGATACTTTAGTTCAATCTGAACACAGAGTCCCTTGCAATTCTCCAACACAGGAGCATTGGTTATCACAGCTTTCAGGCCGTCAAATGCCTGTTGACACTCCGCTGTCCACTGGAATTTGTTACACTTCTTGAGCAAGTCCATCAGTGAAGCAACCATGCTACAAAAATCTTTCACCAATGTTCGATCAAATCCACTCATGCTAAGAAATCGCATTATTTCCCTTCGTCTCGAGGGTATCGGAAGCTCCTCAAGGAAAGTGACTTTGGCTTTTCCAAATTCACTTTTGGCTAGGGTTATCACCAAACCCGCCTCCTGAAGTCGATCGAATAACTCCATCAGATGTTTTAAATGGTCTTTCCATGTCTGGCTGAAAATTACCAGATCGTCGATATACACCGCACAATTGGGTAATCCTGAAACAACTTTGTTAGTTAACTGTTGAAATGTGGCTGGGGCGTTTTTCATGCCAAATGGCATAACTTTGAATTGGTATGTACCATTTGGAGTCACAAAAGCTGAAATCTCCTTTGCTCTTTCGGATAAAGGTACCTGCCAGTAACCTTTAAGTAAATCAATTTGGAAATAAAAGCTGACTGTCCCACTTCCTCAATGCAATCCTCCAAACATGGGATAGAATAAGAGTCCGTTCTTGTAACTGCATTCACCTTTCTATAGTCCACACACAATCGTTGGGTACCATCTGGTTTAGGTACCATCACTATGGGTGAGCTCCATTGGCTGCAACCCACTTCAATTGTGCCATTTTTAAGCATACTCTCAATCTCTTTGTTAACCTGTGCCAATTTTAAAGGGTTAAGTCTGTCTGGATGTTCTTTGATTGGAACAGCATTCCCCACATCTACATCATGTATAGCCATTTTAGTACTTCCCAATTTATCTCCACAAACTTGCCCATGTGATATCAATAACTCTTTCAGGTCAGTTCATTTTTCCTCTGGAAGATAACTCAACAATTTATCCCAATTTTTAAGAATATCCTCATTTTCTAATTTAATTTGAGGTGTGTCAAATTCACAGTCATCTGGATTTGTTTCGTCACTTTGAGTTAGAATCATTAAAATCTCCTGCTTTTTCTCTCCTTCCCTTTCAAAGTACCTTTTAAGCATATTCACATGACACACTCGGTGAGTGTTCCTTCTATCTGGTGTTTTTACCACATAATTCACCTCACTTAATTTCCTTTCCATCTGATATGGTCCCCTAAACCTTGCTTTTAAAGGTTCACCTACAACTGGTAACAATACTAAAACTTCATCTCCACTGGCAAAACTACGAAGTTTGGATTTCTTGTCCGTGACCCATTTCAGCACATTTTGTGCAACTTTCAAATGTTGTCTAGCCAATTCACCTGCTCTATTTAATCATTCCCTAAAATTTGACACGTAATCCAATAATGTAATTTCCGATTTCTCAGTCACCAATTTTCCCTTAATCAATTTAAGTGGTCCTCTTACCTCATGACCAAAAATTAGTTCAAAAGGACTAAAGTTGGAGGACTCATTAGGAGCATCCCTAATTGCAAACAGTATGAATGGAATTCCTTTATCCCAATCCTCTGGATAATCTTGACAAAACGCCCTCAACATTGTCTTTAATGTCTGATGCCACCTTTCTAACGCTCCCTGCGATTCTGGATGGTACGCAGTTTATTTAAATTGTTTTATTCCTAAGCTACCCATAACTTCTTTGAATAACCTTGAGGTAAAATTTGATTCTTGATCCAATTGTATTTCTGTGGGTAGTCCATATCTAGTAAAGAATTGAAGTAACTCCTCCACAATCTTTTTAGCTGTAATATTACGGACTGGAATGGCCTCTGGAAACCTAGTAGACACATCCATTATCGTCAAAAGATATTGATTCCCACTTTTTGTTTTAGGAAGTGGTCCTACGCAATCAATTAGGACCCTTGTAAAAGGTTCCTCAAATGCTGGAATGAGTATTAAGGGTGCTGGTTTTTTCACTGCTTGAGGTTTCCCTATCACTTGACATGTGTGACATGATTGACAACATTTAACTACATCTTTATGTAGTCCAGGCCAATAAAAATGTTTCTGGATTTTAGCTTGAGTTTTCCTGATTCCTAAATGAACTCCCACTGGTACCTCATGTGCAACTCACAACACCTCCTTTCTATACCCTACCGGCAATACTACTTGATGAACTTCTGCCCACTTTTCATCCGCCTGCATATGTAAAGGCCTCCATTCTCTCATCAAGACATTACTTTTAAGGTAATAACACTCTGGTATACACTCAGATTCCTCTTCCGTGTATGCTTTCTGATACATCCGTTTTATTTCATAGAATTTACAGTGCAGAAGGAGGCCATTCAGCCCATCGAGTCTGCACCGGCTCTTGGAAAGAGCACCCTACCCAAGGTCAACACCTCCACCCTATCCCCATAACCCAGTAACCCCACGCAACACTAAGGGCAATTTTGAACATGAAGGGCAATTTATCATGGCCAATCCACCTAACCTGCACATCTTTGGACTGTGGGAGGAAACCGGAGCACCCGGAGGAAACTCACGCACACACGGGGAGGATGTGCAGACTCCGCACAGACAGTGACCCAAGCCGGAATAGAACCTGGGACCCTGGAGCTGTGAAGCCATTGTGCTATCCACAATGCTACCGTGCTGCCCATCTTTCTGTTGTAACTCCGCCAATTTTCCTGAATATCCGGCCTATCCTCCACCTGTTCTTGTTCTTTTTCAACCATCTGATCAAAAATCGTTACTGATAATTGCACTTCCACTTCATCTTCACTCTTTGATTTCTCCTCTTGGCTTAACCTGTGATTTTGCGACCTTGTTACTACACAATCCAGAAAAATCCCAGGATATTTGTCCTTCAACACTTCAGTTGTCTGATTTTCCACTGGCTTATCAACCGCAGTAGGCATTACTCCCATCTGCGATCCAGCTATATCATTACCCAAGATAAACTGTATTCCTGGACAAGATAGTTTCTCTATTACTCCTACTACCACTTCACCACTCTTCACTGGACTTTCCAACTTTACCTTATATCGTGGAACGCTACTCCTCTCACCCGGAATTCCACATATTGCCACCTTTTCTGGCAACATTCTTCCCAAACTACATAACTCTTTATCTTTTACCATTAAAGATTGACTAGCTCCCGTATCTCTTAAAATTGTGACTTCTTTACCTGCTCCTCCTGATATACATGAGTAAACTTTACCCACACAAGTAAAACATTTTAAGAGATCTGACATCTTCTTATCAATCACCTCTTGATCAGGCTGTACAATCGTTTGCACCTCCTTTGCTTCCCTTGGGCTTTCCTTTACCACTTTAACAAACCCCACTGTCTTATCCTGTTTTCCTACATCAGCCTTCCCAGTGCTTTTTTTCAACCACCAACACTGTGACTTTACATGGCCTAGTTTATTACAGTGAAAACATTTGAAACTTTTCATGTCTCTTCCACCCTCCTGGATTTATTTTTTAGTCTGACGTACACTCTCCTTATTATCTCCCATCAGATCACCTTTACCTCTACCACTTGAATATTTCTCATGTCCCCAGTTTCTATCCCTCACAGGCTGAAACTGATGTCTGAAAGCAAGCTTTGATTTATGAACTAATTCATAATCATCAGCCATTTCTGCTGCTAATCTCGCAGCTTTAACCCTCTGCTCTTCCACATGAGTTCTCACTACATCAGGAATTGAATTTTTAAACTCCTCCCAAACAATAATTTTTCTGAGAGCTTTATACGTTTGGTCTCTTTTCAAAGCCCTTGTCCACCTATCAGAATTACTCTGTTTGAGCCTTTCAAACTCCATGTATGTTTGACCAAATTCTTTCCTTAAATTTCTAAACCTTTGTCTGTAGGCTTCAGGCACTAGTTCATATGCACCTAAGATGGATTTTTTCACCTCCTCATACCTCCTCCTCCGGTAGTGATGCAAACACTTCACTCGCCCTACCTACCAGCTTTGTTTGAATCAGTAAGACCCACATGTCCTGTGGCCATTTCATTTGTTTAGCTACCTTCTCAAATGAATTGAAAAAGGCTTCCACTTCCTTCTTGTCAAATCTTGGCAATGCTTGGACATATTTAAATAGATCACCGCCACGCCTTCGACTTAGACGCTCTTTCTCGCTATCCTCATCACTACCATCCAAGTGTATGTTTCCCTTTATGCCTGCCAATTTTAACTGACTGTCATGTTTCATGGCCATTTTCTGAAGTTCAAACTCTCTCTCTCTATCTTTTTCCCTGATCTGCATCTCCCTTTCTCTTTCTTTTTCCTGTCTATCTCTTTCGTATTGAAGCTGCTTTAATTCTTTCTCATATTCCATTTGTTTAATTTGCAACTGAATTTGTGCCATTTCCAATGAGTCAAACTGTATCTCAGGCAACTTTAAATGTTTAACCACCACCATAATTACCTCATCTTTTCGCATTTTGTCAGGTAATGTTAACTGCGATGTTTTTGCCAAACCTAACAGTCTGCTTTTAGTCTCTGTCCATAATGTACTGCGTGTGACCGTCTCCACCCCCAAAAACCTCTGAGCCTCTGAAAGAGCCATTGTTCACAACACACACCCTACTTAAACTAGAATCCCACACCTGAAAAGCAACCACAATATGCTCATCCCTCACTGTCTTTAAGTTCACTAAGCCAATCCGATAGATAGACTTTTATCCCCCTCGAGCCCCCAATTGTTATGGGTCAGGGTTTAGAGAATCCCAAAGTGTAACATGGAGTTCACCTGACCCACAATTTTTAATAGATTGTGGTATGGGGAGCACACGGCCTACTCTACAAGTGTGGTATTTCAGAAAGGGAAAAGTTATTTTTTAAAGCAAACAATGTTTATTCTATGAACTCAAGTTAACCTTTTTAAAACAAACAGTGAATACCTTAGCAACCATTAATTCAAAGATAACCCACAAAGAATACAACACTAAGTAACCTGTATGCTGTCCTTTTACACCCAAAAGACTTAACAAACCTTTAAACAGAAGCACATCAGAGTTTACATTCAATACTGAAAACTTTTATAATTCTGAATTCACCAAATGATTAAGAGATAGTCCTTCATGGCAGAGAGCGCAACAATACAGCTGCTTTGGCTGACTTCAGCTGCAACACACTGAAAAACGAAACCAAAAAGACAGACACACCCAAGCTTTTCTCAAAGTGAAACTAAAAAACAGAACCAGAGCTCAGCTCCACCCACACTCTGACATCACTGCAGTAACATGAGCAGCTAACCATTTCTTAAAGCGACATTCTCATGACAAATGCCAAAGGATTCTCAGTCCCTTTGGCACTGTCCTGAAGGCTGCACAAAGCCTGGACGACAGAAGTGGCCACCGCATGAATGCATATGACAACCACCATTCCCTGCCCCCTTGCCTAGTGCTAGGGCCCTCTAGGGGCCAGGCAGCCAGAGGATGTCCATTGTGGTCATCTGATGCACCGACCAAAAAAGGTGGTGATTTGCTCCCACATCAGGCCCCAGGCAAACACTATGTAAGACCACCCAAAAGCATTCACATAAATCCACCTAGTTTCACTTGAGATCTCACTGGAAGATTACTTGTAGTTGAATACCGAAGTGTTAGATGTGTGTCGAAAATTAAAGGTCTTGTACTGCATTTTTTAACAGTTCGTCTGCTAATTTCTGCACAAGTCAGTCGTTACCAGATGGCAAGTGCTTTAGATGGAGGGCATGAAAAGAGTACAGAATGAGGGCGCTGTTGATGGTAGCCCTTGGTATGATGTAATGATGGGTCCACAAAGATGGTAATGGTATTTAATGAAAGCCACCAAGACTACCTCAGGGATCATCTCGAGGGGTGATTAATAGTTTCTCAGGAAAAATGTATACTTATAAGTGAGTCACATCTCTCTCTAGTATGCATGTCAAGGCCCATTGGCATCAGACTTGAGGGTGAATTTCATTTGCTGTCCTGTCTCGAACCGAGGAGGAGGAGGCACCGAACTTAATGTGCTTGGCATTCTCCAACGCTTTACCTCTCTGGATCGCCAGGTTGTGCAGAACTGTCATGGAAATCATAATAAAGACAAATTCCTCGAGGTTCGATTTAAGAAAATTTATTGACACAAATATATTTGTGGAGAGAGAGTGTTCCAGCTGCAAAAGCTAGTGCACTGCACTCTGAGTAATACAGTCGAAAACCATTATATTTATAGTGTCAAATAAACAACTTTGAAGAGATAAAGCTTGGGAACATATGCAAGAGGAAATATGAATGTTTTGCCCTTGGTTTAAAAACAATTCGCGTACACATTTTGTTGTCCTTCGGAAGAACAACTTATCATAATAAGGCCAGTACCACATACTAAGCAGTATTTATTCTACGTTACTTGACCTACTTATTTTGCTCAAAAGCAGTGTTAAAATATAGTCAATATTCCCAGCATGCTTCTAAATTGGTAACTCATTAACTTCCCTTTCACAAGAACGCAGCATATCAACTCTTTGCCTGAGATGAGGCAGATGAGGTTCAGACAGGGCATTGGAGGGATACAAGATAGCCAGGAGGGAACTGAAGAAAGGGATTAGGAGAGCTAAGAGAGGGCATGAACAATCTTTGGCGGGTAGGATCAAGGAAAACCCCAAGGCCTTTTACACATATGTGAGAAATATGAGAATGACTAGAGCGAGGGTAGGTCCGATCAAGGATAGTAGCGGGAGATTGTGTATTGAGTCTGAAGAGATAGGAGAGGTCTTGAATGAGTACTTTTCTTCTGTATTTACAAATGAGAGGGGCGATATTGTTGGAGAGGACAGTGTGAAACAGATTGGTAAGCTCGAGGAAATACTTGTTAGGAAGGAAGATGTGTTGGGCATTTTGAAAAACTTGAGGATAGACAAGTCCCCCGGGCCTGACGGGATATATCCAAGGATTCTATGGGAAGCAAGAGATGAAATTGCAGAGCCGTTGGCAATTATCTTTTCGTCCTCACTGTCAACAGGGGTGGTACCAGGGGATTGGAGAGTGGCGAATGTCGTGCCCCTGTTCAAAAAAGGAACTAGGGATAACCCTGGGAATTACAGGCCAGTTAGTCTTACTTCGGTGGTAGGCAAAGTAATGGAAAGGGTACTGAAGGATAGGATTTCTGAGCATCTGGAAAGACACTGCTTGATTCGGGATAGTCAGCACGATTTGTGAGGGGTAGGTCTTGCCTTACAAATCTTATTGAATTCTTTGAGGAGGTGACCAAGCATGTGGATGAAGGTAAAGCAGTGGATGTAGTGTACATGGATTTTAGTAAGGCATTTGATAAAGTTCCCCATGGTAGGCTTCTGCACAAAGTAAGGAGGCATGGGATAGTGGGAAATTTGGCCAGTTGGATAACGAACTGGCTAACCGATAGAAGTCAGAGAGTGGTGGTGGATGGCAAATATTCAGCCTGGATCCCCGTTACCAGTGGTGTACCGCAGGGATCAGTTCTGGGTCCTCTGCTGTTTGTGATTTTCATTAATGACTTGGATGAGGGAGTAGAAGGGTGGGTCAGTAAATTTGCAGACGATACGAAGATTGGTGGAGTTGTGGATAGTAAGGAGGGCTGTTGTCGGCTGCAAAGAGACATAGATAGGATGCAGAGCTGGGCTGAGAAGTGGCAGATGGAGTTTAACCCTGAAAAGTGTGAGATTGTCCATTTTGGAAGGACAAATATGAATGCGGAATACAGGGTTAACGGTAGAGTTCTTGGCATTGTGGAGGAGCAGAGAGACCTTGGGGTCTATGTTCATACATCTTTGAAAGTTGCCACTCAAGTGGATAGAGCTGTGAAGAAGGCCTATGGTGTGCTCGCGTTCATTAACAGAGGGATTGAATTTAAGAGCCGTGAGGTGATGATGCAGCTGTACAAAACTTTGGTAAGGCCACATTTGGAGTACTGTGTACAGTTCTGGTCGCCTCATTTTAGGAAGGATGTGGAAGCTCTGGAAAAGGTGCAAAGAAGATTTACCAGGATGTTGCCTGGAATGGAGAGTAGGTCTTACGAGGAAAGGTTGAGGGTGCTAGGCCTTTTCTCATTAGAGCGGAGAAGGATGAGGGGGCGACTTGATAGAGGTTTATAAGATGATCAGGGGAATAGATAGAGTAGACAGTCAGAGACTTTTTCCCCAGGTGGAACACACCATTACAAGGGGACATAAATTTAAGGTGAAAGGTGGAAGATATAGGAGGGATATCAGAGGTAGGTTCTTTACCCAGAGAGTAGTGGGGGCATGGAATGCACTGCCTGTGGAAGTAGTTGAGTCGGAAACATTAGGGACCTTCAAGCAGCTGTTGGATAGGTACATGGATTACGGGAAAATGATATAGTGTAGATTTATTTGTTCTTAAGGGCAGCACGGTAGCATTGTGGATAGCACAATTGCTTCACAGATCCATGGTCCCAGGTTCGATTCCGGCTTGGGTCATTGTCTGTGCGGAGTCTGCACGTCCTCCCCGTGTCTGCGTGGGTTTCCTCCGGGTGCTCCGGTTTCCTCCCACAGTCCAAAGATGTGCGGGTTAGGTGAATTGGCCAATGATAAATTGCCCTTAATGTCCAAATTGCCCTTGGTGTTGGGTGGAGGTGTTGAGTTTGGGTAGGGTGCTCTTTCCAAGAGCTGGTGCAGACTCAAAGGGCCGAATGGCCTCCTTCTGCACTGTAAATTCAATGATAATCTATGATTAATCTAGGACAAAGGTTCGGCACAACATCGTGGGCCGAAGGGCCTGTTCTGTGCTGTATTTTCTATGTTCTATGTTCTATATTCCATGGCTTCCCCTAATCTTTCCAGGCATCTGAACTTGATTTTCGGAAGTCCTATGGTTTGTTCAATGGTGCGCTATGTAGTCAGGTGACACTTGCTCTTTGTTGGCTTCAGGCCATACACTCCGGCATAAAAAGATTTGCTGATCCTCAGGATATCAGACTGCGATGATTTTACCTAGTCATCTTCCTCCTTCAGGCTGCTGATCACAGAGGTCTCTTTGTGCACCTTTTGGAAGAAGAAACGCAAACACATTATATCCTGCTCCACAGAATGGACTCTGAATAGGAAGATGACCTTGGAGGCATCCAAGGCAAAGATCAAGACTTGCTGGCTCTTCACCTCTTGGAGATCCTCCTTAACATCAACCCCCATCGACTGCAGCCGGGGCTGATTCTGCATTCTTGTCTGGAGTCAGGACATTTCTCCCCCGTCTCTCCCTCTCACCTTCTGAACGCGTTTAAGGATGAAAAACCTCTTGGTTGCTTCCCACCGGAGCGGCGGAGACTCAACGTGGAGCTTCATGGTTCTCCAAACATTGTAATCCCTCTCGAGTTCCTCAATGTTGTCTGAAATCAACAATTTCACATTCAGCTTCAATGTCCCCCTGCCAACCCTCTGGTGTTTCTGCAAGTGACAGTCAGCCAGTAGGAGGCAGTGGTCAGGGAAGAAAACAGGTTTGACGTTGGATCTGACCGTGAATGCATGGGACACAAACAGGAAGTCAGCCCTGGAGCAAACGGACCCCGTCTGGCCACGACCATGTATATCTCTGCTGCGTTTCATTTGCAAGGTTGCTGAAGGCGTTGTGCAGCTTGACAAATTTTGCCATTCCCATCAGGAGTCTGGACGTGGTGTCCAGTCTGCTGTCGGTACTGCCGGATCGTCCAGCCACATTGATGATGTAGTTGAGGTCACCACCCGAAATGACGTGCCTGAAAATGACCAGCAACAGTGGGGACTGCTGGAGGCCTGCCAGCTGCCCGTTCTTTATGGTTGGGGAGTACATGTTTATTAGTCTGAGGGGAACGTTTTTTGTATGTGATGTCTGCTATAGTGAAGCATCCACCCATCACCTCCCTAACTTAGATGATGGTGAAGTTGCCCCTCACAGTCAACGCCCCCCCCCCCCCCCCCCCCCAGCAGAATACCCAGGCCAGAGAAATAGCAATCATTTCCTCCCAATCAGATGGAAGGCTGGTGGGAGTCAACCACCGTCTGTAGCTGCTGGGGTTCGGTATCCCACACTCCTGTAGGAACAGCCAGTCAGCTTTAACATTGGCCAGATAACCAAAGTTAGCAACACATCGCAAAGTAGCTTTAATGCTTCATATGTCAATAGAAGCAATTTTTAAACTCATTTTAAAATGTAGATTTACCAGTCACAAAGCCCAGAGTCTATTCAAATATCAACTGGATGACATCGGGGGGGTTTGTATCCATCGAGTTCTGCGTTTCCCTCAGTAGTGTTGTTACTGCAGACCGATCCTCATCTCGGACATTGCTGCTCCAGGTATCCCAGACCTGGAGTATGTCCTTCTATTTATTTTCCTGGGTCTGGGATGCGATGGTTGCATTGCTGCTCCTGTAGGCCGGTAGTTGGTGTTCCCGGGCCTTTTTTTGCCTTCATCGACTATGGTCTGGGGTCTCTGTGTCTCCCGTTCCGCCTTGGAGCTTAGCCACTTATTTTGTCAGTGGCAGCCAAATTATCCTTCCTCATCTGAGGAGGAGGAGACACTCCAGGCGCGAGCAGAAAACGGCCTCTTTTTAGCATTCAAAAGAATAATGACATCTAATATTTTTAGTTTCTTCCACTTGCGTGTTTTGTTGGTCACCATTAGCCAGGGTCCTTCTTATTCTGCTTCCTCCTCTTCCATTGATTCAAAAAGGTGGTGTTTCATCAGGGTCTGCTGAGACTTCCACTTTTTGCTCAGAAACCTTGCCTACTTTTACAGTATCTTGTGCAGCGGTGTCCTTGTTCTTGTTGGAGGAGGGTACATGAGTCTCCCTTTTTAATTAAAAAATAAATAAATTGAGTGAACCCAATTCTTTTTTCCAATTAAGTAGAATTTAGCGTGGCCAATCCACCTACCCTGCACATCTTTGGGTTGTGGGGGTGAGATACACGCAGAAACGGAAAGAAGGTGAAAACTCCAAAAGGACAGTGACCCGGGGCCAGGGTCAAACTCGGGTCCTCGGCGCCATGAGGCAGCAGTGCTAGAACAAAGAACAAAGAACAAAGAACAAAGAAATGTACAGCACAGGAACAGGCCCTTCAGCCGCGAAGCCTGCGCCGACCATGCTGCCCGGCTAAACTAAAATCTTCTACACTTCCGGGGTCCGTATCCCTCTATTCCCATCCTATTCATGTATTTGTCAAGATGCCCCTTAAACGTCACTATCGTCCCTGCTTCCACCACCTCCTCCGACAGCGAGTTCCAGGCACCCACTACCCTCTATGTAAAAAACTTGCCTCGTTTATCTCCTCTAAACCTTGCCCCTAGCACCTTAAACCTATGCCCCCTAGTAATTGACCCCTCTACCCTGGGATAAAGTCTCTGACTATCCACCCTGTCTATGCCCCTCATAATTTTGCTAACCTCTATGCCACCGTGCTGCCCTTTAATTTTTTTTTAAATTCATTTATGGGATGTGGGCGTCGCTGGTTAGGCTCATTTATTGCCCATCAGTGAAGGAACGATGATATATTTCCAAGTCAGGGTGGTGAGTGACTTGGAGGGGAACCCATGACTCTGCTGCTCTTGTCCTTCTCGATGGTAGTGATCGTGGGTTTGGAAGGTGTTGTCTGAGGAACCTTGGTGAGTTACTGCAGTGCATCTTGTCAATGGTACACACGGCTGCAACTGTCCATCAGTGGTGGAGGATTTGAATGTTTGTGGAAGGGGGAGCAATCAAGCGGGCTGCTTTGTCCTGGATGGTGTCGAGCATCTTGAGTGTTGTTGGAGCTGCACTCATCCAGGCAAGTGGAAAATATTCCATTACACTCCTGACTTGTGCCTTGTAGATGGTCTACAGGCTTTGGGGGGTCATGACGTGAATTACCCACTTTAGGATTCCTAGCCTTTGACCTGCCCTGGTAGCTACAGTATTAATATGGCTAGTCCAGTTCAGTTTCTGATCAATGGTAACCCTCTGGATGTTGATAGTGGGGGATTCAGCGATGGTAATTCCATTGAATGCCAAGCGCCGGTGGTTAGATCCTCTCTTGCAGGAGGTGATCATTGCCTGCCACTTGCGTGACGCAAATGTAACTTGCCACTTGTCAGCCCAAGCCTGGATAATGTCCAGGTCTTGCTGAATTTGGACATGGACTGCTTCATTATCTGAGGAGCTGCGAATGGTGCTGAACATCGTGCAATCATCTGCAAACACTGACCTTATGATGGAAGGGCGGTCATTGATGAAGCAGCTGAAGATGGTTGGACGCTACTCTGAGGAACTCCTGCAGTGATGACCTGGAACTGAGATGATTGACCTCCAAACACCACAACCATCTTCCTTTATGCCAGGTATGACTCCAACTAGTGGAAAGTTTTCCCCCTGATTCCCATTGACAGCAGTATATATATTTTTTTAAATTTAGAGTACCCTATTATGTTTTTTCCAAAAAGGGCGCAATTTAGTGTGACCAATCCACCTAACCTGCAGATCTATGGGTTGTGGGGGTGAAACCCATGCAGACACGGGGCGAATGTACAAACACCACACAGACAGTGGCCCAGGGCCGGGGTTCGAACCCGGGTCCTCAGCGCCGTAGGCAGCAGTGCTAACCACTGTGCCATGTGCCCCACCATTGACTCCAGTTTAGCTAGGGCTCCTTGATGCCATACTTGGTCAAATGCTGCCTTGATGTCAAGGGCAGTCACTCTCACCTCACCTCTGGCATTCAGCTCGTTTGTCCATGTTTGAACCAAGGCTGTGATGAGGTCAGGAGCTGAGTGACCCTGGCAGAACCCAAACTGAGCATCCGTGAGCAGGTTATTGCTGAATAGGTGCCACTTGATAGCACTGTTAATGACTCCTTCCATCACTTTGCTGATGATGGAGAGTAGACTGACAGGGCAGTAATTGGCTGGGTTGGATTTGTCCTGTTTCTTGTGCACAGGACATGCCAGGTCAATTTTTCACATTTCCGGGTAGGTGCCAGTGTTGTAGCTGCACGAACAGCTTGGCGAGGGGTGCGGCAAGTTCTGGAGCACAAGTCTTCAGTACTATTGCTCGGATATTGTCAGGGCCCATGGCCTTTGCAATATTCCTTGTGCTAATCTTCTTGGTTGCACTCCCACAGATTATTTGCGGAGACGTAGCACACCATTTTGGGCAGGATGTCCAGTTGTGCCGTGGGTATGTCAAACTTGTGGCTGCCCTGCGTGGAAGTGAAGCTGGATGGAGGGTGCAGCATGGCTCTGTTCGCTTCTGTCTCCAAGGTCACCTTGACCTGGATTTAGCTGGTCCAAAGCCCAAAAGTGTCTTTGACTTCAGTGCAGTTTCCATTCATCTCAACGTAGCCAGTGTAGAAGGTGGAAAACTGAAAGCCCCGGCGACCAACCCCACCATATTCCTGCTTTCGGCAGGTGAGCTCTGGACCACACATTTTTCCGCTGCTAACTGTCACCCTCCTGCTCAGAACGAGTGGGAAGTTTGTATTTGATCCAGAAATACATTGAATAATAATTCTGCAAATCTATCCAGACATCCAGAAAGATTTGCATGAACCAGTCAGCAGATTATGGAGGCTCGCCATTATGCAAACGACATAATCATTTGAATTTCATATCAATCACTCAATTATTGAAGGAATTAAATTACTTTGAACTTTGAAACAGAAATAGCCTTTCTGATCTCAGAATCAAAAGATAATGCCTGAAGTTTAAATTGAGCAAATTGGCACAAGCAAATGTACACAGTTGCAGCACATGCAAAGAGGCACAGGTGTCTAACCAGGCTTTGTCTCTCTCCAGATCCACACTATTTGTTTCTAATTTTACAGATATTAGCATTTGAATGACTGCATTTGTGCACGCTGCACCAGGGACAACAGACAGAAACTACCAGCAGCACGCTGAAATATAAGACAGATTTCCAGCAGTGAGAAATGGTTTGTCACTTCTTTGTTCTATTGCTAAATCAATAAACGAGTTGAACGTTATGCTCTGTGGTATTGTCTCTATAGTAGCAGGTGTTTTCCTATTCATCTTTTGCTCTGGCATAATAAAAACTATTTAGCGGAAAGAATTCCGGCGCAGAAAGAATTGCCCTGGAGTGAAGTGGGTGAGCAGGGTCCCAAATTTTGCGGCAGCTCCCCACGAGATTAACACCACATCGGTCATGAATCCGCTTAGTTGCTGCAACATTTCAGGCTGCTGTGAAATCCTTGTTGTACTTTTTATAACTATGCAAATGAAGACAGCACGGGCAGCACAGTGGCATAGTGGTTAGCACAGTTGCTTCACAGCTTCAGGGTCCCAGGTTCGATTCCCGGCTTGGGTCACTGTCTGTGCGGAGTCTGCACATTCTCCCCGTGTCTGCGTGGGTTTCCTCCGGGTGCTCCGGTTTCCTCCCACAGTCCAAAGATGTGGAGGTTAGGTGGATTGGCCGTGCTAAATTACCCTTAGTGTTCAAAAAATGGTTGGGTGGGGTTACTGGGTTATGGGGAGGGTGGAGGTGTGGGCTTGGGTAGGGTGTCCTTGCCAAGGGCTGGTGCAGACTTGATGAGCCGAATAGCCTCCTTCTGCACTGTAAATTCTATGAAAAGTCTATGAAGACCGAAAGGACCATTTCGGAATATGGGTTATGTTACCCACCTGCCGGTCACTCAGAATAGCTAATATCATTCTTACCATGAAGGCAAGACCTTTCTTAACATCGGATTGTTTATTTGACTTCGAGGCAATGGAGACTGAGGGGAGTTGTAACCCCTGAGGCTGACTGGGTTGGGAACATGTGCAAAATATTTCAATGTGGCAAAATGTTTTAACTGGATTTTCATATTTAATTCCTGGTGGCCAGCCAGGGTTTTCAGCTCTCAGAAATCCCAGCCTAAAAGGGGTTGTAAAAGCCAGCTCCACGAGGTAAATTTACCATTCGTCAGCAGTCCCTCGGAATCGAAGATGACATCCATCAGGCTTGATGAGTCTTCAGATGACGGAGGAGCCCAATTCTGGATCCACAAGTTCTGCACAGTGAGAGAATGTTGTTGAGCAGGTAGTAGCATTCACAGCCTCGGGTTGGCTTCTCTCTAATTCCTCTGTCGCCATTCAGCCTCACTGTCAAGTCGTATTATTGCACTGCTTGTGGGCCAGGAGGAGCAGGACCCAACAAGCTAATCTGCACACAATTTGAGCTCTATAATCAGCTATCCCAAAACGTTTGCTGTCTGGCACACTCGCACCCACAATGTCAGATGCCCCCACAATATTCCACCCTCAGGATGATATCCTATCGCCCTGATGTCCAACCCCACCAATGATCAACCACCCCAACAATGTTCAATACCCTGCAAGATATGACTTCCCCATGATGTCCCATCCCCCAATATCTGACCCTTCCCCCACCTCACTCCCCTCAACCATGATGGACTTACTTGACATCTGTCTTCCCACTGGACAGGTAGCCATGTCAATCTAGCTGCCCATTGGACAGGAAACCTGTTGAAAGCTTTTGCAGAACATCTAAGAAAACCAGCCAGTTTCTCCCCCCCCAATCACCATCCCTCCAAAAAAATACTTGGTAAATTCTGCTTTCCCTGTCTCACTCTCTATCCAGCCACAACCTGATTCAATGCAACAACCGCCCCACCCCACTCCACCTCCCCCGCCGCCCCCCTCCCCCACCTTCATTCTTAGATCACTGGAAAGTATGATTCTAAAGCTCCAGGTTTCCTCACTCAATTAAATGCCTTTCATCACCTCAGGTCACCAAGATGAATTACTTTCAAAATGTAATCACTCTTTTTTAGGTAATAGTTGAACCAAGTTAGGGAAATCCCTAGCAGCGCAGAAGAGGTGTTGAAAGACTGCAGATAGATTGAGTAAGGTTAATGCCAACGCCTACACAGTCACAAAGAATGTCATTATGCTTTTGATTTTAACTACTTACAATGTCAGCGCCAGCATGAGTGCAAGAAGGGAAGCTTAGTGGTCAATAGTTCAGTAAGAATGAGGAGAAATGAATAGGAGATCTCATGATGAGCTCAAAAAGGACATGATTTCGGATTGGTGGGAAACTGCAGAGAGTCGTGAGTTCAGGCAGGAGGAGAGCCAAAGTGGAGATTTGACTTGGTCCAGGCAATGGGGAGGAGGGAGGAAATCCGAAGAAGAGGTTGAATGGGTGGTCTCAATGTTCATAATAAAGAGTTCCTCATATTTACTGCACGGGGTGAGCCTGGAGGGGGTTGGGGTGAGGTGGGGGGGAAGGGGGGTGCGGGGAGGGGGGTTGCTGGAAGTGAATTAAAGTTGGTTCACAAAGCAACATTGGCTCGGGCATCAAGAGAACTCCCACACCTTTTTAGAGTATGTGGTGACATGCATCACTGTAAGTACACACGGGGTTAATGTTAATACACTACAACTAAGTAAACACTAGAGGGAGCACCGGAGATGTCATGACATGCAGGCATACAGCTAATGAACACATAGAATAGGACACGACCAATGGGCAGTCAAGACACCCAGAGGTGACACTACCACAAGGGGGCAACCCATATATAAGGACAGGGCACACATGCTCTGTCTCGTTCCACAGGCGACACTTAGAGAGAAGGACAGGGGCAGATCAGAAGCATCACACCCACCACGTGGATTAGAGCAGACTGATTAGTTAGACTGAGTTACTATAGCAAGATTAGCAGGAGAGTCAAACTCATAGAGAACTGTGCTAATGGTTCAATAAATCACACTGAACTTACTTCAACGTCTGGAGTATCTTTTGGTCAAGGCTGCATCGAGTTGCAGCCTGTGTTACCCCAGAGTACATAACACATCAGAGTACAGTTAGTTGGAGAGACAAAGTGCCTCTTTGAATGAGAGAGAGAGATAGGCCATGAACTCCTGTTTCTGTTCAACCTGCTGTGTCTATCGTTGCCAGTGAGGCTAGTTGACCTGTCATTGAAGTAGGTCCTTCTGAGGTGGCATCAACTGTAGACCACAGAATCACCCATAAAAATGCTGAGCCTGTGACTGGGCTACAGAGATCTGGGAAGAGCCGGTGGTCTCGGGACCGATTGACTCTTTGATGGACTCTCTATCCTTGGTTATCCCTGTTAACTGTTGTAACATTTATGCATAGTTATGGTGTAGAGTATTAAGGGTCTTAAGGGGGGAGGGGTGTGGTAGGGTAGCCCCTTTAAGGGAGCGAGCTCCATGGACCACATGAACGACTCATGGCCAATCACGCAAGAGTACATGAACCCCTGTCATTGGGGAGTTTGCAAGGGGCCCTAATGAACAGGACCCCATCAGGTGTGGACCAGGGAGCTGTAGAGTAAAGACATGGGCCGGGATTCTCCGGTCTCCGACGCTGAAATCACGTTCGGCAATTGGCTGGAGAATCCACGTTGGTGGCGAAATCGGGAGCAGTGCCACATTTGCGATGCTCCGCCTCCTCCAAAACGCGTACTCTAGAAGTATGCTGCACACCTTATGGATGGCCTCACGACTTGACCTGAGGCCCACCCATCCGATGCTCCGCCCCCGACGGGACACGTTCCCGACGGCGTGGTTTTCTCATGCTATTTGTTTTCGGGAACTAGGCGTGGCGGCTGCAGACTGAGTCCAGCACCACCACAGTCGGGGGAGAGCCGATCCGCGGCAGGGGGGGCTTTGGCAGGGACTGGGAGCACTGGTGAGGGTTGGTCCATGGGTGGCGAGCCTGGCAAAATGGGGGCATTATATGGCAGGCCAGATCCACGCGCGGCCGATGCCATGTTGCACGGCGTGGACACTGCAGGCCACCGCCATGCGTTTGCGTGGCCACGGACCCGCCAATTCTCCGGCCATATCGGCAGCTAGAGCCGGGTGCCCTATGATGCGTGCCTGCTAGCCCCACACCAGGCGCAGGAGCGGTGGCCGTTTTGAGCCGTTTTTTGGGTTGTAAAAGGCCAGCGTTCCCACGGCGGCGTCCGCACTTTGTCTCAGAATCGGTGAATCCAGCCCCTGGGATGGGATTCTCTGTTTTGGGAGATGTTGGGCGGGATTCTCCAGCCGCCGACACTGAAATTGCATTCAGCGATCGGCCGGAGAATCCCCATTTGCGCCGAAATTGGGGGCGGCGTTGCTTTTGCAATCTCCGCCCCCTTGAAAACGACGTACTCAAAGAGTACGCCAAACACAAAGATATCACCGGAGGCCCTCCCCCGTTGCTTCGCCCCTGATGGGCCGAGTTCCCAAGGGCATGGAGCACTTATGGTTTTTTTTGTGAACCCTGCGTGGCGGCGGCGGGCTGAGTCCAGCACTGCCAGTGTCGGGGGGGGGGGGGGGGAGCCATTTCACGGGTGGGGTGGGCTTTGGCGGGGGCTGGGGGATGTTCCGGGGGTGGCGATGCTGATTACAGGGGGGGCAGTTTTTGGCAGGCCGAGGCAGGCTGCCGCCGTGCGCATGCATGGCCACGGACCCAGCAATTCTCTGGCTGTACCCACAGGTAAAGACGGGGGGATTTACGCTGCATGCCTGCTAGTCCCCCACCAGACGGAGGATCAGTGCAGTTTTTGCGCCGTTTCTTGAGCCATAAAAGGGCACTGTTCCCATGCCGGCATCAGCATATTGTCTCCCAATCGAAGAATGCAGCCCAATGTGCTCCTGCCAGAGCTGAATTGCACCAGTTTCATGATCCCCTTGCGGTAAAGGGGGATGCAATTCCGTGTTCCACGCCATGCAAATTTGCAAAGCTTGGAATACAAGGGATTCCCAAGGAATATAGACAGCACTAAGTTTACTGTTCCTCTCCCGTACAGTCAGATGGCCAGCTCACTCCATGCAGGCTAGCTTGGAATACAAGGGATTCCCAAGGAATATAGACAGCACTAAGTTTACTGTTCCTCTCCCCTACAGTCAGATGGCCAGCTCACTCCATGCAGGCTAATACATGAATAATGTTCAGTTGGTTGAGCTGCTAAGAGGATGCTGTCACCAATGAAGCCATGCACCACCTGAGGGTTTTTCGTTCTGAAACAGCAGAGTACATGAAGCAAATAGGAAAGAAAAAAAATAGCTTATACTTATCAAAGAGATCGAGATGTGATTTCGAACAATACACCTTCTGCTTTGAAACCTATATTTGAAACATGGCTGAAGTTCTAAAGATATTCTATTTGATGTTTCTAACATTCAATGTACACATGAAACACAATTCATGACTGTTTGAACTACTCTGGAAAAATAGTTGACTCAGACAGTATTCAAGGTGCTTTACTTAATTTTGTTTGTGATAGATTGTGAAAAAAACAGTGGTATCCATTTGATCATGAGGACACATAGCATTACAGGAACAGCCTGTGCAAAGATCTTAGCCAGGATTCTCCGAGAACCGCGCCGGGTCGGAGAATCGGCGATGACGCCGGATATTCCCGCCACGCCGCTCCGATGCTGGGCCGCGATTCCCCACCGACGGGAGAATTGAGGCCAGTCGCACGCACATTTTCAACCGGCCCCGCAGCGATTCTCCGCAGTCGACCGGCCGAGTTCCCACCGTGTTCCGCCGTCATGGTTTTCAAACCTGGTACTACCTGGCGGGAACTCGGATCCGCGGCCGCGATGGACGTCCTGGTGGGGGGGGGGGGATCAGACTCCGGGGGGCCTGCACGACGGCCAGGACCGCGATCGGGGGCTGCCGATCGGCGGGCGCGTGTTATCTGGAGGGGGCCTACCTCCTTCCACGCGAGCCCGCTGTGTACTGGATTCCATTATCAAGGATTTCATAACACAGCATTTGGAAAGCAGTGATGTAATCAGACAAAGTCAGCCTGGCGTTACGAAAGGAAAATGATGTATAGAGCATTGGTGAGGCCGCACCTGGAGTACCGTGTGCAGTTTTGGTGTCCTTATCTGAGGAAGGATGTTCTTGCTATGGAGGGAGCGCAGCGAAGGTTTACCAGGCTGATTCCTGGGATGGCGGGACTATCATATGCGGAGTGACTAAAACAATTAGGATTATATTCATTGGAGTTTAGCAGAGTGAGCGAGGATCTCATAGGGACTTACAAATTTCTAACAAGATTAGACAGGGTAGATTCAGAAAGAATGTTACCGATAGTGGGGGAGTCCACAACCAAGGGGTCATAATTTGAGGATAAGGGTTAAAACTTTTAGGACTGAGGTGAGGAGAAATGTCTTCACCCAGAGAGTGGTGAATCTGTGGAATTCGCTACCGCAGAAAGTAGTTGAGGCCAAAACTGTAATTTCAAGAAGGAATTAGATATAGCTCTTGGGGCTAAAGGGATGAAGGGATATGAGGGGAAGACGGGATCAGGGTATTGAACTTGATGATCAGCCATGATCATAATGAATGACAGAGCAGGCTCAAAGGGCCGAATGACCTCCTCCTGCTTCTGTTATTTATGTTTCCATATTTCAGTTTTTTAAATTTGGAATATTACTTGGGCCTTATTTCATGTTTAATCCGTTTATTTGAGGTCAGGCTACACTAATTCTTTTATCAAGACTGTTATTTGCCTCAATATGAAAATGTTGCGTTAATAAATTCCCAAAAGCAAGCCAAGAAGCAACTAAGCATTATATTCTTTGTGAAACACCAGAAGTATCTGGTTCAAGTCTAATTACAAAGAAATAGTTCAGGTTCAATTGAGAGAAATACATTTCTGACATTGAATGAAAGAGGTTTTTACACAATCCCCCATTCAAAGACCATTTGGGGTTCTTTGTTTTGCGTTCGGAACTGACCCTGAGGATAGCTATGCAGTTTGCAAATATATTGCAAAGCCAAGACTGTCTAATCTTGCAATAAATCTCCAATTTGATACTGCAATGGAAACCTTCGGCCAATGTACAAACAGGCACTGAACAGTTTACTATTGGAATAGAAATATTAGTTTCCACTGGCCTGAGAAACAGGTTTGCTTATCCTCATTAATTAAACAGTGGAAACGTAACGTTCAGATAGGTATTAGAGCCCAATAGCAATTTCATTACGACACTGGCACCCTGATCAATTTACACAAAGTGAATGAGGGTATTTGAATAATGTCATTAAATAGGGCCCAACTATCTCCGAATTCCCCCAGATTCACTCTGTAATCATGAGTGAAAATAATACCATGTTATCACGGAGGTGGAGCTCTGCTTGCAAAAAATCTGAGGGACAAGTTTAAAAAAAACTATCCGTTTACTTTAGCTGGGTAAGGTTTTGAAGTGAATCCTGCGAGCCATCAAAAAATGGCAACCGTTTCTTTAAAAACTAAATGTTTACATGTATCAACGTGCAGTCTAAAATAAATCTCATTAATTGAGTTTGACATCTAAAGTAATTGATTTGTTCTGCATTGAATGTGACTAATTTTCTACTGTTAATTTAAACTCTAAAAGCGCTGGAAGATGAAATACATAGCGTTTAAATTCAAGACATAAATGTTCTCCTTATAAATTTGGAACTTGATGCTTAATTAAAAATGATGGTCTCGAACTTCAGTGTGTCTGATGGTGTTCACCTCCATTACTATTTTTATGAGGTAATGTCTCAACAGATCAGCCTTTAGTGGGAGCATCTGTGGAGAACCCTCAGTATTCAAAAACAAAACTGGTCAAAAATTAAGCTATCCCAATCAATTACACAGCATTTAAATCATTAGAAATAACAAGGGAATTGCTGCCTTCACAAATTTTTAGCAAAAGGCATTTCTAAGGAAATGGATACCGAAGACCAGAATTTCTCCAGAGTGAGTCCAAAGCAAGGATGCATTCTCGTTGGCCTGGTCTTTTCAGACTGCGGGGTCACCCTTCCTTCCATCCGAAGAATCGGCGGGGAACACATCCACATTGACTCCGAGTGCTCCGTAGCCAATTTACACTTTAATGAGCATTAAGAGGCTGCGGGTTGGACTATCGTCCCTCACTCAAGCGGACCTCCCACTTTACAGTTCTGACAATCTGATTGGCCGGCAACTCTCCAGTCCCTGCAGTGACAGTGCAGTAGTGGACTAAGGAAGAAATGCAGGAGGAGGCCAGAGACCAAGTCTGACAACCAGAGGCCCAGGTCGTTTTTAAGGGGTTCCCAGGGTGAACAGAGTAGAGAAGGCCTGAGGTGGCGATCGGGGTCTCAGGACAGAGACCGGGGAGGAGCGAGGTTTAGAAGCCACCGGACCTTAAGGGGAAGCATCTGAGACATAACTTTTTAAAATAAATTTAGAGTACCCAATTCATTTTTTCCAATTCAGGGGCAATTTAGCGTGGCCAATCAACCTACCCTGCACATCTTTGGGTTGCGGGGGTGAAACCCACTCAAATGCAGAGAGAATGTGCAAATTCCACACGGACAGTGACTCAGAGCTGGGATCGAACCTGGGACCTCGGCGCTGTGAGGCTGAAGTGCTATCCACTGCGCCGCCGTACTGCCCTTCTGAGATGTAACTTTGATGTTCTAGACTTGTCCCCACAGAGGTTCAATCTTCCCACCAACCTAAAAATTCAAGCTGGGCAGGAAACAGCCGTTCAGTGGCCATTGATTAAGGGCCTCAATTGCGTCAAAGGCGGTCTTCCCATCTGAGGCCTTGCCTACCCTGGGGCAGCATGGTAGCACAGTGGTTAGCACAATTGCTTCACAGCTCCAGGGTCCCAGGTTCGATTCGCGGCTTGAGTCACTGTCTGTGCGGAGTCTGCACGTTCTCCCCGTGTGTGCGTGGGTTTCCTCCGGGTGCTCCGGTTTCCTCCCACAGTTCAAAGATGTGCAGGTTAGGTGGATTGGCCGTGATAAATTGCCCTTAGTGTTGGGTGGGGTTACTGGGTTTTGAGGATGGGGTGGAGGTGTGGGCTTGGGTAGGGTGCTCTTTCCAAGAGCCGGTGCAGACTTGATGGGCCGAATGGCCTCCTTCTGCACTGTAAATTCTATGATACCCTTGTGTTAAATCACTGTGTGGTCAGGGTGGGCGAGCACCCGGAGGTATTCCTATCCCTAAAATTTCATGCAGCCCCTCACCTAAAGCCCCACTGGTGGGGGGCATAAAATTTGGCCATAATATTTACCTAACTTCTAATTTCGAACTTGGCGGCTCAATTTGAGCATTTGAGCTCTGGGAGGGGTAGGATAGGGTCAGGTGTGGAGTTACACTGCTGAAATCCAAAATCATGCAAGCAATTCATTATATTTCCAATTAATTAACAGTTGTGATTCTGACCCTTGACAAGGTTCCCACTAAAAGCAGGCTGGACACTACTTAAGATGCAAATATTGCAGCCCCGTGATGTCATTCTTGTAGTATTAGCATCAAAGAAGGGGAGTCCCACATGTTTGGTGGAGCTGAATGGCCAGGTGAGGACAAACCCTGCAAAGAGTTCTGGAGCCTACCCTGTCCTGGCCTTCCTCTGATTTCCTGCCCTGGCCTCCTCCCAATCACACAATGTGCAAGCGTCTCAAGCCCTGGCTGATTCCACCATGAAGTGAGGATCGCCTTCAACCCACTATTCACGGGTTCATGACCGTCTCCTACATCCAGTTTCCACTCCAGCCCATCAACCAGATAATGAACCAGAATGGGTTTTTAAAAGAGTCCAGCAAGTTGTCGATAACTGAAGCCTTGTTGTTACGATCAGCAGGGCCTCCTTGTCCCTAGTCTGTCCAAGTGCACTGTACACCTGTAAAAATCAAGACCTAGTTGCCTAGAAGAAGGTGTCATGAATGGCTACCAGCCAAAGATGAACCCACTGGAGACATCAACCAAGTTGGCCTTTTTGGTAGGAAAATGTACATGCTGTTCAAATCGCCCTCTCACGACTGCTTGTAAAGTTCCACAAATTGAAATATTTTCATCCACAGAGATACATAAAACAATCTTTCACCAATTGTCTGAGAGGATTACATTCCAGGATAATGTTTTCTTTTATATAACAAAATAAATGTATGTTAAAGGTCTCCACTGCATATAAGTCACACACGTAACACATGAATGTGAACTAATCAAACCAGACGTGTGTAGAGTTTAAATTTTTATTTAGTTGACAGAATATGAATTCCTTATAGTACACAAATTTTGACAAAAATTAAACTTAAAATCACAAATAGAATTTACAGTTTTTAGCTGATTAATGTGAGACCATGTTATGTATTTATATTGATTTCTGAGAAGCAACACTGAAGCTGTACTGGGCACGATATAATGACATTTGCATGACATCGCCGGAAGTGATGACACTGATCGCTAGCACGGGTAACGGTGCAGAGTAAAGAAGCAGCCTGTACTGAACAGGCCTCGTTAATAAATCTCCTTCAGTTTGTCAGTCTCCATGCCTCCTAGCATCAATCCTGTGGACACAACATAGAACATACAGTGCACAAGGAGGCCAGTCGGCCCATCGAGTCTGCACCGACCCACTTAAGCCCTCACTTCCACCCTATTATACATACCACTCGGTTACTTTTAATCCATTTTCTCCTCAGAGAATTGTATCAAATAAACATTGGGGTTTGTCCTATCAATTATAGGGAACAGTCTGGTCCATACTGGTTTGTTCCCTTATCACATGTTTAATGTCTCCATCTTGATATTGAAACAGGTGCACGCTTCTTGCTGAAAATTGTATTTATTTAATTTTTAGATCTTCCGAATTCCAAGCCACAAACTGATTCATCTGATTGACATATTCCACCATTTTGTTCAACGATTCAGCTAGAACCTCCCTAGGTTACTGGGGGTTCCTAGGTACTAGTTTTACTGTCATGTATCAGAAAATATATGCCTGTTGGTGGAACATCCCGTGATCGGTAGTGAGATCAGCAGCGTGCCTTGCATGGGCTTCCAGTTCTCTATTTTAGATTGTATGAGCAATACCTCATAATAAACCTCTCATTGTGTTTGTAACAAATCCACGTGCGTGGCACCTCCATACCTTTTCTCTTTGCGAAACTCAGAGAATATAACAGTTAACCATCAAACATCCTGTCATAGCCTGGTAAAGCAAGATGTCCGTCATTCGGTGTGGTGTTGATCGCATTGCCATCAAACACATTGACAACATATGAGCCCTATGTGTGGGGTGACCGTAAGCAATGTTTTTTTAATACTGCTCCCTCTTTCCACCATTCCCGAGATTGGGGATGGTGGAAGATGTTTCATTTTTCTTGATGTGGAGATGCCGGCGTTGGACTGAGGTGAGCACAGTACGAAGTCTTACAACACCAGGTTAAAGTCCAACAGGTTTGTTTCAATGTCACTAGCTTTCGGAGCACTGCTCCTTCCTCAGGTGAATGAAGAGGTATGTTCCAGAAACAGATAAATAGACAAATTCAAAGATGCCAAACAATGCTTGGAATGCGACCATTAGCAGGTGATTAAATCTTTACAGATCCAGAGATGGGGTAACCCCAGGTTAAAGAGGTGTGAATTGTATCAAGCCAGGACAGTTGGTAGGATTTCGCAGGCCAGATGGTGGGGGATGAATGTAATGCGACATGAATCCCAGGTCCCGGTTGAGGCCGCACTCATGTGTGCGGAACTTGGCTATAGGTTTCTGCTCAGCGATTCTGCGTTGTCGCGCGCCCTGAAGGCCGCCTTGGAGAACGCTTACCTGGAGATCAGAGGCTGAATGCCCTTGACTGCTGAAGTGTTTCCCGACTGGAAGGGAACATTCCTGCCTGGTGATTGGTGCACGATGTCCGTTCATTCATTGTCGCAGCGTCTGCATGGTCTCGCCAATGTACCACGCTTTGGGACATCCTTTCCTGCATCGTATGAGGTCGACAACGTTGGCCGAGTCGCACAAGTATGTACCGCGTACCTGGTGGGTGGTGTTCTCACGTGTAATAGTGGTATCCATGTCGATGATCTGGCATGTCTTGCAGAGATTGCCATGGCAGGGTTGTGTGGTGCCGTGGTCACTGTTCTGAAGACTGGGTAGTTTGCTGCAAACAATGGTTTGTTTGAGGTTGCGCGGTTGTTTGAAGGCAAGTAGTGGGGGTGTGGGGATGACCTTGGCAAGATGTTCATCGTCATCAATGACGTGTTGAAGGCTGTGAAGAAGATGACGTAGTTTCTCCACTCCGGGGAAGTACTGGACGACGAAGGGTATTCTGTCGGTTGTGTCCCATGTTTCTCTTCTGAGGAGGTCGGTGCGGTTTTTCGCTGTGACGGGTTGGAACTGTCGATCGATGAGTCGAGTGCCATACCCGTTCGTACGAGGGCATCTTTCAACGTCTGTAGATGTCTGTTACGCTCCTCCTCGTCTGAGCAGATCCTGTGTATACAGAGAGCTTGTCCATAGGGGATGGCTTCTTTAATGTGTTTAGGGTGGAAGCTGGAGAAGTGGAGCATCGTGAGGTTATCCATGGGTTTGCGGTAAAGCGAAGTGCTGAGGTGACCGTCCTTGATGGAGACGAGTGTGTCCAAGAATGCAACTGATTTTGGAGAGTAGTCCATGGTGAGTCTGATGGTTGGATGGAACTTATTAATGTCATCGTGTAGTCGTTTCAGTGATTCTTCGCCGTGGGTCCAAAGGAAAAAAATGTCATCAATGTATCTGGTGTATAACGTCGGTTGAAGGTCCTGTGCGGTGAGTAGGTCCTGTTCAAACTTGTGCATGAAGATGTTGGCGTATTGGGGTGCGAATTTGGTCCCCATGGCTGTTCCGTGCGTCTGGATGAAGAACTTGTTGTCGAAGGTGAAGACATTGTGATCCAGAATGAAGCGGATGAGTTGCAGCGTCTGGATGAAGACCTTGTTGTCGAAGGTGAAGACGTTGTGATCCAGAAGGAAGCGGATGAGACAAGCTCTCCGTATACACAGGATCTGCTCAGACGAGGAGGAGCGTAACAGACATCTACAGACGTTGAAAGATGCCCTCGTACGAACGGGTATGGCACTCGACTCATCGATCGACAGTTCCAACCCGTCACAGCGAAAAACCGCACCGACCTCCTCAGAAGACAAACATGGGACACAACCGACAGAATACCCTTCGTCGTCCAGTACTTCCCCGGAGCGGAGAAACTACGTCATCTTCTTCACAGCCTTCAACACGTCATTGATGACGATGAACATCTTGCCAAGGTCATCCCCACACCCCCTCTACTTGCCTTCAAACAACCGCGCAACCTCAAACAAACCATTGTTTGCAGCAAACTACCCAGTCTTCAGAACAGTGACCACGACACCACACAATCCTGCCATGGCAATCTCTGCAAGACGTGCCAGATCATCGACATGGATACCACCATTACACGTGAGAACACCACCCACCAGGTACGCGGTACATACTCGTGCGACTGGGCCAACGTTGTCTACCTCATACGCTGCAGGAAAGGATGTCCCGAAGCGTGGTACATTGGCGAGACCATGCAGACGCTGCGACAACGAATTAACGGACATCGCGCAACAATCACCAGGCAGGAATGTTCCCTTCCAGTCGGGAAACACTTCAGCAGTCAAGGGCATTCAGCCTCTGATCTCCGGGTAAGCCTTCTCCAAGGCGGCCTTCAGGACGCGCGACAACGCAGAATCGCCGAGCAGAAACCTATAGCCAAGTTCCGCACACATGAGTGCGGCCTCAACCGGGACCTGGGATTCATGTCGCATTACATTCATCCCCCACCATCTGGCCGGCGAAATCCTACCAACTGTCCTGGCTTGATACAATTCACACCTCTTTAACCTGGGGTTACCCCATCTCTGGATCTGTAAAGATTTAATCACCTGCTAATGGTCGCATTCCAAGCATTGTTTGGCATCTTTGAATTTGTCTATATATATGTTTCTGGAACATACCTCTTCATTCACCTGAGGAAGGAGCAGCGCTCCGAAAGCTAGTGACATCGAAACAAACCTGTTGGACTTTAACCTGGTGTTGAAAGACTTCTTACTGTGCTCATTTTTCTTTGATTCCCAACAGTTTTTGTAATTCTGTGAAAAATTTGCCAGTGAAATGTGACCTTTATTCACTGCCCACCTGAATCAAAACAACCCATCTGCAAATCATCTCACACAATAGAATCCCAATTGCAGTTAGCGCAACAGAGAAAAGCCTCTATCAGTTTGGTTAAGTTATTCAAGATAATGGGTGTTCTCGAAAGTTTGGAAAGGGACCAACAAAATGGATGTGGTTATGTGTCCATGGTTCCTTCAGGGCTGAACTGCTACATTGTAATTCTCAATTTAAATGGAAGGAGTGATTAAGTTGCAGCAAGGTCAAACATCACTGGCCATCTGGCCACAATGGATACTATTCCAGGCCATCATACCATTTTATTAATTTTCTGAAGAATAGACTCAGTGAAATAGGTCGTCCTACCAGTTGAGCATGGAATAAATGGAAGTACACTTCTCTGAACATCAGAGGGATGCAGACAAAATGAAAGGAAGCAAGGCTAGGACAATTTAGGTGGGTGGCATCATCAGATCCACTGGATTGGCCTGGTAGTATTAAAGTTGCAATATGAGGCTACGGAGTAGGTTGTGTGGGGGGGGGGTTATCCTGATGGTGCCAGTGGACAACATTTAACTTTACCAATTCAATATGTTTTTTGATAAAACAGGATAACAAATGACCCTCACCCTTGTGATCAAACATTGTACGCCCTTGTCAGAAGAAATGGCAACAACATGAAATCAACAGCATAATCACAAGGCAAGAAAGTCCAAGATTATTGATGAACTGCAGGATAATAACATCATCTATGTTGCTTGAAAAGCCAAGGCCATGACAAGATTGTCGAACAACACTTGGGATCTTGTGGTAAACCACTGTTGCACCTCTATTAGGTGATGTATGGTAGGACCTGTACTACAGGTACGTTGGTAGTCCCTGCCTGCTGGCTCCGCCCAGCAGGCGGAATATAAATATGCGTGTCCTCCATGCTGCAGCCATTTCGCCAGCTGTTGTGGGAGGCCACACATCTTAGAGCAATAAAGCCTCAGTGGTACCCAACTCAAGTCTTTGTGCAATTGATCGTGCATCAATTTATTGCTCCAAGATTTTCAAAAGATGGACCTCCGTATCAAACTGGATCACCTGCAGCTGGATCCGCATTCAAGCAACGCCAAAAAGGACTTTCAACACTGGCTAGCTTGTTTCAAGGTATACATCAACTCGGCGCCCAGCCATGTCTCGGAGGCTCAGAAGATACAAATCCTGTACTCAAGGTTGAGCTCCAGCATCTTTCCGCTAATCCAGGACGCGCCGAACTACACCGAAGCCATGACGCTCCTCAAAGACAATTACGCTCAGAAGACAAACACGCTCTTCGCCAGGCACGTACTCGCCACTCGCCCTCAACTCCCTGGTGAGTCCATAGAAGACTTCTGGCGGGCCCTAATCCCACTCGACCGGGACTGTGACTGTCAGGCTGTCACGGCCACTGAACATTCAAACCTCCTTATGCGGGACGCGTTTGTTACGGGGATTGGGTCGGACCTCATATGCCAGCGACTGTTAGAAGGGGCCACGCTTGGCCGAGCAGAGAAAAAGAAACTAGCGCTCTCTATGATGGTCGCCTCGCGCAACGTTCAGGCCTACACCCCCAGCCACACGGCCCACCCCTCCTA
The DNA here is from genome assembly GCF_047496885.1 of Scyliorhinus torazame. Lineage (NCBI taxonomy): Eukaryota > Metazoa > Chordata > Chondrichthyes > Carcharhiniformes > Scyliorhinidae > Scyliorhinus > Scyliorhinus torazame. The sequence goes on from NC_092707.1 coordinate 349,995,753, forward strand.
TGCATCGTGGACCCCACAGACAGCTGCCCCAGCGGGGGCCTTACCCAGCCAATACGCCTGTGCCACGCACCAGCCAGCGAACCCCAGGGGTCCCCAATGTTACTTTTGCGGCCAGCAGAAACACCCCCGCCAACGCTGCCCGGCCCGCGCTGCCCTTTGTAAGGCTTGCGGCAAGAAGGGGCACTTCGCCGCGGTGTGCCAGGCCCGTGCAGTCGCCGCTATCGCCCACACACCCCTCGTTTACGGACAATGGGCGCCGCCATCTTCACCTCCCCGGACCACGCATGGCCAGTGGGCGCCGCCATCTTCAACCCTCAGACCAAGCGCGGCCAGTGGGCGCTGCCATCTTCCCCTCTGAGCAAAACGTGCGGCCCATGGGCGCCGCCATCTTGTTCAACCCCCGCTGCGTGCGGCCCATGGGAACCACCATTTTTTCCTCCTCAAGATCTTCAGGTGCTGCCATCTTGTCTCCCCCATGGCACATAGGTACCGCCAGCGTACCAGGTCCTGTGCCCCCGGCTCCCCATCATCCGACACCAGCGACTACCACACAACTCGCCTCAGTGACCATCGACCAGTCTCATCCGCACAACCTGGCCATCGCATCGACCAGCATTAAAATCAACGGACATGTGACCTCTTGCCTGCTGGACTCCGGGAGCACCGAAAGCTTGATCCACCCGGATATGGTAAGGCGCTGCTCCCTCGCGGTACACCCCGCCAACCAAAGAATCTCCCTGGCCTCCGGATCCCATTCCGTGGCAATCCAGGGGTACTGTACGGTCACACTCAAGGTCCAGGGCGTAGAATTCAGCGTCTTCCGCCTCTACATCCTCTCTAACCTCTGCACTGCCCTACTACTCGGCCTGGACTTCCAGTGCAACCTCCAGAGCCTAACCCTGAAATTCGGCGGGCCCCTACCACCCCTCACTGTGTGCGGCCTCACGACCCTAAAGGTCGATATGCCTTTCCTCTTCACAAATCTAACCTCGGATTGCAAACCCATCGCCACCAGGAGCAGACGGTACAGCACCCAGGACAGGATCTTCATCTGGTCTGAGGTCCAGCGGCTGCTTCGGGAAGGCATCATCAGGGCCAGCAACAGCCCCTGGAGAGCCCAAGTGTTAGTTGTTAAAACTGGGGAGAAACACAGAATGGTCGTGGACTACAGCCAGACCATCAATCGGTACACGCAGCTCGATGCGTACCCCTCCCACGCATATCTGATATGGTCAATCAGATTGCACAGTACCGGGTCTTCTCAACGGTAGACCTCAAATCCGCCTACCACCAGCTCCCCATTCGTAAATCGGACCGTCCATACACTGCCTTCGAGGCAGACGGCCGCCTCTATCACTTCCTCAGGGTTCCCTTCGGCGTCACCAACGGGGTCTCGGTCTTCCAAAGGGAGATGGACCGAATGGTCGAACGGTACGGTTTGCGGGCCACCTTTCCGTACCTAGAAAATGTCACCATCTGAGGCCATGATCAGCAGAACCACGATGCCAACCTTGCCACATTTCTCCGCACCGCCACTCTCCTAAACCTCACCTACAACAAGAAGAGCGTGTTTAGCACGACCCGCTTAGCCATCCTCGGCTATGTGGTCCAGAACGGAGTTCTGGGGCCCAATCCCGACCGCATGCGTCCCCTCATGGAGCTCCCCCTCCCCCACTGCCCCAAGGCCCTCAAACGCTGCCTGGGGTTCTTTTCGTACTACGCTCAGTGGGTCCCAAACTATGCAAACATACAGTCAACCCATTTTCCCCTGACGGCCGAGGCACAACAGGCCTTCGCCCGTATCAGAGCCGATATCATTAAGGCCGGGATGCGACGCATCAGACGTCACCCTAGCCGCCACCCTCAATCAGGCAGGCAGACCCGTGGCATTCTTTTCCCGCACCCTTCATGACTCAGAAATTCGGCACTCATCCATCGAAAAAGAGGCCCAAGCTATCGTTGAAGCTATGTAGCATTGGAGGCATTACCTGGCCGGCAGGAGATTCATTCTCCTCACTGACCAACGGTCGGTAGCCTTCATGTTCAATAACACACAGCGGGGCAAGATCAAGAATGATAAGATCTTGAGGTGGAGTATCGAGCTCTCCACCTACAATTACGAGATTTTGTATCATCCCGGCAAGCTCAACGAGCCCCTTGACGCCCTATCCCGAGGTACATGTGCCAGTGCACAAGTAGACCGACTCCGGCAAGTAGACCGACTCCGGCAAGTAGACCGACTCCGGACCCTGCACGACAGCCTTTGTCACCCGGGAGTCACACGGTTGTACCATTTCATAAAGGCCCGCAATCTGCCCTACTCCATCGAGGAAGTATGGACAATCACCAGGGACTGCCAGGTCTGTGCGGAGTGCAAGCCGCACTTCTACCGGCCAGACCGTGCGCGCCTAGTGAAGGCCTCCCGCCCCTTTGAGCGCCTCAGCGTGGATTTCAAAGGGCCCCATCACCTCCACCAACCGTAACACGTATTTTCTTAGTGTGGTTGATGAGTACTCCAGATTCCCCTTCGCCATCCCATGCCCCGATATGACATCTGCCACCGTCATCAAAGCCCTCAACGCAATCTTCACTCTGTCCAGTTTCCCCGCCTACATCCACAGTGACAGGGGATCCTCCTTCATGAGTGATGAGCTGCATCAGTTCCTGCTCAGCAGCGGTATCGCCTCCAGCAGAACGACAAGCTACAACCCCCGGGGAAATGGACAGGTAGAAAGGGAGAACGGGACGGTGTGGAGGGTCGTCCAACTGGCCCTAGGGTCCAGGAACCTCCCGGCCTCCCACTGGCAGGAGGTCCTCCCTGATGCATTACACTCCATTCGGTCACTACTCTGCACCGCCACTAACAACACACCCCATGAACGTCTTTTTGCCTTCCCCAGGAAGCCCACATCCGGAGTGTTGCTGCCGACTTGGCTCGCAGCTCCAGAACCCGTCCTACTCCGTAGGCACGTCTGCCTCCACAAGACAGACCTTTAGCAATAAAACACTTCCCAGTCCTGTCCAGAAGCATTTCCCAGTAGGACCCAAATTGATCTCGATAGACATACATTTTGTTGTCTTACTATTTATATAACCTAAGTTTGCGGGCAAGTACCTTTCCCATAAAGCAGAAAGCACATTTTCTTCCCAGGAACTGTGGGACATTGCAAGATGCTGAGGAACAGTCGGGGGGGGGGGGGGGGAAATCTCACAGTAAATCGCAAAATCTAATTACAATCTATGAAACATTGGTGAGAGTAACTGCGTGAGCTACCTGGGTTGCTACAATGGTGCCCAAAGCCCTTGCTATTCCAGACTGTAAAGTAAAACACCTGGTGAGGTCTTTAACTCCCTGCAATTTGTTTCAATAAGATTTGCTTGAATATGTATTGACAACTGATGAAAATCTGTGCACTGTATAGTAAAATGTACATGGATTCTTTCTAAATGTAATCATGATTTTGTTCCTCATAGTACACAGAGTAAATCTTCCTTAAAATCTGCTAAACAATATTGTTCAATCGAACGGTGCAGTGATCCAGATGTCGTGGGAATGTCTGAGTGTACAACAAATGCCTCCCTCACAAAGAGCATCCCCAAAGCTTCAGATCAGATTTGCTAGCATTTTGGGGCTTGCTTGTAACTTCATTGGACTGTGTATGTTTACAAAATATGATAAGTTTCTTAGTAAACATTAATTGATTATTGTCAGACATTATTTATAACTAAGCAAAATAGAACCACAATTACTAAGTTTCCATAGTTTGTGGTTAGATTTAATTTTTGATGTCACAAAGGCAGGTATTTAAAGCTATACAGGACTATTCTGATACATCATTGAATAAGTTCAACAAATCCTAACAGTGCTACTGCTAGAGAGAAAGTAGAATTCACAAATACTTGGCCTAAATTGCACCAATTCCATTAATCATCACCTTGGTGCTTATTGACCTACATTGGTTCCCAGTACAGCAATACCTTCAAATTTTTATAATTGTTTTTAAACCCATTCATGGCCTCCCCATCTCTGTAGCCACCTCCAGTCCTGCATTCCTCCAAAACCTCTGTGCTCCTCGAATTCTAGCCTCCAGCCCATCCCTGGTTTTCTTTGCAGCACCATTAGTGGCAATCCCTGTAGCTGCCTCGATGCTAATCCCTCCGTACACCTCCTAGCCTTTCCACCTCTCTCCTAATTTTAAATGCTCCGGAGAACCTATCTCTTGACTAAGCTTCTAGTGACTTGTCATAATATTTTCATATGTGGTTCATTGCCACATTTTGTTTGCTAACACTCCTGTGAAGTACTTTGGGACATTCTACCATGTTAAAAGCACTACATAAATGCAGGTTAATGGAATTCTCGCATCTCTACGAAACGTCTACCGTATTTTCCACAGAGCGTTTTGATTAATGCAGGCCAAATTATTATCAAATCTACTCATCAAGTCCACTCTGCTAAATGATTTATTCATTACCCACCTGCACAGTGCTGGTGCCTTTGGTAAAATTATAAATAGCTTCGGAAGTGAAACCTCAAGGCCAATATTCTCATAGTTAGCTTGTTACTCTGCATCTGTGACTGACCTTAAGCTGCTGTTACATGACTGAAGTCTGCAATGTATACGCTGTTCTTAGTTCAGTACTTGTGGTCATTAATCACTACTTCTGACAGCTTTTCAATGAGTCTCAGTGTGATGTTAAAACTGCCTGGCAGCCACAATGTCTTTTCTTTAAGACTCGCACGGTTATTGAGCTCAAGATTCCCCATTGCTCTTTTTATTTATTGATTTGCTTCAGAGCTGGAATTCCTCTTCTAGTTGGTGGAAACAGAAAGAATAATCAGGTGCCTGCTCCCCAAGGTCCAGTAACGTATGAAAGTAAATTACAACGAATGTTGGAAGACTGAAATCCTGACAATTTCTGCTTTGCTCACTGGTATCTGTGTTGAGAAGAGATGTCCAATACTGGATACTGTGTTTCTCGGGAAATCATTTCAGCCTTTCAGTCCTGTAAGATGGCTAAAGTGAGTACAGTAGGTTAAGATGTAAAGAGAACGCAAGGGATGGTGTGCAGTGCTTGTGAGTCTGCATATGTCTTTGGATACCTCCTGGCTTTCTAGCCATTGATATGGTGAACAGTTGTGCACCTGAATAGACAAGACTGCGCTTTGAAGTGTAATTCAAGGGTACTCGGCATTATTGCAATGCAGCTCAAGAGAGAAAACAAATAAAAACTAGTAAGTTGGATTCTTTGGTTTATTCTGAATTTTGTTCGAGAGTGAAATGCAGTTGACTGCATCCCTTCTTAAAATAAAACCAAATTTCTGTGGCGCTCGAATGAAAATTATGAAATATGAGCACGCAAAATTGCAGGAAAAGAGCAGCTGGTCAACAAGCCTGCCCCAGTCAACAGGGAGGCGGAAGGGCTGCCTCTGGAGGACCCACCAAACACTAATTGTTCTCCAGCCAATAGGATCAAGCGGAGCTAAAAACACACAGCTTAATTAAGCAGCTTTCAATTCTAAAGTCCACTCCGTGCGTGGAAACATCAAACAGTTTTAAAACTGATATTAAACAATCATCTTAAAACAACATCAAATTGTTTCCCTTCCACAATAGAGCTTCCACTTCTTTGCTGTGTCATTTCCAGTGTTTGCTTTCTCGCCATTTTGCCACCCAGCCTGACATTGTGACAGATCCCTTTGCTAACTCTTCCAAACTCACCTTCCTGTGTCTTGATTGAGTTCACTGTTAGCAGCACATTTGCTACTGCAGCAGGATATTAGATTTTTCCATCTCTGGGCACATCTGTCATCGAGAGACCTATGTTTTCTTATTTATTTGTAACTTCACTCAAGTGAGTCAGCTCTAAAATGTAATTTTGACTCCTTTTTCTCCTGCGCCAATGTAAGTCCATCAATTCCTTGCAGGGTCTTTAGTCTCATAAAGACTTCTTGTCAATTCCTGCTCCCGCCTTTCCAATTTACCCTGCAATCCCTGAACGCACTGATTCGGGCACAGGCAGAGTCCTGTGGACATTGGCCACCTTCTTACATCTTAGCCCTGGGAACTCTGGCCGTGTGTTTTTTACTGAAAAAAGACAATCTCGCAGGCCACGCTCAACTCTAACACGCAGTATTACCGGGGTCAGTTATCTCAACTATCTCAGAACTTTGTGCTCTATATGTTTGCGCTGTATGAATTTGCTGCTGCAATTCGCTACATTTAAATGGCGATAACACTTCAGAAATACTCCATTGGCACTAAAGCATTTTGAATGGTCCTGAGCTCGATAAAACGCTACGTAAAAGCAAGCCTTTCTTTGTACCACCCCACATTACACATAAACACCAAAAATATTCAGGGATCCTGATCAATTCAATCTAGAAGCAAAATATTATTCAGAAGTAAAATTCCCTGAAATATCACATTTTCACTCTTAATAAATCTTCCTTGGAGTTGAACCATTTTGCTCAATCAATGTGATGTTTAGAGGGACTGTGCCCTTTGCCTGACTGCAGGATCATGTCGGAGGGAAAGAGTAGATAATAGTATGGTAATATGGTACAAGTTACCATAGTGACAGCATCACTTCTGATACAGTAGCACTCAGCAAAGGTTGTAGGAGACGGCCAGGCTGACATGAACAAGTGGGGATTGGACAGATTCAAAGCAGCTTGTACATGAACCCCCGTTTCAAAAATGTCAAGACTGTAACAGATGTAAATTGCCATTATGTCCCTAGTTTCCAATGAGCTACTCTTTAATCAGAGATGTCAAGATGGTTACATAACAGTTTCAGACGAACATCAATTTAAACAAATCTGCAGAGGGCGGCAGAGCGGCGATGGTGATTGGCTGTTGCAGGGAGTGATTTGCCTCAGGTGCAGTCACTGCAACTAGAAGGAGCTCTCAGTGAGGATAGACTGCGGGGACAAGTTGAGGCAAGTATCCTGCAGAGGGCGGCAGGGCGGCGACGCTGATTGGCTGTTGCGGGGAGTGAATTGTGGAAAGCTGCTATCGGGTGAGTTTCTAGAACGAATATATTTCAGGCAGTGGCTAAACCCGAGACACTACACAGGTAGTGTCTCCCACCCATCCTCCTCCTCTAACCAAAAAAAAAACTGTGTGGTGAGTTGGTGAGGTAAGCTTTTCTTTCCTTTTCCTTTGGATAACGAGAGATATTGTAGGCCTTGTCAAAAAGAAAAAGGAGGCATTTGTCAGGGGAACAGACAAAGCCTGTGTGGAATATAAGGAAAGTAGGAAGGAACTTAAGCAAGGAATCAGGAGGGCTAAAGGGGTCACGAAAAGTCATTGGCAAATAGGGTTAAGGAAAATCCCACGGCTTTTTACACGTACATAAAAAGCAAGAGGGTAGAGGATGAGAAGGGAGATTTAATAATGGGAGATGAGGAAATGGCTGAGGAACTGAACAGGTATTTGGGGTCGGTCTTCACAGTGGAAGACACAAATAACATACCAGTGACTGATAGAAATGAGGCTATGACAGGGGTGAGGACCTTGAGAGGATTGTTATCACTAAGGAGATAGTGATGGGCAAGCTAATGGGGCTAAAGGTAAACAGGTCTCCTGGCCCTGATGGAATGCATCTGAGTGCTAAAAGGGATGGCTAGGGAAATTGCAAACGCACTAGCGATAATTTACCAAAATGCACTAGACTCTGGGGTGGCCCCAGCGGATTGGAAATTAGCAAACATGACACCACTGTTTAAAAAAGGAGGTAGGCAGAAAGCGGGTAATTATAGGCCAGTGAGCTTAACTTTGGTAGTAGGGAAGATGCTGGAATCTATCATCAAGGAAGAAACAGTGAGGCATCTGGATGGAAGCTGTCCCATTGAGCAGATGCAGCATGGGTTCAGGAAGGGCAGATCGTGCCAAACTAATTTAGTGGAATTTTTTGAGGACAGTACCAGTGCGGTAGATAACGGGGAGCCAATGGATGTGGTATATCTGGATTTCCAGAAAGCCTTTGACAAGATGCCACACAAAAGGTTGCTGCATAAGATAAAGATGCATGGCATTAAGGGGAAAGTAGTAGCATGGCTAGAGCATTGGTTAATTAATAGAAAGCAAAGAGTGTGGATTAATGGGTGTTTCTCTGGTTGGCAATCAGTCGCTAGTGGTGTCCCTCAGGGATCAGTGTTGGGCCCGCAATTTTTCACAATTTACATAGATGATTTGGAGTTGGAGACCAAGGGCAATGTGTCCAAGTTTGCAGACGACACTAAGATGAGTGGTAAAGCAAAAAGTGCAGAGGATACCGGAAGTCTGCTGAGGGATTTGGATAGGTTAAGTGAATGGGCTAGGGTCTGGCAGGTGGAATACAATGTTGACAAATGTGAGGTTATCCATTTTGGTAGGAATAACAGCAAAAGGGATTATTATTTAAATGATAAAATATTAAAACATGCGGCTGTGCAGAGAGACCTGGGTGTGCTAGTGCATGAGTCTCAAAAATTTGGTTTACAGGTGCAACAGGTGATTAAGAAGGCGAATGGAATTTTGTCCTTCATTGCCAGAGGGATGGAGTTTAAGACTAGGGAGGTTTAACTGCAATTGTATAAGGTGTTAGTGAGGCCACACCTGGAGTATTGTGTTCAGTTTTGGTCTCCTTACTTGAGAAAGGACGTACTGGCACTGGAGGGTGTGCAGAGGAAATTCACTAGGTTAATCCCAGAGCTGAAGGGCTTGGATTACGAGGAGAGGTTGAGTAGACTGGAACTGTACTCGTTGGAATTTAGAAGGATGAGGGGGGGATCTTATAGAAACATATAGAATTATGAAGGGAATAGATAGGATAGATGCGGGCAGGTTGTTTCCACTGGCGGGTGAAAGCAGAACTAGGGGGCATAGCCTCAAAATAAGGGGAAGTAGATTTAGGACTGAGTTTAGGAGGAACTTCATCACCCAAAGGGTTGTGAATCTATGGAATTCCTTGCCCAGTGAACCAGTAGAGGCTCCAAATGTTTTTAAGATAAAGATAGCTAGTTTTTTGAAGAATAAAGGGATTAAGGGTTATGGTGTTCAAGCCGGAAAATGGAGCTGAGTCCACAAAAGATCAGCCATGATCTCATTTAATCGCGAAGCAGGCACGAGGGGCCAGATGGCCTACTCCTGCTCCTAGTTCTTATGTTCTTATGGTAGCTAGGGAAAGGGTTGGCCCACTGAAGGATAGGCAAGGGAATCTATGTGTGGAGCCAGAGGAAATGGGCGAGGTACTAAATGAATACTTTGCATCAGCATTCACCAAAGAGAAGGAATTGGTGGATGTTGAATCTTGAGAAGGGTGTGTAGATAGCCTGGGTCACATTGAGATCCAAAAAGATGAGGTGTTGAGCGTCTTGAAAAATATTAAGGTGGATAAGTCCCCAGGGCCTGATGGGATCTACCCCAGAATACTGAAGGAGGCTGGAGAGGAAATTGCTGAGGCCTTGACAGAGATCTTTGGATCCTCACTGTCTTCAGGTGATGTCCCAGAGGACTGGAGAATAGCCAATGTTGTTCCTTTGTTTAAGAAGGGTAGCAAGGATAATCCAGGGAACTACAGGCCGGTGAGCCTTACTTCAGTGGTAGGGAAATTACTGGAGAGAAGTCTTCGAGACAGGATTTATTCTCATTTGGAAGCAAATGGACGTATTAGTGAGAGGCAGCATGGCTTTGTGAAGGGGAGGTCGTGTCTCACTAACTTGATCGCGTTTTTCGAAGAGGTCACAGAGATGATTGATGCAGGTAGGGCAGTGGATGTTGTCTATATGGACTTCAGTAAGGCCTTTGACAAGGTCCCTCATGATAGACTGGTACAAAAGGTGATGTCACACGGGATCAGGGGTGAGCTGGCAAGGTGGATACAGAACTGGCTAGGTCATAGAAGGCAGAGAGTAGCAATGGAAGGGTGCTTTTCTAATTGGAGGGCTGTGACTAGTGGTGTTCCGCAGGGATCAGTGCTGGGACTTTTGCTGTTCGTAGTATATATATATATAAATGATTTGGAGGAAAATGTAACTGGTCTGATTAGTAAGTTTGCAGACGACACAAAGGTTGGTGGAATTGCGGATAGCGATGAGGACTGTCAGAGGATACAGCAGGATTTAGATTGTTTGGAGACTTGGGCCGAGAGATGGCAGATGGAGTTTAATCCGGACAAATGTGAGGTAATGCATTTTTGAAGGTCTAATACAGGTAGGGAATATACAGTGAATGGTAGAACCCTCAAGAGTATTGAAAGTCAGAGAGATCTAGGTGTACAGGTCCACAGGTCACTGAAAGGGGCAACACAGGTGGAGAAGGTAGTCAAGAAGGCATACGGCATGCTTGCCTCCATTGGCCGGGGCATTGAGTATAAGAATTGGCAAGTCATGTTGCAGCTGTATAGAACCCTAGTTAGGCCACACTTGGAGTATAGCGTTCAATTCTGGTCGCCCCACTACCAGAAGGATGTGGAGGCTTTAGAGAAGGTGCAGAAGAGATTTACCAGGATGTTGCCTGGTATGGAGGGCATTAGCTATGAGGAGTGGTTGAATAAACTCGGTTTGTTTTCACTGGAACGCTGGAGGTTGAGGGGTGACCTGATAGAGGTCTACAAAATTATGAGGGGCATAGACAGAGTGGATAGTCAGAGGCTTTTCCCCAGGGTAGAGGGGTCAATTACTAGGGGGCATAGGTTTAAGGTGCGAGGGGCAAGGTTTAGAGGAGATGTACGAGGCAAGTTTTTTATACAGAGGGTGGTGGGTGCCTGGAACTCGCTGCCGGAGGAGGTGGTGGAAGCAGGGACAATAGTGACATTTAAGGGGCATCTTGACAAATACATGAAATGGTTGGGAATAGAGGGATACGGACCCACGAAGTGTAGAAGATTTTAGTTTAGACGGGCAGCATGGTCAGCACGGGCTTGGAGGGCCGAAGGGCCTGTTCCTGTGCTGTACTGTTCTTTGGTCTTTGTTCTCTCTTCACCCTTCCACCACCTCTAACCTGTGGAGAGTGTGAAAATCAGGTAAGCTTTTTTTTTCTCTCTGTAGTTGTCAAGTGATAAATGGAAGGGATGGCAGAGAGGGCAGTGCAATGTTCCTCCTGCAGGATGTTCGAGGTGAGGGACACCGTCAGTGGCCCTGCTGAGTTCACCTGTGGGAAGTGCACCCATCTCCAGCTCCTCAAAGACCGTGTTAGGGAACTGGAGCTGGAGCTGGATGAACTGAGGATCATTCGGGAGGCAGAGTTGGTTATAGATAGAAGCTATAGGGATGTAGTTACTCCTAAGAATGAAGGTAGCTGGGTGACATTTAAAAGGAGGGGGAAGAAGCAGTCAGTGCAGGGATCCCCTGCGGTTGTTCCCCTCAATAACAGGTATACCATTTTGGATACTGTTGGTGGGGGGACCTACCAGAGGGAAGCCACGGTGACCAGGTCTCTGGCACTGAGTCTGTCCCTGTGGCTCAGAAGGGAAGGGGGGAGAGCAGGAGAGCATTAGGTATTGGAGATTCTGTAGTTAGAGGTACAGATAGGCGGTTCTGTGGCAATGATAGAGGCTTACGTTTGGTGTGTTGCCTCCCGGGTGCCAAGCTCCGTGACATCTCTGATCGTGTTTTCAGGATCCTTAAGGGGGAAGGGGAGCAGCCACAAGTCGTGGTACACATCGGTACCAATGACATAGGTAGGAAAAGAGACGGGGATGTAAAACAGAAATTCAGGGAGCTAGGATGGAAGCTGAGAGCCAGGACAGACCATGTTGTCATCTCTGGTTTGCTGCCAGTGCCACGTGCTAGCGAGGTGAGGAACAGGGAGAGAGTGCAGTTAAACACGTGGCTACAGGGATGGTGTAGGATGGAGGGTTACAGTTACTTGGATAATTGGGGCACATTCTGGGGAAAGTGGGACCTGTACAAACAGGACAGGTTACACCTGAATTAGAGGGGCACCAATATCGTGGGAGGGAAATTTGCTACAGCTCTTCGGGGGGTGGGGGGGTTAAACTAATTTGGCAGGGGGATGGGAAACTGATTTGTAGTCCAGGAGATAGCGTTGCTGGAGTTCAGGAAGTTGAGGGTAGTGCAGTACTGAGGAAGATACCAAGGTCACAAGAGTGGACCTGCAGGCATGAAGGTGGTTTGAAGTGTGTCTACATCAATGCGAGGAGCATTACGAATAAGGTTGGTGAGCTTGAAGCATGGATTGGTACCTGGGACTACGATGTTGTGGCCACTACGGAGACCTGGATAGAACAGGGGCAGGAATGGTTGTTGGAGGTTCCGGGGTTTAGATGTTTCAGTAAGATTAGGGAAGGTGTTAAAAGAGGTGGAGGAGTAGCATTGCTAATCAAGGATAGTATAATGGCTGCAGATAGGCAGTTTGAGGAGAATCTGTCTACTGAGGTAGTGTGGGCTGAAGTTAGAAATAGGAAAGGAGCGGTCACTTTGTTGGGAGTTTTCTATAGGCCCCCAAACAGTAACAGAGATGTGGAGGAACAGATTGCAATGCAGATTTTGGATAGGTGCGGTAGTCACAGGGTAGTTGTCATGGGTGACTTTAACTTTCCAAATATTGATTGGAACCACTATAATTCGAATAGTTTGGATAGGGCTGTTTTTATTCAGTGTGTGCAGGAGGGTTTCCTCACACAATATGTGGATAGACCGACAAGAGGCGGGGCCACGTTGGAATTGGTACTGGGTAATGAACCGGGCCAAGTGTTAGATTTGGTTGTGGGAGAGCACTTTGGAGATAGTGACCACAATTCGGTGACTTTCACTATAGCAATGGAGAGGGATAGGAACATACGGCAGGGCAAGGTTTATAACTGGGGGAAGGGTAATTACGATGCGATTAGGCATGAATTGGGGAGCATAAGATGGAAACAGGAACTGTCAGGTATAGGCACAATTGAGATGTGGAGCTTGTTCAAGGAGCAAATACTGAGTGTCCTTGATATGTATGTCCCTGTCGGGCAGGGAGGAAATGGTCGAGTGAGGGAAGCATAGTTTACAAAAGAGGTTGAATGTCTTGTCAAGAGGAAGAAGAGGGCTTATGTAAGGATGAGAAAACAAGTTTCAGTTAGGGCACTTGAGGGATACAAGATAGCTAGGAAGAAGCTCAAGAAAGGGCTTAGGAGAGCTAGGAGGGGGCATGAGAAGCCCTTGGCGGGTAGGATCATGGAAAACCCCAAGGCTTTTTGCACTTATGTGAGGAATAAAAGAATGACCAAAGGTGAAGTTAGGGCCGGTCAAGGACAGTAGTGGGAACGTGTGCATGGAATCTGAAGATATAGGAGAAGCCCTAAATGAATACTTTTCTTCAGTGTTCATAAAGGAGAGGGGCCATGTTGTTGAGGAGGATAGTGCGATACAGGCTGGTAGGCTGGAGGAGGTAGATATTCGGAAGGAAGATATGTTTGAAATTTTGAGAAGCCTGAAGGTAGATAAGTCCCCTGGGCCTGATGGGATATATCCTAGGATTCTTTGGGAGGCGAGGGATGAGATTGCAGAGGCTTTGGCTTTGACATTTATGTCATCACTGTCTACAGGAATAATGTCAGATGACTGGAGAGAGGCGAATGTTGTCCCTTGTTCAAGAAAGGGACTAGGTATAACCCTGGGAATTATAGGCCAGTTAGTCTCACTTCGGTCATAGGTAAATTATTGGAAAGGGTCCTGAGGGATAGGGTTTATGATCATTTGGAAAGATACAGCTTAATCCAGGATAGTCAGCATGGATTTGTGAGGGGTAAGTCTTGCCTCACAAGTTTGATTGTATTCTTTGAGGAGGTAACTAAGTACATAGATGAAGGTAGAGCAGTTGATGTCGTATACATGGATTTTAGTAAGGCGGCTGATAAGCTGCCCCATGGTCGGCTCATGCAAAAAGTAAGGAGGCATGGCATAGAGGGAAATTTGGCTGATTGGATCAGTAACTGACTGTCACATAGAAGACAGAGGGTGGTGGTAGATGGTAAATTTTCATCCTGGAGTCCAGTCACCAGCGGTGTACCACAGGGATCAGTGCTGGGTCCTCTGCTATTTGTGATTTTTATCAATGAGTTGAAAGTTGGGTTAGTAAATTTGCTGATGACACCAAGATTGGTGGAGTAGTGGATAATGTGGAGGGCTGTTGTAGGCTGCAAAGAGACATTGATAGGATGCAGAGCTGGGCTGAAAAGTGGCAGATGGAGTTTAACCCTGGTAAGTGTGAGGTGATTCATTTTGGTGGGACAATTTGAATGCGGATTACAGGGTTAACAGCAGGGTTCTGAAGAATGTGGAGGAGCAGAGAGATCTCGGAGTTCATGTCCATAGGTCTCTGAAAGTTGCCACCCAAGTGGATCGAGCCGTGAAGAAAGCCGAGAGTGTGTTTGCATTTATTAACAGGGGGATTGAGTTTAAGAGCCGTGAGGTTATGCTGCAACTGTACGAGACCTTGGTTAGACCACATTTGGAGTATTGTGTGCAGTTCTGGTCATCTCATTATAGGAAGGATGTGGAAGCATTGGAAAGGGTGCAAAGGGGATTTACCAGGATGCTGCCTGTATTGGAGGGTAGGTCTTCTGAGGAAAGGTTGAGGGAGCTAGGGCTTTTCTCATTGGAGCGAAGGAGGATAAGAGGTAGGTGATTTAATTGAGGTGTATAAGATGATGAGAGGGATAGATAGAGTGGACGTTCAGCGACTTTTTCCTCGGGTGGATATAGCTGTTACAAGGGGGCATAACTATTAAGGTTCATGGTGGAAGATATAGGAGGGATGGCAGAGGTCGGTTCTTTACTCAGAGAGTGGTTGGGGCGTGGAACGCACTCCCAGCTGTGGGAGTGGAGTCGGACACTTTAGGAACTTTCAAGCGGTTATTGGATAGGCCTATGGAGTGCACTAGAATGATTGGGAGTAGGTTGATTTGATCTTAGTTTCAGACTAGTTCGGCACAACATCGTGGGCCGAAGGGCCTGTACTGTGCTGTACAGTTCTATGTTCTATGAACCTACCCAAGTACAGTTGAAAAGTGACCAAGCTCTGTTTAAAGGTGCATTAGTGTCGAGATTAAGGGTAGAATTTTCCACTTCCACCAGTCATGGGCAGAGGCACTAAATCTGACCTGATTGGAGAAGTCAGTTTCCCACCAGCAGAAAATTAGTTTGCAATGTAGTCTTTCCGACTTTGATGGTGGCTTAAAGGCGGATTGATTTTTCCGCTAAGCTATGTTGGGAACCACATTTGCACACATTTTTTTACTGGAATTTACAGTGCAGAAGGAGGCTATTCGGCCCATCAAGTCTGCACCGGCCCTTGGGAAGAGCACCCTACCCAAGCCCATCCCTCTACCCATAACCCAGCAACCCCAAATAACCTGTTTGGACACTAAGGGCAAATCCACATAACCTGCACATCTTTGGACTGTGGGAGGAAACTGGCGCACCCGGAGGAAACCCACGCAGACACGGGGAGAACGTGCAGACTCCACACAAACGGTGACCCAAGCGGCAATCGAATCTGGGACCCTGGAGCTGTGAAGGAACAGTGCTAACCACTGTGCTACTGTGCCGCATTTTCATTCCCTGAATGCTCACTAAAAGGCCAACTCGCCGAAATTATATTTCCCCCTCCACATAAAATGCCCCACCAGCAGATAATTAGAAGTCTATTTCCCGACTGTATATAAGTGGAGCAACCTGGCGAGTTTCAGTTCATCCACAATTTGAAGGTCTGTAGACGCGGCTTTCGCTTTCCTTTAAGACTGTAGCAGCGAAATATTGGGTGCCTGTAGCACAAGCTACGTGAAGGCTGGGCATGGGACGTACAACCAACGGGGGCAGGGGGATGGAGGCAAGACTTGCGGGGGGGGGGTTAGGTGAAGCAAAAGAGGAGAATTTCAGATGGTGACAGGACTGTCCTTGGGGGGTTGAGTCATAGTATTTGTTATAACCCACACGAGACTTATGGTGTCGGACCAATTAGTCTCCCCGTGAGTCTTGTTCAGTACGAGCTTCCCTGTTGAGGGGAGGGGGACCCATCAGCGGAGCTATGGACATGATGGGTAAAAGCTTGGCTCGAATGGGAGCCATGCAGAGAAGTGCTGGCTGGGACCTAAGTCAATAGTTACTTATACATTAAATAACTTGGTTTTCCAAACCTCTCGTGTGGACTCCTCTGTGGACACAATAATATTGTAAGGCAGAGGGCACAGTAATGTTCAAAGGAGGCATCTGGATCCTGTATGTCAGTAGCTGAAAAGTCATAGGGCAGGGTGGTGCGGTATGGGATGGCCTCATGGGGGAGGGCGGGTCCTGTAAAATAAGAGTGAATATGATTGAGAGCCAGGAATCCTAGATTCTGCTGAAGAGGAGAAAAATCCACAAAGACATCTGGGGTGAGCAAGGGTTACAGGATACACAGCTCATACATGTGGGCGAGTGTAAGGCAGTGTCACAGACACCTTCAACTGTCTAGGAATCTGGTAGCTTGCATTTGCCACATTCTCCATAAGTAAGCCCTGCTCTCACTTAGACACTGCTAGAACACATCCATGGTTAGAGCGACGCTGTGCAGCTCCAATCGCAAATTTGGTAGAAAATGGATCTTCAAGGTAGCCACCATCTTTCTTTGAATTCGGATGCCTGATGTTGCCCTGCCTGTCTTTGCATCTCCAACATTTCTCTCAGGGCTAATTCCAGAGCCTCCTCTTTAGACTCGGACTCAGCTGGGGCCTGGACTCCTGCAGTCCTCAGAGTGCCATAGACCTTGGATGCCACTGTGTCTTCCTACTGTGGACATGTGTCGGTGAGGTGATCACCAGATTGTGAACCGACACCCACTCTAGAACTAGGTCCCACTGAGGGTTGTGTATCTGCACTGGTGGAGGATAGGGGTGAACACGGATTATCTGTCATCGGGGACGGGATTCTCTAATCCCACGTCAGAGTGTCCACGCCGTCGTAAACGCCGTTGTGTTTTACGATGGCGTGAATGGGCTGACCCGACAACTAATTCTGGCCCGCAAAAGGGGCTAGCACGCCGCTCCAGCTGTTGATCCCGGCATGAAGTGGGCGCCGCGGGATCCGCAGATGAGCAGTGGCACCAGCGCCAATGCACACATGCGCAATGGGACCGGTGTCAACGCGCACCTGCGCAGTGCTTCCTTCCCCGCACCGACCCCGACGCAACATGGCGCAGGACTACAGGGGCCGGCGGGGAAGAAACGGGACTCCTAGCCAGAGAGGCCGACCCGCCGATAGGTGGGTCCCGATCGTGGGCCAGGCCACATCAGAGGCCCCCCCGGGGTCGGACCCCCCCTCCCCTCCCCCACGCGCCGCCCCCCGACCCTTCCACACCGAGTTCCCGCCACCTGAGAGCAGGTGTGGACAGCGCCGGCGGGTCTCGGCGTTTTCACGATGGCCGCTCGGCCCATCCCGGGTCGAGAATCGACGGGCCGGCCACAAAGAGCGGCCCCCGACCGACGCTGCGCCAACCACGCCAGCACCAATGGCGCCGATTCTCCGCGGAGCGGAGAATCGCGTGCCGGCGTTGAGGCGGCGTGGCGTGATTCGTGCCGGTCGCAGGGATTCTCCGGCCGGCCCCGGGCTGAGAGAATCCCGCCCCGATGTTTGGTCTGCCTCCTCATCTAAGGTGGTCTGAGGCTGAGCCACTAGCTGGAGGACATCCTTTGCCTTTTCTTTGCTGGTCCCTGGAATAGGGAGAAGAGGTAATTGGAAATTGACGAGGAAGCGTCCAGCATCATAGATCACTCACAGTCATTGTCTGCCTGAAGCCGATATATACTGGATGCATCATTACTGGCTTGTTGGAGGAGGCCAATCTTGCCTCTGCACATGAACAATCCCAATCCTCTCCAACCAGATCTGTGCTCTGTTCCCCATAGCAGGGAGAGGATCCTAAACACCGGAGATCACCGCCATCCCCCCCCCCCCCCTCCCTCCCCCCCCAGCCCCTCCCTCCCTCCCCCCTCCAGCCCCCCCCTCCCTCCCCCCCCAGCCCCCCCCCCCTCCCTCCCCCCCCCAGCCCCCCCCTCCCCCCCCCCCCAGCCCCCCCTTCCCTCCCCCCTCCAGTCTTGGCTCTTGCCCCTTTTTGTTTTGTCCAATCCTGTCCAACATAAAAACAGGTGGATTGATTGTGAGCACCTTGGCTGAAAGAGCAGTTCAGAAGTATGTGTGCCTGTTGTGTGCGCTGAGCCCTCCTTAGTAAAGGATGACGGCACTGTGTGTGCATGATCTTACATTAAATGGTGATATTAAAGTGGCTGACAGACTTGCAGTGCTGATGTCCCATCTGCAGATAGTGTGTGACATCCTTGTGGACTCTAACCCTTAGACTGCCTAATGCCCCGATGAAAGTCTGAGTTTGAAGTGAGTAGCAGATTCACTTACCCTGCTGGAGCAGAGCCAATCATACATCCTTTTCCTGCACTGCAGGACGGTCCTTTACTGTTGGCCACAGGCACTAACCTCCCTGGCGACCTCGACATGCATTATATTTCAAACAGAACACCTGGGCTGCAGAGAGTGAATGTCTGTCCAGGAGTTGCTTAAGTATGGCACCATGACCTTCAACCCCATGAGGTAATGGCAGGGCAGATGAATCCCTGCCTGCTCTGACACAGGATTTGCTGAGCTCCTCGCTGATGCACAATGAATGATTGGAAAAGCAAATGGACGCGCCTGCTCACCTGTCCCACTGCCCAGAAAGAATCACATTGTCTCTCCAACTCACCCTAGTACTTAGCTTCCAGAATGAGAAGTTCTGCCCTAAGTGTCTGGAAATTCTGTACCGGATTGTGAAGGATTAGCAACTGTAATGATTCTCGAGCAGGAAAATGCCATTATATAAGTGTCTTTTATGACCCATTATGAGCAAAAAAAAATAGAACAAATATGACAAAAGTTCCCATTGTTGTAAATAGCAAGCATTACATCTTGATCTTCCCCAGGAGTCACGCGGTGGAGTCAAAGTTTAATTTGGGTCCATATCCTGGAACACCCTTCCAAACAGCACAGTGGGTGTACCTACACCACACAGGCTGCAGCGGTTCAAGCCTCGAGGGCAATTAGGGATGGGCACAACTGCTGGCTTTGCCGGCGACGCCCACATCCCGTGAACCAACAAAAAAAGTTAAACCCATTTCCTATAAAGGCTGAAAATTGTTTATAAAAATTAGAATACTTCAATATAAACAAACGGCAATTATCTAAGTTCAAAGGAAGCATATTAATTGTTCATCAGCTCTAACAAGCAGATGGGATCTCTGCAGCTGGTAGGTGACTGAATAACCCTGCTGCAGAGTGAGGAGCAACAACAAAAACAACTTGCTATATAGTGGCCAGAATTTTCTGTGTCCGGGCCACTTGCGCGACTGAACCGGAACTCCGTAAAATCATACTGGAGGCATTAACGGTCACAGCAACCCCCAACTTTCATGTTTCCAGTTCATTTCAGGGCCGAGTGGGGGATTTGTGCAGCGTCTCTCAATTAGCCACAGCATCTAGCTTGTGACTGGCTACAGGCACGCCGCACTTTCATCAATTACTGGATAGACGAGGGCAGCCAGGCGGAGAGAGAACAAGCCTTTGCGGTGATGGCTGGGTTTCCCCACATCCAAGATACTATAGACTACATGCATGTGGCCATCAGGGCACCAGTCTGAGAGCCGGGATCTTTCACCAACCGGTAGCAAGAGAAAGAGTAAAAAGCAAGCTCAAGGACATTGGAGGGAGGTTATGCATTGGTGAAATCCTTAATGAGTGCTTTGTATAGGTATTCACCAGGGAGAAGGACATGATGGATGTTGAGGTCAGGGATAGGTGTGTGAACGATCTTTAGAACGTCAATGTATCAAAGGAGGAAGTGTTGAGTATCCTAAATTACATTAAGGTAACAAGTCCCCGGGGCTGAATGGGATCTATCCCAGGTTACTGCTGAAGGCAGGAGGAGAAATAACTGGGGTCTTAACAGATATCTTCACATTCTCTTTGACCACAGGTGAGGTTCCAGGGGACTGGAGAATAGCCAATGTTATTCCCTTGTTTAAGAACGGAAGCAGGGATAATCCAGCAAATTATAGGCCAGTGAGCCTGACATCAGTGGTGAGGAAGCTTTTGGAAAAGGGACAGGATATATGCACGTTTGGAGAAAAATGAACTAGTTAGTGACAGGCAGCATGGTTTTGTACAGGGACGGTCATGTCTTACCAACTTGATTGAGTTTTTTGAAGAGGTGACAAAGAAAATTGATGAGGGAAGGGCTGTAGATATAGTTTATAAAGACTTTAGTAAGGCATTTGACAAGCTCACACATGGCAGACTGATACAAAAACTAAAATCACATGGGATTTGGAGTGGGCTGGCTAGACGGATACAGAACTGCTTGGGTATAGAAGACAGAGAGTAGCGGTGGAAGGGTATTTTTCAGAATGGAGATATGTAGCTAGTGGTGTTTCGCAAGGATCAGTGCTGGGACCTCATTTGTTCATAGTATATATAAATGATTTGGATAAAAATGTGGGTGGTCTGATCAGTAAGTTTGAGGATGTCACGAAGATTGGCGAAGATGCTGATAGTGCCGAGGGTTGTCAGAGGATACAACAGGATATAGATTGGAAACTTGGGCACTGAAATGACAGATAGAGTTTAATCCGGACAAACGTGAGGTGATGCATTTTGGAAGATCAAATCGAGGTATGTATTATACTGTAAATGGCAGAACCCTTGGGAACATCAACACACAGAGGGATCTGGGCGTGCAGGTCCACAGTTCCCTAAAAGTGGAAACACAGGTGGCCAAGGTGATTAAGAAGGCATGTGGCATGCTTGCCTTCATCAGCCGGGGCATTGAGTGCAGGAGTTGGGAAATCATGTTGCAGCTGTATAAAACTCTGGTTAGGCCGCATTTGGAGTGTTTCGTGCAGCTCTGGTCACCACATTATCAGAAGCATCTGACACCCCAAAGAGCGCCACAGATGGGCACGGATCCATCTCGACCCCCACTACCCTGGACATAGCCTTGAAAAAGGCAGTCCAGAACTCCCCGAGTCTGGGGCAAGACCAGAACATGTGGGTGTGGTTGGCCGGGTCCCCCTGACACTGCTCCACTTATCCTCCACCCCTGGGAATAACCTGCCCATGCGTGCCTTAGTAAGGTGCGCTTTGTGCACCACCTTGAGCTGCATCAGGCTTAGCCTGGTGCAGGAGGAGGTGGAGTTGTTCCTGTGCAGTGCTTCGATCCAGAGTCCTCCCCCTAGCTCCATGTTCAGCTCCTCCTCCCATTTTCATCTGGTCTCATCCAGTGGGGGTCCTGACCTTTACTATGAGTCATCCCTGGATGTCACCACATTTGTCGTCCCCTAACCAGTCCGGCCCTATAATTCCATCCAGAAATGTGTGTCCGGAGCGGAGCGGTCACAGCAAAAAGGCTCCCGCAGTTCCAAGAAGTCGGGGCCTCCGGCCCAGACCGAGCAGCAGGAAATGAAGCAGGGACCGTCCGACCTCGCCCCCGGCGGCGAACACCACGAGGCAGGAACAAAGAGGGACTCCGGACCAGAAGCCACTCTCTCTCTCTCTCTCGACCTGGGTGAGTGAGGGAAAAGGAAGGAAAAAAGAACTTTTGCAAAAACAAAACTCTGAAAAGAAAACTTTTAAACTTTAAAAAAAAACATTTTTTAAAAAAAATTATTTTTGCCATTTTCTTGTTCTCACCCAAGTTCACCTGAGAAGAAGTTTATATAAGAGGGGAAAATAAAGTGGTAAAGGAGAGAAGGGAGGGGAGAAGAAAAAGGGAAGGGGGGAGAAAATAAATAAATAAATAGATAAATAAGAGGGGGGGGGGAGGGAAAAAAAAAAAAAGGGGGGGGGAAATGCCAGAAGGGAGCCAAAGCAGAGGGAGAAGGGGCACCAAAGGCAGACGGGGCAATGGGCGAGCCAGTTCAGATGAGCCAATCAGTGAGCAAAGCGGCAGAACGGAAGTATCGCCGCATCAAAAAGAGCTGGGCAGACAGGTGCAGTCTCCCCCGGGCCCAGGGGGGAGCTGGAACTGGAAGGCAGCCTTTGCCGATGCGCTGAGGGAACATCAGCATGTAAACAAGGCAGAGGCTAGGGCAGACATAAGGCCGCAGAGCAGGCAGCAATGGCCAAGGCCCTGGCGGAGGTGCAGCAGGCCCTGGGCAGAGCAGAGGAGAAATTGGACGCCCAAGGGAAGAAATGCGAAGCCCAAGAGCTGGAGAAAGCAGCGACTGACGTGAGCGACCGGATCACGGCCCTGGAGAGGGAGGTGGCGAGACTGGCACAACTCAGGGGAGCCTGAAGGGCAGAGTGGACGACCAGGAAAACCACTCGAGGAGGCAAAATGTCAGGATAGTGGGCTTACCAGAGGAAACCCCACGGCATACGTGGCCGAGATGCTGGGTAACAGCGGGGAAGAAAACCTTTCCCAGCCCACCAGAAATGGACAGAGCACACCGGTCGCTGCGCCCAAAGCCCAAAGCAGGGGAACACCCGAGAGCAGTTATAGCTAAACTGCACCAGCACCAAGATAGGGAAACAATCCTACGCTGGGCCAGGAAAAACAGAACCTGCAAATGGGAAGGACATGCCATTAGAATTTATGAGGACATTGGGGCAGACCTAGCCAGGAGACGGGCCGAGTTTAATAGAGCGAAAGCAGCTCTTCACAGGAGCAACGTGCGTTTTGGTATGCTGTACCCAGCGAAACTCTGGGTCACATACCAAGAAAGAGAATACTTCTTTACAGCCCCTGCCGAAGCAAACAAGTTTGTCGAGGAACACGGGCTGGAAAACCACCAGCGAAGGTAGAAATGAGGAGCCCCTGGCAGGGGGCAACAACACGCCGACGGGGGGGAGGGGAGGGGTGAGGCAACGCCAGGCCCACCCGCCCCCGCCACGGCGAGCGCACCCTGAACTAAGAACAGACTACTGCCCGAGGGACCGCTTCAGGTGGGAGGCCAGGCCCCAGCACGAGGAAACGAGAGTAGCGGAGAAGGGCGAGCAAGCAAGAGGAGTGCAGGGTAGGATAGGGGAAGAGCGGGCAGAAAACCGCAGAGGCCGGGCAGGGGAGAAGCGAGACAGTAACTCCCGAGAGGGGGGCCACCGTACTAGCGGGAATGTTAGCGCCGGGGGCATGCAACAAAGCAGGGCCGCAGCGCGCCCCCAACAGGGGGGAAGGCGCCAGGCTGGAGGTGGGGGCGACCACTCAACAGAGACGGGAGAGCAAACTGGGACAGGAACTGGGGAAAGAGGGACAAAGGAGGGGTACAAGGGAGAGGGGGAAAAGGGGAGAGACTGGGAGGGGGGGGACACAAGGAAGGAGAGACCGGGGAGGGGTGACACAGGGAAGGAGGGACAAACAGGACTAGAAAAGAAATTGGGCTACAAAGTGCCACAACCAGATGCTCGGAACAAGGAATCGCTGCAAGCATCCACCCAGTACGGTCTCTGGGCGAAGGGAGACCCCAGAGTGCAGGGGACTACCCGCATGGCGGACGCACAGTGGGCGGCCATGTCAAGTGCCCCCGGGACAAAGGGAAACCCTGGAGCGCAGGGACCCGACCGCATGGAGAGAGCAGTGACAGCGGCCATCCTGGACGGCCCCCTAACAAAGGGGAACCCCGGAGGGCAGGGGCGCGGCCACCAGGTAAGTATGGTTAATCCCACAGGAGCGAGGGGGCAGAAGCCCCCCACCAGGAAAGTCACCTGAAACGTAAGGAGACTTAACGGCCCAGTGAAGAGATCCAGAGTCCTCACCCACCTAAGAAATATGAGGGCTGACATAGTCTTCCTCCAAGAGACACACCTGAGAGAGCAGGACTGACTGTGGGTAAGAAAGGGCTGGGTGGGACAAACCTACCATTCCTGCTATGGAACAAGGGCCAGGGGGGTGGCGATATTGATCGGCAAGAGGACGATGTTTAGGGCGACAAAGACGGTTCCGGACCCAGGGGGACGGTATGTCATGGTCAGCAGGGCCCTGGATGGGGCACCGGTAGTACTAGTTAACGTGTGTGCACCCAACTGGGACGACACGAGCTTCATCAAGAAGACCATGGCAGAAATCCCTGACATAGCGACGCATCGACTAATCATGGGGGGGGGGGGGGTACTTCAACTGTGTACAGGACCCAAAGACAGACAGATCAAACCCCAAAACGGGGAAAACCTCAAGCATGACAAGGGAACTCAGTCACTTTATGGAGCAGATGGGAGCGGTGGACCCCTGGAGGTTCACCCACCCAGGGGAGAAGGAATTCTCCTTCTTCTCCCCAGTACACAACGTATACACCAGAATTGACTTCTTTGTGGTAGGGAAAATGGTGCTTCCGGGGATAGACAAGGTGGAATACTCCGCAATTGTGATATCAGACCACGCTCCACACTACATGGACGTGAGGCTGGAGACGGGCAGGGCCCAACGCCCCACATGGAAGTTGGATGTCACCCTACTAGCGGACAAGGCCTTCAACGAAAGGTTATCACGGGCCATTGCAGAGTACACATAGAACAACCAGAACGGGGAGGTCTCACCCTCCATGTTCTGGGAAGCACTAAAGGCCGTACTAAGAGGGGAAATCATCGCTTTCAAAGCGCGAAGAGATAGGGAGGAAAGGGTGGCGAGGCAGCAGCTGGTCGACTCCATACTGGAGGTAGACTGTAAATACTCCGAGGCCCCAACCGTAGAGCTCCTGGCGGAGAGGAAAGAGCTACAAAGGAACTTTGACCTGCTCTCCACCAGGAAAGCAGTGCACCAACTCCGCCAGGCACGTGGGACCCTATACAAACACGGAGACAAAGCCAGCCGCATGTTGGCACACCAGCTGAGAAAGCAGGCAGCCACCAGAGAAATAGCACAAATCAGGGATACCAGATGCATGCTAGAAACAGAACCAGAAAAGATCAAGAAAACCTTCAAAGCCTTCTACCAAGGGCTGTACACCACAGAGCCCCCAATGGTGGAGTCTGGGATGAAACGGTTCCTTGATGGACTGGACATTCCAGTCGTGGGGGAGGGCAACAAATGGGGCTTGGAAGCACCATTAGCACTGAGAGAGATCATGGACAGCATTAGCTCCATGCAGGCAGGGAAGGCGCCAGGACCCAACGGGTTCCCGGCGGACTTCTACAAAAAATTTGCGAGAGCACTGGCCCCACACCTGCGGGAGATGTTCACAGACACGCTAGCAAGGGGCACACTGCCACCCACGCTAGCACAGGCCTCAATCTCGCTGATACCTAAGAAAGACAAAGACCCAACGGAATGTGGGTCATACAGACCCATCTCACTGCTGAATGCAGACGCCAAAATACTGGCCAAAATCCTAGCCAAAAGGTTAGAAGACTGCGTACCCGAGGTGGTCGCAGAGGACCAGATGGGCTTTGTCAAAGGTAGACAGCTTACCTCAAACATCAGGCTCCTGCTGAACGTGATAATGACCCCCTCCGGGGAGAGAACACCAGAGGTGATTATCTCCCTAGACGCAGAAAAGGCCTTCGACAGAGTCGAATGGAAATACCTCATAGAGGTACTGGAGCGGTTCCGGCTTGGAACAGGGTTCACCTCCTGGGTAAAGCTCCTATACAATTCTCCCACTGCGAGCGTACGGACCAACAACACCAACTCCCGATACTTCCAGCTGCACAGAGGCACCAGACAAGGATGCCCACTGTCCCCATTGCTGCTCTCTCTAGCGATCGTACCACTAGCAATCGCGCTCAGAGCAGCAAAAAGCTGGAGGGGGATCCGAAGGCGAGGCAGAGAGCACAGAGCCTCACTCTATGCAGATGACCTGCTCCTCTACATTTCGGATCCACAGAGCAGCATGGACGGAATCATCGCGCTCCTGAAAGAGTTTGCCGCCTTCTCGGGCTACAAACTCAACATGAGCAAAAGCGAGATCTTCCCGGTACACCCACAAGTTGGGGGGGGGGGGGGGGGCAGCACTAATGGGACTGCCATTTAAACAAGCACAACACAAATTCCGCTACCTGGGGATCCAACTAGCCCATGACTGGAAAGGGATCCACAAATGGAACCTCACCAGTCTGACAGAGGAAGTAAAAAAGGACCTGTAAAGGTGGAACACACACCCACTCTCCCTCGCAGGGAGAGTCCACACAAAATGTGTGTCCATGTCTTTGTGGAAACGTTTTTGTCTCCTTGCAGAGGAAGTTACGCAGCTGCTGGTACCTAAGTCCGTTCCCTTTCGGGAGTTGGAGTCTCTCTGAGAGTTTCCCCACGATCGCCAGTCTATTGTCCACGTACATGTCCCTCACTCCCAGTGACCCTCTGTCCTCACTCCACATCCCAAACGTGACGTCTATCCTTGACGGTGTGAATCAATGATTGTTGCAGATGAGACACCCTATGGACATCTTGTCAAGCCAAGCTTGAAATGGCGCCTGAACTGGTTCCATGTCCTTAACGTGGCCACTACCATCGGGCTTCTGGAGTGTGTGTGGGGGGCGCCAGGAGTGGAGTGGTGGACAGAGCTCAGGGAGACGTCCCCTTGCAAAAGGCCTCCTCCAGTCGGACCCAGTCCATCTCCGGTTCCCCTAGACTCTTTGCCCCTCTCCGAATGCAAGTCCGCCATTCCGCTGATCTAAGGGTGATGGCCAGTGGTTCGATTGCCAGTGCAAACAAGAGCAGGGATAGCGGGCACCGCTGCCTTGTTCCCCTGTGCAGCCAAAAGTATTTGGAGCTGGTGGCATTTGGCTGTATGCTTGCTGTAGGAGCGCTGTACAGGAGCTTCACGCACATGGTAAACCCTGCTTGTGCACGGGGCAGAAAAAGGAAAATTATTTTTCTCTCGGGCGATTAAACCTCTGCAGGTCTACTCCCCCCTCCATCTGCTCCATATTAGCCTGCCAGAACAGGGGAAAAAAGTATCCCCTCACCCTAACTAATAATAATACACGGGAGGATGCCGAATAACAGTAACTCCAGAAGCTGGAAGGAGACAAGAAACGGGAGAAACACGCGGTTGAGAATACAGACGCACAAGGCGACGAAGCACCGGCCACACCAGAGCGACAGGGACCAGCAAACCAGACACGGAGTTCCCCCTCACCAGAGGGTGGATGGAGGATGTTCCTCTCCAGGGAACTCAGAGAACACAGAGAAGAGATGAAGACCGATACCCAGGCTGTGGTTAAGGTGCCGGTCGCGGGGACCCTGGCAGCCATGCAGGCGGCCCTGGTCAAGGCAGAGAGGTGACTGGAGGCCCAGGGGAACACCATCAAAGAATTAGGAAAAGCCACAACAGACCAGAGTGACCGGATCGCCGGCCTGGAGATGGAAATAACAAGGTTGGCGGCGACACAGGGAAGACTGAAAGGGAAAATAGAGGACCAGGAGAACTGGTCACGGTGCCAAAACATAAGAATAATGGACCTGCTGGAAGGGATCGAAGGCAGGGGCCCCACGGACTATGTTGCAGAGATGCTTGGAAATCTGATGCAAAGGGACAGCTTCCCCAACCTGCCGAAATAGCCAGAGCCCACCGGTCGCTCTGGCCGAAACCCAAGGCCAGAGAGCAGCGCAGGGCGATAATCGCCAAAATGCACTGGTACCAGGACCAGGTAAAGATTCTGTGATGGGCCAGGCAGACAAGGACCTGCAACTGGGAAGGGCACCAGATCAGGATATATCAGGACGTTGGGGCAGACCTGGCCAAGTGCCGGGGGGAGTTCAGCAGGGCTCGGGCGTCCCTGTACAAATGGATGCTGTACCCGGCTAAACTCTGGGTCACATTCCAGGGAAGGGAGCATTTGTCACAACCCCTGCTGACGTGGGCAGATTTGTCCAGGAAAAAGGGCTGGGAATACAGCAGCAGAGACATCGGTGAAAAGATCACCCGAAGGGACCGTATCAACCTGAGAGACACTTTGCGCGGGTCTGCACTGCCTCGCTTTGAATACGGGAACCAAACGTAGGAAGGAAGAGGCGAGGGCAATCAGAGCACAGGAGGGGGTGAGGAGGATAGCAGGAGGGGAAACCAGAGAGCGTGCGAAGGTTAGACACATAGCTGACCAATGGGAAAACTAGCACCAGGATGTGAGACGAGAGGGAGGCCGCAGTACGACTTCCACAGTGGAGAGAGCGCCTGACAATGGGGGGGGGGGGGGGGGGGGGACACAACGGGGGAGACAGCCAGGGGAGTAAACGGAGGTGGAGGAGTAAGGAGGGGGGACAGAAACAGGAGAGGAGTAGAGGACAAAGTGGGGGGGCGGGGGGGAGAATCATAGAGAAACATAGGAACAAGGGTAGTCAGGGCATTAGGCTGGCAGCAACAGGCCACACACGGCGACTTGGAACACAAAGGCACCGCAAGCAGCCACTTTGGAGGGTCCCTAAACAAAGAGAAACCCTGAAGTGCAGGGGCTCACCCACATGGTGAACACATACTTGGCAGCCATGTTGGCTGGCCCCTGGGCAAAGGGAAACTCCGGAGAGCAAGGGCCCGGCCTCATGGGGTTTCCGGTCACCACGGCCATTTTGGATGGCCCCCTAACAAAGGGAAACGCCGGAGTACAGGGGCGCATCCACAAGGTAAGTATGGGTGATCCCACATGAGGGGGGGGAAACAGAAACCCCCCCATCAGAATAGTCACCTGGAACATCAGGGAACCTAATGGCCCAATGAAAAGACCCAGAGTCTTCGCCCCCCTCCTCAAGAGCCCACTTTCCCCTGCTTTCCCAATACAGCCCCCTTCTCCCAATCTGCCTTCCCCATTTTAACCCGATTACCTTCCCCTTCTCCCCCCCCTTTGCTGACCCCTCAAACCTCCTAAAAAAAATAATCAATAATCGGCTTTCACCTCCGATGAACCCCTCTGATGATGAACCCATCAACCGATATCCTCAGGATGAACTTAACCTTCTCCAGCCTCAGGAATTCCGCCAGGTCGCTCACCCACACCTCCGCTTTTGGCAGCTCCAAGTCCCTCCATCCGAGCAAGATCCGTCTCTGGGCTATCAGGGAAGCAAAAGCCAAAACATCGGCCTCTCTTGCCCCCTAGACTCCCAGGTACATATAGATACATAGAATTTACAGTGCAGAAGGAGGCCATTCGGCCCATCGAGTCTGCACCGGCTCTTGGAAAGAGCACCCTACCCAAGTCCACACCTCCACCCCATCCCCATAACCCAGTAACCCCACCCAACACTAAGGGCAATTTTGGACACTAAGGGCAATTTAGCATAGCCAATCCACCTAACCTGCACATCTTTGGACTGTGGGAGGAAACCGGAGCACCCGGAGGAAACCCACGCAGACACGGGGAGAACGTGCAAACTCCGCACAGACAGTGACCCAGCGGGGAATCGAACCTGGGACCCTGGAGCTGTGAAGCAATTGTGCTAACCACCATGCTACCGTGCTGCCCCTTCCGATACCCTGAATATCGCCACTTCTGGACCACCTTCACCTCCAACACCTCGTACATTACGTCATCAAACCTCTGCCAGAATCCCCTCAGCTTCGTATATACCCAAAACATGTGGACGTGATTCACGGGCCTCCCCGCTCACCGCCCACACCTATCCTCAACCCCCTCAAAAAACATACTCACCTGTCCAACCGTCATATATGCTCTATGAAGTACCTTAAACTAAGTAAGGCTTAGCCTCGCACATGACGAGGGCGCATTCACCCTCCGCAGAGCCTCAGCCCACATCCAGGCCTTCACCTCCCCTCCTCGCTCTACCTCCCACTTATGCTTTATATCCTGCACCGGGGCCTCCTACCTGTCCATCAATTCCTTGTAGGCCTCAGACACCTTCCCCTCCCCTTTCTCATTCTTCGTCAGCACCTTATCCTGTAACTCCAGAGGCGGCAGCCCAGGAAAGGACATCACCTCTCGCTTTACAAAATCCCGGACCTGCAGGTACCTAAAACCGTTCCCCTGGGCAGCTCGTACTCTAACTCCAAGTCCTCCAACCTCGCAAACTTGCCCCCAAAATTTGGGGGAGATAGTTGTCTGCGAATGAGAGGAGGCTGCTCAATATAATTATAATACCTTCGGAGGGGCAGGAGGTGGAGGTAGTGGTACCGAAGGACATGGAGAAGGTGTTCAATCGGTGGAGTGGGTGTATTTGTAGGAGGTGTTGGGGCGGTTCGGGTTTGCCACAATGTTCTGCCACAATTTTCCCCATCTCGAACGCCACCCGCTTATTCATCAATACCGCCAGCCCCCTCATCTTCATATCCAGTCCTGAGTGGAACACCTACCCCACCCATCCTTTCCTCAACCTTGTCTGGTCTCCTATCTTTCAGTAGGTCTCCTGCAAAAAAGCCTTCAGAGTCCTCAGGTGCGCCAACATACGTGACCGTTTGACTGGCCCATTCAGCCCCCTTACGTTCGACGTGACTAGCCTGTCGGGGGGCTCCCTACCTCCTTCCCCTGCCAATCAGCCATATCCCTTTTTGAGCCAGCCCCCGGTCCACATCCAGTGACCCTCCAGGCCCACCCTCGGATGTCCACCGTCAATGATCCTTTTCCAACTGCTCCACATTACCCACACCCTTGTCAGCAGACCTACCCTTAAACAAAACATCCACCCCATCCCCCCCAGCACCAACCTCCTGGGAACCCCCCACTTCGCTCCGTTAATTAGCCCACCCAGCTAGCATGGTGGACTTTGCCTAAGGCCAACAACTTCCCTGCCACCTGATCTCCCCTGCTACCCCATCCACAGCCCGCTAAAAAACAACAAATAATACACTCACCCTCGATGCACGCTGTTCCCCCATGAAAAACCTGCCCTTGAGAAACCCCACCATCAAAAACTCTTCAAAGAAAAAACTTTTCAGAAAATCAAATTGAGGTACCCTCAATAACGACACTTAGAGTGTAAACGGTAAAGAAGGCTTTATTAGACTAAGAACTATGCTAGAGCTGAGACATGTGCTAACTGCTGTACAGCCCACAAGGCAGCCCTTTATATATGGCTCACAGATGGGCGGAGCCAGAGGCGGAGTCCCCAGGGTTCCAAGCCCGGTCTTAAAGGGGACATCACCTTACATGATGATAAGGCAGTAACCGTTCATCACACAAACCCACGCACAAACTTCTCCAAAGTTCAATGTCCTCACTCTACTCCCAGTCCACTGTCCCTCATGAATTCCATCGCCTCTTCTGGCGTGCCGAAATAGTACTCCTGCTTCTAAAATGTCACGAGAGGCGGGCTGGGTACAGCACTCTGAACTTCACCCCCTTCTTAAAGAGGGCAGCCATTGTAAGAGGGAATTGAGGTATTTGTAAGAGGTATGTAAGAGGGAATTGGACACTGTTATCACGTGGCTGCATATACCCAGTTGCTCTACTTCTTCATAAGCTTGTTATGCCCTTTGGTAACTTGCCAAGAGATGTAGCATTCAAATACAAGGAAGGGTTTGAAGTTGTGGTTCCCACCTAACTGTGCACCAGAAAATTAAAGTTTATTACTTCAAATGTAAGTGATTTTTTAACAGTCTGTTAAGGTGTAATTATTGCCAATGAACACCTCTGGCACTGAAAATGACCTTTTGTGAATGTGGAACCTCAAACCCTCAGATTTTAATTGTCAATGGAGAATCTGAAAATCCAAATTCAATTTTGTGGCTTTTTCGTTCTCTTCCATCTCTCCATCACCTCATCATACTTTTCTTTCCCTCTCTTTATTTCGCTTTTTGACTATTAATTGGCATTGAATTAACCATTCTAACTTTGATTTCCAGGATGTCATGCCCATTATTGGCTGTCATATTATGAACTTTAAATCAATTCTTTTAAAGATTGGACACAATCAAGCTGTGAAGATGGCTGCCGCAAATCATGTGACAATTGGCATTTGGCCTACAAACAGTATCGTCTCCATTGAATCCATAATTAAGTGTGGACTGATGCAAGGGTTCCCCACAGCCACAGTCCCATCTGTGGAATTCACATATCTTGTTGTTTAAGGATGGACAAACAGTTAAAGACTATGGAGTTTCTGGACCACCTGCCTCCATGTTTTATACCGGATGCAAGAGAGATCAAACCTCAATGGCTACGATCAACTTCTCATTGTATTACAATGGGATAACCCATCCAAACTAGACTAGATGGGCCTCAGAAGTGATAAGAGAGCAGTCATGTGGTCAAAGCTGGTTCTGGGTACTGCACCCTTATTGCACCAGGACCTAGCAGATAAATTGGAACCATCAATTGTCAGCCAGTCTAAGAACCAGACTCTGAAACTAGCTGCACATCAGCTAGCAGCCAAAGGGCACGATTCTGCCCCAACATTTCTAAGTTAATTTGAGGTGGGTTTTTCAGGGAGTTTCCCGTCGGCTGCGCCGGTGAGTTCCCCACCACTATTCAATGGCACTTGTCACTTTCTTGGGCCCTGGGGAGTTTCTCACCAGCTTAGCCGACGCTTAGAATTTTTTTTAGCACTGGAGAGCTGAACTCAGAGATCGGGCCACCATTTTGAAAGGATGCCATGATCTCTAAATGATCTTACGGGTCCCCCACACCCCCACCCATGGGCAATGTCACCCCCCACACACATGGGCACTACCCCACACCCCCCAAATGAGGACACTGTGTTATGGAGTCCCTGGGGGCCCCCCTCTTCAGGCCCCACAAGCCCCCTTACAGCCTTCCCCACCCTTCCAAGACTCCACCCATCACCCCTCCAACCTCCCAGAGGCCCTTACTTACCAGCCCTACACTTCCCTGCCCTTCAGACACCCCTTCCACCCTCATTTTATGGGCATGGCCCCCCTCACCCCCTGACCCTTGGCAGTGCCACCCTGGCACTCAGGCACCCTTGCACTGTCACCCTGGCACACAGGCAGTGCATCTTCTGGCTTGGCAGTGCCATATGGACACTTTGGCAGTGCCAGGGTGGCAGTGCCAGGGTGCCAACTGGGCAATACCAAGGTGCCCATGTTCCAGGAGAGGGCCAGGGAGCCATGCTGCACTTACCCTGACCACCCAGGGGTCTCCGATGGCCCGGTGGAACAGTGAATCGTGGACCAGGTGGAACGGCGCCTGACTGCGGCCTCGCTGGGGAGGCCAATGGGTCCCACATTGCCAGTGGATACCGGGTAAGTTGGCCTGAGCCAGTTTAAACCCAGCTTTGGCATGCGCCGTTTGGTCATGTCCCTTGTGGAAGTGTTTCAGATTTGGACATCTCGCGGGACTTAGGTGAATCCTGTGAGGCGCAAAGACTGTCGGGAAGTCCACAAGTGGGCTCTACGGGGATTCACCGGCTGCATCACGCTCAAGGGAATAGCGCAATGTGGCAGGAGAATTGCACCCTTTAAGTATTTAACCAGTTCTAGTTTCAAAGATCACATGAGAACATCCCTCACCTCTCCCCCACCCACTGGCTATGTAATACACCCAATTAATATTCAGATGTATGTGTCTGAATAGGGCTTGTACAACCTTCCAAACTTCCTTGAAACTTCCTAAAATGTTGCTTACCCTATTTTCACAGGACCAAGGCCCAATCCTATGCTGAATTTGTTGATCTCAGCTGAGGCAGCAGTTATGAGGCTACATTTGGCCTCCTGTCCCTACGGTTAAATCCTCTTCGAAATCAGAATCCTTGAAGCCATTGTATCCTTGGGAGATTTTGGAGTGTTATATGCAAGTGTGCTATATGTCAAGTGTGCTATGATAAGAGGATGTATAATTTCTGCATGATTGGTTTATAATAGCAAGGTGGAACCATAGATTCAGTCCAAATTCAATTAAAACAATGATTTTTCTGAACTTTTGTGATGATGCTGCAGTATACGATTAATTTCAATTCTTAAAAATGTCGAGATTAACTAATGATAAGACACAAAGTGTGCGTAGTCTACTTGCAGGTTAAATGAACCAAATAAATTCAAACAACGGGATACTTTGGTTCATGAAGTTTTTGATCCTAATTACTGTAGTCACAAAGATGTATGGTATTAAATATCAATTAATGTTAATTAATCCTTCCCCATTTCTAGATGCAATTTCCATAAATTTTAATGAGATCCTTGATGGGAAAGGTCTTCGAACATCTGCAGTTGTTCAATTATTCTTCCCAATCAATCAGACCTAATTTAGCACAAAGACATTCGGCCAGAAACTGTCCTTCTCCTCTTTTTCACTGATTAAATTTGCTAGATTTAAAAACGAGACCTGGATACCTGGACTTTTGCCCACGGGTTGGCTGAGCAGAGTCAGGAGAATCCCCTCGTCTGCGAACACGACCTTTAAAAATGATTGCCTGGACACTGTATTTTTGGTCCAGGGCTAGATTGGAGGTCAGGGCAGGTAACTCCAGATGTAGCGAAGAGGATTCTGGGTGTGGAGGTGGGCTAGACAAAAGAACTGCCTTGGCTCTCTGGCATTATGGCACAGAAGTTAGCACTGTTGCTTCGCAGCGCCAGGGACCCGGTTTCGATTCCTGGCTTGGGTCACCGTCTGTGCGGAGTATGCACATTCTCCCCGTGTCTGTGTGGGTTTCCTCCAGGTGCTCCGGTTTCCTCCCACAAGTCCTGAAAGACGTGCTTGTTAGGTGAATTGGACATTCTGAATTCTCCCTCTGTGTACCTGAAAAGGTGCCGGAGTGTGGTGACTAGGGGATTTTCACAGTAACTTCATTACAGTGTTAATGTAAGCCTACTTGTGACACTAATAAAGATTATTATAAATCTTCTTAAAAGATTAAAACATGAAACGCCCCTTCAGCCCTCATCCCCCAATCCCTACATACACGCCATGCCCCATCCATGCTAACCCATTCTTCTCAATGTTCTATTTTCTTAAAAAAAAGGGTGGCACTGTAGCACAGTGGTTAGCACTGTTGCTTCAGAGCTCCAGGGTCCCAGGTTCTATTCCGGGCTTGGGTCACTGTCTTTGCGGAGTCTGCACTTTGTCCCGTGTCTGCGTGGGTTTCCTCCGGGTGCTCCAGTTTCCTTCCACAGTTCAAAGATGCGCAGGTTAGGTGGATTGGCCATGCTAAATTGCCCTTAGTGTCCAAAAAGGTTAGGTAGGGCTACTGGGTTACGGGGATAGGGTGGAGTAGGGTGCTCTTTCCCAGGGCAGTGCATACTCGATGGGCCGAATGGCCTCTTTCTGCACTGTAAATCTATGATAAAATCTATGATGTCACCTCATGCCCTGTACCTACTCTCTTTGCCCTTTACACCCTCTATGCCAACCTATACTCCTCTACTCATCCGCCATGGCCCTCTTACCCTCCAGGTCAACCTATGCCCCTCCCACTCAACACCCTTTGTTATTACACTTACCATGCCATCTCACCCAGTATCCACTATGGGCAGAGCTCAAGTCCATGCAGAGATTAGGTACAATAAAATTATATAAAATAAAATTCAAAGTGTCGATTGTCGACTTCACTATTTGAAAACATGCCCTAATTCAATTAAAAAAACTCTATTTTCATTTCTTCATGATTACATAAAGCCTTATAGCAACAAACATTTCAGTCAAGTGCACAATCATTTATAACAACAAACATTGAAATTCATAGTCCTACTCCAAATAATCTATAAACACTGGTAGCTGCCAATCAAACTATGAAATGGCAATCACCATACTGTGATAATGGATGGTTGTGAAGTGCATCATGCAGCATCAATCCAGTAATGGAAGCCCTCATGTTTATATTAATAGTTAAGTAGCAAGCAATGTTTATTTTAACACTCCAGACATTTTTCAAAGATTTAAAGGACAGGGCATTTAAATGCCTTGAGAGCTTGACAGCTCTGTTTGGCAGGTGCTTCTAACAGTTTTATTGATATATTTGGCAGGTACTGTTGACAGGAGCTTTTGACATTTTTGACAGGTCATCTTCAATGATGTTTCTGAAAGTTGTTGCAGTTAATTATTTTAACAAATATTTTATTGAGGCATTTATGGTTTTCTAACAACAAAAGATACAAATACAAATGTAAACATAATTCAGTGTGTAACACCCCCCCCCCCCCCAACCAACAACCATATCCCGCCAACTTGGCCTATGCACACACTCCCTAAGTCCCTCCATCTCTTCTCGCTGTACCCGCCTAAACTAAACTAACTTCCCCTACCCACCTTATTCCCTAACACCCCCCCCCCATATTGTATCTGCTAACAGTTTAGGTTTCCCCAAAGAAGTCGATAAACGGCTGCCATCTCCGAACAAGCCCAAACACTGATCCCCTTAGGGTGAACTTGATTTTCTCAAGCCCGAGAAACCCAGCCATGTCGCTAACCCATACCCCCGATTTTTGGGGCTCCGAGTCCCTCCATGCCAATAAGATCCGTCTCCAGGCTACCAAGGAGGCAAAGGCCAAAGCGTCAGCCTCTCTCGCCCCCTGGACTCCCGGGTCTTCCGACACTGCAAAGATCGCCACCTCTGGACTCGGTGCCACCCTCGTTTTTAGCACCGTGGACATGACATCTGCAAATTCCTGCCAGAATCCCCTAAGCTTCGGACATGCCCAAAACATGTGGACATGGTTTGCGGGCCCTCCCTCACACCTCACAAACTTGTCCTCTACCCCATAAAACCTGCTCATCCGGGCCACCGTCAAAGTGCCGGGTGGACCACCTTGAATTGTATCAGGCTGAGCCTGGCACATGATGAGGACGTGTTGTCTCTGCCCACAGACCCGCCTCTAACTCCTTTCCCAACTCATCCTCCCATTTATGCTTTAACTCCCCTATATGGGTTCCCTCCCACTGCATAAGTTCTTTATTGATTTCCGATACCTTTCCCTCCCCCACCCTCATTCTAGAAACTACCTTGTCCTGTATCTCCTGTGACGGTAGAAGCGGAAAGGTCAAAACCTGCCTTTGCACAAAATCCCTCACTTGCAGATAACAAAACCCATTCCCTCTCGGCAGTTCAAACTCCTCTTCCAGATCCTCCAAACACAGAAAGCTCCCATCAATAAACAGATCTCCCAGCCTCTCAATACCTCTCTACCACTTCTGAAACCCTCCCTATCTAACCTCCCCGGGACAAACCGGTGATTACCACAAATTGGAGCCACACCGATGCTCCCTCCACTCCCATATGCTTCTATCACTGCCCCCAAACTCTCAGAGCCGCCACTACCACCGGGCTTGTAGAGTACCGGACTGGCGAGAATGGCAGAGGTGCCGTTACCAGTGATCCTAAACTTTTGCCCCTACATGATGGCGCCTTTACCCGCTCCACATCGACCCCTCCCCCACTACCCACTTCCTGATCATGGCTATATTTGCCGCCCAGTAATAGTTCGTGAAGTTCGGTAGGGCCATCCATCCCCCCCACCAGCAGCACTTTCCTTATTTGCGCGGTTTTACCCGCCTACACGAACCCAGAGATCACCGCATTAACCCGCTTAAAAAAGGCCTTTGGTATAAAAATAGGGAGACCCTGGAACACAAACAAAAATCACGGGAGAACCATCATCTTTACAGTCTGCACCCTCCCCGCCAGTGACAACGGGAACATGTCCCACCTCCAAAAATCCTCCTTCATTTGCTCCACTAACCGGATCAGATTTAATTTATGTCACTGCTCCTATCCCTGTGCCACCTGGATTCCCAAGTATCAAAAACTCCTTCCCACCACTTTAAACGGCAACACCCCCGTCTCCTCTCCTGCCCCCTCGCCTGGATCACAAAAACCTCACTTTTTGCCGTATTCAATTTATACCCCGAGAACCGGCCAAATTCCCCAAAGACCCGCATAATCTCTCCCATCCCCCCTAATGGGTCAGAAATATACAGGAGTAGGTTGTCCGCATACAACGAGACCCTGTGCTCCACTCCCTCCCGGACTCGCCCCTTCCAGTCCTTTGACGCTCTCAGCACCATCACCAATGGCTCTATAGCCAAGGCAAAGAGCAGTGGGGAGAGTGGACATCCCTGCCTTGTTCCCCGATGCAGCCTAAAGTAGTCCAAATTGACCCGGTTCGTCGGCACACTAACCTGGTACAGCAACCAGACCCAGTCCATGATGCCCAAACCCAAACCGTCCCAGGACCTCCCACAAATAATTCCAATCCACCCGGTCAAAGGCTTTCTCCATTTCCATAGTGATCACTACTTCCACATCCGTTCCCTCAGAGGGCATCATGATTACATTCAAGAGCCTTCTAACCTTGGTCGTTAACTGCCTGCCTTTGACAAATCACGTCTGGTCCTCCCCTATCACCCCCGGTACACAATCCTCTATTCTCGAGGCCAAAATCTTGGCCAGCAATTTGGTGTCAACCTTTAGTAGGGAGATTGGTCTGTGTGACCAGCATTGTTCTGGGTCCTTCTCCCGCTTCAGGATCAATGAGGTCAAAGTATGTGACATTGTTGGGGGAAGGACACCCCGCTCCCTTGCCTCATTAAATGCCCTCACCAGCATCGGCCCCGGCATCCCAGAAAACTTCTTATAAAATTCCACTGGGTAGCTGTCCGGTCCCGCGGCCTTACCCAACTGCATGGCCTCCAATCCCTCAACTACTTCTCCAATCCCGATCGGTGCTCCCAGCCCCTCCACCAACCCTTCCTCCACCTTCAGAAACTCCAACCCCTCCAAGAACTGCCACATCCCCTCCACCCCAGCTGGGGGCTCCAACTCATACAACCGACGGTAAAATTCCTCGAACACCCCATTCACCCCCGCTGGGTCAAACATCATGTTGCCCCCTCTATCCTTCACTCTTCCTAGTCCCTCGCCACCTCCCTTTTCCTGAGCTGGTGTGCTAGCATCCTACTGGTCTTCTCCCCATACTCATATACCTCCCCCATAGCCTTCCTCAACTGCCCCACCGCCTTCCCTGTGGATATCAGACCAAACTCCATCTGCAGCTTCTGCCGCTCCTTCAGCAGTCCCGCCTCCGGGGCTACCGAGTATCTTCTATCCACCTGGAGAATCTCCCTAATCAGCCTGTCCATCTCTGTCCACTCCACCTTCTTCCCATGAGCCCGTACCGAAATCAGCTCCCCCCTAACTACTGCCTTCAGCGCCTCCCATACCGTTGCTGCCGAAACCTCCCCTGTGTCATTTATCTCCAAATAGTTCTGGATGGCCTCCCTCACCCGTCCGCACACTTCCTCATCTGCTAACAGTCCTACGTCCAATCTCCATTGTGGGCGCTGACCCCCCCCTCCTTGCTCACCCGTAAATCCACCCAGTGTGGGGCATGGTCCGACACAATAATCGGCAAATACTCGGCACCACCCCGGCCAGCAAAGGCCTGTTCAAAACGGAAAAATCAATCCAGGAGTACACTTTGTGTACATGTGAGAAAAAAGAAAATTCCTTCGCTCCTGGTCGTCCGAACCTCCATGGATTTACCCCTCCCATCTGCTCCATAAACCCCTTTAGTTCCTTCGCCGCGTCTGGCA
The DNA here is from genome assembly GCF_047496885.1 of Scyliorhinus torazame. Lineage (NCBI taxonomy): Eukaryota > Metazoa > Chordata > Chondrichthyes > Carcharhiniformes > Scyliorhinidae > Scyliorhinus > Scyliorhinus torazame. The sequence goes on from NC_092707.1 coordinate 350,035,117, forward strand.
CCTTCCCTGTCCTTGAACTTGACCGATCCAACCTCTCTATAACCGTAATGAAGTCCCCCCCAATGATCAGCTTATGCGAGTCCAGGTCCGGAATCTACCCCAACACCCGCTTCATAAACTCTGCGTCGTCCCAGTTTGGTGCATAGGTATTCACTAATACCACCAGCATCCCCTCCAGCTTCCCACTCACCATAACGTACCTAGCCCCCGAGTCCGCCACTATGCTTCCTACCTCAAATGACACCCACTTATTGATCAAGATCGCTACCCCCTAGTTTTAGAGTCTAGCCCTGAATGAAATACTTGCCCAACCCACCCCTTCCTCAGCCTAGTCTGATCCACTACCCTCAGGTGTGTCTCCTGTAGCATTGCCACGTCCGCCTTCAAACTCTTCAAATGTGTGAACATGCGAGCCATCTTGGCCGGCCCTTTCAGCCCTCTCACGTTCCATGTGATCAGCCTGGTCGGGAGGCACCCACGCCCCCCCCCCTCCCCTGCCGATCAACCATCATCCTACTTAGGCCAGCCTCCAGCTCGCGTCCCACGCCTCCTCAGGCCCGCCCTCGGGTGCCCACCATCATCAACCTCCAATTTGACTTCCAACAAATGGCATCATACCTCTAACGAAGGGCACCTGACATCCCCCAAAGGTGTGCCAGTACCAGATCCAAAGTGGTACCTTACCTCTCCAGTGGGGTAACCTGGATATCCAAATTAATCCACAAAGTTCAGACCTACCCTTACCAGGTCTATTCTACACACTTCAAGTTTCAGACTCCTGGGCTCCTCCTTGGCTAATAAACTTCGACTTGAGTAGAGGCAGCTGATGATTAAATAGCTCTCTGTCATGACAAAATCGAGGCCATGAAAGGACCTTCATTGTAATAACTTCCAAAGATGATCAGAAATGCTATAGAGGTAATTTCAGATGATTGATTTGTCATTTTTGTGCGGCTAGTCCACTTCAGTTTCTGACCTATGGTAACCCCCAGGATGTTGATTGTGTGGGAATCAGCAATGGCAATGCATTTGATCGTCAACGGATGAATGTAGGAATTTAAGGTATAATGGCATGATTCAGCAGCCTCATCATGCCTGACTTAGTGTCAAGATGAGGCTGTTGAATCTCGTGAGAGGCCTCTTGCGAGATGTGCGATGCCTCAAACGCCTCACGAGATTTTACGAAATCTTGCGAGACATCGCGATCTGAATCTCGCCCTCATTGATCGAGATCTGCATATTTAAATGAGCAATTAGGCTAATTTAAATATATGTTAGCGGGATTCCCCAGGCGCCCCGGGGACCTAACAGCTCTGACTGGGAGACCTCATCAGGGCACCGTTTAGTACTGGTTTCAAGAAACGTGAACCAGTCGTAGTGGCACCTAGGTGGAGGAGTGGGGTCTCCCAGGCCATTAAAGACCCTCAAGTGGTCAGAGACAGGACAGTGTGACATCCTGGCACTATCTATGACACCTCTGGGCACCTTGGCACTACCAGACTGGCACTCCGGCAGTGCCACCTGGGCACCCGGGCAGTGCCATCATGTCAAGGTGCCAGGCTGGCCATGCCATGGTGCACAAGTGCCAGTTTGGCACTGCCATGGATCGGGCCCAGGGGGACTCCTCACCAGGTGGAGGGTGGGTGATGGAGTGTTCCCAAGGACCTCCCCGAGGTTGGGGGGGTGGGCATGGAGTGGCAGAAAATAGGGGTGGGCTGAAAGGAAGGGGAAGATCGGGGCAGCCAGACAAAATGGTTCCCTAATCTACGAGGACGCTTTCCTGCTGGGCTTGCCAGCAGAAAATGACTCAAGTGTGGCCTTGGCAGAGAGAAACTTCCCATGGCAAAAACAAATGCCAAAGTTCCGTTGAATATTAGGGTATTTCCCGTTGCAGCAGCCATCACGAAACACCCTGCTAAACCTGCCCAAAGCCATGCAACAATTTTTTTCCGTTGATTCGTGCCCATTGTATTATATGTATTTGGTATAGTAAGGGTTAAAATTCTGGGTTAGTGTGTGTATGACTGCTGCAGTAGTGTTTTTAAAACTCCTTGTTTGAAAGACAGGTAAGCCTTTTGGAGCCCGAGGTGTAATTAAAGCATCATAAAAGTTTGGGTGAATGGACTTTTATTTATATTAAGAGAGTTCCCTATGGAATAGTTAATGAGAGACAATTGTCTTCAGTTTAATAAGATGATGTAGTTAATGGGAGTCAGGTGGAGTTTCTTAATGTTACATTTTGGTTGTAAGGTGAGCTGAGAAGGATTCTGAAGAAATGCAGGCAGAAATTCTGCATTATTCTAACAGGGTGTCAGGTCTCTTTCTTTAAAGCAGTCTAAAAATATCTCTCTTTCTCAAAGTGGAGTGTGCAAGACATCTTGATACAGCAAGTATTTCTGAGTGCTAACTGTATTTAAAAGTGGAGTGGGACCATTGATGGTTTTGTTGTTTGAGTAGTAATAAAGATAGCAGTTAAGGGTTATTGTGTCACTGTGTTGATTGACATTGTTTAAGGGGTATTTGTAAGCAATTTTCTTGTGATATGTTAAAGATATTTTAATACTGTATTAGTAATAAAGTTTGTTTTAATAATCCATATCCCTATTTTGCGTGAAATCACTCCTGGAGCGCGATATCCTTTCCTCTCAGTCTTACAAAATTAAAATAAAATATTGTGATTTCTGTCCAATATCCTAACCACTGTTAGTGTCTGGTCCAGGTCGTAATAGTTAGCTAACGTTTTTTGAAATTTGGCTTTGCACGGTGCAGTTATGTTCAAGATAGTCTCGTACTGCTTTGTTTTGTTTAATTTGGCAAATTTTGAGTCACAAGTTAAGCCATGCTTAACTTTTGAAGAATTAGCAGTGATTTAATTGAAACTTACAAAATTCTTCCAGGGCGTGACAGGGACATGTCGATAGTTTCCTCTGAAGTTTTGATTTTTTTTTGTGAGAGTGCTGCACCAGGGGTTCTCACCCCCATTCATTTTTTAAATCTTTTGTTTAATTTATTGATTTTTTTGGTTCATTGCAAGAGTATAAATAGGAAATAGCTGGAACACTAGGCTCAGTGGGAGGAGAGCTGTAAGACTGGACAAGTCAATAAACTCTCTGAATAAAGAAAATTTATGTGTCTTGTTTCTGCTTCACAAACCAGCTTAGATCTTGTTAATAGTAGCAAAGCTTTGGTTTCTTTAGATTGGTGTTTTATTTTCAATGGCAGCCGACTTGAGTTTTCCTCTGTTTGGCCCACAGGATTGCAATAATGCGCTGTGCTAAGCCAAATATTTTGCAGACAATGGCTTGAGATTTTCCTTTGTAATCCAGATCATGAATAATTTGTGGTTTTATTTCCACAGGAAAGATAATCTCTTACTTGCAATCTTCATAGATATTGTCTGGCAGTGCCAGAGACCCGGGTTCAATTCCGGTCTGGACTGACTGTGCGGAGTTTTCACTTTCTCTCCGTGTCTGCGTGGGTTTCCTCCGGGTGCTCCGGTTTCTTCCCACAGTTCAAAGATGTGCAGGTTAGGTGGATTGACCATACTAAAATTGCCCCTTAGTGACCAAAGATGTGCACGTTAGGTGGAGTTATTGGGTTACATGGATAGGGCGGGGGAGTGGGCCTAGGTAGGGTGCTCTTTCAAAGAGTCTGTGCAGACCCAATGGGCCGAATGGCCTCCTTCCGCACTGCAGGAATTCTATGGTTTTATGGCTGCAATTGGCAACTTCCTCATTTAAGACTGCAAGTTCGTAACAGCAGAGTAAAGTTTATACTCAACGAGCCCACGCTTGCAAAACCCAAAACAAACTGTATACTGTTAGATGTGGTTCCGCAATTGGGAAGCGCTTGCTGAACAATCCTGAGTGTCCAATAGCTACACTCACAACCGATTTAAGACAATCAGTCAAGTTCTTTATGTGGCTCATTTAACCTTGCTAGAAACAAGTGTATTCAAACACAGGGACCCGTTCTCTGCATATAAGAGGAATATGTTCAAGTCTAGCCCCTTCTTTGCATTACCCAGGAGCTCAACCAATCTGAGTTGATTTGACAACCAATCAGCACTTTTTTATCCTGCACTATAAATTGTTATGATCGTTTGAAATTTGGCATTCCTGCATTTGTCCCAATGAGTAAAAGACAAAAAGCTTTCCGAGAAGATGGAAAGCCATTTTATCAAGAAATGAATGCACATGTTATTTAGGATCTTTCTCCAATTGATTATCTTTCAAATAGCCTTAGCTTGAATTCCATAATTGGACCAAGGTCAGTCTGGGTCAACTGTATTTAAGTGTTTGATGAAGTGGGACTGATCACCATTGAAACATTGTGCCTTGTTGTTGGCACTGTGAAAAACTGGGGGCTTCACTATAAACAACATTTGCCTGAGTGAAAAGATTTTGTCCCCATTTACTTTCCAATTTCATGACAGGTTGACATTAAAGGATTTCAGCAATGCTTATGGTTTTGAATAATGTAGAATTTTGTTTCAAGTTAATAAGTTATTCAAGCACCAATTAACTCACCAAATTATGTACAACTAGGAAATGTTCCAACAAAAAATCATAATTGTAACCACTAAACAATTACCCAAGAGATTACATAGAATTACATTGAATCTGTAGTACAGATACAGGCCAATTGACTCAACTGGTCTATGTTATGTTTATACTCCAGAGCAGCCGCCTTTCACCCTCATCACTCTTCCCCTTCCATTCCCTCTATTCCTTTCTCCCTCATCAATGCACCGTCCTTTTCCTATGCTGTAAAAAGCTGCTATAGAAAGAAGTGGCCGCCCAATTCAAATCACTAAACTTCCTTCCATTTTTACATCAGAGTAAATTGACAGCACAACATTATGAGGACCATACGACTGACGAGTTATGAAGGTGCTATATTGCTTGTGAAAAAGTAACTTTTATTTTGTGATAAAAACTGAAGCTGCCGAAAAGAAGCAGCAGGTTTGGCAAGATCTTTAGTGCATAACTGCCTTTTTCTGAGCATAATTAATAACACAAAGGTAGTGTTTACTTTAAAAATATACTTTAGAAAGAGAATTGGGTGGTGGGCAGCTGTCGTGGGATATGACCCAGATTAAAACAAAGTGGTTACGTTCCCTGACAAACAAAAGGATAAACTACATTTATTTATGAAATATAGTCATTAAATGGGCCTATTGCAAGGATATTTGATGTTTATCAAATGTAATATGGTGCTGGTTTTAAAATCTACAGGTAACATCACTAGTTATCAATGGAATTACACAAATTATTTAACTTGAAACATACATAGAGTAATTATTTGAAAGGAATTTTTCTCACATAATTCTAGTCTGTAGAAAATGTGTGCAAGTTTATTAAATAAAAGTTCATAAAGCAAATATCAGTTGAGTTTGAAAAGTTAGCTTTTCAAAAGGGCAAAATGTTCATCTACCCTCTGCAAGAAAAGAATTACTGCAAGTCCCACAGAGACTATTAGTTGTTCTAATGACCCCATTGCAGAAGAGAAAGTACAAGTGAACAAGATGTTACATAGTCCATTAAATAGCTGACCCTGACAAATTAGAAGTCTTATGGCTTATAATAAGGATGAGTAATTGATTAAGGATCCTGAATTCTTAAGTCCAGCTGTTTTATTTTGATTCACATTCACAGACACATGCGATATTAAAAACATACACTCCACAAAGGACCCTTACAAAGAACAGACTGAGATTCAAAGGCAGATATCCGACACAGGATAGTGCATTCATAAAATGCAGTGACTATATGAGCTGATCACCATTTGCAATTTATTACGGATAAACAGCTTTTAATTGAATGTTATACCTTCATTTTATCCATGTGAATGTAGGCATGATATTTATTAGCTATCTGAAGCAGGTTAATTTAACATATTATGTTGACAGTTACTGTCCCTGCTCTCCCATTTTGTAGTCCTGAATTAAATCAGTTAATTAATTTAACAATGTGTTTCTTTGTGAAACTAGGGAAACATGTCAAGTCCTATGTACTGCCAGCTTCTTGTGATGTCAAAAAAAGTGGTAAATCAAGAGGTGGTGATTAGGTACATCAAACTGGTTTTAAATGTTTGAAGATAGTTGGAGGTTGCAAAGATTGAGGAAAGTAATGGGTTCTAAATTCTTCAGATCACAAAAAAGAATGAGTTATATAATAGGAGACAATGCAATAAAATTACTTCTACCCAGTGAGGGTGTAAGGATCAAAAAAGGGTATGCAGGCTGGCACATTTAAAGTTTATAAGGAACAAGAGAAGGAGCTCTAGGGATCATTAGTTATAGCTGCACCAATTGAACAAAGATAAGTAATGTTGCCATGGGACGAAAGCTAGGATTGAGAAAAAGATGAACAGAATCACAGAATTGTTATGGCACAGAAGGAGCCCATTTAGCCCATCATGACTGTACTGGCTCTCCAAGTGAGCATCATGACTAAGTGCCATTCCGCTGCCTTTTTCCCCCGTACCCCTGCACATTGTTTCAATCAAATAATCATCCAATGACCACTTGAATTCTTCAATTGAATCTGCATCCACCACACTTCCAGGCTGTGCATTCCAAACCTGAAACACTCATTATGTGAAAAAGCTTCATATCATATCACATTTGATTCTTTTTTAAATCACTTTAAATCTGTGCCCTCTCGTTCTTGATCCTTTTTTTGAGCAGGAAGTTTCTCCCTATCTACTCTGTCCAGCCCCCTTATGACAAGGGGACAAGCTTTGGACACTAAGGGGCAGCACAGTGGCAGTGGTTAGCACGGCTGCTTCACAGCGCCAGGGACCCCGATTCGATTCTGACCTTGGGTGTGGAGTTTTCCCGTTTCCCCCGTGCCTGTTTGGGTTTCCTCCGATTTCCTCCCACATCCAAAGATGTGCAGGTTAGGTGGATTGACCATGCTAAATTGCCGCTTAGTTTTCAAACGTTATGTGGGGTTACGAGGATAGAGTGGGGGAATGGACCTGAGTGGTATGCTCTTTCAGAGGGTCGGTGCAGACCCGATGGGCCGAATGGCCTCCTTCTGCATTGTAGGTATTCTATGATGAAGGGATTCTATGATGGTTTTGAACATCTCTCAGCCTTTTTCTCTTCAAGGAGAACAGTCCCAACTTCTTCAATCTATCCCCATAACTGAATGTTCCCATCCTTGGAACTATTCTTGTAAACCCTTTCTGCACCCTCTCCAATTGTCATACTGCCATTTCCCACATGTTCATTTTCTTTCTGAGAAAATGAACATGTGGGAACATGAAGGCAAGCCTGCGCCGATCACGTGTCCTGTCTAGACTAACCGCCTGTATCCTTCTATACCCCGTCCGTTCATGTGCCTATCCAGATAAGTCTTAAAGGTCGCTAACGTAACTGCGCCAACCACCTCACTTGACAGTGCATTCCAGGCCACCACCACCCTCTGTAAAAAAACTTCCCCCGCACATCTCCACTGAACCTTTCTAATCTTGCCTCTTAAATATTTCCCTTGCTTGAAATAGCATCGTAATCGGACAAAAATTGACATCATGCCGGAGAAGCAGAATCGCAGAATTGTTACGGTGCAGAAGGAGGCCACTCGGTCTATCATGTCTGCACCAGCTCTCCAACTGAGCAACTCCCCTAGTTCCATTTCTCCGCCTTCTCCCTGTAACCCTTCACATTCTTCCTTTTCAGATAACAGTCTAATCCTCTTTTGAACATTTCAGTTAAAGCTGCCTCCACCACTCTCTCAGGGATAATAATGATAATATTTTATCAGTGGCATGCCTTCAACCATCTAGGCCCTATGCTCTGAATTCACTCCCTAAATCTTTCTCTCCTCCTTTAAAACCATCATTAAAACCCCTTTGGCCAAGTTTCAGTCATCCCTCCTAATATCTGCTGCTTTGGCTTGATTTCAATTATTGCCTGATTACAGCGTTCTACAGTATCATATTTCCGACATAAAATATATTATGTACATGCAAGCCGTTGTTGCTGCCTGTCATAAGAACCAGCTAATTTGTTTTATTTGGCCAGGAATGTGAGAGATATTTCTCTTAAGTATTTCAAGTGGACTTTTGGACTTCCTAAAGATTCAAGAAATGTCAAGGCAAAATGAAGTGAGTGCCATAAATAATGAAGTCGTTGAAGTATCTTTAATAATAAGGAACATTGTGAATACCATTTTGACATCAGACAAAATTGCGAAGCAAAGAATGTCGACAGGCAAAGAGCAAACAAATTGATACTTATATTGCACCCTTCGCAACCTCAGGGCATCTCAAAGTGCTTCACAGCAGAATAACTGTAGTTACCGGGCTAGTGTGGCGAAACGTGGCAGATAAGTTTAGCACAGCTGAGTTCCACAAGCAGCAGTGAGGCAAATGGCCAGGTGATCTATTTTTGTGATGTTCATTTTCTTTGTTCTTTCATGGCATGTGGGTGTCGCTGGCAAGCCCAGCATTTACTGCCCATCCCTAATTGCCCTTGAACTGTGTATCTTGTGAGGTCATTTACAAGGATGTTGCCAGGACTCAAGGGTCTGAGTTATAGGGAGAGAATGGACAGGCTAGGACTTTTTCATTTGGAGCGCAGGAGACTGAGGAGTGATCTTAAAGAGGGGTGTAAGATTATGAGAAACATGGATAGGGTGAATGCGCTCAGTCTTTTTCCCAGGGTTGGGGAATCGAGAACTAGAGGGCAGAGGTTTAAGTTAAGAGGGAAAAAATTATGGGAACCTGAGGAGCAACTTTTTTTTTACACAGAGGGTGTTACGTATGTGGAATGAGCTGCTGGAGAAAGTGGTTGAGGCAGGGACATTGACAACATTAAAAGGCATTTGGACAGATACCTGGATCGGAAAGGTTTAGAGGGATATGGGTCAAATGCAGGCAAATGGGGTTAGCTTAGATAGGCTTTTTGGTTGGCATAGACCAGTTTGGGCCGAAACAAAGGAATAAAGAACAATACAGCACAGGAACAGGCACTTCTGCCCTCCAAGCCTGCGCCGATCACGTGTCCTGTCTAGACTAACCGCCTGTATCCTTCTATACCCCGTCTGTTCATGTGCCTATCCAGATAAGTCTTAAAGGTCGCTAACGTAACTGCGCCAACCACCTCACTTGACAGTGCATTCCAGGCCACCACCACCCTCTGTAAAAAAACTTCCCCCGCACATCTCCACTGAACCTATCCCCCCTCACCTTGAATTTGTGTCCCCTTGTAATTTTCAATTCCGCCCTAGGAAAAAGCCTCCAACTGTTCACCCTATCTATACACCTCATAATTTTATAAACGTCTGTCAGCTCGCCTTTCAGCCTCCGTCTCGCTAGGGAGAACAATCCCAGTTTATTCAATCTCTCCTCATAGTTAATACTGTCCATACCAGGCAACATCCTGGTAAACCTTTTCTGTACTCTCTCCAAAGCCTCCACTTCCTTCTGGTAGTGTGGTGACCAGAATTAAACACAGTATTCCAAAAGTAGCCTAACCAACTTTCTATATAACTGTAACATAATTTTCGAGCTTTTATACTTGATACCCGTCCAATGAAGGCAAGCATGCCAAATGCTTTCTTTACCGCCATTTCCACCTGTGCTGCCACTTTTAAGGATCTGTGGACCTGCACGGCCAGATCTCTCTGTGTCTCTATCCTCCTGATGGTTCTGCCATTTATTTTATAGCTCCCACCTGAATTGGATCTACCAAAATACATTACTCACATTTGTCCGGGTTAAATTGCATCTGCCATTTCTCTGCCCAATTGTGCAGCTTATCTATATCCTGTTGTATTCTCTGACAATCTTCATCACTATCCGCAACTTCTGCAATCTTAGTATCATCCACAAACTTGCTAATCAGACCCGCCACGTTTTCTTCCAAGTCATTTATATTTACAAAGAGCAGAGGTCCCAGTAGTGATCCCCGTGGAACACCACCAGTTACAGACCTCCATTCGGAAAAACACCCTTCCACTGCTACCCTCTGTATCCTATGGCCAAGCCAGTTCTGGGTCCATCCAGCTAGTTCATTCCTGACCCCCATGTGATTTAATCTTTTTCAGCAGCCTGCCGTGAGGGACCTTATCAAATGCTTTACTAAAGTCCATGTAGACAACATCCACAGCCCTTCCCTCGTCAATCATTTTTGTCACCGCCTCAAAAAACTCAATTAAATTAGTGAGACGTGACTTCCCTCGTACAAAACCATGCTGCGAATAAGACCATTCACTTCCAAAAGTGCATAGATCGTGGGCTGGATTCTCCGATTTTCAGGCTATGACCTGATGTCAGCATGGGAACAGTGGCATTTTACGACCAAATATTTGGCGCAAAACAGCCACTGATCCTCCGTTTGGTGGGGGGCTAGCAGGCAAGCAGCGTAGAGCACCCGGCTCTAGCTGCCAATACGGCTGGAGAATTGTCGGGTCTGTGGCCGCGCATGCGCATGGCGGCGGCCTGCAGCGGCCGCGCCGTGCAATATGGCACCAGCCACGCGAGGACCCGAAATGCCAAATAGTGCCCCCCCTTTGGCCGACCCGCAACCACCGGACCATCCCCCCAGCAGTGCACCAAACTCTGCCAAAGTCCCCTCTGCCCGCAGATCGGCTCTCCCCTGACTGTGGCGGCGCTGGACCCAGTCCGCAGCTGCCACGCTGAGTTCCCAACAAATAATAGCATGAGAGACCCACACCATTGGGAACTCGGCCCTTCAGGGGCGGAGCATCCGGGGGACTTTGTTAACTTTTGGCATACATATCAATGTATCATGTAATATACTGGACAAACATCTAAAAAAAAGGGGATGTAATGGTATGTATAATCTAAGGTGGGTAAAGGGTTGACAATATGATGTTCATGTATCTCAACACTAGATGGCATCACTGAGTAGTCTTATAAAAGGCTGCATCTCTAAGCATTCTCAGAGAAGCTTATGGAGAAGGATAGTGCGAGGTTGAGATAGCGTTCTGGTTGTATTAGAGAGACATAATAGATTATTGCAACATAGATTCAATACTGTTATTTTGTTAGCTATAACTCAGTAGAATGTGCAAACCATTTGAAGTAGTGTAAAATAAACTAGCTTTGTTTTAAATACATAACTTGATGTTCTTTGTAAACACTACGACGTTTAGCTATCTTGGAGAACTATACAAGGAGCATCACAGTTGTAGCCATTGCAGTATCAGAGGTTAGGAGTTTGTGATTACTGAGGGTGTGAAATTTGATAGAAGCTGATGAACACGAGTTCAATGATTAACAAAAGAATAGACAATGTTGACAATTCTGTAGAGTGATTGTTTCTCAGAATAAGAGAGTTTTTGAAAATAGGGACTGAGAATTAGAAAAAAAGGAGCAAAAAGAGGGAACAAGAGATATCCCAGCGAACTATAGCCTGACATCCAATGGAGGGAAATTATTGGTAGATATCCTTAGAAAATTATGAATGAACCTGTGGGATTACAGAACTGAAAGAGGACTCCAGCATTGTTTTATGGGAGGGGGAGCTAATTCACCTTTTGAAGTCACAGAATTCAAGGAGATCAATCAGCCCATCACGTCTGCACCAGTTCTCCGAATGAGCAATTCAACTAATACACTTCCCCACCTTCACCCCATAACCCTGCACAGTCTTTCTTTTCAGATAACAGCCCAATTACTTTTGAATACCTCAAGTGAACTTCCCTCCACCACATTCCAGACCCTAACTATTTGCTGCATGAAAAAGTTTTACCCTTGCCAATTTTGCTTCTTGTGCCAATTATTTTAAATCTGCACCCTCTCATTCTCAATCCTTTCATGAGTGGTAAATGTTTCACCCTATCTAAACTCTTGAAGCAGGAGAAGCTCAGTGAATATTGTTTATTCAGATTTCTGCAAGGTTTTTGATACAGAACCACATCGGATATATGTCCACAGGTTGGAAGCTGTGGTATATGTAGAGTGCTTTTGAAACACATGAAAGAAACTGATTAGAAATGAACAATGGTGGAGCGGCACGGTGGTGCAGTGGTTAGCACTGCTGCCCCACGGCGCTGAGGACCCAGGTTCGATCCTGGCCCTGGGTCACTGTCCATATGGAGTTTGCACAGTCTCATCGTATCTTTGTGGGTCTCACCCCCACAGCCCAAAGATGTGCAGGGTAGGTGGATTGGCTACGCTAAACTGCCCCCTAATTGGAAAAATTAAATTTTAAAAATTAAAAAAGAAGAAATGAGCAATGGTTCAAGAAATGGATGGCTGTACATGGAACAATATCAGCAGGTAACTAATGGAATATCTCAGGGATCAGTGCCAAAAGTTTTGCTGCATATAAACCCCAAAACTGCAGATGATAATAAATTGAAAATAATTACACATAACCGGAATAAGCTGATCAATACAGAAAGACATGGATTTGTTGGAGACCTCAGCTGTTGAGTGGTAGATGTCATTTAAAGTGAAAAAATGTAGCATTCTGACATTTGGAAAAGATAATACAACACTGGCTGTATTGGCTAAATAATATTGCTCTATAGGAATGGCATCGGAGAAGAATCTGAGACTATTAATCGGTAGATTATTGAAGCCCCTAGCAAATTGTGCAAAGGCAATAAAGTTAACCAAAAGGACCTTGGGAATACAGCCAGAGAAATTTCAGGGAGTGATTCTGAGCTTGTACAGTTTTCCGCCAGGCCTCTGTCCAAACGAAAATTAAAAATTACCCATAATATGTTTAACACAATCACAGATTCTAGGCATAGCCCCAAATATGGAAGGCAGAGAGTGAAAAGACAGTTCAGATGTCATTACTTTACACAGAGGGTGTCCCTTTCAGAGCCTAAAGATTTCTCTAAAAGGTAGAGAGACGAATCATGTGGAATTTCTGAATAAAGGAAAAAGGGACTAAGGGTGAAATATTTAACTTAGTACCGATAGCAACTCGAGAAGATCCAGGTCACTGTAATCAAAGCTATGAAGGGATGTCATATGATGACCATTTGTTCATAACTGTGCATTAGCAGATTTTGTCTGAGTCCTTGGAAATATCCAGGGCGATGATAGACAATTTTTCAGTATTCAAGAGCAGATCTAGAGACGAAAGCCTACCAGCAGAATCTGCAATCATCCAGGTCATTGATTTGTGGTTTGCAGCAAAGAAAAGGAGCATCAAGGCCTTGCTTCTGAAATCATAATGTAACTATTCCTCCACAGATGCTGACAGACCCAATGAGTGTTTCCAAACTCCGAACAGTGTTGCACTGAGTTACTTTTGAAAACAAACACAAAAGTTAGTTGTGGTGATATGCATCACTGTGAATACACAAGGGGTTAATGTAAATACACTATGACTAAGTAAACACTAGAGGGAGCACCAGAGACATCATGACATGCGGACATATAGCTAATGAACACATAGAATAGGACACGACCAATGAGAAGTCAAGACACCCAGAGGTGACACTACCACAAGGGGGCATTACACAACCCATATATAAGGACAGGGCAAACATGTTCTGTCTCTTTCCACAGGTGACACTTAGAGAGAAGGACAGGGGCAGACCAGAAGCATCACACCCACCACGTGGATTAGAGCAGACTGGTTATTTAGACTGAGTTACTATAGCAAGATTAGCAGGAGAGTCAAACTCATAGAGAACTGTGCTAATGGTTCAATAAATCACATTGAACTTACTTCAAAGTCTGGAGTATCTTTTGGTCTTTTGGAGTTGCAGCCTGTGTTATCCCAGAATACATAACACAACATTAGTTTTTAATGAAAAACAACAGGTGGTTGGCCTAAAAAAAGACTGGAAGTAAATTTGATTCACTTCATTTGTTTTAAAGCACTTTTAGTACATTTCTAACACATTCGCTGCAAAAATGGTAATAATACTCCACTTGCAGTGCAAACTTTTACTTACCAACACATTATTTATTATCCTACACTTAGTACATTCATTCACCACTGAGTAATGTAATCAGCATCCAAAAGAATATCTGTCAACCAGGCGGATAGATCGTACAAAATTGCTTATTTTATTACTATGCATGTTCTATAGAAATCCATATGTAATGATTTTCCAGGAATAAACAATTATCTTTAACACTGATACCTTACAGGTTAGAAAATTCAATAAAATAAGAAAAAAATATAATACAAAACTCAGGAGTATAGTGTCCTTCACACAAAAGAGATGAAGAGAGTGGGGCTGCTCTCACAGCTGCAAATGTTCCTTTTCTTAATACTGCACCATTGACTCCAGAGTTGCAATGACATTTTCAGAATACCAGCGCTAAACGAGCACTATGACCTGTGTACGACAATGTTGAGGCAGGCAATTAGTTCTCCAAGATGTGGCTTGCTTTTTTTTTTAATTGGCAAATGGTGCTGAAGCACATCTTGCCTTTTTGAAAACCTCCTTAAAACTGTATCTGCCTTTGAGATGATTCCTGACAATTAACTTCAACCCAAAGGTTCTGGGTTAGAAGCCAGAAAGCAAACTATTAAGCACACATGGATGAAGCTCTGACATCTTGTCCTACACCACAGAAATGTAAACAGTGCTAACAATGAGTCACCCCTCACATTGCTATTGGTAACGTATCAATAGTCAAATGCTGTTAGACACTCCAATTCAATGTAAGTAAAATTCAGGGCAGCAAGAAAGCTAATTTCTCTTTCTCACTTAGAAGCGTTGAATCTTTTAACATCGAGTTTTATGTTCCATCTGAAAGACAGCACCTCCAACCATACAGCACTTCCTCTATAATGCATTGAAATGTCAGGCTCCATTGTACTCAAGGTCTGGAATTGAGCTTTTACTTTGGTTGTTTGGGGGGAGTTTTTTTTGCCAGTTTTTCTCCTCCTACTTTCCTGAAGCCAGTGACCTCTTTCTTGTGCATGATTCTATTTGAGGACCACTACCCTACCCGAAGGCCATGTGTGAGCCTATTTAGTGGATGTCAGCAGTCTATCTTAATCCAGCTTGATTCTGTCATGATGCCCACAGTCATGCCGTTTCCAGCAGGGGATCACTGTGATTGATAAAGGGAACCCTCACTCTCGTCTAGCATCCTTGAGGCCAACAATAGGATGTCCATTGTTGAGGTTAACTAATTCAGTAAAGACCGGGGAAGAAAACATAATAGGGTCCTCTGTTTTGCATGGCTCACGTATTGCAAACTGAGTTATCAGGGGAACAATCTCCTTTGTTTTAATCATAAATCTCCTTGATAAATAAACGAGAAATGAATGTCACTCAACAAAACTCAAAAGACATAACTGAACATATGTAAAATGACAAGAGGAAAGAGTCTGAAATTTTATGGCATTTTATCATGTTTTGAAGAAACATCCAAAGGAATTACTTTGTAATGCTGTCATGTCTTACTTTGCATAAACTAAGTATTCCTCCAAAAATGCAATGGAAGGCAAATTAAACTGCTTTTCGTGTTGTCATTGAGGATGAAATGTAGAGGAGTCAATGAGGCAAGAAAGGTAATTTTTCTTCCTCATTTAGTAACATTTAATCCTTTAACATCCAACTCTCTGTTCCGTCTGAAAGACGGCACCTCCAACCATACAGCACTTCCTCTATAATGCAGTAAAATGTCAGGTTCTATTGTACTCAAGGTCTGGCATTGGGCTTGAACTCGCAACCTTCTGAATCAGAGACAAGATACCTAATTAATAGCTGTTTCTATTGTACATGTGCAGATTATTATTTGAAGGCTGATCAGGCACAGGTTTGCACCTACACCTCTGAAACTACGATTAAAGTGAGCTGGCCTTACGATTTTTGATTTCCTCCATTTCTGTAGCATTAATCTTTAACTCCCAGTATCTTGTAAATCCTGCAATTCCTTTGATGATTTCTATTTGAAGTTTCCAAATGATCCCTGAAAGACGTCTTTAACAATAATTGTACATTTGTAATACGGAATATCAAAATTTAGAATTAGTGAAATGAAGAGAACTAATGTTTATTCTGTCCCTGGTGCAGTGAAATATTAGCACAACCTGATATATTTGACTTTGATTTAATATTTCTGTCATAAGAAGTTAAAGCCCTTCAGCGTCTACGTGACAGCCAAATGTGACATTCAATCATACTTTTTAGAGAAGCCTTTAAACTGGAAGGGATTTTTTTTGCTTCCTCTGGCCTCTGAATCATGATTATCTCTGAAGATTCAAACCTTTTATCTTTATGACTCTTTCTGAAGAATCTACTGAATGAACTTTTTGGCCTTTGTGTTTTATTCATGGAAAAAAAAATTCTTCTGATAAGTTCAAAAGGACAAAAATGGAAAATATCACAAAACGCTAATTTGTTAATGTTAACAGAATTAAAGATAACCTTTTGACATGGATATTGATTGGGAGGTAGGAGACAGCAGGGATTGTGTACTCTGGTTGGTTGGATGTGACAAGTGGTGTTCCACTGGGGTTCTGTGTTGAGCCCTCAGGTTTTCACTGTACACAAATTAATGATTTGGATGAAGGATTGTATATCCAATGTTGCAATTGCAGCAAGTTAGGAGACACAGCAACATGTGTGGATGGGAGCGGGAATTTACTCCCCAACAAGAATGTGAATGCCAGTTCAATTGAAATTTTTAGAATTGATACTGACAGGCTTTTGATCAGTAAGGATACCAAGGGATATGGATTAAAAGCAGGTAAAGTGAGTTGAATTACAGACCAGCAATGATCTGGTTAAATGGAGAAACTGGCTTGAGGGACTAATTGTTTCTTTCTCTGTTGTACTGGAAACCCAACCCCAATTTTCTCGTAAAAGTTCTTCTTCTTTCTAAATGAGTTACTTCCAAACTAAAAAAAATGCAACCAAAGTAGCGGCCCAGCAGTTCAAACAGTGCAGTGCCCAATTAGAATGCTAAAATTTTGATTCCATGGGCCCGAATATGCACACCTCCGTTAGTAAGCTGTATTACCTCTCAGCTAGAATGTCAGATTGAATAACATGTGGGGAAGGTTTGGGAGTGGAAGAAAAGAATGGCATTTAATGGAGAAAAGAACAAGTTGGAAACAGCAGGAACGCTGAGGTATTTCTTACATGTGAAGTTACAAGTTATAACACAAGGTTTATGGGTTCGCTTTTCACATGGTACAAGTTGAAAACAGGTGAATATCCCAAATTAATTTGCCAAGTGTAAGATTCCATGTGGATACATAAAGAATGCAGCAAAATATCTTTTCAGGTGACACGCAATTGCAATCTCTAAATAATTTACAAAATCCTGATATCATGGGATGAATTAATTTTCAATTTCTCATAAGTTGCAAGGCTGATTTTATTATGATCCCAGACCGGACCCCAACAGTTACTAGGATACTGGACAGAAATCCCAATATTTTGTTTAATTTGTGAGACCATGAGGAAAGAATACTTAGCTGCAGGAATGGTTCCACGCATAAATAAGGATATGGTATATTCAAATAAACTTTGTTACTAACACAGTACTACTAGGTTTAACATCATAAAGAAAATAGCTTACAATTACCAGTTAAACACTAACTCCTAATTGCTATCTTTCATCTCCACTCAAGCAAAACCCATCTCAGATCAAAATCCACTTCAGATACAGTTGGCAGACCCAGAAATACTTGCTGTAAAGAGATGTCTTGGATAAACTGCTTTGAGAGAGAAATTATTCAGGAGCCAGCTTGCAGATTCTTGGTCTGTGTCAGACCACTGTTTAACCCGCCAGCCTTCTCAGAAACAGCTGTTCTGTCCACAGGCAAAATCTTTTAAATAAACTGCTTTGAGAGAAGCTGCTGGTTTTTCACATCCCAATGTTTAACTGAACTCTAAACTGAATAGTCAACACCTGACTGCTTCAGCCCTCGGTTCCTCCCATTAACTACATCACCTTACTAAAGCTAAACACACTGGGCGTAATTCAGTGGACCAAAGTTAAAATCCGGTTCTGGGAGCATTTGCCGGGGAGTTTTGCAAGGGCTGCGTTGGTGAAATTGCAACCTGTGTTCAACAGAGCTTAGTGCCGAAAATGAGCCCCCACGACATTCTTGGCATTACTGGCTCCTTCGCCATCTGATTCGCCTGACTCGCATTACAGCTGCTCGCCGCTAACAAGTGGGGAACTGTTTTTAAACGTTCCCTCAGCACTCACTCCTGGTCAACACAAAAGCATGGCAGCATGTAGACCTGCTCCTCACTTTGGAGATTCCGACCTCACAAGACTTCTCAACACTGTCGATGGGAAGCGGGGCACCCTGTTCCCCCAATGGGTGTCAGAGGACTTGCAGCAGTATGGGCAATGCCACCTGGGAGGCAGTGGCAGATGCAGCGAGTGCGGGCAGCATGACAAGGAGCACCGCTGTCCAATTTCAGAAAAAGACCAACGAGGGCAGCACTGTGGTTATCACTGTTGCTTCACAGCTCCAGGGTCCCAGGTACGATTCCTGGCTTGGGTCTGCGGAGTCTGCACATTCTCCCCGTGTCTGTGTGGGTTTCCTCTGGGTGCTCCGGTTTCATAGAACATAGAACATAGAACATTGCAGCGCAGTACAGGCCCTTCGGCCCTCGATGTTGCACCGAGCTGTGAAACCACTCTAAAGCCCATCTACACTATTCCCTTATTGTCCATATGTCTATCCAATGACCATTTGAATGTCCTTAGTGTTGACGAGTCCACTACTGTTGCAGGCAGGGCATTCCACGCCCTTACTACTCTCTGAGTAAAGAATCTATCTCTGACATCTGTCTTATATCTATCTCCCCTCAATTTAAAGGTATGTCCCCTCGTGCTAGACATCACCATCCGAGGAAAAAGGCTCTCACTGTCCACCCTATCCAATCCTCTGATCATCTCGTACGCCTCAATTAAGTCACCTCTTAACCTTCTTCTCTCTAACGAAAACAGCCTCAAGTCCCTCAGGCTTTCCTCATAAGATCTTCCCTCCGTACCAGGCAACATTCTGGTAAATCTCCTCTGCACCCTTTCCAATGCTTCCACATCCTTCCTATAATGCGGCGACCAGAATTGCACGCAATACTCCAAATGCGGCCGCACCAGAGTCTTGTATAGCTGCAGCATGACCTCATGGCTCCTAAACTCAATCCCTCTACCAATAAAAGCTAACACACCGTACGCCTTCTTAACAACCCTCTCAACCTGGGTGGCAACTTTCAGGGATCTATGTACATGGACACCGAGATCTCTCTGCTCATCCACACTGCCAAGAATCTTACCATTAGCCCAGTACTCAGTCTTCCTGTTATTCCTTCCAAAATGAATCACCTCACACTTTTCTGCATTAAACTCCATTTTCCACCTCTCAGCCCAGCGCTGCAGCTTATCTATGTCCCTCTGTAACTTGTAACATCCTTCCGCACTCTCCACAACTCCACCAACTTTAGTGTCATCTGCAAATTTACTCACCCATCCTTCTACACCCTCCTCCAGGTCATTTATAAAAATGACAAACAGCAGTGGCCCCAAAACAGATCCTTGTGGTACACCACTAGTAACTGGACTCCAGTCTGAACATTTCCCATCAACCATCACCCTTTGTCTTCTTCCAGCTAGCCAATTTCTGATCCAAACTGCTAAATCACCCTGAATCCCATGCCTCTGTATTTTCTGCAGTAGCCTACCGTGGTGAACCTTATCAAACGCTTTACTGAAATCCATATACACCATATCAACTGCTTTACCCTCATCCACCTGTTTGGTCACCTTCTCAAAGAACTCAATAAAGTTTGTGAGGCACGACCTACCCTTCACAAAACCGTGTTGACTATCTCTAATCAAATTATTCCTTTCCAGATGATTATACATCCTATCTCTTATAAACCTTTCCAAGATTTTTCCCACAACAGAAGTAAGGCTCACTGGTTTATAATTACCGGGGTTATCTCTACTCCCCTTCTTGAACAAGGGGACAACATTTGCTATCCTCCAGTCTTCTGGCACTATTCCTGTAGACAAAGATGACTTAAAAATCAAGGCCAAAGGCTCAGCAATCTCCTCCCTAGCTTCCCAGAGAATCCTAGGACAAATCCCATCCGGCCCAGGTGACTTATCTATTTTCACACTTTCCAGAATTGCTAACACCTCCTCCTTATGAACCTCAAGCCCTTCTAGTCTAGTAGCCTGAATCTCAGTATTCTCCTCGACAACATTGTCTTTTTCCTGTGTGAATACTGACGAAAAATATTCATTTAGCACCTCTCCTATCACCTGGGACTCCAAGCACAACTTCCCACTACTGTCCTTGACTGGCCCTACTCTTACCCTAGTCATTCTTTTATTCCTGACATATCTATAGAAAGCTTTAGGGTTATCCTTGATCCTACCTGCCAAAGACGTCTCATGTCCCCTCCTGGCTCTTCTTAGCTCCCATAGTCCAAAGTTGTGCAGGTTAGATGTATTGCCCATGATAAATTGCCCTTAGTTTCCAAAAATGTTAGGTGGGGTTAATGGGCTACGGGGATGGGGATGGAGGCATGGGCTTAGGTCAGGTGCTCTTTGCAAGGGCCGGTGCAGACTCGATAGGCCAAATGGCCTCCTTCTGCACTGTAAATTCTATGACCTCGAACAAGCCTCACGGATAAGTTACCTCTCTCCTGGCATCAGTTCCAGCTGCCATCCCTCTAATTCCCAACTCCCCCCACAACCCCCAATCCACTGGCAGACACCTTGCACCTTCCCCACAACCAATCTTCAAGCTTGTTCCTCTGGCCTGCATCAGAGAGGTGAGGATCCACTGCCCCTTCATCCAGATGACCTGTCTCAAGTGAGTTCATGTCAGACACAATTAACCTCCCTCTCACTGACCACATATCCTTTGTCAATGGGGAACCTCCAGGACTGGCAGTGCCAGATGACTCAGAGGCCTCTGGAACTCACTCCAGCTGCCTCTCCATCCCATGGAGACTCCAGAGCCCTAACGGTATGATCAGGGAGGAGGAGGCGCTGGAGGCCAACCCGGGACATGACACCAAGGAGACGACGGCGGTCCCCAGTTCTTCCGAATCCTCCCTCCTGATACTGGCACATGTCAAGGGAAGAGGGCAGAACAGGGTGGCACGGTGACGCCAGTGACACTGCTCCCTTCCGGCTCCAGGCCTTCCAGAGGACGTCTGCCAAGAGCATCAAAGGACACAGGGCACGGAAACCAGCAGAAGCCTCCACTTCTGATGTGCATCCTGGGGACATATCTAGAAGTAGCACTAGAACACGAAAGAGCAAGAAGAGTGAGGTGCACTCAGTGGGCACCGGTGAGAGGAGCACTGAGCGGGCAGCGGTGAGAGGTGCACTCAGTGGGCACCGGTGAGAGGAGCACTGAGCGGGCACCGGTGTGAGGAGCACTGAGTGGGCACCGGTGTGAGGAGCACTGAGTGGGCACTGGTGAGAGGAGCACTGAGCGGGCACCAGTGTGAGGAGCACTGAGTGGGCACTGGTGTGAGGAGCACTGAGTGGGCACCGGTGTGAGGAGCACTGAGCGGGCACCGGTGTGAGGAGCACTGAGTGGGCACTGGTGTGAGGAGCACTGAGTGGGCACCGGTGTGAGGAGCACTGAGCGGGCACCGGTGTGAGGAGCACTGAGTGGGCACCGGTGTGAGGAGCACTGAGTGGGCACCGGTGTGAGGAGCACTCAGTGGGCACCGGTGTGAGGAGCACTGAGTGGGCACCGGAGTGAGGAGCTCAGAGCGGGCACCGGTGTGAGGAGCACTGAGTGAGCACCGGTGAGAGGAGCACTGAGCGGGCACCGGTGAGAGGAGCACTGAGTGGGCACCGGTGTGAGGAGCACTGAGTGGGCACCGGTGAGAGGAGCACTGAGTGGACACCGGTGAGAGGAGCACTGAGCGGGCACCGGTGAGAGGAGCACTGAGTGGACACCGGTGAGAGGAGCACTGAGTGGACACCGGTGTGAGGAGCACTGAGTGGGCACCGGTGTGAGGAGCACTGAGTGGGCACCGGTGTGAGGAGCACTGAGCGGGCACCGGTGAGAGGAGCACTGAGTGGGCACCGGTGAGAGGAGCACTGAGTGGGCACCGTTGTGAGGAGCACTGAGTGGGCACCGGTGTGAGGTGCACTCAGTGGGCACCGGTGAGAGGAGCACTGAGCGGGCACCGGTGTGAGGAGCACTGAGTGGGCACCAGTGTGAGGAGCACTGAGTGGGCACCGGTGTGAGGAGCACTCAGTGGGCACCGGTGTGAGGAGCACTGAGTGGGCACCGGTGTGAGGAGCACTGAGTGGGCACCGGTGTGAGGAGCACTGAGCGGGCACCGGTGAGAGGAGCACTGAGTGGGCACCGGTGAGAGGAGCACTGAGTGGGCACCGGTGTGAGGAGCACTGAGCGGGCACCGGTGTGAGGAGCACTGAGCGGGCACCGGTGTGAGGAGCACTGAGCGGGCACCGGTGTGAGGAGCACTGAGTGGGCACCGGTGTGAGGAGCACTGAGTGGGCACCGGTGAGAGGAGCACTGAGTGGGCACCGGTGAGAGGAGCACTGAGTGGGCACCGGTGTGAGGAGCACTGAGCGGGCACCGGTGTGAGGAGCACTGAGCGGGCACCGGTGTGAGGAGCACTGAGCGGGCACCGGTGTGAGGAGCACTGAGCGGGCACCGGTGTGAGGAGCACTGAGTGGGCACCGGTGTGAGGAGCACTGAGTGGGCACCAGTGTGAGGAGCACTGAGTGGGCACCGGTGAGAGGAGCACTGAGTGGGCACCGGTGTGAGGAGCACTGAGTGGGCACCGGTGTGAGGAGCACTGAGTGGGCACCGGTGTGAGGAGCACTGAGTGGGCACCGGTGAGAGGAGTACTGAGTGGGCACCGGTGTGAGGAGCACTGAGTGGGCACCGGTGAGAGGAGCACTGAGTGGGCACCGGTGTGAGGAGCACTGAGTGGGCACCGGTGAGAGGAGTACTGAGTGGGCACCGGTGTGAGGAGCACTGAGTGGGCACCGGTGTGAGGAGCACTGAGTGGGCACCGGTGTGAGGAGCACTGAGTGGGCACCGGTGTGAGGAGCACTGAGTGGGCACCGGTGTGAGGAGCACTGAGTGGGCACTGGTGAGAGGAGCACTGAGTGGGCACCAGTGTGAGGAGCACTGAGTGGGCAGCGGTGTGAGGAGCACTGAGTGGGCACCGGTGTGAGGAGCACTGAGTGGACACCGGTGAGAGGAGCACTGAGTGGGCACCGGTGAGAGGAGCACTGAGTGGGCACCGGTGTGAGGAGCACTGAGTGGGCAGCGGTGTGAGGAGCACTGAGTGGGCACCGGTGTGAGGAGCACTGAGTGGGCACCGGTGTGAGGAGCACTGAGTGGGCACCGGTGTGAGGAGCACTGAGCGGGCACCGGTGTGAGGAGCACTGAGTGGGCACCGGTGTGAGGAGCACTGAGTGGGCACCGGTGTGAGGAGCACTGAGTGGGCACCGGTGTGAGGAGCACTGAGCGGGCACCGGCGAGAGGAGCACTGAGTGGGCACCGGTGTGAGGAGCACTGAGTGAGCACCGGTGTGAGGAGCACTGAGTGGGCACCGGTGTGGGGAGCACTGAGTGGGCACCGGTGTGAGGAGCACTGAGTGGGCACCGGTGAGAGGAGCACTGAGTGGGCACCGGTGTGAGGAGCACTGAGTGGGCACCGGTGTGAGGAGCACTGAGTGGGCACCGGTGTGAGGAGCACTGAGCGGGCACCGGCGAGAGGAGCACTGAGTGGGCACCGGTGTGAGGAGCACTGAGTGAGCACCGGTGTGAGGAGCACTGAGTGGGCACCGGTGTGGGGAGCACTGAGTGGGCACCGGTGTGAGGAGCACTGAGTGGGCACCGGTGAGAGGAGCACTGAGTGGGCACCGGTGTGAGGAGCACTGAGTGGGCACCGGTGAGAGGAGCACTGAGTGGGCACCGGTGTGAGGAGCACTGAGTGGGCACCGGTGAGAGGAGCACTGAGTGGGCACCGGTGTGAGGAGCACTGAGTGGGCACCGGTGTGAGGAGCACTGAGTGGGCACCGGTGTGAGGAGCACTGAGCGGGCACCGGTGTGAGGAGCACTGAGTGGGCACCGGTGTGAGGAGCACTGAGTGGACACCGGTGAGAGGAGCACTGAGTGGGCACCGGTGTGAGGAGCACTGAGTGGGCACCGGTGTGAGGAGCACTGAGTGGGCACCGGTGTGAGGAGCACTGAGTGGGCACCGGTGTGAGGAGCACTGAGCGGGCACCGGTGTGAGGAGCACTGAGTGGGCACCGGTGTGAGGAGCACTGAGTGGGCACCGGTGTGAGGAGCACTGAGTGGGCACCGGTGTGAGGAGCACTGAGTGGGCACCGGTGTGAGGAGCACTGAGCGGGCACCGGCGAGAGGAGCACTGAGTGGGCACCGGTGTGAGGAGCACTGAGTGAGCACCGGTGTGAGGAGCACTGAGTGGGCACCGGTGTGGGGAGCACTGAGTGGGCACCGGTGTGAGGAGCACTGAGTGGGCACCGGTGAGAGGAGCACTGAGTGGGCACCGGTGTGAGGAGCACTGAGTGGGCACCGGTGAGAGGAGCACTGAGTGGGCACCGGTGTGAGGAGCACTGAGTGGGCACCGGTGAGAGGAGCACTGAGTGGGCACCGGTGTGAGGAGCACTGAGTGGGCACCGGTGTGAGGAGCACTGAGTGGGCACCGGTGTGAGGAGCACTGAGCGGGCACCGGTGTGAGGAGCACTGAGTGGGCACCGGTGTGAGGAGCACTGAGTGGACACCGGTGAGAGGAGCACTGAGTGGGCACCGGTGTGAGGAGCACTGAGTGGGCACCGGTGTGAGGAGCACTGAGTGGGCACCGGTGTGAGGAGCACTGAGTGGGCACCGGTGTGAGGAGCACTGAGTGGGCACCGGTGTGAGGAGCACTGAGCGGGCACCGGTGTGAGGAGCACTGAGTGGGCACCGGTGAGAGGAGCACTGAGTGGGCACCGGTGAGAGGAGCACTGAGTGGGCACCGGTGTGAGGAGCACTGAGTGGGCACCGGTGAGAGGAGCACTGAGTGGGCACCGGTGTGAGGAGCACTGAGTGGGCACCGGTGTGAGGAGCACTGAGTGGGCACCGGTGTGAGGAGCACTGAGTGGGCACCGGTGTGAGGAGCACTGAGCGGGCACCGGTGTGAGGAGCACTGAGTGGGCACCGGTGAGAGGAGCACTGAGTGGGCACCGGTGAGAGGAGCACTGAGTGGGCACCGGTGTGAGGAGCACTGAGTGGGCACCGGTGGGGTCACTATCTGTAGCTGGGGGAAATGGAAATCTGTCACAGCAAAATGTTCACTATTAAAATATGTCACACCTCATACATGTGAAGCCTCTGTCACGTTAATCTTCATAGTGGGCCTGTCCGCACCACCGCCCCATGTTCCCCTCTGCTCTCCCCATGCTTCCCCTCTGGGGCGCAGTGGTCCAAGATCAAAAGCACCCAATGCAGACCCCATTCGGAGAATGGGTGTGAGTGTGCTGACAGCAGAACGACAGGAGTCGGACTTCAGCAGCGCCTGAGGAGCACCAAAGCTTTCCTCATAGGGAATCATCATCACTCTCCTGTCTTGTATTGTGACCCGCTGACAATGCCGACACAGGCCCATCACCCTGGAGTGATGTTACATAGACCCGTGGAGGGGGAACAGGCTGGTCGGAAAGGGTCAGTATTAAGAGGAGGGGTGGTAGGGAAATTGGGGGGGGGAGGAAGATTGGAGGGAATGGAGGGAGGGAGTTTGGAGGAGAAAGGAGGGGCAAGAGATGGGGGGGAATGAATTGGGGGGGTGGGGGTTGTTGAGCTGACAGACACAGCCTCATCCTCGGAGAATCTGGAGGCGATGTGCGCCTCCCTGGTCCTCGCATGTCGGGTCCTCACCCCAGACGGTCCTCCATCCATCGGCTCCTCCACGGGCTCGAACTCCAGTCCCTCCTGGTGCACCTCCTCCTCGTTAGACGAGGCCATAAGTCCCTCCACCACCTCCTCCTCCAGCATGTCGCCCTGCTGCTGTGCTAGATTGTGGAAACACAGTAGACCACCACAAAGCGGGAGACCCTTTGGGGGTTTACTGCAGTTCACCACCACAGCGGTCAAGGCATCGTAACCGCATTTTCAGCATCCGATGCACTGCTCAACGGCAGCAAGGGTGGCAACGTGGGCCTCACTGTATCGGGTCTCTGCCTCGGCCTCAGGCCTCTGCACCAGAGTCATTAGCCATGTCTTCAGCAGGTATCCTTTGTCCCCCACAAGCCAGCCTGTCATCCTGGAGTGGTCCTCGAAGACACCAGTGATCTCTGAGTGCCCCAGGATGCAACTGTAATGCACTCTCCCAAGGTAGCAGGCACGCACATGAATGATTCTGATGTGGTGGTCACACATGATCTGAAAATTCAGTGAGTGGAACCCCTTCCTGTTAATATAGGGCACTCGCTGAAGACCCAGAGCATGCGTACCATCAATCGCCCATTGGACCTGGGCATCCCGGTGATGGTGGCGAATCCTACATCCCGGGCATCTTGGTAGCCTGGTCCAGGTCGAAGATGATGTATTCTGATTCCCAGGTGTACAGAGCATCCGTCACCTCTGGATGCACCACTGGCCTGAAGATTGAGAAATGACACACAGGGCCCTGCTTGAGCCATAGAATGATCTGGTGGGCATAGCGGTTGAAGGCTGTGGTGACTTTCACAGCCACTGGGTGTGGTTGTCCTCCTGCTCCACGGGGTTCCATACCCGCGTGGATGTGGCACAGGTGCCTCACGCTCTCTGCTGAAACAGAGTCTTCTGCGGCCCATGCTGTCCGTCAGCTCATTGAATGACCAATGATGCCTGTACACCTTTGGGCATCGCTGGCTTCCCCTTCTGGCTGACTCCTCAGCCTGATGGGCGGCGGGGTTTTCAGGGTGTGAGGCAGCCTCCTGCACATGTGGTGCACATGGGTTGCCGCCTCCAGCCTGCGTTGTTGCTGCTGCCTTCTGCAGCGTCTGCCCATCTCGGCTGCCATAAGCACAGAGGGGCTGCCTCTGCGGGATCGGCACCAGCAACATAGTTTTATCTGGAAGGAATTAGCAAAGGTGGGAGGCCGACAATCTATTAGGACTTCCATTCCGGGACCCTGAAATCTCCCAAGCCTCCCCCACCCTTACCGTGACTGTCCCGCCTTTTCTCAGAGTGCCATCCAACGAGCCAGTTGTGCTGGCAAATCCCACCCTGCACACACGCCCCAGCCAGGTCAGGAGCCCCTGGACCCCAGACCTCTGCCGGAAATATTAGGGAGGTCTTGCTCAGTTGTCATCTGCTCATCCAGACACTTATCCTTTCGCTGTGAGAGGATCCTCAGTGGTGAAGTCCTGCTCTTTAGAGTTTGATTGTTGGCAGCTGCCTCTCTGGTGCTGATGCTCCTCGAGTTCAGGCACAATGTTCAGGCATTAAAGTTTGCTGGACATGCAATGCACTAATCATCCTCTGAGGCATGGCACCCATGTCTTTGAGGAGGCACTTGAGAGTTCAGGAGAGCGAAGTGCTCTCACAACTAACAAGGCTAATTCCTCATTTGAAATAGTCTTCAGCTGTGAACCTAGAGGCTGCTCACAGTCTAAGGGGGTGAAATTCAGGAGAGAAGCCACAGCAGGGCTCTGTCCTGGAAGAGTTTGGTAGGTCAGATAGGATGCAGCTGTGGTTGACCCTGTTATTGGTCTCCATGATGTTTAAAGATGGATTGAAAGCCTCACAGACAACCCCCCCCCCCCCTCCCCCCCCCCCACCTCTCCCCCAGCCCAGGGATGATACCTGACCTGGAATGCATCAGCCCACCAACCAAGTCCAACCCCACTGAGGGTCCCCCACCCCCCCCCCCCCCCTCACCCCACCCCCCAAGCACAGGGTAGCAGCTCTGGTGCCTTTGAGCTACTCATTGCCTCACTTCCCCTCAGAAGCCATTGCGGCAGCAGCTTCACGTTTTTGAAAAGGAGCACTAAACGACGCCCGTGTGACTAGCCACTGGGGAGTTGGGTAATTGTTGGGAGGCCGCTGCATTCGGTTCAATCGGGCTAATGAGATTGAAATGCATGCAAATTAGGGTTTAGTGATATTTTTTCCATATTTGGCCGCAATCCAGAACTCACCATCGGGGGCAGGCCAGGTGAATCGCAAAATGGTTCATGCCCGGTGCAAATCTCAATTTTGCCCTCTCCCGCTGTTCACCCGGCACACCCCGATTCATGCATCGCAATAATTATATATTGCCAACGGAACCTTCTTTATATAAACAAAATGCGATTGTCCAAACTTTTACGATGCTTTAATTGTCCTTAAGTAGTCACAAAGCCTGGCTGTCTTTCAAACCAGGATTTTTAAAAACGTCACTGCAGCAGTCACACACTAACCCAGGTGTTTAGCCCTTACTGCACCAACTACACATAGTACAATATATCTGAAATGTCTGCACTCATCACAGTATTTTATACAAGTCTATTAACATGAGAAAATAAAACTAAATGTACATTTTACCTTGGCTAGTCATGTGGTATGATTAATGTTTATTCTGGCTCTAAAAACATCATCAAACATTGCTGTAAGAAGGTCATGGTGTTTCTAGCCTAAGGTGAGTACAGCTAGACCACTCAGGATCAAATTCTCTTTTTCAGAGTGTGTGAGCAGTTTGTTTCAGCACATGTCCCCTTTAAATTTCAATATGGTCACACAGGTACAGTAATTTAAAAAGGCCTGCATGGGGACTTTGGCCTGCTGCGCAGCCAGCACAAAGGAAACACTCCTCAGAATTAATATTGCTCCTAACAAATAATGCGCTGTAACTTGTTTAATTAGGAATTCTATTACCCAGAGTCTGTGACGATCTAACCATTCACTGGAAATATTACGAGCTGTGCAGTTTGCACTTAATAAAACTGAAAAACTATTCTTCCACCACTCCAGTCTGGGATTTTTTTTGTTTATCAAGGGACAAGCATTTATCAAATTACAGCATTGGAGCTCTCTCTCTTCCCCCCCCCCCCCCCCCCCCCACCCCCCCACCCCCCGGCCATTTAATTCCCTCAACTAATGTCCCCATTTCAGTCGCTGCTGCTGCTGATATGGATAATGGTCATGGGAATAGCTCAAGCACAGCGAATGACGCCACGCATATTTGCCCCTCAGGTGTCAAGATCCTACTCAGCCCTGTCCCAAAGAGCTACATATTCAAATGTATACGTGATTGAATCCCAGAGAAGTTTTCCTTCATATGTGGGATTAATGCACTACTTCTGAGGAGTTTTGGTTTGTGTAAATAAGGACATTCAGTGGCAGGAGGTCCCAGCGACTAGCGGAGAACGATTTAAGGTATTGGGCAAAAGAACTGGAGAATTTTTTTTTCAGTGAGTTGTTATGATCTGACCCGTAACCAGCGAGCAGAAATTGAATAAATACTTGGAAATTAGAAACTGAGTTGGAAATTAGAAACTGAGTTAAGAACAAGTCTGGGACTCACTGGTCGGCGCAACATCGAGGGCCGAAGGGCCTGTACTGCGCTGTAATGTTCTATGTTCTATGTTCTATGTCACCTGCTATGTGCATTATATGAGGAAGACGGTCACAGAACTATGCTGGCTGTTCAAACCTGACTTCCAGACATGACCTACCACAGGGATAGCCGTGTTATTTCTGAAGAATTTACCGCACCTTAATTTTTTATGCGACCTGCATTTTCCTAAGGCACTGGCATTGATGACATTTGCTGATTCACGCAGTCTTCAATCCACAGATGCATAAACATGATGGATGCCTTGTGTTCAGCAGAAATATTGTACTCACTTTTCCGGTGGAACGGAACCAACAGCATGATAGGGCACAGAACTTTAACCAGATGGCAGGCTTCCCAAAAGTGCAGGTTTCCTTGATGACACGCACATAGCTATCTGAGCTACCGACAGGCGCACATGGACATACACAAATCTGTTTTATTTCTTCATTGTGCAGGGAGCATCAGACGACAGAAACAGAATAACATTAGTTAACATGTTGTACCCTGCCTACAATGTTTTTGCTCCACAGATGCTATCAGACCTGCTGAGACTTTCCAGCATTTTCTGTTTTGGTTTCAGATTTCAGCATCTGTACTAATTGGCTTTCACTTTTGCTTTAATTTTGTGACAGTCCATTGGTGCCATCACTATTTCAAGGAGTGGGAGAGTAGGCTGCTAGGGAGCAAAAAAATGCCTGCTGGATTCTGGGAAAATGATACCATTGAAAAGTTCTGCATCTGAGGTGAAAGACAGACATAGCAAAGAAGATTCCTGCACTGAAAATCTGGTGGCATTGGCAGGCTGAAGCATTACAGATGTTACACCTCATTAGAAGTCCCCCCCATAAGACTGTTTTCCTCATCAACGTTCCCACAAGGGAATTCCCAAAATTGATACTTTTAAATTGTGGCAGAAGAAAATAAAACACAAAACAAAATGCAAAATCAGAAATGATAACAAATGCATAGACCAAGAGACAAGAAAATCTGAACTGGAACTGCAACCACCCCCCCCCCCCCCCCCCGCCCCTGCCTCATTTTAGGATTTCTTGAATTCTTGAATCTTCCTTCAATAATTCAGCAGACCAGTTCCCAGGATTAATTATACACCCATTCTATATCAGAGCTGATGTAAATTCAAAGAAAATCTGAAATACAGGGCGTTAATGTCCATATAATGTTCAAAGCCTCTGATAGGGATTTACTATACTTGCAGTACATGTTCTCTCAACAGCCCTCAATTTCCCCACGGAAAAGTGCTTTGTACATGGGCCTACAGGCCCAGTTTAATATTTTAAACTCAAATCTTGTTCCCAGAGAAAACCGGAACAGAAAACAGAGCCACACTAATTTAACTAAATATATTGTCATAATAATCTTTATTAGTGTCACAAGTAGACTTACATTAACACTGAAATGAAGTTACTGTGAAAATCCCCTAATCTCCACATTCTGGCGCCTGTTTGGGTACACTGAGGGAGAATTCAGAGTGTCCAATTCATCTAACAAGCACGTCTTTTGGGACTTGTGGGAGGAAACTGGAACACTTGGAGGAAACCCATGCAGACAGGTGGAGAACATGCAGACTCCACACAGCCAGTGACCAAGACGGCAATCGAACCCGGGTCCCTGGTGCTGTGCAGCAACAATGCCAACCACTGTGCTACCGTGCACCCATGTAGGTGGGGAACTTAAGTGATGATCTCTCCAGGAAATAAATTTCCCTAGTTCAACACACAGGAATCTGGTGAGCACACTTTCCACCTTTTTTCCCCCCCGATGTGGTACTATGTCCCAGAGAAATGTTGTTGAAAATGTCTCAATTCATGAAGCTTGTCCCCAATACGCTAAACGTCATATCCGTGTTGGGGGATGTCTAGTGCATAAGTGTGGTACGGCAGAGAATGAAACGTAAGTCATCTTGCATAAAGCTGTATGCTAAATGTCTGAAGGCTAATTACATATTATATATAATGTAGATGGTAAACAATGCTGCAGTTGCCATAGCTACAACTCTAACTGACTGCATCTGATGTTGAATACCTGCAAGATTTGAGATTCAGTGCAAAGTTAAATGGCACTGCCTTAAATGCATAACTGTTGGCTTAACTACTAACTTCAAAAGGATTTTCTATATGTATGATCAACCAGAAAAGGAATAACAGTATTATGTTCAATATGCCAGTTACTATTTTCCTTTCCTGGGTTAGGATGGGTAAGGTGAGTATGTAAGGGGAGAGGATGGTTGGTGGATAGGATGTTGAGATTGGTGGTCAGAAATCAGGTAGTGGGTGGGTCGTCAGAGTGTTGGGGAGAGTTGGGGGGGACGGGGGGGGGGGGGGGTCATTTGGATGCTCGGGAAGGAGTTCAGGAGTTAGGAGGTGTAATTAGGTGATGGGAGTTAGAAAATCCAATTCTTTATTGCAAAGTTGAGGTAACAGAAACAAGGCAATGTAGCTAGTGTGTGGAAAATTGACATTCGTCAACAATGTTAGTACAATGGCCCAGATCGTCTGGTCTCAGTGTACCCCGAAGATACACTACAGAATTCTTGGAAGTCTTAAGTTTGACCTTCCAATAGGCAATTCTCCTCCTCCCCAGGGCCTCTCGACAAAGTCTCCAATTCTGAGTTAATATGGATTACCTTTTATTTTGCGTCCAAAGCCAGCTGTCACTTTAATGGAACTCCACTTTTGATATTTCTGTGTGTTATGGAAAGGGGTCTGCAGGATGTCCCAGTAATATCAAGAAGACTGCAGAATGTAACATCACTTCTCTCTCAAGCTGCTTTGCTCAAGTTCGGAACCCTATCTCCATTACACTTTGGAATACATCGCACAGATAGAGAATTTTAATTGAAAAGAACTTCAAGTGTCATAGTATCCACTTTGGAAAAAAGATGGATAACCGTTTAAACCGTTTACTTCTTTGAGGAGGTAACAAGGACGTTAGACAAAGGAGAACCAGTGATTTATTTAGATTTCCAGAAGGCCTTTGACAAGTTGCCGCATAGGAGACTGTTAAATAAGTTAAAAGCCCATAGTGTTAAGGGTAAGATCCTGGCATCGATAGAGGATTGGCTGACTGTCAGAAGGCAGAGAGTGGGGGTAAAGGGGTCTTTTTCAGGATGGCAGCTGGTGACTAGGGATGTGCCTCAGGGGTCGGTGCTGGGACCGCAACTTTTCACAACATACATTAATGATCTGGAAGAAGGCACTGTTGCTAAGTTTGCAGATGATACAAAGATCTGTAGAGGGACAGGTAGTATTGAGGAAGCAAGAGGGCTGCAGAAGGATTTGGACAAGCTAGGAGAGTGGGCAATGAAGTGGCAAATGAAATACAATGCGGAAAGTGTGAGGTTATGCACTTTGGAAGGAGGAATTTAGGCATAGACTATTTTCTAAGTGGGGAAATTCTTAGGAAATCAGAAGTACAAAGGGACTAGGGAGTCCTTGTTCACGATTCTCAATGTTAATGTGCAGGTTCAGTCGGCAGTTAAGAAGGCAACTGCAATGTTAGCATTCATGTCAAGAGGGCTAGAATACAAGACCATGCATGTACTTCTGAGGCTGTATAAGGCTAGACCCGATTTGGAGTATTGTGAGCAGTTTTGGGCCCCGTATCTAAGGAAGGATGTGCTGGCCTTGGAAAGGGTCCAGAGGAGGTTCACAAGAATGATCCCTGGAATGAAGAGCTCATCGTATGAGGAATGGATAATAATAATAATAATCGCTTATTGTCACAAGTAGGCTTCAATGAAGCTACTGTGTAAAGCCCCTAGTTGCCACATTGCGGCGCCTGTTCGGGGAGGCCAGTACGGGAACTGAACCCACGCTGCTGGCCTTGTTCTGCCTTACAAGCCAGCTGTTTAACCCACTGTGCTGAGGACTCTTGGTCTGTACTCGTTGGAGTGTAGAAGGATGAGGGGGGATCTTATTGAAACTTACAAGATACTGCGAGGCCTGGATAGAGTGGACGTGGAGAGGATGTTTCCACTTGTAGGAAAAACTAGAACCAGAGGGCACCATCTCAGATCAAAGGGACGATCCTTTAAAACAGAGATGAGGAGGAATTTTTTCAGCCAGAGAGTGGTGAACCTGTGGAACTCTTTGCCGCAGAAAGCTGTGGAGGATGGATCACTGAGTGTCTTTAAGACAGAGATAAATAGGTTCTTGATTAATAAGGGGATCAGGGGTTATGGGAGAAGGCAGGAAAATGGGCATAAGAAAGTATGATTGAATGGCGGAGCAGACTCGATGGGCCCGAGTGGCCTAATTCTGCTCCTATGTCTTATGGTCTTAAAAAAAACTGTCTCCAGAAAAACAACCAGCTTACAACACCGCAACAGCACTGGAATTTCAAGACCACCAAAGGAATGTCAAAACATATATTTATTTTTTATCTTATATACTTTAACTCTTAACATTTCCACCTGCTCCATCGTGCACCTTGTTCTATTTTGCATGTTAGTGTTTGTATGTTATGAAATGAAAATGAAAATCGCTTATTGTCACAAGTAGGCTTCAAATGAAGTTACTGTGAAAAGCCCCTAGTCGCCACATTCCGGCGCCTGTTCGGGGAGGCTGTTACGGGAATTGAACCGTGCTGCTGGCCTGCTTTCAAAGCCAGCAATTTAGCCCTGTGCTAAACAGCCACTGTTACGGGATTCCAGTAATGTTTTTACCTTTTTAATAAGACTTAATACTTTTACCTGAGTGAGCTTTTAACAATAAAACTAACTCCTAACTTATCAATTCAGAGATCTGGCCGGCCTATTTTTTCATGATGCTTTACATATGGTCAAGCACATATTGAATTGAAACATCAAAATTTTCAAAAAATTCAAACTCTGTTATAACCAACCTCAGGGGTGACAAAGTGGGGACTTTGTTCATCCCTCTGGACTTGGTGATTACTCTTTAAATTTTAGTATTCACTGGAACCATCTTCCGTGCTGTATAGTCTCAACTGGTTGTGTAAAATACTTACATCAGTGTCCTTTCCCATAAATAACACAACTTTTCTCTTTGTATATAACATAACAAAACAAAGGATTGATTAGATTAACGTCTTGGTTTGGAAAATTGGCAACAATGAAGTATGTGGAAATGGAGATTTAAAAATCAGAGGATTTCATACCTTCACTGAGGAAGAAACTTCCATGTATCCGCATCAGCCAGCAATACAAGAGCAAGATAGTGCAACAGTTGCAAAGAATAAGGATTTAAAAATTAGCATTATTGGAATATGACATTATAAAAGATAAAGACAGGGCAGCACGGTGGCGCAGTGGGTTAGCCCTGCTGCCTCACGGCGCCGAAGTCCCAGGTTCGATCCCGGTTCTGGGTCACTGTCCTTGTGGAGTTTGCACATTCTCCCTGTGTTTGCGTGGATTTCGCCCCCACAACCCAAAGATGTGCAGGTTAGGTGGATTGGCCACGCTAAATTGCCCCTTAATTGGAAAAAATGAATTGGGTAGTCTAAATTTAAAAAAAAATAAAAGATTAAGGCCCCCTCCTGCATCATGTAGATAGATATTTTAACATACTGGATTGACATCCTTTACCCATAAACCCTTTCTTCATTATTTGTTATTTTCTTTTTCTTTTTGTCAATTTTCTTCCTGTTTTTCTATCCCGATGCTCATCAGCATCTTACCAAATGGACATTCTCATGTGTGAGCTGAGAAAACGCATGAAGCCAAACCTGATCCTCTTAGCTGATGCTCACATGCATTCACTTCAAGCATAGGCCAGGAGATAATGATCAGGAGCCAGAATCCTTCCTGATTTCACTCTCCTTAACTCAGAGTCACTGAGGCCAATTGTAACATTTCTACTGCCACTCTCAGCAGTTGGGTCAGAGACTATTTTATCTTTTGCGAATACATACACTTTAGTTTGGATACTAATCATTGAAGGATTATTTTCCTTCAATCACAATAATAAAATATTGAAAATGAACGAGGAGGAATGTTGGCATCAGCAAAGGCAAACTACACTCTGATCATTTTGGGCTTCCTCCAAATGCTATTTTTAAAAAGTTCAATACAAAGAGCTCAGGTCAACTTAGGGAAATTGAGTGAAACCATTGACTGGCTATTAAGAAATGGCTGAGTAACAAATCAACAGCGTATAACAAGAATTTTCTTTGATGATCAATATCATTTTGTAAATCTTAGCCATCCACCCAGAAAGATCCAAATATACTATAAGAGTTGAACGTCCACAAACATCCTCAGGAATTTAATTAAGCAGAACTCCTCTGTAAATCCGTGTTGACTATATAGTAAGCTACAGCTGCAGAGGTATAACTTGAACACATCTCCTTGTTACAACTTCCATTATATTCCTTGCTTAGATGTTAGACAAATGGGCCCATAGTTCCTTGGGTCATGCTATATTCATTTCTAATCTCAAGGATTATCTCCAGTGCCCAATTAATCTTTTGTGACTATATCCATGGCTATAGCTAAACATATTTCCTCCCCTGTCTCCCACAACACAATGGTATAATCTCAGCGACCAAACTCATATTACAGTCATCTTAAGGACAGTCCATGTATAATTTTTCTAATGCCCACCGTACACTGTTTCTGTTGACTTGAGGAAGTCATGTTTCATTCTTTCACATTATAAGTTGCCCTTCAAATTGAGGAAAATTATTTCTTTTGCTGTACTATTTCAATTGATGCGTAATTACTTGGCATCATTTTGCCTCCAGAGCGTTTCAGCTGTCTGTACAATGGGACGGCTGCGACCTTGGTGGTTTCCATGGCAACTCTACAGTAGTCATGTTTTAGTACTCTGAATATAAATCCTCACACATGTGAGAATTTGCTTCCCGAAGTAGACATATGCTTCCTGGTAAAACATATTGTTATAGAGTGTTATAGTAAGCATCTTCCTATTTGATTATGTATATGGATGTCTTTAGTAAGTGTGAGCATGTGCGGGTGACGCCATCCCGGCTTGCACGGATTTTCACTATTGCCACGAGGGGCCTGTGTATAGTTGTGTATAGCTGCCACTAGTTTCTGGATCCATGCTGTACTGTTATTTCAATATTTTTATAAGTAAAGAAGATTGAAGTTTCACAACGTGTTCAGCTACTTTTATGTGGTCAAGTTACCACAAATATAGTATTGATGTTTGTGATAATAAAGTGCTCCCGCATGCAAAGTAACTTCCTACATGCCTAACACAGAGCCAAGCCAATGTCATAAGGCAATAAGCTCAGGAACAAAAAATAGACTGGGGCTTCAAACATACCAAATATATCAAAGTGTAACTATGGGAGAAATGTGGGTCCATCAAGTGTCGACCGACTTTTAAAGAACAATGTTGGCAAAGTTCACTGAATTTTAAAGTATTGTTTGCTTTTCGGACGGAGAACAAGGAAAAGGGTTCTAATGATGAAGGTGAGCTTTGCCAATCTGTGTGAGCAAAACATTTGTTCATTAGCAGCCAGTGTGTGCATCAAAAAGTCAAAGGAGCTGAAAACCTAATTGCCAGATGCAAAGTAAAGCTCCCTTATTATTTGCACCAAATAACATGCCTTACCGTTGACCTCGGAAGAGCACTAACTACTGCATTCATATTTATTTTCCCTGCAGCTTACTTTCAATGAGAAAGCTCCAATATAATTTATGGATTCAGTGCAGACCCTCAACGTCAGGAATTCGGAAATCCAGCAAGCTGCATTCTTTACAGAATTTATAATCCAGTCAATGTTAGTTCTCACTACAGGAGGCACTTGTTCAGGGAGAAGGACAACTAGCCCTGGAATATCAAATGCAAGAAAAATATTATTTTATGTTCTACTGAGGACACTGGTTTGCTAGCTTCTGGGAAAA
Source organism: Scyliorhinus torazame (assembly GCF_047496885.1). NCBI lineage: Eukaryota > Metazoa > Chordata > Chondrichthyes > Carcharhiniformes > Scyliorhinidae > Scyliorhinus > Scyliorhinus torazame. The sequence goes on from NC_092707.1 coordinate 350,072,445, forward strand.
AATTCCAGGGCCATACTCCACCTTGTAAAGAGTTCAAACACTCAGGCCTTGATATTTAGGAGATGCGACACAGGAACCCTGTTTGTTGTGGTGGTGGGGGGGGGGCGGGGGGGGGGGGGGGAGTAGAGGAAGGAGAGGGGGATCCAAGAAAGGCAGAGGTCATACTGAAATTAAGGGCAGGATTATAATTTTTTTTTAAAAAGAACTGGTAGTCAGCCAGAATGACAGGCTGACTGGCTGAGGGTGAGAAAAATCTGAGTTAAGGGCCCCATCCAGAGACTATTAGGAACAAGCAATTGGCAAAGATGGTGGGCTTCAAGGAGAAGGGAAATAGCAACGGGCTAAAGAACCAGAGGGTTGTAAAAGGTCACAGGGCATGGTGGGAGGTCGCAGTCACACAAACAATCAGGAGCAAGGGAAAGATTCGCACCGCAGGTTTGAAGCTAATTGCACCAGAGGTTTTCTTGATGTATCGGGAGCGAGGGATGGAGGCGGAGCAGAGCTATAAAAAGCACCTACCTGTTTTAGACGGCTGTTCCTGCCTCTCTTTAGCTGCCAGGTTTCCCCAAGCCCTGGGAAATGTTGCCTGCCAGTGTTAAATTTAAATCAGATCTCCAATTACATTGAGAGCCTGATTTAAATATTATGATGATTTGTTCTACCTTTTCAGAGTAGCAGACATAGCACGCAACTAGCTAAATTCAAAATTCCAACAGGTGCAATGGATTGGGAAGGGTTGTGTTGCGTGATTTTTTAATTTTTACCTTCCATAAACACATGGGGGGAATTTATAAAGCCACTCCCCACCCCAATGTGTCAGCCAGTTTTGAGTGAGAGTTATGACAATGTAACCCAATCCAAAATCTATATGAGCTCACAATTCTTCTGGCAACACTGGCTTGTACTCAGGGGCAAGGATATATTTTCTCCACTCTTCCAGGGATCAGAAACTAACTGTAGCTGCTCCAGATAATGAAACACATACAGAAATAGAATTAAAGACTTTGGTGTCCATCTACCTTGGTATCGGAGCATACAATCACGTTACTACTGGAGAAGTTGGTTTTATGTTAGCTTCTCACAAGTATCATGTTGTAGTATATGGCAAAAAAGAAACACGTAACATTTTACAATGAAGATAGTGGAGTAGATTTCCTTTTTTGCTGTGTTGACATTGGGCATCAGCCAGGTGCGCATGCAGAAAGCAGATTTGATGGGACATCTTTCACAACTTTAACTGAATCTTCTGGAGTTTCTATTTATTTCAATTACATGTAATCTTTTCTACCAGATTTTCCTCGACTTTCTTCCAGACTGCACGAAACACCCATGTGAAACACAGTAAGCTTCACATTGTAACATAAAGAGGGCACATATTAGAGCACACACATTTGCCCGTTGCACTTAGTCAGTGTTATTACAATTATGCGGCTTTCCATTGAGGCTTTTCCCAATCTGGTTGATGTTCTGCAAATACAAAGCTGAAAAAAATAAATCTCTTATTAATAGCTTCCATCTCACTGAAGATAATTCAAACCAATCCACATCAAACAACCTGCTCTAAAAACTCTGCTCACATTTTGACAGCTGTGACAAATGCCACCACAGCAGCTGAGAAAATCCACAACATTCTAAACAATCAACAACATTCTAAGTAAAACAATCCACCACGTTCTAAAGAAAAAGTCAATTTGTCCTATCTCCCAATGTTATCAAATCTTCTTTAAAAATTCAGGATCTGGATATATTCACCAAAAATTATTCAGTTCTTCCATGGACCATACCCTTTCATTCAAATCCATCCATTGGCTTTTTGAAATATATTATTTACAGACAAAGAGACTAATAAACAAGGCCAAAAACATTACCTCTGCCCATATTTAGTAATAAGTGTTTCCAGTTTAAAAAAAAGGCTGTTTAAGTGATTGGATCTAGGTCGAAATCACTGAAGAAATTTTAATTTTGGCAACAAGTCCTTCAAACAAAGTAGTCAGACTTTTATGCATAATCACTCATTTTAGAAAGAAACCCGATTTGAAAACCGTGTCCACGCTTTGGTAGATGACTTGTTTTGAATTTTCTAGGTCACGGATCTTGGCATTTACCAATTACGCTTACAAATGTCCCATTAATTCAAAGTAAGACAGAAAGTTCTGAAAAATTGGGTAAATTCTGTTCAGAGAAGTGTGCTTGTGGCTTCAGATTGCCATAGAAACAAGGTGCAGGGATATAGGGAAAAGGCAAGGAAATGGCACCAAGTCATGGTGCTCATTTGGAGAGCCAATACTGGCACAAAAGGATAAATGCCTCCCTCTGTGCCGCAATAATTCCGTGGTTCTGTGAAAAGTTTGGGAGGCACGGTGGCAGAATGGTTAGCACTGCTGCTTCACAGCACCAGGAACCCAGGCTCGATTCTGACCTTGGGTGACTGTGTGGAGCTTGCACATTCTCCCCGTGTCTGCGTGGATTTCCTCTAGGTGCTCCACAATCCCACAGGCGAGGTGAATTGGCTATGCTAAATTGCTCCTTAGTGTCCAACGGTTAGGTAAGGTTATAGGGCAGTAGGCCTAGGTAGTGGTCCTTCAGAGAGTTGGTGCAGACTTGATAGGCCATGTGGCCTCCTTCTGCACTTTAGGGATTCTATGGGAGCTGAGAAGGGAGAGAAACACAATTAGAAACCCACTGAGTTGTCATATAGCAATTTATATCACTGAATAACAAAATAAATAAGAACGGAAGACCATATGACCAGTTGAGCCTACTCTGCCATTCAATATGATCATGGCTGATTTTTAGTTTCAACTCCATTTTCCTCGCTGCTGCTCATATTCCTGGATTATCTTGGAAAACAAAAATCTGTATATCACAGCATTAAATATATTCAATGATGGCACATCCATAACACTCTGGGGTAGAGAATTCTAAAGATTCACAAACATTGAACGAATAAATTTCTCCTCTCAGACCTAAATGATCAATTTCTTATCCTGAAACTGTACCCCTTGTTCTAGACTCCCCAGCCAAGGGAAACAAGTGTGCCAATATGTACCCAACCTCTTCATAATCTTGAATGTTTCAGTGAGATCACCTCTCATTCATCTGAATAACCGAGAATCTAGACCCAATTTAATCAACTCTCATCATAGGACTACTCTCTCACCCCAGAGTCAATCTAGTGACGCTTTGCTGTACTGCCTCCAATGCAAGTATATCCTTTCTTAAATATGGAGACCAAAATTGCAGAGTATTCCATGTATGGTTTCAACAAAGCCCTGCTAGGTGCCCACTAGCACTATGGGTCTATATGCAATTTGCTTTCCAAATTACTTGCTGTACCTGCATGCTTTTTGTGGTCCTGGTAGGCCTTATCTCCACTGATTCCACTTCCTGGTTTACTGAGCCAAGACATCTTTTGCATTAATGTCATTATTTCAGACCTTTATTATCAGGGCTATTCCTATTCCTTTCCCAGTTTGCTTCTCATGAACAAAGGAAAAGTTGCTGCTGCAAAGCAGGGAGAAAAGAGATGGAACACGTCTTCTATATTCTGTATGGAATGATGGAGAACAGAAGCAAATCTCCATGGGGGGAAACTGTTTTGTAAGTCGACCATTTTTAGGGGTTGTATACAAGGATCTTTGGTACTCTGGATCATCCAGGAGAAGGGAAACTACTGAGGTGTACCTTGCTGGTGATAATTGATCCGTACCTGGAAAACTCAAGTGTGGAATGATTGTCAAAGGACACTGGAATTTTTGACCTGGTGTGGGCAGAAATGGTGAACCATTACTGGACTGGAAGTGACTTTGAGACTGTCCCTTTAATGCTACATATCAGTCAGTAGCATGGCATAAAATAAAATAGCTTTGTAAGGCATATTCTGGATGTGTTTGTTAGTTAATGCAAGACTTAACTTTTGTTTTTAGTTTAATGTACCAGTTCCCTATTTAACATTTGATCTCTGCTGATTTTAGTTTGTTTGCCACAGTAAGAGTCTTAAGTGAAGTCTTGCCCTTTAGTTATTTTCGTTGGCATTGTGGGGACTCTTTTTTTTTAAAGTTATTGCTCTTGATGGGGGCTGCGACAGCTTAAATTACTTTCATTCACAAAACACACCAAACAGCACAATTGATCTGCACCTTGAAACTATTTCGAGTTTCTTATTATACTTCCTAATCAAGTGAAATAATACTCTCTGATGAAAGATCATTGACCTAAAATATTGATTCTTTCCTCTCCCCACACATGCTGGTGATTATTTCCAGCATCCACAGTATTTTGCTCAGTTAAACATTGGAACAAAACTGTAGGAAGTGGAAAGTGAAAGGACATATTCCAACATCAATTGGGCCAGTATTGGCATTTAATCTTATTCCTGGTTAGAGCACTGTGATGGCCCTATTTTCCAGAGGTATAGAATCATGTGGCAGGCAACGAAATGGAAAATACTGAATAATAAATATGGAAGAAAGTGTTACTGCTACCCGATGCCTAAGCCACAAGCCTGCATTAGTGCATTATGAGTCAGGTCATATTTCTACACTTTCAGTACTTCAGCAGATCATTCTTGCATCGCTGCCATTACAATTTTAATTGATTTGCCTTTTCAAAAAAAAATGCCATCAGCCTCCAGTCAAGCAGACCATAACTTAATTTGTTTCAGCCTGAAATGATACTACTAGCCTCCCTGTATATGTAATGTTAAAAGCTGAAGGGTCACTTTCAATTATTCAACATTAATAATGTAACATCTCAACGCACTTCAAAAGGTGAAGTCTAACAAGAAACAGCAGTAAAGGAAAGATTGAGATGTGAATGAAGGCTTGCTGTGAGAAATAAGTTTTAATGGGAGAGAGTAGCAAAGAGGAAGGGGTTTGGGGAGGGCATTCCAAAGTGTATGTCATCTTGGTTGTAGAGCTTTCAGCCTCTGTCTCACAGAAAGATATGAGGCAGAGGAATTGCAAATGAAGACAGACTAAGAAAAACAGGCAAAAACTAAGATGCGAAGGGTAGCACGGTGGCACAGTGGTTAGCACAGCTGCCTCACAACGCCGGGGTCCCAAGTTCGATCCCGGCTCTGGGTCACTGTCCGTGCGGAGTTTGCACATTCTCCCCGTGTTTGCGTGGATTTCACCCCCACAACCATAAGATGTGCAGGGTAGGTGGATTGGCCTCGCTAAATTCCCCCTTAATTGGAAAAAATTAATTGGGTACTCTAAACTTATAAAAGAAAAAAACTAAGATTCAGATAGGCACTGGTGACCTGGATAAGGAATTTCAAGTTGACCTCAGATTAAACAGGACATTGAGGTTCTCAACCATCAGTGAGCCATTAGGGAGGGGGATGGAATCAAGGACCAAGGCTCTGGGTTTAAAGGATATTAGGCTGGAAGGATATACAAATCCTAAATTAACAAAATGTATTGTCTGCATATAAACGGTCATAATTTTGGTACAATTATACTGAAAGAGTGAAAAAGAGGGTCTATGTTTAAACCTAACATGTTTCAAGTTTGAATGAAGCTTTGTTTTGGAAGGTTTTAATGCTACCACTTTGGGATGCTATTCATCATTAAAAACGCCCATTTTCATTTCTGCAATATTGCCATCTTTCGATTTTAAATCACCCACACTGCTGCCGACACCCATTAATGCTGGCTTCAACTACAAACTTTCTGCTACACCTTCATCAGTCTCTCAAGCTCTGGCTCCCTGTCCTATACACCTAACATTTGCCATCACCACAGATTCACCACTCCCAAATTGCTGATTTCTCTTACCTATTTACAAATCCCTCCACGGCAATGTTCCTCCGTATCTGCATAATCTTCTGCAACCCGACATCACTACTCGTAACCTCCCTTCCTCTGTTGAAATCTACTATGCAGTTTAAGTGTAGTCTCGTACACACTTTGAACTCAGTAGAAATTTAAGTTACATGTCTCGGGTGCGAAATGAAATCTTTTATTGTGTCTATTGATTATAATTGAGAGTTTGAGATCTTCTTGTGGTTACAAATCAAATGTTCTCAATAAAGCCCTTGCCAGCAGAAGTCTTTAAGAGATATAATCAACTTAGTAGTTTACAAACAGATTTAACTTTCAAAATACAGTAATGGTTTCTTGCTCAAAGCAAAACAGCTTGCGCAGACTTTAAGAGTTAGAGTGGAAATATGAAAACACAAAACAAGGATAGCAAGTAGTTAGGTAAAAGGTACAGCGTGATCATGGATGGAAAATGACTGCCCAGACTTCTATCGTTAAGGAAAATGTTATCAGTCTGATTCCATCTGTCCCTACCCATGTAGTGTGCTAATTGGCTTGGATGAATCTCAAATGCATTTGGTTGGTCAGTTGTCAATCATCAATATGCAACATAGCTGTAGATATGTTGCTTTTTAGATGATTGTCAGGTATTGGAATGTGACTTACTTTTAATCAGCTCTGGTTCTACTGGTTTTTCTGCTGACTGCTATATTATTCATATTCTGAACAATGGTGGATTCATGTTGTCACGGTGTTTATTTTGACCTTGATCAGATTATGGTACAGTTTAATACTTTTTTTTTAAATATGTTTTATTGAAAATTTTTCCCAAACAATTTTTCCCCTCTTACAAAGCAAACACAACAATAACAATACAGAAATTTTTAACAATACACAAGTAACAAAACCCCATTATCTTTGACCTAAACTAAATTAACCCCCCCCCCATCCCCCCTGCCCCCCCCCTTCCCCCTGCCCCCTGGGTTGCTGCTGCTGGTCATCTGTCTTCCCTCTAACGTTCCCCTAGGTAGTCGAGAAATGGCTGCCACCGCTTGGTGAACCCTTGAGCCGATCCTCTCAGGGCAAACTTTATCTGCTCCAGTTTAATGAACCCCGCCATATCATTTACCCAGGCCTCCAGTCCGGGGGGTTTCACCTCCTTCCACATGAGTAGGATCCTGCGCCGGGCTACTAGGGACGCAAAGGCCACAACGTCGGCCTCTTTCGCCTCCTGCACTCCCGGCTCTTCCGCAACTCCAAATAGAGCTAACCCCCAGCCTGGTTTGACCCGGGCCTTCACCACCCGCGAAATCACTCCCGTCACTCCCTTCCAATACCCTTCCAGTGCCGGGCACGCCCAAAACATATGTGCGTGGTTTGCCGGGCTCCCGCCACACCTCCCACATTTGTCCTCCACTCCAAAGAACCTGCTCAATCTTGCTCCCGTTATGTGTGCTCTATGTAGCACCTTAAATTGAATCAGGCTAAGCCTGGCACATGAGGAAGAAGAATTTACCCTGCTTAGGGCATCAGCCCACATACCCTCCTCTATCTCCTCCCCTAGTTCTTCTTCCCACTTTCCTTTTAGTTCGTCCACCGACTCCTCCCTCTCATCCCTCATCTCTCGGTAAATCTCTGACACCTTGCCCTCTCCGACCCACACCCCTGAAAGCACCCTGTCCTGTATCCCCTGTGTCGGGAGCAACGGAAATTCCCTCACCTGTTGTCTAGTAAACGCCCTCACCTGCATATATCTCAAGAAATTTCCCCGGGGCAACTTATACTTTTCCTCCAATGCTCCCAAGCTCGCAAAAGTCCCATCTATAAATAAATCTCCCACCCTCCTAATTCCCAACTGGTGCCAGCTCTGAAATCCTCCATCCATTCTTCCTGGGGCGAACCTATGGTTGTTCCTGATTGGGGACCCCACCAGGGCTCCCCGCACCCCTCTCTGTCGCCTCCACTGTCCCCAGATATTCAATGTTGCCGCCACCACCGGGTTCGTGGTAAACCTTTTAGGTGAGATCGGTAGCGGCGCCGTCACCAGCGCCTCTAAACTCGTCCCTTTACAGGACTTTCTCTCCAGTCTTTTCCACGCCGCTCCCTCACCCTCCATCATCCATTTACGTATCATTGCCACATTGGCGGCCCAATAGTAATCGCCCAAGTTCGGTAGTGCCAATCCTCCTCTGTCCCTACTACGCTGAAGGAACCCCCTCCTTACTCTCGGAACTTTCCCTGCCCACACGAAGCTCGTGATGCTCCTGTCTATTTTATTAAAAAAGGTCTTGGTGATTAGTATAGGGAGACATTGAAATACAAATAAGAACCTCGGGAGGACCATCATCTTAATTGCTTGCACCCTGCCCGCCAGCGATAGAGGCTGCATGTCCCACCTCTTGAAGTCCTCCTCCATTTGTTCTACCAACCGTGTCAGATTAAGTCTGTGCAAGGTTCCCCAGCTCCTAGCGATCTGAATCCCCAGGTATCGGAAGTTTCTTTCCACTTTCCTTACAGGCAAGCCTTCTATCTCTCTACTCTGGTCCCCTGGATGTATCACAAATAATTCACTCTTCCTCATGTTTAGCCTATACCCCGAGAAATCCCCGAACCCGCTCAAAATTCGCATAACCTCTATCATCCCCCCCGCTGGGTCCGACACGTATAACAATAGGTCATCCGCGTATAACGAGACTCGGTGTTCTTCTCCCCCTCTAATCACCCCTCTCCATTTCCTGGAGTCTCTCAACGCCATGGCCAGAGGTTCAATTGCCAACGCGAACAACAATGGAGACAGAGGGCATCCCTGTCTTGTTCCCCTATATAGTCGGAAATACTCCGATCTATGTCGACCTGTAACTACGCTTGCCGTTGGAGCCCCATAAAGAAGTCTAACCCAGCTAATAAACCCGTTCCCAAACCCAAACCTCCTTAACACTTCCCATAAATACTCCCACTCCACCCTATCAAATGCCTTCTCTGCGTCCATTGCCGCCACTATCTCTGCCTCCCCCTCCACTGGGGGCATCATTATCACCCCTAATAGTCGTCGCACGTTAACATTCAGTTGTCTCCCTTTTACGAACCCTGTCTGGTCTTCGTGCACCACCCCCGGGACACAGTCCTCTATCCTCGATGCCAGTACCTTTGCCAACAATTTGGCGTCCACGTTCAATAATGAAATGGGTCTATAGGACCCGCACTGCAACGGATCTTTATCCCTCTTCAAAATTAACGATATCGTCGCCTCCGACATCGTCGGGGGTAAAGTCCCCCCTTCCCTGGCCTCATTGAACGTCCTCACCATCAACGGGGCCAACAAGTCCACATATTTTCTGTAATATTCCACCGGGAACCCGTCTGGTCCCGGGGCCTTCCCTGCTTGCATGCTTCCCAGTCCCTTAATAACCTCGTCCACCCCAATCAGTGCCCCCAGGCCTACCACCCCCCGCTCCTCCACTTTCGGGAACCTCAATTGGTCCAGGAACTGCCGCATCCCCTCCTCTCCCTCTGGGGGTTGAGACCTATACAGTTCCTCATAGAAGGTCTTGAACGCCTCATTTATCTTTCCTGCCCTTCGCACCGTGTCTCCCCTTTTGTCTCTAATTCCTCCTATCTCCCTCGCTGCTGCCCTCTTTCGCAATTGATGAGCCAACAGGCGACTAGCCTTTTCCCCATATTCATACCTCCTCCCCTGTGCCTTCCTCCACAGTACCTCCGCCTTTCTGGTGGTCAGAAGGTCAAATTCCATCTGGAGTCGTCTCCTCTCCCTGTACAATTCCTCCTCCGGGATCTCTGCAAATTCCCTATCCACCCTTAAAATCTCCCCCAGTAATCTTTCCCTTTCCTTGGCCTCTGTTTTCCTTTTGTGGGCCCCAATGGAGATCAGCTCTCCTCTGGCCACCGCTTTTAGTGCTTCCCATACCACTCCCACAGGGACCTCGCCGTCATCATTAACCTCCAGGTATCTCTCAATACACCCCCGCACTCTTGCACACACTCCCTCATCCGCCATCAGTCCCACATCTAATCGCCAGAGTGTTCTCTGCTCCCTTTCCTCTCCTATTTCCAGGTCCACCCAATGTGTGGCATGATCCAAAACCGCTATGGCTGAGTACTCAGCTTCTTCCACCCTAGAGATCAACGACCTTCCCAAAACAAAAAAATCTATCCGGGAGTACACTTTATGGACATGGGAGAAGAAGGAAAACTCCCTAGCCCTAGGTCTAAGAAATCGCCATGGATCCACTCCCCCCATTTGGTCCATAAACCCCTTAAGTACCTTGGCCGCTGCCGGCCTTCTTCCGGTCCTTGAGCTGGATCTATCTATCCCCGGGTCCAGCACCGTATTAAAGTCCCCTCCTAAAATCAAGTTTCCTACCTCCAGGTCGGGTATACGCCCCAGCATCCGTCTCATAAATCCCGCATCGTCCCAGTTTGGGGCATACACATTAACCAACACTACCTCCATTCCCTCCAGCCTGCCACTCACCATTACGTATCTACCTCCGCTATCTGCTACGATGTTCTTTGCTTCAAATGCTACTCGTTTCCCCACCAAAATGGCCACCCCTCTATTCTTTGCGTCCAGTCCTGAGTGGAACACCTGTCCCACCCATCCTTTCCTTAACCTAACTTGGTCCGCCACCTTTAGGTGCGTCTCTTGGAGCATAACCACGTCTGCCCTTAGTCCTTTCAAATGCGCGAGCACTCGGGCCCTTTTTATCGGTCCGTTCAGGCCTCTCACGTTCCACGTGATCAGCCTCACTAGGGGGCTACCTGCCCCCCTCCCGTGTCGACTAGCCATTACCTTCTCTAGGCCAGTCCCATATCCCGCCTCCGCGCTCCCGCTCACTCCCCCAGCGTCGCACACCATCCCCGCCCACCCACTCTTTAGCCATTTCCTTCTGGATTTCCGCAGCAGCAACCCAGTTGTTCCCCCCTCCCTCCCCCCCCCCCCCCCCCCCGCTAGATCTCTTTCTAGCATGATTGCTCCCCCCATATTACTTCCGTAAGTCACCTGACTTCAACTGACCCCGGCTACTCCTGCTCACTCCTCGACCCCCCCGTGTGGGGAACTCCCATCCACCTTGCGCCTGTCTTCCCGCCTTATTCTTTCTGGCGCGGTAACATCCCTTTACCTGACCCGCCTCTTATGGCGCAGCTCCCTTTCCCCTCCCCTTCCCCATTCTCCAACTATGTCCCGTCTTTCCCCCCTCACCGGCGCCCACATTTCCCCAATGTCTCCCCCCTTCCCAATTTACTTCTCAATTAACTTCAACCATAACATTAACAATAACATTTCCTGCAGCATCAGTCCCTCAGTTCCGATCCAATTTCTCTTCTTTGATGAAGGTCCATGCTTCCTCCGCCGTCTCGAAATAATGGTGTCTCTCCTGATATGTGACCCATAGTCTTGCCGGCTGCAGCATCCCGAACTTCACCTTCCTTTTATGCAACACCTCTTTGGCTCGGTTGAAGCTCGCCCTCCTTCTCGCCACCTCCGCACTCCAATCCTGGTATACCCGTACCACTGCATTCTCCCATCTGCTACTCCGCACCTTTTTAGCCCATCTCAGGACCTCTTCTCTATCCTTAAGGCGGTAAAATCGCACGATTATCGCCCTGGGTGGTTCTCCCGCTTCTGGTCTTCTCGCCGGAATCCAATTTGCCCACTCCACCTCCAAGGGGCCCGTAGGGGCCTCAGCACCCATCAGTGAGCTCAGCATCGTACTTGCGTACGCTCCACAGTCCACTCCTTCCACACCCTCAGGGAGACCCAGTATCCGAAGGTTCTTCCTTCGCGCTCCGTTTTCTAGGGCCTCGATCCTTTCAGTACACTTTTTATGAAGTGCCTCGTGCGTCTGTGTCTTAACCGCCAGGCCCAGGATCTCGTCCTCAATATCTGTCACCTTCTGCTCCACCACGCGGAGCTCTGTCTCCTGGGTCTTTAGTGTCTCCTTGAGCCCCTCAATTGCCTGTAGCATCGGTGTCAGCACCTCCCTCTTCAGCAGCTCCACGCACCGTCTCACAATTTCATCCTGCTCAGGCCCCCATGTCGCCTGCGCTTTCTGACCCTTTGGTCGACGATTCCTCGCGCTGCAGCCGCCGCCGCCGCCGTTTTTTTCCTCCTTCGTTTGGGGGGGGGGGACTCCCTTCTCACACACCCCACACCGGGTTGCGTCGTCGAAAAATTCCCCGTTGGGGCTCTTAAAAGAGCCCGAAGGTCCGTCGGAGCTGGAGCCGCCGAAACGTGCGGCTAGCTAGGCATCACCGCAACCGGAAGTCCCTTCAGAGGCCTTGATGAGATCTTTTCACAGTTGTTCCCTCTGCTGCTAGAATTCACCTTTGATACAGGCCCTCAGGTCAGCTTGCAGCTTTAAGCTTGCCCTTCCCCCGCCTGCATGCTGGAAAAGACACTGTTTATCCTGCAGTTGCAGCCAAATCTTTTACTGTTTCTGCCGTGTCTGGCATCCAAGAGACATACCCTTCCTGGGGGACACTGTCGGGGGAATGTTGCAGCCTACTTCCCACACCGGGAAATGTCAAATGCCGTGGGGGCCCTGTAACGAGCCCAAAAGTCCGTTCCAAGCAGGAGCTACCGAATATGCGACCTAGCTCTGCATAGCCGCACCCGGAAGTCCAGTTTAATACTTTTAATGGAACTAATTTGAACTTCTTCGATTCTGTTCATTCGAACAATGGACAATTTATAATGTCAATTTAACTTTTTAGTAGAGATGTTGCATTTGTTTCCAGCTAGCCTGCGAATGTTTCAAATTCTGTGCTTTTGTTACTGCAAGCTGTGTGTTTTTGTAATCTAAGGTTATGCTTGAAGTCTTATATTGAAATCCATTCTAACATGGATTTCAAACTGGGCTTTAGTATTTACACCAAAATGGCTAAAGCAATGACCCTTTTACCTGTCAGAAATAGCTGGTTCTCTTCAGCAACGTTCCTCCGTATCTGCACAATCTTCTACAGCCCGACATCACTACTTGCAACCTCCCTTCCTCTCACAGATGTTCCTTAATGTTTACTCTTTAGAGTATCCAATTTTTTTTTTTCAACTAAGGGATAATTTAGCACGGCCAATTCACCTACCCTGCACATCTTTTTGGGTTGTGGGGGTGAGCCCCAAGCAGACATGGGGAGAATGTGCAAACACCACATGGACCTTAAATGTTTAATCTAACCTAACTGGTGAAATTTTTAGCCACCATGACCGTACAAACTAGAATTATGTTCTCAATCCTGCCCCCAACACTCTTTACCTTCCTGAAAGTCTACATCTTAAGTATGCCGATGGTCACCACCCAAATCTTCTGTAGTGCTTATTTCACACTGCACCTTTCCCAAGCGCACTGGAGTGGTTTCACTACATTAAAAATACAGTATAAAGCTAAGCTCACTCTTTGAAAGTAGTATCTCAGAATGCCTTTATATGCAATTGAACTAGAGTGCACAGCTGAGCATTTGAGGTATCTGGGAATTGAGTTGAGAAATATTAATGTTACTAATAAAGAGTACCATCTGATGACCGACTTATTGTGCAATAGCTGCATTATTCCAGCATTTACAATATCCTAGTGCACGTGATGGAAAATAGAATCTACACATAAAAGCAAAGGACAGAACTGTGAAAATATATTAAACCTTGTGCGTAATACGAGTATGAAAGGCTGCTCAGCTCAATGATAAAAAATAATTATTGCAGCAACAGATGCAGATACCTGTAAGCTATTATACATTGGAACATTAAATGATGGATTTGTATGCAGAGATCAGCAATTCAAAGTCATCTCTTACACTGACAATCACTGTTCGCAATTGGTCAAGAATATTGGTAGCGTATATGACATTACAGAATTGAATTTGTTACACATCTGAATCACTATCTTAGTCACCATGCACCTTGCTATTAGCATTCAGACTGTAAATGTTACAAGTTCCAATATCAAATACACATTTCTGAATCAGTAATAAAATAATATTGGATGATGCTTTTGATAATCTTTTACAGGGCGACACTGTAGCACAGCGGTTAGCACTGCTGCTTCACAGCGCCAGGGTCCCAGGTTTGATTCCCGCTTAGGGTCACTGTCTGTGCAGAGTCTGCACATTCTTCCCGCATGCGAGTTTCCTCTGGGTAATCCGGTTTCCTCCCACAAGTCCCGAAAGACGTGCTGTTAGGTGAATTGGACATTCTGAATTCTCCCTCGGTGTACCCGAACAGGCGCCGGAATGTGGCAACTAGGGGCTTTTCACAGAAACTTCATTGCCGTGTTAATGTAAGCCTAATTGTGACAACAATAATAGAGATTACATTAGCTAAATGGCGTTTCTTTTTTTAAAAAGGGCATTACTCCCTATGCTGAGATGGGGTGTTCTCGACATAGGCAGAAGGCAAAGATTGCGGTGCACAAAATTAATTTCCTGCTAATGGTTTTTTTTTTGTTTAAAGATTTCAAACTTTTTTTTTCATATTCCTTTATCAGAGTTACAAAGCCAAAGCTCTGTGGACAGGGGCAACCCCCTAATCCAGCTTCATGCCTGCTCCAAAAACCAATTCAAACTAAATCCAATGCATGGTGCCCCAAGAGTGACAAACCAGATCCGGGCATTACACCTGGCCTCACATTCATCTTAGCCAAAAAGCCAGGAAGCGATAGGTTTCAAACATAAACAATTTGGTTTCGGCCCTTTACTTTTGGAGGAGCAGAAAAAGAGCTATTTATTTTATTTGCCTCCAGTAAGTTCCCAACGTTTGAATAAAATATGAAACCTGTTTAATGAATCAGCAATACACTGTTGAGAGTCAAAACATAGAAAATAGAAGCAGGGGCAGGATATTCAGCCTTTCAAGCCTGCTCTGCCATTCATTATGATCATGGCTGATCATCAAGTTCAATACCCTGATCCCGCCTTCCTCCCATATCCCTTTAGCCCCAAGAGCTAGATCTAATTCCTTCTTGAAACTACACAACGTTTTGGCCTCAACTACTTTCTGTGGTAGCGGATTCCACACATTCGCCACTCTCTGGGTGAAGGACTTTCTCCTCACCATAGTCCTAAAATGTATTCCCCTTATCCTCAAACTATGACCCCTAGTTCTGGACTCCCCCCCCCCAACATCAGGAACATTCTTTTCTGAACCTACATGGTCTAATCCTGTTAGAACTTTATAAGTTTCTAGAGATCCCCCGCCCCCCCCCCCCCCCCCCACCCCACTCTTCTAAACTCCAATGAATATAATCCGAACTGATTGAGCCTCTCCTCATATGACAGCCCCACCATCCCAGGAATCAAAGCTGCAGAGACTGTATTTTTTTTTTGTTGCATTTAAACATTACTCATGGTCATTGCCTCAAAATGAAAAGCGGATCATCAGCCTTCAGCAAAAACATGCCTTTGCCAAAAGTTCAGCAACAACAAACAAATATTAAAGATGTGCAATTAGCCACTCTAATTAGGATTCCATATAGTCCTAAAATGTATTCCCCTTATCCTCAAACAAAGAATTTGCAAGAAAGTATTCTTAGCCACAAATGTTATTGCCCTTTTAAAAAGAAAATGGTCAAAAATGCTGTGGTAGTCATTGATCCCTTCAAACGAGATAGTAAAGAGGAAAGTTTGCAATGCTGACACTTAGGCAAGTGTAACCTTGCTAGCAGCAGTCAGCTTAATAGAGTGAAACATGACAAGCTTTAACAGCAACACTATCTTTTTGAATCATGTAAATATCTGGATGGATCAATTTGCTGTTTGGTGATAATTGTGCACAAAGATTATATGTAAATAATCGGAGTAAACATTACCAAAAATTACTGTTCTAGCTTTATTTTAATTGCGATTGCACAAAGATTTACACATATTATGTTCATGGCGGTGAATAAGTGTGTTCCTCCTGGGTTCCTCACAGGTCCTGTTGGTCTTTGGGGCAAGTGAAGAACTTTCATATTCCACCATCTGCGACAATGTTCAATTCATTCTACTCACTTTTAAATCACATTGCCTGGAGCACTTTACATGATTCAATGTCAATTTCTAATTAACCTGATCGATATTTTTTGGAAGTACCCCAGGCTCCGAAATTCTCACTAACAGTCACAGGATAAAACTGATTTGAAACAAACCGCAGCCAATCTCACGTACAAACATTAGAGAAACTGCTGCATCAGGAATAGAGCTGGGAGGCAGAAAATGGGTTATAACTGTGCAAAGGATTAGATGCCAGTTCTTGCATTGAGGATTTCAGAAGTGCTGGTCACATCAACAGATTCTGTTCAGTGCTGCTTTTTGGGCTGGGCTGCCATAAAGAGTGCTACCAAGCAGTAAATGGCTCCCCCAATCGTCAAAGCCATTGTAGTCCTGTATAGTAGTCGATCAGGGACACCTCGCTTCAGATGTACAGGCAAACCATCTGGCTTCTGGAAAACAAAGGATTGAAATTAACAGAAACCCCAACATGTAGATAAATTAACACCGCAATCGCACTCATTGAAAATGTCTTGCTCCCCAAAGTTACCACCAATGTCCTCTCCAAGTTGTGCGGTGCTCTGCAATGTGGAAGGTCCCACACAGGCTGAGTGCAAGTCACCCCTTTAAGCTACCATGTGTGTCCGGCCAAGTAAAAGTATTTAAAGGCCCCTTGCACAATAAAAAAAATTAGAGGGAACATTGAATACATCCTTTGGGAGTAACAACCAATGTAACACTGATGGTCCAACCAACTTTTACAGACAGATAAACACGAGAGTACTGCATTCCAGATAAATATTGGGGTATGGGGGAGGTGGGCAGGGCAGAGAAACCAACCAAAGTGTTAACATTCTGGTTAGATGATCGGCTTTGAAAATAGATTAATTGAATTTCTGGAGTTTGACAGAGGTGTAGAATCTGGAGGTATGTAAAACAAAGCCAATCTCGGTCTTCTATTGTCTCAGCTATAGGTGTTCTAGTTGCTGAAGAATTTGCTATTTCGTGATTCCATATATTGGTGTAAGTGTACCTATATAGTGGTTCATTTTGAGCAACGAATGGTGATCTATGCATAATTGTGGCCTCTTAATTTCAAAATTTGTGACACTAACAAATTGTAGGTGTAGTTAACAGAGAAGAACTGTACAAAATAAAGGAAGGCACCACTAAACATGTGGAAAGGACATGCAAGTGAAAAATAAATTTTAACATTGAGAAATGTGACATGGTGCATTTTGGTAGGAAGAATATCGAAATGGGTAGAGGAACAGAGAGATCTGAGGTCCAGATACAGTTTAACAATTCACAAATGGGGTTACGTCGTGGGACCAACCCCTTCACTTTTTTCGATCACCAGCCGAACGATACGGCGGGGAGAAAGCCCCCGCTGAGGCCGATCCCAGCCGACGGAAACAGGAGCGGAAAATCCTCCCCAATCTTTCAAACACATCATCCTTTTCAGTGATAAATTGATAGGAGATAAAACCTTTTTATGTAACAAGTAGTTTGGAGATGGATACACAAAGGGAATTGGATAAATACTTGGAGAAAAATAAAATTGCAAGGATATGGAGAAAGAGGAGAGTAGGGGTAACTGGGTTGCTCCTTGAAAGAGACCAAGCAGATTTAATGGGCTGAATGGTCGCCTTCTGTGCTGTATACATCTATGAATCTGAAAGCATAGGTAGTACAGATTAACAGGGTCACAATAAGCTAATAAAACACAAGTTTATTTTTCAAGGAACAGATTTGGAAAATAGAAAGTTAAATTTGCATAGAAACATATTTTTTTTCTATCGATGTGGGCATGGCTGGCTTGACCTGCATTTATTGCCCATCCAGTCAACGACATTGCTGTGGATCTGGCTTCACATTTAGGCCAGGCCAGATATGGACAGCAGATTTCCTTCCCTAAAGGATCCAGGTGGGATTTGTAAACAACAATTAGATTAGTGGGCCAGGTGGGATTTGTCTACAACAATCAACAATGGTTTAATTGGACTTTTAATTCCAGATTTATATTCAAATTTCACCATTTGCCCTGGTGACATTTGAACCTGGGCCCCCAGTGCATTACTGTGGGTCTTTGGATTATGAATCCAGTGATCATACCACTACGCCACTGGCTCCCCCATTCAGAATACTGTGCAGCTCTGGTCTCCATATTCCAAAAGTGATCGAGAGACATCGAAGATGATAACCATTTATGAGAATGATACAAGAACAGAGAGGCTATATCAATTAGGAAACTTAATAGGTTTGGGTTTTTTTCCCTCAAAAGAGATTGAAGGGTGAACCTATAGAGGTCTTTAAGATGATGAAAGCATATGCTAGGGTAGATTTTAGGGTTATAAAAACAAAATACTGCAGATGCTGGAAATCAGAAATAAAAACAGAAAATGCTGTAAAAACTCAGCAGGTCTGGCAGCACCTGTGGAGAGAGGAAAGAGTGTTAACGTTTTGAGTCCATATGATTCTCCTTCAGAGCAGATTTTAGGGTAGATTAGGGGGGCAGAAATGTAGCACAGTGGGTAGCACTGTTGCTTCACAGCTGCAGGGTCCCAGGTTCGATTCCCGGCTTGGGTCACGGGTGAGGTGCTGGTTTAGCACAGTGGGCTTAACAGCTGATTTATAATGCCGAACAAGGCCAACAGCGCAGGTTCAATTCCCGAACTGGGCACCCCGAACAGGCGCCAGAATGTGGCGACTAGGGGCTTTTCACAGTAACGTCATTGAAGCCTACGTGTCACAATAAGCAATTATTCTTATTCTGTCTGTGTGGAGTCTGCACGTTCTCCCTTTGTCTGCGTGGGTTTCCTCCCACAAGTCCCGAAATACGTGCTGTTAGGTGAAATGGATATCCTAAATTTTCCCTCAGTGTACCCAAACAGGCGCTGGAATGTGGCGACTAGGGGCTTTTCACAGTAACTCCATTGCAGTGTTAATGTAAGCCTACTTGTGACAAAAAAAATTTTTCTTTTTTTTTTTAAAAGTAGCATAATTTTATCGGTGGTTTTGTGGGGGAGAAAATGGGTAGAAGTAAGAAATAGCAAGGGAAAGCAGCCCGTTAGAAGAAATCCGCAGGCCCTCTAATAGCAATCGAAAAGTAATCTATAGTTCCTCTAATAGGGTGGCATGGTAGCAATGGTTAGCACTGTTGCTTCACCCAAGGACTTGGGGTCGATTCCCGGCTTGGGTCACTGTCTGCATGTTCTCCCCGCGTCTGCGTGGGTTTCCTCCGGGTGCTCCAGTTTCCTCCCACAAGTCCCAAAAAATGTGCTGGCGAGGTGAATTGGACATTCTGAAATCTCCCTGTGTACCCGAACAGGTGCCGGACTGTGACGACTAGGGGATTTTCACAGTAACTTCATTGCAGTGTAATGTAAGCCTACTCGTGACACTAATAAAATGTATTATTATTATTAGTAGTTGTTCCACAGTAGTACACAGTATAAACCAGGAAATGCTGGGAGCTTGTAAGAAAAGGTACGACAATAATCGTAATATGCAACACAGACTGGATTAATCAAATTGACAAGGATACCCTAGAGGCAGAGTTCATGGAGCATATAAGACATTGTTTTTTCGAACAATATTTTGTTGAACCAACCAGGAGCAGGCTATTTTGGATTTAGCATTGTGCAATGAGGTGGGATTAATTATTGATCTTGTCGCAAAGGATCCTCCAGGAAAGAGTGATCATTGCATGCTTGAATTTCAATTCAGTTGAGGGCAATAAACTGGAGTCTCACATTAGTGTTCTGGAGTTAAACAAAGGTAATTACATTGGCACGAGGACAGATTTGGCCCTCGTGGACGGGAAGACGACTAAAAGGTAGGACAATTGATGAGCAGGGGCAGACATTTAAGAGGATATTCAATTCCTCCCAACTAAAATATATTCCAGAGAGGAAAATGCATCTTTGGCTAAGCAAAAAAGTTGATAACACAAAAAGCCAAAACTAAGGCACAAGTTATTGCAAAAAGGTCAGTGGCAGGCTGGGGATTGAGAAACTTTAAAGACCAACAAACAGTTACCAAAAAAGTAATAAAAAGAGCAAAGGTAAATTTTGGGCAGCACAATAGCACAGTGGTTAGCACTATTGTTTCACAGCGCCAGGGTCCCAGATTCGATTCCCAGCTTTGGGAAGTCTGCACGTTCTCAGTGTCGCAACTGTATAGGCTATTGGTGAGACGGCTCTGGAGTACTGTGCATAGTTTCGGTCACCGTACTGGAGGAAGGATGTACATGCATTAGGCACAGTTCAGAGAAGGTGCACTAGATTGATTCCAGGGATGAAGGACTTGCCTTATGAAGAACGATTTCGCAGTTTAGGTTCATACTTGCTGAAGTTTAGAATAATGAGAGGAGATATAATGGAGGTAAATACAATGCTAAAAAGGATTGACAGGGTAGACGTAGAGTGGATGTTTCCCTTGGTTGCACATTCTAGAACAAGAGGCCATAGTTTTAGGTTAAGGGGTGGCAGACTTAAAACAGAAATGAGGAATTATTTCACTCAAAAGGTTGTCAATTTGTGAAATTCTCTACCCCAGTGTGCAGTGATGCTGAAACACTAAACAAATTTGCAGAGATAGACAGGTTTTTAATTAGTAGCAGGATGAAGGGTTATAGGGAGTGGGCAGGAAGGTGGAGACGGTAGCACAAGTGATTAGCACTGCGCCAGGGTCCCAGGTTTGATTCCTTGCTGGGTCACTGTCTGTGCAGAGTCTGCACTGCACATTCTCCCCTCGTCTGCGTGGGTTTCCTCTGGGTGCTCCAGTTTCCTCCCAGTCCAAAGACGTGCAAGTTAGGTGGATTGGCTATGATAAATTGGCCTTAGTGACCAAAAAGGTTAGGAGGGTTTATTGGGTTACGGGGATAGGTTGGAAGTGAGGGCTAAAGTGGATCGGTGCAGACTCGATGGGCCAAATGGCCTCCTTCTGCACTGTATGTTCTATGTTCTATGTGCCATGATCATATTGAATGGCGAAGGCTCGAAGGGCTAAATTGCCTACTCCTCCTCTTAGTTCTTGCGTTTCTTAAAACTACAATTAGAAATAAAGATAATCACTGATTAATCCAAGAGGAAATTCAGGAAAAACATTTTTCCAGAATGGTTAAAATAAGGAACTCATGACTAGAAGAGTAGTTGAGGCACCTAACAAAGACAGGTTAGATGAAGGGGGAAAAAAAGAGAAGAATATGTGGATGGAGTTAAGGGTGGGAGGAGGCTCGTGTGGAGCATGAACACAAGCGTAGACCAATTATACTGAATGGCCTGCTTCTGTGCTGTAAAGATTGGTGTTGCTCATTTTCTAGCCTTTCCCAATTGTCACCTTCTTTTACAATCTTTACATGATATTTCTAGCAGTGTCAAAACAAACTTACTCAGCAGTTGATAGAGGGCTTTGAATAAATCAGTACTGTGTGAAACCAGTTTCACTGGGAGTACTTACAGCAAAAAACTACTAAAATAAGCCTGGCACAAACTGTAAAAGAAAGTGCACTTAACAAGCCAAGAAGCAGGACTTCACAATCGTGTGGTGTTTACTGCCTGAAAGGGGTAGTTATTGGGACATCTCCATTTCTAAACAGAAATAAAACCAGCATCAAGGGGTTTTAGAACTCAATGTTACAATATAGGTTACAGCTTAAAACCAAAATATAAATTAGATGAGAACTCGCATATTCCCAAGAGACCTGTTTTGGTTCTGTCCAAGCCCAAATTCAATTTCATAGTATTTACAGTGCAGAAGGAGGCCATTCGGCCCATCGAGTCTGCACCGGCTCTTGGAAAGAGCACCCTACCCAAGGTACACACCTCCAGCCTATCCCCATAACCCAGTAACCCCACCCAACACTAAGGGCAATTTTAGACACTAAGGGCAATTTAGCATGGCCAATCCACCTAACCCGCACATCTTTGGACTGTGAGAGGAAACCGGAGCACCCGGAGGAAACCCACGCACACACTGGGAGGATGTGCAGACTCCGCACAGACAGTGACCCGAGCCGGGAATCGAACCTGGGACCCTGGAGCTGTGAAACAATTGTGCTACCCACAATGCTACCGTGCTGCCCTAATTTGTTGCCAATTATTTTGTCCTCCTACAATGCCTTCAGTTAATCGCCACTTTCATAATTCCCTCTGTTCACGGAGTGCGGCTTGAACCTGCAACCTTCTGACTCAGAGACCAGATGCACCCACTGAACCATAACAAACACCTATGGTTTACAACTACAAAGTGGATTGCAGCAAAAGCTCCATAAAAGATTTCTTTTAAAATAAGGAAAGAGCTGAACCTGGTGGGACCAGATGGTAGCAACTGTTGACATATATCCTGGTCACAAAATTGTAGCTTCTTCCTCAGCTCTATATTGCCTGATTGCTGTGTAGCACAATCCCACATCTGCATAGCTCAAAAGGAAGGTCATTATCACTATCTATTAACACAACAGTCACTTTTCACAGGTTGCTGGGTCTGAAGAAGAAAACATTTAAAGAGTTATTTCAGAATAATGATCATCTGTCTGCATCTCAAAAGGGAAAGAAAATAATTCTGTTGAATTTAGCCATGAGATTTTGGCAAATTAAAGTGTCAACATCGCAGGCAATTGAAGAGGAATTCAGCTATGGAGACTTCAGAGAACCCCCTACAGTTGTTCTTGAAGGCAGTCGTTGCTAAGTGGTGAAAAACTGTTTTCAGAAAAACAACAGTGCACAATGCCATGAGTTGACTGAAGAATGATTAAGGATCTGCAGAGGTTATTGGAACCTGTATTGTGCACACTGTTGAGATGGCATCCAGCTCAATGTAACAGTGATCTGTAATAGGTCTTTAGGCCTGATCTAGATTGAGTAATAAGAAGTTTATATTAAATCTCCTGCATTTCATTTGAACAAATGAGAGCAGAGGACAAGATAGATGTGTGGAAATACAGTACAGCCCTATTTACAGTTGTACAGCCCTATTTACAGTTGAAGTGCAGACACAGTACAGGGACATCCCATGTGATATGGCCAAAGGTTAAACTTAAAACATGAAGTTTAAAGAATTGTATTGTAACGTTAACTGCCCAAGTTTCCTTTCAAGTGGAAAAACATTTAATCACGTTTGCACAAAGAAGTCTTACAACAGCGGACATGTTTTTGTTATTTCTTTCAAAGCAACAAACGGACATCCTCAGAAACAATCGCCGCTCAACTAACTACAGCTAGAATTTCACAAACACCCAGGACAAAATGATAAACACCCAGGGTAAAAACCGGCCCATATCCAAGATAACTCCTCATCATTTACAAAACAGTTTGAATTCCTTAACAGACACAAGTAGATGTCCTTATCGATAGTCAAAACCATTTCAAAATTTGGATTCGTACCTGAAATATTTGCTGGAAATCAGGCACCTTATTCCGTCCTAAAAAGTGAACTCCTCCTTCCAATTCGGATACGGATTTTGTTGGAGTGGCAAAAATCAGAGAGGGGGTTTCTGTGGAAACCAGAGGCTTCAACCCCTACATGAATGATTAAAACAAACACCAATGTAAGACGTGACTACATATTTGGTATATTGAGCAATTTAAAACAAAAGACAACCCGATTCATTGGGGCAGGATGTCCAAGATTCTGTCTTCATGATCACATCAGCATATCATGGAGCTTTGTGAGGAGGGGTGGACACATGAAAATTTAAATCTATGTACCCATGAATTCACATGAAGTCAATGACACTAACAGAACAGAAGTTCTGATTTAGAGTTGATCCACCAATAGAGCAAAGAGGAGCCCTATCCAAACTCCAAAGGACAGCACAGTGGCTAGCACTGCTGCCTCAGTGCCAGGGTTCAATTTTGCATTGGGTGACTGTCTGTGTGGAGTTTGCACTTTCTCCCAGTATCTGCGTGGATTTCCTCCGGGTGCTCCGGTTTCCTCCCACAGCCCAAAGATGCACAGGTTGGATGGGGTTATGGGGTTACGGGGATAGGGCGGGGGAATGGGCCTAGGTAGGGTGCTCTTTCAGAAGGTCAGTGCAGACTCAATAGGCCGAGAGGCCTCCTGCCACACTGTTGGAATTCTATAATATGGCTCGAAGACCAACAAAGCAGAAGAGGACAAATTGAACGTAGCGGCATTGGAGCTGAAAGGGCTCCAGGCAGTGTCATTCAATAGGAATTACTCATTTTAATAGAAAACCGTTTGCATACACATAAAAACAGTACAGGCTAAAATAATAAGTCAAATGTATATTCCTACTTAATAAACATCCCTCTCTTAAGGAACTCTAACGAAGCAACATTTTGCCTGAAATTGAACTTTACATATAATAAAATTATATGAGCAGAGCGAAGATATAATTTTTGGATGAATACTTGAGATTTACTCTCTAGCTAAGGGGCAGCTATATTTCCTTAGCTATATAAAATTTAAAAAAATACATATAACAGTTACTTATCCTCATCTCTGCTTCCCTGATGCTAGAACAGGAACAGATCCAATGGCCCATGAAGCCATTCTGTTTTGTTAACCTTGGCAGCTCTTTCTTTTTAATCCCAACTCCTTCCCTTTGCTCCCATATTCAGAATACTCTCTTCCCGTACCAGCCTCCCCGAACAGGCGCCGGAATGTGGCGACTAGGGGCTTTTCACAGTAACTTCATTTGAAGCCTACTTGTGACAATAAGCGATTTATTTTCATTTTCATACTCCAAAAAGTAATTATTGTTTTAAATACTTAAAATCAACTTTGCATCTATAGCCTTTTTGCAGCAGTGCATTCCAGGGTTTCAAAATTTGAGGCTGAATTTGCCCTGAATTTACTTTTTATCAGTTTAGTTCCTATTTCAAGATCATCGCTGTTAGCACAGGGCGAACTCGCTGGCTTTGAAAGCAGACCGAGGCAGGCCAGCAGCACGGTTCGATTCCCGTAACAGCCTCCCCGAACAGGTGCCGGAATGTGGCGACTAGGGGCTTTTCCCAGTAACTTCATTTGAAGCCTACTTGATACAATAAGTGATTTTCATTTCATTTCATTCTTTGTTCTGAATTCCCCAACTAAAGAGAACAATCAACTCCTACCTCCACTGTCAAACAACAGCCTTTACAGACCCACGCTGGCTCTCTCAAATCATCTTACACATTTCTAAATTGGGTTTCAAAAATGTGGATTCTTTCCGCAGAAGAAATGAGCCATTTATCACATTGCAGAGCATTCCACCTTTAAAAGGAATGTTCCCAATGACATTTTCAAATTGAATTGAAGAGACTCAGTGAATCAGAGTTTATAACTCTGTTCATGGTTAAAAAAAAAGAAAATCTGGTGTTTCAAAGCTAGTTAAGCATTACCTATTTGTGTATTCTGATCTGTCATGTATATCCCCCCCCTCATATTCACTACACTATCTTGTCAAAACAAGCAAGATTGTAACATTCAGCATATGCACATCTACAGCAAGATGCCTCACATTTCTTTCAAAAATGCCCAGAAGATGCACCAGTTAAATGTTAGCATCTACTGTAGTCCGAATGACACATTAAGCATTGGTCTGGATTTTGTAATAGTGGCAACAGCATTCACCGTTAATACTCTTCTGAAACGGACAGCAATTTCTGGAGTCTGCACATACACAGTTAAAGGTGGAAATTCAGAAGCTGCAGTCAGTGATGCGATACTTTCCCAAAAGAAATGATGTTGGTGTCCCCAAAGACTACACTCAATTGGAAATTGCTGAACTGACAAAAGCTTGCCCTTTAAAACGCCATTAGTACCACTGTGAAAACTCTTGAAAGGTTAGGCCTTGCTGAATGAGGCCTCCCTGCATTTTTAACAGTATACCAAGTTCATTATTATGGAAGAGCTTTGCAGGTCCTAAAAAACTAACTTTACATTTGTTGAATGTCATTTTTCCCCCCCCATTATAACACATTTTTTAATTTTAACTTTTTGATAAAGTTGATGATTTTCAGCATCCACCATGTGTACAAACCAATAATTTATTTTGTTCTGTGCAAGAGAAATATTTAGTGTATTTTACCTTCTAGTTTACGGTCTGTGAGAATATTTCAATGTGATTGCCATGTTTACCCTGCTTGATTACTTCACTACCTTTGTCAAGGTGCCCGATTTCAAGAAGAAATCCATGCCACAGAATCCTTTCTGAGTAGCTTTCTTCAATAAGTGCCATCGCTTCGCTGCTGACTGCAAAATCCAGGCCATAATTTTCTTGTCACAGAATCAAAGAGATTTTATAGGCTCCTTGTTACATTAAATTTACACGTGCAGCACAAGGCTTTCATAGGCAATCATAGCTTTAACAGATTGCCAAATGCTTTTTCATTTTTAAAAAGCACATAAATGATTAAGATGACAACTATCCACAAGTTAATTAATATACTCCTAAAGAATAAAACCTGAATATCAAATGCATCTTTGCCATCTCATTGAATACATCTTTTGGTGCAACAGCAGCCCTGGAAACTATGAAGCGGGAACAAAATGTGTATTTTTTGCCTGACATCGTGCCTCGATATGGGAAGAGGATGCAGAATGGTGTAACGATCAAAATAAATGCAAAGGCTTTGCTGCACTTTAATTTTACAGTGCATCAAGACCCTTCAACATAAATATACAGCAAGGTGATCTTTCCTCAACAGTAAATATTCTGCTATTGTGTTAAAACTTCCAGAGCACGTTTACTCAAATCAAGGGAGATCCAAATCATAGGGATGAATAATGTCATAGAAATTGCTGAGACCATCGAGTGCGGTGCTCCTTCCTCAGGTGAATGAAGAGGACGGACGGACACACGCGCACACACAGATTCAAAGATGCCAGACAATGCTTGGAATGCGACCATTAGCAGGTGATTAAATCTTTACAGATCCAGAGATGGGGTAACCCCAGGTTAAAGAGGTGTGAATTGTCTCAAGCCAGGACAGTTGGTAGGATTTCGCAGGCCAGATAGTGGGGGATAAATGTAATGCAACATGAATCCCAGGTCCCGGTTGAGGCCGCACTCGCGTGCGGAACTTGGCTACAAGTTTCTGCTCGGCGATTCTGCGTTGTCGCGCGTCCTGAAGGCTGCCTTGGATAACGCTTACCCAGAGATCAGAGGCTGAATGCCCTTGACTGCTGAAGTGTTCCCCGACTGGACGGGAACATTCCTGCCTGGTGATTGTCGCACGATGTCCATTCATTCGTTGTCGCAGCGTCTGCATGGTCTCGCCAATGTACCACGCTTCGGGACATCCTTTCCTGCAGCGTATGAGGTAGACAACGTTGGCCCAGTCGCACGAGTATGTACCGCGTACCTGGTGGGTGGTGTTCTCACGTGTAATGGTGGTATCCAGGTCGATGATCTGGCACGTCTTGCAGAGATTGCCATGGCAGGGTTGTGTGGTTTCGTGGTCACTGTTCTGAAGGCTGAGTAGTTTGCTGCAAACAATGGTTTGTTTGAGGTTGCGCGGTTGTTTGAAGGCAAGTAGTGGGGGTGTGGGGATGACCTTGGCAAGATGTTAATCTTCATCGATGACGTGTTGAAGACTGTGAAGAAGATGTCGTAGTTTCTCCACTCCGTGAAAGTACTGGACTACGAAGGGTATTCTGTCGGTTGTGTCCCAGGTTTGTCTCCTGAGGAGGTCGGTGCGGTTTTTTGCTGTGGCGCGTTGGAATTGTTGATCGATGAGTCGAGCGCCATATCCCGTTCGTACGAGGGCACCTTTCAAAGTCTGTAGATGTCTGTTACGCTCCTCCTCGTCTGAGCAGATCCTGTGTATACGGAGAGCTTGTCCATAGGGGATGGCTTCTTTAATGTGTTTAGGGTGGAAGCTGGAGAAGTGAGCATCATTGAGGTTATCCGTGAGTTTGCGGTAAAGCGAAGTGCTGAGGTGACCGTCCTTGATGGAGACGAGTGTGTCCAAGAATGCAACTGATTTTGGAGAGTAGTCCATGGTGAGTCTGATGGTTGGATGGAACTTATTGATGTCATCGTGTAGTTGTTTCAGTGATTCTTCGCCCTGGGTCCAAAGGAAAAAAATGTCATTGATGTATCTGGTGTATAACGTTGGTTGAAGGTCCTGTGCGGTGAGTAGGTCTTGTTCAAACTTGTGCATGAAGATGTTGGCGTATTGGGGTGCGAATTTGGTCCCCATGGCTGTTCCGGCATCTGGATGAAGAACTTGTTGTCGAAGGTGAAGACGTTGCGATCCAGAATGAAGCGGATGAGTTGCAGAATTGTGTCTGGAGATTGGCAGTTGTCGGTGTTGAGTACTAAGGCTGTTGCAGCAATGCCGTCGTCACGGGGGATGCTGGTATAGAGTGCCGAGACGTCCATTGTGACGAGGAATGTTTCTAGTTTAACTGGTCCATGGGTGCTGAGTTTCTCCAGGAAGTCCGTCGTGTCGCGACAGAATCTGGGCGTACCTTGTACGATGGGTTTCAAGATGCCCTCGATGTAGCCAGAGAGGTTCTCACACAGGGTCCCATTGCCTGATACGATAGGACGGCCTGGTGTGTTGGCCTTGTGTATTTTCGGTAGGCAGTAGAGATCTCCAATGCGGGGAGTGCGGGGAGTACGTGGGATGAGAGCACGTAGGGTGCTCTGAAGATCTGGATCCAAGGTCTTGATCAGTCTGTTAAGTTGTCGGATGTGTTCCTTGGTCGGATCTGCGGGTAACTGTCTGTAGTGTTCTTGGTTGTTCAGTTGTCGGTATACTTCTTTGCAGTAGTCCGTTCTGTTCATAAGACCATAAGACAGAGGAGCGGAAGTAAGGCCATTCGGCCCATCGAGTCCACTCCATCATTCAATCATGGCTGATTTCAACTCCATTTACCCGCTCTCTCTCCATAGCCCTTAATTCCTCGAGAAATCAAGAATTTATCAACTTCTGTCTTAAAGACACTCAACGTCCCGGCCTCCACCGCCCTCTGTGGCAATGAATTCCAGACCTACCACTCTCTGGCTGAAGAAATTTCTCCTCATCTCTGTTCTGAAGTGACTCCCTTTTATTCTAAGGCTGTGCCCCCGGGTCCTAGTCTCCCCTGCTCATGGAAACACCTTCCCTACGTTCACCCTATCTAAGCCATTCATTATCTTGTAAGTTTCTATTAGATCGCCCCTCAACCTCCTAAACTCCAATGAATATAATCCCAGGATCCTCAGACATTCATCGTATGTTAGGCCTACCATTCCTGGGATCATCCGTGTGAATCTCCGCTGGACCCGCTCCAGTGCCAGTATGTCCTTCCTGAGGTGTGGGGCCCAAAATTGCTCACAGTATTCTAAATGGGGCCTAACTAATGCTTTATAAAGCTTCAGAAGTACATCCCTGCTTTTAGTCCAAGCCTCTTGAGATAAATGACAACATTGCATTTGCTTTCTTAATTACGGACTCAACCTGCAAGTTTACCTTTAGAGAATCCTGGACTAGGACTCCCAAGTCCCTTTGCACGTCAGCATTATGAATTTTGTCACCGTTTAGAAAATAGTCCATGCCTCTATTCTTTTTTCCCAAAGTGCAAGACCTCGCACTTGCCCACGTTGAATTTCATCAGCCATTTCTTGGACCACTCTCCTAAACTGTCTAAATCTTTCTGCAGCCTCCCCACCTCCTCCATTCTACCTGCCCGTCCACCTATCTTTGTATCATCGGCAAACTTAGCCAGAATGCCCCCAGTCCAGTCATCTAGATCGTTAATATATAAAGAGAACAGCTGTGGCCCCAACACTGAACCCTGCGGGACACCTCTCGTCACCGGTTATTCCTTACTAACAATGCAACCCCGCCCCCTTTGCCAATCTGCCTGTCCTTTCGATAGGACACATATCCTTGGACATTTCGATCTCAGCCCCAGTCCCCTTGCAGCCACGTCTCTGTGATGCCCACAACATCTTACCGGCCAATTTCAATGTGCGCAACAAGCTCATTTACCTTGTTCCGTATACTGCGGGCATTTAGGTACAACACCCTCAATCCTGCATTGACCATCTCACTTTTCACACTTGTCACCTTTTTTGCTCTGCCTGAGGGTGATGTTCTTTTATTTTGGTTCTCTTCAGTTATTGCACCTTCTAAGTTCACATTCTGGCTACCACCCCCCTGCCATACTAGTTAAATCCTCCCGAGTGAATCAAGCAAACCTCGCAGCCAGGATATTGGTGCCCCTCCAGTTTAGATGCAACCCATCCTCTTGTAAAGGTCCCAATTGCCCCGGAAGAGATCCCAATGGTCCAAAAATCTGAAACCCTCCCTCCTACACCACTGTTTAGCTGCACTATCCTATTTCTAGCCTCATTGGCACGTGGAACAGGGAGTAATCCTGAGATTACAACCCTAGAGGTCCTGCTTTTTAGTAGACTGCCCAACTCCCTGAACTCCTTCTGCAGCACCTCATCACTCGTCCTGCCTATGTGTAAAACCGGAATGCTGGAAGCGTCACAGATCTGCCACATCTCTCAGTTGGAGCACTGCACCCCGTTGAGTGACATTTAAGCACTAGTTAATTCATTTAAAATAGATACTTGAATTGTTAGATTGAGTTACAATTAACTATATGGCCCTGACGCTAGATTTGTACTGTAAAATTAATGATAAATACTAATCTCTGCCCTCAGGTTTAGTTACTCCTCTACCTAGTTTATTGATAAGTTTTAATTAGGTTTTTAAAAAAAAAAAAATCAAATTTAACAGATTTCCTACCAGCCAATCAGGTCACAGCTTTACTGTGATTTCTCTTCAGTTTCCCCCCCCCCCCCACACACAATTTGAAAAGGTATTTGTATCACTTACCTTCCCAGAATGCACTCTGGATCTCTCCCTGCAGATTAAGTTACAAAGTCAGAAGAAGAAAACAATACAAAAGGGAAAAAACACCTCCTCCCACTCTGCACCGAATTACCACACTGCTCCAATTGCCAAGTTCCAATTCCTACTCTGACTGTGTCGATTTCACCGGCTCCGTCAACTTCACCGTGCGCAAAGCTTACTGTGTGCGTGCTTTTTTGCCTGTCACTTATATAGAACCCAGGGAAACTAAGATGATTCACACTACTTAAGCTTCAAACAGAGGAATGCAATTTACACTTTTGCCACTAATCAGGCTTCAGGTGACAGAGATTATTGCCACTCAGCAATTAGGGGTGGGGGCAGCTTTAGCCAATCAGACACTAAGCTAGACACTGAACTTTGAACTGAAAAACAGGACAATTAAATTGAACTCTTACCTCTCTTGATTACCACACTGCTCTAGTTTCCAAACCGATGGAGACATAATCACAGCAGCTACTTATCAAATATGTCTCAATATTATAAATTCAGGAAATAAAGACCTAGTTAACTCAACTATCCCCTCATACAAGAAGTATATTCTGCCTTAAGTAAGGAGACCAAAACTATATACAGCTGTGGCCTCACCAAGGCCCTATATGAATGTAGGGGAATTCTTCACTCCAATATTCCAATCCCTTTACAATAAAGGCTGACGTACATGTACCTTCAGAATTGTTTCTAATACCTGAATGTTAACTTTCAGTGATTTACATACAGTAATGCAAATCCCTCTGAATACCAACATTTTCCGGTATCCTTCTGCACTGTAAATTCTATCACATTGTTTAAGAGATATTACTTTCCTGCTGAAATGGATAACTCGTGCTGCCCCACATTATATCTGTCATGATTTTGCCCACTCACAGAACATATACACATCCCTTTGCCACCTTTTTGCATCCTTCTCACAGGTTACTTCTCCACTTAACTTTGTATCGGCAGCACTCCATTCATTCTTCTAATTCACACAATCCTAAATCACCCAGTGGTTAGTACTGCTGCCTCACAGCGCCAGGGACCCGGGTTCAATTCCAACCTTGGGTGATCATCAGTGTAGAGTTTGCACATTTTCCTAACGTCTGCATGAGTTTCCTTCCGGTGCTCCGGTTTCCTCCCACCGTTCAAAGATATGTTGGATAATAGGTGGATTGGCCATGTTAAATTCCCCCTTAAGTGTCCAACGGCAAGGTGGGTTTATAGGGATAGGTAGGTGAGTGGGCCTAGGTGGGGTGCACTTTGAGAGTCGGTGCAGACTTGATGGGCCGTATTACCTCCTTCTGCACTGTAGGGATTCTATTCAGCCATCTGTAAAGTGCAAACATGGACAAGAGGCAAGTGCAAGACCAAGATGGTCTCACCAACTGTCCCCACTGGTGAGCAACCATCACTCTTCCGACACTCAAAATGCAAACCTAACCAGTTAGGACCTACCAGTGAAATAAATTTCAATTTTTACACCCTCAGGATATCCCAAAACATAGAGTCATTAGGATAATTTCAAGTGTAGTCACGGTTGTAAAGTTGGAAAATATGACAGCCAGGTTGCATGTAGCAAAATCCCCAAACCAACAATGAGGTAGATCAGTTTCAGTAATATTGATTACAAGATAAATTTTAGCCAGGGCCAGCCAAACTCATTCACCCTGGTGTGCATGGTTTTTCACCCAAGAGGGCAGGTAGAATTTTGGTTTAACCAAATGATGGCATCCTGGGCAGCCAGCACACACAATCTTGGTACAGCAGTGGAGGTACAGCCTCAATTTCTAAGCCCAAGTCTCTGCTGCTGAACTTGAAGCCACAACCTTCTGCATTAGGAGGTGAAAATTACTTCAACCTAGCTATCGGTGTCAGCAAGAATGGCAAAGCCAAGCCAGGGTACCCCCAGAACTGGCCATTCTTCCAGGGCCATCAATGTTAGAGTATCGCAGTGTGGAACTTTCCACAGTCTTGGACTGCTTTCTGGGGGGTTCACTAAAGTTTGGAGGTGGCAGAGGCCATAAAGGGCCAATGAGGAATGGCCACCGCCCAAAGCCTTCAGGGGCTCTATGTCTGACATGAAATCAATGGTGTAAATGTAACCCAAAGTTGTAAGTGCAGTGAGGCACCTCAGAGTGCCACATACTGCACTGAAAGAGACCGATCGGTTTTGCACTTCATGTATTGTGTTGGACTGCAATGTAATTTCGTAAATTCTCGGAGGGGGGGGGGGTCGGTCAGGTCAAGCCAAGGTGACCTTGATTGTGAGCACCGGTGGCGCCCTCGTTGACCGAGTCCCGTCTGTTTCCCGATCACTCTGTCCCCAGTAAAGAGGCAGAGGCCCCCCCCTCCAGCAAGGTCAAGCCGGGCACCCACATCGCGGCTTTTCACTGGGGGCCTCCTTCCCTTGCACCCTCCCGCTCTCCTCCGGCTCCTACCTGCGGGCAATAGGCGGCAGGCCCGGCCCCGCCGCTCAGCCTCTGCGTGATTCCGTTAAACTTGTAAAACATGGTTCTCTCCTTTAGCCTCTCCGGGCAGCTACTGCGACAAGAAAAACAGCTGCCTGGGGTCCGTCCCCCATCCGGTCGCCGCCGACGGACGTCATTACATGTGTCTTTGCGCCGCCTGTATGTTTCTTTTTTAAATAATAATAACCGCCCCTTTGCTGGCCGAAATCGGAGCTACTTATTTCCTAGAAATTTGATTTGACTTAAGGTGATGATTTTTTATTGTATTTATCCACTGAGGTGTGTTGAATCCAATAAATCTGAAGGAGAGGTGTCTGCAAGGTGAGTGGTTAATTGACAAGCTGCAGGGAAGTTGTTTGTATAAAGTGTGGGAGATGCACCACTACCACACACTTACTTTTCAGTGTGAGGCTTTTATAGTCGTCCATGAAAGTTCACAATCGAAGGAATTAAATCTGTTCCGAAAAAAAAAATGTTTGCCAAAGAATCGCAGAATGATTGCAGGACAGAAGGAGGCCATTCAGCCCGTCGTGTCTGTGCTGGCCCACCGAATGAACAATTCACCTGGTGCCATTGCCCTGGCTCCCACAGGCCTGCCATTCTTTCCCTTCTGATCTAATGATCCAATTTCCTGTTGAATGCCTCTGTTGAAAGTGCTTCCACCACTCTCTCAAGACAGTACGTTCCAGATCCCAGCCACCCGCTGCGTGAAAAAGTTTTACTTCATGTCGCCATTGCTTCTTGTGCCAGTTATCTTAAATCTGTGCCCTCTGGTCTTGATCCTTTCATGGGTGGGAATAGTTTGTCCCTCTCTGTCCAAACCCTTCATCATTTTGTATACTCCTATCAAATGTCCTCTCAAGTTCCTCCGCTCCAGGAATAGAATGCCAACTTTCCAATCTATCTATGTAACTGGAGTTCCTCATCCCTTGAATATTTCTCAAAATTGTTTCTGCAACCTTTTGAATGCCTTCACGTATTTCGCCAGAACTAGATGCAATAATCCTGTTGAGGCCAAACCAGTGTTTTGTACAGGTTTCACATAACTTACTTGCTTTTGTACACTATGCTTCTAGTGACAAAGCCCAGTATAATTTATTAATTGCTCTCTCAACCTGCTCTGCAACTTTCAGTGATTTATGCACATAGACACCCAGGTCCACTGCTCCTACACTCCCTTTAGAATTGTACCCTTTATTTTATATTGTCTCTCTGCATTTTTCCTACCAAAATTAATCACTCCACACTTCTCGGCATTACATTTTAACTTCTACTTGTCCCCTATTACACTGACCTGCCTATATCTTTTTAAAGTTTTACTCCTCATAGTTCACAATACTTCAAGTTTTGTATCATCTTGCAAATTTTGAAATTATGCTCAGTACACTAAGGTCAACATCATCAGCATTGATCAGGAACCACACTGTTCCTGGGGAACTCCACTATAAACCTTTCTCCTGTCTAAAAACTGTACACCACTGCACTTTGTTTCCGGTCATCAGCCAATTTCATATCCATGTTGCTACTGCCCCTTTTATTCCATGAGTCATAACGTTGTCCACATGTCTGTAATGTAGCACTTTAACAAACGCCTTTTGGAAGTCCAAATACACCGTATCCTCATCAACCTTCTCTGCTACCTTTTTAAATTCAGCAAGTTAATTAAACATGACTTGCCCTTAACAAATACATGCTAGCTTTCCTTAATTAATCTGCATTTGTCCAAGTGACTATTAGCTTTGTCTGAATTATCGGCCAGAATTATCCAGCTCCCCCCGTCACAGCTTTCCGTATGGTGGGGCCAGTGAGTCACTGAAATCGGCGTTCACATAGGCGGGACCGGAAGATCCTTCCAGTGCGAAGGATTAAAAAGTTTTGATCATCATGCCTGAAAGCTTCCCAACCATCAAGGCTAAAGTGACTAGGGTGTAGTTGATGGGCTTTCTTTTTGAACAAGTGCATAACTTTTACAATTTTCCAAGCCTCTGGCACCTGCCTGACTCCAGCAGAGGGCAGTAGAGCAGAGCTGCTGATTGGCTGTTGTGGGTAAAATTTGCATACGTCCGGTGCGGTCCCTCTAACTTGAAGATGGTTTGTGGAGGAGCTGTTGTCAAGTGAACTTAAACCCGAAACACTTCTTCAGTGTTTCCCTCCCTACTCCCTCCTCTAACCAAAAAAAAAAACAACCGCTGTAAAGATCAAGAGGAAGGCTTGAGGGCAGGTAGAAGTAGAAAGAAGTTGAACCGTGACGTCACAGCCTGCAGGTAAGGGATTGGCTGGTGACTGGTAAGTAGTTTTTATTTTATTTTCCCTCAGGTGTTATCGTGCGGGGCATAGAGGTTGCTGAGTGAGTGCTTGCTGAGAAAGGGAGTGAATAACAGGTAAGCTCTTTCTTTTTCTTTTTTTATCTAGAGGGGATGGCAGGGAAGGTAGTGCAATGTTGCTCCTGCAGAATGTTTGAGGTGAGGGACGCCGTCAGTGTCCCTGCTGATTTCATTTGTGGGAAGTGCACCCATCTCCAGCTCCTCAGAAACCGCATTAGGGAACTGGAGCTGGATGAACTTCGGATCATTCGGGAGGCAGAGGTGGTCATAGATAGAAGCTTCAGGGTTGTAGTTACTCCGAAGAATAAAGATAGATGGGTGACGGTGAGAGGGGCTGGGAGGAAGGAGTCAGTACAGGGATCCCCTGTGGTCGTTCCCCTTAGTAACACTTATACCGCTGTGGGTACTGTTGGGGGGGGGGGGGGGGACTTACCAGAGGTAAGCCATGGGGTACATGTCTCTGGCGCAGAGTCTGTCCCTATTGCTCAGAAGGGTTGGGGGGAGAGGAGCAGAGCATTAGTCATTGGAGACTCCATAGTTAGGGGGATAGATAGGAGATTCTGTGGGATCGAGAGAGACTCGCGGTTGGTGTGTTGCCTCCCAGGTGCCAGGGTCCGTGATGTCTCGGATCGTGTTTTGGGGATCCTTAAGGGGGAGGGGAGCAGCCCCAAGTCGTGGTCCACATAGGTACCAATGACATAGGTAGGAAAAGGGATAGGGATGTAAGGCAGGAATTCAGGGAGCTAGGGTGGAAACTTAGATCTAGGACAAACAGAGTTATTATCTCTGGGTTGTTACCCGTGCCACGTGCTAGCGAGACGAGGAATAGGGGGAGAGAGAAGTTGAACACGTGGCTACAGGGATGGTGCAGGAGGGAGGGTTTCAGATTTCTGAATAATTGGGGCTCATTCTGGGGTCGGTGGGACCTCTACAAACGGGATGGTCTACACCTGGACCAGAGGGGTACCAATATCCTGGGGGGGGAAAATTTGGTAATGCTCTTCGGGAGGGTTTAAACTAGTTCAGCAGGGGCTTGGGAACCTGAATTGTAGCTCCAGTATACAGGAGGTTGAGAGTAGTGAGGTCATGAGTAAGGTTTCATGGTTGCAGGAGTGTACCGGCAGGCAGGAAGGTGGTTTTAAGTGTGTCTTCTTCAATGCCAGGAGCATCCGAAATAAGGTGGGTGAACGTGCGGCATAGGTTGGTACATGGGACTTCGATGTTGTGGCCATTTCGGAGACATGGATAGAGCAGGGACAGGAATGGTTGTTGCAGGTGCCGGGGTTTAGATATTTCAGTAAGCTCAGGGAAGGTGGTAAAATAGGGGGAGGGGTGGCATTGTTAGCCAAAGACAGTATTACGGTGGCAGAAAGGACGTTTGATGAGGACTCATCTACTGAGGTAGTATGGGCTGAGATTAGAAACAGGAAAGGCGAAGTCACCCTGTTAGGGGTTTTCTATAGGCCTCCGAAAAGTTCCAGAGATGTAGAGGAAAGGATTGCAAAGATGCTTCTGGATAGGAGCGAAAGCAACAGGGTAATTGTTATGGGGGACTTTAGCTTTCCAAATATTGACTGGAAACGCTATAGTTTGAGTACTTTAGATGGGTCCGTTTTTGTCCAATGTGTGCAGGAGGGTTTCCTGACACAGTATGTAGATAGGCCAACGAGAGGCGAGGCCATTTTGGATTGGGTACTGGGTAATGAACCAGGACAGGTGTTAGATTTGGAGGTAGGTGAGCACTTTGTTGATAGTGATACACAATTCGATTACGTTTACTTCAGTGATGGAAAGGGATAGGTATATACCGCAGGGCAAGAGTTATATCTGGGGAAAGGCAATTATGATGCGATGAGGCAAGATGCATCGGATGGAGAGGAAAACTGCAGGGGATGGGCACAATGTAAATGTGGAACTTGTTCAAGGAACAGCTACTGCGTGTCCTTGATAAGTATGTATCTGTCAGGCAGGGAGGAAGTGGTCGAGCAAGGGAACCGTGGTTTACTAAAGCAGTCGAAACACTTGTCAAGAGGAAGAAGGAGGCTTATGTAAAGTTGAGGCATGAAGGTTCAGTTAGGGCGCTCGAGAGTTACAAGTTAGCTAGGAAGGACCGAAAGAGAGAGCTAAGAAGAGCCAGGAGGGGACATGAGAAATCTTTGGCAGATAGGATCAAGGATAACCCTAAAGCTTTCTATAGATATGTCAGGAATAAAAGAATGACTAGGGTAAGAGTAGGGCCAGTCAAGGACAGTCGCGGGAAGTTGTGCATGGAGTCCGAGGAGATAGGAGAGGTGCTAAATGAACATTTTTCGTCAGTATTCACACAGGAAAAAGATAGTGTTGTCGAGGAGAATACTGAGATTCAGGCTACTAGATTAGAAGGGCTTGAGGTCCATGAGGAGGAGGTGTTAGCCATTCTGGAAAGTGTGAAAATAGATAAGTCCTCTGGGCCGGATGGGATTTATCATAGGATTCTCTGGGAAGCTAGGGAGGAGATTGCTGAGCCTTTGGCTTTGATCTTTAAGTCATCTTTGTCTACAGGAATAGTGCCAGAAGACTGGAGGATAGCAAATGTTGTCCCCTTGTTCAAGAAGGGAATTAGAGACAACCCCGGTAACTATAGACCAGTGAGCCTTACTTCTGTTGTAGGCAAAATCTTGGAAAGGTTTATAAGAGATAGGATGGATAATCATCTGGAAAGGAAGAATTTGATTATAGATAGTCAACACGGTTTTGTGAAGGGTAGGTCGTGCCTCACAAACCTTATTGAATTCTTTGAGAAGGTGACCAAACAGGTGGATGAGGGTAAAGCAGTTGATGTGGTGTATATGGATTTCAGTAAAGCGTTTGATAAGGTTCCACACGGTAGGCTTCTGCAGAAAATACGGAGGCATGGGATTCAGGGTGCTTTAGCAGTTTGGATCAGAAATTGGCTAGCTGGAAGAAGACAAAGGGTGGTGGTTGATGGGAAATGTTCAGCCTGGAGTCCAGTTTCTAGTGGTGTACCACAAGGATCTGTTTTGGGGCCACTGCTGTTTGTCATTTTTATAAATGACCTGCAGGAGGGCGTAGAAGGATGGGTGAGTACATTTGCAGATGACACTAAAGTCGGTGGAGTTGTGGACAGTGCGGAAGGATGTTACAAGTTACAGAGGGACATAGATAAGCTGCAGCGCTGGGCTGAGAGGTGGAAAATGGAGTTTAATGCAGAAAAGTGTGAGGTGATTCATTTTGGAAGGAATAACAGGAATACAGAGTACTGGGCTAATGGTAAGATTCTTGGCAGTGTGGATGAGCAGAGAGATCTCGGTGTCCATATACATAGATCCCTGAAAGTTGCCACCCAGGTTGAGAGGGCTGTTAAGAAGGCGTATGGTGTGTTAGCTTTTATTGGTTTCGGAGCCATGAGGTCATGTTGCAGCTGTACAAAACCCTGGTGCGGCCGCATTTCGAGTATTGCATGCAATTCTGGTCATCACATTATAGGAAGGATGTGGAAGCATTGGAAAGGATGCAGAGGAGATTTACCAGAATGTTGCCTGGCATGGAGGGAAGATCTTATGAGGAAAGGCTGAGGGACTTGAGACTGTTTTCGTTGGAGAGAAGAAGGTTAAGAGGTCACTTAATTGAGGCATACAAGATGATCAGAGGATTGGATAGGGTGAACAGTGAGAGCCTTTTTCACTGGATGTTGATGTCTAGCACGAGGGGACATAGCTTTAAATTGAGGGGAGATAGATATAGGACAGATGTCAGAGGTAGGTTCTTTACTCAGAGAGTAGTAAGGGCGTGGAATGCCCTGCCTGCAACAGTAGTGGACTCGCCAACACCATGGGTAATCAAATGGTCATTTGATAGACATATGGATGCTAAGGGAATACTGTAGATGGGCCTTAGAGTGGTTTCACAGGTCGGCGCAACATCGAGGGCCGAAGGGCCTGTACTGCGCTGTAATGTTCTATGTTGTATGTTCTTGGGAAATTGGAAAATTATGGGTTTCTTCTGTGCAATACTTGAATCCAGGAATATTTAATACCCAGTCATGTCCTTCTTTGAGCCAGTTCTTTGTTATCAGCACAACATCATATTTTCACATAGTTATCTGCGTCTCCAACCCACCAATCGTATCAACCACACTGTGTGTTCACATACATGCGCTGAAACCCTTATTTAGACTTATCTTGCCTTATATGCTGAACCCACCTAATACCTTTATTGAAAAGTACGTATTCAGCATCAAATGGCAATACAATAATTGCTTCAGTTGACTTCATATTGTCAAGAATGTGAGAGGTGGGGCAGCACGGTGGCG
The DNA here is from genome assembly GCF_047496885.1 of Scyliorhinus torazame. Taxonomy (NCBI): domain Eukaryota; kingdom Metazoa; phylum Chordata; class Chondrichthyes; order Carcharhiniformes; family Scyliorhinidae; genus Scyliorhinus; species Scyliorhinus torazame. The sequence goes on from NC_092707.1 coordinate 350,112,099, forward strand.
CAGTGGTTAGCACTGCCATCTCATGGCGCCGAGGTCCCAGGTTCAGTCCCGGCTCTGGGTCATTGTCCGTGTGGAGTTTGCACCTTCTCCCCGTATTTGCGTGGGTTTCGCCCCTACAACCCAAAAGATGTGCAGGTTAGGTGGATTGGCCAGGCTAAAATTGCCCCTTAATTGGTAAAAATGAATTGGGTACCCTCAATTTAAAAAAAAAAAGAATGTGGGAGGTTAACGAGATTAACAGTGAACTTGAGATCAAAAGAAAATAGCAGAAAAGTGACAAGATTAGCAACAGTCTCGAGACATTGAGGTGCGAATAGCCATATGAGAAACATTGCTTACTAGGGATCAGTGGAGCGATACAAATTATATCTTCTAAAGGCAAGGAATTTGACCGAGGTAGACAGCCATATCCCCAGAGGGAAATATCAAAGAGATCGAACAGTATAACTGCTAACACCTTCACTGGGGAAGCAGGCTAGTTCTATCTAAGATCCAAGCCATGGAGGCCTTTTCCATCTATCATTTAGAGCCATGACAGTTTGCAGATATTCCCTCCAAAAGATGCCTTCGCTGAACCAGGAAGAGACCTTTTCCCAGACTTGATCACTTAAGCAGTATTGTGTGGTAACTATTAACTGGATTTGACCTATAGAGTTACTAAAATTGGATGTTGCTTGGAAAAAGGGGGATCTCAGTGAGTTCAGGGAATGTGGGTATATTTTGGGAACAACAGGTTACTTCAGAAAACACACGCTGCAGGATTCTCCATCGATGGGACCCTCCATTCCACGGGTTTCCCGATGATGTGGGGTGGCCACTATGGGATACCCCAGTGGCCAGCTGTGGGAACGAAGAATCCTCCTGGTGGGGGCTGGCATGCAGGAAACCGGGGTTGGCAGGACGGAGAATCCCGCCCAGGGTGCTTAGCTACTCATGTAATTCAGTGTCATAGTTGTATATTAGCCTCTTGCCATGTGTTTTTCTTTTATTTTACTTTAATAAATATTCATCATTAATTGTTGACAACGACTGGACTGGTTCCTCACTGTGTTGTACATCGTTCCTCATATTATTCCAAGCAAAAACACACCACAAAAAAAACAATGTTTCAAGTTAATCTTTGGAGTTTTGAGACTCTCGCAGGTAGCATCAGCAGGGTTTTTATATTTGTACGTAAACTCGGGGCAGCATGGTGGCGCAGTGGTTAGCACAGCTGCCGAAGACCCAGGTTCGATCCTGGTCCCGGGTCACTGGCTGTGTGGAGTTTGCACATTCTCCCCGTGTCTGCATGGGTCTCACCCCCACAACCCGAAGATATGCAGGAGAGGTGAATTGGTCATGCTAAACTGTACATTGATTGGATACTCTAAATTTAAAAAAAAATATTTGTACTTATACTCAATATACTTGTGCTTTTCGCAACTGTGCTTTTGGGATGATTATAAATAATCATATTTTCCAGTACAATTTGATGAAAACTGGAGAGTGAGCAATAATGTACTTGTCCAGAGCTTCTGAAGGGTACTTTTAAATAAAGGGGAGACGGTGGTGAGTTGGTAATGTCATTGAACTAGTAACCCAGAGGTCCAGGCTAATGCTCTGGGGACATAGATTCCAACCCCACCACAGCAGCTGGTGAAATGTAAATTCAATTGTAAAATCTGGAATATAAAGCTAGTCTCAATCATGTTGAGACTATCGCCGATTGTGGGAGAAAAAAAATCTGGTTCAATAATGTCCCTTAGTGAAGGAAATCTGTCATCCTTCCACAGTCTGACCTACATGTGACTCCAGACCCAAATAAATGTGTTTAATTCTTAGATGCCCACTGAAATGGCCGAGCAAGCCAGTCAGTTCAAGGCCAATTACAGATGGGAAACCTGCTCTTGTCAATGAAGCCCACAATCCCTGAAAGGAAGAATACACTTTTTAAATCTCCATTTCTGAGACTACGTGTTGACACCAACACAGAATCCGTGGACTTTTACGACAGAAAAACTGGAATTGCACCTGGACCGATTCCGTTACCATTGAGGGGCTAGCAGCCATGCTGCGTGGAACACAATCGATTCCAATGAAAAACGGTGTGGGATTCGCCAGGTCCATTATTGATACTCGGGAGGCTGACAAGCTGCAGCCGCACATGCACATTACACTCCCCACGTACTTTAAAAAAATATATTTTATTGAGGCATTTATATATTCACACAACAAACATAATCACAAATCAAAACAAACCAACAGGGCTGCAAATAACAAGCATAACAAAGTACCCCACCATCCCGCTTTCTGCTTTCCAGCTGCCCTGCCTCCTCCCCGCCTTCCCCTCTCACTGCTGATATCTTAACTATTCTAGAAGAAGTCGATAAACAGCAGCCACCTTCGGGCAAACCCCTCCACAGAATCCTCTAAGGTGAACTTTATTTTTTCTATCCTGAGAAACTTGTGATGGAGCATGCCCATACAGCTGATAGGTCAGCTGGGGCCAGATAGCACCCAGGGGGGTGTCATGGGGGGGGACACCTATACGATCTGTGGCACCATGTTCAAAGTGGGTTGTTAGCAGTGTGCGCAGCTGTATGGCTGTCTTGTCAGTTGCGGCAATGGTGTTCCGTGTCCGTCCACCCCGACCCCACAGCCCATCTCCTATCCAATCCCGCTACTCCCTCTGACGAATGTGATATAAAATAGTTACTTTAGAGATATTAGTTAATGTAATGTAGAAATAGGCCACTTTGATTCTGGTTAGTTCATAGACAAAGGATTTCAGACCGCATGGAAACAGCAGGAAGAGGTGTGTCTACGAGAGTGATGCTGGATAATAGGGGCCGGAGGAAGGGATTGGAAGTGAGCCAATCAGAATAGATCAAACAGGTCAGGAGGGATATAGGATGACCTATGGGCATCGTGTATGTGAAACTTGATGCCATTTGAATGTATCAGTACAGATTCCTTTGTTCCATATCCTCACTTGATTCCAGAAGTCCATGGAGCAGAATGTGCTTCGTGCTCTTGAGAATTGAGGAATGCTTGCAAGCTAAATAAAATAACTAATGTTATACCTGCAAATCCATCTCGACTTTTATTGAGGCCAGACTGACGGGTAAAGAAACCTGGGATTCAACATTTGGTGCCGTAAACCCGGGATTTCGCAGGACGGTCCTGACCAACTGCGAAATCAGAATTCGACTGATTATGAACAGGAGGATGGGGAAAAAAGGGCCCTCAATGTAAAGCTGGAAAATGACCACGCATTGATTTTTCCCCTCTTCTTATCGTCTGATTAGTCTGGTCACTCGCGATTGGTACAGAAAAATCGTCTCGACGAAATCACAGGTCAGTCTGGGGATTAGCATTTTAATTGATGGGATCTCATATTGTTAATTCGGCTTGGGTTAGGTTATGGGAGGTCGATGGGACATTTGAAATTGAAAATGGTTCACCTCCATGTGTGTTAATTCGGCTTGGGTTAGGTTATGGGAGGTCGATGGGACATTTGAAATTGAAAATGGTTCACCTCCATGTGTGTGTTAATTCGGCTTGGGTTAGGTTATGGGAGGTCGATGGGACATTTGAAATTGAAAATGGTTCACCTCCATGTGTGTGTTAATTCGGTTTGGGTTAGGTTATGGGAGGTCGATGAGACATTTGAAATTGAAAATGGTTCACCTCCATGTGTGAGTGTGTTAACTATATAGTTGATTAAGCTAAAATTGTACCCTTGGACTGTAGTGGCGAAAAACGCAGTTCCGAGGACTAGTTGAGATTGTGGGGAATGCTGCATATTGGTTGAAGCAGAAGTCTCTCAAAGGGTTAACAGCAGCAGGCAAAATCAAAAGACAGACAGTGCTTCTCACTCAGGCTTTGAGATAACAGCAGCAGCCTGTAGTGTAATCGGATACCTTTCCTTTGAGTCAGTGAACACCAGCAAAATTACGTTTTGAATTAATTAAAGGAAACCAGTGGGTTTCTCTACCTCTTTGATAAAAGTTATTATTTTCGAAGCAATTGATTGAAATTGCCAGAATCTTAAGTTTTACTTACTTGAAATAATGTTTATCTCATTTTATCAGGAGATTAATAGAAACTTAAAGGAGGTCACGGACAGCAGTTTAAAAAAGTGTAAATCTGGAGATGATAGTTGATTTTGCCAACATTTATGTGAATGTTAAAGAGAAAAAAAAACTTGTTAAAAGAAAAATTGTTAAGATAAAGAAATAATTAAGTTGTAAATGCTATACAAGTTTGTGTTAAGCAAATCGTAAATTTAGTTCTGAGTTGAGATCAGAGCTAAGCTTGCAAGTTGCAGTAATTCAATTTGAATTTTCAAACATTTTTAAGTTTTTTAAAAAACCACTGTTAAAACCTTTTCAACCAAGTAGAGACAGGAAAGGCACGGGTGAAACAAAAGATGAGCTACGTAGTTCAATGGCTGGCCTTGAATTGACAGAAAAAGATAAAATCAATAATTTAGAAAATGTTCACTAAAAGTTCCGACTGCACCTGTAGCATTGTCTGCACTAATTCCAGAACCACCAGAGTATAATAATTGATATCCAGTCATTGCTCCCCAGATTCCAAATATGCCAGTAACTCAAGCCCTTTTGGGTGATAGTGTGGGTCCTGATTTACCAACTTCACGATCAGTAGAACAAGAGGAGCTCTGTCCCACAAGCCCAGTTAGCTCTAGGACAAGAACTCGGACAGCGAGAGAGGGGCTTGACCCTCACCAGAAACAATTAAGCATACCACCTAAGTGTCTCCAAACTAAGGAGAAACCACAAGGTTCGGGAACAAAGGAACCTGCAATAGATGATTTGAAGAGAAAGAACTCCCCCTAGTGACAGGGAAAGACGTTGAAGTCTTGGAACAAAGGGGAAATAGCTAGAGTGCCCCCTGGTGAGATTCGGAGACAGTTGCCGATTAGGAAGATACCAAACCCACCCAAAGGGACCCTCAGCCCCTTTTTATGGCCCACCGAATGCATCAACAGCTTTACAACCGCAGCCCCCTCTGAGGGGCCATTGGTCTACTGGGAGAAGAGGACGAGGCAGATATAGAGGGAGCAATGCATGTTTTAATTGCGGCCGTGCAGATCACTGGCAACAGGAATGCCCCTTTAAAAGACAGGACAGGTGTGTGAGTATCCTATTTCTGAACCTGTGACAGTCACTTACGAGAATAAGTCTGCAGATCATCAGTTTGTAGTGACTAATGGATTGGACTGTAACTTGTTGGCCCGAGAGTTACTGTGTATCTTCCAGCTACAGCTAGAGTGCGGAGATGAGGGGGTAACGGTTACATCATGGAGGATGAGACAACAGTGCTATATTTCTATCACCCCCAGTGGTGGACGTTAGACGTTGAACAGTCACTGCATCACGTTACCCTGGCCTATGACAGAACTGGACGAAACAGGGAGTTGGAGGACAAATACCGGACATTAATTGAGACCGAATGGCCAGTCAAGGTTACAGCCACAGTCATGGGAAAAGAAGGTACAGCCGATTTTGTTACAATATCACCACAGTTATGGCCACAGTCAGCTTCGGTAAGCCCTCATATTACACGTCAGGTCCACGACCAGTACCATGCCAGGGATCTGGGACCTATGGTAAGGAGGGCAGTGGATCATTCAGATCCAACAGAGTACGCACTTCAAGTCATGCCGGACGGCACTACCATAAAATATTTTGAGGTCCCTGAAACGATTAACACTCGACTTCAGCATCACAGGGGACATGATGTGTTGGAATATGTCAATCCACAGGTCTGGGCGGAATACCCATCACAAGTGGGAAAGACAAATGTTACACCTATTAAGGTAACGATTAAGGACCATGTAAAGCTGCCTTCCATTCGGCAATACCCCCTGAAATCTCAAGCTGCTCCGTCAATAGATAAATTAATTCAAGAGCTGTTGAAACAGGGTATTTTGGTCCCTTGCCAATCAGAATGTAACACCCCCATACTTGCTGTGCCTAAACCAGCCAAACCAGACCAGTACCGATTAGTACAGGATTTACGTTCAATCAATGCCATTGCACAGCCGTTACATGCTCTCGTCCCTAACCCTGCCCACATACTGGCTCAAATTCCAGCTCAAGCCCGGGTCTTCGCCGTAATTGACCTTCAGCACGCCTTCTTTGCCCTCCCACTTGCGACTGAAAGTCAATATTTGTTTGCCTTCACTTACAATGGACAGCAGTATACCTGGACCCGACTGCCACAGGGGTTCGTCAACTCACCTACACTCTTCTCCAGATGTCTGCAGACCCAACTCCAGGCCTTGACATTGGAGCATGGTTCCACTCTAGTGCAGTATGTAGATGACATATTGGTGGCAAGTCCTGACGAGCCCAGTAATAGGGATGATGTGATCCAATTATTGAACCACCTATCCTCGTTGGGTTATGTTGTCTCACAAGCAAAGGTCTTGGTGGCTCAGAGAAAAGTTAAGTTCTTAGGAGTTTTACTTACAGCCACAGAAAGAAGTCTCGAACCCAGTAGGATTGAACCAATATGCCAATTCCCCGCCCCTACAATAGCCAAGGAGGTTTGTCATTGGCTGGGTATGGTGAATTATTGTCGGCAGTGGATACCAAACATCGCTGTCTATACAAAGCTGCTGACGCCTTACACTAGTGAAGAGGGGAACTTTACTCTCACCACCGAGGCACTCGGGACCTTCCGTTGCCTGAAGCAGGCCTTGTCACAAGCACCGGCCCTCGGTAGGTCCCTATACGACCGACCATTCCAGATATACTGTACTGTTCTGGAAGGATGTTCAACAGCGGTACTCACCCAGCAACATGGGGACAAGCACCGGCCCGTAGCATATTACTCTTCCAAACTCGACCCAGTGGCGTTGGGCCACCCTGTTTGCACCCAGATCTTGGCAGCGATATACAATAGTTTGCAGGCTGCTGCCAATATCACTCTCCAACAGGATATTACGGTGTATAGCTCCCACTCGGTAATCGCACTATTGGGGCAACTGCAGACTAAGCATCTTACCGCAGCTCGTCAGAATAGGTATGAGATATACCTTTTGAATAATCCACGTCTGACATTTAAATACTGTACCACTATCAATCCAGCCTGTTTTCTTAGCGGTCCCCCTGTCAATGAGGACGCGCCTGGTCACGACTGTTTAGCCTTGATTCAGGAAACTATAACAATAAGGGTGATATTCCATTAGAACAACCTGACATGATTATGTATGTTGATGGCAGTGCATTAGTAAGCCCCACTGGCCGGAGACTGTCCGGTTATGCAATCATAGATCAGGATGGTCTGATTCTAGAAGCGGCAGCTTTCCAGACCCCTTATTCAGCTCAACAAGCCGAACTTTTTGCCCTCACCCGTGCATGTATACTTGGGGGAGATCGTCGGGTAAATATTTACACTGACTCCCGATATGCTTTTGGGGTAGTTCATGACTTCGGACAACTCTGGAAGAATAGGGGATTCCTTACCTCGGCAGGCACAGAAATATCCAACCGGGGTTTAGTTAATGACCTACTGCAGGCCCTCCTTATGCCCGCGCAGATTTCCGTTATTAAATGCGCTGCCCACACGAATGGTAGGACCCCAGTTGACGTTGGTAATGAACGAGCAGATTGTGCAGCGCGGACAGCCGCGCAAATTCAGCAAGTGATGGTGCCTAAGATGTTAAGTCAGACTAAACGATCTACTATAAATATGTCTGCTTCTCACAAGTCAATGCCAACCATCCAAGACGTCAGAAGGTTACAGGAGGCGCTCCTGAGAGTGATAAACAAATGTGGAAACGGTTAGGTTGTACATATGATTCTGTTTCCTCTTTATGGACCACGCCAGCACATCAGACTTGTATGTCTGATGTACTGGCTTTATGGGTCATTGAATGTGTACACTTTGCAACTCATTGTGGGGCTCGAGGGACTAGTGATTTGTTGCTGGTCACTCGGTGGCACCCTAAAATGCAGGGGTTGGCCCAAAGTATCAGTAATCGGTGTTTGATTTGTCAGCAATATAACACCGGAAAAGGTATCCCTTGTGGGATGGGGCAAACCCCGTTGCCCAGTGGTCCCTTTGAGACGCTCCAAATGGATTACATTGAGTTGGAAAGGTGTCAATGTTATAAATATATTTTGGTCATTGTGGATGTGTTCAGCAGATGGGTCGAGGCGTATCCGACTATCGATAATAAAGCTGCTACTGTGGTTAAAGTCTTGATGCGGGAAATCATTCCCCGGTACGGTATACCAGCTCAGTTAAGTTCTAATAATGGGCCTCATTTTATTGGACAAATTAACAAGGAGTTTTGCTCCCAGTTGGGCATACGCCAGCAGTTACACTGTGCGTACAGACCGCAGGCGGCCGGGTTGGTTGAGAGACACAATCAGACCCTCAAAACTAAATTGGCTAAATTAAGAGCAGACACGGGACTGACATGGCTTAAGTTGCTCCCCGTTGCCCTCTTCCAGCTGCGGGTTACACCTGCGGGACCGGCCCGGCTCTCTCCTGCCGAGATTCTTTATGGCAGGCCTCTTAGAACTCCCTGGAGCCTGCAGGTTCCCAGACTGGTTCAGTTTCACCAGATGACTGAAGAGATGACCACCTATGTTCTAGCCCTCACACAAGTGCTCAAGGAACTCCATGGCCAGGTCCGCGCGGCTCACCAGCCATTGCCCCCAGTACCTAGCTCACTTTCAGTCCAGCCCGGCAGTTATGTCATGGTCAAAAATTGGACTAGGAAGGGGTCGGAGCCGCGATGGGACGGGCCCTTCCAAGTTCTCCTTACCACCCCCACAGCAGTTAAAGTGGAGGGGCGAAGTGCTTGGGTCCACCTACATCACTGTAAATTGAGTCCATCTCCACTACTGTAAAAGGTCGGATACTAACCTGCCTCCCTTCTCCAGTTCTATTTTACAGGTGTGGAGCATGATGGAGTGGCAACGCACCGTCTGTGTGATATTTGGCCTCACTTCGCTTGGTGTGTTATTGGCGATGAAAAGGGGAATATTATCTATATTTGTAGCCCCAACCAGTCTACAAGGATACATCACCTATGCAAAGGTGATGTTCTTCGCTGCCCCCATATACGAGGACATGGTATCGACTCATGGAAGGTTGTCAAAGTTAAGGAGAATGCAGGAGTCATGAAGCAGTTGCACCGGTCCCGGCGATGGGAAGGGAACATTATATGGACATTGCCTTGTTTTTGGAATACATGTAAATTCGATTTTGGATGTGTTAAGAGTGGTGCAATAAAGGTAACATCAGGCTGTCAGAAGAGCGTAGGAAGAGGCTATGAGAAAGTGAAAGGGACTAGAGAGAGGACGGGGCGTATGAGAAGGGAAGTACAGCTAGAACGTAGGTTACCGGGAGATACACTTAAGTTAGTTAAAGGCCAAACTGAGGGAAACCCGGGTAGTATGAATCTCTTCTACCAGATTTACCACCGCTTGTATGGACAGGGACGGGTTGTCTGCTACCCGAACCCCGCAGCGGTGTCTAGGTTATTTTCTGTTTCACCGCTTTGGGGCACTCCCCAAACGGTGGTTCATTGTCAGCATTCCGAGCCACTGCCCGAGCAGGTCACTCTTCCTTACGATCCGGGTTCAGCACCACCGGCTATTTGCCTTCCCCTTCCTCGGGATAATTCCCATTCACAGTACGATAGGCTGCAACGGTGGAGGGCGTACATACCTAGCCACTTCACTCCCAATAGGGATTCCCGGTCGTACGAGAATTGTTTCAGCAATGAAGGATACGGCTGTTTGCTGGTAGAGATGGACACGAATATAACATGTCTGTTCCCCACCTGTACGGACAGGAGGTGCCATATCACCCAGGCGTCTGGCCAATGCGTTTGTTACAACACCACTTGCGTTCCATTGAACGCCGGCCTCCAGCTCCTTTGTGGCTGGGCGAATGTCTCTCATATCACTGTTGGGACTAGGGCTTTCCGCATTGCTAGGCGGCCCGAATGGGCGTTTCAAAGTTGGATAAACTGGGCTACTGGGGGGTCCTTACGCAACCGATATGCTGATTGTGATGCTAGCCTGCACACGGAGCAAGGATACTACTTTTTATTTAATGGTACAGCGACCAATGTTTTGTCACCCCCATTTCCCCGCCGAATTGCTATAGGGACTCTAGTCCCTACCACAGTCCCCTGCCCTTCGGCGTGGAAGCTGCATAATCAGTTAGCACGTCGGGCAGTCTCTGCTGAATTTTGCGAGAACTGGAAAAAAAACTCAGGTTCTTGCACCCAACCGGGGCCACTCAGCCGGGTGGGGGATTCTGAGCGTATTGACACTAGGAGGTGTGGGGGGTTCCTTGGCTGTCAGTGATAGGAATTATTTTATTTGTGGCCTTACCATCTTGGGAAATGAAACCTTGGGAGCCCTCGGGGCAATAACCAAGGAATTGTCTCAGCTACGGTTGTTTGCAATGCAGAACCGGTATGCTCTTGACTATCTTCTGGCCCGTGAGGGTGGGGTATGCGCCATAGTGCAGGGCAAGTGTATCATGGGAGTTCAAGACTTGACCGCTAACATCACTAAATTTATGGATCGCATACGGGATCACCTGGACGGGATGCAGGATCCTGGTTCTTGCGGTAACTGGGGATTTGGAGGTTGGAAGGACTGGTTGATAAATATGGCCATGTATTTAGTGGTAGCTATCGGCTGCATCTTTGTGGGCCTGGCCATCCTTAAATGTGTGATGGGTAGAATGCGGGGTGCACTGGATCAGATCAACGCCCCTAAAAACTTAACTGTTAAAATCCATGAGGGTGAAGCAGATGAGGGGGGGCTAAGCCAGGAATTGGAAATGCAGCGACGGATCTTTTTAGATGAGGAACCGTAGCTATGGATTGGATAGTCCGGTTATCATGGAATGATAAAAGGAGGGAATGACGAATGTGATATAAAATAGTTACTTTAGAGATATTAGTTAATGTAATGTAGAAATAGGCCACTTTGATTCTGGTTAGTTCATAGACAAAGGATTTCAGACCGCATGGAAACAGCAGGAAGAGGTGTGTCTACGAGTGTGATGCTGGATAATAGGGGCCGGAGGAAGGGATTGGAAGTGAGCCAATCAGAATAGATCAAACAGGTCAGGAGGGATATAGGATGACCTATGGGCAACGTGTATGTGAAACTTGATGCCATTTGAATGTATCAGTACAGATTCCTTTGTTCCATATCCTCACTTGATTCCAGAAGTCCATGGAGCAGAATGTGCTTCGTGCTCCTGAGAATTGAGGAACGCTTGCAAGCTAAATAAAATAACTAATGTTATACCTGCAAATCCATCTCGACTTTTATTGAGGCCAGACTGACGGGTAAAGAAACCTGGGATTCAACACCTCCGGCCCTGGCAGAAGCCCCCCAGGCAGCGGCACAACTGTCAGCAAACTATGACAATGTTGGATACTTTCTGTACCCCCTCTCCCTCAGCAGCCGCTACGCCAGCTTCCCGATTTTTAAAAGCACAAGTGAACTGCGCTATCGGGAACTCGGCCCATCAGAGGCGGAGAATTGTGGAGGCTCCGGAGAATACTGGGTCAAACCTGCTAATGATGTGCAAACGGTGTCTACTATACATGCTTTCCGGAATGCATTGACGCCGCTGTCAAGGTGCTGGGGCATTGTGATTTGCCGTCAAATCGGCACCTGTGGCGATTTCAGCATCGGAATCGCCCAATCGCCTTTCCCGAATTCGGCGTCGGCTAACGGAGAATCCTGCCCCGTGTCTTGCATGGTAATATGTAATGTATTCTAAGCTGAGACCCCAGCACATAATCTAAGCTGATGTTTCAGAGCAGTGCTCTGTTGTTGAATATATCGGACTCGATTCAGCAGTCTCGCTGCGCCTGACTTGGTGTCAGGACGAGGCCATTGAATCTCGTGAGAGGCTTGCATGAAACGTCTCGCGAGATTCAACAAAATCCCGTGGCGCATCGCAATCTGGATCTCGCTGGCATGATCCAGGCGACATATTTAAATGAACCACTAGGCTCATTTAAATGTGAGCTCGCCCAATTCATCCAGGGCATGGGATTCACCGGCCTCGCCAGCGAGGCCTCAACTGAGCGCCGTTTGGTACTGGTTCACAAAGTCATGATGGTACGTCTGTGATGGGAGGAAGTTCGCTGCAGAGGTAAGGCCCCTGGGTGGTCAGGGACATGGCAGGATGGTACCTTGGAATGCCCCCTAAGGGTGCCTGACTGGCCGTGACCAGGTACCTGATTGCCCGCACCAGTGGTCGGGAGGGCGGGGGCTTCTCCATAAGAGGTGGTGTGAGGAGGGGCTCATGGACCCACAGAAGAGGTAAATTGAATGAATTGGGAGAGGGGTCCTGAGGTCGCGGTGGGGCAGAGAGGGGGGTCAAAAGATCAGGGCTGCCTTTAAAAATTGGTGCCCCTATCCGCGAGTAGTCTTTCTGCACTGATGAGCTCGCCAGTGCAAGGAATGTTTTAAAGAATGGCCTCGACGACGAGTTCCTCACCGAGGCCAAAAAAAATGGCAAAAGCGCCAAGAATCTCTCCGCTAAATGGGCCGTTCACCATACTTTAACTTGAGTCCACTGAATCGCCCCCATCATCTCTTGAATGAGCGTTAAACTAACTGGCCACATGAATGCAGATCCCAAGGCATTTTTTGAAGAAGAATAGGAGTTCTCTGAGTGTCTTGGATGGCATTAATCCTTCAGTCAACAGCAGGAAGGAGAGCTTGTAATAGATCTGTTCTCAGATTCAGTGGAGTCAGACATTCCCATACGTAGTCTGACTGTTGTACTCTTATGGGACTTGAGAGCGTAGACTGATCAAGATCGGTACACCAAGGAGCGTGTACATCACCAGCTCTGCTCACACCTACCTTAATTTGGTATGCGGAGTTCTATATCTGGCATAGAACCATAATTAATGTGTAACACGTGTTTCAGGTAGGCATCCTGGATGAGTAAATTTCAGCCGAGCCAGTATCATAAGAAAATAACAATACAGGTTAACAACGCCATAAATGTTCATTTAATGAGAAATAAGCTTTAAAAGTAGAGAGGTTTTTAAACTTGTATAGAACTTTGGTTAAACTGTATTGATTACTGTGTACAGATCTGGTCCCCAGAATACAAAAATATATCAAGACTCTGGAGAAGGTGCAAAAGTATTTACTTTTTTTTTAATTTAAAATTTTAGAATACCCAATTAATTTTTCCCAATTAAGGGGCAATCCACCTGGCTTGCACATCTTTGGGTTGTGGGGGTGAAACTTATGCAAACACAGGGAGAGTGTGCAAACTCCACATGGACAGTGACCCAGAGCCGGGATCGAACCTGGGACCTCGGCGCCGTGAGGCAGCAGTGCTAACCACGTGCAAAAATATTTACAAGCATGATACCATAACTGACATTTTAACAAATCGAAAAACCTGAGCTAGGGCTCTCTTTATTTTAAGAAAAGGCTGAGGGGTGACCTAATAGATGTCCTTAAAATTATGAAGATATTCAATAGGATAGATGTAAAAAATATGTTTTCCGTTGTGAGCAGTATAAAACTAGGGGCCATGAATGCAATATAATCACTAATAGATCCAATAAAGAGTTCAGGAGAAGTTACTATATCCAGTGAGTTGCTAAAATGTGGTGTTGTGTTATGTTATTGCTAGTAACATAAGCTGCCACTTGATGTAGGCTCTGCTGAAAGATACTCCAGACTCGGAGATAAGTTTTACTTATTTATTGAACGATTAACAATGCTCTTAAATGAGTTCAACACTCTACTAATCTGCCTCTAGTAACTCAGTCTATTCTGCTAACTATACAAGCTTGCTCTCGACCATGTGCTAGGGTGTGATGTTGCTGATAATCAATCCTGTCTTGCTCCCTTGGTTTCTGCCGGTGGAAGAGGCAGAGCCTGTGTGCCTTGTGTTTTTTATATGGGTCGTATAGTACCCCCTTGTGGTAATGCCACCTCTGGGTGTCCTGATTGCCCATTGGTTGCGTCCTGTTCTAATGACCCATTGGTTGCGTGTCTGCATGTCATGACATCTCTGGTGCTCCCTCTAGTGGTTATTTAGTTGTAGTGTATTTACATTAACCCCTTGTGTATATACAGTGATGCATATCACTACATCCCCTCTTTTTTCGTGTTACATATTTTCTGTACTTTGTTAAAGAAAATTGTAGAAAATAGGTAGATGAGTGATGACATGTACAAGTTGTGATGATATTGATGATTATACAATACCAATTAATATCTATGAGTCCAATCTTATGAATTTGTACGGTTGAGTTGCTTTCTTCTGTTGTCGAAGTGGGATGTCAATGTTGCCATTTCTTTGTTATCGTCGTCAGTGTTCTTGTGTTTAAGTAACCAAGAAGTCATCATGAGGTGTTCGAATGGTCGAATCACTTCGTTGTCTGATTTAGACTTTTTTTTTCTATGCTTGTGGTAGTGATTCTTTATGTCATCTTTCTTGAAAACTGGTTTGCTTGTTTGTAGTGGAGCAAACGTGAATTGGGGAGATTCGTTGTCATGCCGTGGTATGTTTGTACTCTTGCCATTGTTTTGCGCTGTGCTGTTACATTGTCCTTCATGTGCAGAGTTGTACCATGTCGTACAAGTTGTTGTTTTATTGTTGTTTTAGTCGTGCTTGTCGCGTTCAATGACTGTTCCGTGTGGATAATTCGAGTCATTCTCAAAGTTACTTGTGTCAGTGTCCTTTGTGGTATCTGATGCTTCATTGAGCGTTTCTTCTTGAAGATTATGAGAATGACCAGATGTTGCATTGGTCTTGGTGACATCACTCCTTTGTGGTTGATGTGATTCCTCTTTGATTCCTTGGTGCTCCTCTTCTGGTGTCATTTCTGGTTCACTTGAATCATCATCGGTTTCTTAATGCTCCTCGTCTGGAGTCAAAATCTTCAAATTTCATTTTCTTGTGGATAGGCTGAAGTGGATGAGGTTTTAATTGATGCGGTCTCACTGGACTCAAGAGCAGTTTCACTTTGATTGTTGAGTGCTTCTGTACATACGAGCTGAGATCTGTCAGTCTCGCTGTGATCTTGCACATCTTGTATGGGAATTGTGATTTCTTCGTCACTTGTCTCACATTCAGTGTCTTCTTGTTGGTTAAATGAGCTGGGTAGACTTTCATAGTCTGCTTCTGGTTGCTCAGGTAAGGTTGGTAGAACTTCATGGTCTTGTTCATGCATGGACTTCGCTATGGAGTCTTGAGTTGCTTCCATTGTGAAGTCTGTCAACGAGCTCTCTGTGGAGGCTTGTATCGCTCTCTCTGTAGAGTCTTTCATCACTCTCTGTGTGGAGTCGTGCAGTGGTCTTGCTGTGGAGTCTTCCATCGCTGTCTGTGTGAAATCGGGGACTCTTCGTGGTGCGTGGACCACTGGTTTGGTGTCAGGCTGCAGTAGAATCCTGTACTCGTACAGAAGTGTGCCCATCCCGCTGAAGACATCTGGGTACTGGGTCAGGATGTCGTTGATGCTGGCCTGAGGATCCGGATGAGACGGCGTCATGGTGTAGACCCGTCGAATGAGGTTCAGTTGCTTGCAGGCGTGCTCACCTAGCAGGGATGCCCTGTTTGGCTGAACAATCTCGAAGTGTAGGCTTGTCTGTATGTGTCGGTTGGACACTGTCAGGTGGCAGGACTCTAGTGCCTTAATTGCATTGCCAGTGTAGTCCTGGAGTTTGCAGGAAGCTGGAAGGAGCTTGGGAGCCTTCTTGATTCTCGTGAAGTCCGACTGCGAGGTCAGGTTGGCGGAGGCACTTGTGTGCAGTTTGGACTGGATGGAGTTTGGATTGGTTGACATCCATCACTGCATTCCATTTGTCCTCGAAATCCATGGCAAGGATTGACGGGACTTGCAATGTGCCCGGTGTGGCGTATTCGCTATTCGTGATGATGCCTACTCGGTATGCGTTATCCAGGTAGTTATCGTCTGGATCTGTAGCACTGCATTGATCAGAGTCATGCGTTTGGTGTCGCACACTCCTGATGCCAACGGAGTCGTTCAGTACTCGCTGTGTGGCATCGTTTTCTTCTTGTTCAATGAACAACCATCTTCTTTGGTTTCAGATTTGTCATTGTGCTCTTCGCTTCGGGTGGTGCAAACTGCTTGTTCCAGGGTGCTGCGGAGGTTATTTTCAAAGTCTGGTAGAAATTCATGCATGTTATGTCTTTCGAGGTGAAAGAATTGTGTTTTGTGGCTTTAAAACTCTTCTTTTTAATTTTCGGACATTTCCTCTTTAAGTGGGCGTGGTCCGGGGCCTCTGACGTCATGACGCTCGCGACGTCATGCATAGGACTCAATTGTGCATGCGCATGCGCACGCCGACGTTCCTTTACTGTGCGCTCTTTAGCGCAAAACACCGGTTTGCCAGTTTGGGTCTTTTAGGGAAGTGCGGATTGGTCAGACTGCACACGTGCAAGATGGCTGCCATTCAAAACTGCTGTCTTCTTCTGTTTCAACCCTACCTCTGCCTTGTGGTGAGTATTCGCGCCATTTTTACCGATTTTGTTCGTGTCCACCTTGCAGTGGCTGTCGAATTTGTCTAGGATGGTCTGGTATTTCGTTTTGTCCTGCCCTTCTGAGTATTGAAACGAGTTGAAGATCTCTGTCGCATGTTAACCTGCAGTGGTGAGTAGAAGAGCTATCTTCCGAGCAGCGGTCGTGCCATTCAGGTCGGATGCTTCCATGTATAGTTGGAATTTTTGTTTGAACGAACGCCAGCTAGCACTAAGATTACCAGTGGTCCTGAGTTGATGAGGAGCCTGAATCTTGTTCATCGTGCCTGGATTTGGTTGCTGGTTGTCTCTAACCTTGCTGAATTGAAGTAGGGAGATTGAGCAGTCACTCCTGTACCATGTTGTGTTATGTTGTTATGTTATTGCTAGTAACATAAGCTGCCACTTGATGTAGGCTCTGCTGAAAGATACTCCAGACTCGGAGATAAGTTTAACGTATTTATTGAACGATTAACAATGCTCTTAAATGAGTTCAACACTCTACTAATCTGCCTCTAGTAACTCAGTCTATTCTGCTAACTATACAAGCTTGCTCTCGACCATGTGCTAGGGTGTGATGTTGCTGATAATCAATCCTGTCTTGCTCTCTTGGTTTCTGCCGGTGGAAGAGGCAGAGCCTGTGTGCCTTGTGTTTTTTATATGGGTCGTGTAGTACCCCTTGTGGTAATGCCACCTCTGGGTGTCCTGATTGCCCATTGGTTGCGTCCTGTTCTAATGACCCATTGGTTGCGTGTCTGCATGTCATGACATCTCTAGTGCTCCCTCTAGTGGTTTCTTAGTTGTAGTGTATTTACATTAACCCCTTGTGTATATACAGTGATGCATATCACTACATGTGGGACCTGCTACCGTGCGGAATAGTTGAATCTAATTACATAGATAAATTGAAGAGGAAATCAGATAAGCACATGAGAAGAAAATAGAAGAATGTGCTGATTGGGTTAGATGGAAAAGGTGGGAGGAGGCTTGTGTGAAGAGAAAAGAAACCAGCATAGTCCAGTTAGGCCAAGTGGCCTGCTTCTGTGTTGTAAATTATATGTAATGACTCACACTGTCCAAAATCCACTTGTGTTATCATGCAACCTGGGGTTGTAACAAACCGCTCTGAAAAGGGTATTAGTGTCTTCTGCATGTGTACTTTGTCAGGTTCTCCAAAGGCAGGCTGAGCCAATTCTCCGTGATATGAGGATTGATATGAATCATTCAAGCAGTTTTATTTCAAAAACATAATGAAAAGAGCAACAGTTTTGATCAGATCAAACACATCTGTTCGTACATTGCCTTCTTTGCAGAATGATACAAAATAAAGAACTCAACACGACTCTCCATATCATTGCATTGTACTGCTTGAGTTTAAACTCGGGCTGCTTTAGCACAGTGGGCTGAACAGCTGGCTTGTAATGCAGAACAATGCCAGCTGCGTGGGTTCAATTCCCATACTGGCCTCCACGAACAGGCACCGGAATGTGGCGACTAGGGTCTTTTCACAGTAACTTCATTGAAGCCGACATGTGACAATAAGCGATTATTATTAAACATTTCCCAACTTACCTCCAGAATTTCTAAGCTATTTAATTTGTTAAAAGTTTTGAAAGCCTCCATTTATAAAAACACAACTACCTCCAAGCCTGATTCATAGAAACATCGAAAATAGGAGTAGGAGGAGGCCATTCAGCCCTTCGAGACTACTCCGCCATTCGGTAGCACAGTGGTTAGCACAGTTGCTTCACGGCTCCAGGGTCCCAAGTTTGATTCCTGGCTTGGGTCATTGTCTGTGCGGAGTCTGCATGTTCTCCCCGTGTCTGCGTGGTGCATGGGTTCCCTCCCACAGTCCAAAGATGTGCGGGTTAGGTGGATTGGCCATGCTAAATTGCCCTTAGTGTCCAAAAAGGTTAAGTGGGGGTTGCGGGGATAGGGTAGAGATGTGGGCTTGAGTAGGGTAAGGGCCAGTGCAGACTCGACCGGTCGAATGGCCTCCTTCTGCACAGTAAATTCTATGATTCTATGGTTCTGATCGTAGCTGATCATCCAATTCAATAGCCTAATCCCGCTTTCCCCGTATCCTTTGAACCCCTTCACCCTTAAGTGCTATATCTAACTGCTTCTTGAAACCATGCAATGTTTTGGCCTCAACTACTTCCTGTGGTAACAAACTCCATAGGTCGACCACTCTGGGTGAAGAAATTTCTCCTCATCTCTGTCCTGAATGGTCTACCCCATGTCCTCAGACTATGCTCCCTGGTTACCTACCATCGGTAACATCCTGCATCTACCCGGTCTGGTCCTGTCAGAACTTTATAGGTTTCTATGAGATTCCCCCTCATTCTTCTGAACTCCAGTGAATACAATCCTAACCAATTTAATCTCTTCACATAAGTCAGTCCTGCCTTCCCAGGAATCAGTCAGGTAAACCTTTGCTGCACTCTCTTCAGAGCAGAGCAAGAACATCCTTCCTCAGATAAGGAGACCAAACTGCACACAATATTCCAGGTGTGGCCTCACTAAGGCCCTGTATAATTGCAACAAGACATCCCTGCTCCTGTACTCAAATCCTCTCGCTATGAAGGCCAACATACCATCTGCCTTCTTTACCGCCTACTGTACCTGCATGCTTACCATCAGTGGCTGGTCCAATGTCAGCTTTAATCAAATGGACTACCCTGTACCCCTACAATTGAAGTGGAATCTACCAACCTAACTTGGCAAGGCGGTCCATGCCATTTTCATAGCTGCTGTAAATGAGAATGATTGCTAGAATGTTAAACTACCTTTCACTGTCTCCAGCATACTGTTTCGGATAGACACATGCAACTTAAGCTAGGCCATTCTGCCTTGCTGTCTTGTAAATTTAGCCACATGTGCAAAACATTTAATAAAATAATAATATGTTGAATATACCTTACCAAGGAAGCCCCACCTCAACCATGATAGTCAACTGGCCATTTATTTCACTGTTGTTTTGGGGAGCTTTGACTATGAAAGTTGGCCGTCACACTTGCCTACACAACAGTGCCTAGAATTTAGGAATAATTCATTGGTTGTGAAGTACTACGGATGTCTTGAGGATTTGAAAGATACTAAAAATGTGCAAGTCTTTCGTTTAGATTTTTAAAAAATGTATTCATTCAAAATGTTTTTGTAGTTGCACTCATCTAGAGAAAGTTTTCCATCGCGTTCTTCACTTGTGCCGTGTAAATACTGGAAATGTTTTGGGAGTCAAAGGTGAGTCATTTACCAGCAAATACCCAGATGCTGACCCACTCTTGTAGCCACAATATGAAGTTACTGTTAAAAGCCCCTCGTCGCCACATTCCGGTGCCTGTTCGGGTACACAGAGGGAGAATTCAAAATATCCAATTCACCTAACAGCATGTCTTTCGGGACTTGTGGGAGGAAACCGGAGCACCCGGAGGAAACCCATGCAGGCACAGGGAGAACATGCAGACTTTGCATAGACAGTGACCCAAGCCGGGAATCAAACCTTGGACCCTGGCGCTATGAAGCAACAGTGTTACCCACTGGGCTACCGTGCTATGCTGGTCCCGCTTTGTTTGTGATTAATGCTGACTGTGCCCCATCCCTGGCACCCCACCCTCACTTTTAAGGATGTTGAATTTGATCATGGCAATGTTATTAAACCTCATGGGGAGGTGGTTAGATGCTTCTTTGTTGCAAATTAGCATTGTGTTGCACTTGGGTGGCATGAATGTTACTTGCCATTTATAAACCATTTATTTGTTTTTATAAATTTAGAGTACCCAATTTTTTTTCCAATTGAGGGGCAATTTAGCGTGGCCAATCCACCTAACTTGCACATCTTTGGGTTGTGGGGGTGAGACTTACGCAGACACGGAGAATGTGCAAACTCCACACGGACAGTGACCCAGGGCCGGGATTCTAACCCGGGTCCTCAGCGCCGCAGTCCCAGTGCTAACCACTGCATCACATGCCGCCTACTATAAGCCATTTATAAGCCCAAGTCTGAATGTTGTTCACATTTTGCTACATGCAGACACAGACTGCTTCGCTATCTGAGGAGTTGAGAATGGAACTAAACACTGTAATCTTCAGTGATCATCCCCAATTCTGACTTTATGAAAGAGGGAACGTCATTGTTGAAACAACTAAAAAAGCCTTGGCCTGGAACATTACCTTGAATAATGCCTTCGCTAATATGCTGAGGTGATTGATCTTGAACAACCACAACCATCTCCCTTGGGGATAAAGATGATTACAACCAGTGGAGAGCTTTCCCTCAGATTCGCATTGACTGCAGTATTCCGCGGATCCTTGAGGCCACACTCAGCGAAATGGTGCCTTGATATTAATGGCAGTCATTCTCTCCTCACCTGTGGAATTCAGCTCTTTTGTCCAAGTTGCAGCAAAGCCTGCAATGAAGTCATAAGCTGAGTGATCTGACGAAAGCCAAACTGAGCACCGATGAGCATGCTATTGCTGTCTACGTGCCATTTGATAGCACTGTTGACGACATCTTTCATTACTTTGCTTATGATTGAGAGTAAACAGAAGGGGTGGTAAATGGCCAGATTGGATTTATTCTGTTGTTTGTCTTCAGTACATAACTAGGAAATTTTCCACATTGTCAGGTATCATAGCTGTACTGCAACAGCTCAACTAGAGGTGGGACTGGCTTTGTGCTGTGCAAGTCATCAGCACTGCCACCAACATGCTGTTGGGGCCTATAGCTTTTGCTACCTCTGGTGTGCATTATTTATTAGCATCACATGGGGTGAATCGATTTGGCTGAAGATTGGCTGATGTAAGGAAGCGGTCAGGATAGATCATCCAGCGTCTTTTGGCTGATAATGATTGAAAATGTTTCAGCTTTGGCTTTTGTGATCGTGCTGGGTTCTGCCATTGTTGAGGATGGGGACATTCATGGAGTCTCCTCCTCTAGTTTGCTATTTAATTGTCTGCCACCATTCATATTTTAAAGTGGCAGAACTGCAAAGCTTTAAGGACAATTAAAAAGCTGAACCATTATCATGCTGATTTTCACTAAAATATAACAATGTTTTGATTCAGCGTACCATGTCACTTCTCCCTGTACTTGGCAAACTGAGATTGGTGGAGTAGTGGATAATGTGGAGGGCTGTTGTAGGCTGCAAAGAGACATTGATAGGATGCAGAGCTGGGCTGAAAAGTGGCAGATGGAGCTTAACCATCAGTCTACATACAAAACCCCGCACCTGTATCTAAAGCCGTTCCCTCTCGCCAGCCCAAACTTCTCCTCCAGCACCCTCATGCTCGGAAAGCTCCCTTCCAGGAACAGATCCCCCATCCTCACAATTCCCGCCCTCCTCCGCAGTCGATACCCCCCGTCCATGTTCCCCAGCGCAAATCGGTGGTTGCAGCAGATTGGGGTCCACACCGATGCTCTTACCTCCCCTACATGCCTCCTCCACTGTCCCCAGATCCGAAGAGCTGCCACCACTATCGGGCTGGTGGAGTACCGTGCCGGCGAAAGCGGCAGAGGCACCGTGACCAGGGCTGCTAAGCTAGTGCCCCTGCATGAAGCAGCCTCCATCCGCTCCCAAACCAACCTCGCACCCACCATCCATTTCCTTATCATTGCTTTGTTGGCCGCCCAGTAATAGTTGCTGAAATTCAGCAATGCCAGCCCCCCTTCTCCTCTGTTCCTTTCAAGCATCACCCTCTTCACCCGCGGGGACTTCCCTGCCCATACAAATCCCAGAATAATTTTATTCAGCCTCTTAAAGAAGGACCGCAGGATAAAGATGAGGAGACACTGAAAGATAAACAAGAACCGCGGGATAATCGTCATCTTAACAGTCTGCACCCTCCCCGCCAATGACAGCGGGAGCGCATCCCACCTCCGGACCTCCTCCCTCACTCGTTCCACCAGTCGGGACAGGTTGAGCTTATGCAACTTGCCCCAGTCCCATGCCACCTGAATCCCCAAATATCGGAAATTCTCCCCAATTAGCCTGAACGGCAACCCCTTCAGCCTACTCGCCTGCCCCTCGCCTGAATTACAAACAACTCATTCTTAGCCATGTTCAGTTTGTATCCGGAGAACCGGCCAAATTCCCTCAGGGTTGCCATAATGCCGTCCATCCCCACCATTGGGTCCGATACATATAACAGCAGATTATCTGCGTATAGCGAGACTCTATGTTCCACTCCCCCCCGGACCAGCCCTTTCCAGCCCCAAGAAGTTCTCAGTGCAATTACCAGCGGCTCTATGGCCAGCGCAAACAGCAGTGGGGAGAGAGGGCAGCCCTGTCTTGTCCCACGGTGCAGTCTAAAGTAGTCCGATGTCATCCTGTTGGTCCTTACACTCGCCTCCGGGGCCTAATACAATAGCCTAACCCAGTCGATGAACCCCGCCCCGAACCTGAACGGTCCTAGTACCTCCCACAGATAATCCCACTCGACCCGGTCAAAAGCCTTTTCAGCATCCATGGCTACCACTATCTCTAACTCCCTACTCTCCGGGGCATCATGATCACATTGAGCAGCCTTCTTAGGTTGGCCATCAGCTGCCTTGCCTTTACAAACCCGGTTTGGTCCTCCACAATTACATCCGGTACACAGTCCTCAATTCTAGTCGCCAAAATATTGGCCAGTAACTTGGCGTCTACGTTGATCAAAGAGATCGGCCTGTATGACCCACAGACCTACGGGTCCTTATCCCATATCAGAATGAGTGAGATGGTGGCCTGCGACATCGTCGGGGGTAAACTCCCTATGTCCCTTGCCTCGTTAAAGACCCTGACCAGCACCGGCCCCACTATCCCGGCAAGATTTTTATAAAACTCCACCGGGTACCCGTCCGGCCCCGGGGCTTTACCCAACTGCATGACCTTCAGGCCCACCCCCCCCCAATACCTCTTCGATCCTGACCAGGGCCCCCAGTCCGTCCACCAACCCCCTCCCCACTCTTGGGAAGGTCTGTCCGTCCAGGAATCGCCTCATCCCCCCCCGGTCCCCTGGGTGGTTCCGAAGTGTACAGCTTCCTATAAAAGTCCCTAAAGACCTTGTTCAGCCCTGCCGGGTCACCCACTAGATTACCCTCCCCATCCACTAGCCTCCCTATTTCCCTAGCCGCTTCCCTCTTCCTTAGTTGTTGCGCAAGCATTCTACTGGCCTTCTCCCCATGCTCATAAATCGTGCCTTTTAACCTTCTAAGCTGCTCTTCAGCCTTGGCTATAGTCAGCACCCCAAATTCGGCCTGCAGCCTCTGTCGTTTCCTGAGTAACTCTGGCCTCGGGAATTCCACGTAACTCCTGTCCGTCCGTAGAATTTTCTTAATCAGTCGGTCCGTCTCTGCCCTATCTGTCCTGTCCCTGTACGCCCGGATTGAAATCAGCTCCCCTCTCACCACTGCCTTCAGTGCCTCCCAGAGCACCGCTGCCGAGACTTCTCCAGTATTGTTCACCTGCAGGTAATTCTGCATGCATTTCCTCAGCCTCTCGCACACCGCCTCGTCCACGAGTAATACAACTTCCAGCCTCCATGGTGGGCGCTGAAAGCTGTCCTTACAAAACTATAGGTCTACCCAGTGCGGAGCATGGTCCGATATGGCAATTGCCGAATATTCTGCCCCCACCATTCTGGCCAGCAGGTCCCTACTCACAACAAAGTAGTCAATTCGGGAATACACCTTGTGGATGTGGGAGTAGTACGAGAACTCCCTCGCCATCGGCTGGCTAAATCTCCACGGATCTGCTCCCCCCGTTTGCTCCATGAACCCTCTCAGTTCCTTTGCCATCTCTGGCAACCTGC
The DNA here is from genome assembly GCF_047496885.1 of Scyliorhinus torazame. NCBI lineage: Eukaryota > Metazoa > Chordata > Chondrichthyes > Carcharhiniformes > Scyliorhinidae > Scyliorhinus > Scyliorhinus torazame. The sequence continues at coordinate 350,136,417 of NC_092707.1, forward strand.
CCGTTCTTGAACATGACCGGTCCAGGCTCGGGTCCAGGACTGTATTAAAGTCCCCGCCCATGATCAGCTTAAGCGAGTCCAAGTCAGGGATCTTCCCTAGCATCCTCCTAATAAAATCCACATCATCCCAATTAGGGGCATACACACTGACCAGGACTACTCTCACCCCATCGAGCTTACCCCTCACCATAACAAACCTGCCACCCCCACCCATGACTGGGCCCTCCACCTCAAATTGTACCCTTTTATTAATCAGGATCGCAACCCCCTTTGTCTTAGAATCAAGCCCCGAATGAAAGACCTGACTGACCCAGCCCTTCCTTAACCTAACCTGGTCTGCCACTTTCAGGTGCGTCTCCTGCAGCAAGACTATGTCCGCCTTCAGAACCCGCAGATGCGCAAACACGCGCGCCCTCTTCACTGGCCTGTTTAACCCTCTAACATTCCAGGTGATCAGCCTGGTTGGTGGGCACTTCGCCCCCCAATCCTTTGCCGATCAGCCATCCCCTTTCCTTGGCCAGCCCTCCAGCCATGTGTCGCGCTTCATCTGGCCCGCCTCCTGATCGGCTCCACCCATGACCTCCTCACTGTTGCCATGCCCAGTTTCCATCCCCGTCAGCAGAACGACTCCCCCCCCCCCCCGCGATTTGATCTTAGTTTCATACTAGTTCGGCACAACATCGTGGGCCGAAGGGCCTGTACTGTGCTGTACAGTTCTATGTTCTTATTTTATTTGACAATATGGATATTATTCTCTGTAAACAAGACAATATAATCAGGAATCTCATTTATCCCATCTTGGCTGATCCACCTGGATAAACTATGGGCAGGATTATCCTGCCTGCCAATGGCGTGTTTTCTGACAGCAGAGACAGTTCACCATTGGCCACTGGTGGGATGTTCCGGTCCTGCTGATGTTTACGGAATTTTGTGTGGCTAGCCCATCCTGCCCCGAGGCAATTGTTTTCGGCAGTCCGGAATATCCCATTGACAGGAAGGGCTGGAAAATCCCACCCTAAGATTCCATTTCATAACATTCAACAGTCCCTTAGATGAAGCCAAAATTTCTGCCTCCACTACCTTAACATCCTTTGCAAGCTTTTATTCATTCTGTGTAAAGGAGAACTTTCCGACCCAAGTTTACCTTTCAGTTATTTGAAATTGGGTTCCCTTACCCGACTGATGGCATACTTTTGAAGTTGAATGGAAATCAATTTCCCTGTATTAATCTTGAGCAGGTATTATAATTGCATTAATTAATGAAACAACTGCAGAAACATATGGAGAATATGCTTTGGAACGAGCCAGTTTCATAAAAAACATAAGCGTCTTCCCTCCCCTGTGGCAGAAGGGCACATATTCTCATAAGAAAACTCTATTTGAATAGAGGCAGCTTGTAATTCCTGACCTGCTGAAGCATTCACAGATCAAAGAGAAAGAGGTGAAGCCTACTGCCAAAAACAATGGCCTTTGGGGTTTAAAGTTGGCGCATTGAAGGTAATTTTGAGAGACATTGATTAATGGTTTTCTTTCCTGCTTTCTACTTGTCAGTAGATGCATTGCCTACTTGTTCAGTTGTGATTTGTTGCAGTTTTATGAATATGAAATTGGAGCCCATCTGGGGGTGAGGTGCCTGAAGTGCCACATGGAAGTGTGAAAGTGATGGAAAGAAAAAGTATACTACTATACAAATGTATTTTAATACCTAGCAGATCTGCTGTAGTATTGCCGTCAGAGGATAGGTTACTGCCTGGGGTACTAAGATGTGGAGATTGGAGGAGGGACGCACATCTCCATTGAAATAATTTAGAAAGAGGTATCTTGAGAATTCAGCCATTGGAGAAAATATCCTTTGATTTGTTCGAGGAAAACAAATAATTAGTGCTTCCCTTTCCCACTGCAGCTGAATAGTATGGCTGCATATTTAAAAGAACATAGAACATACAGTGCAGTAGGAGGCCATTCGGCCCATCAAGTCTGCACCGACCCACTTAAGCCCTCACTGCCACCCTATCCCCATAACCCAATAACCCCTCTTAACCTTTCTGGACACTAAGGGCAATAGAGCATGGCCAATCCACCTAACCTGCACGTCTTTGGACTGTGGGAGGAAACCGGAGCATCCGGAGGAAACCCACGTAGACACTGGGAGAACGTGCAGACTCCGCACAGACAGTGACCCAGCGGTCCACTTGTGCTACCGTGCTGCCCCCAAAAGTTTAATTATACAATATTGTCATTTTATGTATATATTTACGTTTAGCATATTAAAAATATTCTTACTTTAGACCCTGAACATTTTCATTTGTGATGAAAGATTTATGTCAAATATTTTGGTCTATTTGATTGCTTTGCATTTCGTTTTTCCTTTGGTCCGATTTTCATAACTCTTGATAATTGCAGAGTTCTGTCTGGTGCTTCTGAAAGATTGTTGACTTGTTTGAGTGATTTGATTTAATTTATTTTACTTCTTGGTCGATTTTAGGGTGTATAGTACTCCTAATTATAGAGTTCTGGTCAGTTCTAGTTTTAGTGTAACATCAAAGTGTCCTGCCAAAGTTTGATATTTGAAATGTGAAATCTAAGTGGAACACTAAGTGTGACTTGAAACCCATATGGTGCAAGTGTGAATATTCCTGAAAGATGCTACTAGTGGTGCAAGAGATCTCTGCAGGGAGACCAACTGCTGTCCCATTTGTATGGCTGACTGCACAGTATCAATATGTTCACCAGAGCCACAAACAAGTTGGTAGTGGACTTCTTGCTATAACTTTGTTGCAAGGAGTCCAAGGCATTCAGCAATTGCTAAGGGAAAGAAAGCCTTTTTCTTCGAAAATCCCTGACCATAAAGTCTACATTCTTGTCCTCCCCTTCAGCAGAGCTGAGATCTGAGCTGAACCTCCAACGAGGCATTTCCAAAGGTGTCCTGCTCCTGCTCACGTTTGCTCTGTCCGTGTCAGATTGACATGCTATCTGAAGTTACAACAATAAAGCTACAGTTTTTGCTTAAAAGCTTAGTTGAAAATCCACTTAAATTCATTCTCCAGTTCATACTAAATCATTTTAAAAAACACTAAAATTGAACTCCCACAGTATTTTGCACAAAGGCACAAGTTCCCTATTCTACTGAGAAAAATAGATGTCTGGAATTCAAAAGTAAACAAAAGCTGCAAAAATTGACATTGCATTTGAAGTCTCAGTTGTTTTCCATGTCGCACGCACACTGACAGCATATCTGTTTTTTTAAAACAGTAATCAATATAAATTAACCTGAATGAATGTTGAAATTTGTCTAGTAAATGGAAATGAAAATTGGGCAGTTTTGTGCCCAGGCTACCTATTAACTTTCCCACACACAGCCTCTTCTGCGCGCACACATTTTCTCATTTATGTCTCCTAAACATGTACCTGCCCTTATTCTTCCATGCACTTTGTCACCGTTACGCAGAAAACATCTTTCCCTCTTATACAGAACAATATCAAATACCTTTTCCATAATGATCTAAGAAATAGGAACAGGAGTAAACCATTTTGCCCCATGAGCCTGCTCCACTATTGAATATGAACATGGCTGAACTTCTGTGTTAACTCCACTCTCCTGCTCTATTCACATATCCCTTGATGCCATGCCAGCTTTCCCTAATTAATCCTCACTTTCCAAGTGACTGATAACTTTGTCCTGCCTTATCGTCTCTAAAGGTTTTCTAATCTAGGTAGCGACAAAGCTTTTAGAGGTGATAATCTAGGACAAATTTAACAGTCACTTGGACTAGTGTAGGTTCATTAGGGGAAGCTAGCGCAAATTTGTTTAAAGAAAATTGTGTTTTGATGAGACAACAGAGAGGGTCGGAGGTCTTGTGGCACAGTGGCACAGAACCAGAAGCTGGTCACTGGACCAGAAGCTTTGGGTACGGGACCAGCGGGGGGAGGGGTTGAGGGGGAGCACAGAACAAAAGGGAAGCAAAGGGAAGGTTGAGGTAGAGAAACAGAATGGACACAGGCCTCGGCATGCATGGAGCAGGGCAATGAACTGAGATGGCGCCGCAAACAGCCACTCAGGAGGGCATCAGGGTGAAGGGAGACCCCAGAGTGTAGGGGTCTACATAGTTGGCGGCCATGTTGGGTGCCCCCTGGACAGAGGGAAACCCTGGAGTGCTGGGCCCCCCCCCCCCTATCCCTCTGTCTCCCCCTATGTTCTGCCCCCCCCCCCCCCACTTTGTGCCAGGCGCTCCCTCTCCCCTGAGAGGTGCGCCTTGGCCCTCCTTTCTTTCTGCCTCCCGTGTTGATCATCCTCCTTTCTATGGTGGCTCCCCTCCCCGTACTTGCCCGACTCTGGCCCTGCTTTACCCTCCTCCTTCCACCACTTATCTCTCCCTCCTGTCTGCTTTTCTCACTCTCACTCCCCTTTCTCTGCTCTCCCTCATCACATTAAGAGAAGAGACGAGCCCGAGGCTGCACAGTCCCACGTAAAACAGAAAACACATGCATACAATTTGTGATATTATTGTCTCTGTTTGCGGTCTGTCCTCCACTCTTTGTTCCGATTCTTTTTTTACGCCCCTGCAGCTTTCATTGCTGTTGCGATTGTTCCTCCCCCAATTTATTTGATTTAACGAACTCGTCAGCCTCCGCTGGGGTGTTGAAGTACCGTTCCTTTCCCTTGAATGTTACCCAGAGTTTGGCCGGGAATAACGTCCCAAATCGCTCCCCACTTTTGTAGAGTGCTGATTCTGCTCTGTTTAACTCGGCCCTCTTTTTTGCCAGGTCCGCCCCAGTGTCTTGGTACACCCTTATGTTCTTCCTCTCGCACGTGCACGATTTCGGCTGACGGACCCACCTTAAGATTTTTTTCCAGTCCTGGAACCAGTGCAGCTTTGCGATAATTGCTCTGGGCTGCTGCCCGGCTTTGGGCCTGGGTCAAAGCAACCTGTGCACCCTGTCCATTTCTGAGGGTTTTGGAAAGCCTTCCCTCCCCACTAGCTTGCCCAGCATCTGGGTTATGTAGCCCGTTGGGTCTATGCCCTCTATCCCCTCTGACAAGCCCACTATTCTGACGTTCTGCCGTCTGGGCCTGTTTTTCAGGTCCTCCACTTTCCCTCTTAGGTTGCCCTGGGTCGTTACCAACCTTCTCACCTCGGTTTCCAGAGCTACGATCCTGCCGCTCTGGTCCGAGGTGGCATTCTCCAACTCCAGGATCGTTTTCTCCTGCACCTCTACCTTTCTTCCCAGGCCTTCGATGGTCCGCTGCATTTTGTTTGTCATCTCCGACACCACTTCCTTGATCATTGTGTGGAGCTCCGTCCTGATCGCTTCCTTTATGGCGTTTAGCTTCTCCATTGTTCCAGGCATATTCCCTTTGTGTGCCTTTCGCCTTTGGCTGGGTTTTGGTGGCCTTTTTAAGCCGACATTCTCGATAAATTGCCTCAGTTGGGTTTGTTTGGGAGGAGACCTTCCTGATGTGCCTGTGTTCATCACATCGCCGCCACGGGATGGTCTGCCTATCTCCGATGTCACTCTTTGCTTTCCCACTCTTTATGGTGAGCTCCCCCTCCACCGTGTTAATTGGCTGGGTCTGCCGCTCTTCGCGCTGTTCCTCACTCTCGGCTTGCCCCAAACTTGCCGTTTTCTGGACAGCCTTCTTCGAGGCGATGGCCAAGGTCGTGGGATGAGGGTGGAGCCATGCCCGAGAGTGGCTGTTTTTGGGGTAACGGACCAGCCAGAACTCCATATGGGGAAGAGGGCTGATGCCCTGGCTTTTTCTTCCTTAATCGCACGCCGGAGAATCTGCTCAACTGGCAGTCAATAGCACCACCCACAGTTGCTGGCTGGCTGGCAAACCTGTCGGAATTTCTCCACCTGGAGAATATTAAATACACCAGGGTCAGACCACAAAGCTTAGAGGCCATTCATCAGCCTGTTGCAAGACCTGTTCGAGGCCAATAGCGACTAAGAAGGGGGGGGGACACTGGAGACCCCAGGATGGTCAGGGTAAGTGCAGGGTGCTTCCTTGGCCTCCCTCTGGAATGCGGGCAGCTTGGCAATGCCCAGCTGGCACCTTGGGACTGCCACCCCTGGCACTGCCATGGTGCCCGGATGGCATTGCCAAGCCAGCAGGAGCACTGCCAGAAACCCACGCAGACGCGGGGGAGAATGTGCAAACTCCACACGGACAGTAACCTGGGGCCGGGATCGAATCCAGGTCCTCAGTGCAGCAGCGCTAACCACTGTGCCACGCGCCATCCCTAGAAAAGCTAAATGTTTGATGCAACATTTTTTGTCCAGAAATTACAAGAGCCAGACTTTGCTCTTTTGAATTTGAAACTTTCCCTGAAAGAAGCTTTTCACAGTCGTTCTCCAGCTTTTTAAAAATATAATTTGGAAAAGAAATCATGTTAGAAAATATGTGGTTTTAAATTATACAGTGAAAGACTCTTACTGATGGGGGAGGTACGGTGCCCCAGTGGTTAGCACTGCTGCCTCACAGCGCCAGGGACGCGGGTTCAATTCCGACCTCGGGTGACTGTGTGGAGTTTGCACGTTCTTCCCGTGTCTGCGTGGGTTTCTTCCGGGTGCTGCCACAGTCCAGAGATATGCAGGTCAGGTGGATTGGCCATGCTAAATTGCCCCAAAGTGTCCAAAGGTTAGGTAGGGTTACAGGGATGGGGCAGGAGATTGGGCCAAGGTAGTCTGCTCTTTCCGAGGGTCGGTGCAGACTCGAAGGTCGAATGGCCTCCTTCTGCACTGTAGGGATTCTATTCTATGATTCATGATAGGAAACATACACTCTGTATACATTCAGATTACTGCAGCAAGATATTTTTAGGTGTACAGTGATGGGTGTTAGAAAGTACCAGCTGTAAACCCATATCTTTGAATGAGTCCTTAAAGAGTCTTGATGAAAAAAGTCCAAAACATAAAATACAACTTTTTAAAAATTCATTCACAGGGTGTGGGTGACTCTGACAAGGTCAGCATTTATTGTCCATCCCTATTTGGTCTTGAGAAAGTGATAGTGAGGGTGGCACAATGGTGCAGTGGTTGGCACTGCTGCCTCACAGCGCCAAGGACCCGCGTTCGATCCCGACACCAGGGGCGTCATTCTCCGACCCCCCGCCGGGTCGGAGAATGGCCGTTGGCCGCCGTGAATCCCGCCCCCGCCGAAGTCTCCGGTACCGGAGATTGGGTGGGGGCGGGAATCGGGCCGCGCCGGTTGGCCGAAGTCCGGCCAAGAAATTGCCTGTCCCGCCGGCGTAAATCAAAGCTGGTATTTACCGGCGGGACCAGGCGGCGTGGGCGGGCTCCGGGGTCCTGGGGGGGGGCGCGGGGCGATCTGACCCCGGGGGGGTGCCCCCACGGTGGCCTGGACCGCGATCGGGGCCCACCGATCCGCGGGCGGGCCTGTGCCATGGGGGCACTCTTTCCCTTCCGCCTCCGCCACGGCCTCCACCATGGTGGAGGCGGAAGAGACTCTCCCCACTGCGCATGTCGGCCGCCGCTGACACTCCCGCGCACGCGCCGCATTTCCGCGCCAGCTGGTGGGGCAGCAAACGCCATTTCCGCAAGCTGGCGGGGCACCAAACGCCATTTCCGCCAGCTGGCGGGGCAGCAAACGCCATTTCCGCCAGCTGGTGGGGTGGAAATCACTCCGGCGCCGGCCTAGTCCCTCAATGTTGGGGCTCGGCCGTCAAAGATGCGGAGCATTCCGCACCTTTGGGCCGGCGCAATGCCCATCTGATTGGCGCCGTTTTTGGCGCCAGTCGGCGGACATCGCGCCGTTGGGGGAGAATTTCGCCCCAGGTTACTGTCCGTGTGGAGTGTGCACATTCTCTCCATGTCTGCATAGATCTCATCCCCACAAATCGAAGATCTGCAAGGTAGTTGGATTGGCCACGCTAAATTGCCCCTTTGGAAACATTTTTTCAAAAGAGAAAGTGATGGGGAGCTGACTTCTTGAAGGTACTCGCACATTGCTGTTCAGGACAAAATTTGACTCAATAATGATGAAGGAATCATGATATGTTCCCAAGTCAGGATGGTGTGTAACATGGAGGAGATCTTAGAGTTGATGGTGTTACCATGCGCCTCCTTCCCTTGTAGAGAGATCATAACAGTGAGAGGTTCTGTCGAAGAATCCTTAGAGAGTTGCTGAAGTGCTTCTTTATAAGTAAGTTTATTCATCTTATTGTTAAATATGTTTTATTGCTTGTTTGCTGCATTAGAAACCTATGCATAAGTCATACAGATGAGGAGGAAAAAAAATCACAGGTGATTAAAAACTTGAAGTGTGTTGAATGATTTGAGTGGGTCTCTTGATTTGCTTTCTGCGTTTTAAGAACTTTGCATAGAACTGATTTAGAATCAATAACCTTAAATTACAGTTGTTTTGTTTTGATATCAGTCAACACGTTGCTAATCAAGCACAAAATAACCATGCATGAAGATAACAGCCTGTCACTGAGTGCGACTAGACACAGGTGTGAACTTGGGAATTTGGTGATTGAGGGATTTCAAGGTTTAATTTTAAGGATTAACCTCTTTCTAAAGTCTAATCTAGTTTGCATTTAGAATTTAACTGCAATTAACTGCAATTTGTCTTTCCGTCTTAGCCATGGATATACAAGGTCTCTACTGGAGAGGCAGATACATATAGTCAATTAGATAGCTAGCTTGAATGGGCGTCATAATGACAAGGAATTGTGACTATGCGGGATCTACCTATAACTTCACCAGCGAAACAAACAAAATATTTCTATGTATAAAGAGGACTTGTTTTCTTTTTAAAAAAATAAGAAAAGACACTGAACAAAATAGTTGACATGAGTCATTCTCTGGGATTGTAAATTAACACTTTTCTGGAAATTTACAAAATCTACAGATCTACTGATATCTTGCTCACAGGATTCCACATCTGGGGATGTCAAGGTCCACTTCAAAAGGGACTCCATGTGCTGGACTTTAATTAACTCTAATTCTGGCAAGACAATGGGAACTGCTAACCAGCCAGATGCCCAAGAGACATTCAAAACCACTTGTGGAGGATGTAATACCCCATCTCCTGTTGGTTTCTACTATCTTGAAATGTGCCAAAGGTTTTTGAAATTAAAGATCAATAATGCAATTACTGTTCGACAATGTTGACTGCAAGACACGGTAATCAAATTCCCACTTGGTTATACAGACAGGAGGTTTAAGAATTGGTTTTGCCACACCAGAAACAAAGAGAGAAAAAGTAATCTGGGAGCAATAAGGAATCTCTCTCTCTCTCTCTCTCTCTGAAGTTAGGATTTGTTACAGCAAATGGAACTGTTACAGTGGGAATTACTCCAAAATTACATGTTGGAGGAATAGATTCCATCCGAGGTATTGATCTGGCTTGTGGAGATAGTAATGTGATGACAACTGCCTTGCAACAGGCAGTTACATAGAACATACAGTGCAGAAGGAGGCCACTCGGCCCATCGAGTCTGCACCGACCCATTTAAGCCCTCACTTCCACCCTATCCCCATAACCCAATAACCCCTCCATCCTTTTTGGTCACTATGGGCAATTTATCATGGCCAATCCACCTAACCTGCACGTCTTTGGACTGTGGGAGGAAACCGGAGCACCCGGAGAAAACCCACGCAGACACGGGGAGAACGTGCAGACTCCGCACAGACAGTGACCCAGCGGGGAATCGAACCTAGGACCCTGCCGCTGTGAAGCCTCAGTGCTTGCCACTTGTGCTACCGTGCAGTTGTTAATGATGATCTTACTTTAAAAATTTTTTTTTTCATTTTTCCAATTCAGGGCCAAATTAGCATGGCCAATCCACCTACCCTACACATCTTTGGGTTGTGGGGTGAAACCAACGCAGACACAGGAAGAATGTGCAAACTCCACACGGACAGTGACCCGGGGCCGGGATCGAACCTGGATCCTCGGCGTCGTGAGGCAGCAGTGCTAACCACTGTGCTACCGTGCCACCCGATCATGATGATCTTAACAAACGTTTGAAAACTACTGTGAAGAAAAATGAGACAGCGATTGCAGATAACAAGCAATTGAAGGAAAACCTGATTAACACAGAAAATCAACTTTGATTTATGAAAGAGGAGTTTGGGAACGAACAAAGGGAACTGATGAGAACAAATGAGAATCGCAGGGAAAATGGAACATTTGACTGAGGGCTTGAACTGTCTAAAGGATCAACTTGAAAAAGAAAACTTTGCAGAGGTGGCACAGTAGCACAGTGGTTAGCATTGTTGCTTCACAGCGCCAAGGTCCCAGGTTTGATTCCTGGCTTGGATCACTATCTTTGCAGAGTCTGCATCTACTCCCTGTGTCTGCATGGGTCTTCTCCGGGTGCTCCGGCTTCCTCCCACAAGTCCCGAAACACATGCTTGATAGGTGAATTGGACATTCTGAATTCTCCCTCTGTGTACCCGAACAGGCGCCGGAATGTGGCGACCAGGGGCTTTTCACAGTAACTTCATTGCAGTGTTAATGTAAGCCTACTTGTGACAATAAAGATTATTATTTTATTATCTTCAGTTCAAACTTTATAAACTGGGTAAACTTCAAGCATCAGAAATATTTATGAAGTATTGTGGAAAATGCCTTGAAGAAGAAAAGGAGATTTTGTGGGAAATCAGAATAATTGGTTGAATTAAAATTTAAAAACAAAACTTAATGAACTGTTTGAACTTCATTGTGAGAAGAACAATGAGATTTGTGAACTTCAAAATGGAGGAAATGAGGACGAAGGTGGATCGTATGGAGTGCTGCAATTCTAAAGTTGTTCCTGTGAATAAAAACTCATTGTTGAAAAGTGATCAAGTTAAGCAAAGAACTAATCCAAGTAATATTACTGATATATCAGAATCAGTACTGAACTACCAGCACAATTGGAAATTACATATTGTCAACGAGAAGTACTGAAATTGCAAAATGATCTTTCTGAGTCAATGACCACAGATTGAATTTAAAATGCTTGTGGGTGATACTGCACAAGATGTAATAGTTGGATGAAAAACAAGTGAACAAATTTGTCACAGACCATTCAAACTCTGCTGAGAACTGGACTGAGATAGTTAGAAATTATGCAAAAGCATTGAAGGGTTAGAACGAACAATGAAACTTCAGAGAGAGGAAGTGATTGACACAGCACAAACAGAATTGAAAATAATTTGTTTGAAATGGGACTGGGAGAACAACAAAATCACAAAAATCTCAAAGAACAAACAAAGCAAGAGTACGGTACTATTTTGAGTGAACATAAGAAGCATCTTAACAACATTAACAACATTCTTGAAACAGCTAAAAGAGATTTTGACAAGAGAAGAATAAAATGCAAATTTACCATTTGTGAATTTGAAAAGTGGGCGTTAGAATGGAACTATGCCTGCAAGCAATGAAAAGGACAATTGCACTGTGAATAAAATGAAACATTATTTTCTGGGTTGAAAATTGGAAATCAGAAGAAAAAGAAACACGAGACTTGAATATGATAATGTTACCATGTATAGATTCTGATGTTGTTAAACTTATTGGGCACGATTCAGCAGTCTTGAGTTAAGGTCCACTGAGTGGCAGATTTAGCGGAGTTTTCCTCAGCGCCTGCAGCACCAAGAAAATCCTCGCTTTTCAACGGCACTCACCATTTTTCTTTTAGCCTCTGGGAGATTCTCTCCGCTGAAGCTCTGCCAGCCGGGACGTTTTTTCACAGACCAGGCACCATTTTGGAAGGATGCCCCATTCTTCTTCCCCCCCCCCCCATTTTAGAACCTTCCCCCCTCGTCTCCTCAACCTTGGGAAGGCCCCTCGGTATCCCCCTCCTCCCTCACCGCCCTTCAAGCTGGTAAGGCCCCCGCAGGCCCGATCCCTGGCAGTGACAATCTGGCACCCGGGCACCTTGGCCCTTCCAGCCTGGTGCCCTGGCAATGCCCCTGCCAGCCTGACCGTGCCATGCTGGCATATTGGCAGTGCTCAGGTGGCACTGCCAGGGTCCCCAAGTAACGCTGTCAGGGTGCCAGGCTGGCAGTGCCAGGGTAAGGTCTCCCACATGCAGCCGTTGAGTCCCAGGTGCCAAGTAAATACGGGTTATTTAAATATGGTGATCTGGGCCCTGTCTGTTGAATTTCACACGACGTTTCCAGCGCCACAAATCTCAAAAGAGGCGTCTCGTGAGATTCAATGGCTTTGGCCCAACACCAAGTCGGCCTCTATGAGGCCGCTGAATTGCGCCAATTGACTTTGTTTTGGTTAAATCATTGTAATTACATAATCTGACATGTAATTGTGAACTAAGAAAACTGTACTTGTATAATGTAATAGATTATGTGTTCAGGTATTTGGCATGTTAATTTTGTCTAAAGCGAATATAATACCATGGTTATGAAGATTTCCTTCTTTCAAATAGGGAGTCTTTATGAAAACAAAGGTCATTTTAAGGGATGTATATTTGTATTGGTAAACATTAGAAACCAGATTTAGTATTAAGTTTGTTTAATTTTAATATTTCTGTGCCTGGAAGGGTAAAACCTATTGTTAGATTACTGCTTACAAAGATGTTTGTATGTATGGGGTTTGGTTAAGTTCCAACTGTATTTCTATTGTGCTTAGAGAGAGTTACATAGTGAAGAATAAATAAAAAGCATAAACATGTAGTGTTGCTAAGCAACTGGGGCTTTATAAGGTAGAGAAGCTTTAATATTTTAGTTTAACTAATTTGTGGGCAGCTGGGAAGATGGGTAGTGAGAGAGAAGGCAGCTCTGACAGCTCTGATAGAAGCATATGATTTTAGAAGGCTAAAGAAGGAACATCTTTCTCAGCCCTGCTAGAAGAAAAGCCATACTGTGGAGCAATGGTTAAAAAAACAGATGCTGAATTCTAAAGTCCAGCTAGTTAAGGAAACTAGAGAAATGAGAAGAAGTATCCAAATCATCTGGAATTAAGTGAACAGTAGACCAAGGTATTGTTCAGAAGAATTCATGGAAGAGTAAACAAAATATTCTGTGACAGACAATTGCAGTAACTAGATTTAAAGTGGGAAAGCAGAGACCTCCGATGTTAGAGGCTGGTTTAGCACAGGGCTAAAGAGCTGGCTTTTAAAGCAGATCAAGGCAGGCCAGCAGCACGGTTCAATTCCCGTACCGGCCTCCCCAAACAGGCGCCGGAATGTGGCGACTAAGGGCTTTTCACAGTAACTTCATTTGAAGCCTACTTATGACAATAAGCGATTTTCATTTCATTTTCATTTCATGTGAGAGCAAGTCACACAAAAGATAACTCCCACCAGCGTCCTGTTTTTTCAATCCTTTTTGCCCAATATTTGGAGATTCTTATGATCAAAACCAGCCTGCCAAACTGTGTAAAGAATTACTGGCAGAATTATGTCAAAACATTTGTAGAAAAAGCCTGCTGGAAAGGGGTCTCAGGCTAATAGTCCAGTGAGGGAGTCGGAGGGAGGGAAGATGGAGCACGCGGCTGCGCCCATCACAGTAGACACGCTGTCTGTGGTGATGGTGCAGGAGTATGGGAAGTTTGGGATACAAATGGACAAAGTGGGACAGCAGACTTCAGAGGTAGGTGCAATGTTCAGAGAATGTGCAAACTCCACATGGACAACGACCCAGGGCCAGGATTGAACCCGGCTCCTCAGCACCATAAGGCAGCAGTGCTAACCACTGCACCACTGTGCCTGATGCCATTTAAATACAATCTGGGAATTGAGCAGGAAAGCAATTGTGAGCAGTTTGCAAAGCAGTCAAGAAAAATAAATCCTAAAGGGGTTGGTGTAAAATCCTGTACTGGATTCACTGTTAAGAGTGGAAGAGAAGCTTTGTTTAAACGTGTCATTTGTAAAACTGGGACTGGATTTTGGAATGCAAACCGCTAAGGGAAAGCATTATTATTAAAACATGTTTTTGGGAGTGGAGTTTGGAAACTTTCATCTGGGGGGGGATTCTGAGGAGAAACCCATAGACACTGACTTAGTTTTAAGAGTGGAGTGGATATGTTTGACCACACTCATCTAGTGTGATTTATTGGGGCTTTTTATGTTAATAAGACCATTGTAGCTTATAGGAGCATTGTCAGAGGCTACATAATCAGCTGGCTTTCATGTGGGTGATCCCTCTCTTAATTACGGCTCAGCAAACACACACATACGTGGAGACAGCAACTCTCGGGTTAAGGTATATTTCTGCTGAGCTGAGTAGCCTGCATTTTGTGATTGTCTGTTCTTCCCAGGAATGTGATTAAGTCTGGTTGGTTTAAGTCCCATCGTGCTTTGCACACAATTCACAATTTCCAGTGCCCATACCCAGAAGTGTGTTGGCTGCTACTCAGGTTTATGTTTTTCTACTACTGATCCTGTCGGTCCTGTTCATTTAACAATCTAAGTATAGAAGTGTATGTTGACTTATATAATACTGTGTTTAAACATTTATCAATCTAAGTATAGAGGTGTATGCTGAATTATATAATACTGTGTCTTATTTACTTTAATCTAACAGTCTACCTCTAGCCCCCTTTCAAAGATGTAGTTGGTAATCCATGTTAATCTTTTAATCTGTGTATATTTAAGCTAATCGTATAATAATCCAAATTTATTATTTAATTTATTATTTTTTTATTTAATAAATGTATTATTATTGCCGCGCTGTAGCACAGTGGTTAGCACAACACTTCACAGCTCCAGGGCCCAGGTTGGATTCCCGGCTTGGGTCACTGTTTGTGCGGAGTCTGCACGTTCTCCCTGTGTCTGCGTGGGTTTCCTGCGGGTGCTCCAGTTTCCTGCCACAGTCCAAAAACGTGTTGTTAGGTGAATTGGACATTCTGAATTTTCCCTCTGTGTACCCGAACAGATGCCGGAGTGTGGCGACTAGGGGATTTTCACAGTAACTTCATTGCAGTGTTAATGTACTTGTGAGACTAATGAAGATTGTTATTATTTCCATAGTTAATAATTTTTTTTTTCTTGTTGTTATAACTCATGGGAGGTCCTGTCACTCTGTTCCTCCACCTTTTATAAAAACAAAATACAAGCTACGGTCTTTTGAGCCAGGGTTCCATTCCGGCATTCTCCCGTCCAATAATAACGAGAACTGGGATTGTAACACTAATAAACTTACCTTTCTTTAGATTCAATAAAATCTGGTTTGATTGGCTCCTGATGAATAAATAAATATATCTGGATTGGTGAAGGCATTATGGTGGAATTTTTTTTTTTTTTTAAACCTTTTGTTACAACCAACCAAGGGAGCCAGTTTACTCCTACTCACCCAGTCATAACACTGGTTTCTCTAGTGAGCAGTGCTGACTGGTCTCTATAGAGGGAGGATATGCTGTTCACCTGAGAAGTTGCATATTAAAGAGACTTCAGAAAAGAGCGTGCGAGTAGTGGGTCAGCAGGCTTCATGATGGTGCTAGCTCAGCTCTCGCTCCAGAGGGGACTAGCCGGTTCTGAGAACATCAGGTGTAACATCACAGGGAAAAAAGTAATTGATTGGCCTGTGAGTATTTTCTCATTTACTTTTAAAAACTTGGAGCATTTTATGAAGTGCAGGCTTTTATTACTAGTTGAAGGTTTATCATAGTTATTAAAGCTTGATCGATTGGCTGTTGAGCATTTCCTAAATGTCTTCACTGGAAAATTTCAATCAGGCTAAATAGAATATTTATTGAACTAATAAGAACATAAACATAGGACTAGACACACTAATAAAAATTTAATCAATAGAATAATTATTTAATTAACTAAACGCTATAAAATTGATAGGACAGGTGATGTGTTGCAGCTTCAGAAATGTGGGTGCTTGTGAACACCTGTTTGACCCAAGGCAAACATGTCTGCAGTAAGTTTCTGCGGCTGGAAGAACTTCAGTAATAGAGTTGCTGAGCTGGAGGCCGAGCTGCAGATACTGCAACACATCAGGGAAGGGGAATATTGCCTGAACACTTTGTTCCAGGAGACAGTCACAGCTCTTAGGATACGTCATCTGATTTGATCCATGGTTAGGGAGGGTATGACTGCGAGTAAGACAGGGAAGGGAATCACGAGAGTAGAGCTGGAGAATACTCTGCCTTTGCAATTGTCCACACATTTGAGGTTCTTGAGGCTTTTATGAACGAAAGCGGTGACTGCAGGTTGGATTAGGGAAATGACCGTGGCATTGTGGTACAGGAAGCTATTCAAGTGGGGAGAGTTCATTGGAATGGAGTGGTAGTAGAGGACAATATATACAAAGGGATAGACATAGTTCTCTGCAGCCAAGGGCAACAGTCCAGAAATCGGTGTTGCCTGCCCGGTGCCAGGGATCAGGACATCTGCTATGACTTGTGTAGGAGGGGCTAGATCCACTTGTTGTGGTCCATGGAGATATCAGCGGCATAGGCACAAAAAAGAAAGAGGTTCTGCTTAGAGAGTGTGAGCAGATGGGGGCTAAATTAAAAAGCAGAACCTCAAAGATAATCTGGATTATTACCTGTGCCATGAGCAAATTGGTGCAGGGTAAATGAGATTAGAGAGTTAAATGTGTGGCTCAAATTGTGGGAGAAATGAGTTTCAATTCCTGGGGCAATGGCCAGTACTAGGGAAAGTGGAATCTGTACCGTTGGGATTGTCTTCACCTGAACTGTGCTCGGAACAGTGTCCTAGCAACTCATAATACTAGGGTAGTAGAGAGGGCTTTGAACTAAATAGTGGAGGTGAGGGATAATGTGAGGGAAGATGTGATATATTAAAGAGAGAGGACAAGGGAAGAGAGAAAGGTAGCAATGAGGAAAGTAATCAGAATGTGGCAGGAAGAGATAGATTGTGCAAACCTAAGAGCCAGCACATAAAACTAGAGGTTGTGAGATTAATAAAAAGGATGAATTAAATGCAGTCTATCTGAATGCACGCAATGTTCACAACAAGGTAGCTGAAATGTAAGGAAACAGATATGGCCTAATTGCTCTTAAGGCTCTTCACCTGAGGAAGGAGCAGTGCTCCGAAAGCTGGTGTTTACAACAAACCTGGTGGACTTTAACCTGGTGTTGTAAGACCTCTTACTGTGCTCTTAAGGAGACATGGCTGCAGGGTGACCAAGGCTGGAAATTGAATGTTCAGGGAGATTCAAATTTTAGGGAGGATAGACAAAAAGGAAAATGAAGTGAGTTAACGCTGTTAATAAAAGATGAGATAAGTATATTAATGAGAGATAGTGAGAGATCAGAAGATCAAGGTGTAGAATTAGTTTAGGTGGAACTATGAAACAGCAAGGGGCAGCAAACATTCATCGGTGTTCATGGGGCACCAAATAGTAGTGGTCGTGTAGGACACGGTATAAATCAAAAATCTAGAGGTGCATGTAACAAAAATAATACAATAATCATGAGGGACTTCAATCTACATATAGACTAGCTCATGAACACGAATGCTGTGGAGGACAAATTCCTGAAATTGGTTTCCTAGAAGACCATGTTGAGGAACTAACTAGAGAATGGGCTATTTTAGATCTGGTATTGTTTCATGAAAAATGGATAATTAATAATCTTGTTGTAAAGGAGCCTTTAGGGAAGAGTATCATAGGACACAAGAATTTTACATAAAATGTGAAAGGAATGTAGTTCAATCTGAAACTAGGGTCATAAATCTAAAGAAATGAACCAACGAAGTTACCAAAGGCGCGTTGGCTGTGATAGATTGGAACTCTACATTAAAAGATATGATGGTAGACAGGCAATTGCTCGTATTTAACAAATTAATATATGGTTTACAACAAATTTACATTTCTTTAATGCACACACAGAAACCCAGCTGGAAAAGTGATCCAACCATGGGTAACAAGATATGTTGAGGACTGTATTAGATCAAAGGAAGAATTTTATAAAGTTGCCAAAAAAGTAGCAAGTTTGGGAGCATTTTAGAATTCAGTGAAGGATGACCAGGAATCTGATGAAGAGAAAATAGAATATGATAGTGAACTAGCACAAAGCATAAAAAGACACTGTAAGTGCTTCTGTATCAAAAAGCACTTTGCAATGGCAAATGTGAACCCATTGAAGTCAGAGATCAGAAAATTTATAATGGGAAATAAGGAAATGGCAGAGGAACTCAACAAATACCTTTTGTCGAGCTTCATGGAGGAAGATGCAAAAAACCTCTGAAATATTGCAGAAATTAATAGGAATGAAAGTTGATAAATCCCCTGGAGCTGATGATCTACATCTCAACGTGTTGAAAGAGGTGGCTGGAAAGATATTGAATGCATTGATGGTCATCTTCCAAAATTGTATACATTCTGGAACAGTTCCTGCAGATTGGAAGGTAGAAAGTGTAACCCTATATATTTAAGAAAGGGAATGGGGAGAGAAATTGAGGAACGACAGATCTGTTAGCCTGACATCAGTATCAGGGAAATGCTCGAATCTATTACAAAAGGATGTGATAACTGGGCTCTGAGAAAGTAATGGTCAGATTGGCAGAGTCAGCCTGGATTTATGAAAGGAAAATCTTGTTTGACAAATCTGTTGGTATTTTTTGAAGATGCAACTAGCAGAATAGATAAGGGAGAACCAGTGTATGTGTATTTACGTTTTCAGAATGCTTTTGATAAGGTCCCCCACAAGAAGTTAGGAAACAAAATTAGAGCGTGTGGGTTTGCGGGTAACATACTGGCACGGATTGAGGGTTGGTTAACGGACAGAAAGAGTAGGAATAAAAGGATCATTCTCAGGTTGGCAGGCTGTGACTAGTGGGGTACCGCTAGGGTCAGTGCTTGGGCACTGGCTATTCACAATATATATATCAATGATTTGGACGCGGAGTCAAATGTAATGCAGGAACTGGACCCGTATCTGGGAATCTCAGGACGGGACGTGTGTAGGATATGGGGATTTTCCAGATTTTGCGTCGGGGTGGTGGTGGGGAATGCTGCGGAATAGGATAATAATTAATACAAACTTAAAGCCAGGCTGATTTCCCGACCCAGCTGGGGCGAGAAGCAAAAGGGTTGAGGCCAGCTTCCACACCGTGAATCCCGATATGAGACAAATAAGGCCAGACCCAAAGAGCAAGGGATCACTGTGCAACAATCTGGATAAGCAGTGCACCAGAAGTAGCCCTCCAGCGCTTTGCGCAAAATAAATCTTTTAAATTTAAAAGTAAATGGGAAAATAACTAAGGGGGGCACACATATTTGTGATTGGGACTACCAATGGAATCCTGTAAATCAACCCTTTGTTAACGAAAGATATGAGACAGCAATAGTTCTAGGGATGTAGAGGAAAGGATGGCGAAGATGATTCTGGATATGAGCGAAAGTAACAGGGTAGTTATTATGGGAGATTTTAACTTTCCAAATATTGACTGGAAAAGATATAGTTCGAGTACAATAGATGGGTCGTTTTTTGTACAGTGTGTGCAGGAGGGTTTCCTGAAACAATATGTTGACAGGCCAACAAGAGGCGAGGCCACGTTGGATTTGGTTTTGGGTAATGAACCAGGCCAGGTGTTGGATTTGGAGGTAGGAGAGCACTTTGGGGACAGTGACCACAATTCGGTGACGTTTACGTTAATGATGGAAAGGGATAAGTATACACCGCAGGGCAAGAGTTATAGCTGGGGGAAGGGCAATTATGATGCCATTAGACGTGACTTGGGGGGGGATAAGGTGGAGAAGTAGGCTGCAAGTGTTGGGCACACTGGATAAGTGGGGCTTGTTCAAGGATCAGCTACTGCGTGTTCTTGATAAGTGTGTACCGGTCAGACAGGGAGGAAGGCGTCGAGCGAGGGAACCGTGGTTTACCAAGGAAGTGGAATCTCTTGTTAAGAGGAAGAAGGAGGCCTATGTGAAGATGAAGTGTGAAGTTTCGGTTGGGGCGATGGATAGTTACAAGGTAGCGAGGAAGGATCTAAAGAGAGAGCTAAGACGAGTAAGGAGGGGACATGAGAAGTATTTGGCAGGAAGGATCAAGGAAAACCCAAAAGCTTTCTATAGGTATGTCAGGAATAAGCGAATGACTAGGGAAAGAGTAGGACCAGTCAAGGACAGGGATGGGAAATTGTGTGTGGAGTCTGAAGAGATAGGCGAGATACTAAATGAATATTTTTCGTCAGTATTCACTCAGGAAAAAGATAATGTTGTGGAGGAGAATGCTGAGCCCCAGGCTAATAGAATAGATGGCATTGAGGTACGTAAGGAAGAGGTGTTGGCAATTCTGGACAGGCTGAAAATAGATAAGTCCCCGGGACCTGATGGGATTTATCCTAGGATTCTATGGGAGGCCAGGGAAGAGATTGCTGGACCTTTGGCTTTGATTTTTATGTCATCATTGGCTACAGGAATAGTGCCAGATGACTGGAGGACAGCAAATGTGGTCCCTTTGTTCAAAAAGGGGAGCAGAGACAACCCCGGCAACTATAGGCCGGTGAGCCTCACGTCTGTAGTGGGTAAAGTCTTGGAGGGGATTATAAGAGACAAGATTTATAATCATCTAGATAGGAATAATATGATCAGGGATAGTCAGCATGGCTTTGTGAAGGGTAGGTCATGCCTCACAAACCTTATTGAGTTCTTTGAGAAGGTGACTGAACAGGTAGACGAGGGTAGAGCAGTTGATGTGGTGTATATGGATTTCAGCAAAGCGTTTGATAAGGTTCCCCACGGTAGGCTATTGCAAAAAATACGGAGGCTGGGGATTGAGGGTGATTTAGAGATGTGGATCAGAAATTGGCTAGCTGAAAGACAGAGGGTGGTGGTTGATGGGAAATGTTCAGAATGGAGTACAGTCACAAGTGGAGTACCACAAGGATCTGTTCTGGGGCCGTTGCTGTTTGTCATTTTTATCAATGACCTAGAGGTAGGCGCAGAAGGGTGGGTGAGTAAATTTGCAGACGATACTAAAGTCGGTGGTGTTGTCGATAGTGTGGAAGGATGTAGCAGATTACAGAGGGATATAGATAAGCTGCAGAGCTGGGCCGAGAGGTGGCAAATGGAGTTTAATGTAGAGAAGTGTGAGGTGATTCACTTTGGAAGGAATAACAGGAATGCGGAATATTTGGCTAATGGTAAAGTTCTTGAAAGTGTGGATGAGCAGAGGGATCTAGGTGTCCATGTACATAGATCCCTGAAAGTTGCCACCCAGGTTGATAGGGTTGTGAAGAAGGCCTATGGAGTGTTGGCCTTTATTGGTAGAGGGATTGAGTTCCGGAGTCGGGAGGTCATGTTGCAGCTGTACAGAACTCTGGTACGGCCGCATTTGGAGTATTGCGTACAGTTCTGGTCACCGCATTATAGGAAGGACGTGGAGGCTTTGGAACGGGTGCAGAGGAGATTTACCAGGATGTTGCCTGGTATGGAGGGAAAATCTTATGAGGAAAGGCTGATGGACTTGAGGTTGTTTTCGTTGGAGAGAAGAAGGTTAAGAGGAGACTTAATAGAGGCATACAAAATGATCAGGGGGTTGGATAGGGTGCACAGTGAGAGCCTTCTCCCGCGGATGGATATGGCTGGCACGAGTGGACATAACTTTAAACTGAGGGGTAATAGATATAGGACAGAGGTCAGAGGTAGGTTCTTTACGCAAAGAGTAGTGAGGCCGTGGAATGCCCTACCTGCTACAGTGGTGAACTCGCCAACATTGAGGGCATTTAAAAGTTTATTGGATAAACATATGGATGATAATGGCATAGTGTAGGTCGGATGGCTTTTGTTTCGGTGCAACATCGTGGGCCGAAGGGCCTGTACTGCGCTGTATTGTTCTATGTTCTATGTTCTATGTTCAAATGGGGCTTGTACAGTAGTTTTCAGGGTTGGCGTGTTGCCAGCTTTGAATGCAGCTGGTTTTCAGGTCCTTCCGGATAAGAAGTCCGCTACCTATATTTCACAAAATTAGATGAAAATGTCAGCTGTGAGGAGGATGCAAAGAAGCTTCTTCAAGGAGATTTTGACAGCTTAAATGAGTGGATAAGAACATGGCAGACGGAATATAATGTGGAAAAGTTTGAATGTATCCACTTTGTTAGGATAAAACAAAAATGCAGAGTATTTCTTAAATGGTGAGAGATTGGAAAGTGTTGATATCCAAAGGAACCTTGGTGTCCTTGTTCATAAGGCACTGAAAGCTAACATGCTTTTTTTTAATTACTTTTTCTGAGTTACAAAGCCAGGGCTCAGAGTGTGGACAGGGGCGAACCCCCAATCCAGCTCCTTGCCTGCTCCAAAAAACAATTCAAATTCAAATTAAATCCAATTCATGGTCCCCACAAGAGAGACATACCAGATCTGACCTAAAAGGCAGAGTAGATACTACACTTGCTCTTAGCCAAAGGCCGAGAAGTAGTAAGCTGATCGGACGGAATATGGAATGTTGTCCTTTATTACAAGTGGATTTGACTATAGGAGCAAAGAAGTCTTGCTGCAATTGTATAGCGCATTAATAAGATTGCAATATAATGTACAGTTTTAGTCTTGCCTAAGGAAGGATCTAC
Organism: Scyliorhinus torazame; assembly: GCF_047496885.1. Classification (NCBI taxonomy): domain Eukaryota; kingdom Metazoa; phylum Chordata; class Chondrichthyes; order Carcharhiniformes; family Scyliorhinidae; genus Scyliorhinus; species Scyliorhinus torazame. Next base: position 350,158,877 of record NC_092707.1, read on the forward strand.
TTGCCATTGAGGGAGTGCGACCAAGGTTCACCAAACTGATTTCTGGGATGATGGGATTGATTGTTTTATGAGGAGGGATTAAGGAAACTGTGCCTGTGTTCTCCAGAGTTTAGAAGAATGAGAGGTGATCTCATTGAAACATACAAAGGCTCAACAGGGTAGATGCAGGAAGGATGTTTCCACTGGCTGAGGAGGTCGATAACCAGGGGACACAGTCTCAAATAGGCTTGAAATGAGACATTTCTTCGCTCAGGAGATGGTGAATCTTTGGAATTCTCTACCCCAGAGCTGAGGAGACTCAGTATTTGAATATGTTCAAGAGAGAGATCAATAGATTTCTAGATATTAAAGATACCATATGAAATGAGGATAATGTGGGAAAATGGCATTGAGGTAGACTATCAGCCATGAAATGGCGGACCTGGCTTGACGGGCCGAGTGGCCTACTTCTCCTGTGTTCCTATATTCCTTCCTAATTTATGAATACAGAGTTTCAGCCAGCCAGCTAAAAATGCAAAGAACTTTGCATATGATTTTGCTTAAGTTTGCTCATAAGATGGTGTGATGAGGAAATATATCAGAAGTTTGATGCCTGGTGTATGATGAACAGGAGGTGCAGGCAATCATTGAGGTGCCTTTTAGTGTGACCGAGGGTGAGTGCATCATTCAAAGGCAAAGAATGGAGTGACAGTGGGGGTGAGGATATAGTAGGCAACAGGAATAGTGGGAAAGTGAGGGGGAGGGGTTGTGAAGAGACTGGAGGAAGCATATATGACGAGAAGAGAGAAGAATGGGAAAGGAGTCAATGAGGGTCAAATTTTCCCTGTAATTTCCATCCCAGGTTAAAGCATGTCTCTGTAGCTTCTGTCTGAAAGGAAATAAGTGAAAAATAGAAGAGAATGGAGAGAAGCAAAAGGAAAAGAGCCAGTGAGCAGTGACAGAGACAAAGAACAGCCACATTAAACAACAGACAAACGAGAGAGTCCAAATTCTCTGACTTACTATATGCAATGCCACAGGTCATCAATCAATAATATATTGAAAAGATTTGTCTGAAATTCCCGTACTGATATTCCTGATTCCCACCGGAACATCAGTGGAAGATTAGCAAAGTCTCTCCAAAAAAATGGGATCCCCCCCCCCCCTCCCCAAAGTTATGGTGGGACTTTAGGATATGTCCTGTGGAAAATGTACCCCTCTGTGTCTGCACACACATCCTGTCAGCTGTACCATTATAAGTTCCAATGTCTCTGCTTATGATGGAAACTGCCTGAGGGGTGGTAGCAGAGTAATATGTTACTGGTCTCATCATCCATAGGCCTGGTCTAGTGTTGCAGAAACATGAGTTTAAATCTCGCCACAATGACTGGGAGAATTTAAATTCAGTCAATTCATAAATCTGGAATAAAATGCTAGTCTCATTAATTATCATGAAATGATCAGATGTCGGAAAAACCTATCTGCCTTAAAAGTGTCCTTGAGGGAAAGAAATCTGCCACCCTTAGCTGGTCTGGCCTATGAATGGCTCCAGATCTACAGCACTGTGGCTGACGCATAGCTGCCCTCTGAAATGTCCCAGCAAGACACTCAGTTGTACCAAACCACTACAGAGAAAAGCACCTATGTCAGATGGACTGCAGCAGTTCAAGAAGGTGGCTGACTGACCACTGCTCAAGGGCAACTAGGGATGGACAGCAAGTGTTGGCCTTGTCAGCCATGCTCACATCCTGAGAACCAGTTTTTAAAAAACATGACATGCTGTAATCAACCCTTCTCAAGTTTACACAGACCATTCCCACTATAAATGTAGCAATTCATAATAAGTTTATACAAATAAAGTAACGTTAAAATTATGTTTGCTTTAGTCTGCTCTCAGCCTACTAATCCCCCCCCCCCCCACCCCTGAAGATTAGAAAATAGTCCTGCCACCTCACTGTATCTATGGAAAGTTAGTATTGCAATTGAAATCGTGCATTTATAAGGTAATTTCCAAACTCTGAGAAGGAACTTTGTTTAACCTTCATACCAGATGTCAGTCAGAAAACTCCACAAATGCTCCAATTAAGAACTTATGTTTAAGAAGTGACCTTTCCTGAACCTGTTGGATCTACAGTTTTTTCAGTCCCACGTTGGTTCTTTCTTCCTGTGTTATCTATATCGTCCAAACTCGTCCCATATTTGATTTTAATCAAAAACCTGCGCATGTCCAGGTCACATATAAAGTACATGTCCTATAAAAATACAAACTCATTGGTTAAAGCTGCAGGAACGTTGTAGCAAATAATTTTAATACTTTAAAATAAATTTTCTGTATACATTGGAAAACAGAATATCAAGGACCAAAATAAGCAAATATCTTTCACATTAGTCTGAAACGGGCTCGGATTTGCCACAGCAGTCTGTGTGGCATTGTTAATTGGGGCTGAGGTCTACCGGAGCTTCCTCGCTGTTTGCTCACCTCAAGTCCACTGACCTGGCCACCCCCAGGTAGATCAGCAGCTTGAGGGGCCAGTCTGGAGCTACTGGCCCAGGACGAGCTCTGCTCCAATAATGAAGTGTTCACAGCCTCCAGTACAATCGAGCATGTCTTAATACCTTGGTCCTATTTCAATTGTATTTCAATTCCAGCAACTGTGAGGATCATTCCAAAATAACCTCCAAAGAAAACGTTAGGTCTTCAAATATTCGTCAAAAATACTATTTATTTAGCATGGTAGAAGTGCAGGGCCGTGCTGAAACCCCTACTTACTATCTGCAGGACCCTTTAACACTGGATTATTAGAAGAATTTACATTCAGCCTGTGTCTCAAATCAGGGAATCTGGACAGGCCTTTATGGCAGCCAAATGAGAGGTTGATAATCCTGGAGCAGGTGCTTTTGGGAGTATCAAAGTCTGTGCTCCATCTGCAGTTTGTATGTCTTTTTCATGTTGCCCTTTCTTTTATATATACATGCACCTCACTGTATCTATGGAAAGTGACATGTCCTTTGCAATGTTTGTGTTGCAATTGAAATCGTGTAATTGAAAGGTAATTTCGGCCGGCCTTGGGTGGTGTTCGTGTTTTTCTAACTTTCTGTTAAAGATCTTGCCCTTTATGCTGGAAAGAGATGAGTAATTCTTGTTGTTGTTCCTCAGCCAATCTCAAAAGATAAATCTGTAAGAGATGTTCCAGAGCTGTTGCCCCTCCAGGTTTAATTAATCGCTTGCATTGCCTATCCAATGGTGACTGCCGCTTCTGTTACCGCTCATTGAGGTTGCTGGATCCCTAACCGGACGATCGGGCGGTTTTTCAAATGTCTGGCTTCTGCTTTCGAATCTGACTCCAGGGACACAACGAATGCATTTTCTCGGTCACCCCAAGGATATTTGGGGGAAGGTTGGTTCCAGGTTGTCTCTTCCCATGTCCACTCCCACTCCCAATGTGCGCGACACCTGAGCACCAATCCATGCTCAGATGTTCAGCATAATTTGATGCCAATGAGCCGATCTGAAGAAAACATCACCTGATGGGCAGGTTGAAGTAGCTGAATGGCTTCCTTGAGGTCGCTGGGATTTAGGAACAAGCCAGCAGTATATATGAGAGCTCTGCATGGCACCTATGGTCATGCTACAGCTAGCCGAGGAACACTAGAAGCATCAGGAATCGTTAATTTCCAGCATGTTCGCCCCATACGAGTACACACGCGTACCAAAAATCATTTGATTCTTGTGTTATTCCTCTAAGCATCTGTTTCTTGCATGTCACCCAGCTCTTGACCAGCCCGAGACTGGAAGCTTCTTCTGCAAATACTCGGAATTTGACGAGACGTATAGTAGAGGCATTTGTTAGAAATACTTGATAGAAACTACTAAAATACAATTCCCCCTAAAGAATAAATACTTTCCCTTCTCCCTAACCTCTGAACTAAGCAGCTAATTCTGCGCCAGCTAACCCTAAGTGAAGCGTCGCTGTTAGTAAACATTTGCCCTAAGACTACAACTTACTGCCTGACCTCCTCCGCCGGCAGAACGGCTGCTATTGCCGGGGTGGCAGAGGTGCCGCTGAAATCAGCAGCCCTCCCAGTCTCTTCGTGTGTGTTTCCATTAAGTTTCGTGTTCACGTGTGCAGACTCCTCCTCGTACAGCCTTACCCCGAGGCCTGAATGCGTGGCCTTGGGTAAGTTTTAATTGGGTTCAGGGAACTGACAGCTTGAAATGACCTTTAGTATCTCCACTGAAAAGGCCAAACTGCCTAAAAAAAAGCAGGTTGGTGAGCTTTCCGGCGGCACCACTGCGAGGTGCTGCCACATTTATCAGCCCACTTTCCTGCTGGGACCTTCAATCTGCAGTGAATAGGGTTGAGCAAGGTTACATCCTAGCCTGCTCCACCACCCCGCACCTCAGCAAGTTGGCTGTGTGTGTTTACAAGCTCTGAGCCGCGAGGCTGATGGGATAAATCAAAATGTTTACCAATCCCTCAGGTCTCTCTGAGTGGCTTGTTTATATTTTTGTTCAACAGATGGGGAGTTTCAGACCTTTGCTGAGCTGACATTCGGTCGCGCCAACTTGATCATTTCTCCCAGGGTTAAAAGTCAGTTCATCATTTTGTAGTTAAACTGTGAATTTTGACCTGAGAGCATCTGTCCACGGCTGAGATCCTGCAGATCAGGTCTTGCAGCCATAAACGCCTCAGCCCGGATGGCTCAGTCAGTGGGGGTGAGGGGGGAGGAATTTCCCATTCACTCATACAATGTGGGAGGGGGGGGGGGGGGGAGGTCACAATCAAGTCTCCAGCCATTCGGCCCCTCTGGCCCGTGTCGTCCTTTCTCCTCCACAGAAACCACCTCCCCGGCTGCATCACTCGCATCAGTTGAGATATTCCAGTGATAAACTCCTGCCGCAGCGAGCCGACCTGAATTTCAGCTCGTGGTAACAGTGCACGAAGCTGTGGTAGATGAACGTGATGGGCAGCGCCAGCAGGACGATGCCGCTGACCACACACATCCCCCCGAGGATCCTGCCGGGGACGGTGAACGGGTACATGTCCCCGTACCCCACCGTGGTCATGGAGATGATCACCCACCAGCAGGACGCCGGGATGCTGGCGTAGGCGGGGTTTTTATCTTCCAGGTCCAGCCCGCTCTCCAACAACTGGGCCAGGGCGCCGAATATGGCCATGGCCACGCAAATGAACACCAGGAGCATGACCATCTCCCGGTAGCAGCGTTTCAGAGTCAAGCCCAGTGTCTGCAGGCCAATGAAGTGACGGGCAAGTTTGATCACCCAGAAAATCCTCATCATCCTCAGCACCCTGAGGGTCACCCCAGCCCGCTGGAGCTGCGAGTTCTCCCCGGTGAAGAAGGACATCAGCACCGAGATGTAATAGGGCGCGATAGCCAACAGGTCAATGATGTTCAGGGGCTTCCTCACGAAATCGCACTTGTTCTTGGAGACGAGAAACCTGACGATGCACTCGGCGGTGAACCAACCCATGCAGATCGCCTCGATTATCCTGGAGAGGCAAAACGAGAATAACAAAAGTAAAACAAGCAACGGGGACTGAAACACAACGAGATACATAACGATGTTTGGATGGAATGGCTAAGGAACAGAGAAGGCAATAGGTGAACTTGCATAACAACCACCCACGCAGCACCACCAATACCACTGAAACATGTACACAAGCGGCTCAGTGTTTACCCGCCATCGAGGGTGTCGTATCAGAGTGGCCAAATCTGGTGAAACATAAGAAGGGACACGGGACTGGGAGCGGGCGGGGCTGCTGGTGACCAGAACAGCGGGAGGCGTCTGGGGTTCACAGCTTGTCTTGTGGAGCCGCAATGTTATCACCTCTGTGCTGGCCGACTGCCCCCGCTCAAATCACCCAACTAACTGCGTGTCTCTCAGTCTCCCACAGGCTGTCCTGGAAATACAGCACAAAAGGCGTCCCTCAATCACGCTGGACAAATAGTCAAAAGAAGGGGCAATCCCTTTAACTGCGGGACAGTTGTCCGCCCCGATCAAAAGTATTCCGCTATCTCTGCCAGAGTACAGACTATTGAGAATAATAGTGCAGTACACAATATTTGATGGGTGTCCCTGTCCAGCAACTCTCCGCACAATCAAACCGGTATCAAATCAATCCGGTTCAGTCTGAGCGGGGGGCGAAGCGCCAGGAGCAGAGTGGCCTTCCTGATCGTAGGAACAGGTAGTTGGTATCTGAGCCTCACTGATTTGAAGAATTCCTTCCCCTCCTCCTCCTTTTCTAACCTCGGACTTCTCGCATTTCACCCAACTGTGCTTCTATCTCGGTCACCGTAACTTTTTTAAAAGGCGTGTTCCTTTTGTCCTGGGAAGAACACTTGGGACTGCTTGCAGTAAGAAAGAAACCTGAATTTAATTGCGACATCTGGCACGTCATACACGCCGTTAAATTTGTGATAAACTAGTTAGTCACGCTTACACTTTGATTCCATCCCCCATCAACAATTGGATTTGCTTTTACAGGGCAGATTCCTCTGTGTATTCCAGGAAATACATCAAATTTATAATGTCTAATCGCGAGCGATGTTAAAACTATACAATCAATAGTTTTTTTTAACAATCCCCTTAAAGCCCCACTTCACTATCAGTGAAGTCATTTTCAATTGAGGCCGCCCTAATGTGCCAACCAGGCTCCCCACACATAGATGACAGGATAATTTGTTTTAAGCATCCGTTGAGGGATATATATTGGACAGGACAGCGTCCGAACTCCCCCTCTCCTCTGGGAAACCTGTTCTAGGGAGCAGGAGAGCGCCTTCGTCTAAACTCTAACCGGGAAGGTGGCACATCCGACAGTGCAGAATAACCCAATCGGCAAATTTGCTCAGAGCAAGGAGCTAAAGACTGAATATTGGGTTGGCCACCCCGGTTTTCTTCAAAGGCCAGCGGGTCATTTATATCCACAGCTTCAATAGTGTAGCACTCCTTCAGTACCATCAGCTTTCATGGTGAGCTCAACCCTCTATGGTGGAACCTAGAGTCAAAACCTTCTCCTCAGAGGGGAGAGGGATATTCCTGAGCGGTAACTTTACATTAAATACGTGTTTTTCTCACCAACAGATTTTAAGCTAATTTGACATGGAGTGTGTCAGCGCATCTTAGCCAAATAGGAAAGGAGGTGCACTGAGAAAGTGTCTGACAATCACCTTGGAGACATTTGGAGTATATTTAATAACAGTGGGGGCATTACCGTCAGCCGCACATGGATTTTGCATCGGAGTAATTTGAAGGGCATAATAAGAAAATGTGTGGACTGCAATTAAGCAGCCGCGAAGCTTTGAATGTAGGTTGTTTTTTTAGCATTTTAATCATTAAGTACCGAGAGTTCTGTGGAGACAGTACTTGACAGTACTTTGGACCAGAGTGTCATTTAATCCTTGATGTTCAGAATGAAATAGGCTTCTGAGGTTTGACTTTACGCGTGTTTATTTGTTAGTTAAGCGGAAGGACTCGTGGCTGTGTTATATAAAAGGCAGGAACTTTGTTCTGCTTGGGAGCTTGGGATTGTCGCTGTTTACTGAGCATGTAAACAAGGATTGGAAGAGAACTGGTTGTGTGAACATGTTTTGTATGAAAAGGTTAATTGTTCGGGGGAGTGTACTTCTCTCCTGCGTCCAAATAGATCCCGAATTCCTCATTGAAATATATCAATTATATTTTTAAAAATTCACACAACCTCAATCCCATCCAATTAACATTCAACGTTGCACATTAAAAATCATTCCAGATCTCGCCCATGTTTGCAAGTTGCAGAATTAAGCGGAAACTTCCATCGATGCTGAGATCCAGTCCCCTGATGGACAGGCCACGGAAAAGCAACCCGCCTCCGATGAAAACGGGGCTCGATCCTGTAAAATCTGACGAGGAGAGATCCTCTGGCGGGTTCTGGCATGATTTGCTTTCATATCTGTCATTTGGGAAGGTGTGCGTGGAAGGGGAGATGTGCAGAGATGGAGAAAGAAACTTGCATTGTGTACCATCTTTGACGCCCCCACTCCCCTTCAGGTTTTTAGGTCAAATTATTTTTGTACCTGTCGTCAGGTAGGAAATGCAGCAGCCAAATTTGCAGAGGACATGGTCCCTAAATAGCAAAAAGTTCAGGGATAAATGGTGCCCCCCCCCCCCCCCCCCACACACGTTTCTTCAGATCGTTCACATCCACGTATCTCAAAAGTTGGCTCCTCCAACACTGCAGCACTCGCTCAGCAGGCACTGAAGTGTCAGTCCGGATTAGGCGCTCGAGTGTCTGGAGTGAGGTTTGCCCTGAGCCTACCTGCTTTCTGGCCTCGACGCCATTTAGCCAAGCTTTGAGGGAGATCTGTAAACAACCCACTCTTATTTGCACACGAATCTGACCAATCTAAATTTGCAACTGCAAGAACCCGAGCGATAAGTAAACCGAGGGAGTTGTGTTTTGTCAATTTTTGCTTTGTGGAACAAAAAACACCCTGAAAACAGACGCAAGGAGTACAGAGATAAACACGAGACAGAAAGACTTGGAGACCGCATTGGAGGACAAAGGACATTCACACCCATCGAGAAACTTAACACCATAATTTCAGAAGGAGTTATAGATACCCTGATGGTCCCATTAAATTCTCTGTGTACCTGTGCTCCTCCACACTGTTGTTCTCGGCTGTCTTCCAGTCTGGCAGTGTGCTGGCGCACAACACCACCATGGAAACGATGACGAACACCACGGACACGGTGGCCAGAATCTGGGCGGCCACAGACGAGGTGGGCTCCTCAAAAGTCCTCCTCATCCTATCCAGCCACTTCCTGTTGGACGGCGAGCTCTTTTTCAACTCCTTTTTCTTCTGCTTCCTCAGCTCTTCCTCCTCCTCGGAGTAGAAGGTGTAGGTGTCGGACATCCTGTCATCCAGGCGCCTCTGGCAGCAATATTCGAGGTGCGAGCGGTCCAGGCCCCAGTAAATTAACTCGTTGTAAAAGGACAGCTCGCACATGTGAGGGACGAAGCGGAGCTTCCCGTACTTGACGTAAAGCATGATGAAGCCAAACGCCTCGGAGTGCCTGTCAAAAAAATACTCGTTCCTCTCGTGATCATAGTCGTCGCACACCTCCAGCACCTCCTTCTCCGAGGCACAGCCGTGAAGCCTACTCACTCTCCTGAGGGGGAAGTCCTTGATCACGTCCTTGGGGAACGAATATCGGGTCCCCCCCACATTCAGGATCAGGGGTCCGCTTCCAAACTTCATCCTCGGGCGACCCCCGAAGCTGGCTGCACATTGGGCGGGGTGTGCATGGGCCCCCGCCGCTGGAGCATTGACTTGGGCAGCTCCCTCCCCCCCCTCCCCCCCCACCACCACTTTCCAAGGCTGACGAGGCGGGAAAGTTGTCAGTGGTGTGAAGTGGAGCTCCTGGCCGGGGTGGGGAGGGGAGCGATGCTGGAGAGTGGCGAGGCGCAGGTGCTGTGTGTTGGTCCTGTCTCGCTCTGCCTCTCTCTGTGCCTCTCTCTGCCTCAGCCCCACAGACTGGGTAGCGAGCAGGACTCCGACACTGGAATGACGCGCGAAAAGCTTCCACTAACCACAGCGCCCCTCCAACCAACAGCCTGCAGTCGACAGAGGAGAGAGAGACTGTGCAATCTCTGATCCGCGCTTTCACGTAATGCTACACCTCCAGCCTGACTGCCTTATTTGGACCAGTGAGTGTTTACAACTATTACCGAAACAAAGATGATCTGAATAAACAATGGGTACGCTTCCAACCCTTTCTGGAACAATTAATCGCGACCCGCTTAAAATTCTCTTTCAATAAAACCTATCTTCGCTCTGCTAGTCTTTGTTAAGACTTTCTTTTGCTTTTTCAGTTCAAACGCTATTTCAGTTGGAGCCGTGGAGGCAGAGCGAAAGTTAAGGCAGTCCTTTATACTCTCAACCGTCCCCTAATGTTACATCAGGCGCTTCATTCCCAGGACAAGGAAGAGGGAGAAAGCGCGCAGAGTCTCTGGACTGACACTGACTCAGTGCTGTGCGTTTCCCGGTGTCTCTGTCCCATTGTAGATTTCAGAAGTAATAGTCCAGCGTGATTTCTCTTTTGTAATCAAGTCGCAGACGGACAGAAGTTCTTCCCCTTTAGAGTCAGTAGACTAGGACGCAAATACAAGATGTAAATTATGCCCCAGAACAGTTGCTGAGAAATGGTTTTGCGCGGGCCAGCATTTCCGGAGTCATAGTAAAACACGAACTTAATTATTCAAAGTCCCCGGTTTTTTTTTTCAATTAAATCGACAATGGATTGGATGCATTCAGTGAATATGAGAAGGAGGACTCATTATGGGCACATCTCAAACCATCAGCGAATACTTTCCTGGAACAGACTGGAAGGGACGTTCCTGCTGCTCTGGCCAATCGATTTATGGCTGTTAGGTTTTTTATGATGTGGAGATTAGGTTTTTTATCGCTAGGGAAATACACCGACCATAGTTCCGATCTAATTTCCCATTGCAAACAAAAACATAGTTGCAATAAAACCGAAGAATAGATAGCAGGCAGTAATTGAAGGGACAGTCAGTTCAGATGCAAAGGAGCTGTCTTCAAAGCCATTCCACCCACCAAGTTCACTTCGAAGACAAGTAGTTGTCGAGACTTTCAATCCGGCCTCAGAATAATTTCAAATATGATGATCATTTTTTTCCGCAATGTAGTGCAAAGTACATTATTAAGAATTCAAAAGTTATACCTTTTGCCTTTAACATTACTAAGTCGAATCAGGAGTGCTCAATACCGTGCACTTAACACATTTGATACTTTCTGCGGTTGCGGTGCAATGGGAACGATGCGTGGACTACAGCAAAGTGTGAAAGCAGAGAATTGGCCACCCAATGCAACTGCCAAGCTACCCAGGCGACTTTGATCCTCCTGGCCTCTACAATCATACTAAAGCAGCAGAGTGGGGGCTTTAGCACAACCCCTCCTCCCCTGTAACCAAATTCATTAGTGTAGGTTGAGCTGTAAAGTGTGACCTCCAGACATATAGTGATGGGAAGTGGCTGATGCGATGGCTGCAAACACACCCAGATGTTGTAGTCCCCAAACTGGTGGTCTGTGGATGACATTTGGTCATTGGATGTACCCTGAAGCAGCATCAGCATTAGGCAGCAGAATCTAACAACCCAGCTGCCCTATTTAGCACAGCTAGTCAGTTTTCACCAGAGGGACTAATAAAAGGAGGCCTGGGCTGCACGGTGGCACAGTGGTTAGCACTGCTCCCTCACAGCGCCGAGGACCCGGGTTCAAATCCCGGCCCTGGGTCACTGTCTGTGTGGAGTTTGCACATTCTCCCTGTGTCTGCGTGGGTTTCACTCCTACAACCCAGAGATGTGCAGGGTAGGTGGATTGGCCACGCTAAATTGTCCTTTAATTGGAAAAAAATAATTTTGTACTGTAAATTTATTTTTAAAAATAAAATGAGGCCTAAACATAGCCTGATTCTTACCCTACTGCCCAGCATCCCACAGCTGGGAACAATCCAATCCAGTGACAAGAAAGTACAGAAGTCCGAAAGTCTAAATAATCAGTTTGGGATTTTTAAAGGCCTGGCATCATGATTTAACAGGGAAGAGTAAAGATTTATTTGACTCAAATGGAACAGGAGTCTTAAAATAAGTCAAGCGGGCCATCTCAAAGTGAATAGTAAAATTATGGTTCGGCCTCAACAGGAGTATTGCATCCAATTCTATCTTTGGAAAGATGTGAAGGCTTTGGAGAGGGGGCTGAAAAGGTTTTCGAGAGTGGCTGCAGGGATGAGGCAGTTAGTTCAGTTATGCGGATGATTTGGAGAAGCTGGGCATTTTCCTCTTCAGAGAAGAGAAGCTTGAGAGGAGATTTAATTGAGGTGTTCAAAATCCTGAGGTGCCCAGATGGAGAAGATAGGGGAAACTGTTCCCATTAGCAAACCAGGGAACATCGATTGGCAATATAACCAACATGAGGAAAATCTTTTTAATGCAGCGAATGGTTAGGATCCGGAATAGACTACCTGAGAGAGTGGAGGTGGCAGACACACTGGTGGCTTTCAAAACTGAATTGGCTAAGCAAGTGAACAGAAATAAATTGCTGGGCTGTGAAGAAGGATGGGGTTAGCTGTGTTGTTCTTGCAGAGACCCAGCAGGAACATTATTGGCTGAGTGATCTCTCTTTCTGCTGTTACCATTCTATTAGTCTATTGTCGAAGCAATTACTTTATATTTCCCAAAACTAGCTATCTCAAGCAGAAGGTAGCAGAGTTATCTGAAAAATACTCTCCTTTTCATCAATATAGCAATTTGTTGAGATTTTTAAAATGTTTGATCTAGAGTCTTCTAAATAGAAATGGGCAGCACGGTAGCCTTGTGGATAGCACAATTGCTTCACAGCTCCAGGGTCCCAGGTTCGATTCCCGGCTTGGGTCACTGTCTGTGTGGAGTCGGCACGTTCTCCCCGTGTGTGCGTGGGTTTCCTCCGGGTGCTCCGGTTTCCTCCCACAGTCCAAAGATGTGCGGGTTAGGTGGATTGGCCATGCTAAATTACCCTTAGTGTCCAAAATTGCCCTTAGTGTTGGGTTGGGTTATGGGGATATGGTGGAGGTGTGGACTTTGGTTAGGGTGCTCTTTCCAAGAGCCGGTGCAGACTCGATGGGCCGAATGGCCTCCTTCTGCACTGTAAATTCTATGTTCAAAGCATAAAGCATTAAATACAAGCTTTAGATTGCCAGTTTAAAGATAAAATTATTATTATTTTCACTGATACCTACTCATTCAGCCAAATCTCCCACATTTAACTACAGGTTGTGTTAAAACAATGAAATGCTATTGTAGATTACATACTTGGCCTCTTCTACAATAAATGTTTCTTTTTTTTTAGAAAGCATTTTATTGAAGCATTTGTTATTTTATCATTTTAACACTCTAAACAACTGAGCGGTCCGACACACGCAACAACCTCACAGTAACATACCCAACTTCCCCACGCCATATCCCCTGACTACCCGTATATTAGATTTCCGACCCGTATTCTTCACTGCCATGCCTCGCTTCCCCCTCCTCCGCCCCCCTTTCCCCACCCCCACCCCCTCTTCTGCTGATGGTCAGTTTTCCTTAAAGAAGTCGATGAACCTCCGAGCGAACCCCTGAATTGAACCCCTTAAGGCAAACTTAATCTTCTTTAGCCTGAGAAACCCTGCCATGTCACTAACCCACATGCCTGACTTTGGGGGCTCCGAGTCCGTCCATCCCAGCAAAATCCGTCTCCGGGCCACCAGGGAGGCAAAAGCCAAAACGTTGGCTCTCTCCCCTGCTGGGCTATGGGATCTTCCTACACTCCAAATATTGTCATCTCTGGACTCGGAATAACCCTCCCTTCCAGGACCTCTGACATGACATCTGAGAATCTCTGCCAAAATTCCCTCAGCTTCGGACACACCCAAAACATGTGTATGTGATTCGCCGGGCTTCCCCCACACCACCCACATCTGCCTTCGACCTCCTTGAAAAACCTGCTCATCTGCGCACAGTCATATCAGCCCTGTAGACCACCTTGAACTGGATCAGGCTCAGCCCGGCTCACGACGAGGATGAATTGACTCTCCCCAGGGCCTTTTCCCATAGTCCGACTTCCAACTCCCCCCCCCCCCCCCCCCAACTCGTCCTCCCACTTCCTCTTCACCTCCCCGATTGGGACACCTTCACACTCCATCAATTCTTTATATATTTCCAAGACCCTCCCCTCCCCAACCCCCGTTTTTGACATCACCTTATCCTGCAGTCCCCTTAGAGTGAGGTGAGGAATGTCTGGAACCTGCCTCCTGACAATGTCTCGTACCGGCAGGTACCGAAACCCGTTCCCACCCGGAAATTCAAACTCCTCCTCTAGCTCCTCCAGGCTCGGGAAACCCTCCTCAATGAAGAGAACCCCAAATCTCTGGATCGTTGCCCGCTGCCACCTCCTAAAGCCCCCGTCCAGGCCCTCTGGAGCAAACTGGTGGTTGTCACAGATCGGTGACCACACCGACGCCCCCTCCAGTCTCATGTGCTGCTTCCTTGCCCCCACACTCCCAGGGCTGCCACTACCACTGGGCTTGTGGAGTACCGAGCCGGCGAGAGCGGCAAAGGTGCCGTTAACAGAGCCTCCAGACTCGTGCCCTTACAAGATGCCGCCTCCACTTGCTCCCACGTCGACCCCTCCCCCACTACCCACTTCCTAACCATCGATATATATATTTTAAAAAAAATATTTAGAGTACCCAATTATATATTTTTTCCAATTAAGGGGCAAATTAGCATGGCCAATCCACCTAACTTGCTCATCTTTGGGTTGTGGGGGTGAAACCCATGCAGACATGGGGAGAATGTGCAAACTCCACACGGACAGTGACCCAGGGCCGGGATTCGAACCCGGGTCCTCAGCGCCGCAGTCCCAGTGCTATCCACCATCGATATATTAGCCGCCCATTAATAACTAATAACGTTCGGAAGGGTCAAGTCCCCCTCCCACGCCCCCATTCCAGAAGGACCTTCTTCACCCTCGGGGTCTTCCCAGTCCCTATAAAATCCAAGATCGCCTCGTTCATCTTCCTGAAAAATACCTTAGGGATGAAGATTGGGAGACACTGAAACACAAACAGTAATCTCGGGAGGACTGTCACCTTCACAGTCTGTACCCTCCCCGTCAATGATAGCGGGAGCACGTCCCAACTGTGGAAGTCCCCTTTCATTTGCTCGATCGTCCTGCCCAAATCTAACTTACGGAGCTGACCCCAGTCCCTTGCCACCTGGATCCCCAGGTACCTAAAACTCCTTCCCACCACTTGAAACGGCATCACCCTCAGTCTCCTCTCCTGCCCCCTTGCCTGGATCGTCAAGACCTCGCTCTTGCTCATGTTTAATTTGTAACCTGAGAACCGATCAAATTCCTCCAATATCCCCATAATTCCTGCAATTACCCCCAATGGGTCAGTTATGTAAAGAAACAAATCGTCCGCATAGAGCGAGACCCTATGCCCCACAGCCCCTCTCACTATCCCCCGTCAAATGTTCAATGACCTAAGCGCCATTGCCAAAGGCTCTATGGCCAGGGCAAACAGTAGTGGGGAGAGTGGACACCCCTGCCTTGTCCCCCTACACAGACTAAAATAATCTGACCGAACCCGGTTGGTCCTTACATTCGCCACCGATGCCTGATATAGTAACCGGACCCAATCCATGAATCCATGCCCGAACCCAAACCGTCCCAGGACATCCCATAGGTATTTCCATTCTACCCGATCAAAGGCTTTTTCTGCAGCCATGGTCACCACCACCTCGACCTTGCGCCCCTCCGCTGGCATTATTATCACGTTTCGGAGCCATCTAATATTGGACGTCAGGTGACGTCCCTTCACAAATCCCGTCTGGTCCTCCCCTATAACCCTTGGTCACAATCCTCCCTACATGTGGCCAAGATCTTTGCCAGCAATTTCGCATCCACATTTAAAAGGAAGATCGGCCTATTTGACCCACAACTCTCCGGATCCTTATTCTGCTTCAAAATAAGGGAAATCAAAGCCTGCGATAACATTGGGGGGGAGCACTCCCAACTCCTTAGACTCATTAAAAGCCTTCACCAGGAGCGGCCCCAGCAACCTAGAAAACCTTTTATAGAAATCAACCGGGTATCCATCAGGTCCCGGAGCCTTACCCGATTGCATCGCCCCCAACCCGTCTATCACCTCCCAGAGCCCAATTGGGGCTCCCAAGCCTTCCACCAACTCCTCGTCTATCCTTGGGAACTCCAGCCCCACCAAGGATCGCTTCATCCCCTCCTTCCGGCTGGGGCTTCTGATTTATATAATCTACTGTAAAATTCCTGAAACATGTCGTTCACCCCCGCCGGATCCACCACCACCTTCCCCCCTGTATCCTTTACTTTCCCAAACTCTCTCGCAGTCTCCTGTTTCCTCAGCTCATGCGCCAGCATCCTGCTGGCTTTTTCCCCATATTCATACACCGCCCCTTCACCCTCCTCAGCTGTCCCTCCGCCTTACCTGTGGACAGGGGCCCAAATTCCAGCTGCAGTCTCCGACGCCCCTTCAAAAGCCCGTCATCCGGAGACTCCGCATACCTCCTGTCCACCTGTAAGATTTTGCCTATCAGCCTGTCCAGCTCCGCCCGTCCAGCGGTCTCCTTATGGGCCCGAATTGAAATGAGTTCCCCCCTAATAACTGCCTTCAGTACCTCCCACACCACCCTTGCCAAGATCTCACCCGTGTCATTAATCCTTATGTAACCCTGAATGGCCTCCCTCACCTGCTCGCACACCTCATCCTCCGCTAGCAGCCCTACATTTAACCCCATTGCGGCCGCTGGGTCTTTCCTTTGCTAACTTGCAGGTCTACCCAGTGTGGGGCGTGGTCTGACACCATTATTGCTGAATATTCAGTATCCACCATCTCTGCCAGCAGCGTTTTGTCCAGCACGAAGAAGTCTATCCGGGGATACGCACATGGGAGTAGAATGAAAACTCCTTACTCCTTGGCCTCCCGAACCTCCACGGATCCAACCCCCGCCTCTCCCCCCTCCCCACCCACACCCCCACCCCTCACCCCCATGTGCTCCACGAACCCCTGCAGCTCATTTTCCATAGCTGACGCCTTTCCAGACCTGTGACTCGACCAATCCAGCCTCGGATCCAGGACCGTGTTAAAGTCTCCACCCATAATTAGTCGATGTGAATCCAGGTCCGGGATCTTCCCTAGCACCCTCCTAACAAACTCAACATCATTCCAATTTGGGGCGTGTATATTCACCAATACCAAAGCCATTCCCTCCAGCTTCCTCCTAACCATAATGAATCTACCCCCCGAGTCTGCCTCTATCTCCTCCACCTCGAATGCCACCCGTTTTTGACCTGGATTGCCACCCCCTTTATTTTGAAGACCAATCCTGAATGGAAAACCTGCACGACCCATCCCTTCCTCAACTTAATCTGGTCCCCCATCTTAAGATGTTTCTCCTGCAACATGGCCACGTCCACCTTCAGTTGACTCAAGTGCATGAACACATGGGCCTTTTTGACTGGCCCATTCAGTCCACGAACGTTCCACGTGGCCAGCCTAGTCGGGGGGGCACCCCGCACCCCTCCCCTGCCGATCAGCCATAACCTCTCTTAGGCCAGTCTTTGGCCCATGTCCCGCACCTTTCCTGGCCCGCCCTCAGGCAACTATCGCCATCAACCCTCCTCCTCCGCACCTTGAAAGTCCCCTCCCCGTCAGCAGTCTAGCCCCCCCCATCCCCGCCCAACCCACCCGTCCCCTCCCATCCCCACCCTTACATCAGTCTTCAGCCCACTCCCCACTTTGCTTCCTTGAACTAGCCCTCCCAGCAAGCCTGGCAGCCCCCGCCCCTGGCGCCTAGCATCTTACTGGTTCCCCGCCCCCCTGCTCTTCGTGCAAACATTCAAGACAAAGGCGAGAAGCAAAAACAAACAAACAATCCCTGCCAAGGTCCGAGTTCAAAGGCCCACCCCTCCTCCCTTAACAAAGTACGATATACCAGCCTAACCCCAAATAGAACCGAAAAAACGAAAAGAAACAAACAGAACATCCAAAATAAGTCAGAACATCGCAAATCAAAAGTTCAAAGTATTACAAAGCATGGCCCGGTTCCCCGCAGTCAAAGTTCAAGGTCCTCCTTCTCCGATCAGTTTATTCTCTTTCATAAAGTCTACTGCATTCTCCGCCGAGCCAAGGTACAGTTCCCGGCCCTCATAGGTCACCGGGTACAGCAGTCCAAACTTTATGCCCTTCTTATACAGGGCCGATTTGACCTTGTTGAAACTTGCTCCCCTCTTTGCGAGTTCTGCTCCCAGGTCCTGGTACATCCAGATCTCGACATCCTTCCATGTACACCTCCTCGTCTGCCTGGCCCACCTCATAATGCGGTCCTTGTCCAGGAACCGATGCAGCAGTACCACCATCGCCCTCAGGGGCTCACTCCCCAGGGGCTTGCACATTAACGCCCTATGGGCCCGGTCCACCTCCAACGGTCTTGATACATGATCAATGACCACGAAAGCGAGGTTGTAGTCCAACTGAAGGCTTTAATAAGCTAGATATTTCCCCCAGCAGCTCAGGTACAGAATGAAGGCTGCTGGGGCGGCACGGGTTCTTATACCCCGCCTAGCAAGGTGGAGCTATCATACATTCTAACCAATAGAAAGCATACAGTTTCCACCAATGGTGCTTTAGCCGATCAGGTACCATAATACCTATAATACCACATTCGCCCCCTGTTAAAAAGGAGTCCGGCGGGGGTGGGGGCCTGAAACTACAAAACATGGCAACGTGGTATAATTAGTTATGGAGGTACCGTAATACCTCAGTACACTGTTTAGTAACTATTTACAATTCTGATAGCTATGTACATTTGACGGTTTATATTTACAGTTTACAATTAAAATGAAGCAATCAGTCGATCGGGGGCCCTGGTCGTCCTCTGTGATCGTTGGAGCTTCGGTGGTGACTCCGGTGGATGCTCGGGCGTCTGTGACTCCGGGAACGTGGCTTTGATCTCCATGGCAGCTTCGGCACCCCTAGACGGCGCTGGTGGGGAAAACGGTTGACCTTGGAAGGGAGCGCCTGCAGGGGGCATCGGTGGGTGGGGGAGCCTAGACGGGGCTGGCAGAAGGACAGATCCTCCTGTAAGGTGCTGTGGTGGAGGGGAGGGTGGGACTGGTGGCTGGGATGTGCGTTGGGTTCCGGCGGGCGCCAGGTCCCGTAGGGAGACCGTATCTTGTCGGCCGTCGGGGTACGCCACGTAGGCGTACTGGGGGTTAGCATGGAGCAGATGGACCCTCTCGACCAACGGGTCCGACTTGTGCGCCCGCACGTGTTTTCGGAGCAGGATGGGTCAGGGTGCTGCCAGCCAGGTCGGGAGCGAGGTCCCAGAGGAGGACTCCCTAGGGAAGACAAGGAGACGTTCGTGGGGTGTCTGATTGGTGGTTGTACAAAGCAGTGACCGGATGGAGTGGAGGGCATCCGGGAGGACCTCTTGCCAACTGGAGCTTGGGAGGTTCCTGGACCGTAGGGCCAGTAGGATGGTCTTCCAGACCGTTCCGTTCCCCCTCTCTTCCTGTCCGTTACCCCGGGGGTTGTAACTGGTCATCCTGCTTGAGACGATGCCCTTGCTGAGCAGGAATTGACGCAGTTCGTCGCTCTTAAAGGAAGACCCCCTATCACTGTGTATGTAAGCGGGGAACCCGAACAGTGCAAAGATGCTATGGAGGGCCTTGATGACGGTGGTTGCGGTCATGTCGGGGCAGGGGATGGCGAATGGGAACCGGGAGAACTCGCCAATCATGTTCAGGAAGTATGTGTTGCAGACGGTAGAGGGGAGGGGGTCTTTGAAGTCCATGCTGAGGCGTTCAAAGGGATGGGAAGCCTTTATCAGGTGCACTTTCTCTGGTCAGTAGAAGTGCGGTTTGCACTCCGTGCAGATTTGGCAGTCCCTGGTGGCTGTCCTGACCTCCTCGATGGAGTAGGGCAGGTTGCGGGCCTTGACAAAATGGAAAAAGCGAGTGACCCCCAGGTGGCAGAGGTCCTCGTGGAGGGCTCGGAGGCGGTCCACTTGTGCGGTGGCACATGTGCCGCGGAACAGGGCATCAGGAGGCTCGTTTACCTTCCCGGGACGATACAAGATCTCGTAGTTGTAGGTGGAGAGTTCGATCCTCCACCGCAAGATCTTGTCGTTTTTTATCTTGCCCCGCTGTGCATTATCAAACATGAAAGCAACCGACTGTTGGTCCGTGAGGAGAGTGAATCTCCTGCTGGGCAGGTAATGCCTCCAATGTCGCACAGCTTCTACTATGGCCTGGGCCTCCTTTTCGACTGAGGAGTGGCGGATTTCGGAAGCATGCAGGGTACGAGAGAAGAAGGCCACGGGTCTGCCCGCTTGGTTGAGGGTGGCCGCCAGAGCTACGTCGGACGCATCGCTCTCGTCATGGAAGGGGAGGGACTCGTCGATGGCGCACAACGTGGCCTTTGCAATGTCTGCTTTGATGCGGCTGAAGGCCTGGCGGGTCTCTATCGACAGGGGAAAAGCTGTGGATTGGATCAGGGGACGGGCCTTGTCCGCGTAGTTGGGGACCCACGGCGTAGTAGGTCCCCTAGGCAACGTTTCAGGGCCTAGGAGCAGTGAGGGAGGGGGATCTCCATAAGGGGGCACATGCGTTCAGGGTCGGGGCCTATAACTCCATTTCGCACTACGTAGCCGAGGATGACTAGGCGGTCGGTGCTAAACACGCATTTATCCTTGTTGGATGTAAGGTTAAGGATTTTAGCGGTCTGGAGAAATTTTCGGAGGTTGGTGTCGTGGTCCTGCTGGTCATGGCCGCAGATGGTGACATTATCGAGATACGGGAATGTTGCCCGTAAACCGTACCGGTCAACCATTCGGTCCATCTCGCGCTGGAAGACCGAGACCCCGTTGGTGACACCGAAGGGAACCCTTAAGAAGTGATAGAGCCACCCATCTGCCTCGAAGGCAGTGTATTTGCGGTCACTAGTACGGTGGGGAGCTGGTGGTAGGCGGACTTGAGATCCACCGTGGAGAAGACCTTATAATGCGCGATCCTGTTTACCAGGTCGGATATGCGGGGGAGAGGGTACGTGTCCAGCTGCGTAAACCTGTTGATGGTCTGACTGTTATCAATGACCATCCTATGCTTCTCCCCGGTCTTTACCACCACTACTTGAGCTCTCCAGGGGCTGTTACTGGCTTCAATTACCCCTTCCCTCCGTAGCCTTTGGACCTCTGACCTAATAAAGATCCGGTCCTGGGCACTGTAGTGTCT
Organism: Scyliorhinus torazame; assembly: GCF_047496885.1. Lineage (NCBI taxonomy): Eukaryota > Metazoa > Chordata > Chondrichthyes > Carcharhiniformes > Scyliorhinidae > Scyliorhinus > Scyliorhinus torazame. The sequence goes on from NC_092707.1 coordinate 350,179,727, forward strand.
GCTCCTGGTGGCGACGGGTTTACAATCCGGGGTGAGGTTCCCAAACAGGGAAGGCGGGCCGACCTTAAGGGTCGCGAGGCCGCAGACAGTAAGGGGGGTATAGGGCTGCTGAATTTGAAGGTTAGACTTTGAAGGTTACACTGGAAGTCTAAATCCAGGAGTGTAGTCGCACAGAAGTGGGGAAGGTCGTAGAGACAGAAATTTTTTAACTCCTTTCCCTGGAGTGTGAGGTTTGCTACACAAAACCCCTTTATCTCCACTGAGTGGGAACCGGAAGCCAGGGAGATTTTTTGATTAATGGGGTGGATGAGGAGAGAACAGCGCCTTACCGTGTCAGGGTGTATGAAGCTCTCCGTGCTCCCAGAGTCGATTAGGCAGGACGTCTCATGCCCGTTGATGAATACAGTCGGTGTAGCAGTTGAGAGTGTTCAGGGCCGAGACTGATCCAGGGTCACCGAGGCGAATTGCAGCAGTTGAGAGTTCTCTTCGGGCAGTGCGTGGTCAGCCGAGCTGGGGTCCTGGGGGTTCATCCAAGATAGCGGCTCCCATTGGTCGCACATGGCTGGGGGTGCACGAAATGGCGTCGCCCATCCCTCCAACGTGGTGTCCGCCGAACAAGATGACGGCGCCCGGGGTACGCACGGGGCCCATGGAGAAGTTTGTGGTTGCGGTCCGCATTCGCCACCGGAGACCGCGGCAACCGCACGGGTCTGGCATACCCCCACAAAATGGCCCTTTTTGCCGCATCCCTTGCAGGTGGATGCGCAGGCCGGGCAGCGCTGGCGGGGGTACTTGGCCTGCCCGCAAAAGCAGCAGCGAGGCCCCTCGGGGTTGCCAGGCCGCCTTGCAGCGCAGGCCTGTGGGGGAATGGGGGAAGTCTCGGGGTCGGCCGCGGAGGGGTTCCACGCTGCCCAGGGGGCTGCCGCGCGGTCGGGAACGTAAGCGCGGGCGTTCCTGGAGGCCACGTCCAGGGAGCCTGCAAGGGCCCGTGTCTCCCTGAGACCCAGGGTGTCCTTCTCTAACAGACGCTGGTGGATTTGTGAGGATAGCATACCTGCCACAAAAGCGTCCCAGACTAAGAGTTCCGTGTGTTCGCTCGCCGAAACCGGCGGGCAGCTGCAGCTTCTTCCCAACACCAGGAGTGCACGGTAGAATTCCTCCAGCGATTCCCCAGGGGTTTGTCGCCTTGTTGTAAGCAGGTGCCGGGCGTAGACCTGGTTTACCAGGCGAATATCGTGTCCTTTTAGCAGCATCATTGCTGCATCAAAGTTTTCCGCTTCCTCGATGAGGGTGTAAATCTCCGAGCTCACCCTTGAATGCAGAACGTGCAATTTCTGCTCTCCCGTGGGTGCGTTTTCGGCCGTCTCGAGATACCCTTTAAAGCACGCCAGCCAGTGCTTAAAGATCGCCGCTGAGTTCGCCGCGTGGGGGCTCAGTTGCAGACACTCCGGCTTGATTCGGAGCTCCATCCTTTCTTTTTAAAAAACTAGCTTATTAAATTGATGCACGATCAATGACCACTAAAGCGAGGTTGTAGTCCAACTGAAGGCTTTAATAAGCTAGATGTTTCCCCCAGCAGCTCAGGTACAGAATGAGGGCTGCTGTGGCGGCACGGGTTCTTATACCCCGCCTAGCAGGGCGGAGCTATCATATATTCTAACCAATAGAAAGCATGCAGTTTCCACCAATGGTGCTTTAGCCTATCAGGTACCGTAATACCTATAATACCACAGGTCTGTCGAATGCACCTTCTCCAAGCAGCTTCTTCAACATCTTCCCCACATATGCACCAGCGTCCGATCCTCTTCCCTCCGGCAGACTCACAATCCGAACAGTTCTCTCAGTCTTCCACTTTCTCCAGCAGTCACTTCTGCTGGCCTTTCAGCATCCCAATCTTGCTGCCACCGAGGTGGACTGCTCCTCATGTTCTGCCACCAACTCCTCCAGCCTCTGGATCGCCTGTCCCTGGGTCGTTAGTCTTGCCTCACGTGGTCAACCACGACCTTGATTGAGGCCCCCAGCCCCGGCCAGGTCCCCCCCACACTCCTTACGTTGTTGGGTGAACTTCTTGTTTCGGATGCTCACCAACTGGGCCATTGAACACTGAGCTGACGGGGCCGGACCCTGCGCATCCGCCATTTCCACATTCGATATCTGCTCCTCACTCGCCACCACCTTCTGGCTCCTCCTTTCCGATTTTTTTCTGGGCCGCAGTTCCATAAACTAGGGTCCCCTCCTTCTGTTCCTGCTACTACACCTTTACCTTATGAAATTCCTACAACAATCTGGCGTAAAAGCCACAAAAAGACTCCCATGAGCGGGAGCTGCCAAATGTGCGACCTTTCACTCCATGGCCGCCACTAGAAGTCAATAAATGGTGCTTTTAAGCCACTTTGTCCAAACTATCTTCCTTAGAGCTTACAATTGCTTCCTCTGAATTGATGGCCTGGGAAGTAACAATGCATCACTGCATGACAAATTTGGAGGAGATCATTAATGAGTCTGCACGTTCTCTCCGTGTCTGCGTGGGTTTCCTCCGGATGCTCCGGTTTCCTTCCACAGTCCAAAGATGTGCAGGCTAGGTGGATTGGCCATGCTAAACTGCCCTTAGTGTCCAAAAAGGTTAGGTATGGTTACTGGGTTACGGGGATAGGGTGGAAGTGTGGCTTAAGTAGGGTGCTCTTTCCAAGGGCCGGTGCAGACTCAATGGGCTGAATGGCCTCCTTCTGCACTGTAAATTCTATGATAATGATTTTGACCTAATCGCCAGTACAAAGACATGGTTGCAGAGTCAGGAACTGATTATTCCTGGATGAATGACTTTTCAAAGGCAACATTGAAAAGGAGGTGTAGTGTATTTAGCTCTGATAATAAAGGATGGGTTAACGACAGTGAAAAAAGAGGGATTGTAGTTCAGGAAATCTTGATATACAATCTATCTTAGTGAAGCTGTGAAACAACAAGGGTCAGGAAACACTATTGGAAGTAGTTTATTGTCCTCTGACAGTTGTTGTAGTGTTGAGAAGAATATAACTCAGGAAATTAGAGGCGCATGTAATAATGATAATGCAATAAGCATGCAGTATGCTAATCTTCATTTGGATTGACCAAACCAAATCTGCAGTGATAATCGTGAGGACAAGTTCATAGAATGCATTCAGGATAGTTTTCTGGATCAGTATGTTGTGGAATTAACCATGGACAAGTTACTCTAGGTCTGAGAAAGGGAATAGGGAAATCCCTGGGAATTACAGATCCATCAGTCTTACGTCTGTGGTGAGCAAAATCTGGAAAGGATTCTGAGAGATGGGATTTATGATTATTTAGAAAAACATAGTTTGATTAAAGATAGTCAGCATGGCTTTGTGAGGGGTAGGTCATGCCTCACAAGCCTCATTGAATTCTTCAATGACAAGACACATTGATGAAGGTCGGGCAGTGGATGTGGTGTATATGGATTTCAGTAAGGCATTTGATAAGGTTCCCCATGGTAGGCCCATTCAGAAAGTTAGGGTGCATGTGATACAGGGAAATTTGGCTGTCTGGATACAGAATTGGCTGGCCGAAAGAAGACAGCGAATGGAAAGTATTCCGCCTGGAGGTCGGTGACCAGTGGTGTCCCGCAAGGATCTGTTCTGGGACCTCTGCTTTTTGTGGTTTTTATAAATGACTTGGATGAGGAAGTGGAAGGGTGGGTTAGTAAGTTTGCCGATGACACGAAGGTTGGTGGAATTTTAGATAGTGTTGAGGGTTGTTGCAGGTTACAACAGGACATTGAAAGGATGCAGAGCTGGGCTGAGAAGTGGCAGATGGAGTTCAACCCTGATAGATGTGAAGTGATTCATTTTGGAAGGTCGAATTTGAATGCTGAATACAGGGTTAAAGGCAGGATTCTTGGAAGTGTGGAGGAACAGAGGGATCTTGGGGTCCACGTACATAGATCCCTCAAAGTTGCCATCCAGGTTGATAGGGTTGTTAAGAAGGCGTATGGTCTGTTGGCTTTCATTAACAGGGGGATTGAGTTTAAGAGCCGCAAGGTTTTGCTGCAGCTTTATAAAACCCTTGTTAGACCACACTTGGAATATTGTGTCCAGTTCTGGTCGCCTCATTATAGGAAGGATGTGGATGCTTTGGAGAGGGTACAGAGGAGATTCACCAGGATTCTGCCTGGACTGGAGGGCATGTCTTATGAGGAAAGGTTGAGGGAGCTACGGGTTTTCTCACTGGAGCGAAGAAGGAAAAGAGGTGACTTGATAGAGGTGTACAAGGTGATGAGAGGCATGGATAGAGTGGATAGCCAGAGACTTTTCCCCAGGGTGTAAATGGTTGTCATGAGGGGACATAATTTTAAGGTGATTGGAGGAAGCTATAGGGGAGATGTCAGAGGTAGGTTCTTTACACAGAGAGTGGTATGTGTGTGGAATGCACTGCCAGCAGAGGTGGTGGAGTCAGAGTCATTAGAGGCATTTGAGCGACACTTAGACAGGCACATGGACAGCAGTAAATTGAAGGGGTGTAGGTTAGGTTGATAGAACAAAGAACAAAGAAATGTACAGCACAGGAACAGGCCCTTCGGCCCTCCAAGCCCGTGCCGACCATGCTGCCCGACTAAACTACAATCTTCTGCACTTCCTGGGTCCGTATCCGTCTATTCCCATCCTATTCATGTATTTGTCAAGATGCCCCTTAAATGTCACTATCGTCCCTGCTTCCACCACCTCCTCCGGTAGCGAGTTCCAGGCACCCACTACCCTCTGTGTAAAAAACTTGCCTCGTACATCTACTCTAAACCTTGCCCCTCTCACCTTAAACCTATGCCCCCCTAGTAATTGACCCCTCTACCCTGGGGAAAAGCCTCTGACTATCCACTCTGTCTATGCCCCTCATAATTTTGTAGACCTCTATCAGGTTGCCCCTCAACCTCCGTCGTTCCAGTGAGAACAAACCAAGTTTATTCAACCGCTCCTCATAGCTAATGCCCTCCATAACAGGCAACATTCTGGTAAATCTCTTCTGCACCCTCTCTAAAGCCTCCACATCCTTCTGGTAGTGTGGCAACCAGAATTGAACACTATACTCCAAGTACACTATACTAACTAAGGTTGTATACAGCTGCAACATGACTTGCCAATTCTTATACTCAATGCCCCGGCCAATGAAGGCAAGCATGCTGTTGTGGAAAAAACTAGCCAACACTTCAAGGTTTCGCAAAGGTCTTTTATTATAACACGAAGTTCGTGGAGGGAGTTAGAGTGACCACCGTCCTTCTAATTGTCCCCACCTTACAAGAGTATAGCAGTACTTTATATGGTTTAATAAGCAATATTATGGAAAAACGAGGCATTCCTTTGATAAGCCCAGACACAGACAAGCGAGCAGAGTTAAACAACAGGCCTTGAATTCCCAGCCTAAGGACAATAATAATCGTCTACTCTGAGCAAAATGTGCAGCTGTGCACTTGTTTACATAGTCTGGCCTTCTGCCTATTACATGCAGAACCTCTTGACTGAAATAAAGCTAATATATCCATAATGCTTTGCCAAATGCCTATTGCCATGAAATATAGTCAAGCAGCCAGGTAAGAAGGAGTACTGGGTATTAAGGCAACTAATCTGACAACTAAAGTTCCTTCTACACATGCCGTATGCCTTCTTGACTACCTTTGCCACCTGTGTTGCCCCTTTCAGTGACCTGTGGACCTGTACTCCTAGATCTCTCTGACTTTCAATACTCTTGAGGGTTCTACCATTCACTGTATATTCCCTACCTGCATTAGACCTTCCAAAATGCATTACCTCACATTTGTCCGGATTAAACTCCATCTGCCATCTCTCTGCCCAAGTCTCCAAACAATCTAAATCCTGCTGTATCCTCTGACAGTCCTCATCGCTATCCGCAATTCCACCAACCTTTGTGTCGTCTGCAAACTTACTGATCAGACCAGTTACATTTTCCTCCAAATCATTTATATATACTACAAACAGCAAAGGTCCCAGCACTGATCCCTGCGGAACACCACTGGTCACAGCCCTCCAATTAGAAAAGCATCCTTCCATTGCTACTCTCTGCCTTCTATGAACTAGCCAGTTCTGTATCCACCTTGCCAGCTCACCCCTGATCCCGTGTGACTTCAATCTTAGTGTGATCTTCGATTAGGATAGATGATCGGCACAACATCGTGGGCTGAAGCGCCTGTACTGTGCTGTACTGTTCTATGCTCTATGGCTATATTGTGCATTCTCAAGAGGTTAATTAATAACCCTATAATAAATTATTATTATTCCAGTTGATGTTAGAACTGGACACGAATATTCCAGAATGAAACCCTGGCTAAAAATAACCTTTACTGTTTTAATATAAGACATGGAGGAACAAAATTATCGGCCCACTAACTAGTTTTAACAACAAGAAAAAAAACATGATTAAACATGAAAAGTTGGATTATTTTACAATACACCTTTACTCCCCCATTAGCTGAACAAATACGCATATATTTAAACCCTCACATGGATTACAAATTACATCTTAAACTACAATAATCCCAGTAACACATAAGTCATTTTCAAGCGTACAAGATGAATGTGGTCAAATACACTCTCCGCTCTGAACCCAAGTTAGTGTCTGTGGCTTTCTCCTTATAATCCCTCCAGATGAGTGTTTCCAAACTCCACTCCCAAAAACAGGTTTTCAAATCTTCTCTCATGATTATGCTTTCCTTTTAGCGGTTTGCATTCCAAAATCCAGCCCAAGTTATACAAATGGCACTTTTAATCAAAGTCACTTTTAACAGCGAATCCAGTCCAGGATTTTACACCAACCCCTTTAGGATTTCTTTGCCTTGACTGTTGTGAAAACTGCTCACAATTACTTTCACTCTCGGCTCACAGACTGTATTAAAAGACATCAAGGGCAGCACGGTGGCACAGAGGTTAGCACTGCTGCCTCATGACTCTGTGGACCCGGGTTCGATCCTGGCCCCGGGTCACTCTCTGTGTGGGGTTTGCGCTCAATGTCTGCATGGGTCTCAGCTCCACAACCCAAAGATGTCCAGGGTAGGTGGATTGACCACGCTAAATTACCCCTTAATTGGAAATTTAAAGAAAAATATATCACAAGTTTTATCTACCTCTGAAGTCTGCTGTCCCACTTTAAATCTAATTACTGCGAGTCTCTTTAACTCAGATCACTTTGCTTATTTTTCATTGAATTCCTCTGAACAATATCTTGGTCTCTGTACCTCAATATCTTGGAGCGGCAGGGTGGCATAGTGGTGAGCACTGCTGCCTCACAGCGCCAGGGACCCAGGTTCGACTCCAGACGGGGAGAGTCGACAAGCCAAAGATGATTCAAGTGAACCGGACGACACAGATTACATACTACATCGCTACCACAAGCATAAAAACAAGAGTCCAAATCAGGCAACAAAGTGATTTGACCACTTCTTGGTTCCTTCAGCACAGGGACACTGGCAGCATTCACAAGAACATGCCACCATCGCCATCACCACTTCACCAACAAAACAAGAAAGCCACTCGACCATATTAATTCATGAACTTTGGACTCATACATATTATTTGGTATTGTATAATCATCACTGTCATCATGACTTGTACATGTCATCACTTATCTACCTATTTTGTTCAATTTTCTTTAACACTGTACAGAAAATATGTAACATGAAAAAAGAGGGGATGTGGTAATCTGCATCACTGTAAATACACAAGGGGTTAATGTAGATACACTGGGACTGAATAAACACTAGAGAGAGCACCAGAGATATCATGACACACTGACATTCAGCCAATAGGTCAGTAAGATAGGACACGACCAATGGGCAGTCAAGACACACCCAGAGGTGACACTACCACAAGGGGACTACCCATATAAAAGCACAGGGCACACATGCTCTTTCCCTTTTCCACAGGCGACACTCAGAGAGACAGGGGCAGATCAGGAAGCATCACACCCACCGCATGGATTAGAGCAGACTGGTTAGTTAGATTGAGTTACCAGTAAGATCAGCAGGAGAGTCGAACTCAAATAGGAGAATTGTTAACTGTTCAATAAATGTGTTAAACCTATCTCCAAGTCTGAACCTTCCTTTGTCAGAGTATACATCAAGGAAGCAGCTTATGCTACATGAAGAAGCAGAACACAACAGGGTGATTGGCTGTGTGGAGTTTGCACATTCTCCCCAGTCTGTGCAGGTGCTCCGGTTTCCTCCCACAATCCAAAGTTGTGCAGGTTAGGTGGATTGGCCATTCTAAATTGTTCTTCAGTGTCCAAAGATGTGCAGATTAAGTGTGGTTACAGGGATGGGGCTGGGGAGTGGGCCCAGGTTAGGGTGTTCTTTCCGGTGGGTGGTGCAGACTCGATAGGTCACATGGCCTCCTTCTGCAATGTACGTATTCTATGGTTCTGTAGTTCTTTAAAAAAAAATAATGAATTTAGAGTACCCAATTATTTTTTTCCAATTAAGGGGCAATTTAGCGTGGCCAATCCACCTAACCTGCACATAGAACATAGAACAGTACAGCACAGAACAGGCCCTTCGGCCCTCGATGTTGTGCCGAGCATTGTCTGAAACCAAAATCAAGCTATCCTACTCCCTGTCATTCTGGTGTGCTCCATGTGCCTATCCAATAACCGCTTAAAAGTTCCTAAAGTGTCCGACTCCACTATCACAGCAGGCAAGTCCATTCCACACCCTAACCACTCTCCGAGTAAAGAACTTACCTCGGACATCCCTCCTATATCTCCCACCCTGAACCTTATAGTTATGCCCCCTTGTAACCATAAGACCGTAAGACATAGGAGCGGAAGTAAGGCCATTCGGCCCATCGAGTCCACTCCACCATTCAATCATGGCTGATTTCAACTCAATTTACCCGCTCTCTCTCCATAGCCCTTAATTCCTCGAGAAATCAAGAATTTATCAACTTCTGTCTTAAAGACACTCAACGTCCCGGCCTCCACCGCCCTCTGTGGCAATGAATTCCACAGACCCACCACTCTCTGGCTGAAGAAATTTCTCCTCATCTCTGTTCTAAAGTGACTCCCTTTTATTCTAAGGCTGTGCCCCCGGGTCCTCGTCTCCCCTGCTGATGGAAACAACTTCCCTACGTTCACCCTATCTAAGCCATTCATTATCTTGTAAGTTTCTATTAGATCTCCCCTCAACCCCCTAAACTCCAATGAATATAATCACAGGATCCTCAGACGTTCATTGTATGTTAGGCCTACCATTCCTGGGATCATCCGTGTGAATCTCCGCTGGACCCGCTCCAGTGCCAGTATGTCCTTCCTGAGGTGTGGGGCCCAAAATTGCTCACAGTATTCTAAATGGGGCCTAATTAATGCTTTATAAAGCTTCAGAAGTACATCTCTGCTTTTATATTCCAAGCCTCTTGAGATAAATGACAACATTGCATTTGCTTTCTTAATTACGGACTCAACCTGCAAGTTTACCTTGAGAGAATCCTGGACTAGGACTCCCAAGTCCCTTTGCACTTCAGCATTATGAATTTTGTCACCGTTTAGAAAATAGTCCATGCCTCCATTCTTTTTTCCAAAGTGCAAGACCTCGCATTTGCCCACGTTGAATTTCATCAGCCATTTCTTGGACCACTCTCCTAAACTGTCTAAATCTTTCTGCAGCCTCCCCACCTCCTCCATTCTACCTGCCCCTCCACCTATCTTTGTATCATCGGCAAACTTAGCCAGAATGCCCCCAGTCCCGTCATCTGGATCGTTAATATATAAAGAGAACAGCTGTGGCCCCAACACTGAACCCTGCGGGACACCACTCGTCACCGGTTGCCATTCCGAAAAATAACCTTTTATCCCAACTCTCTGCCTTCTGCCTGACAGCCAATCGTCAATCCATGTTAGTACCTTGCCTCGAATACCATGGGCCCTAATTTTACTCAGCAGTCTCCCGTGAGGCACCTTATCAAAGGCCTTTTGGAAGTCAAGATAGATAACATCCATTGGCTCTCCTTGGTCTAACCTATTTGTTATCTCTTCAAAGAACTCTAACAGGTTTGTCAGGCACGACCTCCCCTTACTAAATCCATGCTGACTTGTCCTAATCCGACCCTGCACTTCCAAGAATTTAGAAATCTCATCCTTAACAATGGATTCGAGAACCTTGCCAACAACCGAGGTTAGGCTAATTGGCCTATAATTTTCCATCTTTTTCCTTGTTCCCTTCTTGAACAGGGGGGTTACAACAGCAATTTTCCAATCCTCTGGGACTTTCCCTGACTCCAGTGACTTTTGAAAGATCATAACTAACGCCTCCACTATTTCTTCAGCTATCTCCTTTAGAACTCTAGGATGTAGCCCATCTGGGCCCAGAGATTTATCAATTTTTAGACCTCTTAGTTTCTCTAGCACTTTCTCCTTTGTGATGGCTACCATATCCAACTCTGCCCCCTGACTCTCCTGAATTGTTGGGATATTACTCATGTCTTCTACTGTGAAGACTGACGCAAAGTACTTATTTAGTTCCTCAGCTATTTCCTTGTCTCCCAACACTAGATTACCAGCGTCATTTTGGTGCGGCCCAATGTCTACTTTTGCCTCCCGTTTGTTTTTAATGTATTTAAAGAAACTTTGACTATCATTCCTAATGTTACTCGCTAGCCTACCTTCATATTTGATCCTCTCTTTCCTTATTTCTCTCTTTGTTATCCTCTGTTTGTTTTTGTAGCCTTCCCAATCTTCTGACTTCCCACTACTCTTTGCCACATTATAGGCTTTCTCTTTTGCTTTGATGCATTCCCTAACTTCCTTTGTCAGCCATGGCTGCCTAATCCCCCCTCTGATAAACTTTCTTTTCTTTGGGATGAACCTCTGTACTGTGTCCTCAATTACTCCCAGAAACTCCTGCCATTGCTGTCCTACTGTCTTTCTCACTAGGATTTGCTCCTAGTCGCTTTTCGTCAGTTCTTCCCTCATGCCCCTGTAGTTACCTTTATTTAACTGTAACATCTTTACATCTGATTCTACCTTCTTTCTTTCAAATTGCAGATTGAATTCTACCATATTATGATCACTGCCTCCTAAGTGTTCCCTTACTTTAAGATCTTTAATCAAGTCTGGCTCATTACATAACACTAAGTCCAGAATGGCCTGTTCCCTCGTAACAGCTACATCCACCCGAGGAAATAGTCTCTGAACATCCACTCTATCTATCCCCCTCATTATCTTATAAACCTCTATTAAGTCGCCTCTCATCCTCCTCCGCTCACATCTTTGGGTTGTGGGGGTGAAACCCACACAGACAAGGGGAGAATGTGCAAACTCCACACAGACATTGACCCAGGGCTGAGATCGAATCCGGGTCCTCAGCGCCGTAGGCAGCAGTTCTAACCACCTTGCCACCGTGCCGCACATGTTCTCTTAACTCCAGTTGTCTTAAACACTCTTTCTGTCCCAATTTCCTGGATATCTGGATTCTATCTTATTCGTTTGAAATTTTGCAATTCACTTGTTCTGACCAGCTTCTCCTAACAGAGTTGAATGCTGTTCACTCCTCAGCAAGCTGGCAATGCTCTGGCTTCCAGTTCAAACTAAGAACAAAGGAAGGTGACCGACCGCCTGTTGCTAAGCAATGCCCCTGCTACTGCATTTCATTTTTCATGCCACAGAAATACAGTTAGAAGTTAACCAAACCCCATACATACAAACACCTTTGTCCAGCATGAATCTAACTACAGATTCTACCCTCCACACAAATATTAAATTAAACCCACTCAGAATCATGGGCGGGATTCTCCGCGAACCGGCGGGGCGGGCAACTCCGGCACGAAGGAGTGGCGTGAACCACTCCGGCGTCGGGCCGCCCCGAAGGTGCCACACCTTATTCCGCACCTTCAGGGGCTAGGCCGGTGCCGGTATGGTTTGCGGCGCGCTGGCCGGCGCGGAAGGGGCTTGGCATCACGCCAACCTGCGCCGAAGGGCCTCCGCTGGCCGGCGCGAGTTGGCGCATGCGCAGGAGCGCCAGCTTGTGCTGACATCATCCCAGCGCATGAGCAGGGGTGTTCTTCTCCGTACCGGCCATCACGGACCGTTACACCGGCTGACACGGAGGAATAAAGTGCCCCCACGGCACAGGCCCGCCCACAGATCGGTGAGATCCAATCACGGGCCAGGCCACCGTGGGGGCACCTCCTGGGGCCAGGTCCTCCCTCGCCCCCCCCCCCCCCCTCCCCCGTGGACCCCGGAGGCCGCCCACGGAGCCAGGTCCCTCCAGTAAGTACCTGTTGTAATTTACACCAGTGGGACCGGCCATAAACAGGCGGCCACTCGGCCCATCGCGGGCCGGAGAATCGCCAGGGGGGCCGCTGCCAGCGGCCGCCGACCGGTGCGGCGCGATTCCCACCCTTGCCAAATCCCCGGCGCCGGAGAATTCGGCAGCCGGCGGGGGCGGGATTCACGCCGCCCCCCGCCGATTCTCCAACCCAGCTGGGGGTCAGAGAATCCCGCCCCATATCTTATTTCTAATGTATACAAACATAAATTCCTTAAAACTACCTTTGTTTTCCTAATAAAAAGGAGCTCTAAGGAATAGTCATTGCGACATGATAAAATCCTATATTGAGTTTGAGATGATTTATTTAAGTCTTAAGTTAGTGTCTTAAATGTGATCAAATCAAAATAATAGGTTTGAGTGGTGGGTAGGCTAATTTATATCGTAAAATTAGATTTTAAAATATGATGGTGGATCAGGAATAAGAAAAGTTTAAAGAATTAATTAATAATTTGCAAATATTATATATTTCTTTAAGGGTTAAAAACCCCGTGACTAACAAGAGAAGCTAAATATATTATAAAGTATAATTTGCGAGAAAGAGTAGTAAGCCTGAAGATCAGGAGGATTTTAGAATTCAGCACAAATTATAAATTTGTAATGGGGCTAAGACATCACATGATATTTTTATGAAATAAGTTTATATATGGTGGAGAGTATGATGCACTGGGGTACATTACTGAATGGGATGACATTGGATTGGAAATGGCAAACATTCAAATAATGCATGGATGAACTGCGACAATTGTTCATTCCTGTCTGGCGCAAAAATAAAATGGGAACGGTGACCAAACCATAGCTTACAAGGGAAATTAGAGATAGTATTAGATCCAAGGAAGAGGCATACAAATTGGCAGAAAAAAAACAGCAGACCTGAGGATTAGAAGCAGTTTAGAATTCAACAAAGGAGGACAAAGGGATTAATTAAGGGTAAAATAGAAGAGGAGAGTAAGCCTGCGGGGAACACAAAATCTTCTGTAAAGCTTCTGAAGTTATGTGAAGAGAAAACGATTGGTGAAGACAAATGTAAGTCCCTGATAGTCAGAATCAAGGAAATTTGTAATGGGCAACAAAGAAATGGCTGACCAACTAAATACATACTTTGGTTCTGTCTTCACAAAGGAGGACACAAACAATGTATTAGAAGTGGTTGGGGAACACCGTGTTTATTCAGAGAGAGAAACTGAAGGAAATCAATAATAGTAGGGAAATGGTGTTGGGGAAAATTGATAGGATTGAAGGCCAATAAACCCCCAGGGCCAGATAATCTACATCCAAGTGTACTTGATCCAAGTGGCCCTAGAAATAATGGATGCTTGTTTCCCCTCCTGCTAGATTCTATGGACTCTGGAACAGTTCCTACAGATTAGAGGGTAGCTAAAGTAACCTCACTATTTACAAAGTGTGGTCGACAGAAAACAGGGAATTATAGACCAGTCAACCTGATGTCAGGAGTAGAGAAAATGCTACAGTCCATTACAAAAGATTTAGTAACAGAGCACTTGGAAAACAGTGGCAGGATCGGACAGAGTCAGCATGGATGTACAAAAGGGAAATCATGCATGAAAATCGACTATAATTCTTCGAGGATCAACTAATAGAGTTGAAGGGGGGGCAGTGACTCCAGAAGGCTTTCAACAAGGTCCCACATAAGAGATTAGCGTGTAAAATTAAAGTGCATGGGATTGGGGGTCGTGTACTGAGATGGATAGAAAACTGGTTGGGAGACAGGACACAAAGATTAGGAATAAACTGATCTTTTTCCAAGTGGAAAGCAGTGACTAGTGGGGTACCACAGGATTCAGTCCTAGGACCCCAGCTATTCACAATGTATACTAAGGATTTAGATGAGGGAACTAAACGTAATATCTCCACTTTTGCAGATGACACAAAGCTGGATGGGAGAGTGAGCTGTGAGGAGGATACAGAGATTCTACAGTATTATTTGGCCAAGTTGAGTGAGTGGGCAAATGCATGGCCGATGCAGTATAATGTAGATAAATATGAGATTATCCACTTTGGAAGCAAAAACAGGAAAGTAGCTTATCATCTGAATGGTTATAGATTGAAATAGGGGAATGTGCAACAAGACCTGGGTGTCCTGTTCCACCAGTTGCTGAAAGTAAGCATGCAGGTACAGCAGGCGGTGAAAAAGGAAAATGGTATGTTCGCCTACGTAGCGAGAGAAGCAGGGATGTCTTGCTGCAGTTATATAGGGCCCTGGTGAGACCACACCTGCAATATTGTATGCAGTTTTAGTCTTCTTGGTGGCACGGTGGTGGAGTGGCTTGAGGTTTCCAAAAAGGAGCAGAATATATAATTGAAAATTATGAATTTAGAGGGCTATGGAGACAGGGCTGGGGAATGGGGCTAGCTCGGCAGCTCTTTCGGGAGCCAGTGCAAACACGATGGGCCGAATATCCTCCTTCTGTGATGTAAAATTCTATAATTCTAGGTAGGAACGCTACTCAATGGAATTTTATTAGGGCCTGTTTCTGTGCTGTATTGTTCTTTGTTCTTTATACAGCACTGAGTGCTGAGGGTTTTGGCCAAGGGTGGTATTATGACCGGTACAGGCTTGGAGGGGGGCTCTACTGTTCTTTGTTCACTCCTGTCCTGGGTCACTGTCTGTGTGGAGTTTGCACATTCTCCCTCTGTCTGCGTGGGTCTCATCCCCACAACCCAAAGATGTGCAGGTTAGGTGGATTGGTCATGTTAAATTTCCCCTTAATTCGAAAAAAATAATAATTGGGTACTCTAAATTATTTTAAAAGTTTTAGTCTCCTTATCTGTGTGGTGTTGGGTGTTCTGACACACAGATGAGCCAACACAGTTGTATATGGTACAACGCTTCTTTATTTAAACTCACTATTTACAGTTTGGTCTTTGCACTCTGCACGTGGGGGGCTCCCTGCTTTTGTTGATTCAACAGCTCTTTCTTGTTCCCTTCTCCCCAGACCAACTGACCACCAGGTGTCGTGCTCGTGCTTTTTATGTGGTTGGTGTTCTTGTCTGTGATTGGTTGTGGTGTTGTGTACTCTGATTTGCCTGTTAGTGTGTCCATCATGATGTATGTGTTTGAATATCATGACATCCCCCCTTTTTACAAAGATATGTGCCTACGTGGTAATAAATATGATCGTGACGTGAGTGCATCTAAGAGTGTGTGTGTGTCGTGTGCAGCATGTGCCTATGACGGAACTATGTACATGGGGCGATGTCGGGTGCGTCACATGAATCAAGTTGTACCATAACATAACAGAAATGCGAACGAGAGAAGAAGAAGAAAAAAAACTTGAACAGTTGTCCAGTCAGACGACATCTGGAACGATAAACAACAACAGGTTATCATGTAAAATCGTGGAACTTGTTAAACATATGAACGGTATTATAAGTCCAGTCTAATGGGTTTGCGACGAATTCGGGTTGACCGCCTCAAGGGTGGATCAAGAACCACCGGCTGCTGTGCAGGCATGGCCATGGGTGGCGATGGAAAGGGCGTGATGTGCGGCAGCTCCACAAAGTCATCCTCGGAAGCCTGTTGAGGATCTGGCGTGCTGTGTGGCTGTGAGCGTGGAAGTCGGCGAAGGGCGCGCCGATTGCGGCGACGCACGGAACCATCCGGCATGCGAACCAGGAACGAGCGGGGAGCCACTTGTCGGAGGACTTCGGCCGGTGCTGACCAGCCACCATACGGTTGATGGACGCGTACTTTGTCTCCGGAGGACAGGGGGGGCAGGTCCGTCACTCATGTGTCGTACCGACCTTTCTGGCGATCACGCTGCAGTTGCATGTTCCGAAGAACCGCCTCATGGTCTGTTGTCGGTGCCAGGACGGAAGGTACCGTCGTCCTGAGGGAGCGACCCATTAGTAGCTGCGCTGGCGAGAGGCCCATGGATAACGGGGCCGATCGATAGGCCAACAAGGCAAGGTTAAAGTCCGATCCGGCATCAGCCGCCTTGCACAGGAGCCGCTTTGCGATGTGGACACCCTTTTCAGCCTTCCCGTTCGATTGTGGATGCAGAGGGCTGGATGTCACATGAGTGAAACCATATGCTGCGGCAAAGGACGACCATTCACGGCTGGCAAAACAAGGTCCATTGTCTGACATGACAGTCCTTGGAATGCCATGGCGAGCAAACGTTTCCTTGCAGGCCCCAATGACTGCGGACGACGTCAGATCATAGAGAGGCATGACTTCCGGGTAGTTTGAGAAGTAGTCTATAATAACAATGTAATCTCTGCCGAGCGCGTGAAATAGGTCAACACCCACCTTCGCCCAGGGGGACGTCACCATCTCGTGTGGTAGAAGTGTTTCCGGAGGTTGCGCCGGCTGAAACCTCTGACAGGTTGTGCAGTTGAGCACCATGTTGGCTATGTCTTCATTAATACCCGGCCAATATACCGCCTCCCGGGCCCTTCGTCTGCATTTTTCGACGCCCAAGTGGCCTTCGTGTAGTTGATGAAGAATCATCTGGCGCACGCTGTGTGGAATGACGATTCTGTGCGATTTCATAAGGACCCCGTCTATATTGGTGAGATCATCCCGCACATTATAAAACTGGGGGCACTGCCCTTTTAGCCACCCTTCCGTCATGTGGCGCATCACTCGCTGCAGAAGGGGGTCAGTCGCCGTCTCTGCGCGTATGTGGGCCAGACTAGGATCATCAGCTGGCAGATTTGCTGCTGTCAGAGTCACGTGTGCCTCAATTTGGCGCACGAACCCCTCTGCATCTGGTGGTGTGCTCACTGCTCGGGAAAGAGTGTCCGCCACGATGAGTTCGTTCCCCGGAGTGTAGATCAGTTCAAAATCATACCTCCTGAGTTTAAGTAAGATGCGCTGGAGGCGAGGAGTCATGTCGTTCAGGTCTTTGTTAATGATGTTGACCAGGGGGCGGTGGTCAGTTTCGACCGTGAATCGTGGCAGGCCATACACATAGTCGTGGAACTTGTCCATTCCAGTTAACAAGCCCAGGCATTCTTTTTCGATTTGCGCGTAGCGCTGTTCGGTAGGGGTCATGGCTCGTGAGGCATACGCAACCGGGGCCCATGATGACGTGCTGTCTTTTTGCAGGAGTACCGCTCCAATACCAGATTGGCTGGCGTCTGTTGATATCTTTGTAGGGCGAGTCGTGTCAAAGAAGGCCAGCACTGGTGCCGTGACCAGTTTGTGCTTGAGCTCCTCCCATTCCCGCTGATGCGATTGGTGCCAGTTGAATTCCGTCGATTTTTTTACAAGATGGCGCATATTTGTTGTATGAGAAGCCAGGTTGGGAATGAACTTCCCAAGGAAGTTGACCATGCCCAGGAATCTTAAGACAGCCTTCTTGTCAGCCGGTCGTGGCATGGCTGTGATGGCGCTAACCTTGTCTGCATCGGGACGGACCCCGGACCTTGAGATGTGGTCCCCGAGGAATTTCAGCTCCGTCTGGCCGAAAGCACACTTCGCACGGTTGAGACGCAGGCCATTTTGTCGGATGCGGGTAAAGACACGTCGTAGACGATGCATGTGTTCCTGCGGAGTGGTGGACCAAATGATGATATCGTCCACATATACACGTACCCCTTCGATGCCTTCCATCATCTGCTGCATAATGCGGTGGAATACTTCAGATGCCGAAATGATGCCGAATGGCATCCGGTTGTAGCAGAATCTGCCAAAAGGGGTGTTGAATGTGCATAGTCTCCGGCTGGCCGGGTCCAGTTGGATCTGCCAGAATCCTTTGGACGCATCCAATTTAGTGAATATCTTGGCTCGCGCCATCTCGCTGGTGAGGTCTTCTCGTTTCGGGATGGGATAGTGTTCCCGCATGATGTTGTTGTTCAGATCTTTTGGATCTATACATATACGGAGCTCGCCAGAGGGCTTCTTTACACAGACCATGGAGCTGACCCATGGCGTGGGCTCCGTGACCTTGGATAGGACCCCTTGGTCCTGAAGAATCTGCAGTTGTGCCTTGAGGCGGTCTTTGAGAGGCGCAGGAACCCTGCAAGGTGCGTGAACGACAGGGATGGCGTCCGGTCTGAGTCGAATTTTGTACGTGTGTGGCAATGTCCCCATGCCTTCAAAAACCTCCTGGTTGTGAGCGAGGAGGGAATGGAGATTTGCGTGGAACTCAGCATCCGGGAAGTCGGATATCTCATCTGGAGAGAGAGACATAATACGCTGTACCAGGTGAAGGACCTTACACGCTTGTGCGCCCAGTAACGAGTCCTTTGATGAGCCAACAACTTCGAAGGGGAGTGTGGCCGTGTACCTCTTGTGAGTCACCTGTAGCTGGCAAGATCCTATGGACGGGATAACGTTCCCGTTATAGTCAACCATCTTAAGCCGGGATGGTGTGATGGGTGGTTTGACCTTCATGGCCTGGACTGCAGAGTAAGCAATCAGGTTGGCGGATGCGCCGGTGTCCAGACGGAAGGCGACGCGCGATCGGTTGACCGTCAGGGTGGCACACCACTCATCGGCTGGATTGATGGCATTGACCTTGTTGACATCAATGACGGAGACTCGGAATGCATCCTGGTCATCTGCATCACTTAACTGGAAGTCTTGATGCGTGGGCTGGACGGTCCTGACTCGTGTGCGAGGTTGTCGAGGATGCGCCGGATCCATGGGTTGAGGCGCACGACAGCGGGCTGCGTAGTGGCCCATCATGGCACATCTGTGGCACTGTCGGTTTTTTGCAGGACATTGCCCTTTTAAGTGTAGACCTCCACAATTGCTGCACGTCATGACGTCACGCGTTCGTTGCGCCACTGCGCATGCGCAGTGCGATCTTGCGGTGGGCGCGCCTGCGCAGTGCGTCCCTCGTTGTGGCCGTTATTTTTGGCGCGCACCTGCGCGGGAGACCGCGAAAAGCGCGAGAAGCGGCCGCTGTCGTCCGGGCCGTGGGTCGGGAAGTGATTGACGGCCTGGATGCGTTCGACGTCGTGGGTGGCCTGGCTTGCCGATTCGACGGCTGGGGACCCCCTCCGTGCCAGCTCGGACGCCTGAAATCGGGCAAAACGGCAGGTAGCATTTTCGTGGAGGACACAGGCTTCCACAGCAGACGCTAAGGTGAGGCTTTTCATTTTAAGAAGCTGCTGGCGTAGGCCACTAGAGGCAACGCCAAAAACAATCTGGTCCCTGATCATGGACTCTGTAGTGGTGCCGTAACCGCAGGACTGCGCTAGAATCCGGAGGTGCGTCAAAAAGGGTTGAAAAAGCTCCTCCTTACCTTGCAGGCGTTGCTGAAAGATGTATCTTTCAAAACTTTCATTTACTTCAACTTGAAAGTGCTGGTCCAGTTTGAGGATGACCGTGTCATATTTGGCCTGGTTTTCGCCTTCTTCGAACACCAGTGAGTTAAAAACATCGGTTGCGTGCGGGCCTGCGTAGAAGAGGAGCATTGCAATCTTCGAGTCATCCGAGACATTCTGTTTTTCGGTGGCACGGATGTACAGGTCAAATCGCTGCCTGTAGAGCTTCCAGTTGGTGCCTAGGTTCCCCGTGACTTGCATCGGCTGCGGTTTGCCGGTGTGGTCCATGTCCAGAATGGCAGGTTGGTAGGCAGGTATCGATCCACTCCTGTACCATGTGGTGTTGGGTGTTCTGACACACAGATGAGCCAACACAGTTGTATATGGTACAACGCTTCTTTATTTAAACTCACTATTTACAGTTTGGTCTTTGCACTCTGCACGTGGGGGGCTCCCTGCTTGTGGTGTTTCAACAGCTCTTTCTTGTTCCCTTCTCCCCAGACCAACTGACCACCAGGTGTCGTGCTCGTGCTTTTTATGTGGTTGGTGTTCTTGTCTGTGATTGGTTGTGGTGTTGTGTACTCTGATTTGCCTGTTAGTGTGTCCATCATGATGTATGTGTTTGAATATCATGACAATCTGAAGAAGGATATTCTTTCTATGGAGGGAGTGCAGTAAAGGTTTGCCAGACTGATTCCTGGGATGGTAGGACTGACGTATGAGGAGAGATTGAGTCGTCTAGGATTATATTCGCTCAAATTTAGAAGAATGAGGGGGGATCTCATAGAAACATATAACATTCTAATAGGATTAGACAGGGTAGATGCAGGAAGGACGTTCCCGATGGTGGAGAAGTACAGAACCAGGGGTTAAGTCTGAGGTAGATCATTAAAGACTGAGATGAGGAGAAATTTCTTTACCCAGAGAGTGGTGAGTCTATGGAATCCTCTACCACTGAAAATAACTGACACCAAAACATTGTCTGAATTCAAGAAGGAGTTACATATAGCTCTTGGGGATAAGGGATCAAAGGATATGGAGGGAAAATGGGAACAGGATGATCACCATTGACCATAAAGAATGCTGGAGCAGGCTTGAATGGCCAAATGGCCTCTACCTGCTCCTGTTTTCTATGTTTCTATATCATCATTCCTAATTCCTAAAATTTTAAAACTGGTCAATGACTATGTCTGGCTGTAACATTTGAATAATAGGAGCTAATCTGGTAGTACAAATAAATTTGCACATGATCACCCCAGAAGACATACTAATTGCGCTTGTGGACGACAGACCAAATTCAAAGGGAATTATACACAGCCAACTTAATAAGCCTTGCTAGCAGAGTCTTCTTGTCTGTTAGGACAAAGAGCCCTGCAACTTTCCTTTCAAATTCTTAATGGTTGGAACATTAACAATCTTAGGAACCCAGACAAAGGAATATACACCCTTTGTCAAAGCAGAAGTGGAAGTCATGTAACATGACCCTCCTCACCCCCCAGCTAGGCGAACCAGTTATACTGTCTTGCTGTACTGAAAATCAGTCTGCCATCATCCATCTATCAAGCAGTAACACAGAAACGGGGCTCTGTCCAGGAATACCTTTCCCCCATCTTCACTGTTTCTCCTGGAATATATGACTTTCTGCACTATCACCTGCAAGGCTAACTCATGTCTGCCTGCCAATCTCATTGTGGAAGTCATCTGCATTGGTAAAGTGAATTATCCAGCACCAGTTTTCAACCTGCCAACATCTGTGAAGGAATACACCATTGGATTTGATTCTGGACTCTTGGTCTACGTGAAAAAATAATTCTTTATTCTCTGGTCTTTGCCCTGTAAATCTTTTCTTCTCTATTCCTTGTTTATTGTATGAATGCACAGGGGACTACATGGCGATGCCCCCTCCTCTGTTTTGAGTGTGTGCAAATGAACAAACCCTCTGAGGGTCACCCTATCTTAAGTTTGCAATGACATTATTAATGGAAATTGAATCACACCAACACTGAGGGATTAGGAAATGTACAATCACTTATAAAGGGGAAATTAAAATCAAAGCCCCTTTATGTCCACAGATGCGTGGCGAGAGGAGAAAAGAGGGCTGTTTAAATTAAACACTCTCCTGTATGTAACAAATTGTTAAAGAAAGAGAAAATAAAATATGAAAGTAAGCTAGCAAAGGATATATAAGCAGATTATAAAAGCATTCACAGTATGTAAAATGAAGAGATTAGCGAAAGGATGGGTTCCTTAGAGACAGAAACAGGGAAAATTATAATGCGGAGAAATGACATTGCAGAAAAATTAAATTTATACTTCGTATCTGTCTTCACAGTGGAAAGAATATTCAGGAAGTAGGGGAAAACCAAGAACCCAGTGAGAATGAAGAATTCAGGGCAATTAATATTACTAAAGAAATAGTACTGGAGAAATTAATGTTCCTAAAAGCCAACAAATCCCCAGGGCCTGATTGCCTTCAGACAAGAGTTTTAAACAAGGTCTCCACAGAGTTACTAGATGCATTGACTTTGATTTTCCAGAATTTTCTGGAGTCTGGAATAATCCTCATGGATTGGAGGGCAGCAAACATAGCCCCAGTACTCAAGAAAGTGGGGAGAGAAAATTATGGAACTATAGGCAGCTAGCCTAACATCAGTAGTAGACATTTTGGAACCTGTTATTGGAGGCATGGTAATAGGGAATGCAGAAATCATAATATAATCAAGCATAGTCAATACAGGTTAATGAAAGGAAAACCTTTGGGTTGGACAGGGCCAAGATATTTTTAAAGTTGTAAGGAGCAGGATAGATAATTGGGAACTAGTGAATATAGCATGTTTGGATATCCAAACTGCATTAAATAAGATACATGGATTGAGGATTGGCTGATAGTCAGGAAACAAAAAGTAGGAATAAACAGGTTATTTGCCAGTTGTTCGGCTATAACTAGTGGGATATCCAAGATCAGTGCTTGGGTTACAGCTATTCATAATCTTCATCAATGACTTAGATGGGAAGATCCAGGGTGCGAATCTCCGGCGGCATTGGGCTCTCACTTGAGCGCAACGCGGCCGGTGAATGCCAGGAACGGCCTCCAGCGAGCCCCCTGACACTCCACGCACATCGCGGGATTATCCGGAGTCCCGCAGGATGTCGCCGTCGGAAACCCACCCGCCCCAAATGGGCATGACCGAATGGCGCTCATGGACATTGGTCGTAGACCTACTTAAGACCTACCTGCGCAGGATCCAGCAGCCTCCATCGAATCTTCGGCCTCCCCAGGGAGGCTGCAGCTGGGCGCCGATCAGTGCTGGACCACACAAATGTGGACCAAGCGGAACAGCACCCGGGGGATCTCCCAGGCCACCAGAGACCTCTGGGTGGTCAGGGTAAGTGCAGGGTGACCTCCTAGCACCTTGGCACTGCCCAGCTGGAACCATGGCACTGTCACCCTGGCACTGCCAAGGTTCCTGGACAGCACTGACAACTGGCAGAAGCATTGCCCAGTGGTCAGGGTGGCAGTGCAAGGGTGCCCAAGTGCCAGGGTGGCACTGCCAAGGACCGTGGGGGCCTTGCCCTTGAAATGAGGGTGGGGGGGGCTGAAGAGTGGGCGAGTGCAGGGCAGGTAAGTAGGGGCCTCCTTGAGGTTGGGGTGATGGGTGGGGGTACTGGAAGGGAGGGAGTGCTGTAAGAGAGCTTGAGGGAGTGAAGAGGGGGTATCCCCAGTGACCCCAGCGGGGTGTCCTCACTTGGGGGGGGTGTGGGGTACTGTCCATGTGTGTGGGGGGTGACATTGCCCATGGGTGGGAAGTGTGGGGGACCCACAAGCTCACTTAGCGATCGGGGCATCCTTTCAAAATGGTGGCCCGATCCCCAAGTTCAGCTCCCCAGTGCTAAAAAAAAATTCTAAGTGTCGGCTAAGCTGGTGAGAAACTCCCCAGTGCCCAAAAAAGTGACTAAGTGTCATTGAATGGCGGTGGGGAACACGTCAACAGTGCCAGTGGGAAACGTCCTGAAAAACCTGCCACAAATGAACTTAGACATTTTTTTGGGGAGAATCAGGCCCCAAGTATTAAGTATCCAAATCTACTAATAATGCAATGTTAAGTGGGAAGGTAAGCTGTGAGGAAGACACAAAGAGGCTGCAAAACTTAATAGACAGGTTTAATCAGTAAGCAAGAATATGGCAGGTGAAACCTTATATGAGGAACTGTGAAGATATCCATTTTGGAAGGAAAATTAGAAAAGCAAAATATTTTAAATTGTGAGAAACAGAGGGCGGGATTCTCTGATCCTGAGGCTAAGTGACGCCGTCGGAAACGCCGTCGCGTTTCTCGATGGCGATAACACGGCCTCAGGATCAGCAATCCTGGCCCCTACAGGGGGCCAGCACGGTACTGGACCAGTTCACGCCGCTTCAGCTGCTGATCCCGGCATCAACTAGTCGCCGCGGGATCCACGCATGCACAGTGGCACCGGCGCCAACGCGCGCATGCGCAGTGCCTCCCTTCTCCGCGCCGGCCCTGACGCAACATGGCGCAGGGCTACAGAGGCCGGCACAGAAGAAAGGAGGCCCCCAACCAGAGAGGCCGGCCCGCCGATTGGTGGGCCTTGATCGCCAGCCAGGCCACATCGGAGGACCCCCCCAGGGTCGGACCTCCCTCCCCGCACAGGCCGCCCCCCCCGACCCTTCCACGCCGTGTTCCCGCCGGCTGAGAGCAGGTGTGAATGGCGCCGGCGGGACTCGGGTTTTTTGACACAGCCGTTCGGCCCATCCCGGGCCGAGAATCGGCGGGGGGGCCCCCGTAGAGCGGCCCCCGACCGGCGCCACGCCAACCACGCCGGCGCCAATGACGCCCATTTTCTGCTCTGAGGACAATCACATCCCGGCGTCGGGGCGGCGTGCCGTGATTCGCGCCGGTCGCGGGGATTCTCCAGCCCGGCCCCGGGCTGAGAGAATCCCGCCCTGAGAGAGGGACCTCGGTGTCCCAGGAAGTTAGCATATCAGTACAGAAATTGGCAAACAAATAGTATTTATGTTTTATTACAATGGGTTTGGAGTATAAATGTATAGAAGTATTATTACAGTTACATAGGGCCTTGATGAGACTATGTCTGGAATGCTGTGTATAATTTGGTTTTCTTTGCTAAGGAATGATAAATTTGCCTTGAAGGGAATGCAATGAAGAACCAGACTGATTCTTAGGATGAGGTGAGATAGTCACGATGGTGCTTATATTCCCGAGAATTTAAATGGATGAAAGGCAATCGCAATGAAACATGTCAAATTCTTCGGGGGTTTGATAGGGTGGATTCCATAAGGTTGTCTCCCTGCTGTGGTCACACTCCACAGTCCAGAGTAAACAATCAGCATTTAGAACAGAGATGAGGAGAAATTTTGTCATCAAAGGGTGTACCTCTGAAACCCTGAACCCAGAGAGCAGTGGTTTCCCTCTTGTTGAGCATATTCAAGACAGAGATCGATAGATTTTTAGATAATCAGGAAACCTTGGAATATCTGGATAGCATGGGATGGAGAGTTGAGGTAAGGATCAACCATGATCTTAATGAATGGCAGAGCAGGAACATTGGGTTGAATGGTCCATTTGTGCCCCTATTTCTTGTATTCTTATGTTATAACCTAGGGTGATGCAGCTTTCGTGGCACTGTACACTGGAAAGAGGATCTGCACCCGGTGTGCTTCACAAATAGCTGTTAATAATTAAACATGGAATTAACCAAATTCATTGTAAACGTTGACATGCAAGTGGTACCTAACTGGAATTTGATATTGCATCATCACTACCAGAGTGATTTATGTGCCAGTGTACTTGACATTTTAACGTTCATTCCAAACGATATCACAATGATATTGCACTTACACCAGATTTTATGGTAACAATTCCATTAAAGTACATTTAAATAACTCAGACCACAGTCTTGAACGCTTCTTTAAAAAACAGAAATGTTTGAATTTATATTTTGGGAATTTTTATGCTTATCAGGGTTTAAGGGTTGCGGATGCTGACAAATGGAATGCTTTTAAACTTTGGCACTGACAGTCAACTTTGGGCACTCACATGTGCAATGTAAAGTTCATTTTGCTACAATCCAACAATATACTTAACTCAGAACCTCAGATGTACACAGCTGTCATGTCAGTAAAAATGTTTTATGAATCATCATGAATCGTAAATT
Source organism: Scyliorhinus torazame (assembly GCF_047496885.1). NCBI lineage: Eukaryota > Metazoa > Chordata > Chondrichthyes > Carcharhiniformes > Scyliorhinidae > Scyliorhinus > Scyliorhinus torazame. The sequence goes on from NC_092707.1 coordinate 350,205,480, forward strand.
GCCTGCTGTAGATTCATTTAGATTTTAAATTCAGCACGGTTCATTCTTATATTTTATGTCACTAGATTGACTGGCAAGACATTTAGGGCGCAATTTTCCAGAAAAATTTCCAAGTGTGGTAGCGAGTGGAAATTGCCAGAATTTCCCAGCGCTCGGCCCAGCGAGACCGGCAACGCAATTCAACGTTAATTAGTCCACTTAACGAGGCCTCACGGGCTCCTCATTGCAAATGAATGCTCACAGCTGATTCGCCAGGACCGCGCATGCCTGACCCCCACTAATAAGGTCGAGCAGCACTTGAGCTGCACTTGCTCAGCCAACCCCAGCCAGCTCGCAACAATAGCGCCAAGTAGACCGGTCCAAGATTCAGAGATGCTGACCTTGGGAGGATCCTAGAAGGAGTAGAGGCCAAGAGGGATGTCCTGTTCCCCTGAGGGTCCCGGAGGTTGAGCCACAGGGCAGCCAGTGCTGCCTGGGATGAGATGGCGGCAGCTGTGAGCTTGGGGATTGTGACTAGGAGGACTGGCCACCAGTGCAGGAAGAAGGTCAACGACCTACACAGGGCAGCACGAGTGAGTAGGCACCAACTTCCCCCACCTCCCTCCCCAAGGGAGCATCCACTGCCTAATTCCTCATGCGACCCCCAGCCCTCCCTCCGACCCCCCTCCCCCCTCAACACCCGTCCAACCCCTCCTTCACAACCCTCTCCCACCACTGTGAACAGCGTGTGTGGCTAACGATGTCCCCTCTGTGTCTCAGGAAAAGCTCTCCCATAACCATCGGGAGAGGGCCCAGACTGGCGGTGGGGTGCCGGACATAGGAATCCTCACCATCTTCGCGGAGTGTGCCCTGGAGGTGACTGGGGTGGCTGAGGACAGATCGGTCACCCACGCGGAGGCTGGTGCATGCCACAGAGGTGAGGAACCACGGGCTCCACCCGATTTCCTGTCAAACGTGAGTAGTGATTGTTTTACTGACTGACCCATCCCTCCCAGTGACCACATGTCTATTCTCCCGTAAGTCCTCCAGCTGACGGCGCAGGCTCATCCCTGGCGGCACCTCTCCTGACTCCAAGGAGAACGCCTCAGAGGAGAGCTCCAAGTATGCAACCGTGGTCGCGGCACAGCTCTCATCCCCACCCTCCACCAGCACAGATACACACACCTCGGTGGGACATGCTAGTGGACAGGCTTCTGGGGCACAATCGGTTAAGCACCACACCACTGATGATGCACATCAGGTGGAGGTAGGAACCCCCAGGCGAGACAGCAGTCTGAGGTCTGCTGGATCCCAGGACCCAGCTAAGTCCCAGACAGATGCTGAGCCTGTGGTACAGGGGTATGCGGAACTGATGGAGATGATAGGGAACAACCTAGGCATTCAGAAGGAGGTGTCAGCATCACCCCAGCAGATAAATTACTGTTTGGAGGAGTCCCAGAGGCTACAGGCGCAGGATATGGCGCCGGCAGTGCCTAGCAGCGAGGCCAACAATGCTTGGGTGATGACCACAGTGGAGAGCCTAGTGCATGACGTTGGTACCATTAGTGAATATGTCCAAGGCGTTGCGCAGTCGGTGACGGCCATGGCCGAGGGTCTCCGCAGAATGTCCATCTCCTGGCCAACCTTGATGAGGTTCTGTGGGATATGTCCCACTCTCATATGGGAATGGCTGAGGCACTACGGAGCATGGCCCAGTCACTGAGGAGCATTGCTGAGAGCGTCGACACTATGGTGCAGACCATGTGGAACCGCCAGGGCTGGCAGAGCCAGATGATGTCGGACCAGCTGGGGATTGAGAGTTGGGGGGAGGAGGGGGAGTGGCACCTTCAGGAGTGGGGTTTGTACACACATTAAATACATATTTTGCAAAACAATTATAATGCCTCTGTCGCTTCATTTTGCAATGCGGGCCGACCGCATCTGAAACATTTGTACCATGCCTGATCCTTTGCCCATCAGCCCAGCGCAACCCTACCCCCCCCCCCCCCCCGCCACCACCCCCCCCCCCACCCCCCACACCGCCCTCGTGGCGGTCCACCACCCCGGATGGTCCCCCACCTCAAGTCGAGCACTGGGGTGGCAATTCCAGCACCCCAGGCTCTTTGCCTGTGAGCAAAGATGGCTACTCACCTCCTCGGCTCTCCACAGAAGCCCTTCCGCCAGATTCACGTTTTTCAAAAGGAGCATCAGCGTGATCACCCATTGGGGAGGTCACTGAATGATGGGTGGCCATTGGATATGGGGTCGCTCTCGTTAATTGGGGCTTAAATGGTGATAATTGGTTTCTTGCCACGCTACGGCGAGATCCCGATTTCGCCTATCGGAACGGGCCGGTTGCATCTTAAACTGTTTGGCGCCTGGCACGGACCTCGTTTTTGGCCTCTCACACTATTCACCGACCTCGTTACGCTGGAGCGAGAGCGCAAGGTGACCGGAAAATCGTGCCCTTAGTTTTTTAACATCACTGCAAAAAATAAAATACGATGGACAAGAAGAAATCCGACCCTCGCCTTCTCATAGCAGCTAGAGGTGGGCAATTAAAGCTGGCTATCCCAGCAGTTCCCAGAGCCTCAGAATGTATGTTTAAAATTACTGCCTAGTTCTAGTTGACAATTTTTGTTTTGTTAAACAGATTCAAATGGTACAAATGGTTCAGAAATACAGTCATGTACCTACCATCTGATTGTTGTTTGCAATATTCTGCATTCTCACTTATCTCTATATATGGTTGGCAATCAGTGAATCCCATGCTATTGTTATTAGTTACAGAACCTATTCCCTGATGTTGCAGTTTATATTACTGTATAGTCCAGCCATGCTCTTCTTTGCCTGCCTCTTGAATATTACCATCAACTTTTCCAGAGAAAAACAACATCCAGTTCTTATGAATAATATGCCCCCAGGGCATATTTTGTTTTATCATACAATCAACCTCATCACTTCCATCTTTTAGGCCTTTTAGTTCATGGGCCCCCTCATTCATCATTCGTCCTGCCCAGTTAATTTCCAACGTGCACCTGAAGCATTGTGATTCAGATGTTTCCAATTATCATCTTACCTCAGCACTGACAGCCCAGTTTTCACATCTGTACAATATTATTTACTGCACATGTCACTTAAGGCTTCTACATCCTGTCACCAGTTTTATTTTACAGTTGCAGAGAAATCCATGCGTACTCTTAAATATTCCTTCTACAATTCTTACCCTCCATTTAGCCTCGTTTTTGCTTCAGCCATCTGATGTTTTTGGACCACCAAATTAAACAGTTTTATCCATTTGTTCCATTTTCATTTTGATCTAAAGAAGTTTACAGGACAGCAGGAGGCTGTTCAATCCATTGTGTCCACTCAAGCACAGTTCCACAGTGATGAATAATAGAGGATAAGCGAGACGAGAGATAATATGATCACTCAGGTTAAATTGTATCCCCTACATCATTTAGATTGTTGCCCATGTCAGTCTTTTCCTTCTGCCCCCCTTCTTCCCCAGTTGCATTTACCTGTTGTCAGTATATTGTTTTTAACTTAGCACTCTTAACAGTGGATTGTTTCAAGGATCAATGGATAACAAAGATACTAATTATATTGCTTTGTAATCATGAAGAAGGCCGTAAACAGTCTCAACAGAATGAGATAACTTTTTGGAAGGAAAATAGTTAGAAATTTCAGATAAGTCACGGATTGTCTAGGGGGAAAAGACAAGATACTCGGCACAGATAGACACAATACAAGAATACTTGAAGAAATGGTTACCGAATCCACTACATATCATTGCCACTAACTTTGGAGACAATAGGACTGTACCTAACGATTGATTAGTAGATAATATAAAACAAATCTTTAAGAAACAGATTTGGGCTGAGCCAGAGAATACAAGCCAGTGAACCTAATGTCTGTTCAATGTACAATGAATGAGAGGATTATGAAACACTGTTTAAGAAGGGAAGGAGGCAGAAGATAGGAAATTAGAGACCGGTTAACCTGACTTTGGTTGTTGGGAAGATTTTGGAGTCCATTATGAAGGATGCGACTGCCGGGTACTTGGAAGTGCTTGGTAAAATAGGACTGAGTCAACACAGCTTTGTCAAGGGCAGGTCATGCCTGAAAAGTCTGTTAGAGTTCTTTGAGAAGGTAACGAGGAAGCTAGACAAAGGAGAGTCAGTAGACGTGATCTATTTGGATTTCCAGAAGGCTTTTGTCAAGGTGACGTACAGGAGGCTGCTAAATAAAGTAAGAGTTCATGGTGTTCGGAGCAAGGTACTGGCATGGATAGAGGATTGGGTGACTGGCAGAAGGCAGAAAGTGGAGATAAAGGGGTGTTTTTAGGATAACAGCCGGTGACTCATGGTGTTCTGCAGGGACCACAACTACCCACGATATACATTAACGATCTGGAAGAAGTAACTGAGGGCAGTGTTGCTTAGTTTGCAGGTGATACAAAGATCTGTATAGGGACAGGTAGTGTTGAGGAAGTGGGAGGCTGCAGAAGGACGTGGACAAGCCAGGATAGTAGGCAAAGAAGTATCAGATGGAATACAATGTGGAAAAGTGTAAGGCTATGCACTTTGGTAGCAAGAATAGAAGCATAAACTATTTCCTAAATGGGAAAAGGCTTTGGAAATCTGAAATACAAAGTGACTTAGGTGTCCTAGTTCAGGATTCTCTTACAGTTAACATGCAGGTTCAGTTAACAGTTCAGAAGGCAAATGCAATGTTAGCATTCATTTTGAGAAGACTAGAATTTAGATTTAGATTTATTGTCACGTGCACAGAGATACAGTAAAAAGTATTGTTCTGCGTACAGTCCAGGCAGATCGTTCCATACATGAAAACATAGAACATACGATAAATACATGTGGATACATAATGAAAATACATAACCATAGACAGCGGGTTAAATATATGGTACATAGTACCACAACTGTAGAAAAGATGCGTAGAAAGATCAGTTCATACCTAAGAGGGCCATTCAGGAGTCTAAGCAGTGATGTACTGCTGAGGCTGTATACGGTTCTGGTCAGACTCTGTTTGGAATATTGTGAGAAGTTTTGGGCCCCGTATCTAAGGAAGGATGTGCTGGCCTTGGAGGGAGTCCTGAGGTGGTTCACAAGAAAGATCCCATCTTGTTGTTTGAGGAGCGGTTGAGGACTCTGGGTCTGTATTCAAAGGAGTTTAGAAGGATGACGGGGGATCTCATTGAAACTTACAGAATACTGAGAGGCCTAGATAGAGTGGATGTGTAGTGGCACAGTGGTTAGCACTACTGTCTCACAGCGCCAGAGATCGGGGTTCGATTCTGACCTCAGGTGGCTGTCTGTGTGGAGTTTGAACATTCTTCCCATGTCTGGGTGGGTGTCCTCCGGGTGCTCCTGTTTCCTCCCATGGTCCAAAGATGTGCAGGTTAGGTGGATTGGCTATTCTAAATTGCCCCTAGGTGGGGTTACGGGATAGGGTGGAAGAGCGGGTCTGGGTGGGGTGCTCTTTCAGTGGGTTGGTGCAGACTCGATGGACAGAATGGCCTCCTTCTGCACGGTAGGGATTCTATGATTCTATGATTCTAAGATGTTTCCACTAGTAGGAGAGACTAGAATCCATGGGCACAGTGTCAGAATGAAGGGACGATCCTTTAAAACTGAGGTGAGGGGAATTTCTTCAGCCAGAGGGTGGTGAATCTGTGGAACTCATTGCCGCAGGTGGCTGTGGAGGTCAAGTAACTGACTGTCTTTAAGACAGAGACATGATAGATTCTTGATTAATAAGGGAATTGGAGGTTACGGGAGATGGCAGGTGAATGGGGATGAGAAACATATCAGCCATGAATGATGGTAGCAGACCCGATGGGCTGACTGGCCTAAATCTGCTCCAAATCTTATGCTCTTATAGGCATGGTAAGAGAGGAGATCACATGGATTTTGAGATGGAGTTCTCACCTAACAAGCTTAGTGGAGCTCTTAATGTATCTTGTTGAAAGCAGAAATTCTGTAGATCAGATAAATATATGGAGTTATAGTCATAGGGCGGAACCTTACAAAAATGGCAAACTGAGAATGCCTGCCGACTCAGCTGGCAGGATCTCTCGCGGAATCTTACGCTCTTTGATAAAATAAACATAGTCGGTGTGGTTCATGCCGTCCCTCTGGTGAGGGGACACGTAGATCCAGGAACTGGCTCCACACAAAACAGGGCGCCATCTTTAAATGGCACCCCGAGCAGCGCTGCAGCCTAACGGCCCCCAGGCCACTTCTTGGAAGTCTCGCGGCTCTCCCTCCTCCCCCAACAGAGACTGTCTGCAGATCCCTCCCACCCTCCAGACGGAGATCACCGGATGGTTCCCAGCACCCCCTCCTCCATCCCTCAATGTCCCCTCTCCCTGAGACCTCTAAGATGTGGCCAGGGGGCCATTTGGCTGCAGCACTGCTCGGGACTCCCACTTAGCTGGTCATCCCGGACATGCAGGAAAAACTGGTGCCTGGTTTGTTCCTGAAGTAAGAGATGAGGCTCCACGAAAAATATGACTTGGAGCTCAAATCTATAAGGAGGCATCCCTTCGATCTGGTTCAAACAGTCCACGCCATTTGCTTTGGAATCTACCTCACATATACGCACCCCCCTCCCCACCCCGAAGGACTCCCACCAGGTTCCTCTGCTGGCACTGCCCCCGGCACCAGTTACCACTGGCAGGTATTGCCGGGCAGTGCCAACCGGACAGCGCTAACCTGTGCCAGGGGGCAGTACCAGGGCATTGCCCAGGCACTTAACCCCTGCGTCCCCAGATGGATCCCCTCAATTGCCTCACATCTGACCAGACTTGGAGTGAGGGGGAGGTTCTGGAGAGAGTGCTTGCTAATGACATGAAATTCCCGGGCTCCCACGGAGCAATTCTCACTACTCCAACGGAAAGGAGGTTGGGGTATGGGGGGGAATTTTAAAAGCCAATCCTGCCAGACAGAATCACGTATTTCCATTCTCTCTGGATTTTGACCCCTCACCGAGTTTCTTACGGACGGAGAGAGCGGGCTCAAAATTATCCCCATAGAGTTTTATAGCACAAGAGGCCCTTTGTCCCATCATAAAACACCTATCTATTCTCATGCCATTTTCCAGCATTTGATCCCCATAGCCTTGTAAGCTCTGACGTTTCAAGTGCTCATCTAAATGCTTCTTAAATGTTAAGGGTTCCTCCCTCTATCACCCTTTCAGGCAGTGAGTTCCATATTTCCACCATCCTCTTTTCCTCAAGTCCCCTCTAAATCTCCTGCCCATTATCTTAAATCTATCCCCACAAGTTATTGACCCCTCTACTAAGGGGAAACGTTCCTTCCTATCTATCCTATCTCAGTCCCTCATAATTTGTGCACCTCAATCATTACCCTCAGCCTTATCTGCTATAAAAAAAACCCAGCGCCAACCTAACCAGCATCCCTTCATAGCTGAAAAGCTCTAGCCCAGGCAAAATCCTGGTGAATCTTCTCTGCCCCCTCTCCAGTGCAATCACATCGTTCCTATAGTGTGGCAATCAGACGTGCACACAGTACTCTAGCTGTAACCTGACGAGCGTTTTATACAGCTCCATTTTAACGTCCCTGATCTTATGGCGTATACCTCAGCTAATAAAGACAAGTATCCCATATGCCTTCTAAACCACGTTCTCTACCTGTCCTGCTGTCGTCGGGGATCGCTGAACATGCACCCCAAGGTCTGGTCCTCTGTACTTCCTCGTGTCCTACTGTTGCCGAGTTAGTCCTCCCAAAATGCATCACTTTACACTTTTCAGAGTAAAATTCCATTTGCCATTGTTCTGCCCATCTGATCAGCCGATTTCTTATTGTCCTGTATTCTAAGGCTTTCTTCTTCGTTATTTACCATACTACCAACTTTCGTGCCATTTGTGAACTTATTGATCATATTTCCTACTTTCACACCTAGACCATTAAATGTACATGATAAACAGCAAGGGAACCAGCACCAATCCCTGTGATACATCACTGCTCACAGGCTTCCAGTCACAACAACAACATGCAACCTTCACCCTCTGGCTCCTGCCACTAAGTCAATTTTGGATCCAATATGCCAAATTGTCCTGGATCCCATGGGCTCTTACCTTGAATAGTCTCCCATGTGGAACCTTGTCAAAAGCCTTACTGAAGTCCATGTGGACTATATCAACTGCACTGCCCTCATCTAAACGCCTAGACACCTCTTCGGAAAATTATATCAAATTGATTAATCCTTGCCTCTCCAAATGGAGATTAATTCTGCCCCTCAGAATCTTTACAAATAATTCCCCTACCACTGATGTTAGACTCACTGGCCTGTAATTACCCGATTTATCCCTATTTCCCTTCTTGAATAATATTACCATATTAGTTGTTCCCAATACTATGGCAGCTCTCCTGTGGCCAGAGGGGATTTGAAAATTAGCGTCAGAGCCCCTGCATCTCCTTCCTAGCCTCATACAGCAGCGTGGGATACATCTTGTCAGGGCCTGGGGAATCATCCACTTTTAAGCCCACTAATACTTCCTCACTCCCAATGCTAATTTGTGCAATTATATCACAGTCCGCCCTCCCTGCTTTCTCTGCCTACATCATTCTTCTCCATAGTGAACACAGATGCAAAAGTCTCATTTAAAACCTTACCTACGTCTTCCAGCTCCACACACACATTACCACATTGGTCCCAAATGGGCCCTACATTCTCTGGTTACCCTCTTGCTCCTAAGATACTTACAGAACACTGTGGGAATTTCCTTTATTTTGCCCGCCAGTGTTTTTTCAAGCCCCTCTTCGTTCTCTTAATTTATTTTTTAAGTACCTCCCTGCGGGGCAGCACGATGGCGCAGTGGGTTAGCACTGCAGTCTCACGGCGCCAATGTCCTAGGTTCGATCCCGGCTCTGGGTCACTGTCCATGTGGAGTTTGCACATTCTCCCCGTGTTTGCGTGTGTTTCGCCCCCATAACCCAAAGATGTGCTAGGTAGGTGGGTTGAACATGCTAAAATTGCCCCTTAATTGGAAAAAATGAATTGGGTACTCTAATTTTTTTTTTTAAAGTCCCTCCCAGCACTTCCTTTCTCTGCTGGGGTTTGCTACAGCAAGTCTTTTGATTCCGTTTGACACAAGTGATTATTCCAAATGTGATAAAGCATGGAATAGGATGAAAATTGGTGAACAAAAGAGTAGTTAAGCCCGAAAAAGCAAAGGGTGGTTGTGAATGATAGAATCCCTACAGTGGAGAAGGAGGCCATTCAGCCCATCGAGTCTGCACTGACCCTCTGAAAGAGCACTCCACCCAAGTCCACTCACCCGCCCTATGCCAATAACCTCTTAACCTAACCTACACATCTTTGGACACTAAGGGCCAATTTAGCATTGCCAATCCACCTAAGATGTACATCTTTGGACTGTGGGAGGAAACGGGACCACCCGAAGCAAACCCATGCAGACACGGGGAGAAAGTGCAAACTCCGCACAGACAGTCACCAAGGCCGGACATGAACTCAGGCCTCTGGCACTGTGAGGCAGCAGTGCTAACCACTGTGCCACTATGCCACCCAGAGCTGCCAGCATGTCAAGTAATCACTAGTAGGTGCCACAGTGATCATTATTGGGCCCATTCCCACTTATAGTGTATAAAGATTATTCAATGCTGCAACAGAAACAAATCTGTCAAAATTTGCAGATTAGGCCAAATAGAGAAAGGGATTCAAACAATAGAGAATTGGCAAATTGATGACAAAACGTTGTTGGTAGATTGGGGTGATTGGTTAATGAGAAGCAAATTTGGATAAGGGCAATGTAATTAGACTCGGGAAGAGAAATAAACAAAGAGAATTGAAATAAATTAGCACAGAAATTCCAGCCTTTGGCCTGTGGACTACAAGCAATGGTGTAGCGGCGTGAGATTGGAATTTGAGGTGGAACCCAGATCTGCCAAGTTTACAAACCACTTTTATAAGTCCTTGAAAATTCAGGATGGGAGCCTGGCAGGCTCATTTACTGCCTACCCAGCTTATATGCTGTCAGGGTTTGGGGGTCATATGAAGAGGTATTCTGCCATGAACTCTTCATTGCACCATTTTACCACCCAGCAGTTCTCTCTCTCCTGTCGTGGGCATAAAATAGGCTCAAACATGTGATTCAGCCAAAATAATTGATCCCTCTGGAACCGATTACCCTGTACAGATAGCTAGTCCTTGCACTCCTTGTGGGGCACAATAGAATTTTTGAACTTTTCCTTTTTTGGCCCAATCAAGGCTTAAATCCCAGTTCCTTGGAACATTTGAGATTAAATTGCATAATGGGATAGGTGCCTCTGTCACACTTCTTCAAGCATTGATTAGAATAATTGTCTTCCCCAATTATTCTAATGACCATGTTCACTCAATTTGGACTGGGTTCTTATTAGTTCAAAGGTGCAGGAAGAAATTCTGTTCTGCTCCACTCTGCAATCTGATGGAATTTACAGAAGCTCTCTGCAATTGGCTGTAAGCCACAGATGCAACACCAGAAAGGAATCTCGAGAGAACTTGATGGATCACTCACTAATCCGAATGACACAGTCTATGGCAACTATAATATAAACTAATTGGATCTTGGATTGTAGAGCCAGAGTTATGGAGCACATTCTTAGGGGGTGATAATGGGGTAATTTTTAATTTTGCTGCCAGGGAGACTTCCGGTGGCGACATGTCGAAGAAGGTCGCTCATAAGGTAGCTCCTGCTAGAGTACTTGGTTTGTGGTTCTGTTCACCCGGTTCCCGGGGGTAATTGGTGGACAAATTAATCCCGTTTGAGTCTTTTGGGTGAAGATGTCAATATGCGCAAAAAAGAATATTGGAAAGAAAGGTGTGAGCGGTAGCCCTTGTGAGGAATTGAGCAAAGTGCGGAGTCCTGCTGGATTGAAGATAGCGGAGGCAAGCTCGTTGGGTGGAGCTGCACCTGTTGCAGTGGACAAGTGTGGAGGTAATGGCTGTCGAATTTGAAAGACAATTCAGCAAGCATTTCGAGAGGCAAGGGAGAGAAATGATGGAGACCCGCAAAAAATCAGTGGATGATGCATTGGTCCCGATAAAGGAGGCTTTGGGGAAGGCTTCGGAAATGGTGCAGGAGCATTGTGAGTTGTTGAAGGGTTGGAGGAGACACTGTTGCAACATAGCGATCAGCTGGCCTCGCTAGATGCCAAGCTGTGGAGGACAGGAACAAGAGCCTGGAGCAAGGCCGAGGATTTGGAGAATAGGTCGAGGCGGCAGAACCTCAGGATTGTGGAGTTGCCTAAGGGGGTGGATGGTCCGCGGTCAACTGAATATTTTGAGACGATGTTTATGACGTTGGTGGGGGGGGACCATATTCGCCCCACATTGTGCTGGACTGGGCCCATCAGTCACCCGGGTGAAACCACGAGCGAATGAGCCACAACGAGCAGTGATACCATGTTTTAACAGCTATCGGACGAAGGAGAGGGTCCTGAAGTGGGCCAAGGAGAATCGGGAGATTTGGTGGGAAGGCAGCAATATTCGGATATGCCAAGATGTCGTGGCAGGGGCGCCGAGATCCCGGGTTCGATCCCGGCTCTGGGTCACTGTCCATGTGGAGTTTGCACATTCTCCCCGTGTTTGCGTGGGTTTCGCCCCCACAACCCAAAGATGTGCAGGTTTGGCGGATTGGCCACGCTAAATTGCCCCTTAATTGGAAACAATGAATTGGGTACTCTAAATTTATTTTTAAATAGATGTCGTGACAGAATTGTCAAGGAGGCTGCCGGCCTTTAATAAGATGAATTCAGCATTTTTAAGAGTGGTGTGCTGTTTGTTGTGGTGTACCCAGTGAGGTCAAGGGTTACGCATACTGCCAAGGACCACTTCTTCGAGACAGCAGAGGAAGTGGAGGCTTACATTAAGGCTCAAGGACTTGGGCTGAATTAGTGGGTTTGCAAGAGACTTTGTTGGTGTTTGGGATGGGTTTGTATGGGGATGTTTGTTATAGAGATGTAAAGATGTATGATTTGTTCTATTTTCTCCCAGTTCTCCTTCCCCCTTTTTTCTTGTGTGTCCAGAGTTGTTGTTAATTGAAATTGATGCTGTTTGTTTGGGGTTTTTTCTTTTGGTTGTGCTCTTTTCCTTTTTTTTGTGGAGGGCATTTGTGGTTTAGAGGGAGTATTTGGTTAGGGAGAGGGGGAGGGGTGTGGGCTAGATTCGGGGTTGAGGGAGGGGTTGGGTGGGGGTTGGCTTTTGGCTGTGTTGTTGTGAGTTTTTCGTTTATCTATTACTTGATTGTTTATTTGTGTGAAGAGGGCCCTGGTGTGGGGGGAGAGGGTGCAGGTGGGGGGCTATCTCACTTGCATGCCAAGGTTGGCTAATGAATGGGAGCGAGGTGGGGGGAGGGGCTGCGGGTTGCTCAACCTGTTTATTACAGGTTTCGATGAGCGTGTGAATAGTGGGGGAAGGGGTTAGATGGGAAGGGTGTTGGGTTGAGAAGAAGTGGCTGAGGGATTTCTGGGATCGGAGGGGGGGGGGGAGGGGGAGTAGAGTGCTAACAGTGACTGGGGGTTGTTCTATGTTGGGTCCAATGTTCGATTCCCGGCTTGGGTCATTGTGCGGAGTCTGCACGTTCTCCCCGTGTCTGCGTGGGTTTCCTCCGGGGGCTCCGGTTTCCTCCCACAAGGCCCGAATGACGTGCTTGTTAGGTGAATTGGACATTCTGAATTCTCTCTCTGTGTACCCGAACAGGTGCTGGAATGTGCCGACAACGGAATTTGCACAGTAACTTCATTGTAATGTTAATGTTCGCCTAATGTGACACTAATAAAGATTATTAGATTATTATCAAGAGGATGAGGCTGGCTGCCATCTTGGTTGGGCTCTAGTTTTAGAATTATGGGGGATGGAGGAATAATTCCCTCACGGTGCAAATGGCTGACTTGAAGGGGCGGGGGGGGCGGTGCTGGTGAGAGACCTCTGGTTCGATTGGTTACATGGAATGTGTGGGAGGTGAGAGACCCAGTGAAGCGAGCAAGAGCTTTCTCGCATTTGGGGACTTTGAGGGCCGATGTGGTGCTTTTGCAAGAGACCCACCTGCGTGTGAGGCGCCAGATTAGGCACCGTAAGGATTGGGTGAGCCAGGTGTTCCACTTGGGCTTTGGCAGCAGATCCCAGGGGTGGTGATACCAATGAACAAAAGAATTTGGTTCCAGATGGGGAAGGTGGTAGCAGAGTAGAATGGTGCCGGATAACGTTAACGGGGCTTTAGAGATGTTTTACAAGAACCTCTATATGTTGGAGTTGCCGGGAGAGGAGTCGGATTTGCATGAATTTGAGGGGTTGGAGTGTCCTAAGCTAGAGGAAGAGGCCCAGGAAGGATTAGAGGAGCCATTGGAGATGGAGGTGGTCCGGAGAGCATTTGTGCATATGCAGTCGAGGAAGGGGCCGGGTTCTTGGTGGAATTTTATTAACGGTTTGCCGATTGACTGGTGCTGCTATAGGTGGAGATGTTTGAGGATTTGGTAGTGCGGGGATCTCTTCCAGAGACAATGATGCAAACGTCCATCTCGCTTCTGTTAAAGAAGTATAAGGACCTGGTGGAGTGTGGGTCATTCCACCTGATTTCTTCACTCAATGTAAATGCCAAGATTTTGGCCAAGGTTTTAGCAACGAAATTGGACGAGTGTCTCCCTCAGGTTATTAGGGAAAATCACACAGGGTTTCTGAAGGGGCATGGTGGCACAGTGGCTAGCACCGCTGACTCACGGCACCGAGGTCCCAGGTTCGATCCCGGCTCTGGGTCGCTGTCCGTGTGGAGTTTGCACATTCTCCCCGTGTTTGCGTGGGTTTCGCCCCCACAACCCAAAGATGTGCATGGTAGGTGAATTGGCCTTGCTAAATTGCCCCTTAATTTAAAAAATATATAATTTTGTCTCCGGCAGAAGGTAGAAAGCAGGGAGTTATTGTGGAGTTGGATACCGAGAAGATTATTGATAGGGTAGAATGGGCGTATCTGTTTGCGGTATTGGAACGGTTTGGGAGAGGGCCTAAATTTGTAGCGTGGGTCCGGTTGAAATACAAGGCACCCAAGTCAGCGTCCATACAAAGTAATTTGGGATATTTTCAGTTACACAGTTACACAGGGGAATGAGACAGTGGTGCCTTATGTCACCCCTCTTGTTTGGATTGGCAATTAACCATTGGCCATTGCCTTGAGGCCCTCGGGGTGGGGGGGGGGGGGGGCAGGGGGAGACACTGGGATGGAATGCAGGCCGTCCTTGTACGCCCGTTATCTTCTTTTGTATGTGATGGACCTTGAGGGGAGGCGGTGGCGTAGTGGTATTGTTAGACTAGTAATCCAGAGACCTAGACTATTACCCTGGGGTCCTGAGTTTGAATCCCATCATGGCAATTTTAATTAAATAAAAATCTGGAATTAAAAGTCTAATGATGACCACAAAACCATTAACGATTGTTGTAAAAACCCATTTGGTTCACGAATGTCCTTCAGGGAAGTAAATCTGCCGTCCTTACCCGGTCTGGCCTACATGTGACTCCAGACCCGTATAGCGATGCGGTTGAATCTTTATTTGGGTGGGGTGGAGGAATTACTTTTTCTTTTATTTGGGTAGGTAAAGAAGGCTTCAAATGAAGTTACTGTGAAAAGCCCCGAGTCGCCACATTCCGGCGCCTGTTCAGGGAGGCTGGTACGGGAATTGAACTTGCGCTGCTGGCCTGCCTTGGTCTGCTTTAAAAGCCAGCTATTTAGCCCTGTGCTAAACCAGCCCCATTTTCCTATGGGCTGCAGCAGTTACATTTGCGTGGATATATTACCATTTTGAATGGTATGAAAGTCTGACCACCTGGAGGCATTTATGGGAATTGGAATGTTAATACCCTTTGCTGTTGCCTATTTTTATAGAATTGGGACTCTAGTTTGAGAATATGTTCCTGTTCCTTCTGGCCCCAGATAAAATCTTTGAAAACAAAATGAAAATGGATCTTCTGAGTGAGGCCTCCAGGGGTTGATCTGGAGGTAGTAAAGTTGACATACCCATTGTTCCTGCGAGACCATGCAGACGCTGCGACAATGGATGAATGGACATCATGGGACAATCGCCAGGCAGGAATGTTCCCTTCCAGTCAGGGAACACTTCAGCAGTCAAGGGCATTCAGCCTCTGATCTTCAGGTAAGCGTTCTCCAAGTCGGCCTTCAGGACCGCGACAACGCAGAATCGCTGAGCAGAAACTGATAGCCAAGTTCCGCACACATGAGTACGGCCTCAATCGGGACCCTGGATTCATGTCGCATTACATTCATCCACCACCATCTGGCCTCAGCTTGCAAAATCCTACCAACTGTCGTGGCTTGAGACAATTCATACCTCTTTAAACTGTGATTATCCCTCTCTCTAGTCATACTGTCTGGACCTGTAAAGACTTAATTACCTGCAAAGACTCTCATTCAAAGTATCATCTTGCATCATTGACTTTATCTATATATGTGTTTGTGGAACCCACTTCTTCACTCACCCGATGAAGGAGCTGTGCTCCGAAAGCTAGTGATTCCAAGCAAACCTGGTGCTGTAAGATTTCTTACTGTCCTTGAAAATTGCAATTGGGATGTACAAATGTACAACAGACATACACATTTTTTAAAAGCTCGACTCCTCTTTGTTTGGGTGTGCTGAATGCTAATTTAAAGGCCCGTGAATGGATGCAGTAGGATAGCAACAGATTTTCAATTGTCGATCTCCTGGTTCCCAGGCTCAAAACGGGTGGTCAGCAGTTGGGAAGCTCCATTGTTGTATGGCGCACATGACAACTGGGGGGCCAGCAAATATCTGTTGTCATTCTTCCCTTTATTTCCAAAGTTTAAAAAAACAAACTTGTCACATTCTATGGCTTTGCAGCAGTTCATTGTTTTTTGTCTCTGCTAAAATCAATTTTTGCTGGAGCTGTTTTGTCAAGTACTATCGATTTCAACAACAAAAATAATTGCATTGTTGGCCCAGCTTTCACTATAAATGCACTATTCACTCTTATTAATTATTCAACCCTTTATAATACTTGTTTGTTAATGCAGGGTCAGTTAAAGGTGTACATGGATAGTTGCTCTGTTTGGCACTCCAGGACATTCTCTCTGGCAGGACAGAGTTGCCATGTTCAACGTTGCATGCACATCTGTGCAAAGACACGTAGGGAGGTGGCATGTAAAAGAAAGCCATGCAGCAGTTCCATTTTCTCAGCTCATGGCTTATCTGTAAACTTGTTGCCAGGAAACCTGTTGCACATTTTCTGCTGGCTCACGCCAATGACATTGCAACTTGTTTATTGCTGACCATAAATATTCAAAACACACACATTAGAGTTGTAATTTGCAATTGAAAGCCTTGAAGCACTAATTCCAAAAGGATTCAGACATGAACACTGTATCTTTGAAAACTTTGAGGACTTACAACAGGCATAGGGTGATCCCAACGCACTCCTGGCCAGCCTCCCATCTCACACCCTCAGTAAATCTAAAGTCATCCAAAATCCTAATGTCCATATCCTAACTCGGACCAAGACCTGTTCACCCATCATTCCTATGTTCATTGATCTACATTGGCTCCTGGTTAAGCAATACCTCTATTTTAAAATTCTCATATTTGCTTTCAAATCATTCCATGGTTGCGTCCCATCCTATCTCCATAGCCTACTCCACCCCCTTAACCCTCCACGTAGCCATACCAGGTGGACAGGTGGTCTGAGGTGCATTTATTTTAATGCGAGAAGTGTAGCAGATAAGGCAGATGAATTTAGTGTTTGGATTAGTACCTGGGAATATGATGTTATTGGTATTACTGAGACTTGGTTGAGGGATGGGCAAGACTGGCAACTAAATATCCCAGGGTATAGATGCTTCAGGAGGGATAGAGAGGGAGGTAAAAGGGGTGGAGGAGTTGCATTACTGGTCAGAGATGATATCACAGCTGTGAGTAAGGAGGGCACGATGGAGGATTCGAGCACTGAGGCAATATGGGTAGAGCTAAGAAATAGGGAGGGTGCAGTAACATTGTTGGGACTTTACTACAGGCCTCCCAAAAGCGAGCGTGAAGAAGAGGTACAAATATGTAGACAGATTATAGAAAAATGTAGGAGCAATAGGGTGGTCGTGATGGGAGATTTTAACTTTCCCAACATTGAATGGGACTCATGTAGTGTTGGAGGCGTAGATGGAGCAGAATTTGTAAGGAGCATCCAGGAGAGTTTTTTAGAGCAGTATGTAAATAGTCCAACTCAGGAAGGGGCCATACTGGACCTGGTATTCGGGAATGATCCCGGCCAGGTGGTTGAAGTTTCAGTCAGTGATTACTTTGGGAATAGCGATCACAATTCCCTAAGTTTTAGAGTACTCATGGACAAAGACGAGAGTGGTCCTAAAGGAAGAGTGCTAAATTGGGGAAAGGCCAAGTATAACAAAATTTGGCAGGAGCTAGGGAATGTGGATTGGGAGCAGCTGTTTAAGGGTAAATCCACATTTGAAATGTGGGAATCATTTAAGGAAAGGTTGATTAGAGTGCAGGACAGACATGTCCCTGTGAAAATGAGGGATAGAAATGGCAAGATTAGGGAACCATGGATGACGGGTGGAATTGTGAGACAAGCTAAAATGAAAAAGGAAGCATACATAAGATCTAGGCGACTTA
This sequence comes from Scyliorhinus torazame, assembly GCF_047496885.1. Classification (NCBI taxonomy): domain Eukaryota; kingdom Metazoa; phylum Chordata; class Chondrichthyes; order Carcharhiniformes; family Scyliorhinidae; genus Scyliorhinus; species Scyliorhinus torazame. Next base: position 350,223,149 of record NC_092707.1, read on the forward strand.
AAACTGATGAAGCTTTGGAGGAAAGTAGGACAAATCTCAAGCGCGCAATAAAGAGGGCTAAAAGGGGTCATGAAATATCTTTGGCTAACAGGGTTAAGGAAAATCCCAAAGCCTTTTATTCATATATAAGGAGCAAGAGGGTAACTACAGAAAAGATTGGGCCACTCAAAGATAAAAGAGGGAATTTATGCGTGGAGTCAGAAGAAATGGGTGAGATTCTTAATGAGTACTTTGCATCGGTATTCACCAAGGAGAGGGACATGACGGATGTTGAGGCGAGGGATGGATGTTTAAATACTCTAGGTCAAGTCGGCATAAGGAAGGGGGAAGTTTTGGGTATTCTAAAAGGCATTAAGGTGGACAAGTCCCCAGGTCTGGATGGGATCTATCCCAGGTTACTGAGGGAAGCGAGGGACGAAATAGCTGGGGCCTTAACAGATATCTTTGTAGCATCCTTGAGCACGGGTGAGGTCCGGGAGACTGGAGAATTGCTAATGTTGTACCTTTGTTTAAGAAGGGTAGCAGGGATAATCCAGGGAATTATAGACCTGTGAGTTTGACGTCAGTGGTAGGCAAACTGTTGGAGAAGATACTGAGTGATAGGATCTATTCACATTTGGAAGAAAATAGACTTATCAGTGATAGGCAGCATGGTTTTGTGCAGGGAAGCTCATGTCTTACAAACCTAATCGAATTCTTTGAGGAAGTGACAAAGTTAATTGATGAGGGAAGGGCTGTAGATGTCATATACATGGACTTCAGTAAGGCGTTTGATAAAGTTTCCCATGGCAGGTTAATGGAAAAAGTGAAGTCGTATGGGGTTCAGGGTGTACTAGCTAGATGGATAAAGAACTGGCTGGGCAACAGGAGACAGAGAGTAGTGGTGGAAGGGAGTGTCGCAAAATGGAGAAAGGTGACTAGTGGTGTTCCACAGGGATCCGTGCTCGGACCACTGTTGTTTGTGATATACAGAAATGATCTGGACGAAGCTATAGGTGGTCTGATTAGCAAGTTTGCAGATGATACTAAGATTGGTGGAGTTGCAGATAGCGAGGAGGACTGTCAGAGAATACAGCAAAATATAGATAGATTGGAGAGTTGGGCAGAGAAATGGCAGATGGAGTTCAATCCAGGCAAATGCGAGGTGATGCATTTTGGAAGATCTAATTCAAGAGCGGACTATACGGTCAATGGAAGAGTCCTGGGGAAAATTGATGTACAGAGAGATCTGGGAGTTCATGTCCATTGTACCCTGAAGGTGGCAACGCAGGTCAATAGAGTGGTCAAGAAGGCATACAGCATGCTTGCCTTCTTTGGACGGGGTATTGAGTACAAGACTCGGCAGGTCATGTTACAGTTGTATAGGACTTTGGTTAGACCACGTTTGGAATACTGCATGCAGTTCTGGTCGCCACATTACTAGAAGGATGTGGATGCTTTAGAGAGGGTGCAGAGGCGGTTCACCAGGATGTTGCCTGGTATGGAGGGTGCTAGCTATGAAGAAAGGTTGAGTAGATTAGGATTGTTTTCGTTGGAAAGACAGAGGCTGAGGGGGGACCTGATTGAGGTCTACAAAATTATGAGAGGTATGGACAGGGTGGATAGCAACAAGCTTTTTCCAAGAGTGGGGGTGCCAATTACAAGGGGTCACGATTTCAAGGTGAGAGGGGGAAAGTTTCAGGGTGATGTACGTGGAAAGTTTTTTACGCAGAGGATGGTAGGTGCCTGGAACGCTTTGCCAGCAGAGGTGGTGGAGGCTGGCACAATTGCATCATTCAAGATGCATCTAGACAGATATATGAACGGGTGGGGAACAGAGGGAAGTAGATCCTTGGAAAATAGGCGACAGGTTTAGATAAAGGATCTGGATCGGCGCAGGCTGGGAGGGCCGAAGGGCCTGTTCCTGTGCTGTAATTTTATTTGTTCTTTTTTCTTTGTTCAGTTGCATGAACATTTGGGCTGGAATTCTCTGAAAATGGGGCTATGTCCCCACCCCCGCCGGAAAACGGGCGCAAATCACTCCAGACTTTTTTCAAAAAGTCCGGAGTGATTCTCCGACTTCAAGAGGGAAAGCAGGGCCCTGGCGTGCTCCCATGGAACAGGCGGAGCCACACAGGAAAAAGATAGGCCCACCCCCCCGGAACGTGCGAGCCCGCCGATCGGTAGCCCCCGATAGCGGGCCTAGCCGTCGTGGAGGCCTCCCCTCGGGTCTGAACACCCCACCTATCACACAACAGTGAAGCGGAATCTACAAAAATGGGTATACAAAAAGGATAAAATACACAACATCGAACAGGTATACATCCAAGAGTAATATAAGTAATATAGGGGCCCCTATGTTTGTGCCCCCAGTGGTCGAATGCCGCAACCGTACTGTTTGATTATGCACATTCTGCCCCCGGAACATAACAGGAGGTGTGTTTGGCGTCAACCGGGTGTGCCTGAGCATTGCTGTTACGGCCGCGCCCGTGCATGTTCCCAGTTCTCGTCCCTTCTGGTTCCCTCCTTGCCCTGTGTTTTGCTTGTTGTCCTCTCACCCTGCCATCCTCCCAGCCCCCCCCCCCCAACTCCTGCCATTGCGGCTCCCCTTCCCCTCCTCAGCGGGGGGCAAAATAGCAAATACCCTTGTGTAATTTACCAAAATTCACCGGGGCGGTTCCGGCAGATTGGAAAGCAGCAAATGTGATGCCACTGTTTAAAAAGGAGGTAGAGAAAAGGTGGGTAACTATAGACCGGGTAGCTTAACTTCTGGAATGGGGGAAATGCTTGAATCTATCATCAAGGAAGAAATAGCGAGACATCTGAATAGAAATTGTCTCATTGGGCTGTGCAAGATAGGTTCATGGAAGGCAGGTCATGTTTACCTAATTTAGTGGAATTCTTTGAGGACATTACCAATGCGGTGGACAATGGGGAACTGGTGGATGTGGTGTATCTGGATTTCCAGAAGACATTCAAGAAGGTGCCCCACAAAAGGCTGCTGCATAAGATAAAGGTGCATGGTGTTACGGGTAATGTATTAGCATAGACAGAGGATTGGTTAACTGACAGAAAGCAAAGAGTGGGGATATATAGGTGTTTTTCTGGTTGGAGATCAGTGGCTAGTGGTGTGCCTCAGGATCAGTGTTGGGTTTACAATTTACATAGACGATTTAAAGTGTAATGTGTCAATGTTCGCAAATGACACTAAGATGAATGGTAGAGCAAAGTGTGCAGAGGACACTTAAAACCTGCAGAGGGACATAGATAGTTTACGTGAGTGAGCAAGGGTCTGGTAGATGGAGTACAATGTTGGTAAATGTGAGTTCATCCATTTTGGTAGGAACAACAAAATGGACTATTATTTAAATGGTAAAAAATTGCAGCATGCTGCTGTGTAGAGGGACCTGGGTGTCCTTGTGCATGAATCGCAAAAAGTTGGTTTGCAGGTGCAGCAAGTAATTAAGAAGGCAAATGGAATGTTATCCTTCATTGCTAGACAGATGGAATTTAAAAGCAAGGAGGTTATGTTGCAGCTGTATAGGGTGCTGGTGAGGCCACACCTGGAGTACTGTGTACAGTTTTGGCCTCCTTACTTGAGAAAGGATGTACTGGCGCTGGAGATGGTGCAGTGCAGATTCACTAAGTTGATTCCGGAGTTGAGAGGATTAGCTGAAGAGGAGAGACTAAGTAGACTGGAACTATACTCATTGGAATTTAGAAGAATGAGGGGGAGTCTTATGGAAACGTATAAAATTGTGAAGGGAATAGATAAGCAGGGAGGTTGTTTCCACTGGTGGGTGAAACTAGAACTGGGGGAATAGCCTCAAAATAAGGGGGAGCAGATTTAGGACTGTGTTGAGGAGGAACTTCTTCACCCAAAGGGTTTTAAATTTGTGGACTTCCCTGCCCAGTGAAGCAGTTGAGGCTCCCTCGTTGAATCTTTCTAGATAATCCTTTATTGAAAGGAATTAAGGGTTATGACGAGCGGGCGGGAGGGTGGCACAGTGGTGCAGTGGTTAGCACTGCTACCTCACGGCACCGAGGACCTGGGTTCAATCCCAGCCCCAGGCCACTGTCCGTATGGAGTTTGCACATTCTCCCCGTGTCTGTATGGGTCTCACCCACACAACCCAAAGATGTGCAGGTTTAGGTGGATGGACCACGCTAAATTGCCCCATAATTGGAAAAAAATCATTGGATGCTCTAAATTCATTTTTTTAAATGGTGAGCAGTGGGGTAAGTAGAGCTGAGTCCATAAAATGATCAGCCATGATCTCATTGAATGGCGGAGCAGGCTCGCAGGCAGAAGGCCGACTCATGCTCCTAGTTTTATGTTTCCCCTTTCTTTTCTCCTTCCATTGTCCTTTTCACTCCTCCCTCCCTCCCCTTCTCCCTTCCTCCCCGATTTGTTGCTGGTCAGAAACAGATCTTGGAAAAGGCTCAAAGAAAATGACTGCGGATGCTGGAGTCTGAAACCAAAAAGAAAATGCTGGAAAATCTCAGCAGGTCTTGCAGCATCTGTAGGGAGAGAAAAGAACTAACGTTTTGAATCTGATGACTCTTTGTCAAAGCTAAAGACAGAGAAAGTGGGAAATATTTATACTGTGGAGTGAGAATGAAAGATGAGAGGATCACTCCACAGTATAAATATTTCCCACTTTCTCTGTCTATTAGCTTTGACAAAGAGTCATTGGTCTCGAAACATTAGTTCTTTTTTCCACCTATAGATGCTGCCAGACCGGCTGTGGTTTTCCAGCATTTTCTTTTTGGTCTTGGAATAGGCTGATGAATAGCCTCCATGTGTTGTGGAAACCTTCCTCCAATCCTCAAATGGCGAATTTTTGTTTTTCCAATTTAAAGTATTCTGCTAGGTCGGACATCCTGGGCGGGATTCTCCGACCCCCCCGCCGGGTCGGAGAATCGCCGGGGGCTGGCGTGAATCCCGCCCCCGCCGGTTGCCGAATTCTCCGGCACCGGATAGTCGGCGGGGGTGGGAATCGCGCCACGCCGGTTGGCAGGCACCCCCCGGTGATTCTCCGACCCGTGATAGGCCGAAGTCCCGCTGCTGGATTGCCTGTCCCGCCGGTGAGAATCAAACCACCTCTCTTACCGGCGGGACAAGGCGGCGCGGGCGGGCTCCGGGGTCCTGGGGGGGGCGCAGAGCGATCTGGCCCTGGGGGGTGCCTGCACGGTGGCCTGGCCCGCGATCGGGGCCCACCGATCCGCGGGCGGGCCTGTGCCGTGGGGGCACTCTTTTCCTTTCGCCTTCGCCATGGTCTCCACTATGGCGGAGGCAGAAGAGACCCCCTCCACTGCGCATGCGCGGGGATGCCGTGAGCGGCCGCTGACGCTCCCGCACATGCGCCACACGGCAAAGTCATTTCCGCACCAGCTGGCGGGGCACCAAAGGCCTTTCCCGCCAGCTGGCGGGGCGGAAATCAGTCCGGCGTGGGCCTAGCCCCTCAAGGTGAGTGCTCGGCCCCTCAAGATGCGGAGAATTCCGCACCTTTGGGGCGGCGCGATGACGGACTGATTCGCGCCGTTTTTGGCGCTGGTCGGCGGTCGGCGGACATCGCGCCGATTGCGGAGAATCCCGCCCCCTGTCTGCAGGCATTGGGTAGCGCTGCTGATTGTCAGCCGAGCAGGAGTAATGGCGGGCGATCAGGGAGGCAAAGGTTAGGGTGCCTGCCCCTCGCCCTGTAAAGAGTTCTGGCTGTTCTTGATACCCTGAAGACCGCCACTAGTCAGCTTGGCACCACCCTCCGCCTCACAATGTTGGACAAGACCTCGAAAAAGTCTGTCCAGTACCCGATGAGTCTGGGGCATGATCAGAATATGTGAATGTGGTTGGCTGGTCCTCCCTGCACCGTTCACATTTGTCCTCCACCTCCAGGAAGAACCCGCTCCTGCGTGTTCTGGTTACGTGCTGCCTATGCACTACCTTTAATTGTGTTAGGCTCAGCCCTGTGCCAGAGGAAGTGGAGTATGCCCTGTGCAGTGCTTCGATCCAGAGTCCTGTCTCCATGCCCAGTTCTTTCTCCCACTTCTCCCATATCTCGTCCAGTGGTGACTGTACCTCCTCCAGTAGTTGTCAGTACTTGCCCACCCAGCTGCTGTACCCGAGTTTGCCCGCAGTCAAAAAGTCTGTCCAGTAGGGAATGTCCTGGAAATTGGGGAAACATTGCTATCTCCTTGCAGAGGATGTTCCTTATCTGTATGTACCGGAGCTTGTTCCCTTTTGGGAGTTGGAGCTTATCTGTGTGTTCACCCAGGGTGGCTACTCTGCCATCTGTGTATAGTCCCCTAGCGTCAGTACCCCTTCACCCAGACTCCACTTTTTAAAGGAAGCGTCCATTGTCACGGGGGTGAATATATGGTTCTTGCAGATGGGGGCCATGGTGGGCTTTGCGACCAGACCAAAATAGTGTCTAATTTATTTCCATGTTCTCAATGTGCCCCCTACCACTGGGATTCTTGAGTATTTGACTGGAAGAAATGAGAGTGAGGCCATGGCCAATGCTCAGAGGGACATGCTCAGGAGCTCTCCTCTGTTTTTACCCACTCCATCCCCGGCTCGTTGACCCGTCCTCTTTTTCTGCGGTCGGGCCCAGTGGTTGAATAGGTGATTCGGGAGGGCCAGGCCCTCCCCGGTTCCTCCTTCTCTGTAGTACGTTCTTTTGGATCCTTGGGTTCTCCCCACTACAGATATGCCATGATTAATTTGTCGACTTTGGTGAATAAAGCCTTGAGGATGAAAATCGGGAGGGATCTGAACAGGAAGTGGAACCTAGGCAACACGTTCATCTTGCTTGTCTGCACTCTACTCACCAGGGAGAGCGGGAGCGAGTCCCATCTCCGAAGGCCCCTCTTTACCTCCTCTACCAGAACTGATAGGTTCCATTTGTGCATCCATGTTGAGTTGTGAGCCATTTGGTGCCCCAGGTATCGGAATTTGGTTTGTGCCAGCTTGAACGGCAACCTCCCCAGCTCTGGGACCCCCTCCTCGGCGTTCACAGGGATGATTTCGCTGTTGCTCAGGTTGGGTTTATAACCTGAGAAGGCTCCGAACTCTCTTTGGAGTTCCATTATTCTTCCTATGCTGGCTGGGGGGTTTGAGACGCAGAGGAGCAGGTCATTCGCATAGAGTGAGACTCTGTATTCCCTGTCACCCACTGGATGCCTCTCCACCCCTTCATCGCTCTAAGGGCGATAACCAGTGGCTCGATTGCCAGGAGAAATAACAGCGGGCATCCCTGCCTCATGCCTCTGTGAAACCGGAGTTATTCAGAGCTGGTGTTCCATAAAGGTGTTCAGTTCCCTTGCCATGACTGATTGCTTCCCTGATGTGGGGCTGTCCGTCCATGAGTCCTGTACGCAGTTGAAGTCGCTCCCCTCTTGATGAGTCCATGGGAGTCTAGGTCGGGTTTTCTGCCATGGTCTTTTTGATAAAGTTAGGGGCATATATATTCACAAGTACCACGGGTGCCCCTTCCAGGACACCTCTGACCATTACGTACCGTCCCCCTGCATCCGGCACCGTATTCGTCACTGAAAAGGTCATCCTCATACTGAACAGTATGGCCATCCCCCTAACCCTCATCCCGTAGCAATCTTGGTACGTCTGTCCTATCCAACTCTTTCTGAGCCACAGTCGGCCCTGCTCCCTCAGGAGGAAGGCGACGTCGGCCCCCAGGCTTTTCAGATGGGCGAAGACTCTGGATCTTTTCACTGGGCCGGTAAGTCCCCTGACATTCCAGGTGACTAGATGCCACAGACAAGCCAGATAATGAAAAAGAAAAGAAAAAGAACATCTTAGTGGTCCACGTGTGTCCAATACTGCTGTCTTCCTAACCCGTTTTTCTTAACAAATGAATCTGCTCCTCCCATCATGTTCAAGTAGTACTCCTTGTTGCCATGTGTCACCCAAAATCTTGCCGGGTACAGTATCCCGAACCGCACTTTGTTTTTCAATAGGGCCGCGCTTGGTCAGGTCGGCCCCAATGTCCTGATATATGTGGATTGTATGCCCTTCTCATTTGCAGGACCGCATGCCCCTCACCCAGTTCAGAATTCGCTCCTTGTCTTGGAATTGTTGAAGCTATCCAATGATCGCCCTTGGTGGTTCTCCTATTTTGAGTCTTTATCGGAGTGACCTATGGGCCCTGTCCACGTCTGAGGGTTTGGGGAAGCTGTCTCCCCTGACTAGCTTCCCTAGCATCAGTGCTACATAGTCCGTTGGGCTTCTGCCCTCTGTGCCCTCAGGTTCTGGGAACGGGATCAATTTTCCTGATCCTCCAACTCCCCTTGAACGTTCCCTCAGCCGCCACCAACCTTGCCACTTCTGTTTTGAGCGAGATGATCCAATCGCTCTAGTCAGTCGCCGCTCTTTCCAGTTTCCGCACCGTCGCCTCCTGGGTCACCGACCGCTGGTCCGTCCTCTCCAGCACCTCTTTGAAGGCGACCAAACGATTACTATGGCCACCTTCACGGTCACCATGAGGTCCTCCTTAATGGAGTCCCTAAGTTTTAGATGATCTTGTGCTAGGAGCTCCATCCACTGCCCCCTCGGTGGCGGGGCCGAGGTTTGCATTGGCGATCCCCCTCAGTCCGCCATGTCCTGTTCTGCTTCACTCCTCGTGTCCGCAGTCTGGGTATTTCTCTCCTGACTCTTGTCGCTCTTGCTATCTATTCTGCTTCTTGATGGATTTGAGGGCATTTCCACAGGTGATTGTTTGTTTTGGGTGAGGGTAGCTGGGGGGGTGGAGGGGGTGTGTTGGTGTAGTGGTCGATTTCCAGGTTAACAGACTGTAAGTTAAAAGGGTACGGCCCCCATCACCTCCTCCTCCTCGAGGTGACCAATGGCCCCCCGGCTATTCCGTGGGATCGGGTCCGGGAGGAGCTAGCCCCTGAGGCTCCCCCGCCATGTACCGCTGCCACTTCTGGCAGCCCTCACCCGTCCCGACCAGGGTCTCAATACTCGCAGCCATGGGGCACAGGGAGTGAACCACCTCCCTCTGGGACTGTGCCACATCACGCTGTGACTGTGCCATCACCTTCTGGATATGTGCCACATCAGCCAGTCACTGCACCGCCTCCTTCTGGGTCTGTGCTAATACGGCCAGTGCCCTGGCAATGCGCCAATGTACTCAGACATGGCCTGCTGTGACTGGGCTACGCTCTGGAGCGCTGTTGCAATGTTAAGGTGGCCCTGGTACATGGCTGTCTGTGATAGGGCAGCCTTTCCTGGGCCCCGGCCACCAGCCACACAGAATGTCTTCGGCCTTGGTCATCTTCGCCCCACAAGGCCTCCTCCGCAGAAGCCAGCCGTGCAGTGGTAGCCTCGGTGACATGCATGGTCAGCACCATCCCCTGCTTCTGCAGGCAGTTGGACTCCTCCAACTGCACCTGCAGGCACTGGATGGCTGCCGACATCCACTCAAGCAGTCACTGGCTCTGAGCCTGCATCTACTCTGTAGATGGGACGGCCCTTTCCAGAAGCCCAAAACCCATTCAGACGACAGGTAGTCCCTGTGGTCAGGTCGACTTCCAACCATCCGCCCTTTCAAGGGTTCTTACCTCCACCTGCTGTACCACTGCACGTGTGTGGTGCACACCAGATAATGCACCAGGAGCCTCTTTGCTAACATGCCCAACCGAGATGAGTGTCTCTGGGATGGTGAAGGGTGTTGGAGACTATTGCCATCCCTGGACTGGTGCTCCGGCGTGTCTTGGACTGCGGGTCGAGGACCCCCACCGCTATTCGTATCCTCATCTTCCTTGCTGCTCTCCTCCTGGGGTTGTGATTGTGGCCAGGGGTGAGGGACACCAGAAGGGCCTGCCTCATTACCAGGAGATCCTGCAAGACACAGGACAAGATGCATGATTGTACCGCGAGTTGGGGTGACAGGTGATAGTGGTGGATGGGGGGGGGGTTGATGTTGGGGGGGTGTGGGGGTGGAGGTGGTGGAAGGGTTGGTATGGGAGGGTGCGGTTGTGGGGGGGTTGGGGTGGTGGACGGAGTGGGGAACCACAACTCCACGGGGTCTCACTTGCTCGCCCGATGCCCACCTCTGCCTCGGTGACTGCCCTCTCCCTGGGCTCACCGATCAGTTCCATTGCCCACTGCTCTGCTGCGGTGAGGGGTTGCAGATCCAGCGGTCATCCTCCGGTCTCACGGCAGTTGTGGGCCGACTTCTCCAGGGGGGTGGAGACAAAAAAAACACAATGTTAGCCAGTCAGACGTATGCAGCACAGGGGTTGGGCAGCTAGTGGCCTTTGTGGCCAGGGCACCCAACCATGGTGGTGGTATGAATGCAGGCAGGTAGTGCAGGATTGGGGTTTGGTCACCCTCTGGATAGGTGGGGGGGAGGGGGTGGGGTTAGTGCCAGGGGCACAGTGCTGCCTACTCACCCTGGCCGCCCTGAGGAGGTTGTGCAGTTTCTTATGGCACTGCTGGCCGGTCCTGGCGGTGTTGCCCACGGTGCTCATGGCGTCTCCCACCTGCGCCCAGGCCCAGTGTACAGTGGCGGGTGGCAACCCCCTTCCCACCCGGGGTGCAGGGTAGCCCGTCTCTCCTCCATGGCATCCATCAGTGTCTCCAGTTCTGCGTCAGTGAAATGGGGTGCCGTTCTTCTTGCTGCCATCTTGTTGGCTGGGATGAGTGTGTGTGGGGAGTGGAGTGCCTATATGCGGCTGCAGCTTGTGAGCCTCTTGAGTGTCCATCCAGACTCCAGCGACTTGTGGTGGTCACCACTGATTGTATAATAGTTGTTATTCACAGTAATATGGTAAGGCTCCTGTACTACAGGTGCGGGGGTAGATCCCTGCCTGCTGGCTCCGCCCAATAGGTGGAGTATAAATGTGTGTGCACACCAAGCTGCTCCCATTCTGGTAGCATCTGCAGGAGGCCACACATCTCTGCGTAATAAAGCCTCGATTGCTCTCTACTCTCGTGTCGTCGTAATTGATAGTGCATCAATTTATTAAGCAGAGATATTACAGTGATGGAACTATGCATCAAGCCAGATCGCCTACAGCTGCACTAGCAAGCAGCCTATGCCACGTCGGCCTTCGACCACTGGCTAGCTTGCTTCGAAAGCTACCTCGAATCAGCGACTGAACAACCCTCGGACGCACAGAAGCTCCAGATCCTGTACTCACGGGTGAGCTCCGAGATTTTTCCCCTTATCCGGGATACGCCCAATTACCCTGAAGCTATGGAGCTTCTGAAAGGATACTATATCCGGACGATCAACAAACTCTATGCCAGGCACCTCCTGTCCACGAGGCCGCAACTCCCCGGTGAGTCATTAGACGATTTCTGGCGTGTCCTGCACATCCTGGCGAGGAACTGCGATTGCCAGGCAGTTTCGGCCGCTGAACATACAGAACTCTTAATCAGGGACGCTTTTGTTACGGGCATGGGGTCGGCGTACATCCGCCAGCGCCTATTAGAAGAGGGTACGCTCGACCTCGCGGCGACCAGGGAACTCGCGAACTTGCTAACGGTAGCCATCCGTAACGTACAGTCGTACGCCCCCGACCGCATGGCGCCCTCATGGACATCGTGAGCCCCACCAGCAGCCGCCTCCAGCCAACCCCAAGCCTGCGCGCGGGGCAGCCAGCCAACCCCGGGGGGGGCCCAAATGCTATTTCTGTGGGCAAGCAAAGCACCCCCGGCAGCGCTGCCTGGTGCGGAGTGCAATCTGCAAGACCTGGGATTAGTCTAACTCTAATGGGCAGCACGGTAGCCTTGTGGGTAGCACAATTGCTTCACAGCTCCAGGGTCCCAGGTTCGATTCCGGCTTGGGTCACTGTCTGTGCGGAGTCTGCGCATCCTCCCCGTGTGTGCGTGGGTTTCCTCCGGGTGCTCCGGTTTCCTCCCACAGTCCAAAGATGTGCAGGTTAGGTGGATTGGCCATGATAAATTGCCCTTAGTGTCCAAAATTGCCCTTGGTGTTGGGTGGGGTTACTGGGTTGTGGGGATAGGGTGGAGGTGTTGACCTTGAGTAGGGTGCTCTTTCCAAGAGCCGGTGCAGACCCGATGGGCCGAATGGCCTCCTTCAGCACTGTAAATTCTATGATAATCTATGATAATCTATGATAACCTGCGGGAAGAAGGGACATTTCGCTGCTGTGTGCCAGGCCCAGTCGATCGCTGCTGTATCTCGGCCCAGTGTTCCTGCACTCCCCACGTGCGACCCGTGGGCGCCGCCATCTTCCTCTCAGCAGACCACATGCGGCCTGTGGGCGGCGCCACCTTCATCTCAGCAGACCACGTGCGGCACGTGGGTGCCGCCATCTTTAGCACCGCCCGTCGTGGGCGCCACCATCTTCGCCTCCATTTTGGACTGCGCCTCAGGACCCCTGCTCATCGGGCACTTCATCTGGCCATTCATCGCCTGCCACCGCCGATGACGAGCCCGGGGCCTACCAACACCAGCCGCAGCTCGCCTCCATCACGCTCGACCAGTCCCGGCAGCACAACCTCGCAACCGCGACGATGACGGTGAAAGTCGATGGGCACAAGACATCTTGCCTTCTTGACTCCACGAGCACAGAAACCTTCATCCACCCCGCTGCAGTAAGGCGCTGCTCCCTCGTGGTACACCCCGTTACCCAGAGAATCTCCTGGCCTCCGGATCCCATTCCGTGGAAATCCAGGGGTACTGCATCGCCACCCTCACCGTCCAGGGCGTAGAGTTCAGCAACTTTCGGCTCTACGTCCTCCCCAACCTCTGCGCTGCCCTGTTACTCGGCCTGGACTTCCAGTGCAATCTCCAAAGTCTAACTCTAAAACTCGGCGGACCCCTACCACCCCTCACCGTATGCCGCCTCACACCGTATGCCGCCTCACGACCCTTAAGGTCGACCCACCTTCCCTGTTTGCAAACCTCACCCCGGATTGCAAACCCGTCGCCACCAGGAGCAGACGGTACAGCGCCCAGGACAGGACCTTCATCAGGTCGGCGGTCCAACGGCTGCTGCGGGAAGGCATCATTGAGGCCAGCAACAGCCCCTGGAGAGCCCAAGTGGTAGTTGCAAAGACTGGGGAGAAACACAGGATAGTCATTGATTACAGTCTGACCATCAATCGGTACAAGCAGCTCGACACGGACCCCTCCCACGCATATCTGATATGGTCAATCAGATTGCACAGTACCGGGTCTTCTCCACAGTGGACCTGAAATCTGCCTACCACCAGCTCCCCATCCGCAAGGCGGACCGCCCATACACTGCGTTCGAAGCAGACAGCCACCTTTACCACTTCCTTAGGGTTCCTTTCGGCATCACTAACAGCGTCTCGGTCTTCCAACGGGAGATGGACCGAATGGTTGACCGGTACGGACTGCGGGCCACCTTCCCGTACCTAGACAACATCACCATCTGCGGCCACGATCAGCAGGACCACGACGCTAACCTCTTCAAATTTCTCCACTCCGCTAAACTCCTTAACCTCACGTACAATAAGGAGAAGCGCGTGTTCCGCACCAATCGCTTAGCCATCCTTGGCTATGTTGTGGAAGTTGGAGTTCTAGGGCCTGACCCCGACCACATGTGCCCCCTCATGGAACTCCCCCTTCCCCACTGGCCCAAGGCCCTGAAACGATGCCTGGGGTTTTTCTCCTATTATGACCAGTGGGTCCCTAACTATGCGGACAAGTACCGCCCACTCATCCACTCCACAGTATTTCCCCTGACGGCTGAGGCCCGCCAGGCCTTTAACCGCATCAAGGCAGACATCGCCAAGGCCACAATGCACGCGGTCGACAAGACCCTCCCCTTTCAGGTCGAGAGCGATGCATCGGACGTCGCTCTGGCCGCCGCCCTCAACAGGCAGGCAGACCCATGGCATTCTTTTCCCACACCCTCCATGCCTCCGAAATTCAGCACTCCTCTGTAGAAAAGGAGGCCCAAGCCATCATGGAAGCTGTGCGGCATTGCAGGCATTACCTGGCCGGCAGGAGATTCACTCTCCTCAATGACCAACAGTCGGTTACCTTCATGTTTAATAACACACAGCGGGGCAAGATCAAAAATGATAAAATCTTAAGGTGGAGGATCGAGCTCTCCACCTACAATTACGAGATTTTGTATCGCCCCGGGAAGCTCAACGAGCCCCCCGATGCCCTATCCCGAGGTACATGTGCCAGCACACAAGTGGATTGACTCCGGGCCCTACACGATGGTCTTTGTCACCCAGGGATCACCCGGTTTTTTCACTTCATAAAGGCGCGCAACCTACCCTACTCCATTGCGGAGGTCAGGACCATCACCAGAGACTGCCAGGTGTGTGCGAGTGCAAACCGCACTTCTACCGGCCAGACCGAGCGCACCTGGTGAAGGCCTCCCGCCCCTTTGAGCGCCTCAGCATGGACTTCAAAGGGCCCCTCCCCTCCACCGACCGAAACACGTACTTCCTGAGCGTGGTCGATGAATACTCCCAATTCCCCTTCGTCATCCCATGCTCCGTTATGACGTCTGCCACGGTCATTAAAGCACTCCACAGCATCTTCGCCCTGTTCGGTTTCCCCGCTTACGTCCACAGCGACCGGGGGTCCTCCTTTATGAGTGATGAGCTGTGTCAGTTCATGCTCGGCAAAGGCGTCGCCTCAAGCAGGACGACCAACTACAACTTCCGGGGAAACGGGCAGGTGGAGAGGGAGAATGGGATCATCTGGAGGGCCGTCATGCTGGCCCTGCGGTCTAAAAATCTCCCGGTGTCCCGCTGGCAGGAGGTCCTCCCCGATGCCCTCCACTCCATCCGTTCACTACTCTGTACTGCGACTAACGAAACCCCCCATGAACGTCTCCTTGCCTTCCCTAGGAAGTCCTCCTCCGGGGTTTCGCTCCCAACGTGGCTGGCAGCTCCAGGACCTGTTCTCCTCCGCAAACACGTGCGGATCCACAAGGCAGACCCGTTGGTCGAAAGGGTACAACCTATCCATGCAAACCCGCAGTATGCCTACGTGGCGCACCCCGACGACCGCCAGGACACAGTCTCCCTCAGGGACCTGGCACCAGCTGGATCCCCACGCACGGCCCACCACCACCCGCCCCCAACCCCCTCCGATTGCCCCGGAGCCACTCACCCTCCCCCAGCGCACCTCACTACAGCCCCCGCCCCAGGATGATCCGTCCTCCCACTGGTTCCACCCGGGGATGAAGATGAGGACAACACCCTTCCGGAGTCACAGGTGACCAAGTCGGCACCTGCATCACCACCGGGACCGAGGCGCTCACAGTGGAGGATCAAGGCACCCAACCGGCTGAATTTGTAAATTTTCACCAAACTGTAAACTTAAAATTTTCTAAAACCTGTAAAAAAAATTCCTCCACCCCCGCTGGACTCTTTTTTTAACAGGGGGTGAATGTGGTAGTCACCATTGATGTATAATAGTTGTTATTAGAGGTAATACGGTAAGGCTCCTGTACTACAGGTACGGGGTAGATCCCTGCCTGCTGGCTCTGCCCAGCAGGCGGAGTATAAATGTGTGTGCACACCGAGCTGCTCCCATTCTGGTAGCAGCTGCAGGAGGCCACACATCTCTGCTTAATAAAGCCTCGATTACTCGCTACTCTCGTCTCATCGTAATTGATAGTGCATCACGACTCAGACACCGTTTTTCATTGGAATCGGCTGCGTTCCATGTGGCGCCGGTGCTAGCCCATTAACCTTTGATGAATTGCTCTGGGAATAGCACTACTTTTCCTGTCGTAGAACACCACCGATTTAGTACCGGCCTCAACATGTAGTTTCTGAAAGGAGAACCCCGCCAACAGAGTATTACATTTCTCTCCCAGTATCCAGATGCATATTTGGTTGTGAAACCCTTCTGGCTACTATTCTCCATACGAAAGTCTGCAGTGGCACCTATTATTTTTCTTCTGTTTTCCACCAGAGGACGTGCTGGAGGGTCAGGGGTTGAGGGCTCCTGAACCAAGGTATAACTGTACTATACTAATGACCCGAATCTGAGGTCTGGACAAACGGAGTGCAATTTTGCTGTAATATGTTGGTC
This sequence comes from Scyliorhinus torazame, assembly GCF_047496885.1. NCBI lineage: Eukaryota > Metazoa > Chordata > Chondrichthyes > Carcharhiniformes > Scyliorhinidae > Scyliorhinus > Scyliorhinus torazame. The sequence continues at coordinate 350,239,153 of NC_092707.1, forward strand.
CAGTGCCTGGACAAAATGTTGGGAGGAAATATGAGCCCCATATCTCATTACTGTACTGCAGATTATTATCATTTTCTCTTTCCCTCGCTCTTTTTCCCAGCTAATCTTGTTCTCTTGCTCGAAGTTAGCAACCAAATTCAAACTTTTGAATTTCTGCATGAGTGGATTGTTTAATTCCCCGATGACCAAACCATCACATTAATCAAAACCATTCTTGTTTAGCTGTATTTTGATCTGTACTTTCAGTTTTCATTATGACCAGATTAATGTCGCCACAGTGCATCATATCTACTGAGATTACAAGAACTGATTTCCGATTTCGTTACAGTTAGTGAGCAGAGGAAATCTTCCACATTATGTTATTTAAATGCCTCTTTTCAATTCTCAACCTCCATTTAACCTAATGTTGCTGCGCTGCAATTTTGTCTACTTTCTCTATTTCCATATTGTTCACTCTAAGATCAATTTTTAAGAGGCCCTCTTTCTTTTTGGTGGCCACTGACATCACCTTCTTGGAATTTATTTTCAATCCATGTTCCAAACTTGCTTGATTTACCTTTTTATGTCTTTCCAGTACCTGCAACCAGGACTGCACTGTCAGCATAGCTTAAACAGTTTATCAGTTTTCCATTGATCTCGAACCCAACTTCTAATCATCCAAACTGCAGAAAAAGAATTGCGTGGTGTAACAAATTCATGTTGCACTCCTTGTCTGATATTTGTCCAATTCTCTTAACTCATTCGCATCTCTTGCTGCTGTGTATTGTTCTCAGTAAAGATTCGGAATGGTTCTAATGGTCTTTCTCAAAAATCTAATCCTCTGAAATGCAGCTACTCAACTTAAAACTACCGTTGAAATATATATTTTCTTTAATGGCTTAATCAGTAAAATGGTGTGACACTCAGAGGTTGCGGAGGTGAGCTATTTAATCCCTGGGCTGGGCTGCATTATCAACAGTAGAAAAAACACTTGGTGTTAGTGCACTTTAGTTACCATCTAATGGCTCAGAAACAGATGGCTCTATGATGGCCTACAGTTGAGCAATATACTTCCACTCAATAGGTTCATGCATGAAGATGGTCCACTTGGGAAGACACTTGAAGAATTCCCACCTTCAGCATAAAAGGAAAGAGTTGAGTGAGGAGGTATTTTCCCACACTGGCCGACAAATGATCTTTTTCCAATTTTCTGGGACATACTATTCACCATTTTGGAGGGTAGCGCCATCTTATTCCTAGCTACGTAGGAAGGGAGGGAGCAACTCGAGAAAATTACAATCACTAGGGAAGTGGCACTTAACAAATTGCTGGAGCTGCAGGCTGACAAGCCCCCAGGCCTTGATGGATTTCATCCTGGGGTCTTAAAATAAGTGGCTGGTGAGATTGTTGATGCATTGGTTTTAATTTCCAAAATTCATTCGATTCAGGGAAGATTCCATTAGATTTGAAAATAGCTAATGTATCTTCTTTATTCAAAAAGGGAGGGAGGCAGAAAGCAGGAAATTGTAGCTTAACATCTGTCACAGAGGAAATGTTAGAAGCTATTATTAAAGATGTTATAACAGGGCACTTGGATAAATTCAATGTAATCAGGCAGAGACAACATGGTTTTGTGCAAGGGAAATCATGTTTAACCAATTTATTCGAGTTACTTGAAGAAGTAGCCGGTGCTGTGGATAAAGGGAACCAGTGGGTGTATTGTACTTAGATTTTAAGAAGGCATTTGATAAGGTGCCTCATCAAAAGTTATTGGGGGAAGTAAAAGCTAATTATGTCGGGCGTAACATATTGGTATGGATAGAAGATTGGCTAGCAAACAGGAAACAGAGAGTAGATATAAATGGGTTATTTTCTGATTGGCAGGGTGTGGTGAGTGGTACTACCATTACTATTGTGTGTTCTGATAATTAGCTAGATGTCAAACTTGAAACGCCGCAGTTGCACAGGGGTGAGTCAGGATGTCCCCAACAGAAGATGTTATTGCGGGAAGTTCCAACTCCATTGTGAAACCTGTTCAGTTTAACCCATTCTCCATTTGGGAGGTCGAAGCCTGGAATTTTCAACATCAGATCATCAGCCAAGTGCTGATTTTGGGGTGTGTTCTTGGTGTTGTGCCTTCCACAGGTCCGCAGCAGACCTGCCTAGCTTGGGCAGGTTGATCCAGAATTACCACCTTGAGATGAGGTATTTGCTGGCTGGATGGTTGATGTCTTCTATCATTGGAAGATCCGTATTTTTGTGCACCACATGAGTGGTGTGCCACAGGGATAAGTATTGAGGCCTCAACTCTTTACAATTTATATTGTGATAAATGTAAGAAATTGTTATATTTTATGTTTTATATTTGTTGCAGTAATATTATTTAGAAACAATTTTAAAATGCAAACAGCCAATATGTCTGCTAAAGGGGTTGTAAAATCATTGATTTTAACCATTTACATGTTTACAGATAGTGGGCTAATGGCATATTGTTGTGGGTTTTGGAGGATCCTGGGTTGAAGATAATTCATGAGGGATTGTATTTTGGTCCTGGCTAACTAGGTCATGGGACATCTTGTGGGAAGTGAAAGGAGAATGCCTTATGCTTAGGGTAGAGATAATGTAATTAAGAGGAGAAGCCATGCCTGTCTGTAGTTTCAGTTTGCCATAGGATTTTAAGTTTAACAGATGTGTCTTGAGTTGACTCCTAAAAGTATTCTCTCCGAGGTCTCGGCACAGAGGAAAACAAGTAAACCTGATTGTTAGCTTTATTTGTAAGTGGTCTTTGAATTATATCGGGTTACTTAATTGGAATATATATATAGTTGCAGGTGTAGGGAGTAAGTTAAAGTTTTCCTTTAATTTAAGAACTGTTTTAAATGTTAACTGTAGAGTTACTACTGTATTGCTAATGTGATCAATTTTCTGTTTAAATTAAAGTTTATTTTAACACAAAAGATACGTATTGGTCAGTGTTAACATTCCTGTGTGCAGTTACCTTTCCTCACTGTTTTACACATCACAAATAATCGGGTTCTCATCCGGGATCCTAACAAAATAAATGATTTGGATGAAGGGGCCAATGGTGTGGTTGCTAAATTTGCTGATGACACAAAGATAGGTGGGAAAGTAAGTTGTGAAGAAGACATAAGGAGGCTACAAAAGGATAGATATAGGTTAGATTTGTGGACAAAGATCTGGCAAATGCAGTATAACGTGGGAAAATGTGAGGTTGTTCATTTTGGCAGAATGAATAAAAAAGAGGTATATTTTCTAAACAGGAAGAGATTGCAGAGCTCTGAGGTGCAGAGGGATCTGGGTGTCCGAGTGCATGAATCACAAAAGGTTAGCATTCAAGTAATTGGCAAAGCTAATAGAGTGTCATTGCTTATTGCAAAATGAATTGAATACAAGAGTAGGGAGGTTATGCTTCAGTTATACAGAGCATTGGTGAGACCACATCTGGAGTACTGTGTACAGTATTATTCTCCTTTAAGGAGAATTTAAGGAAAGGCGTAAGTTCTTTAGAAGCAGATTAGAGAAGGTTTACTCCCTGCTCCCTCTCTAATTCCGATGTTCATATGTACATGTGTACATAGGAAATGGAAAAGGTGGCATGGTTGTCGGATCACATAGGCCTTTGGATTTCGGCGGCAGCGGTGCGCAGGGGCCTTCTGGGAGGTGAGTAGCGTATTTAAAAGCCTTACCTTTACAGGAGCAGCCCTTTGGATTTCGGCGGCAGCGCTGCGCAGGGGCCTTCTTGGAGGTGAGTAGTGTATTTAAAAGCCTTGCCTGGTCCCGTGTCTGTTCTTCTTTTCTGTTTTATTTGTTTTTATATAAGGCGGGAACCGGAAGTTCGACCCGCGGACCTCTGGGAAGTCCCCCCCCCCCCCCAACTAATAAATTCTGGTGGAGAGGAAACCCGAGACACTACACGTGTAGTGTCTCCCACCCGCCCTCCTCCTCTAACCTAATAATAAGACCCATTGGTGTAAGGTAAGTGCCATATTATATTATTATATTATTAGCATTGTGCAGGTCAAGGATCGGAGGTGGAGGAGCAGTCTCTGTCAGCGAGAGAACCTGAGAACATCTCAGACACTCAGAAGGTAAGAAGGTAAGTAAGTTATTTTTACTTTTATACCTTTTTTCAAATTGTATGTGTCGGGGGGAAACTAAAGTGACATCACAGAAAAGCTGTGGCCAGAGTGGCTGGTTGGGATTCTAACCTAAATTTTAAAAAAATTTGAGTATTTGGGAACTAATTAAACATAATAACTTAATAATAATTTAGAGGATATCTAAGCCAGAGATCGGAGAGTATTATAGTTAGCTATCGCATTTCTATTAGAAATCTAGTGCTAGGAAACAGATAGTTGACAGTAACTTTGAAATTTAAAAAAAAGTATTTTAAAAAAAAAGACAAATTTTAATTAATTGTCAGTTAGAGGGGTGCTGTGCTCTGACTGTGAGATGTGGCAGGTCCGGGAGACTTCCAGCGTCCCGGATGGCTTCATCTGCAGAAAGTGCACCCAACTGGAGCTCCTCACAGACCGCATGGTTCGGTTGGAGCAGCAATTGGATGCACTTAGGAGCATGCAGGTGGCGGAAAGCGTCATAGATCGCAGTTATATAAATGTGGTCACACCCAAGGTGCAGGCAGAGAAATGGGTGACCACCAGAAAGGGCAGGCAGTCAGTGCAGGAATCCCCTGTGGTTGTCCCCCTCTCGAACAGATATACCCCTTTGGATACTGTCGGGGGGTGATAGCCTATCAGGGGAAAACAGCAGCAGCCAGAGCAGTGGCCCCACGGCTGGCTCTGATGTTCAGAAGGGAGGGTCAAAGCGCAGAAGAGTAATAGTAATAGGGGACTCTATAGTCAGGGGCACAGATAGGCGCTTCTGTGGATGTGAAAGAGACTCCAGGATGGTATGTTGCCTCCCTGGTGCCAGGGTCCAGGATGTCTCCGAACGGGTAGAGGGAATCCTCAAGGGGGAGGGCAAACAGGCAGAGGTCGTTGTACATATTGGTACTAACGACATAGGCAGGAAGGGGCATGAGGTCCTGCAGCAGGAGTTCAGGGAGCTAGGCAGAAAGTTAAAAGACAGGACCTCGAGAGTGGTAATCTCGGGATTACTCCCTGTGCCACGTGCCAGTGAGGCTAGAAATAGGAAGATAGAGCAGATAAACACGTGGCTAAACAGCTGGTGTAGGAGGGAGGGTTTCCATTATCTGGACCACTGGGAGCTCTTCCGGGGCAGGTGTGACCTGTATAAGAAGGACGGGTTGCATCTAAACCGGAGAGGCATAAATATCCTGGCCGCGAGGTTTGCTAGTGTCACACGGGAGGGTTTAAACTAGTATGGCAGGGGGGTGGGCACGGGAGCAATAGGTCAGAAGGTGAGAGCATTGAGGGAGAACTAGGGAATAGGGACAGTGTGGCTCTGAGGCAGAGCAGACGGGGAGAAGTTGCTGAACACAGCGGGTCTGGTGGCCTGAAGTGCATATGTTTTAATGCAAGGAGCATTACGGGTAAGGCAGATGAACTTAGAGCTTGGATTACTACTTGGAACTATGATGTTGTTGCCATTACAGAGACCTGGTTGAGGGAAGGGCAGGATTGGCAGCTAAACGTTCCAGGATTTAGATGTTTCAGGCGGGATAGAGGGGGATGTAAAAGGGGAGGTGGAGTTGCGCTACTTGTTCGGGAGAATATCACAGCTATACTGCGAGAGGACACCTCAGAGGGCAGTGAGGCTATATGGGTAGAGATCAGGAATAAGAAGGGTGCAGTCACAATGTTGGGGGTATACTACAGGCCTCCCAACAGCCAGCGGGAGATAGAGGAGCAGATAGGTAGACAGATTTTGGAAAAGAGTAAAAACAACAGGGTTGTGGTGATGGGAGACTTCAACTTCCCCAATATTGACTGGGACTCACTTAGTGCCAGGGGCTTAGACGGGGCGGAGTTTGCAAGGAGCATCTAGGAGGGCTTCTTAAAACAATATGTAAACAGTCCAACTAGGGAAGGGGCGGTACTGGACCTGGTATTGGGGAATGAGCCCGGCCAGGTGGTAGATGTTTCAGTAGGGGAGCATTTCGGTAACAGTGACCACAATTCAGTAAGTTTTAAAGTACTGGTGGACAAGGATAAGAGTGGTCCGAGGATGAATGTGCTAAATTGGGGGAAGGCTAATTATAACAATATTAGGCGGGAACTGAAGAACATAGATTGGGGGCGGATGTTTGAGGGCAAATCAACATCTGACATGTGGGAGGCTTTCAAGTGTCAGTTGAAAGGAATACAGGACCGGCATGTTCCTGTGAGGAAGAAAGATAAATACGGCAATTTTCGGGAACCTTGGATGACGAGTGATATTGTAGGCCTCGTCAAAAAGAAAAAAGAGGCATTTGTCAGGGCTAAAAGGCTGGGAACAGACGAAGCCTGTGTGGCATATAAGGAAAGTAGGAAGGAACTTAAGCAAGGAGTCAGGAGGGCTAGAAGGGGTCACGAAAAGTCATTAGCAAATAGGGTTAAGGAAAATCCCAAGGCTTTTTACACGTACATAAAAAGCAAGAGGGTAGCCAGGGAAAGGGTTGGCCCACTGAAGGAGAGGCAAGGGAATCTATGTGTGGAGCCAGAGGAAATGGGCGAGGTACTAAATGAATACTTTGCATCAGTATTCACCAAAGAGAAGGAATTGGTAGATGTTGAGTCTGGAGAAGGGTGTGTAGATAGCCTGGGTCACATTGTGATCCAAAAAGACGAGGTGTTGGGTGTCTTAAAAAATATTAAGGTAGATAAGTCCCCAGGGCCTGATGGGATCTACCCCAGAATACTGAAGGAGGCTGGAGAGGAAATTGCTGAGGCCTTGACAGAAATCTTTGGATCCTCGCTGTCTTCAGGGGATGTCCCGGAGGACTGGAGAATAGCCAATGTTGTTCCTCTGTTTAAGAAGGGTAGCAAGGATAATCCCGGGAACTACAGGCCGGTGAGCCTTACGTCAGTGGTAGGGAAATTACTGGAGAGAATTCTTAGAGACAGGATCTACTCCCATTTGGAAGCAAATGGACGTATTAGTGAGAGGCAGCATGGTTTTGTGAAGGGGAGGCCGTGTCTCACTAACTTGATAGAGTTTTTCGAGGAGGTCACTAAGATGATTGATGCAGGTAGGGCAGTAGATGTTGTCCATCTGGACTTCAGTAAGGCCTTTGACAAGGTCCCTCATGGTAGACTAGTACAAAAGGTGAAGTCACACGGGATCAGGGGTGAACTGGCAAGGTGGATACAGAACTGGCTAGGCCATAGAAGGCAGAGGGTAGCAATGGAGGGATGCTTTTCTAATTGGAGGGCTGTGACCAGTGGTGTTCCACAGGGATCAGTGCTGGGACCTTTGCTCTTTGTAGTATATATAAATGATTTAGAGGAAAATGTAACTGGTCTGATTAGTAAGTTTGCAGACGACACAAAGGTTGGTGGAATTGCGGATAGCGATGAGGACTGTCTGAGGATACAGCAGGATTTAGATTGTCTGGAGACTTGGGCGGAGAGATGGCAGATGGAGTTTAATCCGGGCAAATGTGAGGTAATGAATTTTGGAAGGTCTAATGCAGGTAGGGAATATACAGTGAATGGTAGAACCCTCAAGAGTATTGAAAGTCAAAGAGATCTAGGAGTACAGGTCCACAGGTCATTGAAAGGGGCAACACAGGTGGAGAAGGTAGTCAAGAAGGCATACGGCATGCTTGCCTTCATTGGCCGGGGCATTGAGTATAAGAATTGGCAAGTCATGTTGCAGCTGTATAGAACCTTAGTTAGGCCACACTTGGAGTATAGTGTTCAATTCTGGTCGCCACACTACCAGAAGGATGTGGAGGCTTTAGAGAGGGTGCAGAAGAGATTTACCAGAATGTTGCCTGGTATGGAGGGCATAAGCTATGAGGAGCGGTTGAATAAACTCGGTTTGTTCTCACTGGAACGAAGGAGGTTGAGGGGCGACCTGATAGAGGTATACAAAATTATGAGGGGCATAGACAGAGTGGATAGTCAGAGGCTTTTCCCCAGGGTAGAGGGGTCAATTACTAGGGGGCATAGGTTTAAGGTGAGAGGGGCAAGGTTTAGAGTAGATGTACGAGGCAAGTTTTTTACGCAGAGGGTAGTGGGTACCTGGAACTCGCTACCGGAGGAGGTAGTGGAAGCAGGGACGATAGGGACATTTAAGGGGCATCTTGACAAATATATGAATAGGATGGGAATAGAAGGATACGGACCCAGGAAGTGTAGAAGATTGTAGTTTAGTCGGGCAGTATGGTCGGCACGGGCTTGGAGGGCCGAAGAGCCTGTTCCTGTGCTGTACATTTCTTTGTTCTTTGTTGTCTTGAATTCTACTTGACTTGAATTCTCCCTTGCTCAGAGGAAGTGTCTAACCTCTCACTGACCTCTAGATTATTGGACAAAGTTCAGAAACTTATTACATGCAGAATTGCTTGGAAAAGCCTCATCTATCATCCTGAGGACACAACTTCAGTGCTCTAACTCGCCATAGAACCACTTCCTTATTATTTCAGACTGTCTACATGAGTGAATGTAATTTACAGATAATAAAATAAACACATTACCCTGTGATGTTAATGATTCATTGCTCAATATCATACACTAGGCATATTCAACCGCATTCACAAGAATGGGGTGAAGGTTCCTTGGACAGTAATATCTTGAGTGTTCTAAGATGAAAGATATAAACAAGGAGCAATGAGAGATTCATGTAAGTAAGTCTAAAATAAACTGTGAAACAAATACAGATCCCCAAAACTAAATTCCATGCAATGTGGCAGATATGGAAATATGTTGTTCAACAGCCGCAATAGATGAAATATGCTCTTGGGAATAAAATAGAAAATAGTCAGGGAAAACTCACAAAGATAGATGTAGTTCTTGAGTGCTTTCGTACGTATTCCAATCATATGAGTAAAGTACAGACAAATGAGCAATGGCACATAAATAATATGTACCTGTGCACTCCAGGCAGAATTATTACTTTGGTGAGTTTTTTTATATCGCCAAAGTCTTTGAACATAGTAATCCTCACACTAAATGAAAGCATTAAGTCAATAGGAGCATATTCAAGAATGCTCTACAATATTTAGCATAGCTTATACATGCTAATAATAATAATAATCTTTATTAGTATCACAGTAGGCTTACATTAACACTGTAATGAAGTTACTGTGAAAAGCCCCTAGTCGCCACACTCTGGCGCCTGTTCGGGTACACAGAGGGAGAATTCAGAATGTCCAATTCACCTAACAGCACGTCTTTCGGGGCTTGTGGGAGGAAACCGGATCACCCGGAGGAAACCAACACAGATACGGAGAGAACATGTTGACTCTGCACGGACAGTGATCCAAGCCAGGAATCGAAACCCGGGTTCCTGGAGCTGTGAAGCAACGGTGCCAACCACTGTGCTACTGTGCCGCCCAATAAATATGATAGGCATAATCTTATGTAGCAATGAGCTACAGAGAAAATTGCAAAGACTATCTTGTTAAAGGTATAAAATGTAAAACCAAGTTAGAAGGGGGATGTGGGGGGGTGTATGCCATCTTATATAAAGGCATCACCATCCAAAATGCTTTTAAAAATGGAAAATAGGGACTTCTGGAATTGACAGAGGGAGATAAAGGGAATCATACTGAACGGGAAAGCTTCCGTGACTCTAATGATTCTGCTAAATCTTTGAAATTAAAGACAAATCTTATCAAATTGGCACTTGGAGAAGATTGGGCTCTCCGCAATTTTTCCCAGTGTTGAATAACCAACTCTCACGGACTCGGCTGATTCATGAGCAATGTCCAATTTGGTGAGATGTATTAGGACACTCGGTGCTCATACAACATACCAATGTCCGTCAGTACTTTTAGGACAGAAAGGGGAAAAAAAGACAATCGAATGGTATTAAACATTGAGGGAGCAAACCACCATCTTTGCGTCTGTTTTATGGTTGCACAAAGGGCACAATCATGATGGACACAGCATTTTGACAACCCGTGTTCATTCGATGTGTGTAATTGGGCCACTGTTCAATTTGATTTGACTTCTCTCTTCGGCAGATGTGGGGCAGGATTCTCCGACCCACCGGGGGGGGCGGTGTAAATCTCACCCGGCCGCCCCGCGATATTCACCGGCCCCCCAAAAATCCCGTCGATGTGAATCGCGCCGCGCGCCTCGGAGAATGTCGAGGACCAGCGCGATGCAATGGGCCCCGGAGCCGCCCTAATTCTCCGGGCCGGATAGGCCGAAGTCCCACCGGTTTGACAGCGGGTCACGCTGGCATAAATCAAACCAACTATTTAACGGCTTCAACCAGTCGTGCTGGATGACGCCGGCCGGCGCCGCGGTAGGGTTTGGCATGGGGCGGCCACCGGAGAAGTGACGGCATGGCCGCAAGTGGTGGGGGGGAGGTCACAGGCGCCGTTGGAGTGTGCGGGAGGGAGGAGGAAGGGGCTGGAGGGGGTGGGGGAGGGGCTGGGGCAGAGAGGGGGGGGTTGGGGAGGGTGCGTGATGGGCAGGGTGCGTGCCGGGGAGGAGAGGGGGGTGTGGTTGGGGAGGGTGCGTGCCGGGGAGGAGGGGGGGGGGGGTTTGGGGAGGGTGCGTGCCGGGGAGGAGAGGGGGGGGGCGGGAAGGTCGAGTAATGAAAAGGGTGCGTGCCGGGGTGGGGGTTGGGGGGGGAGGTGGGGGGGGGGGGGGTGGGGGTTGGGGAGGGTGCGTGCTGGGGAGGAAAGGGGGGTGGGTTGGGGAGGGTGCGTGCCGAAGAGGAGGGGGGGGTGGGTTGGGGAGGGTGCGTGCTGGGGAGGAGGGGGGGGGGGGGTTGGGGAGGGTGCGTGCCGGGGAGGAGAGGGGGATGGGTTGGGGAGGGTGCGTGCCGGAGAGGAGGGGGGGGTGGGTTGGGGAGGGTGCATGCCGGGGAGGAGGGGAGGGGTTTGGGGAGGGTGCGTGCCGGGGAGGAGAGGGGGATGGGTTGGGGAGGGTGCGTGCCGGAGAGGAGGGGGGGGTGGGTTGGGGAGGGTGCGTGCCGGAGAGGAGGGGGGTGGGGTGGGTTGGGGAGGGTGCGTGCCGGGGAGGAGGGGGGGGGGGGTTGGGGAGGGTGCGTGCCGGGGAGGAGGGGGGGGAGTTGGGGAGGGTGCGTGCCGGGGAGGAGGGGGGGGTGGGTTGGGGAGGGTGCGTGCCGGAGAGGAGGGGGGGTGGGTTGGGGAGGGTGCATGCCAAGGAGGAGGGGGGGGGGGGGGTTGGGAGGGTGCATGCCAAGGAGGAGGGGGGGGAGGTTGGGGAGGGTGCGTGCCGGGGAGGAGGGGGGTGGGGTGGGTTGGGGAGGGTGCGTGCCGGGGAGGAGGGGGGGTGGGTTGGGGAGGGTGCGTGCCAGAGAGGAGGGGGGGGTGGGTTGGGGAGGGTGCGTGCTGGGGTGGAGGGGGGGGTGGGTTGGGGAGGGTGCGTGCTGGGGAGGAGGGGGGGGTGGGTTGGGAGGGTGCGTGCCGGGGAGGAGAAAGGGGGGGGTCGGGGAGGGTGCGTGCCGGGGAGGGGACGGGGGAGGGGTGTTGGGGAGGGTGCGTGCCGGGGAGGGGATGGGGATGGGTTGGGGAGGGTGCGTGCCGGAGAGGAGGGGGGGGTGGGTTGGGGAGGGTGCGTGCCGGAGAGGAGGGGGGTGGGGTGGGTTGGGGAGGGTGCGTGCCGGGGAGGAGGGGGGGGGGGGTTGGGGAGGGTGCGTGCCGGGGAGGAGGGGGGGAGTTGGGGAGGGTGCGTGCCGGGGAGGAGGGGGGGGTGGGTTGGGGAGGGTGCGTGCCGGAGAGGAGGGGGGGTGGGTTGGGGAGGGTGCATGCCAAGGAGGAGGGGGGGGGGGGGTTGGGAGGGTGCATGCCAAGGAGGAGGGGGGGGGGTTGGGGAGGGTGCGTGCCGGGGAGGAGGGGGGTGGGGTGGGTTGGGGAGGGTGCGTGCCGGGGAGGAGGGGGGGTGGGTTGGGGAGGGTGCGTGCCAGAGAGGAGGGGGGGGTGGGTTGGGGAGGGTGCGTGCTGGGGTGGAGGGGGGGGTGGGTTGGGGAGGGTGCGTGCTGGGGAGGAGGGGGGGGTGGGTTGGGAGGGTGCGTGCCGGGGAGGAGAAAGGGGGGGGTCGGGGAGGGTGCGTGCCGGGGAGGGGACGGGGGAGGGGTGTTGGGGAGGGTGCGTGCCGGGGAGGGGATGGGGGTCGGGGAGGGTGCGTGCCGGGGAGGAGGGGGGGGTGGGTTGGGGAGGGTGCGTGCCGGGGAGGAGAAAGGGGGGGGTCGGGGAGGGTGCGTGCCGGGGAGGGGACGGGGGAGGGGTGTTGGGGAGGGTGTGTGCCGGGGAGGGGACGGGGAGGGGTGTTGGGGAGGGTGCGTGCCGGGGAGGAGAGGGGGGTTGGGTTGGGGAGGGTGTGTGCCGGGGAGGGGATGGGGGTTGGGGAGGGTGCGTGCCGGGGAGGGGATGGGGGTTGGGGAGGGTGCGTGCCGGGGAGGAGGGAGGGGGTGTTGGGTTGGGGAGGGTGTGTGCCGGGGAGGGGATGGGGGTTGGGGAGGGTGCGTGCCGGGGAGGAGAGGGGGGGTTGGGTTGGGGAGGGTGTGTGCCGGGGAGGGGATGGGGGTTGGGGAGGGTGCGTGCCGGGAGGAGAGTGGGGGTTGGGTTGGGGAGGGTGTGTGCCGGGGAGGGGATGGGGGTTGGGGAGGGTGCGTGCCGGGGAGGAGAGGGGGGGTTGGGTTGGGGAGGGTGCGTGCCGGGAGGAGAGGGGGGGTTGGGTTGGGGAGGGTGTGTGCCGGGGAGGGGATGGGGGTTGGGGAGGGTGCGTGCCGGGGAGGAGGGGGGGGGGGTGGGTTGGGAGGGCGAATGCCGGGGAGGGGACGGGGGAGGGGTGTTGGGGTGGGTGCGTGCCGGGGAGGAGAGGGGGGGTTGGGTTGGGGAGGGTGTGTGCCGGGGAGGAGAGGGGGGGTTGGGTTGGGGAGGGTGTGTGCCGGGGAGGGGATGGGGGTTGGGGAGGGTGCGTGCCGGGGAGGAGAGGGGGGGTTGGGTTGGGGAGGGTGCGTGCCGGGAGGAGAGGGGGGGTTGGGTTGGGGAGGGTGTGTGCCGGGGAGGGGATGGGGGTTGGGGAGGGTGCGTGCCGGGGAGGAGGGGGGGGGGGGGTGGGTTGGGAGGGCGAATGCCGGGGAGGGGACGGGGGAGGGGTGTTGGGGTGGGTGCGTGCCGGGGAGGAGAGGGGGGGTTGGGTTGGGGAGGGTGTGTGCCGGGGAGGGGATGGGGGTTGGGGAGGGTGCGTGCCGGGGAGGGGATGGGGGTTGGGGAGGGTGCGTGCCGGGGAGGAGAGGGGGGGTTGGGTTGGGGAGGGTGTGTGCCGGGGAGGGGATGGGGGTTGGGGAGGGTGCGTCCCGGGGAGGAGAGGGGGGGTTGGGTTGGGGAGGGTGTGTGCCGGGGAGGGGATGGGGGTTGGGGAGGGTGCGTGCCGGGGAGGAGAGGGGGGTTGGGGAGGGTGCGTGCCGGGGAGGAGAGGGGGGGTTGGGTTGGGAAGGGTGTGTGCCGGGGAGGGGATGGGGGTTGGGGAGGGTGCGTGCCGGGAGGAGAGGGGGGGTTGGGTTGGGGAGGGTGTGTGCCGGGGAGGGGATGGGGGTTGGGGAGGGTGCGTGCCGGGGAGGAGAGGGGGGGTTGGGTTGGAGAGGGTGTGTGCCGGGGAGGGGATTGGGGTTGGGGAGGGTGCGTGCCGGGGAGGAGAGGGGGGATTGGGTTGGGAAGGGTGTGTGCCGGGGAGGGGATGGGGGTTGGGGAGGGTGCGTCCCGGGGAGGGGATGGGGTTTGGGGAGGGTGCGTGCCGGGAGGAGAGGGGGGGTTGGGGAGGGTGTGTGCCGGGGAGGGGATGGGGGTTGGGGAGGGTGCGTGCCGGGAGGAGAGGGGGAGGGTTTGGAGACGGTGTGTGCCAGTGGGGGGGGTGTCCGCCTGGCCATATGCCAGCTGGCAACAGTTGAGACCATGCGGCCCATGGCATCTGGCGGCAGTGGGGGGGGAGGGTATGGGCAATGATGACATGTCGTCTATCCCCCCCCCCCCCCCCCACCCCCCACCCCCTGCAGGCCGTTATGATTGGTCATCACCCAGCGATGTTGGCCGCCGTGGCGGGAAACGTATTTCTACATGTTGCCCTGGGGGAGCTGGAGCAGGAGCGTGCCAGGGTGGCGGCGGAGGCTGCCGCAGAGGAGCGTGCCGCAGGGAGGCAGGTGGCTGCCGCCCAGGCTAGAGGGCCACCCGCACGGCAGGACAAGGAGGAGGAGGAGGAGGAGGTGGTGGTGGTTCCACGGTGACGGAGATGCCCGATGAGGCCCCGTGTGTACCGGCACCACCCGTCATACCAGGACCTCATGGACCGGGCATGCAGGAGGGGAATCTGGATGAGCCGGGAAACCGTGGCACACAACTGCCACCTGATGCCGCACCTGGGGGAGGACACACTCTCCCCGTGGCCGTCAAGAATACGGTGGCCCTGAACTTCTATTCACCACCAGTCATTCCAGGCACCGAGTGGGGACCTGTCTGGCATCTCGCAGGCATCGGTGCACCGGTGCATCCGTGCAGTGGCAGACGCCCTATATGCCATTGCGAACCGCTACATCCAGTTCCCCGTGCACCGGGCCAGCCAGGATGCCCGGGCAGCGGGCTTCGCTGCCGTGGCCAGGATGTCCATGGTCGCCGTGCGGCCACCTGGGGATAATAGGGCTGTATTCACGAATAGGAAGGGGACCCATTCCATGAATGTGCAGGTGGTCTGTGACCACCGCATGAGGACCCTGCACGTCTGCGCCCGGTACCCGGGCAGTGTACATGACTCATTCGTATTGGCACAATCTTTCATCCCCACCATGTTCGACGCACCCCCCCCCCCCCCCCCACCCCCCCACCCCCAGCTGAGGGGCTCATTGCTGGGCGACAGGAGTTACCCGTTGCGGTCGTGGCTGATGACGCCTATACGGAGGCCACAGACTGACGCGGAGAACCGCTACAACGATGCCCCATGCAGCGACCAGAGGTGTGATAGAGAGGTGCTTTGGGTTGCTGAAGTTGTGCTTCATGTGCCTGGACCGCTCTGGAGGGGCCCTCCAGTACCCGTCAGATAGGGTCGGCCGCATCGTTGTGGTCTGCTGCGCCCTGCACAACAGAGCCCAGCAGGGGGGGGCGGGAGAGAGAGAGAGATGTGCTGCAGGTAGAGGAGGGGGAAGGGGAGGAGCAGCAAGACGAGGTGCAGACCTCCCCAGATGAGGAGGATGGGGGCAATGGTCAGAACAGACGGGCTGGACATGGACGGGAGGCTGCCCACCGTTACCGGCTGGGCCAGCGGGCACAGGACAGGCTGATACCACCCGGTTCACGGACTAGGGGGGCGTGGGAATCGCCGAGTCTGGGCACAGACTGCACACTACGGCACCAGCCTACCACCCTCACCCCACCCACCCAACACCAACCACCCTCACCCCACCCACCCAACACCAACCACCCGCACCCCACCCGCATGCACACCACCCCTCCACTGCACATCCACCTGCGGCACAGCGGGCCCGGGCTCACACGGTCGCCGGTGGAAGCGTGTCTATTGCAGGCCATGGAGGATGATGACAACCCGCCCTTCGATGAGCTCCTGGCTCTATATCGTTGGACAATGTCTGACCCATGGCCACAGTACCACCCTTCACCCGGACCGTCTTTGCATGCGGCCGTGACACTGCAGCACACGGTCCCGTTGTCTGCCCGGGGGGGTTGGCGAGGGCGACTCGGGGGGAGGGGGGGCACACTCACCTGAGGCCGACGTTCTATCACCCCTCACACACCCACTGGCGCTCACCTCACACCACACCCCCGCACGCATCGGACAGAGCACAAAGGCAGCTTCTGTAGGTGTGAAAGTGATTTTAATAACAAACAGTTCATGCACGTGCCCTAGCCCCAGAACTAATCTGTGCCCTGCCCCCGTGCCAACTTACTCAGTGTCTGATTTTTTTTTGGCCTTACGGGCCCTATGACTATGTCTAGGTGGTTCCCCAGACAGTACAGCAGAACTGGAGGTAGACTCCTGTGATTCCTGCCCTCTGACTAGGGACCCCTTTGGCGCCCGTTTCCTGGGGCGGCCCGGCCTAGATGGACCAGGCTGCGGCTCGGGCGTTGGCGAGCCACCAGCCTGTCCCGCCCGTTGCCCACCAGATGCACCTGGGACGGAAGGGGGGAGTCTGACGTGTCGCGGTGTTCCAGGACCTCCCCTACAGGGGAACCCGGAACGGGCCCCAGCACCTCCGCCTCCCTCAGGGTGCCCGATGGCCCCCGGGCCTCTACATAGGTCGGGGATGCGAACGGACCGAGCACCCGACGCCTCCCCGACACCTGGCGCTGGCAGTCCTGGAGGCCCGCCTTGGTATCAACAAGGGTCTGCAAGTTTGCAGACATGGAGCTCAGGGAGTTGGCCATCCCTGTCTGTGTCTGGGCGATGCCAGCCAGCACCTGGGCAATGGCGCCGATGCCCTTAGCGATGGCCTGCAGAGACTGGGCCACGGCGTTGAGCACCTCTGCGATCTGCTGCTGGTTCTGGCTCATAGTGAGAGGGCAGCCATGTCCTGGGCCACAGACGCCACCTGTATGGAAAGCTCCACACCTTGCATACTGCGACCCATGACGGACTCCGTTGCCCCCATTGCCTCCACTGCGGACGCCACCCGTGCGGTGTCAGCCTGGGTGGCACACATGACGAGCACCACTACCTGCTCCTGCACGCTGGTGGTCTCCTCCACCTGCATCTGCAGCTGCCGCAAGCCGGCCGTCACCCCCTTGGTCCATGCCTGCATCGGGTCTATGGGTGGGTGTGGTAACTCCAGGAACCTGGGACCCATCTGGGCGGCAGATGGTTGCCTGCGCCGGGCTGCCCTCCGACTGCCCGGCCCCTCGGCTGCTCCTGCCTCCACCTGCTGTACAGGGACGGCTGTGTTGTGCGCACCAGTTAGTGTCCCAGATGCCCAACCGAGGTGAGTGTCTCTGCGATGGTGGAGGGTGTAGGAGATAGCAGTGGCGTAATGGCGTGCTCCTCATCCGACCCGAAGTCCGGAGTCCCCTGGAGTGGTAATTCCTGTCCATCTGTCCCCTGTATGTGTGTGTCGGGTGCATCAGTGTTCTGGGCGTCGCTGTCCTGTGTGTTAGGGTCCTGTGTGTTAGGGCCCTGTGCATTGGTGTGCTGTACGTCAGTGTCCTGGGCGTCAGTGTCCTGGGCACCAGTGTCCTGGGCGTCAGTGTCCTGGGCGTCAGTGTCCTGGGCGTCAGTGTCCTGGGCGTCAGTATCCTGGGCGTCAGTGGCCTGGGCGTCAGTGGCCTGGGCATCGGTGTCCTGGGCATCAGTATCCTGGGCGTCAGTGTCCTGGACGTCAGTGTCCTGGGCGTCAGTGTCCTGGGCGTCAGTGTCCTGGGCGTCAGTGTCCTGGGAGTCAGTATCCTGGGAGTCAGTATCCTGGGCGTCGGTGGCCTGGGCGTCGGTGTCCTGGGCATCAGTATCCTGGGCATCAGTGTCCTGGGCGTCAGTGTCCTGGGCGTCAGTGTCCTGGGCGTCAGTGTCCTGGGCGTCAGTGTCCTGGGCGTCAGTATCCTGGGCGTCAGTGTCCTGGGCGTCAGTGTCCTGGGCGTCAGTGTCCTGGGCGTCAGTGTCCTGGGCGTCAGTGTCCTGGGAGTCAGTGTCCTGGGAGTCAGTGTCCTGGGAGTCAGTGTCCTGGGCGTCAGTGTCCTGGGCGTCAGTGTCCTGGGCGTCAGTGTCCTGGGAGTCAGTGTCCTGGGCGTCAGTGTCCTGGGCGTCAGTGTCCTGGGCGTCAGTATCCTGGGCGTCAGTATCCTGGGCGTCAGTATCCTGGCCGTCAGTGTCCTGGGCGTCAGTATCCTGGGCGTCAGTGGCCTGGGCGTCAGTGTCCTGGCCGTCAGTGTCCTGGGCGTCAGTGTCCTGGGCGTCAGTGTCCTGGGCGTCAGTGCCCTGGGCGTCAGTGTCCTGGGCGTCAGTGTCCTGGGCGTCAGTGTCCTGGTCGTCAGTGTCCTGGGCGTCAGTGTCCTGGGCGTCAGTGTCCTGGGCGTCCTGGGTGGGTGTGTCCTGTATGTGGGTCTCCTGGGTGCTTGTGTCCCGTGCGTCAGTCTCCTGGGTTGGCTGCGACAGGGACCTGTTGCTGTGGCTGCCTTCCTCGTCGCTGGGTATGGCCCGCCCGCATCGCCGCACTCGCACTAGATGGGGGCGGCGTCGTATGCCTGATGGGCCGGGTCTGTCCCTGGCTCGTGGCCGCCCTGGGACGTCCTGGGGGCGGTCGGCATCCGCGGGGACGGATGGGTCGACGTTTGGTCCTACAATACACAATACAGCATACATGGTTAGACACGCAGACGGGGATAGGGGGCAGGGGGGAAGGGGGGATATGGGGGAAGGGCGGATATGGGGGAATATGGGGGAAGGGAAGATATGGGGGAAGGGGGGATATGGGGGAAGGGGATATGGGGAAAGGGAGGATATGGGGAGGGGGATAAGGGGGAAGGGGGGATATGGGAAAGGGGGGTATGGGTAAGGGGGATATGGGGGGGAAGGGGGTTATGGGGGGAGGGGGGAAATGGGGGAAGGGGGGGTATGGGAGATGGGGGAAAGGGGAAAGGGGGTAGGCAGTGGGGGGTCTCACTTGGTGGTGCGCCCCCGACCTCTGCATCTGCAACCTCCCGGTCCTCGGGTCCGCCTGCAAGTTCCAGGGCCCTGTCCTCATGGATGGTGAGTGGTTGCAGTTTGGGTGGACCCCCTCCGGTCCTCTCACGCTCCCGGTTGTTGTGAGCGCGCTTCTCCTGTGGGGAGCGGGAGGGTGGCAGGGATAATGGGCAACAGTGTTAGGCGGACATATACATGCGGACCAGCAGTTGTGTGTATGTTGGCAGAGGTTCACAACCCATCCTGCCAATGCAGCCTGCATGGGTGGGTGCAGCCATACCGATTGCACCTAGGGCTGTGCCGCCCATCGGAGCTGCCCTGACAAGGTCATTGACCTTCTTGTGACATTGGACGCCTGTCCTGGCTGTCACGGTCACGGCGCTGACGGCCTCTGCCACCTCCCTCCACAGCTGCCAGCTGAGGTTTGGTGCGACCCTGCGGCCGTGTCCGGGGTCCGGGGCCTCCCTCCTCTGCTCCACTGCGTCCAGAAGCGCCTCGATGTCCCGCTCCTGGAACCTCGGCGCTGCGCAGCGGGCGGCCATTTTGCCGGGTCTCCGGGGGGGGAGGGGCGTCTTTTGGGATGCGGCGCCACGCAACGTCAATGACGCCGCAACGGTATGCGGCCTTAGTTTGGGCCCATCCTAAACTGATCTCCTTCCTCTTGATGATGTATGGCATCTTCCCCAGCTTTCATCCCAACCTTCACCCTCGCGATGGTGTGTCCTGCCCCGGTGATTCACCTTGCTGTGTTTCCCAAGGTGAACACAAGTGACCAGGGAGAAGCAGATTTTATCCACTGTACCTGGGCCAACACTCATGGATAAGGCACTGCAAAGCACATTGCTAGCAAAATATGATTAATTGGATTGCAACTTACTTGGACATATGTAATACTGAAAGCTGTTAACTGGATAGCTACGCAAGGAACCTAACCTAATAGCCTTGTTGAGTTCATTTTAATCTTAAAGATTGAGTGGAAACCAGTAGTAAGTAGAATGCAATTGATGTTGAATTATTGTGAAATATTAAACTTATTACGATGTAAACTCTATTGGTTAATCTATATCTATCATGTACGTAGTATACTAAGGGTGATACGTGGCATAGTGGTTAGCACTACTGCCTCGCGGTGCCGAGGACTCTGGTTCGATCCCGGCTCTGGGTCACTGTCCATGTGGAGTTTGCACATTCTCCCCGTGTCTGTATGGGTCTCACCCCCACAACCCAAAGATGTGCAGGTTAGGTGGATTGGCCACGCTAAATTGCCCCTTAATGGAAAACAATTAATTGGGTACTTTAAATCTATTTTTAAAAGGTATTTAATATACCAGGCCCTTTCTGGGCCAGGTCATTGATCAAACCTCTTCCTCTCAAATGTGTAGTGTAGCCATTTCCTTGGCTTCCTGGCCAAGTCTCCTCCTTTAATGGTGTGGTTCCGGTTCCGCTTTGCTTGTTCGTTGTTTTATTGAGTGCCTTTTACAACCTCACAAACATGCTTTTCTTAGCCGTCTCAGTCACTGTGAAGCACTTGTGCGGTCGATGTTGTTATGTGGGGAATTCACAAACAGACCAGATGCTGTGATTGGTGTCAACTTTGGAGTACTGGGTTGTATAAGGCACATGCACACCATTCTGATGCAAAGGGCGCCGTCTAGTGGTTGGATGCCATATTGGTGAGGGATTAATGACGTACACCTAATGTGTCCCAGGTCTATGCAATGTAGGCAGATCATGTCATCAATCAGCGAGTAACACTGATCTGATACCAGCGCTGCCATTTTAGGGCCACAGGCATTCTCTCTTAACCTCACACACCTGTTCAACATGCAAGATTGAGGAGATGGGTTAAAGTGGGGGAGGAATAAGGGGCCCCAAACAGGGGGAGCTCCAGGGCCCATGATTCTTCTCTCTGATTCTGGTCGGCCTAATTACGCTCTCCACCTCACTCCCTGCAGCTCACTCACTCGATTTCCAAGCTGTCCTCCTCCGCAGTTTCATTTCATTCTTCGCCTGATGCTTCAACAAAAAAATTATTTTCTACCTTTTAGGGTCAAGGAAAACAAATTCTAACAACTCATGGATACCAACATCCCTGTAGAATGGTCTCCCCTTCACTTCCCTCTGACCCCACCATTAGACAAAGAATGTTAGAGCACAGGAACAGGCCCGTTGCCCCACCAACACTGCGCCGATCCAGATTCCTTATTTAGACCTACTGCTTCTTGCCCAAACAATCTGTATCCCTCCGTTCCCCATCCGTTCATGTGTCTATCAAGACATATCTTAAATGTTGCTCCGGTACCTGACTCCACCATCTGAACTGGCAACGCGTTCCAGGCACCCACCATCCTCTGCGTGTAAAACCTTCCCCCTACATCGCCCCTAAGCTTACCCCTCTCACCTTGAACCTGTGCCCCCTTGTAATTGAGTCTTTCACTCTGGAAAAAAGCTTCTGACTATCCGCCCTGTCTATACCTCTCGTAATTTTGTCGACCTCTATCAGGTCTCCCCTCAGCCTCCGTCTTTCCAACGAAAACAATCCGAGCTTAGTCAACCTCTCCTCATAGCTAACACCCCCCAGACCAGGCAACATCCTGACAAGCCTTCTTTGCACTCTCTCCAAATAATCCACGTCCTTCTGGTAGTGTGGCAGCCAGAACTGCACGCAACATTCCAAATGTGGCCTCACTAAAGTTTTATACAACTGTAACATGGCCTGCCAACTCTTGTACTCAATGCTCATGCCAATGAAGGCAAGCATGCCATATGCCCTCTTGACCACCTTGTCCACCTGCATTGCCACTTCCATGGAAATATGGACCTGAACGCCCAGATCCCTCTGTATGTCAATGCTCCTCAGGATTCTGCCATTTACTGTCTAATTCACCTGAATTTGATTCTCCAAAATACATCTCCTCACATTTGTCCGGATTGAACTCCATCTGCCATTTCTCTGCCCAACTCCCTATCTATCTATATTCTGCTGTATTATCTGACGGTCCTTTTCACTATCTGCAACTCCACCTATCTTAGTGTCATCTGCAAACTTGTTAATCAGACCACCTACATTTTCCTCCAGATCATTTATATATATTACAAACAACAGTGGTTCCAGCACTGATCCCTGTGGAACACCGCTAGTTACAGATCTCCATTCTGAAAAACTCCCTTCCACTGTTACTCTCTGTCTCCTGTTGCCAAGCCAGTTCTCTATCCACACCCCGGATCCCATGTGACTTTACCTTTTGTACCAGTCTGCCATAAGAGACCTTGTCAAACGCCTTATTAAAGTCCATGTAGACGACATCCACAGATTTTCCTCATCAATTCTATTATTAACCTTGTATTCACAATACCCTCTGACCTTTCCTTTCCTTGCCACTGAACGCTCTGTCCCTTTGCAAAGGATTCAGTTTTATCCTTGTATGCTCCCACCTCAATTAATTTTGAGCTCTGCATGATGTTGAATTCTTCCTTCTGTTGCACCTCTGTGCTTACTTCTTTGGCCAGGAGACCTTGCCCAATCAGTGGACCCTTCTACCTGCCTTCAATATTCTCCATCCACCTGGGCCCCTCTCTCTGACCTCTTACCCACTCTTTACAATCTCATGAGAACTGCCACCATGAAGTCAGCATTCTCAATTTCCCTGCTCCCCCCATTCATTCTGACCTGTCTCCCTCTGAACTTGCTGCCCACTGTTTACTCAGATCTAAATCTCACATAAACCTGCTGACAAGCTGTCATTGTCTGGTGCACCGACCTCTATCTCACAGAGGCTGAGCGCCAACTCTCTGACTCTTCCTTCTACCTTTCCCTGGGCCACTACCCGACCACCGATCATCAAGCCATTGTTTCCAGGACCGTCACTGATCTCATCTCCTCCAGAAATCTTCCCTCACAGCTTCCCATCTTGAGGTCCACCAACCTTGAACTTTGACTTCCTTCCCAAAATCTTCCCTGATTGACCCATTGCTTCAGGTGGTTCCTGCCCCACTAAACTAATTTATTTATTCTTATCTTGACTCTATTTCCCCCCTTGTCTAGTCTGTTACTATTTTGACGCCCTACATCATTTCAACAATTTCCAGTTTCCCGGTCCTAACTGCCTCCTCTTCACCACGGACGCCCACTCTCTCTAAACCGCCATGTCCCACCAAGAAGGCCTGAGGGCTCTTCCCCTGCTTACTTGGATGGAGGCCCACCCAGTCTCCACCCATCACCAACCTCTTCCACCTGGCTGAATTTGTTTTCTCATTGTTGCTCTGGGCATCAGCATGGGTCCTGCCATTTGTGCAGGAGATGTGTAAAATTTCTTCTTCGAGTCCTACACAGGCCTCGCCCTCAAATCTTTTTCTGATGCATTGATGACTGTATTCATT
The DNA here is from genome assembly GCF_047496885.1 of Scyliorhinus torazame. Lineage (NCBI taxonomy): Eukaryota > Metazoa > Chordata > Chondrichthyes > Carcharhiniformes > Scyliorhinidae > Scyliorhinus > Scyliorhinus torazame. The sequence continues at coordinate 350,262,252 of NC_092707.1, forward strand.
CCATTTCCTGCTCTTGCCTCGAATTCAAAAACTTCATCAACTTTACTTCCAGTTTCCTCCCTTCTCTCACCTTCAAATCATCCACTCTTCCCTTCCCTTCCTTGACTTCTCTGTCTCTATTTCTGGGAATATGCTATCAATATGCACTATGAACCCATTATTCACAAAGCTACTGTCACTTTCTCACACTCTGCTTCCAGTAAGGACTCCATACATTTTTTCCAGTTTCTCTGTCTCCACTGCATTAGTTCTGATGATGGTACCTTCCACAACAGCACTTCTGATATTCTTTTCATTTCTCTCAACCAAGAACCCCCCCCCCCCCCCACAACGGTGGCTCAGTGGTTAGCACTGCTGCCTCGCATGGTGGCGCAGTGGTTAGCATTGCTGCCTCATTACGCCGAGGTCCCAGGTTCGATCCCGGCTGTGGGTCACTGTCCGTGTGGAGTTTGCACATTCTCCCCGTGTGTGCGTGGGTTTCTCCCCCACAACCCAAAGATGTACAGGGTGGATGGATTGGTCACGCTAAATTGCTCCTTGATTGGAAACATTTGTGATTTTTGTGTTTAATTCTATAATTTCTGCTGCTGGTCTGGCCAACTCATTTCCCAAATTCGGCAGTACTTACAAATTTTTAGTTCTGATTGGCTGCTTATGATCTCATCCTTGATATACTTTCTGTGAAAGACGCCTCTTTCCTGCCGATAATGAACCTCCAGAATGCCAATCTTTCACATCTCTGATTCTTGTATTTATACCACATTGGCGCTGATCTCCTTCCATTGTCTGATTCTTGAAATCATCAGACACTTATCTCTTCCCCCATTGTAGGTGCAGGACACATGTGTTTACTGAGCCTTATTTCTCAATTGGGCTATGTGATTGTCTGCTCCCATCAAAGCTTGTAATTCCAGCAGAATCTCAAACAAGGAGTTAACCGATTGTTGTCCTTCACCACATCCTCCAGTGTGATGCCACTACCAAACGCATCTTCCCCTCCCCTATCACATTTATAGTAGAAATCTTGTGCTAGGAAACAGTTAGTTAACAGTAATTTTATAAAAATAATTTTTTTTTAACTTTTAATTTTAATTTACTAATTAATTGATGCAATGTCAGTTAGAGGGGTGCAGTGCTCTGACTGTGAGATGTGGCAGGTCCGGGAGGCTTCCAGCGTCCCGGATGGCTTCATCTGCAGAAAGTGCACCCAACTGGAGCTCCTCACAGACCGCATGGTTCGGTTGGAGCAGCAATTGGATGCACTTAGGAGCATGCAGGTGGCGGAAAGCGTCATAGATCGCAGTTATATAAATGTGGTCACACCCAAGGTGCAGGCAGAGAAATGGGTGACCACCAGAAAGGGCAGGCAGTCAGTGCAGGAATCCCCTGTGGTTGTCCCCCTCTCGAACAGGTATACCCCTTTGGATACTGTCGGGGGGGATAGCCTATCAGGGGAAAACAGCAGCAGCCAGAGCAGTGGCACCACGGCTGGCTCTGATGTTCAGAAGGGAGGGTCAAAGCGCAGAAGAGCAATAGTAATAGGGGACTCTATAGTCAGGGGCACAGATAGGCGCTTCTGTGGACGTGAAAGAGACTCCAGGATGGTATGTTGCCTCCCTGGTGCCAGGGTCCAGGATGTCTCCGAACGGGTAGAGGGCATCCTGAAGGGGGAGGGCAAACAGGCAGAGGTTGTTGTACATATTGGTACTAACGACATAGGCAGGAAGGGGCATGAGGTCCTGCAGCAGGAGTTCAGGGAGCTAGGCAGAAAGTTAAAAGACAGGACCTCTCGGGTTGTAATCTCGGGATTACTCCCTCTGCCATGTGCCAGTGAGGCTAGAAATAGGAAGATAGAGCAGCTAAACACGTGGCTAAACAGCTGGTGTAGGAGGGAGGGTTTCCATTATCTGGATCACTGGGAGCTCTTCCGGGGCAGGTGTGACCTATATAAGAAGGACAGGTTGCATCTAAACTGGAGAGGCATAAATATCCTGGCCGTGAGGTTTGCTAGTGTCACACGGGAGGGTTTAAACTAGTATGGCAGGGGGGTGGGCACGGGAGCAATAGGTCAGAAGGTGAGAGCATTGAGGGAGAACTAGGGAATAGGGACAGTGTGGCTCTGAGGCAGAGCAGACAGGGAGAAGTTGCTGAACACAGCGGGTCTGGTGGCCTGAAGTGCATTTGTTTTAATGCAAGAAGTATTACGGGTAAGGCAGATGAACTTAGAGCTTGGATTAGTACATAGAACATAGAACAATACAGCGCAGTATAGGCCCTTCGGCCCACGATGTTGCACTGAAACAAAAGCCATCTAACCTACACTATACCATTATCATCCATATGTTTATCCAATAAACTTTTAAATGCCCTCAATGTTGGCGAGTTCACTACTGTAGCAGGTAGGGCATTCCACGGCCTCACTACTCTTGGAACTATGATGTTGGTACTTGGAACTATGATGTTGTTGCCATTACAGAGACCTGGTTGAGGGAAGGGCAGGATTGGCAGCTAAACGTTCCAGGATTTAGATGTTTCAGGCGGGATAGAGGGGGATGTAAAAGGGGTGGCGGTGTTGCGCTACTGGTTAGGGAGGATATCACAGCTGTACTACGGGAGGACACCTCAGAGGGCAGTGAGGCTATATGGGTAGAGATCAGGAATAAGAAGGGTGCAGTCACAATGTTGGGGGTTTACTACAGGCCTCCCAACAGCCAGCGGGAGATAGAGGAGCAGATAGGTAGACAGATTTTGGAAAAGAGTAAAAACAACAGGGTTGTGGTGATGGGAGACTTCAATTTCCCCAATATTGACTGGGATTCACTTAGTGCCAGGGGCTTAGACCGGGCAGAGTTTGTAAGGACCATCCAGGAGGGCTTCTTAAAACAATATGTAGACAGTCCAACTAGGGAAGGGGCGGTACTGGACCTGGTATTGGGGAATGAGCCCGGCCAGGTGGTAGAAGTTTCAGTAGGGGAGCATTTCGGGAACAATGACCACAATTCAGTAAGTTTTAAAGTGCTGGTGGACAAGGATAAGAGTGGTCCTAGGGTGAATGTGCTAAATTGGGGGAAGGCTAATTATAACAATATTAGGCGGAAACTGAAGAACCTAGATTGGCGGCGGATGTTTGAGGGCAAATCAACATCTGACATGTGGGAGGCTTTCAAGTGTCAGTTGAAAGGAATTCAGGACTGGCATGTTCCTGTGAGGAAGAAGGATAAATACGGCAATTTTCGGGAACCTTGGATAACGAGAGATATTGTAGGCCTCGTCAAAAAGAAAAAGGAGGCATTTGTCAGGGCTAAAAGGCTGGGAACAGACGAAGCTTGTGTGGAATATAAGGAAAGTAGGAAGGAACTTAAGCAAGGAGTCAGGAGGGCTAGAAGGGGTCACGAAAAGTCATTGGCAAATAGGGTTAAGGAAAATCCCAAGGATTTTTACACGTACATAAAAAGCAAGAGGGTAGCCAGGGAAAGGGTTGGCCCACTGAAGGATAGGCAAGGAAATCTATGCGTGGAGCCAGAGGAAATGGGCGAGGTACTAAATGAATACTTTGCATCAGTATTCACCAAAGAGAAGGAATTGGTAGATGTTGAGTCTGGAGAAGGGTGTGTAGATAGCCTGGGTCACATTGAGATCCAAAAAGACAAGGTGTTGGGCGTCTTAAAAAATATTAAGGTAGATAAGTCCCCAGGGCCTGATGGGATCTACCCCAGAATACTGAAGGTGGCTGGAGAGGAAATTGCTGAGGCCTTGACAGAAATCTTTGGATCCTCACTGGCTTCAGGTGATGTCCCGGAGGACTGGAGAATAGCCAATGTTGTTCCTCTGTTTAAGAAGAGTAGCAAGGATAATCCAGGGAACTACAGGCCGGTGAGCCTTACTTCAGTGGTAGGGAAATTACTGGAGAGAATTCTTCGAGACAGGATCTACTCCCATTTGGAAGCAAATGGACGTATTAGTGAGAGACAGCATGGTTTTGTGAAGGGGACATCGTGTCTCACTAACTTGATAGAGTTTTTCGAGGAGGTCACAAAGATGATTGATGCAGGTAGGGCAGTGGATGTTGTCTATATGGACTTCAGTAAGGCCTTTGACAAGGTCCCTCATGGTAGACTAGTACAAAAGGTGAAGTCACACGGGATCAGGGGTGAGCTGGCAAGGTGGATACAGAACTGGCTAGGTCATAGAAGGCAGAGAGTAGCAATGGAAGGATGCTTTTCTAATTGGAGGGCTGTGACCAGTGGTGTTCCGCAGGGATCAGTGCTGGGACCTTTGCTGTTTGTAGTATATATAAATGATTTGGAGGAAAATGTAACTGGTCTGATTAGTAAGTTTGCAGATGACACAAAGATTGGTGGAATTGTGGATAGCGATGAGGACTGTCAGAGGATACAGCAGGATTTAGATTGTTTGGAGACTTGGGCGGAGAGATGGCAGATGGAGTTTAATCCAGACAAATGTGAGGTAATGCATTTTGGAAGGTCTAATGCAGGTAGGGAATATACAGTGAATGGTAGAACCCTCAAGAGTATTGAAAGTCAGAGAGATCTAGGAGTACAGGTCCACAGGTCACTGAAAGGGGCAACACAGGTGGAGAAGGTAGTCAAGAAGGCATACGGCATGCTTGTCTTCATTGGCCAGGGCATTGAGTATAAGAATTGGCAAGTCATGTTGCAGCTGTATACAACCTTAGTTAGGCCACACTTGGAGTATAGTGTTCAATTCTGGTTGCCACACTACCAGAAGGATGTAGAGGCTTTAGAGAGGGTGCAGAAGCGATTTACCAGAATGTTGCCTGGTATGGAGCGCATTAGCTGTGAGGAGCGGTTGAATAAACTCGGTTTGTTCTCACTGGAACGACAGACGTTGAGGGGCGACCTGATAGAGGTCTACAACATTATGAGGGGCATAGACAGAGTGGATAGACAGAGTCTTTTCCCCAGGGTAGAGGGGTCAATTACTAGGGGGCATAGGTTTAAGGTGAGAGGGGCAAGGTTTAGAGTAGATGTACGAGGCAAGTTTTTTACACAGAGGGTAGTGGGTGCCTGGAACTCGCTACCGGAGGAGGTGGTGGAAGCAGGGACGATAGTGACATTTAAGGGGCATCTTGACAAATACATGAATAGGATAGGAATAGAGGGATACGGACCCAGGAAGTGTAGAAGATTGTAGTTTAGTCGGGCAGCATGGTCGGCACGGGCTCGGAGGGCCGAAGGGCCTGTTCCTGTGCTGTACATTTCTTTGTTCTTTGTATTTTGGCTGGTTTAGCACACTGGACTAAATAGCTGGCTTGTAATGCTAACAAGGCCAGCAGTGCGGGTTCAATTCCTGTACCGGTCTCCCCAAACAGGTGCCGAAATGTGGTGACTAGGGGCTTTTCACAGTAACTTCATTGATGCCTACTTGTGACAATAAGCGATTATTATTATTATTATTTGAAGTGATCGTTCCCTCTGCGACACTCTGGTCCACATGTTAATCAACGGCGACAACTTGTCCCATTCCCACAGCACCTTCCCATGCAATAGGGCAGCACGGTCGCACAGTGGGTAGCACTGTTGCTTCACAGCTCCAGGGTCCGAGGATTGATTCCCGGCTTGGGTCACTGTCTGTGCGGAGTCTGCACATTCTCCCCTTGTCTGCGTGGGTTTCCTCCGGGTGCTCCGGTTTCCTCCCACAAGCCCCAAAAGACGTGCTGTTAGATCATTTGGACTTTCTAAATTCTCCCTCTGTGTACCTGAACTGGCGCCGGAATGGGGTGACTAGGGGCTTCACAGTAACTTCATTGTAGTGTTAATGTAAGCCGACTTGTGACAATACAGATTATTATTATTGTTAATCGTAAGAGGTGGGAGAGATTAACTGACAAATTAACTGACAAATCTCTCCTCATCATTTTAGGCCCCAAACACTCTTTGTAAGTCAAACAGCAATTTACTTGTGCTTCTTTGAATTTATTATGCAATATTCGCTGCTCTAAATATGATTTCTTCTACATTTGGGAGGCCAAACGAAGATTGATTGACCCCTTTATGGAATACCTCCTCCACTCAGTCTGCAAGCATTGTCCCGAGCGTGAGGTCGTCTCCATTTTGATTCTCCACTTTACTCTCCCATGGACATCTCCATCCTCAGCCTGTATCCAATGAAGCGCAAGCCAAGCTTATCTTTCAATGAGGTCCTCTCCAACCTTCTGGATTCAACACCGAGTTCAACAATTTTAGACGGTGGATTCTGCCCCTGGTCTTGTGTTTCACATTTATACTTTTGGACACACTTGTTTATTATTCTGCCATTCACACCCACTCTGGGAAAATCTTTTTTTTAAACTACAACCATTACCATGCCGTTTGCCTCATGGAATATTTTGTCAGTTAATCTCTCCCACCTTCCACCCTACCCCTTAAAAGCTGGTGGCAGCCACTTGCTTAAATTCTATTACTTTTCTATTATCGTTCAGTTCTGAAGAAAGATCCTTGGCATGAAGCTAAGCCCCAGATTTTCTGGTCTCCAGATCGTCAGAGACTGGATATTTGATCTCAAGTTGCCCGTCGGGACACATGGAAGACCCAGTGCATCCATTCCATGTGAATTGCCCGTGAAGTGTGATCTTCCATTCGGCAATTCCCTGCTCCCCAGAAACCCTCTGCAAAGGTCTCTGACTCTAACTCAGTGTTGGAGACTTTGGACAGTTCCGACATACTTAAAAGAATAGTTACCCAGGAAATGTTAGCCAGCAAAATCCTGGTGTAACTGCATAGTAACTTTACAACTGACCTTGCCCAATCACTCACAGTGACCCCCCCCCCCCCACCACCACCACCACCAACTCCCCCTTGTTTATAACACTTGTTTATACCTCTGACCCTTTCCACTACCCCAAACCCGACACAACTACCCCTCCCGACCCAACCTAACTACCCCTCCGACCTGACCTGATTAGCTGTCGACCTTGACAACCCGTCCTGACCTGACCCAACCTACTACCCACTCACCCACCTAACCACCTCGCCCATCTTGCCACCCCAACCGCAAGGAGAGGTGGTGGCGTAGTGATATTGTCGTTGGACTAGTAATGCTGTGGGGACCCGGGTTCTAATCCCACCATGGCAGATGGTGAAATTTGAATTTTTAAAAACCTGGAATTAAAAGTCTAAAATTGACCACAAAACCATTGTCGATTATCGTTAAAAACCCATCTGATTCATTGATGTCCTTTAGGAAGGGGAATTTATCGTCCTTAACTGGTCTGATCTACATGTGACTCCAGATCCACAGTGATGTAGTTGAATGCTCTCAGAAATGGGCAATAAATGCTGGCCCATATCCATGACGAATAAAAAAACGTACCCATCCCACTTACTCACACTACCACACTAAGCATTAATTCACTCACCCATTCACTAACCTTCATAGTGGGTAGTTAAACTTCACCTTACGGCAGTTCATCAAAAAAAGTGCATGGCCTCTGCACTGATCCTCATCGCTGATTCTCTTTGCTGCTCTTTCCATGGATTCCTGCGCGGGGGGAGTTCTTCTGCATCGTGGATCGGAAGGCTGGCCTTTTGTAGTGTATTCAGGTAAGTGGGCAGCATTTGATTCGATCCAGTCAGACACAGTCATTCCGATGCCGAGCGGAGGAATTGGGCCATATGTTCTATTTCACTCTCCACGGAAGCCACAAGCCCTATTGAGTATGTCCAGAATTTTCTGGTCTGAAATGGTCTTCTGGAGGCTGGTAAAGAAGCCATCAGGCAAGTTTTTTAAAAATGCTTACATTAATGGATAGGCAGTGGCTAATATTTAAGGAACAAATGTATGCATGGCAACAGTGCATACTGCGCCAGGGTCCCAGCTTCGATTCCCGACTGGGTCACTTTCTGTGCGGAGGTTGCCCGTTCTCCCCATGTCTGTGTGGGTTTCCTCCGGGTGCTCTGGTTTCCTCCCACTAGTCCCGAAAGCTAATTTGGACATTCTGAATTCTCCCTCAGTGTACCCGAACAGGCTCCAGAATGTGGCGACTAGGGGCTTTTCACAGTAACTTCATTGCAATGTAAGCCTACTTGTGACAATAAAGATTATAATGTTGTATTATAGTTATACATTGCTTTCCGGTGCAAAAACACAACAGGAAAAACATTCAACCATGGCTTACAAAAGAAAATAAGGACACTATTACATCCAAAGAGGAGTCTTAACAAATTGCTAGAAAAAGTCACAAACCTGGATATTGGGAGAAGTTCAGAATTCAGCAAAGGAGGACCAAGACATTGATTAAAAGGCGGAAAATAGAGTATGAGAGTAAAGTTGCAAGGAACATAAAAGCGGATTGTCAAAGCTTCTATAGTTATGTAAAAGGAAAAGGTTTGATGAAGACAAATATAGGTCCCTTACAGTTCAAAACAGGATAATTTATAATAGAGAACAAGGAAATTGCCTTGTCTGTCACAGCCACATCGGGTGTCATTTGTGACTTTAGTAAGAAGTCTCACTAAACCAGGTTAAAGTCCAACAGGTTTATTTGAAATCACAAGCTTTCGGAGCATTGCTTCTTCATCAGGTGAAGTGGTGGCAGGTTCATAAGCACAGCACTTATATGCAGAGACACAACTGCAAGACAATTGCAGATTAGAATGTGAAGAATGGTTGAAATGCAAGTCTTTTGTAAAATAAATTTAGAGCACCCAATTCTTTTTTCCAATTAAGGGTTAAGGGGCAATCTAGCTTGGCCAATCCACCTTAGCTGCTCAACCTTTTGGGTTGTGGGGATGAGACCCACGCAGATACGGGGAGAATGTGCAAACTCTACACGCCAAGATCGAACTCGGGTCCTCGGCGCCATGAGGCAGCAGTGCTAACCACTGCACCACCGTGCTGCCCTCAGAATGCGAGTCTTTACAGGTAAACAAGTCTTTACAGGTAAAAACAGTGTGAGTGTAGTGGGGGATAATCACAGGTAATCGAGGTGTGAATCATCTTAAGCCAGGACAGTTAGTAGGATTCTGCAAATCCGGGCAGTATGGTGGGGGTTACATGCTTGCCGATTCTGCATTGTTGTGTGTCTTGAAGGCCGCCTTGGAGAATGTTTACCTGAAGATCGGGGGCTGAATGTCCTTGACTGCTGAAGTATTCCCCGACGGGAAGGGAACACTCCTACCAGGTGATTGTTGCGCGGTGCCCGTTCATCCGTTGTGGTAGCGTCTGCATGGTCTCGTCGATCTACCCCGGCTCGGGACATCCTTTCCTGCAGCGTATGAGGTAGACTTGAGAGGCTATCACAAATTCAGGAACTTGGAGAGAAAAGGAAAGTTGGAGAAGGGATGGTAGTTTACAAGAACGGTGGGGTCAAGGATTAACTTTTTGAGGCAGGGTTGATGAGGTAAGTTTTAAAGAAGAGAGGGACAACACCTGAAGCGAGAGAACTAGAACATAAAATTCCATCCTTCAGTAAATTCAGCAAAAACTAGTGTTCCCCAATTAAAGCACACGTCAACGTCTTCACTAAAATTAACAAAGGAATTTCTTTTGCTTCTCACCAGATGTTGTCATTTACCCATTGAGCCACAGGAGGGAGCACGTCTGATCAATTCGCACCATATGTTCTTGCTGTTTGGAATTGCTATTTTTATGAACCAATATTTTTCTACTCGAATGTAATTATGATGGAATTATATTGATTCCAGTCTCCAAAGGCTACTACACCCAGACACCATGTTAAGTAATCCCAAATAGCGTTTTGTTATTAAATAGCTAACAAATTACTACTTATGTATTTGTTGTGTATAACACCTACCCCAATATAAAGTAGTTGGCCAAAACAATCAATACCCATCCTTGTTGTGCATGCAGCTAAAAAAGATCGTGAACTTAACACAGAGCTCTCAAGTTGGCCTTTGATCCAATGTTCAACAGCACAACAGCATGTCTACAGGCTGCCCAAAAAGGCCTTTGATACATTATTTAACATGCACAATATTCCATGCATTTGGACAGAGCTTTCAAGAAGGCCTGTAGGCAGTAAGATTCTGCATGTGTGCAAACTTTCCAAGGTACAATAGCTGGTACCTTAGCTGGTGTTGCTTTATTTTGCTACGTTATTTTACTTGAGTAAAGTCTGAAAAAAATGCAATATATGAGGCAAATTATTACTTCGGAACAAAAATTACAAGTGCTACTTTGCGATGATACTTTTGAGAAGGCGATAGCTGTAGTGAATTCACTTGGCTTTCCGCTAATGACTGCGTATGCCATCAAGAAGAACAAAAGTAAGATAAAGGCTAATTTTCTTACTCTTTGTTCGTGGGGTGTAGGCATCACTGGCTAAGCCAGCACTTATTGCTCTTCCCTAATTGCCCTTAAAAAGGTGGCAGGTGCCACCTTCTTGAACTGCTGCAGTCCATGAGGTGTAGCTACACCCACAGTGCTGTTAGGAAGGGGTCCAAGCCTGGAATTAGGAGAGGAAAGGGAGCAGAGAACACTCTGGCGATTAGATGTGGGACTGATGGCGGATGAGGGAGTGTGTGCAAGAGTGCGGGGGTGTATTGAGAGATACCTGGAGGTCAATAACGACGGCGAGGTCCCTGTGGGAGTGGTATGGGAAGCACTAAAAGCGGTGGTCAGAGAAGAGCTGATCTCCATTGGGGCCCACAAAAGGAAAACAGAGGCCAAGGGAAGGGAAAGATTACTGGGGGAGATTTTAAGGGTGGATAGGGAATTTGCAGAGACCCCGGAGGAGGAATTGTACAGGGAGAGGAGACGACTCCAGATGGAATTTGACCTTCTGACCACCAGAAAGGCGGAGGTACTGTGGAGGAAGGCACAGGGGAGGAGGTATGAATATGGGGAAAAGGCTAGTCGCCTGTTGGCTCATCAATTGCGAAAGAGGGCAGCAGCGAGGGAGATAGGAGGAATTAGAGACGAAAGGGGAGACACGGTGCGAAGGGCAGGAAAGATAAATGAGGTGTTCAAGACCTTCTATGAGGAACTGTATAGGTCTCAACCCCCAGAGGGAGAGGAGGGGATGCGGCAGTTCCTGGACCAATTGAGGTTCCCGAAAGTGGAGGAGCGGGGGGTGGTAGGCCTGGGGGCACCGATTGGGGTGGACGAGGTTATTAAGGGACTGGGAAGTATGCAAGCAGGGAAGGCCCCAGGACCAGACGGGTTCCCGGTGGAGTATTACAGAAAATATGTGGACTTGTTGGCCCCGTTGATGGTGAGGACGTTCAATGAGGCCAGGAAAGGGGGGACTCTACCCCCGACGATGTTGGAGGCGACGATATCGTTAATTTTGAAGAGGGATAAAGATCCGTTGCAGTGCGGGTCCTATAGACCCATTTCATTATTGAACGTGGACGCCAAATTGTTGGCAAAGGTACTGGCATCGAGGATAGAGGACTGTGTCCCGGGGGTGGTGCACGAAGACCAGACAGGGTTCGTAAAAGGGAGACAACTGAATGTTAACGTGCGACGACTATTAGGGGTGATAATGATGCCCCGAGTGGAGGGGGAGGCAGAGATAGTGGCGGCAATGGACGCAGAGAAGGCATTTGATAGGGTGGAGTGGGAGTATTTATGGGAAGTGTTAAGGAGGTTTGGGTTTGGGAACGGGTTTATTAGCTGGGTTAGACTTCTTTATGGGGCTCCAACGGCAAGCGTAGTTACAGGTCGACATAGATCGGGGTATTTCCGACTATATAGGGGAACAAGACAGGGATGCCCGCTGTCTCCATTGTTGTTCGCGTTGGCAATTGAACCTCTGGCCATGGCGTTGAGAGACTCCAGGAAATGGAGAGGGGTGATTAGAGGGGGAGAAGAACACCGAGTCTCGTTATACGCGGATGACCTATTGTTATACGTGTCGGACCCAGCGGGGGGGATGATAGAGGTTATGCGAATTTTGAGGGGGTTCGGGGATTTCTCGGGGTATAGGCTAAACATGGGGAAGAGTGAATTATTTGTGATACATCCAGGGGACCAGAGTAGAGAGATGGAAGGCTTGCCTCTAAGGAAAGTGGAAAGAAACTTCCGATACCTGGGGATTCAGATCGCTAGGAGGTGGGGAACCTTGCACAGACTTAATCTGACACGGTTGGTAGAACAAATGGAGGAGGACTTCAAGAGGTGGGACATGCAGCATCTATCGCTGGCGGGCAGGGTGCAAGCAATTAAGATGATGGTCCTCCCGAGGTTCTTATTTGTATTTCAATGTCTCCCTATACTAATCACCAAGACCTTTTTTAATAAAATAGACAGGAGCATCGCAAGCTTCGTGTGGGCAGGGAGGGTTCCGAGAGTAAGGAGGGGGTTCCTTCAGCGTAGTAGGGACAGAGGAGGATTGGCACTACCAAACTTGGGCGATTACTATTGGGCCGCCAATGTGGCAGTGATACGTAAATGGATGATGGAGGGTGAGGGAGCGGCGTGGGAAAGACTGGAGAGAAAGTCCTGTAAAGGGACAAGTTTAGAGGCGCTGGTGACGGCGCCGCTACCGATCTCACCTAAAAGGTTTACCACGAACCCGGTGGTGGCGGCAACATTGAATATCTGGGGACAGTGGAGGCGACAGAGAGGGGTGCGGGGAGCCCTGGTGGGGTCCCCAATCAGGAACAACCATAGGTTCGCCCCAGGAAGAATGGATGGAGGATTTCAGAGCTGGTACCAGTTGGGAATTAGGAGGGTGGGAGATTTATTTATAGATGGGACTTTTGCGAGCTTGGGAGCATTGGAGGAAAAGTATAAGTTGCCCCGGGGAAATTTCTTGAGATATATGCAGGTGAGGGCGTTTACTAGACAACAGGTGAGGGAATTTCCATTGCTCCCGACACAGGGGATACAGAACAGGGTGCTTTCAGGGGTGTGGGTCGGAGAGGGCAAGGTGTCAGAGATTTACCGAGAGATGAGGGAAGAGGGGGAGGAGTCGGTGGGCGAACTAAAAGGAAAGTGGGAAGAAGAACTAGGGGAGGAGATAGAGGAGGGTATGTGGGCTGATGCCCTAAGCAGGGTAAATTCCTCTTCCTCATGCGCCAGGCTTAGCCTGATTCAATTTCAGGTGCTACATAGAGCACACATAACGGGAGCAAGATTGAGCAGGTTCTTTGGAGTGGAGGACAAATGTGGGAGGTGTGGCGGGAGCCCAGCAAACCACGCACATATGTTTTGGGCGTGCCCGGCACTGGAAGGGTATTGGAAGGGAGTGACGGGAGTGATTTCGCGGGTGGTGAAGGCCCGGGTCAAACCAGGCTGGGGGTTAGCTCTATTTGGAGTTGCGGAAGAGCCGGGAGTGCAGGAGGCGAAAGAGGCCGACGTTGTGGCCTTTGCGTCCCTAGTAGCCCGACGCAGGATCCTACTCATGTGCAAGGAGGCGAAACCCCCCGGACTGGAGGCCTGGGTAAATGATATGGCGGGGTTCATTAAACTGGAGCAGATAAAGTTTGCCCTGAGAGGATCGGCTCAAGGGTTCACCAGGCGGTGGCAGCCATTTCTCGACTACCTAGGGGAACGTTAGAGGGAAGACAGATACCAGCAGCAGCAACCCAGGGGGAAGGGGGGGAGGGGGGAGGGGGGGGGGGTTTAGTTTAGTTTAGGTCAAAGATAAAGGGGTTTTGTTACTTGTGTATTGTTAAAAATTTCTGTATTGTTATTGTTGCGTTTGCTTTGTAAGAGGTGAAAAATTGTTGTTTGGGGAAAAAAATTTCAATAAAACATATTTTTTTAAAAAAGGAAGGGGTCCAAGGATTTTAATCAAGTGGACGGTGAAGAAATGGCAATATAATTCCAAGTGAGGATGGTGTGCGATTTGGATGGGAACTTGCAGGTAGTGGGAACTTGTCTCCCTAGATGTCACGGGCCTGGAATGTGCCTTCAAAGGAGCCTTGGTGAGTTGCTGCAATGCATCGTGTAGATAGTACACACTGCTGCTATTTGCGTGGCACGTTCTGGAGCACAAGTCTTCATAATTATTATCGGAATATTGTCAGGGGCATTGCCTTTTCAGTATCCAGTGCCTTCAGCCATTTATTGATATCATGTGGAGTGAACCTCAGAGGGCAGTGAGGCTATATAGGTAGAGATCAGGAATAAGAAGGGTGCAGTCACAATGTTGGGGGTATACTACAGGCCTCCCAACAGCCAGCGGGAGATAGAGGAGCAGATAGGTAGACAGATTTTGGAAAAGAGTAAAAACAACAGGGTTGTGGTGATGGGAGACTTCAACTTCCCCAATATTGACTGGGACTCACTTAGTGCCAGGGGCTTAGACGGGGCAGAGTTTGTAAGGAGCATTCAGGAGGGCTTCTTAAAACAATATGTAAACAGTCCAACTAGGGAAGGGGCGGTACTGGACCTGGTATTGGGGAATGAGCCCGGCCAGGTGGTAGATGTTTCAGTAGGGGAGCATTTCGGTAACAGTGACCACAATTCAGTAAGTTTTAAAGTACTGGTGGACAAGGATAAGAGTGGTCCGAGGATGAATTGCTAAATTGGGGGAAGGCTAATTATAACAATATTAGGCGGGACCTGAAGAACATAGATTGGGGGCGGATGTTTGAGGGCAAATCAACATCTGACATGTGGGAGGCTTTCAAGTGTCAGTTGAAAGGAATACAGGACAGGCATGTTCCTGTGAGGAAGAAAGATAAATACGGCAATTTTCGGGAACCTTGGATGACGAATGATATTGTAGGCCTCGTCAAAAAGAAAAAGGAGGCATTTGTCAGGGCTAAAAGGCTGGGAACAGACGAAGCCTGTGTGGCATATAAGGAAAGTAGGAAGGAACTTAAGCAAGGAGTCAGGAGGGCTAGAAGGGGTCATGAAAAGTCATTGGCAAATAGGGTTAAGGAAAATCCCAAGGCTTTTTACACTTACATAAAAAGCAAGAGGGTAGCCAGGGAAAGGGTTGGCCCACTGAAGGATAGGCAAGGGAATCTATGTGTGGAGCCAGAGGAAATGGGCGAGGTACTAAATGAATACTTTGCATCAGTATTCACCAAAGAGAAGGAATTGGTAGATGTTGAGTCTGGAGAAGGGGGTGTAGATAGCCTGGGTCACATTGTGATCCAAAAAGACGAGGTGTTGGGTGTCTTAAAAAATATTAAGGTAGATAAGTCCCCAGGGCCGGATGGGATCTACCCCAGAATACTGAAGGAGGCTGGAGAGGAAATTGCTGAGGCCTTGACAGAAATCTTTGGATCCTCGCTGTCTTCAGGGGATGTCCCGGAGGACTGGAGAATAGCCAATGTTGTTCCTCTGTTTAAGAAGGGTGGCAGGGATAATCCCGGGAACTACAGGCCGGTGAGCCTTACTTCAGTGGTAGGGAAATTACTGGAGAGAATTCTTCGAGACAGGATCTACTCCCATTTGGAAGCAAATGGACGTATTAGTGAGAGGCAGCACGGTTTTGTGAAGGGGAGGTCGTGTCTCACTAACTTGATCGAGTTTTTCGAGGAGGTCACTAAGATGATTGATGCAGGTAGGGCAGTAGATGTTGTCTATATGGACTTCAGTAAGGCCTTTGACAAGGTCCCTCATGGTAGACTAGTACAAAAGGTGAAGTCACATGGGATCAGGGGTGAACTGGCAAGGTGGATACAGAACTGGCTAGGCCATAGAAGGCAGAGGGTAGCAATGGAGGGATGCTTTTCTAATTGGAGGGCTGTGACCAGTGGTGTTCCACAGGGATCAGTGCTGGGACCTTTGCTCTTTGTAGTATATATAAATGATTTGGAGGAAAATGTAACTGGTCTGATTAGTAAGTTTGCAGACGACACAAAGGTTGGTGGAATTGCGGATAGCGATGAGGACTGTCTGAGGATACAGCAGGATTTAGATTGTCTGGAGACTTGGGCGGAGAGATGGCAGATGGAGTTTAACCTGGACAAATGTGAGGTAATGCATTTTGGAAGGGCTAATGCAGGTAGGGAATATACAGTGAATGGTAGAACCCTCAGGAGTATTGAAAGTCAAAGAGATCTAGGAGTACAGGTCCACAGATCACTGAAAGGGGCTACACAGGTGGAGAAGGTAGTCAAGAAGGCATACGGCATGCTTGCCTTCATTGGCCGGGGCATTGAGTATAAGAATTGGCAAGTCATGTTGCAGCTGTATAGAACCTTAGTTAGGCCACACTTGGAGTATAGTGTTCAATTCTGGTCGCCACACTACCAGAAGGATGTGGAGGCTTTAGAGAGGGTGCAGAAGAGATTTACCAGAATGTTGCCTGGTATGGAGGGCATAAGCTATGAGGAGCGATTGAATAAACTCGGTTTGTTCTCACTGGAACGAAGGAGGTTGAGGGGCGACCTGATAGAGGTATACAAAATTATGAGGGGCATAGACAGAGTGGATAGTCAGAGGCTTTTCCCCAGGGTAGAGGGGTCAATTACTAGGGGGCATAGGTTTAAGGTGAGAGGGGCAAAGTTTAGAGTAGATGTACGAGGCAAGTTTTTTACGCAGAGGGTAGTGGGTGCCTGGAACTCACTACCGGAGGAGGTAGTGGAGGCAGGGACGATAGGGACATTTAAGGGGCATCTTGACAAATATATGAATAGGATGGGAATAGAAGGATACGGACCCAGGAAGTGTAGAAGATTGTAGTTTAGTCGGGCAGTATGGTCGGCACGGGCTTGGAGGGCCGAAGGGCCTGTTCCTGTGCTGTACATTTCTTTGTTCTTTGTTCTTTGTTGAAGCGAATTGGCTGAAGACTGGCCTTGTTGATGCTGGAGACCTCAGGAGGAGGCCAAGATGGTTGCGAGTGCTTCAGCCTTGTTTTTTGCACTGATGTGCTGGGCTCCTCCATCATTGAGGGTGGGGATATTTGTGGAGCTTCCTCCTCCTGTAAGTTGTTTAATTGTCCACCAGCATTCATGACTGTGTGGCAGAACTTCAAAGCTTAGATCGGATTGTGGGACCGCTTAGCTCTGTCTATCACATGCTGCTTTCACTATTTGACATGCAAATCGTCCTGTGTTGTAGCTTCATCAGGTTGACACCTCATTTTTTGGTCTGCCTGTTTCTATTCCTGGCATACTCTCTTGCACTATTCATTGAACCAGGGTTGATCCTCCAGCTCGGTGGTAATGGTAAAGTGGGGAATGTGCTGGGACATGAAGTTGCAGATTGTAGTTGCATACAGTTCTGCTGATGGTCTATTGCTTCCATTGAATGCCCAGTTTTAAGTTGCTAACTCTAATTGAAATCTATCACATCTAGTGTGGTGGTGGTGCCACACATGTTGGATGGCATCAATGTAAAGATGGGACTCCATTTTCACAAGGACTGTGCGGTATCCACTCCTCCAGATACTGTGATACCGTCAAGGACAGCTCCATCTGTGACAAGTAGATCGCTGAGGACAAGGCCAAGCTTTTCTCTCTTGTTGGTTCCTCCACTTCCAGTTACAGACCCAGTCTAGCAGTGATGTCCTTTAGGCCTCGGTCCGCTCAGCCAGTAGTGGTGCTACCGAGCCACTCTCTGTGTTTCTTCCAGTTGGTGTGTAACATGGAGGAGTACTGATTCATAGCTGAGGGGGGGCTGTAGTTTGCAACCAGCAGGAAATTTCCTTGGCCATGTTTGACATAATTTCATGAGACTTCATGGGGTCCAAAGTCAATGTTTTGGGGTTTTTTTTAATATGCTTTTATTAAGAATTTTTTCTTTTTAAAAAAACAAAATATTTATTAAGAATTTTAACACAGTTTTTCACCCTTATAAACAACCCCTCCCCCGTAACACAAAGAAGGAAAGCGCACACAGCAAGACATGAACATGGTAAATCGATATGATACAGAGCTTTGTACATTGGATTCCTCCCGTACATGGCAGTTTTCCAGATCCTTCATGTATTTTCTTGCTCAAATACCCCCCAAACAAGCCCCCCTTCCCCTTCCCTCCCCCCCCCCCCCATGCAAGACATCGCCCCCCCTCCCGCCCCTGGGTTGCTGCTGCTGCTGACCGACCTTCCTCTAACGCTCCGCGAGATGGTCTAGGAACGGTTGCCACTGCCTGTCGAACCCCTGCGCAGACCCTCTCAAGGCGAATTTTATCCTCTCCAACTTGATAAACCCTGCCATATCATTTATCCATGCCTCCACGCTGGGGGGCTTCGCCTCTTTCCACATTAACAAGATCCTTCGCCGGGCTACTAGGGACGCAAAGGCCAGAATGCCGGCCTCTTTCGCCTCCTGCACTCCCGGCTCGTCCACTACTCCAAATAGTGCTAGCCCCCAGCTTGGCTTGACCCGGACTTTCACCACCTGAGATATTGCTCCCGCCACTCCTCTCCAGAACCCCTCCAGTGCCGGGCATGACCAAAACATATGGACATGGTTCGCCGGGCTCCCTGAGCACCTTCCACATCTGTCCTCCATCCCAAAGAACCTACTCAGCCTCGCCCCCGTCATATGCGCTCTATGAACCACCTTAAATTGTATCAGGCTAAGCCTGGCACACGAAGAAGAGGAATTAACCCTACTTAGGGCATCAGACCATAGCCCCTCCTCAATCTCCTCCCCCAGCTCCTCCTCCCATTTACCCTTCAGCTCCTCTACCAACGCCTCCCCCTCTTCTTTCATCTCCTGGTATATCGCCGACACCTTGCCCTCTCCGACCCATACACCCGAGATCACCCTGTCTTGAATCTCCTGTGCCGGGAGCAACGGGAATTCCCTCACCTGTCGCCTCACAAACGCCCTCACTTGCATGTACCTGAAAGCGTTTCCCGGGGGTAGCCCAAACTTCTCCTCCAGTGCCCCTAGGCTCGCATCGTCCCATCAATGAACAGGTCCCCCATTCTTCTAATCCCTGCTCGATGCCAGCTCTGAAACCCCCCGTCCATCCTTCCTGGGACAAACCGATGGTTGTCTCTGATTGGGGACCACACCGAGGCTCCCGTCGCACCCCTGTGCCGTCTCCACTGCCCCCAGATCTTTAGCGTTGCCGCCACCACCGGGCTCGTGGTGTACCTTGTCAGCGAGAGCGGCAGCGGTGCCGTCACCAGCGCCCCCAGGCTCGTTCCCTTGCAGGACGCCAACCTCTTCTACGCCACCCCCTCTCCCTCCATCTCCCACTTACGGATCATTGCCACGTTGGCTGCCCAATAGTAACCAGCCAAATTAGGCAACACCAACCCTCCTCTATCTCTGCTACGCTCCAGGAACCCCCTCCTTACCCGCGGGGTCTTGCTCGCTCATACAAATCCCATAATGCTCCTGCTTACTCTCTTAAAGAAGGCCTTAGTAATCACAATTGGGAGGCATTGGAATACAAAAAGAAATCTCGGGAGGACCACCATTTTAACCGACTGTACCCTACCCGCCAACGAGAGTGGCAACATATCCCACCTTTTAAAATCCTCCTCCATCTGTTCCACCAACCGTGTCAAATTAAGTTTGTGCAGTGCCCCCCAGCTCCTAGCTACCTGAATCCCCAAATATCGAAAGCTCCTTTCTGCCCTCCTCAATGGTAGGTCGTCTATCCCTCTTCCCTGATCCCCCGGATGGATCACAAAGAGCTCACTCTTCCCTACATTGAGCTTATAGCCCGAAAAATCTCCAAACTCCCGTCGGATCTGCATTACCTCCACCATCCCCTCCACTGGGTCCGTCACATACAGCAACAGGTCGTCTGCGTACAGCGACACTCGATGTTCCTCTCCCCTTCGAACCACCCCCTTCCATTTCCCTGAATCCCATATCGCCACGGCCAAAGGTTCAATTGCTAATGCAAACAGCAGAGGGGACAGGGGGCACCCCTGCCTCGTCCCTCGATACAGGCGGAAATACTCCGACCTCCGCCGGTTCGCGACCACGCTCGCCACTGGGGCTTTATACAGGAGCTTAACCCAACTAATAAACCCTCCCCCAAACCCAAACCTCCTCAACGCTTCCCAGAGTTACTCCCACTCTACCCGATCAAAGGCCTTCTCCGCGTCCATGGCTGTCACTATCTCCGCTTCTCCCTCCACCGATGGCATCATTATCACATTTAGGAGCCTTCGCACATTAGTATTTAACTGCCTACCCTTTACGAATCCCGTCTGGTCCTCGTGAATCACCCCCGGGACACAGTCCTCAATCCTCGTGGCCAACATTTTTGCCAGCAACTTGGCATCTACATTAAGGAGCGGGATCGGTCTATACGACCCACATTGCAGTGGGTCCTTATCCCGCTTCAAGATCAAAGAGATCGTCGCCTCCGACATTGTCGGGGGCAGGGTCCCCCCCTCCCTTCCTTCATTGAAGGTCCTTACCAGCAACGGGGCTAACAGGTCTACATATTTCCTATAAAACTCCACCGGGAACCCATCCGGCCCCAAGGCCTTCCCTGCCTGCATGCTCCCCAGTCCTTTAACCAGCTCCTCCACCCCAATTGGCGCCAAACCAGCCACCTCCTGCTCCTCCACCCTTGGGAACCGCAATTGGTCCAAGAATCGCCACATCCCCTCTTTTCCCCCTGGGGGCTGGGACCTATACAGTTCCTCGTAAAAGGCCTTAAAAGCCTCATTCACTTTCCCCGCACTCTGGCCCGTAGTTCCCCTGCCATCTTTGACTCCGCCTATTTCCCTCGCTGCCATCCTCGTACGGAGCTGATGTGCCAGCCCTGCCTTGGCCCGATTGAAGCCAGCTCTCCTCCTTGCCACCTCTGCGCTCCAATCCTGGTAAACTCGGATCACCGCGTTCTCCCATCTACTGCTCCGCTCCTTCTTGGCCCATCTCAGCACACTTTCTTTGTCCGCGAAGCGATGGAACCTTGCCCTTGGCGGCTCATCAGCCTTGAGTCTCCTCACCAGTACCCGGTGAGCCCCTTCCAGCTCCAGGGGGGTCGGAGAGGCCTCCGCTCCCATCAGCGCATGGAGCATCGTATTCACATACGCCCCGGCAGCAGCTCCCTCCACTCCTTCGGGAAGACCCAGAATCCGGAGGTTCTTCCTCCTCGATCTGTTCTCCAGGACCTCAATTCTCTCGACCCACCTCCTGTGCACTGCCTCGTGCGCCTCCATTTTTACCGCCAGGCCCAGGATCTCGTCCTCGTTGTCATTCATTTTATCTTTCACCTCACTAAGCTCCACCGCCTGGGTCTTCTGGGTCTCCTTCAGCCCCTCGATCGCCAATAGCATTGGCGCCAGCACCTCCTTTTTCAGCTCCTCCACACAGCGCTTAAGGAACTCCTGATGGTCCGGCCCCATGCTGCTCGCTCTCCGCCCTCCGCCATCTTGCTTTTTCCCACTCGATTTTGCCGCTGCTCCAGAGCCTCTTTTTTCGCCACTCCACCGCTGATCTCGGCCATATATCGTAAGGGGGGACCTTACTGCACCTTCCCACACGGGATCAATTCAAAAAAGTTCAGTTGGGGCTCCTCTGGAGAGCCCAAAAGTCCGTTGTCGCGGGAGCTGCCAAAACGTGCGACTTAGCTCCGCATCGCCGCAACTGGAAGTCCCAAAGTCAATGTTGAGGACTACCAAGGCAACTCTCTCCCAATTGTGTACCACTGTTCCACCACCTCTGGTGGGTCTGTCCTCTCAGTGGGACAGAACATTCCTAGGGATGGTGATAGTGGTGCCTGTACATTGTAAGGTATAATTCCATGAGTGTGACTATGTCAGGCTGTTGCTTACTGGTCCGTGGGACAGCTCTCCCATTTTTGGCACAAGATTCCAAATGTTAGTAAGGAGACATGTGGCCAGAATGCTACTCCTCTAAGTGCTATGAAGATTATCCATACCAGGTGCAGCATGTTAGAAAATATGGAATAATTATTGAGTGCACGTATCAAGGTCCAGAAACAAAGGAACATGCCTGTTACCACACTGACTACCACGGAAAGGCTAAGAATGTGTTTAGCAATCTGAAATAGCAAAAAAGGTGTAAGTAAAACAGTAAACCTTGAACAGTGTACGGCGCAAGGTCTTCTGTGAATCCATTCATGACTTCCATGGCTTTGATGAGCCAATTTAATTTGTTCACCAAGACTATGTGACTATGGCCAACAAGGTAGGATTTTCTGAAGTGAACCAAGATAACACTGAGTAGGTGCTGAAGTCCCACAGCAAAGCAATGGCCAATGAGGTGCTGATACAGCTTGAGCAAGCAGGGGAAAATGAAGGAGAGAAGGAAGCTTCACAAAGAGGTTGGCAGAGAGGAAACAAAGAGTAGGAATTAATGGGTCATTTTCAAATTGGCAGGCAGTAATTAGTGGGGTACCACAGGGATCGGTGCTGGGACCCCAGCTATTCACAATATATATTAATGATTTGGATGAGGGAACAAAATGGAACATCTCAAAGTTTGCAGAGGATACCAAGTTGGCTGGGAGGATGAACTGTGACGAGGATGCAGGGATCCTACAGCAAGATCTGGACAGGTTGGGTGAGTGGGCAAACTAATGGCAGATGCAGTATAATTTGGATAAGTGTGAGGTCATTCATTTTGGAAGCAAAAACAGGAAGGCAGATTACTACCTGAATGGTTGTAAATTGGGAGAGGAGAGTGTGCAGCGGGACCTGGGTGTCCTTGTGCACCAGTCGCTGAAGGTAAGCATGCAGGTGCAGCAGGCGGTAAAGAAGCCTAATGGAATGTTGGTCTTCATTGCGAGAGGTTTCGAGTATAGAAGCAGGGATGTGTTGCTGCAATTGTACAGGGCCTTGGTGAGGCCACACCTGGAGTATTGTGTGCAGTTTTGGTCTCCTTCTCTGAGGAAGGATGTTCTTGCTCTCGAGGGAGTGCAGCGAAAGTTTACCAGACTGATTCCAGGGATGACGGGACTGTCATATGGGGAGAGATTGACTAGGTTGGGATTGTTCTCGCTGGATTCAGAAGAATGAGGGGGGAATCTCATAGAGACTTATAAAATTCTAACAGGACTAGACAGGGTAGATGCAGGGAAGATGTTCCAATGATGGGTGTGTCCAGAACCAGGGGTCACAGTCTGAGGATTCAGGGTAAACCGTTTCGGACAGATATAAGGAAACATTTCATCATCCAAAGAGTGAAACAAAGAGTAGGGATTAATGGGTCCTTTTCAAATTGGTAGGCAGTAACTAGTGGGGTGAGCCTGTGGAATTTGTTACCACAGGAAGTAGTTGATGCTAAAACATTGAATATATTCAAGAGGTGGCTAGATACTTGGGGAGAATGGGATCAAAGGCTATGGGGAGAAAGCAGGATTCGGCTATTGAGTTGGATGATCAGCCATGATCCTGATGAATGGCAGAGCAGGCTCGAAGGGCCAAAAGGCCTCATACTGCTCCTATATTCTATGTATCTATGTACCTAAAGCAAGCAACTAATATTCCAGCACTTCGAAGGCTTTCAAGCTCAATGAAGGAGCACTAAAACATTTCCAAGATAATGATCCTGCTTTGGAAAGATGATCAGTTGAGAGACTGAAAGGGTCATCAGCTGCTACAGGATCTTGTACCAAGAATAACAAAGGTACAAGGTGCAGCAATCCATTCAAGCATTCTTCAAACCTGCAATTCACCAAACTGTTCAAGATGTACAAGTATTAAAATGTGAGACGAAAGAAAACCCTCCATATTCCATCTCCCAGTAACTCCCATCTCATTGACGGTGAGTTTTAATCACTTTTGTGTATTATGCATTGTGTCTTATTTATTTTGGCTTATAAATAATGTGGATTTCATGTTTATGTGACTTAATGGACCTAAAAATCCTGGGTTGGGAACGCAATCCCTGATATTACATGCATTTAGATCAAAAAACTTGCTTCATTGTAAATAGTTTCAATATAAAGTAATGGTATCCAGGTACATACTTGTTATCTAAAAGGGGGTACTCCTGTACTTAAGATCTTAGATTTTAAATGTAACATGGAAATCATAATTTAAGCAGCAATGATGTGCACTGGGCGTCCGGAGTACATTTTGTTCAAACATAGAACTAGCATGGCCATTAAAAGTAATGAAATTGTAAATGCGTTGAAAAGGATGTAAACATGAAGTCACTGAAAAGAAGTGCCAGAGCAATTCTCCCCTCAATAGATTTCAGCTGGGAAAGGACCCAATAAATTTCAAATTATATTTCATGGGATTTCTAAATGAAAATAGCAATGTAAAATTCTGCATTCCTCCTCAAAGCACCTGAAACATCTGAGCAGAACACCCCCATTGTGAGTAAATGCAAACTTTGAATTAATGACTAAATTTAAATGTGCCGTACCATTGCTGCTGGAAGATGCAATTTGTATTAGCAAGATGTAAATTGTTTCAAAGCATGTGAGTAAAAGGAGAAACAAAAGAAAGACTTGCATTTACATGGCGCCATACATTACCTCTGGATGTTCCAAACCATTTCATAGCCAATCAGGTTTTAAAGTACAGTCACTGTTGTAATGCAGGAAACACCAATAGAGAGTTCTATTGATCAGTTGTATTGTGATTGTGTGGTAAGTATTGAAATATGCTCGGAAGCAACAAGATTTATAAATAACAAGGTTTATAAAATGGAACCTCTGTCTTTTGGAGCCTGTGACGAATGTAGGAATTTCAGATCTATTGTGGTGTACGTATTTGGTGAAGTAAGGGTTAGAAGTCAGGTTAGAGTGTGTTTGACTGCTGTAGTCATGTTTTAAAATAAATCCTAGTTTGCAAGGCAAGTATATTTTAGGAGCCAGGGATGCAATTAACCATCGTAAAAAGCTTGGGCTAATAGTTTTGATTACAAGTATTCCCTGGGGAGTTAATTCATTTTCAACTTGGTGAGACCATGTCATTGCTGGTTGGAGCCAAGGCACCAGGCACCAGGCTTTTTGAGTAAGCAGTTTCTGTTCATTTCTGATTGCTGAAGCTGTCTGCACAGTGAAACAGTTCTACTCTCACTGTAAGTTAGTTAAAAGCACGTGGTACAGTGGTTAGCACTGCTGCCCATGGCGCTGAGGACCCGGGTTCGAAGGTTAAGTGGATTGGTCATGCTAAATTGCACCTTAGTTGGAAAAAAAATAATTCGGTACTCTAAATTTATTTTTTAAAAGTTAGTTAAAAGAGATTTCTTGTTGTTTAAGTAGGAATAAACATAGCATTAAGTAGTATTGTTTAAGGAGTAATTGTAAGCCATTTTCTGGTGTGATGTTAAATATTTTAATCCTGTGTTAGTAATATAGTTTGTTTTAATCTACCATATCCCTATTTCTCCGTGCAATCACTCCTGGAGTCAGGTATCAGGGGCGTCATTCTCCGACCCCCCGCCGGGTCGGAGAATGGCCGTTGGCCGCCGTGAATCCCGCCCCCGCCGAAGTCTCCGAAGGGAGAAAAGTCGGCGGGGCGTTAATGGCGCCGCTGCCGCGGAGAATGTCACGGGTCTGCGCAAGGCAGCCAATTTTCGGCCTGCCGATATTCTCCCTTCCGGATGGGCCGAAGTCCCGTCGACGTGATGACCGTTCACGTCGACGTGAATCAAACCTCCTTTTCATCGGCGTGACCCGGTGCTCCAGGCTCACGCCGACCAGCGAGGAGGTGAGTGACGGCCTGGGGGGTTGGCTCTGGGCAGGAAATGGCTTGGCCGCAGACTGATTGCCTGAGGAGAGGTGTGTCTCGGCTTGTGTGTGTGTGCCGCGGGGGGGGGGGGGGGGGGGGGGGGGGGTGGTTAGAGTAGGCTGGGCTCCGGGGGAGTGCCGGGAGGGGGTCCGTGCCGGGGTGGAGGTTGGGGGTTGTGGAGGGGGTCCGTGCCGGGGTGGAGGTTGGGGGGGGGGTCCGTGCTGGGGTGGAGGTTGGGGGTTGGGGAAGGGGTCCGTGCCGGGGTGGAGGTTGGGGAGGGGGTCCGTGCCGGGGTGGAGGTTGGGGAGGGGGTCCGTGCCGGGGTGGAGGTTGGGGAGGGGGTCCGTGCCGGGGTGGAGGTTGGGGGTTGTGGAGGGGGTCCGTGCCGGGGTGGAGGTTGGGGGGGGGTCCGTGCTGGGGTGGAGGTTGGGGGTTGGGGAGGGGGTCCGTGCCGGGGTGGAGGTTGGGGGTTGGGGAGGGGGTCCGTGCCGGGGTGGAGGTTGGGGGGGGGTCCGTGCTGGGGTGGAGGTTGGGGGTTGGGGAGGGGGTCCGTGCCGGGGTGGTGGTTGGGGGGGGGGTCCGTGCTGGGGTGGAGGTTGGGGGGGGGGTCCGTGCTGGGGTGGAGTTTGGGGGTTGGGGAGGGGGTCCGTGCCGGGGTGGAGTTTGGGGAGGGGGTCCGTGCTCGGGTGGAGGTTGGGGGTTGGGGAGGGGGTCCGTGCCGGGGTGGAGGTTGGGGGTTGGGGAGGGGGTCCGTGCCGGGGTGGAGGTTGGGGGGGGGGGCCGTGCTGGGGTGGAGGTTGGGGGGGGGTCCGTGCTGGGGTGGAGGTTGGGGGTTGGGGAGGGGGTCCGTGCCGGGGTGGAGGTTGGGGAGGGGGGCCGTGCCGGGGTGGAGGTTGGGGGGGGGTCCGTGCCGGGGTGGGTGATGGGAGGGCAAATGAGTTGGTCCACCTGGCCAGGTGCCAGCCTCCAACAGTTGGACCCATGCGGTCCATGCCACCTGGCTGGGGGGAGGAGGGGATATGGGCAATGATGACATGTCGTCGTTCCCCTCCCCCCCACCAGGCCGTCATGTTTTCAGACCATCCAGCAATGTTGGCCGCCGTGGTGGCAGCCGCTCATGTCTATGTTGCCCTGGATGAGGAGGAGGAGGAGGAGGAGGAGGAGCATGCCAGAGAGGCGGCGCAGGCTGCCGCAGAGGGGCAGGCGGCAGACGCCCAGGCTGGAGGGACACCTGACCGACAGGACGAGGAGGGGGAGGAGGACGTCGCGGCCCCACGGCAACGGAGGCACCCGAGGGCGCCCCGTGTGTACTGGCCCCGGCAGTCATACCAGGACCTCACGGACCGGGAATGCAGGAGGAGACTCCGGATGAGCCGGGAAACCGTGGCACACATCTGCCACCTGCTGGCACACCTGTCACCGCGTGGCACTGGCGGGGGACACCCTCTCCCCGTGTCCATCAAGGTTACGGTGGCCCTGAACTTTTATGCAACGGGGTCATTCCAGGCACCGAGTGGGGACCTGTCCGGCATATCGCAGACATCGGTGCATCGGTGCATCCGGGCAGTGACAGATGCCCTTTATGCCATGGCGCACCGCTACATCCGCTTCCCCGTGGACCGGGCCAGCCAAGATGCCCGGGCCGTGGGCTTCTCTGCCGTTGCCGGGTTCCCCATGGTCCAGGGCGCGATCGATGGGATGCACGTCGCCGTGCGGCCACCTGCAGATAACAGGGCCGTGTTCACTAATAGGAAGGGGACCTATTCGATGAACGTACAGGTGGTCTGCGACCACCGCATGATGATCCTGCACGTCTGCGCCCGTCACCCAGGCAGTGTACACGACTCATTCGTGTTGTCGCGGTCATCCATCCCCGGCATGTACGAGGGACGCCATCCCCGGCTGAGGGGCTGGTTGCTGGGCGACAGGGGCTACCCATTGCGATCGTGGCTGATGACGCCTATACGGAGGCCACGCAATGAGGCGGAGAACCGCTACAATGATGCCCATGTAGCGACAAGGGGAGTGATCGAGAGGTGCTTTGGCGTGCTGAAGATGCGTTTCAGGTGCCTGGACCTCTCTGGGGGCGCCCTCCAGTATCGGTCAGATAGGGTCGGCCGCATCATTGTGGTGTGCTGCGCCCTGCACAACATAGCCCAGCAGAGGGGCGATGTGCCGCAGGCAGAGGAGGGCGGAGTGGAGGAGCAGCAGGAAGAGGCCCAGTCCTCCCCAGATGAGGGGGATGGGGGCAATGGTCAGGGCAGACGGGGTAGACACAGACGGGTGGCTGTCCACCGTTACCGGCTGGCCCAGCGGGCACGGGACAGACTGATAGACGCCCGCTTCACTGACTAGATGGGCGTGGGAATCGGGTAGTATGGCCACAGACCGCACACCATGACAACAGCCGACCACCCACACCCCCCACCCATCCACCCACCCAGCACCCTCACCCCCCTCCCCAACCCCACACACCCCACCCGCATGCACACCATCCCCCACTCCCAATTGCCGATCCACCGGCGGCACAACGGGCCGGGCTCACCCAGTTGCGGGTGGACGCGTGTCTATCGCAGGCCATGGAGAATGATGACAACCCGCCTCCGATGAGCTCCTGGCTCTACATCGTTGGACTATGTCTGACCCATGGCCACAGTACCACCATCCACCCGGACCATCCCTGCATGCGGCTGTGACACTGCAGCGCACGGTCCCGTCCTCTGCCCGGGGGATGTTGATGGCGGCCCAGGGGGAAGGGGGCAGACTCACCTGGGGCTGAGGTAAGACCACCCCTCACACACACACTTGCGCTCAACGTACATGACACCCCCGCACACTTTGGACAGAGCACAAAGGCAGCTTCGGTAGGTGTAACATTGACTTTAATAACCAAAGGAGTTCATGCACGTGCCCTAGCGCCTAAAACTCATCTGTGCCCTGCACCCGTGCCAACTTACTCAGTGTCTAATTGTTTGGCCTTACGGGCCCTTTGACTACGTCTACGTGGTTCCCCAGACGGTACAGCAGAACTGGAGGTGGACTCCTGTGATTCCTGCCCTCTGACACTGGATCCCTTTGGCGGCCGTTTCCTGGGGCGTCCTGGCCTAGATGGGCCAGGCTGCGGCCCGGGCGACTGGGATGGCGAGCTGCCAGCCTGTCCTGCCCGTTGCCCACCCGATGCACCTGGGACGGAAGGTGGGGAGTCCGAGGTGTCGCGGTGTACCGGGACCTCCCCTACAGAGGGAGCCGGGACGGACCACACCACCTCCTCCTCCCTCGGGGTGCCCGATGGCCCCCAGGCCTCTACATGGGTGGGGGATGCGAACGGACTGGCCATCCGACGCGCCCCCGACATCTGGCGCTGCCAGTCCTGGAGGCCCGTGCTGGTATCGACAGGGGTCTGCAGGTTTGCAGCCATGGAGCCCAGGGGGTTGGCAAACCCTGTCTGTGACAGTGCGACGCCGGCTCGCACATGGCCACTGGCGCCGATGCCCTCAGCGATGGCCTGCTGAGACTGGGCCATGGCCTGCAGAGACTGGGCCATGGCCTGCAGAGACTGGGCTATGGCCTGCTGAGACTGGGCCATGGCCTGCTGAGACTGGGCTATGGCGTTGAGCGCCTCTGCCATCTGGCGCTGGCACTGGCTCATGGCCTCCTGTGAGAGGGCAGCCATTTCCTGGGCCACAGACGCCGCCTGCACGGAAGGCCCCAGGCCTCGCAAACCGTTCCCCATGTCTGACACCGTCGCACCCATTGCCGCCACCGCGGACGCCACCCGTGCGGTGTCAGCCTGGGTGGCACGCATGACCGGGACCACTCCCAGCTCCTGGACGCGGGTGGACTCCCCCACCTGCGACCGCAGCCGCCGCAAGCCACCCGTCACCCTATTCGCTCGTCTCCGTGTCGGTGGTTGCATCGGATCTATGTGTGGGTGTGGTAACTGCAGGAACCCGGGATCCATCTGGGCGGCAGATGTTCGCTTGGCCTGGGCTGCCCTCCGACCGCCCGGTCCCTCTGCTGCTCCTACCTCCACCTGCTGTACCGGGACGGCTGTGTTGTGCGCACCAGTGAGTGTACCAGACGCCTCATCACTAAAGTGCCCAACCGTGGTGAGTGTTTCTGCGATGGTGGAGGGTGTTGGTGACAGCAGTGGCGTTGTGTCGTGCTCTTCGTCCCACTCTGAGTCCATGGCACTTTGGGGTGGGGGTTCGTCTCCACCCATCCACTCTGAGTCACTGTCCGGTATTTCGTCTTCCCGGGTAGGGGTGTCCTGGGTAGTGCTGTCCCGGGTAGTGCTGTCCCAGGTAGTGCTGTCCCGGGTAGTGCTGTCCCGGGTAGTGGTGTCCCGGGTAGGGGTGTCCTGGGTAGTGGTGTCCCGGGTAGGGGTGTCCTGGATAGTGGTGTCCTGGGTAGTGGTGTCCTGGCTCGGATGTGACGGGGGCCTGTGGCTGCCCCCCTCATCGCTGGGTGGTCGCTCCTGCACGTGACGGGGGTGTCGTCTCCCTGTTGCTCCAGGTCTCTCCGTCTCCCGTGGTCTCCGAGGGGCATCCTGCGGGCGTCGCATGCTGGAGGGTTCGGGTCTCTCCGTCTCCCGTGGTCTCCGAGGGGCATCCTGCGGGCGTCACATGCTGGAGGGTTCGGGTCTCTCCGTCTCCCGTGGTCTCCGAGGGGCATCCTGCGGGCGTCGCATGCTGGAGGGTTCGGGTCTCTCCGTCTCCCGTGGTCTCCGAGGGGCATCCTGCGGGCGTCGCATGCTGGAGGGTTCGGGTCTCTCCGTCTCCCGTGGTCTCCGAGGGGCATCCTGCGGGCGTCGCATGCTGGAGGGTTCGGGTCTCTCCGTCTCCCGTGGTCTCCGAGGGGCATCCTGCGGGCGGTCTGCATCTGCGGGGATGGGTGCCTGGACGTTTGGTCCTGCGATACACAATGAAGCATGCATGGTTAGACATCAGGCAGTGATCAGGTGATACGGGGAGGGGGATATAGGGGAGGGGGGATATGGGGACGGGCTGTTGGTGGCTCACTTGCTCGTGGGGCCCCGACCTCTGCATCAGCAACCTCCCGGTCCTCAGGTCCGCCAGCCAGTTCCAGGGCCCTTTCCTCGTGTACGGTCAGTGGCCTCTCATCAGCGGGCCGTCCTCCAGTCCTCACATGCTCCCTATTGTTGTGTGCGCGCTTCTCCTGGGGGGGGGGGGGGGTGGCAGGGGTAAAAGGCAACAGTGTTAGGCAGGTATATGAATGCACGCCATCGGTTGCGCGTGCATTGCAGAGGTTAAGGTTAGGGCTGGATTCACTTGGGGATATGGGGGATATGGGGGAGGGGGGATATGGGGGAGGGGGGATATGGGGGAGGGGGGATATGGGGGATATGGGGGAGGGGGGAATATGGGGGATATGGTGGAGGGGGGATATGGGGGAGGGGGGATATGGGGGAGGGGGGATATGGGGGAGGGGGGATATGGGGGATATGGGGGAGGGGGGATATGTGGGAGGGGGGATATGGGGAGGGGGGGATATGGGGAATATGGGGGAGGGGGGATATGCGGGAGGGGGGAATATGGGGGATATGGGGGAGGGGGGATATGGGGGAGGGGGGATATGGGGGAGGGGGGAATATGGGGGATATGGGGGAGGGGGGATATGGGGGAGGGGGGATATGGGGGATATGGGGGAGGGGGGATATGTGGGAGGGGGATATGGGGGAGGGGGGGATATGGGGAATATGGGGGAGGGGGATATGGGGGATATGGGGGAGGGGGGATATGGGGGAGGGGGGAATATGGGGGATATGGGGGAGGGGGGAATATGGGGGATATGGGGGAGGGGGGATATGGGGGATATGGGGGAGGGGGGATATGGGGGAGGGGGGATATGTGGGAGGGGGGATATGGGGGAGGGGGGATATGGGGAATATGGGGGAGGGGGGATATGGGGGATATGGGGGAGGGGGGATATGGGGGAGGGGGGAATATGGGGGATATGGGGAGGGGGGATATGGGGGATATGGGGGAGGGGGGATATGGGGGAGGGGGGATATGGGGGATATGGGGGAGGGGGGATATGGGGGAGGGGGGGATATGGGGGAGGGGGGGATATGGGGGAGGGGGGATATGGGGGATATGGGGGAGGAGGGGATATGGGGGAGGGGGGATATGGGGGAGGGGGGCATTTGGGGGAGAGGGGATATGGGGGATATGGGGGACGCTCACCCTGCCTGCTCTGACGAGGTCGTTCACCTTCTTGTGGCACTGGGTGCCTGTCCGTGGTGTTAGGGCCACAGCGGTGACGGCCTCTGCCACCTCCCTCCACAGACGCCGGCTGTGGCGTGGGGCAACTCTGCGGCCGTGCCCGGGATACAGGGCGTCCCTCCTCTGCTCCACCGCATCCAGGAGCGCCTCCACATCGCGTGACTCGAACCTCGGGGCTGAGCGACGGCCAGCCATCAAGTCGGGTGTTGCGGTCGGCTGTTCCGGTCGGGTGGGGGGGAGCTGCGCGGCCTTATGAGCCGTCACGCCGTGCAGCGCGTATGACGCTGCACGGCGTGAACCACTGCGCAAGCGCGGATCCCGTTACATCGCTGCTAGCCCATTTCGGGCCGCAGACTATCGGCCCATTTTTATGACGTGACGCAAGTGGGATTTGCGCCGTTTTTTGCGCCGATCGGCGGAGTTTCCGCCGATAACGGAGAATTTCGCCCCAGTTTCCTCACCGTCTTATAAAATTAAAATAAGATATTGGGGTTTCAGTCCAGTATCCTAGCCATGGTTGGGGTCTGGTCTGGGATCGTAATAAGCCATGCAAAAGACATATTGAGCGGGATTCTACATTCCCCCAGCCGCATTTTTCTCAGCTGCGCACATTTGGGATTTCGCTGCTCCTGTCGCTTGTCAATGTGACTTCCCCTTGAAGCTGTGGGCAGTTGTACAGTTCTGGAGGGAAAAGAGAATCCCAACAGCTGGAGAATTCCGGCAATTATCTAATATGGCGTATGAAGTAAAGAGGTGCTGTTAAGGCAGTGGTTGCTGCAGTTGAGCTTGTGCTACATTCGAGCTTGTGCTACATTAGAAAGTATTTTGGTGAGGGTCCCCTGTTATATAAGAGGCAATGAAGGAAAACACAGGGCTTGGAAATAATAAAATAAAAATAAAAAACTCATGGAAATGCACAAGTTAGTCATTGCCTAAAAAAGATAAGCAAATGTTTCAATTGCGATGTTTCTTCACAATTCCTCTGATCTGGAGATGACTGCAAAGTGAAAATACACTGGGCGGAATTTGTTTAAAATGAATTTCTCACCGGTTTAGCCCACACTTTGAGGGCTGGATTCTCCGGTCGCCGGCACCAAAATCGCGTTCGGCAATCGGCCAGAGAATAAAAGTTCCCGACCAAACCAGGGGCGGCGCCGCTTTCGCGACGTTCTTCCCCCTCGAAAGCAGCGTACTCAGAGAGTACAGTGCACGACGCATCGACAGCCTCAGAACATTACCTGCTCCGACCGGCCGAGATCTGGACGGTGTCGGTTGCGTGTGGTCTCATCCCTCGGGAACCCGGCGTGGCGGCTGCGGACACAGTCCAGCACTGCCACAGTTGGGGGGGGGCGAACCGCAGGCAGGGGGGTATTTATCAGGGGCTAGGGGCACGGTGGGTGGGTAGTTGGAGGCACGCGAGCCGGCCTAAAGGGTGACACTATTTCACTGGCCAGGTCCATGAGCGGTCTCCGCTATGTAGCTCATCCCGGCCGCTGCAGGCCACTGCCGTGCGCATACGCGGTCACGGACCAGGCAATTCTCCGGGCCATATCAGCAGCTAGAGCCAGGTGCTCTACGCTGCCAGCATGCTAGCCCCTAGCCAAACGGAGGATCGGTGGCCGTTTTACGCCATTTTTTCTAAAACGGCACAGTTCTGACGCTGGTGTGGGAACATAGCGTCAGAATCGGAGAATCCAGTCCAGAATCTTTTTCAGCACTGGGGAGCTGAACTCAGAGATCGAACTCCCATTTTAAAAGGCTGCCCTGATCTCTATGTGAGCTTGTGGGTTCCCCCCACCCATAGGCAATGTCACCCCTCACACACATGGGCACTACCCCTCATTCCCCCCAAGTGAGGACACCCTACTATGGGGCCCCTGGGTGCCCCCCTCTTCAGGCCCCCCATGCACCTCGCAGGCATCCCCGTTCCAGGACCTCCAGCCATCACACTCCCAACCTCCCAGAGGCCCCTAAGTACCTGCACCCCCCCACCCTTCAAAACCCCCTCCACACTCCTTTCATGGGCATACCCCCCTCGGGCCCCGACCTTTGGTAGTGCCACCCTGGCACCCTTGCACTGGCATGCTGGAAGTGCTCTTGCCAGCATAGCAGTGTCACCTGGGAACCTTGGCAGTGCTAGCTGGGAGATCCCCAGGTGCCATTTCTCTTGGTCCACATTTGTGTGGACCAGCACTGAACGGCATCGGGCTGCAGCATCGCTGGAGAGACTGATAGATCCCGGGAGGCCCGTCAATCCCGGGTGAGCTCACGTCCCTTTTGGGCGGTATTCCGATTCCGACCTCATGGAACTTGGGTATATTCCACAAGGCATAAAGGCTGCCTGGATCCCACGGTAGGCCTCTCCCAGCATCTACCGACTGGTAGATCGTGCCCACAGTGTGATTTGTAGTAACTGTGCTTCTCTTCCAAGTTGGCATATTTGTGGACCTGCTTTGGGGGTCATAGTACATTACATTTCTGGTCTTTACATTATGCTTTGATTTGTCGGGGAGTTGCTGACAGATTGCAGACACTGTGACAGAGAGACCTTTGTGTCCAAAGCAAATCCATATTTTAATTTTAATTTTGGGGGAAATTTTAGGTTTTTTGCTTCATAATCACTTCAAAAAAGGGTGAGGTGACATTTTCAGCCTCCTGCCTTATTTTGCTGTTCTCTCAGCAGCCGGCCATCTCTTTTTCAAGGGGTAGCCAAAAGAGGCAAGCCTTGCATCTAGCCCCATCGCGCTGGAGTTGGACAGGCAGCAATCCTGAAGGTATTTGAAACAGAACATACTGGATAAGATCAGCAGGTCTGGCAGCTTCTGTTGGGAGAGAAACAGGGACCGGGATTTTCTGCTCGTGACCAGCAGGCATAATGGCAGACGGGAAGGGAAAATATCGTGGGAGATAAAAAGTAAATTTTCCCGTTGCGTTTCCTGCCGCACAATGTCGGGAAGGCCATTTGAATACATTAAAGTATCAAGAATGCTCATTATCAAGGCAGCTGACTGGAATCATGCCCCCAAGCTGGATCAAAAGACCACGCCAGCGTCCAATTAGACCAGTGTGCATCACAACCAGATAAAAGTGATGTGCACCTTTGAAACAACTACTCACTCATAACTTCAAGGTACGTTCCCTTACCTTGTGCTGTGCTCACCCCTCCGCAGACTCTGTGCTAGGCTTCAGCACATTCACTTCAGGGGGCTGTTTCAAGCAAGACCCCATATACAAGATCAGTGGGAAGGTGGGTGGATTCCCATGTGCTAGGAGTTAAAGGTTTGGCAGGGGGTGGGGAGAGAAATGACAGAAGCAAAGGAAGGTGCTGGAGGGAAAAGGCTTGACTGGAGTGGGGGGAGGAGATGACTGGGGAATGTTGATCACAGACACATGACTGGGGGTGTGCATGAAGACTCGAGGCAAAGAAATCACATGACCAGATAGTACAAAGAGTCAAGGGCAGCAGTCCCAAGGGAGTCCCAGACAGAATGGCAAGATGACTAACTAAAGAGATTGAGAGGACTGTCCTCGTACCAGTCCAGGGAGGGGAAGGCGTGTCAGTCCACTGTCAATAATGCCCAGTATGTTGTGCGAGGGCATGGTCAGTACCTCACAGTGGTCCAGAAGGTTTCTGCCATACCGAAGGCCCCAAAATAAGTAAGGGTAAGATCTACATGGGGCATCGGAACATCCACCTCAAACGGCTCACATGGGGTTATCAACCACTATAACAACAGGTTCCACAATTACAAGGGGAGGACTGAGCGTAATTGGAGGGTGAGGGAAACCTGAACTAATGCTCTTCCTAGGTGATGGGAGGGATTTCCACAGTCACATGGGGTGGGGGGAGGGTGGGCAAAGCTGTTCTGGTAATAAAACATGATGGCCATCATCTTGCAACCAAACGTATTGGAGTAGTGGAAAATGAAGAACAACCATGCTGGGGAGAGCTGTTCGGGCATCTCGGAGGAGTGTCTAACTGCACGAGGGCCGATTAAAGGGGCACCTATTTTAAATCTCTAATCCCAAATGAGGCCCACAGCTGAGACATGTTGGAGTATCGCTGCTACAACAGAGGCAATAATGAGCCATCAATGTAAAATTGAATTAATACAAGATTAATTTTAACTAGATCCAATTGTCGATCTCTGCACAATGGTCCTTTATTGCCCTCCATGGTCATAACTCCAAAAACAAGTGGGCACTTGGACAAGCAGGATAAGCTTTTTGGAAACCCCTCCTCAGGACCTCATTGTTGCCAGGTTCAATGATGTGACTCCCAGGCCCCAAAAAGAATCTCATCCCCTCACAAAACATGTGCCCTCATGTAAATCTGCAAATGATACAGCTGTTCAGTCCTTTGAATGAGTAATATGCAAACTGGAATAAATGCAGGCCTTTCAAGGGCCTGGCTAAGTCCATCTCAAAGCAATGATTGCTTTGGTTAATAGGTGCCCGTTTTGTAAACAAGCTCTTAAAACCACAACTACTCACTAGTCAGCAACCAAAGAAGAACCTTTGCAGACTGCTGATAACTCACGTTTTTATTTCAATGATCCAACCAAGAATGGAATGTGAAGAAAATGGAGGCTGCATTTAATGTTGCCTCCATCATTGCAAGGCTGGCAGGGCCATGGACAACTTCCAAGTATGAAATGAAATGAAAATGAAAATCGCTTATTGTCACAAGTAGGCTTCAAATGAAGCTACTGTGAAAAGCCCCTAGTCACCACATTCCGGCGCCTGTTCAGGGAGGCTGATATGGGAATTTAACCGTGCTGCTGGCCTGCCTTGGTCTGCTTTCAAAGCCAACGATTTAGCCCTGTGCCAAACAGGGCTAAATGGGCTTTTAGGTTGCAGACACTCAGGGATGACAGAGAGAACATGGAGATAAAGAAGAGGTGACACTTCTCCATGCGCATTTACATCCATCCTTGTACAGTACACCTTCACCTTTCTACAATGCAGATGAATTGGGGATGACATGAGCCTCCATCTTGCATAGGCAAGAATGAACACCATGGGCCGGGATTCTCCCCTACCCGGCGGGGCGGGGGAATCCGGTGTAATGGAGTGGCGGGAACCACTCCGGCGTCGCGCCACCCCAAAGGTGCGGACCTTTAGGGGCCAAGCCCTCACCTTGAGGGGCTAGGCCCACGCCGGAGTGATTTCCGCCCCGCCGGCTGGCGGGAAATGCCATTGGCGCCACGCCAGCCGGCGCTGAAAGGACTTCACTGGGCGACGCATGCGCGGGAGCGTCAGCGGACGTTCACGGCATCCCCGCGCATGCGCAGTGGAGGGGGTCTCTCCTGCCTCCGCCATAGTGGAGACCATGGTGAAGGCGGAAGAAAAAGAGTGCCCCCACGGCACAGGCCCGCCCGCCGATCGATGGGCCCCGATCGCGGGCCAGGCCACCGTGGGGGCACCCCCCGGGGCCGAATCGCCCCGCGCCCCCACCCCCAGGACCCCGGAGCCCGCCCGCGCCGTCTGCTCCCGCTGGTACGGTAGGTGGTTCAATCTATGCCGGCTGGTGAGGGTTGGCAGCGGCGGGACTTTGGCCCATCGCGGGCCGGGGGGAGCCCGCCAACTGGCGCGGCGTGATTCCCGCCCCTGCCAATTCTCTGGTGCCGGAGAATTCGGGACACGGCGGGGACGGGATTCATGCCAGCCCCCGGCGATTTTCTGACCCGGCGGGGGGTCAGAGAATCGCGCACCAGGTGTATCCACAATGCCTGTCAACAAGATGTCTCACACAAGCACTTCTTACATGGAGGGCGGCACATCTCTGATGTCGGAGAAGAGCTGAGAAGGGGCACACATCGAGATGGCTTCACACAACACGAATTGTAGGCATACAATGTAAGCTCAGTGATAAGTAGGGGGAGGGAACATTGCGATAAACCATCACACAACTCAGCACACACAAGAGAAGGCATGAAATGGGCTCAGTTGTATTTACACAGGTGGAAAGTATATACATGTGGTGAACACCCATGCCACCGTCGTACTCCTACTATTTCTTGAATCTCCTAACCCTGCCGCTACGTCTTGGTGCTTCCCCAACTTCCACAGCAGAGGTGGAGGCAGTCTGCTGACAGCTTGATGTCTGTGACGACTTTGGCGGGCGTCCAGGGGAGGGCCAAGACTTGGAGGGACCAGGCTGGCTTTGGACTCCTGCTGTGGAGCAGGTGTCACCTTCTCGGTCAGTGGAGCTGGAGGTTATGGGGTACAGGAAAAGGGAAATGGATCGGCCGGACACTCCCGAAGTCACCTGGGTGGATGGCCTTGGTGTGTCCAGTTGCTGGTCCCCATCCCTATGTGTGCACGAGGGTCTCCTGAGGAGAAAGAGCACTTGCAGTGAGAGTGAGGTGTACTAACCCCCTTTCATGTAGCCACTGATAGATCCCACCAATGTTTACGGCGATGATATGCAACTCCTAGTGCAATGCAGAACTGAAATCCAGAACGAAAATCTCCATGGCATCTGCCATCCTACTATTGTTAACTCTCTCTGCCCTGGCATGCCAGTGCAATGACTTCAGGCTGTACATGGAGGAACGCTCCATCTTATGTTTTTGTTATACCCCGCCTGATTACTACTGGCTGGGGAAGCTCAAACTCACTAAGGATTGTGGGATTGCCATTAGTCAGGTTATAACAGTTTTAATCTGTGGAATGCAGCTGAAAACTCTGCCTGACATTCTTTGCCTTTTGCTGCAGCTCCATCATCTGTCTAAAGACCAAGCCCGGAGGCTCGTCATCTGACCGAGACTCAGCAGAACCCAGGCCTCCAGCAGTCCTCCAAGTGCCTGTGACCTTGGATCCCCCTGCCCCCTCCTGCTGTGGACCAGAATCTGTGCTGTGCTCTCCAGATTGTGAGCTTGCTCTAGATCTAGGGCCCACCGAGTTTTGTGTCTCTGCGCTGATGGAGGGAGTGGGTAAGCGCTGTGATGGACCGTCATTTATTATGTCCTCGAAATCCTCATCCAAAGTGTCAAGAGGGTTGGCGATGAGGGGCTGGCTCTCAGTGTCCCGAGGATGCCTGGCGGAAGTGCTGATGAAAGAGAATAGAGATAATTAATGCATGGCATCGAAATACAATAAATAACATTGCACTCACAGTCTCGCCATCTAACGGATGTTGGTGGGTTCTGTAATTGATAATATGGGAAGATGTGTCATTTGAAACATGGAAGTCTGGCAATATCTGGTCTGAGAGAAACATGAGAGGATACAGGGAAAGATCCCACAAAGGGTTAACAGCAGCTGCAAAGAGCAGGATTGTAAAATGCAGATATCCTTGATCAAGCAGGCTTAGCAAACAAGACAAACAGGATTTTGAATGAAGCCAAAAACAATGGCTCACACCTTCATTGAAAGTAACTATCTGAGTGAGCAGCTGGAGAAGAATGGATGAGGTACAGTTGAATTTGGTGCTAATTCTAGGTGTGAAAATTTGCTAATACCAGGTAAATTAAAGAAAACTGGAGACTATCAGTCTACGAGAAACATAATTCAAAGCCAAAATCAAAGTCAAAATTATGAGCTGAGGACACAATTGGAAAATAAAATTATAGAAATGACAGGAATTAAAATTCACACCTCTATTGAAACCAAAGCATTTTGAACATCACAAAGGAAACAATGGAATCAGATCTATGAGATGATGTCATGTCAAAATGAATACTTAGTTGGATTAGAATGTTTAGATCAAAGATACTTTTTGCAATCAAAGTGAAAAACGTTACTTTACAATAAAGTCATAAAATCTAGATAACTGTTAGACAAATATATAAACCTAGAGACCAGAGCAGGAACTACGAGAATCAGAACTCAGCGGGAGAGAGAGAGAAGCAGAGAAGGAACAAGAGGAGCAAGCGGAGTCAGATTACAGTCAGCTCGGTCATGGGAAAGATAAGACACAGCAGCCGAGCTAAAATATCTAATACATCTAAGGAAGACTAGAATTTAAAGAGTCAGCTCAGAGATAGCCAGCAGAGCCAGCTCTCACCGCTCGGTACATGGGAAGGATAGGACACAGCAACCGAGTTAACCAGCGAATACATCGAAAGAAGACCAGATTTTAAAAAGAAGATTGATTGTCAAGTTGGGCCTGAAGGTCCCTTCAACCAACCAGAAGGATCCAGAAGCAAGATCGTGTTACCTTTCTGTAAAGACAGTAATTGCAGCTTTTAAAAG
This sequence comes from Scyliorhinus torazame, assembly GCF_047496885.1. NCBI lineage: Eukaryota > Metazoa > Chordata > Chondrichthyes > Carcharhiniformes > Scyliorhinidae > Scyliorhinus > Scyliorhinus torazame. The sequence continues at coordinate 350,302,182 of NC_092707.1, forward strand.
AAAAAATATAATAATAAAATAACTTAATTTAACCTGAAATAGTGGTTATCCCAAAGTCTACTTTACTTACTTAGCAATGCGAGAACCAGGATCGATGCTACTTAGTGGTAAGTAGATGAAATCTTCAGTGAAGGTATGGGTTATACCGGGGAATAACTTGAAAACATAGTTTGACCTGAATAGCACCCACTGAAGCCTGTATCAGAGTCGGAGAGTGAGAATCCCTGATCACCATTTAGAATGTCGACCCTTTTTGGTATAGGGGGACTTGTAAGAATAGTGGTGAGTTTTCAAAAACAGTTCTCGCTTGGGTGTATGTCGCAGCACTATCACCGCAGACACAGTTCCAGTCCTCTCTCGCCAGGTGGAGAGAACGCTCTTCATACTGGTTGAAGGCCCTGATCTCTGCCATGCTCCCACTGGTCCGGGACCTCTCCCTTTTATTATTGGTGAGCTTGGCTTATGTAAAGAGAGGTGAAGAGAGTGTGAGCATGAAGCATGCCAAGGCAGATGATAAGGATGGCAGTGTGTGGTCTGAGTGAAGCTGCCCTCAGGATGTGTACTCCAGGTGCACAGGATGTGAACCAAGATGGAGAGGTCAAGTTGTGTGTGGGTGAGTGAATGGTGATGTCCCTTGTGATGGAAGTGTGTGAGATCCCTTTGGAGTTTGATCCTGAAAATGTGTGAGGGACTTGTGAGACTGTGAGCTGAGGGGCATGAGAACGTTGTCTCATCCTGGCTGTGCGGATTAGGTCATTTGTCTGGTTTATGCACTGTATGGTCGATTTCCTTTGGGTGGAGTTGACGCTCACTATCATAGACACCTCTTCCCAAGGATGCTTCTTCCTTTTGTGGGCCTTCGCTGTCTCACAGCAGTCCTGGGCTTTAGGCATTGAAATATGCATGTTCAGGTCTAGTTTAAGCACAGCGCCCAGCGCAATAACCCACTGATGTCATGGCAGGGAGGGCGGACAATCAGGCAGAAACCCACTATTGCGGCCGGTGGAGAAAATGTTGCTTTCCCTGCCCGCCACTGCACTTAGTGTCTGCAGAGCAGAAAATTCTGCCCCTGGTTAAAGTTTCCGGTCAGTAATCCTTCGCCAGGGGGAGGCGGTGGCGCAGTGGTATTGTCACTGGACTAGTAATCCTTCGCCAGAACAGTTCGAAGAAAGGGTCATCGGCCTGAAACATTAACTCTGTTTCTCTCTCCACAGTTACTGACAGACCTCTTGAGCATTGAGTGTTCCCAGCATTTCCTGTTTATATTCCTGATGCTCGATCAATGACTCCAGAAGCGAGATTGGATGACAATTGAAGGCTTTATTGGACTAGCTGGGTTTCCCCCAGCAGTGCAGGTACAGAATGCAGCTGCTAGGGAGACACAGACTCTTATACTCCGCCTTACTGGGCGGAGCCAGCAGACAGGCGTCACCAATGATCTTCCTGCTCAGGTACCTCCCACAACAATGATCTTACGGCCAGGTAATGCCTCCAGTGCTGCACAGCTTCTACTATGGCCTGGGCCTCCTTTTCAACGGAGGAATGACGGATTTCTGAAGCCTGGAGCGTGCGTGAGAAGAAGGCCCGCTTGGTTGAGGGCGGCCGCCAGAGCTACGTCAGACCCGTCGCTCACGACTTCGAAGGGAAGAGATTCATCAATTGCGTGCATCGTGGCCTTTGCGATGTCCGCCTTTATGCGGCTGAAGGCCTGGGGGGCCTCTGCCGACAGGGGAAAACTGAGGATTGGATTAGTGGGCGGGCCTTGTCCGCATAATTGGGGACTCACTGGGCGTAATATGAAAAAAATCCCAGGCAGCGCTTCAGGGCCTTGGAGCAGTGGGGAGGGGAAACTCTATGAGGGGGCGCATGCGTTCGGGATCTGGGCCTATGACTCCATCATGCACTACGTAGCCAAGGATGGCTAGACGGCTGGTGCTGAACACACATTTGTCCTTGTTGTAGGTTAAGGGTTTTTGCGGTATGGAGGAATTTGCGGAGGTTAGTGTCGTGGTCCTGCTGGTCGTTGCCGCAGATGGTGACGTTGTCGAGGTACGGAAACGTGGCCCGCAAACCGTACCGGTCAACCATTCGGCCCATCTCCCGTTGGAAGACCAAGACTCCATTTGTGACACCGAAGGGAACCCTTAGGAAGTGGTAGAGTCGCCCATCTGCTTCAAATGCAGTGTACTTGTGGTCGGCCGGGCGGATGGGGAGCTAGTGGTAGGCAGATTTGAGGTCCACCGTGGAAAAGACCTTGTATTGTGCAATCTGATTGACCAAATCAGATATGCGGGGGAGAGGGTATGCGTCACGCTGCGTATACCTGTTGATAGTCTGACTATAATCGATGACCATCCTGTGCTTCTCCCCGGTCTATACAATCATTACTTGAGCTCTCCAGGGGCTGTTGCTAGCCTCGATAATATCTTCCTTCAGTAGGTGCTGGATTTCCAACCTAATGAAGGTCCGGTCCTGGGCACTGTACCGTCTGCTCCTGGTGGCGACGGGTTTGCAATCCAGGGTGAGGTTCGCAAAAAGGGAAGGCGGGTCAACCTTGAGGTTCGCGAGGCTGCAGACAGTGAGCGGGGGACAGTATAGGGCCACCGAATTTAAAGGTTAAGCTCTGGAGGTTGGATTCGAAGTCCAATCCCAGGAGCGTGGCAGCGCAGAGGTGAGGGTGGACTTAGAGTCGGAAATGTTTTAATTCTCTTCCCTGGACTGTAAGGTTCGCTACGCAGAACCCCTTGATCTCTACAGAGTGAGACCCGGAGGCCAGGGAGATTCTTTGGTTAACTGGGTGTATGGGAAGAGAACAGCACCTTACCGTGTTGGGGTGTATGAAGCTCTCTGTGCTCCCAGAGTCGATCAGGCAGGATGTTTTGCGCTCGTTGATGAGCACGGTCGTCGTCGCAGTCGAGAGCGTTCGGGGCCGAGACTGGTCCAGGGTCACCGAGGTAAAAGTTGAAGACTTTCCTTGGGTGGTGTGTAGTCATCCGAATCGGGGTCCTGAGACTCCAGCCAAGATGGCGGCGCCCGCGGGTCGTACATCGCTGGGGGTGGGCAAGATTGCGGCGCCCACGCGTCGCATGTGGTCCCTGGGGAACAAGATGGCGGCGCCCGGGGTCCGCACATGGCTCGGGAAAATGAAGATGGCGGCGCCCGCGGCCCGCACATGGCCGTGGAGAGAGTTGTGGTGGCGGCCCCAGTTCGCCCCCGGAGACAGCGGCGACCGCCCAGGCCTGGCATACCGCCACAAAATGGCCCTTTTTGCCACAACCTTTGCAGGTGGAGGAGCGGGCTGGGCAGCGCTGCCAGGGGTGCTTGGCTTGCACGCAAAAATAACAGCCGGGTCCCCGGGATTGCCTGGTAGCCGCGTGGCATGAGCTTGTGGGGGGATGGGGGATGCATCGGGGTCGGTCGCGGGTGTGTTCCACGCCGCCCAAGGGGCTGCCGCGCGGTCAGGGACGTACACGCGGGTGTTTTGGGAGGCCACATTCAGGGAGCTAGCAAGGGCCCGTGCCTCCTTGAGGCCTAGTCTCTCTTTCTCCAGCAGCCGCTGACGGATTTGGGAGGGCAGCATACCTGCAACGAATGCGACCCGGATGAAAAGTTCTGTGTGGTCGCTGGCTGAAACCTGCGGGCAGTCACAATTCCTACCCAGTACCAAGAGTGCGTGGAAGAATTCATCCAGCGATTCCCCCGGGATTTGTCGCCTTGTCACTAGCAGATGTTGGGCGTTAACCTAGTTTACTGGGCGAATGTAGTGTCCTTTCAACAGGGCCATCGCGGCCTCGAAATCGTCCGCATCCTTGATGAGGATGTAGATCTCCGGGCTCACCCTCAAGTGGAGAACTTGCAGTTTCTGGTCCTCCGTGGGTGCAGTTGTGGCCATCCTGAGGTACTGTTTGAAGCACGCCAACCAGTGTTTGTAGGTTGCCGCTGAGTTTGCCGCGTGGGGGCTGAGTTGCAGACACTCCGGCTTGATTCGGAGCTCCATTCTTTAAAATCTAGTCCAATAAATTGATGCTCGATTATTGACCCCAGAAGCGAGATTGGATGACAATTGAAGGCTTTATTGGACTAGATGTTTCCCCCAGCAGCGCAGGTACAGAATGCAGCTGCTAGGGAGACACAGACTCTTATACTCCGCCTTACTGGGAACCAGCAGGCAGGCTTCACCAATGATCTTCCTGTCTCAGTTACCTCCCACACCAATGATCTTACAGCCTCAAACTAGGTACCGTAATACCCCTAATACAGACTACCACAATTCCTAATCTCCGCATTTGCAGAACTTTATTCTTGCAATCTTGTGGAAAGTCTCTTTTCTCCCGCCCAGGTCACTTCCGTGTGGAATTTGCACAGTCTCCCCGTGTCTGCATGGGTCTCACCCCCACAACCCAAAGATGTGCAGGGTAGGTGGATTGGCCACTCTAAATTGCCCCTTAATTGGAAAAAAGAATTGGGTACTCTTAATTTTAAAAAACATTTTTAAAGTCTCTTTTCTGCTTTTGGGAGCTGTCAAGCCACGATCATGGGAATCTTCTGACTTTTGGTTTTGGACAAGAAGATCCCAACCAACATGGGGCTGCAGGTAACTAGCTTGAAATTGCTAACCTTCTTCTCCACCTCCTAACACTAGGGACCAGCCAAGTAGTGAGCCTGTACCAACTGGTCCATTCACATTCACAAGCAGCACGAGGTACTGATGCCTGGACAATTATGGTGCATTCAGGCATACTATACCTGTGGAAGAAAGCGAACAGGAAAATTGGCCTTGTTTTTGCCAGTGTAAATATTGATAGTAAACAGATTTATTGTTCACACAAGCACACTACATTCTATGAGATCATCTTTCGTTTATACTAGGCAGGAGCCTTGTGTCAAGCATCAGAATCATAAACACATCAAATTTAAAAAACATTTGATTTCTATTAAATGTTATTATTCTAACATTTTTATTGTTTATAAGTTGTTCTGTATTATTCTGTGAGAAGCTATCATTTTCAACCAGAATTTAGTGTGCTTCTTTGCCATATTAGCAGACAATCAAAAGACAATGATTCGGAGTAGTTGCTGAGGGCTAGTTTAGCTCAGCTGGCTTGACAGCTGGGTTGTGATGCAGAGAAAGGCCAATCGCGCAGGTTCAATTCCTGTACTGCCTGAGGTTATTCACGAAGGCCCTGCCTTCTCCAACTTGCCCCTTTCCTGAGGTGTGGTGATCCTCAGGTTAAATCACCACCAGTCGGCCTATGGTCATCTGGGACGACAGTAACTTTACTAATCGCAGTGGTTAAAGAAAATTGAAGAAGTTGTGGCTGTTTTCCTTGGAGAACAGTACGAAGTCTTACAACACCAGGTTAAAGTCCAACAGGTTTGTTTCGATGTCACTAGCTTTCGGAGCGCTGCTCCTTCCTCGGGTGAAGGAAGAGGTCTGTTCCAGAAACACATATATAGACAAATTCAAAGATGCCAAACAATGCTTGGAATGCAAGCATTAGCAGGTGATTAAATCTTTACAGATCCAGAGAGGTGTGAATTGTACCAAGCCATCTCAAAGTGGCTCAAAGTGGAGAGGATCTCCAGGAAGATCGCGCATATAGACACTGACATTAAGTTTCTACAAAGATGCAAGAAAGCAGACAAGATCCCGAAAGGGCTACAGATCACAAACCCACTCAAGTCGACCTACAACACAGACTACGTTGAGAGACTCTGCCGTCGCACCTCTCTCACACTCCTCAACCACCTCGTACGCCAGCTCTACAGCAGACGACGCAACCTGGAAACCAAGATAGAGGCCATATTCTCAACTTGCGCTCAGGATGCAGCAGACCAGCTGCGGAACACCGCCAAACAGATGAGACAACAATACTATGCCACCTATATGCATACCAAGAACAGAAAGCTTGAGAGACTTGGCATCACCACCGGCAGCAACCAAGCCACCCCCGGTGTCACAGTAGAAAACAATACAGGGAAATCTATTGTCAACTTGTCAGACTACACCCTTCAACCAGACGAAATCGAAGTCCTCAGCAGAGGGCTCAATTTCTGCACCACCACCAAAATGGACCCCATCAGTCTCGCGGCAGACACGGAGGAATTCATCAGGCGAATGAGGCTCCGGGAATTCTTCCACAGACCCCAAGGGGCCAACAGCGAACCCAAGCAGACTACCAATGAACTGGAACAGCAGACCGAGAGATCTGCGGTGCGGCAACCGAAGAGGAAAGAGTCGAATTGGACCCCTCCGGAAGGCCGCTGCCTTAGACTCGACATGTATGCTCAAGCCGTCAGGAGTCGCGTCAATGCCAGATTCATCAGTCGCATTCACAAGACAGCCCCGAACGTCACCCAAGCACAACACAATGCCATCCGCGCTCTCAAGACCAACCGCAGCATCGTCATCAAACCAGCAGACAAAGGAGGGGCCACTGTCATACTGAACAGAACGGACTACTGCAAAAAAGTATACCGACAACTGAACAACCAAGAACACTACAGACAGTTACCCGCAGATCCGACCAAGGAACACATCCGCCAACTTAACAGACTGATCAAGACCTTGGATCCAGATCTTCAGAGCACCCTACGTGCTCTCATCCCACGTACTCCCCGCATTGGAGATCTCTACTGCCTCCCGAAAATACATAAGGCCAACACACCAGGCCGCCCTATCGTTTCAGGCAATGGGACCCTGTGTGAGAGCCTCTCTGGCCACATCGAGGGCATCTTGAAACCCATCGTACAAGGTACACCCAGCTTCTGTCGCGACACGACGGACTTCCTACAGAAACTCAGCACCCATGGACCAGTTGAACCAGGAACATTCCTCGTCACAATGGACGTCTCGGCACTCTACACCAGCATCCCCCATGACGACGGCATTGCTGCAACAGCCTCAGTACTCAACACCGACAACTGCCAATCTCCAGACGCAATTCAGCAACTCATCCGCTTCATTCTGGATCACAACGTCTTCACCTTCGACAACAAGTTCTTCATCCAGACGCACGGAACAGCCATGGGGACCAAACTCGCACCCCAATACGCCAACATCCTCATGCACAAGTTTGAACAGGACCTACTCACCGCACAGGACCTTCAACCGATGTTATACACCAGATACATCGATGACATTTTTTTCCTTTGGACCCACGGCGAAGAATCACTGAAACGACTACACGATGACATTAATAAGTTCCATCCAACCATCAGACTCACCATGGACTACTCTCCAAAATCAGTTGCATTCTTGGACACACTCGTCTCCATCAAGGACGGTCACCTCAGCACTTCGCTTTACCGCAAACCTACGGATAGCCTCATGATGCTCCACTTCTCCAGCTTCCACCCTAAACACATTAAAGAAGCCATCCCCTATGGACAAGCGCTCCGTATACACAGGATCTGCTCAGACGAGGAGGAGCGTAACAGACATCTACAGACGTTGAAAGATGCCCTCGTACGAATGGGATATGGCACTCGACTCATCGATCGACAGTTCCAACGCGCCACAGCGAAAAAACTGGACCGACCTCCTCAGAAGACAAACATGGGACACAACCGACAGAATACCCTTCGTCGTCCAGTACTTCCCCGGAGCGGAGAAACTACGTCATCTTCTTCACAGCCTTCAACACGTCATTGATGACGATGAACATCTTGCCAAGGTCATCCCCACACCCCCACTACTTGCCTTCAAACAACCGCGCAACCTCAAACAAACCATTGTTTGCAGCAAACTACCCAGTCTTCAGAACAGTGACCACGACACCACACAACCCTGTCATGGCAATCTCTGCAAGACGTGCCAGATCATCGACATGGATACCACTATTGCACGTGAGAACACCACCCACCAGGTACGCGGTACATACTCGTGCGACTCGGCCAACGTTGTCTACCTCATACGCTGCAGGAAAGGATGTCCCGAAGCGTGGTACATTGGCGAGACCATGCAGACGCTGCGACAACGAATGAACGGACATCGCGCAACAATCACCAGGCAGGAATGTTCCCTTCCAGTCGGGGAACACTTCAGCAGTCAAGGGCATTCAGCCTCTGATCTCCGGGTAAGCGTTCTCCAAGGCAGCCTTCAGGACCCGCGACAATGCAGAATCGCCGAGCAGAAACTTATAGCCAAGTTCCGCACACATGAGTGCGGCCTCAACCGGGACCTGGGATTCATGTCGCATTACATTCATCCCCCACCATCTGGCCTGCGAAATCCTACCAACTGTCCTGGCTTGGTACAATTCACACCTCTTTAACCTGAGGTTACCCCATCTCTGGATCTGTAAAGATTTAATCACCTGCTAATGCTCGCAGTCCAAGCATTGTTTGGCATCTTTGAATTTGTCTATATATGTGTTTCTGGAACAGACCTCTTCATTCACCTGAGGAAGGAGCAGCGCTCCGAAAGCTAGTGACAGCGAAACAAACCTGTTGGACTTTAACCTGGTGTTGTAAGACTTCGTACTGTGCTCACCCCAGTCCAACGCCGGCATCTCCACATCATTCCTTGGAGAAGAGAAGGTGGAGAGGAGATTTAATCGAGGTATTCAAAATCATGAGGGCCCTAGACAGAGTAGAAAGGGAGAAACTGTTGCCATTGGTGGAAGAATGGAGATTTAAGGTAATTGGCACAAAAAATGGTGACTTGAGGGAAGAACTTTTTCGCACAGTAGGTGGTAAAGATTGGAATGCACTGCCTAAGAAGTGGTGGAGGCTGGTTCAATCGAGTCATTCAAAAGGTGCCTGTTATCTGAAAAGGGAGAATGTACAGAGTTATGGGAAAAAGTCGAGGGGGAATGGTACTTGATGAATTGCTCATTCGGAGAGTTGGTACACACGTGATAGGCCAAGTATTCTCCTTTTGTGACATAACAATTCTGTGATTGTGTGAAAAGATCACTTTGGGCACGATTCTCTCAAAGGGAAACAAAGTCCCCTAGCGAGTGCGCATGTTTCCCGGTGCTCGCAGTGCCGAGAAGTACATGGCTATTCATCGCGACTCGCGGTGAATAAGGGCCAAAATGGGGTGCGCACAGCCGAGGCCGCACATAGCCCGGTTTTGTACAGTGGGAGCTCTGCTTGCCGGAACCCCCCATTGTAGCAAGAGATCGGGTGCCATGTCGGGAACCCCCACCCCCACCCCCAATGAACATGCAAAAGAATCCAGTTTACAATGGGCTCTTATGATTTGGGACAATGTGAGCACACCCTTGATTCTCAGGCACTCAGACCACTTATGGGAGTGACCACCACTACTATACATTGGAGAGAATGCCTATTACCAACTCTAAACCTGAATCAATTCCAATTAATGGTATTTTTCTAAAAATTCAATTTTTTAAATGAAACTATGAATAGCATCGTCTTTTTAAAAGTGAAAATTATGGATTAAGTGATCTGAGCCCTCAATTACTGGGCTTCCTGCTAATACGGCTCTGTCACTTCAAGAATATACTAATGTATTTTTCGTCCCTCATCAGCCTCTAATCTATGTCACCTTTTATCTTCTTCACACCTGCTGCATTCTTTTTTTCAACATTGTATTTGTCGTGTTGGGTGTTCCGATACACAAATGAACCAACACGGTTGTAGATGGTACAACTCTGTTTTATTATTCTGTACAATAACAACTGTTAACTTCTGGCTGCGGTTCGTACTTCACCAGCTAACCTGTGGACCCAGCCCGAGCACTATCTTAGTGAGGCACCCAGCACATGGTGTATGTCTGAGTGGCACGCTGTGAGCTCTGTGCTCTGAGCTATCTCCTGGTAGAATGAGCGGGAACTGTGGTGTTCCCTGTTTTATAGTGCGTGTGCTCTCACTGGTGATTGGCTGTGATGTTGTGTGTGTGTTGGTTGGTCCAACTACCTGTCCATCAGTGTGTGTGTGTGATTGCACCATGATATGTTAATGTGGATATCATGACAGTATTCTTCTTTCACTGCTTCAAGCTTCAGCAATCTAAATTGAAACTCCTGTTCTTTTATCATTTTCTTCTGACTCTTTTTCCCTACTCTCCTGTTTGACAGCGACAGTTTTTTTCAACGGTTACGCTTACCAATTCAGTGAGTGTTTCACTCCTTATGTGACTGTAAAAGACAAAAGCAGACAAGTTTTCTTAGGTTTACTGAGAAGAAAAGATAATAGTATTTATTGTACTTAACATGGCCTAAGAAAAATAACAAAAACTCTCCAACTTACAGACACATGCACACACTCACATGCACTTAGGTTCACATATGTAAAAGTAGGCTACAAAGTGGGAGGATAGATTAAAGGATACTTTTAAGGTCCAATTAAGATTAAAGTGACATGGTTCTCGTCGGTTGATGATTTGAGTAGATGCAAGCTGTGCTAGGTAGTTCTTCTGGAGGGCGGCACGATGGCGCAGTGGTTTAGCACTGCTGCCTCATGATGCTGAGGACCTGGGTTCGATCCCAGCCCCGGGTCACTGTCCGTTTGGAGTTTGCACATTCCTCCCGTGTCTGCGTGGGTCTCACTCCCACAAACCGAAGATGTGCAGGGTAGGTGGATTGGCCATGCTAAATTGCCCCTTAATTGTAAAAAAATATAATTGGATATGCTAAATTTTGTTTTTTAATTTTTATAGGTAGTCCTTCTGGTTTTGGCATTGAGGCAGTTGGGGTTGAAGACAGACAATTTATCTGTTCTCCTTGAAAGAGCAGCTGCTAGGTTACATTCTTTAAAATTTCTGTCTGTGACACATGGCAATTCAAACAGCAGACAGGGTTTGAGCTTGCAAAATGGGTAGAGGCAGAGAACAAGGCAACAAAGGTCTTGTCACTTCAGCCTCTTTTCTGCTTCTGCTTATTCAACTGGTCCAGAGAAATCAATTCTTTCAACAAAACAAGTTAGCTGGCTAACTTTATCTCCAACTGACCAGTGACACAACTATGGTCATGGCTAATATATTCCAGGTGGATGATTTCATTTGATTAGATTATGGCTGAGGTGTATTCTTTTACAGCCAAAATTTATGGTCTGAGGTGATTAATGTGCATTAAGCAGTCCTCATCCAGATGTTTGTTGGGCATTCTGTGAATGGGTTAGGAGAGGATCTAATTCATACGCCTTCAAGGTGATTGTCTCTGTTGGACTTTTCTAAACAAGTTGAATCCACTTGGAATTTATTGTGAACAGGGATGCAAATTTTCAGCCATCTCAGAAACTGCAATATCAATTCACTGGCAGCTTAGACTTTGTAAAATCTGATCAGTGGTTTCCAGCAAGTTAATTCATAAAATCACTTTTTGCAAAGCATGGCTTTGTAACATTATGGCCTAAATGTTACACTCCCCCGCCGGAGGATGGGCTTCCTGCTGTGTTCCCATTGATCCTGACCTATGCTGGGGTGGGTGAGGCCTCGGATGGGTCGACCAGCCATGCCGCAATTGAGGCCCTTAAATGGCTAATTATCGAGCACTAAAACATCAAATCCCGTCCCACATTAATTTTTAAGTTGGAAGGAGCTCCCGGGTATGGAGGAAGCTGAAAAATAATCAAGTTCAGGCCTAGGGAGGGAAGGGTCGGGATGGAGTGATGTGTCTCTATTGGAAGTCCCTTTTAACTTCAGGAACTCACACTTCAATTAAGGTCCAATAGGTGCTGGACCTCCCTCCGCTGATGTCCCAATGCAACCCACCCCCCACCCCCGACTCTCCGCCAGCTCCTCCCCGGACCCTCTCCACCCTGACACTCCCAAACGTAGGTCTAGGGGTCCAGGAACTTCAAATCTGGAGACTGCTTGCAAGCCCAGTCCTGCCCACTGCAACTTCTGGCACTGCAGAGATTAGTGACCCGCCAGCCAATCTGATTGGCCAGCAGCACTCGAAGGTGGGACTTCCTCCTGAGCAAGTGGTGCAAGTCCTGCCTCCAGCCAATTAACTCTCGTTGGAGCGTCAAATCGATGCAGGACAGACATGGTCTGTGGGGTTGTGTTCCCCGCCGACTCATCCAACGGTGGGACAGGGAACCCCACCATCCAAGAAATCCTGCCTTTGTTTGCTGTTAGATGCCATGTAATCAGTTATTCTTTTGCTTGCTTTAAAAGTGGCTTTTGCCGTTTGTGTCAATGAAGGTCACTGGGTCAAAATCTTGGAATCCCCTTCCGAACAACATTGTGGGGGTCGCTACATCACATGGACTGTAGCAGTTCAGGAAGGCAGCTCACCACCACTTTCTCAAGAGCCATTCGGGATGGGCAATAAATGCCGGCCTAGCCAGTGACAGCCGCATTCCACGGACAAGTAAATAAAGCAATTTAATAGCTTCTCAATACCGCTGCTGCTGCTGCTACTGTTACATCTTTTTCCCCTTTTACTCGATATCGATATTTTTCAAACCTTTTTTCCAGGAGCCAATTTTTGGCAACTGGACAAACTTCAGGAGCCATGCCAGCTGGCCTTCGCGACCCCTGCTGGCCAACCTCTACAACACATGCCAACCGACCATCGTGACACATGCCAGCCGACCTTTGTGACACACACCATGTTTGGTTACCTTTTCGTGTGAAAGGGGAGCCTGCTTTGTCCTCACAATCTCACCTGAATCCGGTTCAAAGGAACAGAGGGCAACGTGCATATCAGGTGCAGACTTCAGCCAGTTTCTTTGTACCATGTTCATCTTTATGAAAACAGAAAATCCAACCTCACATATGTCAGTCGTCGTGAAGGACAATAGCAACACAATGCGTGTTTTACTCAGCACTGGATACTCCTGGGAGATACTACACCAGAATTCTGACAGCCTTGCGTGCGTTTGGTGCATTTTCTATGTGGTATTACAGGTAAGCTGCAGCAGTGTAGCCTTTTAATTTGGAGTCAGCACTAAGTTAATAACTGACTCTTGGGTCTCAACCTTGGAAGGAAATTTTCACCCACCACTTCACTTTCAAATTCTGAAACTTTTCTTGTTTGCCAGTACTTCCCTGCATATAATACACATGGGCTTTGCCTCCTTATCTGCATTGTCATAGTTGACAAAATCATACATAGATACATAAGAGGCTGGTTTAGCACACAGGGCTAAATAGCTGGCTTTTAAAGCAGACCAAGGCAGGCCAGCAGCACGGTTCAATTCCCGTACCAGCCTCCCCGAACAGGCGCCAGAATGTGGCGACTAGGGGCTTTTCACAGTAACTTCATTGAAGCCTACTTGTGCCAATAAGTGATATTCACATTCAGATACATAGAAGACGGGAGCAGGAGGAGGCCTTTTGGCCCTTCGAGCCTGCTCTGCCATTTATCACGATCATGGCTCATCATCCAACTCAATAGCCTAATCCTGCTTTCTCCCCATAACCTTTGTTCCCATTCACCCCAAGTGCTATATCTAGCCGCCTCTTGAATATATGTATTCAATGTTTCAGCGTCAATTACTTCATACCTCAATAAATCATCTTTATACTTCTTTGTTCTGAAGTTTCTTTTTTCAGGGTTGTTAACCAGAGGCCCTGGAACTCTTAACACTGCCACTGTTCTGTCCTACCGTGGACTCTCTTGTGCAGCTCTCACCAGCAGATTCTGCTGTGTGATCCTCTCTAATAGCTAAAGTGCCTATTTGAGTCTCTGTCCGTCTCTTACTTTAAAAAAAAGTTGATCTTCACAGTTCACTTGCCTTGCTTGTTAGCAGCTACAAAATTGATGCAACTCTGCTCCCTGCTTTGGTGGCAAAAGCATGTCCTTGGACGGCGCTCCACATCAATTCGACGCGCAAAGCATGTGACCTACTCTCTGCTGCCATTTCTGGCCGGAAGACTCCATGCGGCCTAATCTGAATCTTCATTTTAAAGGTCGCAGCGGCCGTAATTCTCCATGTAGATGCCGGTCAGGGCTGTTCGGAGCTTCTCCCACAATCGGGACCATTGTGGGAATGGCGGGACCGATCCTCCCAACCTGAGCCTGAGTTTTAAAAATCCTGCTCAAAATGCTTCCCTTCAATATTTTAGATTAACATTTTTTTGAGAATATCTTTTCTGACACCAATATAGAAGTTAATTTCTGAGGGTTGGCTCAGGATAATGAACAATATACCTTTAAATAAGTTGCCATAACAATGAGCTCCAAAGAACTTTCTTTGTTTATTGTAAAACAGCTGACCATTACAACAGAAGTCTTTATTTTCGGCTTCAACAAGGATTGTAAATAAACAACTGAATGGCCCAATACATAACAGTAATATAAAATATAATTTATGAACAATACATTTTACACTCCCCTATTGCTCAATGTAAAATGAACATGTGAAGCAACACTCTAAGGTAGAAAAGGAACACCTGCAGATTCAGGCCACAACAGGAGAAACAGCAAAATACAAACGACAGATGGAACAGAGAGACCGCAGCCACATGACCTTGCAGAAAGGTAGAATGTCCAGTAAATGAGGATACAATTCAGTAGCCAACAGCTCTGTAGTGAATATGTTTATTGGATCTAATTTGATCCAAGTTTTTAAGAAATTAATGACAAATGGCAACAGCTTCATCAACAATTTTATTTGCAAACCACCATATGTTTTTTAAAATAAATTTCAAGTACCCAATTCTTTTTTTTCCAATTAAGGGACAATTTAGCGTGGCCAATCCACCAAGCCTGCACATCGTTGGGTTGTGGGGGTGAGACCCACGCAGACACGGGGAGATTGTGCAAACTTCACACAGACAGTGACTCGGGGCCGGGATCAAACCCGGGTCCTCGGCGCCGTGAGGCAGCGGTGCTAACCACTGCGCCAATTTGCTGCCCCCAAGCCGCCATATGTTTAACAAAAAAGCTTGAACCAAATAGTCGATATGATTAGTTAGCAGTAGCATTTATTCCTATTAATCTGATGGAGAATACAGCCCTTGAAATTTTAATTTGTGCAATTCTTCATGCAAATGAGTTAATCGCAATGTATAGAGGTAAAAAATGAAGAAATTACAGTAAACTCTGTCCAGCTGTTTCTTTAAAGAATGGCTAATCCAGGCCAAGACTAAACCAACCATCTTTAAATTACATGATCTATAGTTAGCATTGTCATCATTACCTACTCTGCACCAGATTTGCAAGCCATTCTCAATCATCGATTCTGCCTACAAGAAGCTCAGCCTGCCCTTGAATGTTGCCAAAGCAACACTCATAACAAGTCACACCTGGTCAGCCAAATATTCGACCTGCCATCTCTGTGGAAGGCGAGACACTGGAATATGTTGAGTATTTCCTATAGCTTGGCACACACCTCTCGGAAAAGGCCACCATTGGTGAGGAAATCCAACACCACAGCAGCTGCTCCACTTTCGATAAAAATATGTCTACAAAAGTCCGAGTGTACGGAACAATTGTCGTCACTGCGCACCTATACTTCAGTGAGGCCTTGGCCGTGTATCAGTGACACATAAAAACGCCAGAGAAATTCCACCGGCAATGCCTCCACCGCATCCTTCAGTATCAATGAGAGGACCATTGAGCAAATGCTAGTGCCCTTCTGGAAGTCAACCACAAGCAGTCAGGCAACACTCCTTCAAAATCAACTTCGATCGAGTGGACTGGACACCATGTCTGGATAGCCAAAAACTGTTTTCCTCATCAGGTCCTGTTTTCACAACTATCAAAAAGCCAGTGTTCCAGGGGGGACAAACAAAATGCTTCAAAGACACTCTGAAGCTCCCCTTGAAGCAGGGACAGCAGCATTGACATTAATGACTGGGAGGAGCTTGCTACCAATCATTCAAAATGGCGACAACTTATCCATCAAGCGCAACATGCTTTGAGTCCCAACAAATTAATGATGATGCAGAGAGATGGCAGAGACTTTGGGTCCCACCACCTCGTGGGAAATTCTGCCCCTGTCACTGTGGGGCAGCAGTGCTAATCACTGTGCCACCCATTGTGGGTAAAGAATCAGTCATATGATGACCCAAGCCGGGAAGTCACTCCATCCTCGAATCGAGACACAGCTGACGACAAATGCGGCAGGAGAAACCCACTCAGCAGAAATGCATCCACAGTCACAAACCCAGTGGTCTTACTCCAGTGTAAGACTTTGTGGAGGAATGACAGTGCTTTCACTGTAACAAGGTTGGACACAGCACGGGGAAATCCAAACCCTAGGCATAAAACCTAAGGTTGCGGAATGTGTGTCAACATTCATTTCAAAGATTGTGATGGCATTCAAATGGCCGATCTTAGAGAAAGGCTATAAAACAGAAAATGCTGGATAAACTCAGCAGGTCTGGCAACATCTGTGGAGAGAGAAACAGAAACACAGTTAACGCTCAGTTCTGTGGAAGAGCCATATGGACTGGAAGTACCACAGATGCTGCCAGACCTGCTGTGTTCTTCCAGCATTTTCTGCTTTTATTTCAGATTTCCAACATCCGCAGTATTTTGCTTTTATATCAGAGAATGGTCAGTCGATTTCTAACAGTTCATAACATCAGCACTAACGTGCAACAACGGACACCTAGGGGGTGGGATGGCCCACGTTCACAGTCTAGTTGGATCAGTTTATGTACTGCTGCCGAAAGCACAATGAGACAGAGGTGAAAGAAATCTAGCTGTTGACATATGTGTGCTCTTTGAGGTTCTGTTTGGGAAGGTTTTGAAGTATAAGAGGTGTCTCTTATACTTCAAAACCTTATGGTTAAAAAGGAGATGAGTTAATTGGTTACCTTGCTCCAGGCCAAGATTGTGAAATTAAATTGGGCTAAATGAACAGTTACAACAGGATCATAGCAGTGAGCTCAGTCAATGAGAAACCTGAAGCAGCAGACAGGCACCAAGGTGGGAGGGTTCCTGCTGCTGTAGGAGTGTACCAGACATTCAGATAACACGTGCAAGGGCAAAGAGTTCACTGTTCATTCCCTGAGAACAAATAATTTACTGAAACATCTGGACAAATGAAAATATCCTCCACAACAAAGCGGGGGGCGGGGGGTGGAGGGGGGGGGGGCACTAGGGTTTACCCTAGTCTACAATGCAGAAGGAAAAAAATAGCTAGAGTAAAAAGAAAAGGGAAATTAACTGTCAGCCAACAACTTGATTTTACAACAAACCTACTGTGCAAGGACAGAGAAGCACGTTAAGAGAATCAGTGCCAGAATATTTGCATCATTCTTGAAACAGCGGGATTTTCCCTGAGAAAACCCAGGAGCAGGCGTAGAAAATGGTGTTCAGCCGCCTGATGCAACAGTGGGGTTTACGTCGTATCGTGCCCCTCACACAGCGTTAATTATTCATCCTTGGGGAACACGCCGTATCGCTGGTGGGTGGTGTCTTGGGTTCGCCCGCCACGCTGTGACAGTCACTCTCCTTAATTCCAGGCGTCATATTTACATGGTGCCCTGCACCGCGCTGGCACACTCTGCAGCTTAGGAAAGCTCCAAATAAAAAATGTCTTCCAAAGGCAGAACAAATGCTGCGCCCAAAACCTCATTCGAGCTGCTGTTGATCACGGTTGAGTCCTGCCGTGATGTCCTCTACCTCTGCTCTGCCCACAGGGCAGTCGCAGTGGTTGTCAGTGCCAAAGCCCTGAGAAGAGTTCAGCTATCCAGTGCAAGAAGAGGATGAATGATCTCCTCTGTTCCACCAGGGTAAGTCAACCACCTCATCACTCTCAACTCGTACACTCACAAGCCCATCACACATTCACGAGGGTCTCACTCGCTGCCATCTCAAGGAAGATCACCACTCACTGTCACACACCTTCAGATCTTCATCTGGCCTCATCTCCTCTGGAGCCTATGTACTTATCCTGTCCAGGGATCAACTCGCCAACCACACATTGCAGGCATCCTTATCACCTGCCCTCCCATGCATTTTCCTCACACTCTCGCCATCTGTCTTCATGCAGGACAAGTCGGCTCAGAATGAAAAGGAGGTCCCAGACCAGCAGAAGACTCACCGCGATCAAAGCTTGACAAATCCATGCAACTGGCCGGAGAGAATGTGAACTGTGCCTGCACTGATGGTGAGGTTTGCAGCGCTCACCGACATGAGGATCCTGCAGTACAGCATCCATCAGAAACCACACTGTGAGGGATGTCTCCTATTTCACAGTCCCCTGCCATGCAACAATTGTCTCACTTTTCTTTCGCAGACACCTCTGGAAAGCTGCTGAGGGCAGCCATGAGCCGAGGCTTCTACTTTAGCCCAGACAACAGATCCTGAGGACAGTACCTTTGAAGACCCATCACACCGCTCACCCACCCACACTCACCCACATTGTAAATGTGTTGGATTCCCAAATCACAGACAACAAAGACTTATAACAAAGTTCATTCACTAGCTTAGCAGCTACTACAACATTTGTGCTCGGTCCACATTACCTGTGATAAATCCTGTGCTCTCACCATCTGACCGCTTTTGTAGCCTTGTCATTGTGTTATCGTGTGACCACTCGGTCTACACACAGCCTCCAGCATTGCAGGGACACCTCGGTGGGATCTAGTTCCAAAGTAGTCCTGGGGTCACAATCTGGGAAGCACAGCGCATATTCTGATCCACAGCAGGTGGAGTTAGGGAAATCTCAGGACGCTGGCACTCTGAGAACCTCTGGAGGTTAGGAATCTGTTGAGTCCAAGTCAAATGACGAGTCTCTGGACTCAGTCTTAAACCAGTTGGTGGAGCTTCTGTGACAGTCAAGAAAATATCAGGAAGGGGTGTCACTTCTACTCCTCAGATTGATACACACAATGGAATTTATCCATCTTTAGTCTGAAGTGATAATGCCTTTATGCCAACACAACAAGGTCAACACTGGCAGTTTGGTGGTTACAGTGGAGACCTTGGTCCAGGACATGGATCCTCCACTGCCGCAGGAGCTGTACTCCATGGCTGTAGCCACTGGTTGCACTCACTAGTGTCAACGCAAGAGGCTGCGGGACACCTTCATCTCACCCATGTCGCTCCTTCTCAAGGAATCAGCCAGGGATCATTGGGCACCCATAAAAGAACCAGCAGCCAGGTTACTCCAGGAGTTTCTGACCGATCCAAACCCCATGAGCCCATCATCTCCAGCCCAAGGAGGGTGCACCTGCCCCACAGCAGGATACCCAAAGTAGGCCGGGGCCCTCCAGATTTCAGCCCTCCAGACAGCAGTCATCAAGGTCATCACAGAAAACAGGGCACAGCAGACTGCCTCCACCTGTGCTGTGGATGTCGGGGGAGCACCAGAAAGTAGCTGCAGGGTAAGGAAAATTCAAAGGTTGTATTTGCACAATGTAAGCATGGGTGGAACCATATGTATATCATGTCAACAAATGTAAATACACTCGCAATTATTTCATGTCTCCTCTTGTCTCTGCCTCCTTCTTCTGATGAGCTGTGTTAATGTTAATCACATGGGAAAACTTGGTTCCTGCACACACTAATGGTAATTGTCTCTATCCTGGTCCTCTCATCTACACAATGTGTTACCATCTGATACCAATGAGTGCCACATTTCAACCTCACCCTCCATATCAGTAATGTCTGCATCTTAATGCATTCTTGGCTGTGCACCATTGAGGCAGAGGTGTCCCCTAACTCATCTTCATTCTATGGGGAAGGTATGGTGTTGAAGGAGAGATGTGATAACACATGCAGAAGCTCATGTACCATCCAACTCCATCTGCCTGCTGTCTCTCAGCAGGCTTTCAATGATATGAGCCAAAGCACAGCTTGTGTGTGCTTCCCTCAGCCAAACAGGTGTCCGATGTTCCCACAGCCAATATGTTGATCTCAACAAAAAGTGGGAGCAGCTTGCCATCTCAAAGGGACTAAGCAATGACACAACTGTGTGCAGTCACAAAGACACCCAATCTTAAGCATCTCTGACTCTGTAGTTTTGACTATAGTGGGGATAAGGGTTTCATCACTAAGTTGGTTGACAGTAATATACGTCCTGTCGCCATGACACTCCAAGATAATGGAATTTCCAAATGGTGATCTCTGGAGGGCACAACAGCCTTTAGGCATGCCATGTGTTTCTGACAATGTATAGGAGAGCAAGAGCAATGGGATAGGAGCAAGTGTGTGATGACCCGAAACAGGGCACCTCATAAACATATATGTGAACCCTTGAGGGCTTCATGTTGTCTGATCATTTTGAACTTGCAACGGCAAGGTGTGGCCACGAGGACACATTGAGATGCCTTCTCTGATACACAACCAATGTCATGCAGGCACCATCTGCCACATCCTTTACAGGTAACCCTTGACCCTTTGTCCCCTGTGTGATACCTCAGAGATGTGAGGGATCTGGCACATATTTGCATGCTACTTATCATGGTCACACACCAGCTGCACACTGGGCGACTGGTAGCCTTTGCGGTTGATGTACTGGACTGCTTGTTGCCGGGGAGCTTTTTTGGGCACTAAGTGCAGCCGGTGGCATCCTGCATCTGTGGGAATCCAGAAATCTCAGCAAGGCCCAGTGCTTTTCTGCCCTGGCTTGTTTGATCACTATAAAAGGTTACAAAATTATGCACATTGCAAAAATGCTGCCACTTGGTCTTGAGGGTTCTGCATCTCCCTTTGGCAAGAAAGGTTTCTGTTGCATTCTTCTCCTTCTCTCATGTCTATCGGCAATAATTTGTTATAACTGTTTTTATTGGGTTTTTGAACAAAGTATATTTACCGTTATGTACACGGAATAAGAAATATATATATATTGTCATGTGAGAGTACCTTTAAGACATGGATGTTTAAGCAATGTACCTTTAAGAAAACAGTGATGTCAGAGAGCGGGTGGAGCTGAGGTCAGGTCAGCCATTTTGCAGTTTAGTTTTGCAGTTTGAAAAAGAGCTTGTGTGTGGCTGTGTGTTTCCAGAGAGCTGCAGTTTGTTTGAAAAGAGCTTGGGAGTGTCTGTGTTTGCAGTGAGCTGGATCTCTGCCATGAAAGACTATCTCTGGATCATTTGGGTGATTTAAACTCATAATAGTAAAGCCTTTAACCTGATGTGATTCTGTTTAAAGGTGTTAAGTCTCTTGGAAGTTTGAAGGAACATTTTGAGGAATTATTTACTGGTGCAATATTTTCTGAGTTATCTTTCAAGTAAGCGGTGTTAAGAGATCCAATGTTTATTTAAGATGTTAAGTTGAGTTCATGGAATAAGCATTGTTTTGTGTTTAAAAACCCACGTGTCCATAATTGTAATCCCACACCTAGGGAACAAGCCGTGTGCTAGGAAAAGCAACAAATACATTAAAGGGAGAGGTTGGTTGAACTCCATGATACATTTTGGGGTTCAGAAAATGCCTCAACCATAACAATTGGGGGTTCGAGGGGGATAAAAGTCTATCTATTGGATTGGCTTTTGTGAACTTAAAGACAGTGAAGGATTGTTGCTTTTCCGGTGTGGTATTTTAATTTAAGTGGGGAGAGTGTTGTGAACAATGGCTCTTTCAGAGGCTTAGAAGTTTTTGGGGGTGGAGAATGTCACACGTAGTACCTTACGGACAGAAACGAAAAGCAGACTGTTAGATTTGGCAAGAACATTGCAGTTAACATTACCTGACAAATGCGAAAAGATGAGGTAATTATGGCGGAGGTTAAGCATTTAAAGTTGCCTGAGATAGAGTTTGACTCATTGGAAATGGCAAAAATTCAGTTGCAAATTAAATAAATGGAACATGAGAAAGAATTAAAGCGGCTGGATTACGAGAATGAGAGAGAGGAAAAAGAAAGAGAAAGAGAGATAGAGGAAAAAGAAAAGGAGAGAGAAGAAAGGAGAAAAGAAAGAATAACCCTAGCAGAACAAAAAGAAAAAGAAAGGGAGAACAGATCAGGGAAAAAGATAAAGAGAGGGAGTTTGAACTTCAGAAAATGGCCATGAAACATGACAATCAGTTAAAATTGGCAGACATAAAGGGAAACATACAGTTGGATGATTGTGATGAGGACAGTGAGAAAGAGCGTCATAGTCGAAGGCTTGGTGGGAATCTATTAAAATATGTCCAAGCATTGCCAAGGTTTGACAAGAAGAAAGTGGAAGCCTTTTTCATTTAATTTGAGAAGGTAGCTAAACAAATGAAATGGCCACAGGACATGTGGGTGTTACTGATTCAAACAACGCTGGTAGGTAGAGCTAGTGAAGTGTTTGCATCACTACCGGAGGAGGAGGTATGAGGAGGTGAAAAAATCCATCTTAGGTGCATATGAACTAGTGCCTGAAGCCTACAGACAAAGGTTTAGAAATTTAAGGAAAGAATTTGGTCAAACATACATGGAGTTTGAAAGGGTCAAACAGAGTAATTTTGATAGGTGGATAAGGGTTTTGAAAATAGACCAAACGTATGAAGCTCTCAGAGAAATTATACTTTTGGAGGAGTTTAAAAATTCAATTCCTGATGTAGTGAGAACTCATGTGGAAGAACAGAGGGTTAAAACTGCGAGATTAGCAGCGGAAATGGCAGGTGATTATGAATTAGTTCATAAATCAAAGATTGGTTTCCGACATCAGTTTCAGCCGGTGAGGGATAGAAACTGGGGACATGAGAAATACTCAAGTGGTAAAGGTAAAGGTGATCTGATGAGAGACAATAAAGAGAGTGTACCTCAGATTAAAAAAGAAATCCAGGAGGGTGGAAAAGAAATGAAAAGTTTCAGATGTTTTCACTGTGATAAACTAGACCATGTAAAGTCACAGTGTTGGTGGTTGAAGAAAAGCACTGGGAAGGCTGATGTGGTAAAACAGGATAAGACAGTGGGGTTTGTTAGAGTGGTAAAGGAAAGCCCAAGGGAAGCGAAGGAGGTGCAAACAATTGTACAGCCTGTTCAAGAAGTAATTGTTAAGAAGGTGCCAGATGTCTTTAAAGAATTTACTTGTGTGGGTAAGGTTTACTCATGTGTATCAGGAGGAGCAGGTAAAGAAGTCACAATTTTAAGAGATTCAGGGGCTAGTCAATCTTTAATGGGAAGAAATGAGGAATTATGTAGTTTGGGAAGAATGTTGCCAGAAAAGGTGGTGATATGTGGAATTCAGGGTGAGAGGAGTAGCGTTCCATTATATAAGGTACAATTGGTAAGTCCAGTGAAGAGTGGTGAAGTGGTAGTAGGAGTAATAGATAAACTATCTTGTCCAGGAATACAGTTTATCTTGGGTAATGATATAGCTGGATCGCAGGTGGGAGTGATGCCTACTGTGGTCGATAAGCCTGTGGACAATCAGTCAACTGAAGTGTTGAAGGACAAATATCCTGTGATTTTTCTGGATTGCATAGTAACAAGGTCGCAAAGTCACAGGTTAAGACAAGAGGAGAAATCAAAGAGTGAAGATGAAATTGAAGTGCAATTATCAGAAATGATTTTTGATCAGATGGTTGAAAAAGAACAAGAACAGGTGGAGGATGAGGCTGATAGTTTTAGTTCAGGAAAATTGGCGGAGTTACAACAGAAAGATGTAGAAATAAAGCGGATATATCAGAAAGCATATACGGAAGAGGAATCTGAGAGTATACCAGAGTGTTATTACTGTAAAAATGATGTCTTGATGAAAAAATGGAGACCTGTACATATGCAGGCGGATGAAAAGTGGGCAGACGTTCATCAAGTAGTATTGCCGGTAGGGTATAGAAAGGAGGTGTTGCGAGTTGCACATGAGGTACCAGTGGGAGGTCATTTGGGAATAAGGAAAACTCAAGCTAAAATCCAGAAACATTTTTATTGGCCTGGACTACATAAAGATGCAGTTAAACTTTGTCAATCATATCACACATGTCAAGTGATAGGGAAACATCAAGCAGTGATAAAACCAGCACCCTTAATACCCATTCCAGCATTTGAGGAACCTTTTACGAGGGTCATAATTGATTGTGTGGGACGGCTTCCTAAAACAAAAAATGGGAATTAATATCTTTTGACTATAATGGATGTATCTACTAGGTTTCCAGAGGCCATTCCAGTACGTAATGTTACAGCTAAAAGGATTGTGGAGGAGTTGCTTAAATTCTTTACTAGATATGGACTACCCACAGAAATTCAATCGGATCAAGGATCGAATTTTACTTTAAAGTTATTCAAAGAAGTTATGGATAGCTTAGGGATAAAACAATTTAAATCAACTGCGTGCCATCCAGAATCACAGGGAGCGTTAGAAAGGTGGCATCAGACATTAAAGACAATATTGAGGGCGTATTGTCAAGATTATCCAGAGGTTTGGGATAAAGGAATTCCATTCGTATTGTTTGCAATTAGGGATGCACCTAATGAGTCTACCAAATTTAGTCCTTTTGAACTAATTTCTGGTCATGAGGTAAGGGGACCACTTAAATTGATTAAGGAAAAATTGGTGGGTGAGAAATTGGAAATTACACTATTGGATTACGTGTCAAATTTTAGGGAACAATTAAATAGAGCAGGTGAATTGGCGAGACAACATTTTAAAGTTGCACAAAATGTGATGAAACGGGTAGCGGACAAGAAATCCAAAGTTCGTAGTTTTGCCAATGGGGATAAAGTTTTAGTGTTGTTACCAGTGGTAGGGGAGCCTTTAAAAGCTAGGTTTTGTGGACCGTATCAGATTGAAAGGAAATTAAGTGAGTTGAATTATGTGGTAAAAACACCAGATAGAAGGAAGACTCACTGTGTGTGTCATGTGAATATGCTTAAAAGGTACTTTGAAAGGGAAGGAGAGAAAAAGGAGGTTTTAATGATTCTAACTCAAAGTGACGAACCAAATCCAGAGGACTGTGCATTTGACATACCTCAAATTAAATTGGAAAATGAGGAGGTTCTTAAAAATTGGGATGAATTGTTAAGTTACCTTCCAGAGGAAAAACAAACTGACCTGAAAGAGTTATTGATATCACATGGGCAAGTTTGTAGAGATAAATT
Organism: Scyliorhinus torazame; assembly: GCF_047496885.1. Classification (NCBI taxonomy): domain Eukaryota; kingdom Metazoa; phylum Chordata; class Chondrichthyes; order Carcharhiniformes; family Scyliorhinidae; genus Scyliorhinus; species Scyliorhinus torazame. The sequence goes on from NC_092707.1 coordinate 350,327,013, forward strand.
GGGAAGTACTAAAATGGCTATACATGATGTAGATGTGGGAAATGCTGTTCCTATCAAACAACATCCATATAGACTTAATCCTTTAAAATTGGCACAGGTTAACAGAGAGATTGAGGGTATGCTGAAGAATGGCATAATGAAAGTGGGTTGCAGCCAATGGAGCTCACCCATAGTGATGGTACCTAAACCAGACGGTACCCACCGGTTGTGTGTGGACTATCGAAAGATGAATACAGTTACAAGAACGGACTCTTATCCTATCCCACGTTTGAAGGATTGCATTGAGAAAGTGGGACAATCAGCTTTTATTTCCAACTTCCAGACATGGAAAGAACATTTAAAACATCGTATGGAGTTCTTCGATCGACTTCAGGTAGCGGGTTTGGTGATGAGCCTAGCCGAAAGTGAATTTGGAGAAACCCGAATCACTTTCCTTGAGGAGTTTCCGATACACTCAAGACAAAGTGAGGCAATGCGATCTCTTAACATGAATGAATTTGATTGAACCTTTGTGCAAAAGTTTTGTGGCGTTATTACTCCACTGATGGACTTGCTAAAGAAACCTAAAAAATTTCAATGAGCAGCGGACTTTCAACAGGCATTTGACTGCCTGAAAGCTATGATCAACAATGCTCCTGTATTGGAGAATTGCAAGGGTCTCTGTGGTCAGATTGAACTAAAGTATCTGATTCTAAAGAGAAATGCCGAGGAGTAGAGGAATGGATGGATCGTGCAGAGACTTTGTTCAAAGAGACTGCCAATCAAGAAGGATTTCGGTTAGAGAAAGAAGAACAAAGAAAAATGGACTATATTATTATACCTGTTTGCGTGTGTTGTTTTTTAAAAAAAACGAAAAGGTATATTTACTGTGTGCATTTCTTAGTGGATGGTGCAAAAGTGAAAAATGAAACTATCTTGAAGTTGATGGTTTTTTTTTTTAGGGGGAGGTGTCATGTGAGAGTACCTTTAAGACATGGACGTTTAAGCAATGTACCTTTAAGAGAACAGTGATGTCAGAGAGTGGGTGGAACTGAGGTCAGGTCAGCCATTTTGCAGCTAAGCTTTGCAGTTTGAAAAAGAGCTTGTGTGTGTCTGTGTGTTTCCAGAGAGCTGCAGTTTGTTTGAAAAGAGCTTGGGAGTGTCTGTGTTTGCAGTGAGCTGGATCTCTGCCATGAAAGACTATCTCTGGATCATTTGGGTGATTTAAACTCATAATAGTAAAGCCTTTAACCTGATGTGATTCTGTTTAAAGGTGTTAAGTCTCTTGGAAGTTTGAAGGAACATTTTGAGGAATTATTTACTGTTGCAATATTTTCTGAGTTATCTTTCAAGTAAGGGGTGTTAAGAGATACAATGTTTATTTAAGATGTTAAGTTGAGTTCATGGAATAAGCATTGTTTTGTGTTGAAAAACCCACGTGTCCATAATTGTAATCCCACACCTAGGGAACAAGCCGTGTGCTCGGAAAAGCAACAAATACATTAAAGGGGGAGGTTGGTTGAACTCCATGATACATTTTGGGGTTCTGAAAACGCCTCGCCCATAACAATATATACATATATAGAAGAGAAGGGCACACCCAAACATACCCAAAAAAGTAATATTAAATAAAATAAAAAATAAAATAGAATAACTGGTAGGGTATTGTGCACCAGCTCAACAGCAGCAACTCTGTACAACTGGCAAAATTATTTACAACACATAAGTAGGCGACTGTTTGTGGGGGGGAGGGGGGGTGTTAGACTGGGGAGGTAAATATACATTTGGGTGCCGGAGAAACAATTACAGAGGGCAAGACTCGAATGGGTTTGGTGTTGGTGTTTTCACTTGCTTCTCCCGGACGGTTCTCGCTGCCGTTGTCGTCTTGCGCTCACCTCCGCTTCAGCCATTCCTCCCGTCCTTCGCCTGTATTCTCCTTGTTCTCTGTTCCTGGGATGCCAAGTTTGTTATCGTATCCCGTGCCCTCCTTCCGGCTGTCATTTCCCTGCCTCCCCCCCACCTCCCTGGTTCCCCGCTCTTGTTCCCTGTCCCTTCACTCTCCCCCCCCCCCCTCCTGTGGTTTGCCATTCTTTCCTCTTAGGTTTAGCTGTCCACCCCCCCCCCCCCCGTCCACCCCCCCCCCCCCCCCCCCCGTCCACCCCCGTCCACCCCCACTCCCAGTCTATCCCTCCCTCTCATGCTTTGGCTACTTTCCCATGATTCTTGGCTACCCGGCTATTCTTCTGATTGTTCATTGGCCACAAACTGGTCCCGGAACAATTGGGTGAATGGCTCCCACATTCTGTGGAAGCCGTCGTCTGGTCTATCGGCAGTAATGCAGGCAACGACAACACCATGCTCCATCTTCCTGATGGTCTCCTCATTGCAGTATCAAAGAGAGACATGGGAGAGTCAGCATTTGTTTCTAAAGGTCCACTTTTGGTCAAGGAAATGTCTGCAATTGTGACCTCAATGCATGTCTGTGCAGTCCAGAGGGTCCTGGCCCCTGAAATAATGCCCAGTGCATGCTGTGCATGAACATTCACCACAAACCTGCTGCCTTCACCCTCCCCTCACGCAACATGACCAACTGTCGACAGGTTCGGCCAGGCAACTGAGTGTTCTGCTTTCAGTTTAGGCTTTGGGATCATCGTGACCTGCATTCCAAGACCTGATCCCAGCCCCGGGTCACTGTCGGTTTGGAATTTGCACATTTTACCCATGCCTGCGTGGGTCTCACGCACACAACCCAAAGATGTGCCCCTTAATTGGAAAAAAAGAATTTGGCACTTTACATTTTTTTTTAAAACAGTAAAACCCCTGCTGGGGAGGCCTATAAACTGCTCAACCAGAATTTCCTGACCCTTGCTACTTTTAATCTTCACCAATACTGATTCTAATTCCTAATTTTCTAAGCCAACATGTTTTCGCACACATGGCATGTCATCCTTTCCTATCAGGTCTATTGTTTTGCTTTTTCCATGCTGCCTGTGATTTTGAAATGTTGCGTACCTTGGATTATTTATGTCCCAGCCTTAGTCACCTTGGAACCTGTCTCTGTAATAGCAATTGCATCTAAACTATATATCTCGATTTGTGCCATTAGTTCATCTATCTTATTACAGATGCTCCATAGATTCAGGTGAAGTGACTTCAAGTTTATCTTTTTACTACTATTCTTGCATAGACCTGACTCTCTGATGGACTATCACCATTAAATTCTTTGTCTCTTCCTGTCTCACTCAGTTCGCCTTAATGCACACTTTTTATTACCTCAACTTTTCTCGTTGGATTTCTAAACCTCCCTTCACCTGAACCATACTCCCCCATTGTTAGTTTAAAGCTAGTTTCCCTACTCTGACCATATTTGCTAGTGCAATCTTACGCCTGTCCTTACCTGTAACACTCGGCTTATCATTACCTGTTGCTACCCTGCACTATTGCTCTGTCTTTTTTATTTAACTTTCCAAATTTGCCCTCATGTGAACCATACTCCCACTATTTAGTTAAAGCGCTCTATGCAGCCTTCATTATACCACTCACCAACAGTTCAGATGAAGACCAGCCAATGGTACAGTTCCCTCTTTCCCCATTACTAATGCTGGTGGCCCATGATTCAAAACCCGTTTTCTCCTACTCCAATCTTTAAACCATACGTTCAACTCTCTGATTTTATTTACCCAGTGCCAATTTACTTGTTGCTCAGGCAGTAATCCAGGGATTACCACTTTTCCGGATTTTTAGATTTAGCCCCTAGCTGCCCATATTCTCTCAGCAGATAATCTTTCTGAGTTCCACCTATGTTTTTGCTATCCACATGCACCACTCCCACTCCAAGTTCCTCTCCAGTCTGGAAGAGATATCCTTAACTCCAGAGCCAGGCAGTAAATACGATCTTCAGGTCTCAGGCTCTTGGCTGCAGAGAATAGTATATATCTCCACCCCCCCCTCCCCTCCCTCCCCCCCAAAATACTGATCCTCCTACAATGACATTCCTTTTTCCTCTGCCCATTTTAATGGATCTCTGCACCACGATGCCATGGTCACTTTGTTCATCCAACCCACAGTATCTGCTGTCTACCACACAAGCTGCAAGAGCCTTAAACTTGTTGGACAATTGTAGGGCTGAGGTTCCAGCATTGTTACCTTCTGGGTCCTCATACCTGCCTCACTCACAGTTATACTCCCTGACCATGGACTAAATCAGACGCACCGAGCCTAAGGAGTGTAGCTGCCTCCTGAAACTAAATGCCCAGGTAATTTAGCCCTCCCTAATGCATTGCTGTGTCTGAAGCTCAGACCTGCAGCTCATCAGCTCTGATAAGAAATTCCTTGAGCTGCAAAAGCTGACTGCAGATGTGGTTGTGAGGATCACACAGGTGTCCACCAGCTCCCACATGCTACAGCTGCAACACAGCCATATTTATTGTGTTTCATTCAACTAATTAAGTTTATGTATAGAACTATCACTCAACTGTCATCTGTAGATATATTAAGCAGTTGAACCGGTTAAGCTCAAATTTAATGTGACACTTATATCTCCCCAGTCCTGGTTCAAACTACTGCCCCGTTTCAAGGGATAAAATCTTAGAAGTTAGCAACCAGTCACCTACCTGGTCACCTGATTAACACCGTTGAACCTTCAGCAGCTACTGGAAGCTGAAAAGGGTATAATAGTAGCACCTTCTTCCTCCTCTGCACCAAATTCATAAGTTAGCACTGGTTCTTTTCATCTCCATTCTAGATTCCCACTTTTTGTGCTCATAAAATCTATCTGTTTTTATGAAGGGTTAACGATTCATACCTAAATGCAACTGCTAAGTCAGCTTCCTGCTACATCAATGAAATCCTATTTAGGTAACAACTTATAAAAGGTTGTAAGGATAGCTCCAGCAATTAAAGGCCAGTCAGTTTAACATCAGGAGTGGACAAGCTTCTTGAAACAATTATTCAGGATAGAATTAATGCTCACATGGCAAAATATGGGTTGATTAGGAAGAACCAGCATGGATTTCTAAAGGGGAATTTGTGTTTAACTAACTTGCTGGAGTTTTGAAGGGGTAACAGAAATGGTCATTGAGGATAATGATGTTGATGTGGTGCACTTATACTTGGACTTTCAAAAGGCATTCTATACAGTGCCGCACAACAGACTTGTGAGAAAATGTTACTCTCATGGAATAAAAGGGACAGTAACAACATGGATACATAATTGGTTGAATAACAGGAAGGAAAATGTAATGCTGAATGCATATTTTTGAGACTGGAGGAAGGATTGTTGTGGTGTTCACAACCCAAAGATGTGCAGGGTAGGTGGATTGGTCACGCTATAATTGCCCCTTCATTGGATTTTTTTGAAAAACTTTCATTTTCAGTAGCTTGCAGTTTAAAAGTTCTAAGTCAGAATCTGACTGTTATTCCAAATTATAACTTGAGAAAACTTTACCAGATATATTACTCATCACACTCTGGCCTCATCAGTCTCCATTCTGTGCTTCCCTTTGACATCATGCTTATATAGGTGGATGTAATGTTGGTAGTAGCCGAACATCTGTCTAGTTGAAGAAGATGAACTTCTCTACTCTATCCAATTGCTAATTGGATAAATGATCTGTTTTAAAGTGCAAATTACTGCCTCCACACTTTAATATGTCAATCCCTGCTGTGTGCTGAATGAAAGGTTTGCTGTAGCCAATTGTTATCAAGTTTGAATCTCTTGAATTCTGACAGCACCCATAACTGTCTTCTCATTAGCAACAATCCCAATTGCACCGTCCTCCTGTCTCATCAACCTTCTCATCCAGCACCTCAACTGAGGGGCAACTTCTGGATCTTCAACTGACCCCATGCACCACTGCCACTTTGTTTTTTGTTGGTAGATCAAGTATCTGTCTGGACCTACATTACAACGGTGACTACAGCAGTACTTGATTGGTGGTAAGGCACTTTGAGACATCCAGTCGCCATGAATGCAAGTCTTTTTTCCCCACTTTGCCCTCCACAATGTCTAGTGACTTAGGTTATACCTGCTATCGATGGAGTGCAGCAGAGGCTCACTAGGCTGATACCGGGGTTTGCAGGACTGTCCTATGAGGAGAGGTTAGTTCGACTGTGCCTGTATTCACTAGAGTTTAGAAGGATGAGAGGAAATCTGATTGAAATGTATAAAATTCTAACAGGGCTGGACAGACTAAATGCAGGGAGAATGTTTCCCTTGGCTGGGGAATCCAGAACCAGGGGACACGGTCTCAGGATACGAGATAGACCATTTAGGATTGAGATTAGGAAAAATGTCTTCACTCAAAGGGTAATGAATCTGTAGAATTCTCTACCACAAACGGCTAAGTCATTGAATGTATTCAAGAAAGAGAGAGATCATTTTCTAGATTTTAATGGCATCGAGGGGTACGGGGATAAAGCAGGAATATGGCATTGAGATTGACGATCAGCCATCATCATATTGTATGGCGGAACAGGCTCGAAGGGCTGAATGGCCTTTCATGCTCCTAGTTTCTATGTTTCTAAACCTTTGCCAACCATGGCCTTATTGTGAATGATTGTAATGACACCTGGGCTTTGACTGAAATTTACTTCCTACTGAAGCCTCACTGCCTGAATGTATTTTGCACTGCCTACGCTCCCAAACCACTGAATTAGTGATAAGGCCCTTATCACAAGTTACAGATTGGCCACTTCCCCTACTATTCACCTGTTCCACCCCTCACTCCTCCTGAATTCTCCTTGTCTCGGCCCCTACAAGCTTGCATTCATATGTTCATTATTGACATTTTAATACAAGTAATAAGGTTGGAGCAGGTTGCACATTACCACTGTTATTAAACCAGGCAGAGGCATGTGAAAATGTAGTACATAAAGACTTTATCAATCGCCTTTCACCCTCCCTCAGTACACCCTGGGGCACTTTGCATCCAATTAAATGCTTTTGAAGTGTAGTGACTCTGATATGCTATACCGTACACAACTACACACATTAAAACAAAATTTGAAAAAATATCTAGGCAACATTAGGCAGAATGCAATTTATGTCAAAAGTAGAATACAAAATCTAGTTCTTATAGACTTATTTCTAAAAAACACCTTTACTTTTTTGAGCTCTCTATTGAAATCAATATAATATGAATTTGCATTTTGCATTGTCGCTAGGGGAGTTGACTAAAATCCACAAACATTAATCGTGGTGCACCCTGTGTAACAGCATGGTGACAGAGCGAATGAGCTGCACACACTGGGACATTCCCAAGCGATTTTGATATTGCAGTACAATTACAGATACCTAGCTTCAGATCATTTAATGAGGGTACCAGATCACCTGGACAACACTTCAAATTGACAAATATGGCAGTTGTACTCCAAAACTCACTTCGATCACAGGGCTTTCTGCAGGATTGTAGTTCCAACACAGCAGAGGTCGTGGCTTACTGTCTACTGCATGGCTCTCAACAAGTTTAACTTCAGAACCAATTCCTTGTGTTTGTTAAGTGCCAGCGAAAGGGAAGTGTGAAGGAACCTGCCATTCTCAACACAGTAAATGATCATGTTACTTACTGGTTACAATTTACATTTCTAATGTGATCTATTTCAGGAAATATCAACAAATAGAACCAGCGTGAATAATTTATACCGAACCCCTTGTCTTGCCAAATAAGATTGAGAGATAAAGGGTCATCTATTTTATGAAAAGATTGGAAGCAGAACCTTGTGGCTTAACCTTGGATGGTCCGATGAGAAGATGACAAGTGAGGGTGTCTAATTGCAAATTGAAAATGTTTTTAATCGTCCGATTTAACGGTAAATGTGCATTTATTCCAAAAATTGGAAGGTCACATGAAAGCAGTATTTAAAGAGGGGAAAAAACTGCACCGAGACAGTTCTCAGGACTGTCAATTCCAGTTGTTTATGACAATTCTTTAAGTCTAAATATAAGTTAACATATGCAATATGTAGAAAATGGTCTGTACAGGGCTTCTCCAAAAGTAAAAGAGGCTGCGTTTTTGTTTTACAAGTGACACGGTATTGAATAGAACATAGAACATACAGTGCAGAAGGAGGCCATTCGGCCCATCGTGTCTGCACCGACCCACTTAAGCCCTTACTTCCACCCTATCCCCGTAACCCAATAATCCCTCCTAATCTTTTTGGTCACTAAGGGCAATTTATCATGGCCAATCCACCTAACCTGCACGTCTTTGGACTGTGGAACACCCGGAGGAAACCCACGCAGACACGGGAGAACGTGCAGACTCCGCACAGACAGTGACCCAGCAGGGGATCGAACCTGGGACCCGGCGCTGTGAAGCCAGTGCTATCCACTTGTGCTCCGGGCTGCTCATACAAAATAGTCTTGGGTTTTACATAGTAAACCCATTACAAAATATATTAGTCACTCCTTGCACTACACACAATGAGAGGCGCCTATCCTTTCGCTTCAGTTGTTGGCTACTCATTTAAGACAACAGCTTGATCATAAAAGTTCCAATTTACAGGGGGTAGCACAGTGGCACAGTGGTTAGCATTGCTGCCTCATGGCGCTGAGGTCCCAGGTTCGATCCTGGCCCTGGCTCACTGTCCGTGTGGAGTTTGCACATTATCCCCGTGTTTGCGTGGGTTTCGCCCCCACAACCCAAAAGATGTGCAGTGTAGGTGGATTGGCCACGCTAAATTACCCCTTAATTGGAAAAAATGAATTGGGTACTGTAAAAAAAAAATTAAAGTTCCAATTTACTTACATCTGTACACCTACAACTCCCGCCATACTCGGACTTTCTGAAAGCTGCTCTTTATTGTTTGTTAAGAGTTGATTTGGGGTATAAGCTCAACATGGGGAAGAGCGAGCTGTTCGTGGTGCCCCCAGGAGACCAGGAAAGGGGGATTGGTGAGCTTCCGCTAAAAATGGCAGAATGAAGTTTTAGATACCTGGGGGTTCAGGTGGCTAGGAGCTGGGGGGCCCTGCATAAGCTCAATTTAACGAGGCCGGTGGAGCAAATGGAGGAGGAGTTCAAAAGGTGGGATATGCTGCCGCTCTCCCTGGCGGGTAGGGTGCAGTCGGTTAAAATGATGGTGCTCCCGAGGTTTTTGTTTTTGTTTCAGTGCCTCCCCATCCTGATCCCTAAGACCCTCTTTAAGCGGGTTAACAGGAGTATTATGGGGTTCATATGGGCGAAGAAGATCCCGAGGGTGAGAAGGGTGTTCTTGGAGTGGAGCATGGACAGGTGGGGTTAGCATTGCCAAACTTATGTGGATACTATTGGGCTGCCAATGTGACGATGATACGTAAGTGGGTAATGGAGGGGGAGGGGGAAGCATGGAAGAGGCTGGAGATGGCGTCCTGTGTGGGCACGAGCCTGGGGGCGCTGGTGACGGCACCGCTGCCGCTTCCTCCGATGAGGTGCACCACAAGCCTGGTGGTAACGGTGACCCTCAGAATCTGGGGGCAATGGAGACGTCACAGGGGGGAGGTGGGGGCTTCGGTGTGGCCCCCGATATGGGAGAACCATCGGTTTGTCACGGGGAAAATGGATGGGGGGTTCTTGAGTTGGCACAGGGCAGGTATTAGGAGGATGGGGGACCTGTTCATAGACGGGAACTTTGCGAGCCTTGGGGAGCTGGAGGAGAAATTCGGGCTCCCTCCTGGAAATGCGTTCAGATATATGCAGGTAAGGGCGTTCGTTAGGCGACAGGACCCTGTCCCCATAACCCAGTAACCCCACCCAACACCAAGGGCAATTTTGAACACTAAGGGCAATTTATCATGGCCAATCCACCTAACTATTGTTTACTGTTTAACGTTTATTTGTTTATTTATGCACTTTTGTTCTTGTTGTTTTATTGATTGTGTAAAGGGGGGGTTCTATTTTTCTGTTGTGATAATTTGTGAAAAATTTTGAATAAAAATTATTATTTTTTTAAATTTAAAAAAAGAGTTGATTTGGAATTTTAAAAATGAAATGAAATTTTAAGAAAAGGATGAAGAGAGAAGCATTTTCTTTTTGTATTGCTGAATGCGAAAACAATATCTGAAACATAAGCCTTGCCTCGTCTAGACTTCTTGGTAATCATGATTTCACAGAAACATTAATTTTAAAGGAATCTATAGAATATGTTTTTATGGACCTTAATGTGACAATTTAATTCTGACTCCCCCTCAGCCTTTTGATCACTATCGCAACATTTTAAATGTACACTAAAATATCATAATCCTGACTTTCTATCCATTTATATTCACTGTCAATGTGCATATATGATTTGTTGTGAACTGTTCGGGAATGAGTAAATCCAGATAACATAGCGAAGCGGCTTCTCAAACATAGAAAGGAGGAGCCAGCTGAAGTTGTATTTGTTGCCACTTGCTGCCATAAATGATGTCTAGTTAGATAGAACATTGTAGGGAGGCACTTGGCAATTCAGAAATGATTAGCTTTGACCTGAAGATAAAAACTTAGAGCTCGAAGCAAATTGCGAAATATGCTAAAATGTCATCATGTTACTTAAACTGGAAGGATCTCTGGTTTAAATGATTTGAAACATTCTATTCTACACTGTGTGAACTTAAATATGAGTTTAATTTAAAATACCCAAGGATGCTTGAGCAGCGGGTCAGCCATGTGCAATGGAATATCGAACATCAAGTACTCAAGAGACCAACTTCCTCACCCCAACCCCTCCCCAGAAACACCCATCTGTTGCTATCACAAGTTTTAACACAGCAAACTTTGCAGAGATGTCAATCGGTTGTGATTTTTAAAATTATTTTTTTCACATCGTATCCTTCTCCAAATCGGCTCTCTTATTCTGGTGGATGAACTGATACAATAGGAAGTCGGATGGTTTTTTTTTTCCCCCTCTCTCCCTCGCATTGCCTAATTATTTGGTAGCAAATGACCGCTGTTTCCCATTGACCTCGACCTTGGGTAACGTTGACCAGAATATAATCCCTCCAGAGACCATCCTGCCCGGCTCTCAGGAAACTGCCCCTTTTTAAATGTGTATTTAACGTGTTCATTGAAGGTGCTCCGTCCCGCATTAGTAAACCCAGCCCCAGAAGTCTGACCACAGTGATCATGGTTTCTGGGTCAGAGTTCACCCATCCTCTGGGTATTTCCTGCCACATCCCGCCGTCAAATTAACCAACCCCCGAACAGTCTTTCTCTGCAACATGTATTTGCGCACGGACAGCAACATCCTGTCTGTGGGGAAGGGCTAATGTCCCTGTTAAATGGTCCTGGCTGCTCCCAATTCAACCTGCTGCCCACCATGTCTGGTTGGAAGTGAGGACCATGTCTGGTTGGAAGTGAGGACTGTGATGCCAGCCGATTGAGAGAATGCAATGATTAACCCTCACTGGAAAACGTGTCAGAGTGCGATGTGTGCAAACTAACAATTATATTCAGAATGTCCATGTTATTACTGATGAATTTCTCTGCAGTGGTGTATGTTCTCTGTCAATGGGACGCAATAAATCTACTCTATTAAAGACTTGGCTCACAAGAAAGTCAGTCATTAATGTTCTGCATTTATGTTGATTTCTGAGACGCTGCACTGAACGGGCAGAGTTTTGTTTCATGCGATATGGGTGTCGCTGACAAAGCCAGCATTTATTGCCCCTCCCTAATTCCCTCGAGCTGAGTGCCATTTTTTTAAGAGTCAACCACATTGCTGAGGATCTGGAGTCACATGTCGGTCAGACCAAGTAAAGACGGCAGAGTTCCTTCCCTAAGGGACATTAGTTAACCAGATGGATTTTTACAACAACCAACAATGGTTTCATGGTCACCATTAGACTTTTAATTCCAGATTTCTTTGTTATTGAATTCAAGTTTCGCCATCTGCCGTGGCGGGATTCTAACCCGGGTCCCCAGAGTATTACCCTGGGTCTCTGTACTACTTGTCCAGTGACAATACCACCACACCATCATCATCCCCTAATGTATGCATGAGGTCACTTCTGATGGCTGGGCTGGGTAACTGCGCAGCCTGTACTGAACACGCCCCTAATGAAGCTCCTCTAGTTTGTCAGCCTCGGTGTCCCGTGGCACCTATCCTGCGAACACAACACAAACTGATGACGAAGACAGCGACCATCACTCGCTAACCACCACGGAGGAAGAAACAAATAGTTGGGAAAATGGACTTTGAAGAAAAGCTCTATCTCCCACACGCTTGTGGGCGTGAGTAATGGTCGCCCTGCAAGGTGATTAAAGAGCGATTGCAGAAACAAATGTAGAGCTGGGGGTGTTTAAGGAAACAGACCGAAGCTTGGGTTGCGTCTTATTTTCAAAAGGGAAAAGCAAAGTAGCTGCTGAAAATACATTGCAAAGTGTGCAGACAGGTAACCACCCAACCACTGTTAGGAAGAAAATGGGAGGTTTTGATGCCATGGGCCCTTCCGACAAAAATGGAGCTCCCATACCGAACGGTTTGACTATTTTGTGCAAGCAAACAAAATAGCAAAAGATGTTAGGATTCCCACATTCCTGAACATAATGGGATGAGAATCATGGGGCAGGATTCTCTGATCCTGAGGCTAAGTGTTGACGCCGTTGTAAATGCCGTCGCATTTCTCGACGGCGTCAACATGGCCTCAGGAGCAGCAATTCTGACCCTACTGGGGGCCAGCACGGCACTGGAGCGACCCATTCCGCTCCAGCTGCCGATCCCGGCGTCAGATGGGCGCCGCGGGTCTGCGCATGCGCAGTGGGACCGGGGCGATTTCTGCGCGTGTTTGGTGTCTCCCTTCTCTGCGCCGATCCCGACGCAACATGGCGTAGGGCTACAGGGGCTGGCGCGGAACAAAGGAGGGCCCCAGCCCGAGAGGCCGGCCTGCCGATCGGTGGGCCCCGATCGCAGGCCAGGCCACAGCGGAGGCCCCCCCCCAAGGGTCTGAACCCCCCCCCCCCCACAGGCCGCCCCCGGATCCTTCCACACCGTGGTCCCGCCGGGTAAGACCAGGTTAGAACAGCGCCGGCTGGACTCGGGTTTTTTTGTACGGCCGCTCGGCCCATCCCCCTACCGACGCTGCGCCGGCGGCAATGGTGCCGATTCTCTGCTCTCCGGAGAATCGCGTCCCGGCGTCGGGGCGGCGTGGCGCGATTCGCGCCGGTCGCGGCGATTCTCCGGCCCGACCCCGGGGTGATGGAATCCCGCCTATGTAATCTCCTCAGAAATTTAGTTCAACCAGAGAAGCTAGGCGCTAAGACATCGGAATAAATTGCAGAGATTCTGCAAGCACACTATTCACCAAAGCCTATAGTGATTGCAGAGCATTTCAGATTTCACAAGCGTAATCAAGAAGGGGAATCAACTGCCTAATTCCTGGCGGTATTAAAATGACTTGCAGAGTATTGTGAGTTTGCTGATGTATTAAATGATACAATTCGGGACAGACTGGTCTATGGTCTGAGAAGGGAGGCAATACAGAAACGGTTGCTAACCGAGAGTAACCTTACTCTGAAATAGGCCACGGGAAATGCTGTGCCGATGGAGATGGCAGAGTAAAGAAGCAACTTGCACTGAACACACCTCCTTAATAGAACTCCTTTAGTTTGTCAGCCTCCATGCCTCCTAGCATCAACACAGAAACTGTCGACAAGGATGGGATTGTCACCATCATCAGTAATGCTGGGGAAATGGTTGTTGTTGAATGAGTTGTATTCCTATACAAGAGTAGGGATTGATTTAGGCGTTTGGTCAATGGACCTTGTCAACCAGTTGCAATCCGTCTGAGGATTGTTGGAACTACTACGGAAGATTTGTTCCAAATTTGACGACCATTTTAAAACCGTTGCTGTGCGAAAACAAGAAGTGGAAGTGGTCAGATCAGTAGACCAATACATTCAGGCAAGCCAAGGCAGTGTTGCTCAAATCTGAAGTTCTGACTCATTTCGCTCCAAACCGATCTCTACAGTTAGCATGTCACACATTTCCTTACGGTGTTGGAGCAATGGTATACCACATCATGGTGTTAGGTGAAGAGACTTTTGCAGCCAGAACATTGAGCAAAGCTGTAAGTAACTACACACAAATCGAAAGAGAAACCACAGGAATTATCTTCGGAATAAAGATATTCCCCCAATTCTTGTATGGAAGTTCACACTATTTCTTTTAGGAAACATTTTATTGAGGCATTTATAAATTTAACATTTAACGTATTAACATTCTAAATAACAGAACGGTCCGACACACGCAGAAACCCCACAGTAACATATCCAACTTCCCCCGCCCTAACTCCTAACTACCCATATATTAGATTCCCTGCTCTTATTCGCCACTTCCATTCCTCCCCTTCCATTCCTCCCCCCCCCCCCTTCTGCTGACAGTCAGTTTTCCTTAAAGAAGTCGAACGGCTGCCACCTGCGAGCAAACCCCTGTATTGAACCCCTTAAGGCGAACTTAATCTTCTCCAGCCTGAGAAACTCTCCCATGTCACTGAACCCCGACTTTGGAGGCTCCGAGTCCCTCCATCCCAGCAAAATCCGTCTCCGGGCCACCAGGGAGGCAAAGGCCAAGACGTCAGCCTTTCTCCCCTCCTGGGCTCCCGCATCTTCCGACACTCCAAATATTGCCACCTCTGACTCGGAGTCACCCTCCCTTCCAGGACCTCTGACATGACATCTGCCAATCCCTGCCAAAATCCCCTCAGCTTCGGACACGCCTAAAATATGTGTACATGATTCGCCGGACTACCCCCCACCTCCTCCACCTCCTCAGAAAACCTACTTACCCGGGCCACAGTCATATGAGCCCTGTGGACCACTTTGAACTGGATCAGGCTCAGCCTGACGAGGATGCATTAATTCTTTTCAGGGCCTTCTCCCATAGCTCAACTCCCAACTTCCCCCCCCTCCCACCCATCTTCCCACTTCCTCTTCACCTCCCCGAGTGGGACCCCTTCAATTCCTTATATATTTCCGAGGCCCTCCCCAACCCCTGTTTTTGACATCACCTTATCCTGCAGTCCCCTTAGGGGGAGGCGAGGAAAGTCTGGAACCTGCCTCCCGACAAAGTCCCGTACCTGCAGGTATCGCAATTCGTTCCCACCCGGAAACTCAAACTCCTCCTCTAGCTCCTCCAGGCTCGGGAAACCCTCCTCAATGAAAAGGTCCCCAAAACTCTCAATCTCTGCCTGCTGCCACTCCCTAAAGCCCCCATCCAGCCCTCCCGTAGCAAACCGGTGATTGTCACAGATCGGTGCCCACACCGTTGCCCCCTCCAGTCTCATGTGCTGCCTCCATTGCCCCGACATTCTCAGGGCTGCCCCTTACCACTGGGCTTGTGGAGTACCTCGCCGGCGAGAACGGCAGAGGTGCAGTTACCAATGCCCCCAAACCCGTGACCTTGCACGATGCTGCCTCTACCTGCTCCCACACGACCCCTCCCCCACTACACACTTCCTAACCATTGAAATATTAGCCACCCAGTCATCAATCCTCCTCATCCTTCTCCTCCAAGTTGAAAGTCTCCTCCCCATTTTTTCCAATTAAGGGGCAATTTAGCTTTGCCAATCCACGTACCCTGCACATCGTTGGGTTGCGGGGCGATACCCACGCAAACACGGGGAGAATGTGCAAACTCCACACGGACAGTGACCCAGAGCCGGGATCGAACCTGGGACCTTGGCGCCATGAGGCAGCAGTGCTAACCACTGCACCACCGTGCAGTCCCTGTGGATTTGGATTCCTGAGCAATTAGTAAGTGATAACGGTCCATAGTTCATCTCTCAAGAATTTGAAAGTTTCTTGAAACACAACGATAGACAACATATTAGGTCTCCACTGTACCATCCTGCTATGAACAGACTAGTACAACGTTTCGAGCAAACAATGGCGCACACATTAAGGGCAACCAGGGAACAAGATTCATTGACCAAACGTCTAAATCAATTCCTACTCACGTATAGGAAGACGTATAGGAAGACTGCGCATTCAACAACAAAAATATCTCCAGCAATACTGATGATGATGAAGCAATAATTACATTTGGCATTCAACTTATTGAAACCTCAAAAGGTGAAATAAATAATTCAAAAGAAACAATAAGATAAGATCGAATGGCAGAAAACAAGGGGGCATTTTTTTTTCATGTATGGAATGACCTGTCTGGACACTATGCAGGAGAGCCTTCCACCAAGGATATGACGTTCTGGCTAGGAACTACTTTACAGGAGAGGATTCCTGCCACGATCATCAAACAGACAAGGCCTGTCTCGGATACCGTCCAGACCCAGGATAATGTCATTTGGAGGAGGCATGTGGACCAATTGTTAGCAGGAAGAACCGATCCTTCAGATAGAATCTGACCAGATATAACCCAAATTCATAGAATTCATAGAATTTACAATGCAGAAGGAGGCCATTCGGCCCATCGAGTCTGCACCGGCTCTTGGAAAGAGCACCCTACCCAAGGTCAACACCTCCACCCTATCCCCATAACCCAGTAACCCCACCCAACACTAATGGCAATTTTGGACACTAAGGGCAATTTATCATGGCCAATCCACCTAACCCGCACATCTTTGGACTGTGGGAGGAAACCAGAAAACCCGGAGGAAACCCACGCAGACACGGGGAGGATGTGCAGACTCCTCACAGACAGTGACCCAAGCCGGAATCGAACCTGGGACCCTGGAGCTGTGAAGCAATTGTGCTATCCACAATGCTACAGTGCTGCCCCGACTGTACAAGTTTCTGACCTGAACCTTCCTGAAACCCAGACACCGACAGAACTGGTTGAGAAAAACTATACCTCAATTTCAGACCAAGCACAGAGTTAATCTCTAGTTACAACGTTGACACCGGTCAAAACAACCAGTGATGATATTCATACAAAGTCGGAAATGCCAGAGGCTACAAGTAGCGCTAAGAAGCAGATGTCTGAGGCTCACTGGTAACCATTCAGAGAACAACGTTTCCCAAACCATCTGACTTATTGATTATTGTTGTTTGATTATTGTTCATGTTACACTTGTTTAAATTTGTTGATGACATTCGATTTAAAGGGGGAGAAAATGTTATGTATTTATGTTGATTTCTGAGAAGCAGCACTGAAGCTGCATTGAGCACTATAAATGCATGACGGCATGACATCGCTGGAAGTCACGTTACTGATCGCTAGCGTGGTTAACAGTGCAGAGTAAAGAAGCAGCCTTTACTGAACAGGCTTCGTTAATAAAGTTCCTATGGTTTGTCAGTCTCCATGTCTCCTAGCATCAATCCTGTGGAGACAATAATTAATAATACTCACTGCGACTTCCGGGTGCGGCTATGCAGAGCTAGGTCGCATATTCGGTAGCTCCCGCTTGGAACGGACTTTTGGGCTCTTTTACAGGGCCCCCACGGCATTTGTTTGACATTTCCCAGTGTGGCAAGAAGACTGCAACATTCCCCTGACAGTGTCCCCCAGGAATGTTATGTCTTTTGGCTACCAGACCCGGCAGAAACAGTAAAAGATTTGGCTGCAACAGGATAAACAGGGCCTCTTCCAGCATGCAGGCGGGGGAAGGGCAAGCTTAAAGCTGCAAACTGACCTGAGGGCCTTTATCAAAAGTGAATTCTAACAGCAGAGGGAACAACTGTGAAAAGATCTCACCAGGGCCACTGAAGAAGCGTGGACGAGGCTTCCGGTGGCGGCCATGGAGGAGTAGGTCGTGCATTCGGCAGCTCCCGTCTGGAACGGACTCTTAGACCTTTTTCAGGAGTTTCCACAGACATTTTGGGGCAGATTGGTGAAGCGAACACTGCCAAAAGGATTCCCTCTTGAGACTTCTGGTTGCGGCTATGCGGAGCTAAGTCGCACATTCGGCGGCTCCCGCAAAAACAGACTTTTGGGCTCTTTTCAGGGCCCCCAAGGGCACTTTTTCGACGTTTCCCGGTGTGGGAAGGAGTTAATAATAGCTCCCCATCAGTATATGGCTTTAACTAGGAGCGGGGTGACAAAAAAGGTGGTGGTGGATCAGAAGAAGGGAGGGAAGAAGGACAAAATGGCAGTGGGCGGAGACCAGGCAGCGTGGAGGCAGTGGGTGGAGGAGCAACAGGAGGGTATCCAGTGCTGCCTCAGAGAGATTAAAACGGACCTGCTAGAGCCGATGAAGGCTTCTATTGATAAGCTGCTGGAGACACAGACGGCCCAGGGGGTGGCGATCCGAGAGGCTCAACAAAAGATCTCTGACAATGAGGACGAGATCTTAGTGCTGGCGGTAAAGGTGGAGGCGCACGAGGCGCTCCACAAGAAATGGCAGGAGCGGTTCGAGGAGATGGAGAATCGGTCGAGGCGGAAGAATCTGCGGATTCTGGGCATCCCGGAGGGGCTGGAGGGGCCGGACATGGGGGCCTATGTGGTCACCATGTTGAACTCGCTGATGGGAGCGGGGTCCTTCCAGGGGCCCCTGGAGCCGGTAGGGGCCCATAGAGTGTTGGCGAGGAGGCCCAAGGCTAACAAGCTTCCGCGGGCGGTGCTGGTGCGGTTCCATCGGTTCGTCGATCGGGAGTGTGTGCTCAGGTGGGCCAAGAAGGAGAGGAGCAGCAGGTGGGAGAACGCGGAGGTTCGAATATACCAAGACTGGAGTGCGGAGGTGGCGAAGAGGAGGGCCGGGTACAATCGAGCGAAGGCGGTGCTGCACAGGAAGGGGGTGAAGTTTGGCATGTTGCAGCCGGCGCGACTGTGGGTTACCTACAAGGACCGGCACCATTATTTTGAGTCTCCGGAGGAGGCATGGGCCTTTGTTCAGGCCGAGAAGCTGGACACAGAGTGAGGGTCGGGATGGGCGATTGGGGACTGCGGTGGATATGTTATGCCTATTTTTGGTTTGGGGGGGGGGCCTTTGCATTGTTTTGGGTTTCTTTTTCTCTGTGTTTTTCTCTTTCGGGTTGGGGAGGGTGGATGGGGCGGGTTGGGCACAGTTTTGGTTGGTGGCGGGGACTGGTAGGTGGAGAGCGCGGGGTTTTTTCCCGCGCCAAAGACTGGGTGGTGCGGGACCGGGGCGGGGTAGGGAGGATTGTTTCCCGCGCTTAGAACGGAGGGGGAGAGCCTGTGAAGGGGGAGCGGGAGAGGAGGGTGTGCCACACAACGGGAGGAGCCGAAGGGGAGGCGGGAGTGGCCGGGGTCAGCAGGAGTCAGCTGACTTGCGGAAGTGCAATGGGGGGAGTAAACCAGCTAGGATGGGTCCTAGCCCGGGGGGGGGATCGAGTTGCTGCTGCTAAGATCAAGGAGGAGCTGGAGCGAGTGGGGTGGGTCGAGACGGGGGTATGCCGCTGTGGGGAACGGGCCGGGTGTGGGGTGCGGGCGCGTGGCTGGCCGAGGAGGGGTCATGGCTAGTCGGCGGGGGAGGGGGGCGGGTAGCCCCCTGATCCGGCTGATAACCTGGACTGTAAGGGGACTGAATGGGCCGATTAAGCGGGCCCGCGTGTTCGCGCACCTGAAGGGGCTCAAGGCGGATGTGGTTATGCTCCAGGAGACACACCTGAAGGTGGCAGACCAGGTAAGACTGAGGAAAGGGTGGGTAGGTCAGGTGTTTCACTCGGGGCTAGATGCCAAAAATCGAGGGGTGGCGATCTTGGTGGGAAAGAAGGTGTTATTCGAGGCGTCGAGCATTGTGGCAGATAATGGCGGTAGGTACATAATGGTAAGTGGTAAGTTGCAGGGAGAGAGGGTGGTACTGGTCAATGTGCATGCTCCAAACTGGGACGATGCGGGTTTTATGCGACGTATGTTGGGTCAGATCCCAGACTTGGAAGTGGGGGGGCCTGATAATGGGGGAGGCTTTAACACGGTGTTGGATCCTGCACTGGATCGCTCCAGGTCTAGGACGGGTAGGAAGCCGGCGGCGGCGAGAGTGTTGAGGGGATTTATGGACCAAATGGGAGGGGTGGACCCTTGGAGATTTGCAAGGCCGGGGGCTAGGGAATTTTCATTCTTCTCACATGTCCATAAGGCTTATTCTCGAATCGACTTTTTCATTTTGAGTAGGGCGCTGATAGCGAGAGTAGAGGATACCGAGTATTCGGCAATAGCCATTTCGGACCACGCCCCGCATTGGGTGGACTTGGAGATGGGGGAGGAGAGGGACCAGCGCCCGCTGTGGCGCTTGGAGGTGGGGCTGTTGGCGGACGAGGAGGTGAGCGAGCGGGTCCGAGGAAGTATAGAGAGGTACTTGGAGACCAACGACAACGGGGCGGTCCAAGTGGGGATGGTATGGGAGGCACTGAAGGCGGTGGTGAGGGGAGAGCTGATCTCCATCAGGGCCCACAAGGAGCGGAGGGAGCGGGGGGAGAGGGAGAGGCTGGTGGGGGAGATGGTGAGGGTAGACAGGAGGTATGCGGAAGAACCTGAGGAAGGATTGTTGAGGAGGAGGCGCAGCCTCCAGGCCGAATTCGACCTGGTGACCACCAGGAAGGCGGAGGTGCAGTGGAGGAAGGCCCAGGGGGCGGTCTACGAGTATGGGGAAAAGGCAAGCCGGATGCTGGCGCATCAGCTTCGGAAGCGGGACGCAGCTAGGGAGATCGGGGGAGTTAAGGACAGGGGAGGGAGCGTGGTGCTGAGTGGGGTTGGCATCAATGGGGTCTTCATGGACTTCTACGAGGCATTGTACCGATCTGAGCCCCCACGGGAGGAGGGAGGGATGGGCCGTTTCCTGGACCAATTGAGGTTTCCAAAGGTGGAAGAGGGACTGGTGGCGGGATTGGGGGCCCCGATTGGGCTGGAGGAGCTGATCAAAGGGATAGGAAGCATGCAGGCGGGGAAGGCACCGGGGCCGGACGGTTTCCCGGTCGAGTTCCATAAAAAATATATGGACCTGTTGGGTCCGCTGTTAGTTAGGACCTTCAATGAGGCAAGGGAGGGGGGTCTTTACCCCCGACGATGTCCCGGGCACTGATCTCCTTGATCCTGAAGCGGGACAAGGATCCCCTGCAATGTGGGTTTTACAGACCGATTTCCTTGCTAAATGTAGATGCCAAGGTGCTGGCGAAGGTCTTAGCCACGAGGATTGAGGATTGTGTGCCGCAGATCATCCATGAAGACCAGACGGGGTTTGTGAAGGGGAGACAGTTGAACGCGAATGTGCGGAGGCTTTTGAACGTTATCATGATGCCGGCGAGGGAGGGGGAGGCGGAGATAGTGGTGGCGATGGACGCTGAGAAAGCCTTCGATAGGGTAGAGTGGGGGTACCTGTGGGAGGTGCTGAAGAGGTTCGGGTTTGGGGAGGGGTTTGTCAGGTGGGTTAGGCTGTTGTATGAGGTCCCAATGGCGAGTGTGGCCACAAATAGGAGGAGGTCCGAGTACTTTTGGTTGCACCGAGGGACGAGACAGGGGTGTCCCCTGTCCCCCCTGCTCTTCGCACTGGCGATTGAACCCCTGGCTATGGCACTGAGAGAGTCGAGGAACTGGAGGGGGTTGGTGCGGGGTGGGGAGGAGCATAGGGTGTCGCTTTATGCGGACGACCTGCTGCTGTATGTGGCGGACCCGGTGGGAGGAATGCCAGAGGTAATGAGGATCCTTAGGGAATTCGGGGACTTTTCGGGGTACAAGCTCAATATGGGGAAGAGCGAGCTGTTTGTAGTTCAGCTAGGGGACCAGGAGAGGGGGATTGGCGAGCTCCCACTAAAAAGGGCGGAGAGGAGTTTCAGATATTTGGGGGTCCAGGTGGCCAGGAGCTGGGGGGCCCTGCATAGGCTTAACTTTACAAGGCTGGTGGAGCAAATGGAGGAGGAGTTCAAGAGGTGGGACGTGTTGCCGCTGTCCCTGGCGGGTAGGGTGCAGTCAATCAAAATGACGGTGCTCCCAAGGTTCTTGTTCCTGTTCCAGTGCCTCCCCGTGTTTATCCCGAAGGCTTTTTTCAGGCAGGTTAACAGGAGTATAATGGGGTTTGTGTGGGCGCGAGGGACTCCGAGGGTGAGAAGGGTGTTCCTGGAGCGGAGTAGAGATAGGGGGGGGCTGGCGCTGCCCTACCTCTGTGGGTACTACTGGGCTGCCAATGCGACAATGGTGCGCAAGTGGGTGATGGAGGGGGAGGGGGCTGCATGGAAGAGGCTGGAGACGGCGTCCTGTGTGGGTACGAGTCTGGGGGTGCTGGCAACGGCGCCGCTGCCACTCCCTCCAAGGAGGTATACCATGAGCCCGGTGGTGGTGGCGGCCCTCAAAATTTGGGGGCAGTGGAGGTGGCATAGGGGGGAAGTTAGGGCCTCGGCGTGGACCCCATTACGGGGGAACCACCGGTTCGCCCCAGGAACAACAGGTGGAGGGTTTTCGGGGTGGCACAGGGCAGGCATACGAAAGTTGGGGCGGGACGTTCCCGAGCTTGGGTGAGCTGGGGGAGAATTACGGGCTCCCCCCGGGGAACACCTTCAGGTACTTACAGGTAAGGGCGTTTGCCAGACGGCAGGTGGTGGAATTCCCACGGCTACTGCCACACACAGTACAGGACAGGGTGCTCTCGGGGGAGTGGGTGGGAGTGGGGAAGATCTCGGAAACTTACCAGGTGATGCAGGAGGAGGAGGAGGCCTCAGTGGTGGAGTTGAAAGGTAAGTGGGAGGAGGAGTTGGGAGAGGAGATCGAAGAGGGGACATGGGCAGATGCCCTAGGGAGGGTGAACTCTTCCTCTTCATGCGCGAGGCTCAGCCTCATACAGTTTAAGGTGCTGCACAGGGCACACATGACCGGGACAAGGATGAGCAGGTTCTTTGGGGGTGAGCACAGGTGTTTTAGGTGCTCAGGGAGCCCAGCAAATCACACCCATATGTTCTGGGCATGCCCAGCGCTCGAGGAATTTTGGAAGGGCGTAGCGAGGACGGTGTCGAGGGTGGTAGGATCCAGGGTCAAACCGGGCTGGGGGCTCGCAATATTTGGGGTGGTAGAGGAGCCGGGAGTGCAGGAGGCGAAAGAGGCCGGAATTCTGGCCTTTGCGTCCCTGGTAGCCCAGCGAAGGATTCTCCTTCAGTGGAAAGATACGAGGCCCCCAAGCGTGGAATCCTGGATCAGCGATATGGCGGTGTTTATTAAATTGGAGAGGGCGAAATGCGCCTTGAGAGGGTCAGTACAAGGGTTCTTTAGGCGGTGGCAACCGTTCTTAGACTTTCTGGCAGAACGACAGACATTGGTCAATGGCAGCAGCAGCTCGGGGGGGTGGGGGGGGGGGGGGTTACTTTATTTTTGTTTATGTTATTTACACTGGAAGGGTCTGAGGGGGTGTATACACATGTTGTCTTAAGTCGGGGTGTTAATGTTCATTTATTATTTAGGTACGGGGGGGGAGGGGTTTGGGGGGTTGCTTTTTTAGATTGTGTTTTGTACTTAACC
The DNA here is from genome assembly GCF_047496885.1 of Scyliorhinus torazame. Classification (NCBI taxonomy): domain Eukaryota; kingdom Metazoa; phylum Chordata; class Chondrichthyes; order Carcharhiniformes; family Scyliorhinidae; genus Scyliorhinus; species Scyliorhinus torazame. The sequence continues at coordinate 350,350,296 of NC_092707.1, forward strand.
CTGTTGGGTTCTTTTCTCTTTCTCATTTTGTTATTGATATTTTATGAAAACCTTTAATAAAAATTATTTAAAAAAAATAATAATAATACTCACTGCAGACAATTATCAACAAATTCATCATATGAACGTCACTATTTTTTCACGTGGTTTTTATTTCACAAAGCTACAAAGCATAGTTCACATGGCATGGAATACAATGGCAAAGCCATCTTGGCTCACCAGATAAGGCAACACACGTCCAGAAGCTCAGTAAGAGTACAAAGTACCATGGCTAATTCCTAAAGGGAAACACCGGGAGGGAATGTTGCATTTCTATTGAACCTTGATTAAGCCACACTCGGAGCTTCAATTCCAAGCTCTCAATTCCAAACTACAAAAACAAAATCACAACACTGGAGAAAATTCTGCTACCAGAATTGAGAGAATATAACTATTTGAATATATTTAAAAGAATGGGCCTTTTTAAGGAGAAAGCTAAAATTATACCAGGGGGGATGGGAAGAAACTATTTGCACCTGTGGGTGAATCGACTCCAGCACAAGAGAGCACAACCAGAAGATAATTTTTTACCAAGAGAGTAAGGTGAATATGGGACTCCCTGCCACATGGATAGCAGATGCATTTAAAAACAAGCTTGATGTCAAATGAGGAAGAAGGGGGTAGGATATACTCTTTTGATGGAATCGAAGGATAAAGCAGGGTAGGGAGGGATATTTAGAGTTAATGAAACGTTCAGTGGAGCATAACGAGTGGTACTGGCGCGGCACTGCAGAGCAGTAGTTAGCACTGTTGCCTCACGGCGCCGAGGACCCGGGATGATCCCGGCCCCGGGTCACTGTCCATGTGGAGGTTGCACATTTTCCCCGTGTCTGCATGGGTCTCACCCCCACAACCCAAGGATGTGCCGGCTAGGTGCATTGGCCATGCTAAATTGCTCCTTAATTGGAAAACAAAATCGGTAGCTTTAAATTTAAAAGAAACAAAATGTGGTACTGACCAGTTGGTCCAAACAGCCAATGTAGCTCTTTGTAGGTTAATATTTAAAATTCATCTTGAATGCTATGTAAACTAAGGGACATGCTTTACTGAAGTTTAAAAAAAGTCTAGAACATAATGAATATGGTAAAGGTACCGTAAAGTCGCCATAGTCCCAGATGGCCAGCGGCTGCTTTCCCCTATGAGGGAGAGAGCTGACTGGTGGTGATTTAACCTGAGGATCGCCATGCCTCAGGCGAGGAGCAAGGTTGAGAAGGCGGGGCCTAGGGGCAGTATGTGACGCAGTGGCTAGCACTGGGAATGCAGCGCTGAGGACCTGGGTTCGAATCCCAGTGCCGGGTCACTGTCCGTGTGGAGTTTGCACATTCTCCCCATATCTGCGTGGGTTTCACCCCACAACACAAAGATGTGCTGGTTAGGTGGATTGGCCACGCTAAATTGCCCCTTAATTGGAAAAGAAAAATAATTGGCTACTTTAAATTTATTTTTTAAAAAGAGAAGGCAGGTGAATCACCTCAGCTGGTAGGGGAATCAATGAATATGACAAAATATTTGACACCATATTTAGGTTACTTGGCAATTATCTGAGCTACAAAGTGAAATTCAATTTTGCTCCATGCTCAGACTTGTAACTATAAAAGACTCGATTTGAATACATTCTAACATATTGTTCTATATATTGTAATGAACCGTACAATTTGACAAAATGCAATCACCTGGAGAGCAATGGAAATAACTTCTGCAGCAGAATTCCTTTTTGTATTTTTTCCAATTAAGGGGCAATTTAGTGTGGCCAATCCACAAGTTGGGTTGTGGAGGTGAGACCCATGCAGGCACGGCGAGAATGTGCAAACTCCACGTGGACAGCGACCCAGGGCTGGGATTGAACCAGGGTCCTTGGCACCTTGAGGCAGCAATGCTAACCACTGCGCCATCCTGTCTCTCCAACAGCAGCAGAAGTAATGCTGTGACGTTTGGGTAATTGTAAGGTAAGGCAAGGGTAAGTCACAGAGTGACAGGTTGACATATTGTTAAGGATAAGGGAATGATCTTTCCAGTAGTTTTTTTTTGTATTGTAGGTTATCATCAACTGCCGAACGGGTAGAGGGCATCCTGAAGGGGGAGGGCAAAAAGGCAGAGGTCGTTGTACATATTGGTACTAACGACATAGGCAGGAAGGGGCATGAGGTCCTGCAGCAGGAGTTCAGGGAGCTAGGAAGAAAGTTAAAAGACAGGACCTCTAGGGTTGTAATCTCGGGATTACTCACTGTGCCACGTGCCAGTGAGGCTAGAAATAGGAAGATAGAGCAGCTAAACACGTGGCTAAACAGCTGGTGTAGGAGGGAGGGTTTCCGTTATCTGGACCACTGGGAGCTCTTCCGGGGCAGGTGTGACCTATATAAGAAGGACGGGTTGCATCTAAACTGGAGAGGCATAAATATCCTGGCCGTGAGGTTTGCTAGTGTCACACGGGAGGGTTTAAACTAGTATGGCAGGGGGGTGGGCACAGGAGCAATAGGTCAGAAGGTGAGAGCATTGAGGGAGAACTAGGGAATAGGGACAGTGGGGCTCTGAGGCAGAGCAGACAGGGAGAAGTTGCTGAACACAGCGGGTCTGGTGGCCTGAAGTGCATATGTTTTAATGCAAGAAGTATTACGGGTAAGGCAGATGAACTTGGAGCTTGGATTAGTACTTGGAACTATGATGTTGTTGCCATTACAGAGACCTGGTTGAGGGAAGGGCAGGATTGGCAGCTAAACATTCCAGGATTTAGATGTTTCAGGCGGGATAGAGGGGGATGTAAAAGGGGTGGCGGAGTTGCGCTACTGGTTAGGGAGAATATCACAGCTGTACTGCGGGAGGATCAGGAATAAGAAGGGTGCAGTCACAATGTTGGGAGTTTACTACAGGCCTCCCAACAGCCAGCGGGAGATAGAGGAGCAGATAGGTAGACAGATTTTGGAAAAGAGTAAAAACAACAGGGTTGTGGTGATGGGAGACTTCAACTTCCCCAATATTGACTGGGACTCACTTAGTGCCAGGGGCTAATGTGCTGTACATTTCTTTGTTCTTTGCCGCACAACCATTGTTCAGAGAAATAGCAGTTTCTCAGAGAGATATATATATATATATATATTGTTGGGGTTGGTTAGTGCAGTTGGCTGGACAGCTACTTCATGATGCAGAGCGACACCAACAATGTAGGATCAATTCCTGTGCTGGCTGAGATTATTCATGTAAGACCTGTCCTTCGCAAACTTGCCCTTCGCCTGAGGCCTGAGGAGTGGTGGTGGCCTTCAGGTTAAATCACCACCAGTCAGCTCGCAAAGGGGAGAGCAGCCTACTGTGCTCTGGGACTGTGGTGACATTTATATTAATTGCTATCATTCTTTATAAAGAAATTGGGAATATATTTATCAGTACTGGAATTAAAAGAAATTGCCTATTTAGCGCAACAGACAGGAATTCAGAGATTGTTCTGGAATCCCACCCGAGACGGATACACTGTTACATTCCTGGTGAAACATAATAACATCTTATTCATTCCAAAGGTTTAGCATAAAGAATGAGTGTTTTAGTAGAAAGGGGTTTATTTGGAAAGAATGTAATTGACATTTTTAACACAGACTAAGACTATTGAAAAGGTTTAGAAGGTTGACTGGAAATGGAGACCACCACATTTAATTTCAAACAAACAATTGATTGTATGTCTATGCAACTTTTGCCCTTACACTTAATTGATTTAACACCACGGAAATACACAGAACAATGTTCTTGCGCTACAAGAGATTGCACACCCAGGAGGCAAACATTTCGAATACCCAATACTTCACACTCAGCGTGTTACGTATAAAATAAACAGTGTCTCATCCTCATTCGCTTTTAATGTAACTCTAAAAATCAGCAAATGTCTCTGTTTTTGCAGGAGTCTGATATCATTACATTTCCATACATAATAATATCTCAGATTGAACAGCGCTGAGGACCTGGGTTCAATCGCGGCTCTGGGTCACTGTCCGTGTGGAGTTTGCACATTCTCCCCGCGTCTGCGTGGGTTTCGCCCCCATAACCCAAAGATGGGCAGGTTAGGTGGATTGGCCACGCTAAATTGTCCCTTAATTGGAAAAAAAATAATTGGGTAGTCTAAATTTTAAAAAAATATCTCGGATTGCTCTTCTGGAGCTCTGAAATGACATTAAGGCTAGCATTAGAAGTGTTCCTACGAGTTTGAGAGAGGCTATTTTGCGAAAAACACACAAGCCGACTTCAGGGCTTTGCAGTACCTGTCCCGCGTCCCCTCCCGTTTAGTAACTTATTTCTGTAACAGCTATGCTAACTAGACGTCTGCTGGTCAGATTTACTCTCTTTTTACACTGAAATTATATTTACTATTTTCCCACATGTTGATTCACTGGCCCAAGTACCCATTGGGCACTAAAGAATCCGTTCCGGTGCCACAGCGGGACCTCGGCAACAGGCACCCAGGTAACATGCAGTTGCTGCACCGAGGATAAGGGCTCAGTCAAGGGCCGAATACGACATTCTCTGTGCACCTTTCATAAATTCCATTTCGCCTGAAGAAAAAGGCTTTTGAAAACTGAGAAAACTCGGTTCAGTAAGTTGCACAGACATTTTTTTTCCAGATCATGCACACCCTCAAGCTCTCTGACCAGGCCAATGATGAAGGTGCACTCACTGCAACATGTTCTCTTGGGGTATTTTCATTTCTTCGGGGAGAACATTGGATATTTAGTTGATAAACTATGTAATGTGCATTTACAAATGGCAGAAATTCCCATGAACGGAAGGGATACCAGGTCACAGCAAAACCAGTCTTGGCGAGCGACTTTCCGACCTCTTCTCGGTAGCTGAACCCGCGATTGCCTTGATGGTGAGACAGGGTCCAAAGCGACAAGCTGCTGGAAGCTGGTGCTTGCAGCGTGCATGCTGCTTATTTCATCTCTCAAATCAAACAGTCTGCCTCCAATGCACAGGGACTGCCACACTGACCATACTTCCGGGAAATACCAAGCTCGGAAAGTGACATCCGCAAATGTCACTCAGAACAAGGTCAGGTTCCATCGGTGCAAAGCAGCTGGTGCCACCGCTGTCCATCACATTGTTCATATGGATTGTTCTTGCCGCTCTTTGGAATTTCTGCACGTCCGTGTGCACAATTATTCTCAAGGTCTAACCCTCACTGTGGTCCGAAGTGCCCACGTTTAGACCAAGCCAGTCCCTTTGTCAACCCTGACGGATTGTGGAAGATCCTCCTCAAATTCGGTTCTTGGTCACCATTCTCCCCCCAGCTCCACGATGACATGCGAGCCCCGATCCTCACCAACTGAACCGCTGCAGACCCAATAGAGTGCAAACCGGGGAGGGGTTGGTGGGATGGGGGAATGAAGAGGGAGGGGCCAGAGGGCGAGGGGACGAGGAGGGGTGCGGGAGAGAGAGAGGGCCTTGGGAGAGGGGGGTACGTGGGGGAGGGGGTACGTGGGGGGGAGGGGGTACGTGGGGGGGAGGGGGTACGTGGGGGGAAGGGGGTACGTGGGGGGAAGGGGGTACGTGGGGGGAAGGGGGTACGTGGGGGGAAGGGGGTACGTGGGGGGAAGGGGGTACGTGGGGGGGGGGGAAGGGGGTACGTGGGGGAGAGAGGGGGTACGTGGGGGAGAGGGGGGGTACGTGGGGGAGAGGGGGGTACGTGGGGGAGAGGGGGGTACGTGGGGGAGAGGGATGGTACGTGGGGGAGAGGGGGGTACGTGGGGAGAGGGGGGTACGTGGGGGAGAGGGGGGTACGTGGGGGAGAGGGATGGTACGTGGTGGAGAGGGGGGTACGTGGGGGAGAGGGGGGTACGTGGGGGAGAGGGGGGTACGTGGGGGGGAGGGGGGTACGTGGGGGGGAGGGGGGTACGTGGGGGGGAGGGGGGTATGTGGGGGGGAGGGGGGTATGTGGGGGGGTACGTGGGGGGAGGGGGGTACGTGGGGGGAGGGGGGTATGTGGGGGGAGGGGAGTACGTGGTATGTGGGAAAAGGGGGGCGTGGGAAAGGGGGCGCGGGACGGGGGGGCGCGGGACGGGGGGGGCCGCGGGACAGGGGGGGGCCGCGGGACAGGGGGGGCCGCGGGACAGGGGGGGGCGCGGGACAGGGGGGGGGCGCGGGACAGGGGGGGGGCGCGGGACAGGGGGGGGCGCGGGACAGGGGGGGGCCGCGGGACAGGGGGGGGGCGCGGGACAGGGGGGGGCGCGGGACAGGGGGGGGGCGGGACAGGGGGGGGGGACAGGGGGGGGGCGCGGGACAGAGGGATAAAGGAGGGGGACTGGCGGCAGGGATAAGAGTGAGAGAGGTTTGGTGAGTGCAGAGAGCGGCAGGGGAAGGTGAGGGGAGAGGCAGAGGTAATGAGGAGGGGGTATGGGTGGAGGAGGTATGGAGATGGGGTGGAGTCAGGAGCTATGGTTGGGAAAGAAGGGAGAGGAGAGTCAGGGACTGGGGTGTTAGGGGTCAGGTGGAGGGTGAGGGCAGTCAGTAAGTGGGGAGGGGGAATCGGGGATGGGAGTCGGGGTGTGGGGAATCGGGGTAGGGAGAGGACCCAGGGGTGCTGTCGGGGCGTGAGGGCGAGGAGAGAGTGTGGGAGACAAGGGTGGGGAAGGAGAGATGGGGGGGTGGGGAGGGGAGATGGGGGGGTGGGGGAGGGGAGACCGGGGGTGGGGGAGGGGAGATGGGGGTGGGGAGGGGAGACGGGGGGTGGGGGTGTGGGAGGAGAGACGGGGGGTGGGGGAGGGGAGATGGGGGGGTGGGGGAGTGGAGACGGGGGGTGGGGTGGGGGAGGGGAGACGGGGGGTGGGGGAGGGTAGACGGGGGGGGTGGGGGAGGGTAGACGGGGTGGGGGAGGGTAGACCGGGGGGTGGGGGAGGGTAGACGGGGGGGGGTGAGGGTAGACGGGGGGGGGGTGAGGGTAGACGGGGGGGTGGGGGAGGGAAGACGGGGGGGTGGGGGAGGGAAGACGGGGGGGTGGGGGAGGGAAGACGGGGGGGTGGTGGGGGAGGGGAGACGGGGGGGTGGGGAGGGGAGACGGGGTGGGGGGTGGGGGAGGGGAGACGGGGTGGGGGGTGGGGGGTGGGGGAGGGGAGACGGGGTGGGGGGTGGGGGAGGGGAGACGGGGTGCGGGGTGGGGGAGGGGAGACGGGGTGGGGAGGGGAGACGGGGGGGGGACGGGGGGGGACGGGGTGGGGGAGGGTAGACGGGGTGGGGGAGGGTAGACGGGGGGTGGGGGAGGGTAGACGGGGTGGGGGAGGTTAGACGGGGGTGGGGGAGGGTAGACGGGGGTGGGGAGGATAGGCGGGGGTGGGGGAGGGTAGGCGGCTGGGGGAGGGTAGGCGGCTGGGGGAGGGGAGGCGGCTGGGGGAGGGAGGCGGCTGGGGGAGGGGAGGCGGCTGGGGGAGGGGAGGCGGCTGGGGGAGGGGAGGCGGCTGGGGGAGGGGAGGCGGCTGGGGGAGGGGAGGCGGCTGGGGGAGGGGAGGCGGCTGGGGGAGGGGAGGCGGCTGGGGAAGGGGAGGTGGCTGGGGAAGGGGAGGCGGCTGGGGAAGGGGAGGCGGGGGGTGGGGGAGGGTAGACGGGGGGTGGGGGAGGGTAGACGGGTTTGGGGGAGGGTAGACGGGGGTGGGGGAGGGTAGACGGGGGGGGGAGGGTAGACGGGGGGGGGAGGGTGGGAGGTTAGACGGGTGTGGGGAGGGTAAACGGGGGTGGGGGAGGGTAAACGGGGGGGGGTGGGGGAGGGTAGACGGGTGGTGGGGGAGGGTAGACGGGTGGTGGGGGAGGGTAGGCGGGGGTGGGGGTGGGGAGACAGGGCGGGTTGGGGGAGGGGAGACGGGGGGGTGGGAAGGGGAGACGGGGGTGTGGGAGGGGAGACGGGGGGGGTGGGAAGGGGAGACGGGTGGCGAGGGAGAGGAGACAGGGGGGGAGGGGAGACAGGGGTGGGGGTGGGGAGACGGGGGGGGGCGAGGGGGGCGGCTGGGGGAGGGGGGGCGGCTGGGGGAGGGGGGGCGGCTGGGGGAGGGGGGGCGGCTGGGGGAGGGGGGGCGGCTGGGGGAGGGGAGGCGGCTGGGGAAGGGGAGGCGGCTGGGGAAGGGGAGGCGGCTGGGGAAGGGAGGCGGGGGGTGGGGGAGGGTAGACGGGGGGTGGGGGAGGGTAGACGGGTGTGGGGGAGGGTAGACGGGGGTGGGGGAGGGTAGACGGGGGGGGGAGGGTGGGAGGTTAGACGGGTGTGGGGAGGGTAAACGGGGGTGGGGGAGGGTAAACGGGGGGGGTGGGGGAGGGTAGACGGGTGGTGGGGGAGGGTAGACGGGTGGTGGGGGAGGGTAGGCGGGGGTGGGGGTGGGGAGACAGGGGGGGTTGGGGGAGGGGAGACGGGGGGGTGGGAAGGGGAGATGGGGGGGGTGGGAAGGGGAGACGGGTGGCGAGGGAGAGGAGACGGGGGGGGAGGGGAGACAGGGGTGGGGGTGGGGAGACGGGGGGGGGGAGGGGGGCGCGGTGGGGGAGGGGGGAGCGGCTGGGGGAGGGGGGGCGGCTGGGGGAGGGGGGGGCGGCTGGGGGAGGGGGGGGCGGCTGGGGGAGGGGGGGGCGGCTGGGGGGCAGGGGGGGCGGCTGGGGGAGGGGGGGGCGGCTGGGGGAGGGGGGGGCGGCTGGGGGAGGGGGGGGCGGCTGGGGGAGGGGGGGGCGGCTGGGGGAGGGGGGGGCGGCTGGGGGAGGGGGGGGCGGGCTGGGGGAGGGGGGGGCGGCTGGGGGAGGGGGGGGCGGCTGGGGGAGGGGGGGGCGGCTGGGGGAGGGGGGGGCGGCTGGGGGAGGGGGGGGCGGGCTGGGGGAGGGGGGGGGCGGCTGGGGGAGGGGGGGGCGGCTGGGGGAGGGGGGGGCGGCTGGGGGAGGGGGGGGCGGCTGGGGGAGGGGGGGGCGGCTGGGGGAGGGGGGGGCGGCTGGGGAGGGGGGGGCGGCTGGGGGAGGGGGGGGCGGCTGGGGAGGGGGGGGCGGCTGGGGGAGGGGGGGGCGGCTGGGGGAGGGGGGGCGGCTGGGGGAGGGGAGGCGGCTGGGGGAGGGGAGGCGGCTGGGGGAGGGGAGGCGGCTGGGGGAGGGGAGGCGGCTGGGGGAGGGGAGGCGGCTGGGGGAGGGGAGGCGGCTGGGGAGGGGAGGCGGCTGGGGGAGGAGAGGCGGCTGGGGAGGGGAGGCGGCTGGGGAGGGGAGGCGGCTGGGGAGGGGAGGCGGCTGGGGGAGGGGAGGCGGCTGGGGGAGGGGAGGCGGCTGGGGGAGGGGAGGCGGCTGGGGGAGGGGGAGGCGGCTGGGGGAGGGGAGGCGGCTGGGGGAGGGGAGGCGGCTGGGGGAGGGGAGGCGGCTGGGGGAGGGGAGGCGGTGGGGGAGGGGAGGCGGCTGGGGGAGGGGAGGCGGCTGGGGGAGGGAGGCGGCTGGGGGAGGGGAGGCGGCTGGGGGAGGGGAGGCGGCTGGGGGAGGGGAGGCGGCTGGGGGAGGGGAGGCGGCTGGGGGAGGGGGAGGCGGCTGGGGGAGGGGAGGCGGCTGGGGGAGGGGAGGCGGCTGGGGGAGGGGAGGCGGCTGGGGGAGGGGAGGCGGCTGGGGGAGGGGAGGCGGCTGGGGGAGGGAGGCGGCTGGGGGAGGGGAGGCGGTGGGGGAGGGGAGGCGGCTGGGGGAGGGGAGGCGGCTGGGGGGAGGGGAGGCGGCTGGGGGAGGGGAGGCGGCTGGGGGAGGGAGGCGGCTGGGGGAGGGGAGGCGGCTGGGGGAGGGGAGGCGGCTGGGGGAGGGGAGGCGGCTGGGGGAGGGGAGGCGGCTGGGGGAGGGAGGCGGCTGGGGGAGGGGAGGCGGCTGGGGGAGGGGAGGCGGCTGGGGGAGGGGAGGCGGCTGGGGGAGGGGAGGCGGCTGGGGGAGGGGAGGCGGCTGGGGGAGGGGAGGCGGCTGGGGGAGGGGAGGCGGCTGGGGGAGGGGAGGCGGCTGGGAGAGGGGAGACGGCTGGGGGAGGGGAGACGGCTGGGGGAAGGGAGACGGCTGGGGGAGGGGAGACGGCTGGGGGAGGGGAGACGGCTGGGGGAGGGGAGACGGCTGGGGGAGGGGAGACGGCTGGGGGAGGGGAGGACGGCTGGGGGAGGGAGACGGCTGGGGGAGGGGAGACGGCTGGGGGAGGGGAGACGGCTGGGGGAGGGAGACGGCTGGGGGAGGGGGACTATATACAGTCCGATCCCCCTTCTTTGCAATTAAACAAAATTAAACTCATGTAACAATCGCTGCTAAAAATAAACCAAGTACCTCTTTACCTTTATTAGGACTAAGTAGAAATGTGATGCTGCTGTTTTAACAATTTGTACTGTATATAAGTTCTTTGATATCCACCAGCAGCATGAGAGTAGCTTAAATAACGTTAACTAGAGATCAACTGTGTGGATAAATTAAATGTTTTCTAGAGACCTGACTAGGAGGGTAGCCTTGTGGATAGCACAATTGCTTCACAGCTCCAGGTTCCCAGGTTCGATTCCGGCTTGGGTCACTGTCTGTGCAGAGTCTGCACATCCTCCCCGTGTGTGCGTGGGTTTCCTCCGGGTGCTCGCGTTTCCTCCCACAGTCCAAAGATGTGCAGGTTAGGTGGATTGGCCATGCTAAAATTCCCCTTAGTGTCGGGTGGGGTTACTGGATTATGGGGATAGGGTGCAGGTGTTGACCTTGGGTAGGGTGCTCTTTCCAAGAGCCGGTGCAGACTCGATGGGCGAATGGCCTCCTTCTGCACTGTAAATTCTATGATAATCTATGAACTGTTAAAGATGAATTAATTTATGTATTAATGAAATATTAGGTAAATGTCCCAAACCATAAGATAGAGAAGAACCTTGCCTTGACCAAGGGTGACCACTCCACCAAGGATGTAACAGGGATCGATAGTGTGATCCACCACGCTTCGCGTTCAGGATCAAGAGGATGGAATGTAGCCATCTAAGATGGCCACCTGCAAAGGACCATGGGAATTATGGCCAACCGGGACTCAGACAGATAGAGAGCCTATGTGTATCTGAAACACAGGTACACCAGACCTGATCGAAAACCCCACTCTTTTGCATTTTAATGGCCCATTTTCCCAGGACAACAGAACGCCAGTCAAGCAACTGGTACAGCCACAGACTGATCGGCGCCACTCCCCTTACTCAGAACGCCCAACCTGCCCAAGGTCAATGGCCGCTAAGGACCCGCCCAGCCACCAAGGCACACGCCTTTATTGGCCGAAATCGAAGACAGTGATCAGAACCCTGTCGAATGATTGGGTCCAAGGTTAAGGACCGCCCCAAAGAGCGCAAAATCCCAGAGGGATAAAAGAGGACACAGCCATGTGTTCTGTCTCTTTTGGATCCGGGCCTGTGCCAACCCCAATTACAGCAGGAACCAGCCAGCTAAGTTCAAGACCAATGATCACGACCTGACGGATGAGCCCAGCAGAGACCGAGCCACTTTCTTCGATCCAGCCAAGTGAAATCCAGATAAAGAACTTATCCATTTGCACAGTGCGATCGCCGTGAAGTTAAGTACAGGTTGTTGTAGCTGATAGGTGTAGTTTGACCTGTAGTAGATATTGTGTTTGCATGTTGAGATAATTCTTGTAGATGAAAATAAACGATCTTTTGAACAAATTAACTGGTTGTGTGGTCATTTGATAGATATAAGGGAAGGCTTGTGGTTCACCAAGATAAATAGAAATACCCACAGTACTGGCGACGCTGTTGGGACGGAAAAAACACAACCAGAGGGTAGAGGTGGGGAGTCAGACGGCATATAAGGATAGTCAGCGTGGGGTTGGTCAGGGAGATCATGGTCGGGCGGGAGACGCGGGTCGGGCGGGAGACGCGGGTCGGCCGGAGACGCGGGTCGGGCCGGGAGAGGGGGTCGGGCGGGAGAGGCGGGTCGGGCCGGGAGAGGCGGGTCGGGCCGGGAGAGGTGGGTCGGGCCGGGAGAGGCGGGTCGGGCCGGGAGAGGCGGGTCGGGCCGGGAGAGGCGGGTCGGGCCGGGAGAGGCGGGTCGGGCCGGGAGAGGCGGGTCGGGCGGGAGAGGCGGGTCGGGCCGGGAGAGGCGGGTCGGGCCGGGAGAGGCGGGTCGGGCCGGGAGAGGCGAGGCGGGTCGGGCCGGGAGAGGCGGGTCGGGCCGGGAGCGGGTCGGGCCGGGAGACGCGGGTCGGGCCGGGAGACGCGGGTCGGGCCGGGAGACGCGGGTCGGGCCGGGAGACGCGGGTCGGGGCCGGGAGACGCGGGTCGGGCCGGGAGACGCGGGTCGGGCCGGAGACGCGGGTCGGGCCGGGAGACGCGGGTCGGGCCGGGAGACGCGGGTCGGGCCGGGAGACGCGGGTCGGGCCGGGAGACGCGGGTCGGGCCGGGAGACGCGGGTCGGGCCGGGAGACGCGGGTCGGGCCGGGAGCCGCGGGTCGGGCGGGAGCCGCGGGTCGGGCCGGGAGCCGTGGGTTGGGCGGGGAGCCGCGAGTAGGGCGGGGCGCCGTGGGTAGGTCGGGGAGCCGCGGGTAGGATGAGGAGTCGCGGGCAGGATGGGGAGCCGCGGGCAGGATGGGGAGTCGCGGGCAGGATGGGGAGTCGCGGGCAGGATGGGGAGTCGCGGGGGGGGGGGGGGGGGGGGGGGAGTCGGGGGGGGGGGGGAAATCACGGGTGAGGGGAGGTGTGGGTTTGAGTTGGGGTTGGGAGGCTGGGACAGGGAGAATAGAGTCAACATGTGGGGACTAGGGGAGGGAGTCACAGAATGCCTACAGTGCAGAAGGTAATCCGGCCCTTGGGTCTGCATCGACCCTTCGAATGAGCACTACCCACTCCCTGGGCTGGGGTGTCGGGGGGGGCTGGGGTGTCGGGGGGGGCTGGGGTGTCGGGGGGGCTTGGGTGTCGGGGGGGGCTTGGGTGTCGGGGGGGGGCTTGGTGTCGGGGGGGGCTTGGTGTCGGGGGGGGGCTTGGGTGTCGGGGGGGGGCTTGGTGTCGGGGGGGGCTTGGGTGTCGGGGGGGGCTTGGGTGTCGGGGGGGGCTTGGGTGTCGGGGGGGGGGCTTGGGTGTCGGGGGGGGGCTTGGGTGTCGGGGGGGGGCTTGGGTGTCGGGGGGGGGGCTTGGGTGTCGGGGGGGGCTTGGGTGTCGGGGGGGGGCTTGGGTGTCGGGGGGGGGCTTGGGTGTCGGGGGGGGCTTGGGTGTCGGGGGGGGGCTTGGGTGTCGGGGGGGGCTTGGGTGTCGGGGGGGGCTTGGGTGTCGGGGGGGGGCTTGGGTGTCGGGGGGGGCTTGGGTGTCGGGGGGGGCTTGGGTGTCGGGGGGGGCTTGGGTGTCGGGGGGGGGCTTGGGTGTCGGGGGGGGGCTTGGGTGTCGGGGGGGGCTTGGGTGTCGGGGGGGGGCTTGGGTGTCGGGGGGGGGCTTGGGTGTCGGGGGGGGGCTTGGGTGTCGGGGGGGGGCTTGGGTGTCGGGGGGGGGCTTGGGTGTCGGGGGGGGGCTTGGGTGTCGGGGGGGGGCTTGGGTGTCGGGGGGGGCTTGGGTGTCGGGGGGGGCTTGGGTGTCGGGGGGGGCTTGGGTGTCGGGGGGGGCTTGGGTGTCGGGGGGGGCTTGGGTGTCGGGGGGGGCTTGGGTGTCGGGGGGGGCTTGGGTGTCGGGGGGGGCTTGGGTGTCGGGGGGGGGCTTGGGTGTCGGGGGGGGCTTGGGTGTCGGGGGGGGCTTGGGTGTCGGGGGGGGCTTGGGTGTCGGGGGGGGCTTGGGTGTCGGGGGGGGCTTGGGTGTCGGGGGGGGCTTGGGTGTCGGGGGGGCTTGGGTGTCGGGGGGGGCTTGGTGTCGGGGGGGGCTTGGGTGTCGGGGGGGGCTTGGGTGTCGGGGGGGGCTTGGGTGTCGGGGGGGGCTTGGGTGTCGGGGGGGGCTTGGGTGTCGGGGGGGGCTTGGGTGTCGGGGGGGGCTTGGGTGTCGGGGGGGCTTGGGTGTCGGGGGGGGCTTGGGTGTCGGGGGGGGCTTGGGTGTCGGGGGGGGCTTGGGTGTCGGGGGGGGCTTGGGTGTCGGGGGGGGCTTGGGTGTCGGGGGGGGCTTGGGTGTCGGGGGGGCTTGGGTGTCGGGGGGGGCTTGGGTGTCGGGGGGGGCTTGGGTGTCGGGGGGGCTTGGGTGTCGGGGGGGGCTTGGGTGTCGGGGGGGGCTTGGGTGTCGGGGGGGGCTTGGGTGTCGGGGGGGGCTTGGGTGTCGGGGGGGGCTTGGGTGTCGGGGGGGGCTTGGGTGTCGGGGGGGGCTTGGGTGTCGGGGGGGCTTGGGTGTCGGGGGGGCTTGGGTGTCGGGGGGGGCTTGGGTGTCGGGGGGGCTTGGTGTCGGGGGGGGCTTGGGTGTCGGGGGGGGCTTGGGTGTCGGGGGGGGCTTGGGTGTCGGGGGGGGCTTGGGTGTCGGGGGGGGCTTGGGTGTCGGGGGGGGCTTGGGTGTCGGGGGGGGCTTGGTGTCGGGGGGGCTTGGGTGTCGGGGGGGCTTGGGTGTCGGGGGGGGCTTGGGTGTCGGGGGGGGCTTGGGTGTCGGGGGGGGCTTTGGGTGTCGGGGGGGGCTTGGGTGTCGGGGGGGGCTTGGGTGTCGGGGGGGCTTGGGTGTCGGGGGGGGCTTGGGTGTCGGGGGGGGGCTTGGTGTCGGGGGGGGCTTGGGTGTCGGGGGGGGCTTGGGTGTCGGGGGGGGGCTTGGGTGTCGGGGGGGGGCTTGGGTGTCGGGGGGGGGCTTGGGTGTCGGGGGGGGCTTGGGTGTCGGGGGGGGGCTTGGGTGTCGGGGGGGGCTTGGGTGTCGGGGGGGGCTTGGGTGTCGGGGGGGCTAGGGTGTCGGGGGGGGCTAGGGTGTCGGGGGGGCTTGGGTGTCGGGGGGGGCTTGGCTGTCGGGGGGGGCTTGGGTGTCGGGGGGGGCTTGGGTGTCGGGGGGGGCTTGGGTGTCGGGGGGGGCTTGGGTGTCGGGGGGGGCTTGGGTGTCGGGGGGGGCTTGGTGTCGGGGGGGGCTTGGGTGTCGGGGGGGGCTTGGGTGTCGGGGGGGGCTTGGTGTCGGGGGGGGCTTGGGTGTCGGGGGGGGCTTGGGTGTCGGGGGGGGCTTGGGTGTCGGGGGGGGGCTGGGGTGTCGGGGGGGGGCTGGGGTGTCGGGGGGGCTGGGTGTCAGGGGGGGGGGCTGGGGTGTCAGGGGGGGGGGTGTCGGGGGTTGGCGAGTCCGGGGCTGGAGAGTCAGAGGGTGGGGGAGCGGGGGGGGGGGGGAGGACAGGGAGGGGGGGCCAGGGAGGGGGGAGCGGGGGCCAGGGAGGGGGGGGGGGGAGGGGGCCGGGGTTGGGGGCCAGGGGTGAGAGAGGGGTGAGGGGTGCCAGGGAGGGGAGGGAAGGGGGCCATGGAGGGGAGGGAGGGAGGGGGCCAGTGAGGTGGGGGGAGGGGGGTGGAGAGGGGCCAGGGAGGAGGGGGGGGGTGAGAAGAGGGGGGGGGGCAGGGATGAGAGGGGGGCAGGGAGTGGGGGGTGGGGGGGGCGGGGGAGAGGGGTGGGCAGGGAGTGGGGGAGAGGGGGGTGGGGGGGTGGGGGAGAGGGGAGGAGAGAGGGGGCGGGGGTGAGAGAGGGGTGGGGGAGAGAGGGGTGGGGGAGAGCGGGGGGGGGAAAGAGTGGGGGGGGAAAGAGTGGGGGGGGAAAGAGTGGGGGGGAAAGAGTGGGGGGGGAAAGAGTGGGGGGGGAAAGAGTGGGGGGGGAAAGAGTGGGGGGGGAAGAGTGGGGGGGGGAAAGAGTGGGGGGGGGGAAAGAGTGGGGGGGGGGAAAGAGTGGGGGGGGAGAAAGAGTGGGGGGGGAGAAAGAGTGGGGGGGGAGAAAGAGTGGGGGGGGGAAAGAGTGGGGGGGGGGAAAGAGTGGGGGGGGGGAAAGAGTGGGGGGGGGAAAGAGTGGGGGGGGGAAAGAGTGGGGGGGGGAAAGAGTGGGGGGGGGGAAAGAGTGGGGGGGGGAAAGAGTGGGGGGGGGGAAAGAGTGGGGGGGGGAAAGAGTGGGGGGGGGAAAGAGTGGGGGGGGGAAAGAGTGGGGGGGGGAAAGAGTGGGGGGGGGAAAGAGTGGGGGGGGAAAGAGTGGGGGGGGGAAAGAGTGGGGGGGGAAAGAGTGGGGGGGGAAAGAGTGGGGGGGGGAAGAGTGGGGGGGGAAGAGTGGGGGGGGAAGAGTGGGGGGGGGAAGAGTGGGGGGGGGAAGAGTGGGGGGGGGAAGAGTGGGGGGGGAAGAGTGGGGGGGGGAAAGAGTGGGGGGGGAAAGAGTGGGGGGGGAAAGAGTGGGGGGGGAAAGAGTGGGGGGGGAAAGAGTGGGGGGGGAAAGAGTGGGGGGGGAAAGAGTGGGGGGGGAAAGAGTGGGGGGGGAAAGAGTGGGGGGGAAAGAGTGGGGGGGAAAGAGTGGGGGGGAAAGAGTGGGGGGGAAAGAGTGGGGGGGAAAGAGTGGGGGGAAAGAGTGGGGGGGAAAGAGTGGGGGGGAAAGAGTGGGGGGGGAAAGAGTGGGGGGGAAAGAGTGGGGGGGGAAAGAGTGGGGGGGGAAAGAGTGGGGGGGGAAAGAGTGTGGGGGGAAGAGTGGGGGGGAAGAGTGGGGGGGGAAGAGTGGGGGGGGAAGAGTGGGGGGGGAAGAGTGGGGGGGGAAGAGTGGGGGGGAAAGAGTGGGGGGGAAAGAGTGGGGGGGGGAAGAGTGGGGGGGGGAAGAGCCAGGGAGGGGGGGGGAAGAGCCAGGGAGGGGGGGGGGGAAGAGCCAGGGAGGGGGGGGAGCCAGGGAGGGTGGGGAGCCAGGGAGGGGTGGGGAGCCAGGGAGGGGTGGGGAGCCAGGGAGGGATGGGGAGCCAGGGAGGGGTGGGGAGCCAGGGAGGGGTGGGGAGCAGGGAGGGGTGGGGAGACCAGGGAGGGGTGGGGAGAGCCAGGGAGGGGTGGGGAGCCAGGGAGGGGTGGGGAGCCAGGGAGGGGTGGGGAGCCAGGGAGGGGTGGGGAGCCAGGGAGGGGTGGGGAGCCAGGGAGGGGTGGGGAGCCAGGGAGGGGTGGGGAGCCAGGGAGGGGTGGGGAGCCAGGGAGGGTGGGGAGCCAGGGAGGGGTGGGGAGCCAGGGAGGGGTGGGGGGGGTGGGGAGCCAGGGAGGGGTGGGGGGGTGGGGAGCCAGGGAGGGGTGGGGGGGTGGGGAGCCAGGGAGGGGTGGGGGGGTGGGGAGCCAGGGAGGGGTGGGGGGTGGGGAGCCAGGAGGGGTGGGGGGGTGGGAGCCAGGAGGGGTGGGGGGGTGGGGAGCCAGGGAGGGGTGGGGGGTGGGGAGCCAGGGAGGGGTGGGGGGGTGGGGAGCCAGGGAGGGGTGGGGGGGGTGGGGAGCCAGGGAGGGGTGGGGGGGTGGGGAGCCAGGGAGGGGTGGGGGGGTGGGGAGCCAGGGAGGGGTGGGGGGGTGGGGAGCCAGGGAGGGGTGGGGGGGTGGGGAGCCAGGGAGGGGTGGGGGGGTGGGGAGCCAGGGAGGGGTGGGGGGGGGGGGAGCCAGGGAGGGGTGGCGGGGGGGGGGGAGCCAGGGAGGGGTGGCGGGGGGTGGGGAGCCAGGGAGGGGTGGGGGGGGTGGGGAGCCAGGGAGGGGTGGGGGGGGTGGGGAGCCAGGGAGGGGTGGGGAGCCAGGGAGGGGTGGGGGGGAGCCAGGGAGGGGGGGGGTGGGGAGCCAGGGAGGGGGGGGGGGGTTGGGGAGCCAGGGAGGGGGGGGGGTTGGGGAGCCAGGGAGGGGGGGGGGTTGGGGAGCCAGGGAGGGGGGGGGGGTGGGGAGCCAGGGAGGGGTGGGTGGGGAGCCAGGGAGGGGGGGGGTGGGGAGCCAGGGAGGGGGGGGGTGGGGTTGGGGAGCCAGGGAGGGGGGGGGGGTTGGGGAGCCAGGGAGGGGGGGGTTGGGAGCCGGGGGGGGGGGGGTTGGGGAGCCAGGGGGGGGGGGGGTTGGGGAGCCAGGGAGGGGGGGGGGGGGGGTTGGGGAGCCAGGGAGGGGGGGGTTGGGGAGCCAGGGAGGGAGGGAGGGGGGGTTGGGGAGCCAGGGAGGGAGGGAGGGGGGGAGGAGGAGCCAGGGAGGGGGGGGGAGCCAGGGAGGGGGGGGGAGCCAGGGAGGGGGTTGGGGAGCCAGGGAGGGGGGGGGGGTTGGGGAGCCAGGGAGGGGGGGGGGTTGGGGAGCCAGGGAGGGTGAGGGGGCTGGGGGTTGGGGAGCCAGGGAGGGGGAGGGGTTGGGGAGCCAGGGGGGGAGGGGGGGGGGTTGGGGAGCCAGGGAGGGGGAGGGGGAGGGGGAGGGGGGAGGGGGGAGGGGGGAGGGGGGAGGGGGGAGGGGGGGGAGGGGGGGTTGGGGAGCCAGGGAGGGGGGGGGGTTGGGGAGCCAGGGAGGTGGGGGGGGTTGGGGAGCCAGGGGGGGGGGGGTTGGGAGCCAGGGAGGGGGAGGGGGGGGGTTGGGGAGCCAGGGAGGGGGAGGGGGGGGGGTTGGGGAGCCAGGGAGGGGGAGGGGGGGGGTTTGGGGAGCCAGGGAGGGGGGGGGGGGTTGGGAGCCAGGGAGGGGGGGGGGGTTGGGGAGCCAGGGGGGGGGGGAGGTTGGGGAGCCAGGGGGGGGGGGGGGTTGGGGGGGGGGGGGGTGGGGGTGGTGGGGGTGGGTGGGGGGGAGCCGGGGGGGGGGTGGGTGGGGGTGGGGGGAGCCGGGGGGGGGGAAGGGGAGGCGGGGGGGGGTGGGGGAGCCGGGGGTGGGGGTGGGGGAGCCGGGTGGGGGGGGGAGCTGGGGGGGGGGGAGCCAGGGAGTGGGGGGGGTAGCCAGGGAGTTGGCGGGGGGGGGAGGGGAGCCAGGGAGGGGAGGCAGGGAGTGGTGGTGGGGGAGGGGAGCCAGGGAGTGGGGGGTGGGGAGCCAGGGAGTGGGGGGTGGGGAGCCGGGGGGGTGGGGAGCCAGGGAGTGGGGGAGGGGAGGCAGGGCGTGGGGGTTGGGAGCCAGGGAGTGGGGGAAGGGAGCCAGGGAGTGGGGGAGGGGAGCCAGGGAGTGGGGAGGGGAGCCAGGGAGTGGGAGCCAAGGAGTGGGGGGTATGGAGTGGGTGGTGGGGAGCCAGGGAGGGGGTTTGGGGAGCCAGGGAAGGGGGGGGGGGTTGGGGAGCCAGGGAGGGGTGGGGGGGGAAGCCAGGGAGGGGTGGGGAGCCAGGGAGGGGGGGGGGGGTTGGGGAGCCAGGGAGGGGGGGGGGGGTTGGGGAGCCAGGGGGGGGGGAGGTTGGGGAGCCAGGGGGGGGGGGGGGGGGGTTGGGGGGGGGGGGGGTGGGGGTGGGTGGGGGGGAGCCGGGGGGGGGTGGGTGGGGGTGGGGGAGCCGGGGGGGGGAAGGGGGAGGCGGGGGGGGGTGGGGGAGCCGGGGGTGGGGGTGGGGGAGCCGGGTGGGGGGGGAGCCGGGGGGGGGGGAGCCAGGGAGTGGGGGGGGTAGCCAGGGAGTTGGCGGGGGGGGGAGGGGAGCCAGGGAGGGGAGGCAGGGAGTGGTGGTGGGGGAGGGGAGCCAGGGAGTGGGGGGTGGGGAGCCAGGGAGTGGGGGGTGGGGAGCCGGGGGTGGGGAGCCAGGGAGTGGGGGAGGGGAGGCAGGGCGTGGGGGTTGGGAGCCAGGGAGTGGGGGAAGGGAGCCAGGGAGTGGGGGAGGGGAGCCAGGAGTGGGGGAGGGGAGCCAGGGAGTGGGGGAGGGGAGCCAGGGAGTGGGAGCCAAGGAGTGGGGGGTATGGAGTGGGTGGTGGGGAGCCAGGGAGGGGTTTGGGGAGCCAGGGAAGGGGGGGGGGGGTGGGGAGCCAGGGAGGGGTGGGGGGGGAAGCCAGGGAGGGGTGGGGAGCCAGGGAGGGGTGGGGGGAGGGGTGGGGAGCCAGGGAGGGGTGGGGGGGGGGGGTGGGGAGCCAGGGAGGGGTGGGGGGGGGAGCCAGGGAGGGGTGGGGGGGGTGGGGAGCCAGGGAGGGGTGGGGGGGGTGGGGAGCCAGGGAGGGGTGGGGGGGGTGGGGAGCCAGGGAGGGGTGGGGGGGGTGGGGAGCCAGGGAGGGGTGGGGGGGGGGGGGAGCAGGGAGGGGATTGGGGGGGGTGGGGAGCCAGGGAGGGGATTGGGGGGGGGTGGGGAGCCAGGGAGGGGATTGGGGGGGTGGGGAGCCAGGGAGGGATTGGGGGGGGGGGGGTGGGGAGCCAGGGAGGGGATGGGGGGGGGGTGGGGAGCCAGGAGGGGATGGGGGGGGGTGGGGAGCCAGGGAGGGGATGGGGTGGGGGGAGCCAGGGAGGGGATGGGGGGGGGTGGGGAGCCAGGGAGGGGATGGGGGGGGTGGGGAGCCAGGGAGGGGATGGGGGGGGGTGGGGAGCCAGGAGGGGATGGGGGGGGGGGTGGGGTGGGGGTGTGGGTGGGGTGTGGGTGGGGTGGGGGTGTGGGTGGGGGGGGTGGGGGTGGGGGGGGGGGTGGGGGTGGGGGTGGGTTGGGGTGGGCGGGGGTGGGGTGGGTGGGGGTGGGTGGGGGTGGGTGGGGGGAGCCGGGGTGGGGGGGGGGGAGCCGGGGGGGGGGGAGCCGGGGGGGGGGGGGTTGGGGTGGGTGGGTGGGGGGGGGGGGGGGTGGGGGGGGGTGGGTGGGGGGAGCCGGGGTGGGGGGGGAGTCGGGGTGGGGGGGGAGTCGGGGGGGGGGGGAGGGGAGCCAGGGAGGGGTGGGGGGGGGTGGGGAGCCAGGGAGGGGATGGGGGGGGGGTGGGGAGCCAGGGAGGGGAT